>NC_064641.1:487328540-488714040 GCF_023864345.2 Schistocerca serialis cubense | reverse complement strand
CCTCATCGACACAGATGGCCGTACCGTAGGTGCCACCACAACGGAGGGGTATCTGTTGAGAGGCCAGACAAGCGTGTGGTTCCTGAAGAGGGGCAGCAGCCTTTTCAGTAATTGCAGGGGCAACAGTCTGGATGACTGACTGATCTGGCCTTGTAACATTAACCAAAACGGCCTTGCTGTGCTGGTACTGCGAACGGCTGAAAGCAAGGGGAAACTACGGCCGTAATTTTTCGCGAGGGCATGCAGCTTTACTGTATGGATAAATGGCTTGCGCAGGATAGAGTAGCATGGAGAGCTGCATCAAACCAGTCTCAGACTGAAGACCACAACAACAACAACATGTCTTTGTAGGAAAGGTTAAAGGTCAGGATAACAGCAGGTCGGGCTCTGTCTAGTGAGATTACTGACATACTTGTTAAAACAATTCACGGAACGATGGATAAAAAGGGAAAAAAATAAAGCATTAGACACAAATTCTGTTATAGTATCACTCACATTCACTTATCGATTTCTATTGTTTTATACAGAACAAGCAGTTGTGAACATTATTGACTTTAAAGTGTGCTGTTGGAACTGTGAAACACTAACACAATGAAGATGAAAATGAAGACTCAGGAAAGATGTATGACTCATTACCTATAACTGTAAGAAAACTATGAATCTTTAATCAAACCGTCCCGATAAAATACAAACCGCATCCCTAAGGCTTAGCGAATCTGGATTAAAACGTAAAATTCGTAAGACATTTGCCTGCTTGTCTGACAGAGTTGAAGGAAGGTTACCTGCTGAATTAACACATTCCCTACTCTCTGGAAATAAAATATGGTCTATTGAAATTTTTTAAACGTGTTTTTCTCATCTTAACGTTAGTTTTGTTTTATAGACTCCGTCGAAAGGTGGTGTCTGGAAGGTAAATAAAAATGTAGTACTTACATTTTATTTAAACGAAGTGAAGTGAAATGAAATAATATTATGAAGTGTTATTGTACTGTTATGTAGAAGGCTTCTTGACCTGCAGCCGAGCAGCTCCCCAGTGATTCACGGCACTACACCTCGAAAGCTCTGTTACTTTATGGAGTGGGGCCATAATCTGAACCACATTATTTCGTACAGAGGTGTCCTTGGCTGCCAGACATGTTCACTCGTGTATTTCTTTCCCTAAATACCCAGTACCTAATAGAATTTTTAGACGCTGAAATGACTCATAGATAGTCTCGATTTATTTATACGCGGAACACTCTATACTTATTACTGACTCCAAAAGAATTTATATTTTGATCAAATCCACACTGGGAGATTTCAGTGAAATTCCACACTGCCACTTTTTCTTTTAATTCCTAAAACGATATGAGCTCCTAACACAACGTTGGTGTACGTCGGAAAATTTCCATGATTTGCAGTAGCATACGATCGATGCTACGGATATAAACAGCAAAATGTTGAACCTAAACCGTTTTTCACGTAATCAGGAGGACCTGGATTCAGCTACCTGTCGTACTATTTTAACAAATTCATTGCATACTTTCAATGGAACTCCTGTATCGGTCTTTACATATAATCATAACCAATTTCCACAATAAACCTTTACGAACTCCGATAACGCTTTGTCTAGTCTATTTCTAACAATTACACTGACGATGACAAGATGAACATTGACAATAAAGAAAAATTAGATTGAACCGTACACTTCCTCTGCATTAAAACCTGCCAAAACATCCACTAGAAAGCGAAAGAAATTGTTATCATAAATGTCACAACCATTTTAATGTTAAGGAAGTAATAAGTATTGTGGGTAAAATAATTACACACTTGTCAGTTGATTACAACTTTGACCACTCAAGACTGTTGTGAGATTAAACTTAATATGTTCTCTTAGGTTACACCCATCCGACAAAGATTTCCGTCTGTATCAGACCGGAAATATAAATCTGATATAATTTAAATTCAATTTACTTTAATCGATTCATTCATCAGCAACAGGCTTATTAAAAGAACCATGGACTAGTTCAAACTAATTTCTCATTTTCATTATCTATACTGAAATTATTTTAATTATAATTAAATTCCTCTTAACACTAAACCGGATATCGAAAATTTGATGGGTTTGCATAGCAATTAATTCTCTCTGTGATTTTAGGAATGTTGCCAATGAATGCGAGATTGAAAAGATTAGAAGATTTATTATCTGAGATTCAAATGATATCATTGTGCCAGTACTTTCCTAGTTTCCTCATCTACAATGACCTCATTTCGCATAATCTGCTCTGTGAGAAAGAATAAGAAATAGCATTGCTTATTTGCTACCATGAGTTCTTTGAATAACAAAACAATCGCTATGCATTGAGGTTGGACTGTGGTTGAAAAATAATACTGAACTGCTGAAAGACGTATGGAATTGCTCTGACAAGTTAATACGCTATATCATTGACAAAGAAAAATAAAGGTGTTAAATGAAATCCCAGTCCTCATGAAGTATTGACTTCACAAGGATATTCACGTTAGTACACGTGCTATTGCAGTCTGCAAGTTTCAATTTCCCCCACTATTATTTAAAAGCCGCTACTCGAATGATGAAAATAAACAATGTGGGTGAGCTTACACTTTTCCTTATTTAGAGTCAACTGCTCCTTTTTGCAAATCCGTTACATTTCGATTACATTATCAGTCACACATATCTGAAGGCTGTTTGTTCAACTACATACCTAGGAATTACAAGCAATAAATAACAAAATATCGCCCGTTCTAAATTTTTTGTGATCTTAAAGAGACATTTGACTGTGTAGATCATTAACTTTCTTAGAAAAAAAATTTGGTGCTGATAGCTTTACACGTAGCTAGTTTAAATCATACAAATGGACTGCAAAAAACTGTACTGAATAACTAAACCATTTTGGAAGGGTAGAAAATTTTAGTGACTGAGGAGAACTCACAAAGGATGTCCCTTCGGTTCAATTTTGGATCTACTCCTAATCTTTTTATATGAGAATGACCTTCCAGTTAACTTTCAACCAGCAGAATTGGTAATTTTTGCAGGCCATACAAGTGTTATTATTAATACCGTTAGAAGAAAATGGGCTCTCCCTACATTTTCAGAGAACGCTCTATATTCAGTTCTGTTCCAACAATTGAAGTAGCATGTGAACAGGATTTGGTAAATAGTGTCGAATGCTACAAATTTTTGGGCATGCATATTGATGAAGATGGAAAGTGGAAGACATATTACTCAGGTTCTCAAAGTGTTAAGTTTAGCTACTTTTGCTCTTCATATACTGGATAGTCTTGAAAAACGCGAATCAGTCTCCCAGCATATTTTCCATATTTACACTCAGATTTGACTTCTGGAAAAATTTTCAGGGGTAACTAACCGGTTGGGAAAAATAACGTGTGGTGTTCATCACAGTCTCATGCAAGTACGTCTTCAAGGACTTAGCGTTTTACCTGCACCGTCACAATACACATATTCAGTAATGAAATTCGTCATAAACTGTTGTTGTTGTTGTGGTCTTCAATCCTGAGACTGGTTTGATGCAGCTCTCCATGCTACTCTATCCTGTGCAAGCTTCTTCATCTTCCAGTACCCACTGCAACCTACATCCTTCTGAATCTGCTTAGCGTATTCATCTTTTGGTCTCCAACTTTTACCCTCCACGCTGCCCTCCAATACTAAATTGGTGATCCCTTTATGCCTCAGAACATGTTCTACCAATCGATCCCTTCTTCTAGTCAAGTTGTGCCACGAACTCCTCTTCTCCCCAATCCTATTCAATACCTCCTCAGTAGTTATATGATCTACCCATCTAATCTTCAGCATACTTCTGTAGCACCACACTTCGAAAGCTTCTATTCTCTTCTTGTCCAAACTAGTTATCGTCCATGTTTCACTTCCATCCATGGCTACACTCCATACAAATACTTTCAGGAACGACTTCCTGACTCTTAAATCAATACTCGATGTTAACAAATTTCTCTTCTTCAGAAACGCTTTCCTTGCCATTATCAGTCTACATTTTATATCCTCTCTACTTCGACCATCGTCAGTTATTTTGCTCCCCAAACAGCAAAACTCCTTTACTACTTTGTCTCATTTCCTAATCTGATTCCCTCAGCATCACCCGACTTAATTCGACTACATTCCATTATCCTCTTTTTGCTTTTGTTGATGTTCATCTTAAATCCTCCTTTCAAGACGCTATACATACCGTTCAACTGCTCTTCTAAGTCCTTGGCTGTCTCTGACAGAATTACAGTGTCATCGGCAAACCTCAAAGTTTTTAATTCTTCTCCATGGATTTTAATACCTGCTCCGAATTTTTCTTTTGTTTCCTTCACTGCTTGCTCAATATACAGATTGAATAACATCGGGGAGAGGTTACAACCCTGTCTCGCTCCCTTCTCAACCACTGCTTCCCTTTCATGTCCCTCGACTCTTATAACTGCCATCTCGTTTCTGTACAAATTGTAAATAGCTTTTCGCTCCCTGTATTTTACCCCTGCCACCTTCAGAATTTGAAAGAGAGTATTCCAGTCAATATTGTCAAAAGCTTTCTCTAAGTCTACCAATGCTAGAAACGAAGGTTTGCCTTTCCCCTATCTAGCTTCTAAGATAGGTCGTAGGGTCAGTATTGCCTCACGTGTTCCAATATTTCTACGGAAACCGAACTGATCTCCCTCGAGGTCGGCTTCTACCAGTTATTCCATTCGTCTGTAAAGAATTCGCGTAAGTATTTTGCATCCATGACTTATTACACTGATTTTTCGGTAATTTTCACATCTGTCAGCACCTGCTTTCTTTAGGATTGGAATTATTATATTCTTCTTGAACTCTGAGGGTATTTCGCCTGCCTCATACATCTTGCTCACCAGATGGTAGAGTTTTGTCAGGACTGGCTCTCCCAAGGCCGTCAGTAGTTCTAATGGAATGTTGTCTACTCCTGAGGCCTTGTTTCGATTCAGGTCTTTCAGTGCTCTGTCAAACTCTTCACGCAGTATCGTATCTCCCATTTCATCTTCATCTACATCCTCTTCCATTTCCATAATATTGTCCTCACGTACATCACCCTTGTATAGACCCTCTATATACTCCTTCCACCTTTCTGCTTTCCTGTCTTTGCTTAGAACTGGGTTTCCATCTGAGCTCTTGATATTCATACAAGTGGTTCTCTTTTCTCCAAAGGTCTCTTTAATTTTCCTATAGGCAATTGTATTCATTTTTGCCTGCTTCATTTACTGCATTTTTATATTTTCTCCTTTCATCAATTAAATTCAATATTTCTTCTGTTACCCAAGGATTTCTACTAGCCCTAGTCTTTTTACCTACTTGATCCTCTGCTGCCTTCACTACTTCATCCCTCAGAGCTACCCGTTCATCTTCTACTGTATTTCTTTCCCCCTTTCGTGACAATTGTTCCCTTATGCTCTCCCTGAAACTCTGTACAACCTCTGGTTTAGTCAGTTTATCCAGATCCCATCTCCTTAAATCCCCACCTTTTTGCAGTTTCATCAGTTTTAATCTACAGTTCACAACCAATAGATTGTGGTCAGAGTCCACATCTGCCCCTGGAAATGTCTTACAATTTAAAACCTGGTTCCTAAATCTCTGTCTTACCATTATATAATCTATCTGAAACCTGTCAGTATCTCCAGGCTTCTTCCATGTATGCAACCTTCTTTTATGATTCTTGAACCAAGTGTTAGCTATGATTAAGTTATGTTCCTTGCAAAATTCTACCAGGCGGCTTCCTCTTTCATTTCTTAGCCCCAATCCACATTCACCTATTACGTTTCCTTCTCTCCCTTTTCCTACTACCGAATTCCAGTCACCCATGACTATTAAATTTTCGCCTCCCTTCACTATCCGAATAATTTCTTTTATTTCATCATATATTTCTTCAATTTCTTCGTCATCTGCAGAGCTGGTTGCCATATAAACTTGTACTACTGTAGTAGGCGTGGGCTTCGTGTCTATCTTGGCCACAATAATGCGTTCACTATGCTGTTTGTAGTAGCTTACCCGCACTCCTATTTTTTATTCATTATTAAACCGACTCCTGCAACACCCCTATTTCATTTTGTATTTATAACCCTGTATTCGCCTGACCAAAAGTCTTGTTCCTCCTGCCAGCAAACTTCACTAATTCCTACTATATCTAATTTTAACCTATCCATTTCCCTTTTTAAATTTTCTAACCTACCTACTCGATTAAGGGATCTGACATTCCACGCTCCGATCCGTAGAACGCCAGTTTTCTTTCATAAATAATCCATCCATAAACAATCCATCTAAATATCAGAAGAGAGAGAATACTAGAGGAGAAAATCATCTCCATTGCCATTAAGGCCTATTAAGGCTGTCAGCGGGTTAGAAAGGAGCTGAATATGTAGAAAAATCATTTTTGATTATTTAGTCAATGATCTAAAATGCCTGACAGCAAAGTAAATTTTAAATCTAACATACAGTGATTTCTCCGGGACAACTCGCTTTATTCCATGGGCGATCCGTAACATGAAAAAAGAAAAATGTGGAAAAGAGACCTTATTCTTAAGTGTAAGTGCATCAGTAGGATTAAAAATAATATCCTGAATGATCTGTGGAAAATGCAACTAACTACCTGATTCAACTTTATACGCTGCTTAGAGCACAAGATTCAAGTAACGACTAAAATCTAAAATCTGACTAGAGAATTATAGGACTCGAACGTGCTACCCTCTCGGAAACATAAATTGAAATAGCGCTCTAGTTCAAACCTTGTTTCTGCGAACACTTCATCTCACTACATGCAAAGGAGCAAGTAAAAGTCGAGTTAATCACTTACAAAACTTTTGAAGACTTGACGCATCTTACTTTGTCCTGACATGGTACAACGAGTTTCATAGCTAGAAGCAACGGATTTTTTTTTTTTTTTTTTTATTCTTTCCTCCAGTATATTTCGTCACGAATGGGAACGAGTTACGAATGGACGTCTTGGAGCGTTATAAATGAAATAGTAAAATGAAAAAGAAATAAAGTTAACGTAAACCGGAGTAAATGAAGCGATGAAAAGCCAATTTAAATTTTCCTCTTCTGTTTATTCCTGTGTTTTGACATGGAGTGACTGTTAATGGAAGTGCTCTCTGTGAGCAATACCGTGAAACAAATTAACACAAAATTATTATGAAGTACTTCGGAGAGATAAAGCTGTAATCTACATCGATTTCTGCATGACTGCTCTACAATTCACATTAAAAGCGTGGCACACGGCTCATCGAACCACCTGTAGACTACTTTTCTACTATTCCACTGTCTAACAGCGTGGTGGAAAAACGAACACTTAAATCTTTCGTTGCGAGCTCTGTTTTCTCGTGCTTTATTCCGAAGAACATTTATCCATGTAGCGTTGGGAATTAGTAAAATATTTTCGTAAGAGAATGTTGATGATTGAAATTTAGTGAAAAGTTCTTACAGCAACGAGAGACGCCTTGTTTTGACAACTGCCTCCCCCCACCCAGCTCGTTTACCACATCCGTGACACACTCTCCTCTAATTCACAATACAAAACGAGTTGCTCTTCTTTGGATTATTTTCTTTCTTGAGTTCGTAACACCGAAAATGCAAACAATATACCTTCTACGCCAACCAAAAATTTTCGTCGTTTAATATCCATTGTTAACTTGTACTGTACGTTTGATTCTGAAGCTGTAAGCTGTATTACAGAAACGATATTTAACAAGTAATCGATGTAATAGTGTATTTATTTCTGACTGTACATAATTGATTCAAATTACAATGAAAATATTGTAAACTGCTGGTTAATAGCCAAGGGAACATTTTTAATGTATCGACAGCAACAACGAAGTGTCAGTAGCTGTGCCGTTGTTTATCTTTGCGTATGGAGAGTCTCTGTCGCGTTGCGAGCAGAGAGGAAGCAAAGCAGCTTGAGTTATGAAAGAGTGCGGAAGTGTTTGTTGGGCGCTCCTGCCGAAGCGGTGTGCAGCTATTCTGGCACCAATGTAGACGCGCCTGATTTGTTAACCCACGAGTATTGAGCCCACGGTAGGAGTGGACAGGCGAAGGAAGCTACAGTTCGAACTACTGCCTGTCCCATAATTATCCGTGGCTCTGGAGACAACTTGGGGTTCTCAGCGAAGAGCGGCAGCAGCAACAACGGCAGCTCAGCATCATCGTCGGCTATATTCGTCATCGTCCGCACAGCTACAACATCGTAAAACTCTTAAGTGAAAAATTATAAACTTACGTAGACATTACGCAGCAACATTTCTTTCACAAAGTGTACTAACCTGAATAATAACCTTGTCCTCGGACATTAATACCAAGCAGGGTCCTTTTTCCCTTCCATGCAATTATTGGGAATACGAAAACTGATTAACTGTTTACTGCCTGTTTTGTGTGTTTGCTAATGACCAGTCCCAGTCTCAATTTTCTACATTAACTGTTTACCGTTGTATTGCATGGCTTAGGCTACTAAAAGTGAAGTAAAATTTCACTGGCAAACCTACACTCATGTTCATAAATTAAGGATAATTACAGAATGTGGTGCCACACAACGTGGCACTACACAAAACTGGCCATAATAGCATAGGCACATAGGGAACACACACGACACGGATTTGTACGTCCACGGTATTGGTAATAAGTTGAGAAAACCGTCCCGAAATGCATGTGCTACAGTGCTACAAAACGCTACTGTTTCCTGCGCATGTACCCCGACATCAATAAGGGATATGATTACTATGCACACGTACACAGGCCGCACAACGGGTTGGCATTCTCTCGATCAGGTGGTCGAGCAGCTGCTGGGGTATAGCATCCCATTCTTGCACCAGTGCCTGTCGGAGCTCCTGAAGTGTCGTAGGGGTTTGAAGACGGGCAGCGATACGTCGACCGAGAGCATCCCACACGTGCTCGATGGGGTTTACATCTGGAGAACAGGCAGGTCACTCCATTCGCCTGATATCTTCTGTTTCAAGGTACTCCTCGACGATGGCAGCTCGGTGGGGCCGTGCGTTATCATCCATCAGGAGGAAGGTGGGACCCACTGCACCCCTGAAAAGGCGGACATACTGGTGTAAAATGACGTCCCGATATACTTGACCTGTTACAGTTCTTCTGTCAAAGACATGCAGGGGTGTACTTTTGACAATCATAATCCCACCCCACGTCATCCAGGCACAACCTCCATACAGGTCCCTTTCAAGGACATTAAGGGGTTGGTATCTGGTTCCTGGTTCAACCGGCGAGAATCACTGTTCAGACTATACCTGGACTCGTCCGCGAACATAGCCTGGAATCACTGTTTCAATGACCATGTACTGTGTTCTTCACACCAGGCTTTACGGGCTCTCCTGGGACCAGGGGTCAGTGGAATGTACCATGCAGGTCTTCGGGCGATTAAACCATGTCTGTTCAGTCGTCTGTGTGTCTGGAGACAACTGTTCCAGTGACTGCACTAAGTTCTCGAACAAGGCTACCTGCAGTACTCCGTGGCCGTCTGCGTGCACTGATGGTGAGATATCGGTCTTCTTGTGGTGTACACTGTGGACGTCCCGTACTGTAGCGTCTGGACCCGTTTCCTGTCTGCTGGAATGGTTGCCATAATCTTGAGATCACACTTTGTGGGACACGGAGAGCCCGTGCTACGACCTGCAGTGTTTGACCAGCCTCCAGTGGCCCTAGTATTCTACCCCTCATAACGTCATCGATATGTGTTCTTTGAGCCATTTTCAACACACAGTCACCATTAGCACGTCTGAAAACGTCTGCTCACTTACTCGCTGCACCGTACTCTGACATGCACCAGCACACCTCTGCGTATGTGGACTGCTGCCAGCGCCACCTAGCGACGACTGCAGGTCAAATGCACCGCCTGGTCATACACCGAGGTGATTGAAACCCGAAAACCTCCCACCAGAGCATTGTTTCACCATGTATCAGGATTATCGTTAAAATGTATGAGCATGAGTGGAATAACTAAAGGTACAGCACAAATTAAGAGTGCACTTTTTCATTTATTCTGCACTTAGCTTAGCGACTGATTTCTACTGGCTTGGTATTTAGTTTATTGTTATTTAAAAAGTAAATTAAATTGTTCATTTGCTTAAAGTAAATTAAGTTGAATTTTTCGATAGTCAAAAGTAAATTGCTTGCCTTTATCTAAATCTTGCTTCACGTTACACTGAAGTTACAGAAAGTCATTTTTTTACGTAACAAGGTTTAAGTTAAGCAGTCATTTATTTAACCATTAACTCCATTTAATTCGATTATCAAAAATTAGTAATTAAGAATACGTAACTGCACACTCAACCTTCTGTTGCCACACCAGTGGTTATTTGCTTAAATTCTTTGCCATTGCCGGCCGCTTGTGGCCGAGCGGTTCTAGGCAGTTCAGTCTGGAACCGCGAGACCGCTACTGTCGCAGGTTCGAATCCTGCCTCGGGCATGGATGTGTGTGATGTCCTTAGTTTAGTTAGGTTTAAGTAGTTCTAAGTTCTAGGGGACTGATGACCTCAGATGTTAAGTCGCATAGTGCTCAGAGCCATTTTTTCTTTGCCATTAACTTTCTGAAGATTCTGGAGATTCATTGCCCTAGCGGGCTGGCGACCGTTTAGTTATCCTTTTTTTAGCTAATCAGTGTTTTCTTTGTATTACCAGTGATTTTTGCAGTAAATATTACGTTGTACCCTTTTTCCCTCTGTGCGGTACGTGAGCGATTGCACTATAATCCCCCCATTTCAAAATTATCATTAGTATTTAGCTTAAATTTATAATATATTCTTGCTTCAGAAGAGTTTGTTGTACACTTTCCTCCAACTAACAAGCGTTACTTTCCTTCGCTAACGATGGCCTTACTCACAATAAAATTTCATTAGGCATATGCGACCACGGTCAGTTGATCGCAATCCAGTAGGCCGATTAGGAAGGGGGAGGTTACAAGTTCTATCTGGTAAGGATCCCGTAACGCACAGCGGTACCGCGGAATAGGACGGACAAGCGTAGTGTAGGCAGCTTCATTAGTAGACCTGTCACGTATTTTAAGTGTACTGACAATAAAACGCAGTCTTTAGTTTCCCTTGTCTGCAACATTATCTATACAATCGTTCCAATATAAGTTGTTCGCAATTGTAATTCCTAGATATTTAGTTGAACAGACAGCCTTTATATTTGTGTGATTGATCACGTAATCGAAATGTAACGAATTTTTTTCAGTAGTTGCGTGGCTAACCTCACACTTTTCCATATTTAGGGTCAACTAATACTTTTCGCACCACCCAGGTATCGTGTCTAAGTCTTTTTGCAATTGGTAATAATCTTCCTCTAAACTTACTAGACGTTAAACAAAGCATCATCTGAAAACAGTCTAAGAGGGCTGCTCACATTGTCTTCCAAATTCTTCATAAAGATCAAGAGCAGCACAAGGCCTGTATAACTTGCCAGGAGAACCTAAGCTATCACGTCGGTTTTATCAAACTTCCTGTCAGCTATTACGAAATGAGACCATCCTGATACGAAATCACGAATCCAGCCTCACAACTGAGAAGATACTCCATTGGCATGCGGTTTGATTAGAAGCCACTTGTGAGAAACGATGTCAAAAGCCTTCTGTATATCTAGAAAATTAAAATGAAATCAATTTGAGATTCCGTGCCAACAGCACTCATTACTCCGTGTGAATAGAGAGGCAATTGTATTTCACAAGAAAGTTATTTTGTAAATCAGTGCTGGAATGTAATAAATTTCAGAAAGTCTGCTGAGTATATCAGCAGCATCTACTGATACTTCATGTGAAATAGCATCATATGTGATTGTTCAATTGTCAACTTTTTCATTCCATTAAGTTTCTTTCTTTGTCCTGTAATGTCTGTAATTGATATGAGTCTTTTCTACAGCAATTATACTTATTTTGTTTCTATATTTCCGAAGCCCACACATTCCAAATGGCAACGTGCAGCCTTCTCAGAAATCCAGTAATTTTTTTTTTTTTTTTTTTTTTTTTTTTTTTTTTTTTTTTTTTTTTTTTTTGTCACGTTCTTTCCTGCTGCTGCCCCCTGGGAAGAATTTGCGCAAGGCGTTTTCTTAGTAAGGAATAGCAAGCAACAGCTGATGTTGTTAGGTATGGGAGCTGCCACCTCGGAGTCTTTCGACCTTCTCGTTTCCTGCCAGCCACTCTCGCTTTAATGGTGTCCTTACCGCAGCTCATGAGTCCCTGGCTGCAGGGAGTAACATCATTAGGATTTGAATTGAGTTACAATCGAAGAGACAGTTCCGAGGCACAGTTAGTGTGGTCCCCCGCCGATGGATGCCTGCCGGGCTTGGCTAACTCTGCTGGTAGCCGCGAAGGCGCCCGCATGTAACCCTGCTGCAGTCCGTGAGAGCACAACCTCTCTATCTCTGGTAAAGTCGGATCACACAGAGGGGAGAGGACGGGGGAAGGGGGAGGAGAGAGTTTACAATCTAAGCTCCACCTCCGTTTCAGTTTTTTAGTCCGAACTGACTAGACTGCCAGAGAAATGTGAATAGTTGAAGGAAGAATTGGGCAGTTATGCAGCTTCTTCATTCTAAAAGAATAACAGCTCAATTTACATGAAATGTTCTCCTATTCATTACAACTACAAGAAACTAAGATGTGAAAGACATTTCCTGGCATTGTTATAAGGAGTCACTCACTGTTGAAGGAACCAGTATGGTGATATTTTAAAAGTAATGGTGTATGATTGGTGCAACATGTGCACACGATTGATGCAACATGTGCACGAATAAGTACTTTCATCTTAAAAAGGGAACTGATTCACGTTGATCGGTGGAAGGTTGTAAAAGTTTCCCTAGCCATTTACGGCCATCAAAACGGCTGCGGTGAATCCCAGCAGAATACATGATCTTACAGAAAGATTCGTACATTTTCGCAACACTATACATGAATGAGCCATAATGTTTTGACCACTGCCTACCGCTAGACTGGTGTTGTTGCGGGCATCTCACGGAGGAAGGAAAGATTTTAAGTGGTACAGAGATAAATAGACGGTCATTATAGCGAATATACGGGCCGAAAATGCGAAAATCCACTAATATAAGCGCTTTTGACAAAGGGCACTTTGTTGTGGCGCTGCGGTTAGAAACGAGACTCTCTGAAGTGGCGAAGCTGGTAGCCTATTGGCGTACTGCTGTCCTGAGCAACTATGGAAAGTGCTTGAAGAATGGTCAAATAACGAATAGGCCGTAGGTTATTGGACGACTACGTCTCATCAGAAAACGTAGAGATCGAAGGATCCCCCAGTGTGTAATTCAGGACAGGCAGCGGTCTGTGGCAGATCTGACGACAGACTGCAATGCTGGTGCAGGCACGAGTGTTTCAGAGTATACCCTTCAAAGGCCATTGTTGAATATGGAGCTTGTAACGCCGGAGATGCATATCCTCCTATTTCCATCTATTGTACTATTATTTTTTTTCCTTGTTTTGTTACCTCAAGATATGACATTTCTGTCTCTTTATATATTGTAATTGTTTTACTGTTTGTATATATATATTTATGCACTTATGTCGATGTATAATTGGTTTGTTTCGTAAATATTATTTGTATTTTACGCTGGGCCTTGCCTAGGGAAAACTGCTATCGCACGATTACATCTATGGGTCGTGTGAAGAATCAAAGTGTGTAGGATCTTTGGTAGTGTTAACTCTGCCGCGTGGAGCGCGGGCAGAGGGAGTCTGGCGGGAGTAGCGAGTGGAGCAGGTGTGTGGTGTGAAGCTCCCGCGAGTTGCCGCGCTTTCGGGGTTTGGCAGCATGTAATTGCGCTCGACTTGCGATGATAGTTTCTGACATGGTGTCGCGGACGGGAAGCATTAGCTGGCGCACATCAAGAGCCCGTTTCGTCTGGTGACCGTGTCGAGAAGAAGGCGCGCCAACATCCAGCTTCTGCAACAGCGACGGCCGACAATGAGTGACTGTCGCCACATCCTCGATCGACGGCTTCAAACCTTCAATCAACCAACAAGGAAGACTGGAAGCACGTAAAGTTTTAGAACTGTATGGCAGACCTCAGCTTTTCAAACTTTTAAAATTGTTGCATCACAAAATTGCAGCTACTTAGCATGAACCTTTGTTGCTCATTGTCCCAATTGCATTACCAAGCAGGGTCCCTTCCTTTTCCGAAATGAACCCGAGTGTCGTTGAAATTCAAACGCCAGCATAATTCCATTTCACTGCTTTAATTTCAAAGTTCAGTTAAGGTATTCATAGCTGGCTACAATATTTAGATTGCACAAGCACAAATTAAGAGTGCGAGTTTAGTTACCGTATTTTAGCTTACCTGTGACTGCAGCTCAGCTTGGTACGTACTAAATCTTACTATTGTTAATTGTTCAGAATCATTTAATTCAAGTTCAAAGCTAAATCTCTTATTTCTAAATCGCGTAGATTCAAGTAGCTTTTGAAATGATTGTTGAGGTAGTCCAAGACTAACCGTATTTTACTGAATTTCGATGTGCTTAAGAAAGAAAGCTTCTTATTAATTTCAGTCACTAAATTAACTTTCAGTTTTCCGGTTTTATTAATTCTTTTTCTAAATTAAGTCAGAGTGCAGCGAAAGTTATTACTTCTGACAAACTTTCAGTTTTCACACTACACGTGTCAACCTTCAGTTGCCACGCTTCTAGTGCTAATTATATGAGTAATTACCTTTCTTTTTCAGTTACTATAATAATTGTCCTTAGGACTGGCGACCGTAATTTCCCCCAAATCTCAAATATCTAATTACCGCTAGTTAATTGTTAACGTAACGGCCGTACATTTACTTTCTTTATTAACTTTACCCCTTTTCAAAATTAATTTCCACCAATTTCATTTGCTTTTTTCCTTTCATTTAGATGTAACCCTTTCCTCCCTCTTTACCGACAGATTAACTTCGGTGACGATTGCTTTTCCCAAATTTCCATTAGGTACACGCGGTTTAATTTTTCACTGTAATTAAGGTCGATAAGTGAGGGGGAGGTTACAAGCTCCACATCACACGACCCTTACTTGCTGCTGTTGACCCAACGACATCGTCAGTTACGATTGCAGTGGGCACGGCATCACTAAGTTTTCGCCTAGGATCAATAGAACAATAGAAACGTGTCGCCTGTCGAATGAATCGCATTTCTAGTTACACCAAGTCGACGGTTGAGTCCTTACACGCCGTCATCCATGCAAATGGCTGCACGAAACACGCTTCGCGTCACAGATGCAGGGTGGTGAGGACAGAATTATCTTATGGGGGAAGCTACACTGAGTCGGTTTTCCATCAGATCTATGGTGGTAATCGACGGCATCATGACAACAGTGAACTACGTCAACATTATTGCGGACCACCTGCATCGTTTCAAGCTTTAAGTCTCCTTCTACAGCGAAGGCATTTTCCAGCAGGACAACTGTCCATGCTGCAAAGTCAGAATCGTGCTACAGTGATTTGAATTGCACTATAGTGAACACACATTGATATCTTGGTCAGAAAATATGCTTGATCTATACCCTTTGGAACAAATATCGGGTGCCAGCTGCGTGCCCGTAAACCACCATCCCCTAATTTGCGGGAATTGCTTGACCTGTGCGCAGACATCTTGTGCCACATACTTCTGGAACCCTGTCAATGACTTGTAGAATCCATGCCAAGCAGAAACTCTGTCGTGCTGTGTTCGCAAAGTGGAACAACACTCTATTAAACAGGTGGTCATAATCTTTTGGCTCATCGGTGTATCTTCTACTTGACTGAAGGCATACTTGCGGTGAACTTTTACTTACGCGTCAGACTAGAATACCCCTGTTTTTAAAAATGTGTTATATTATAGAATGATATATCTTTGGCATGTGTGCAAATGGAGCCTCGAGGTGCTTCTTATAATTACGTATAGTATCTAGGTTTTCATTTATCAGAGTAATAATAAAAGCGTAATGAGTACAAAAAAGGAGAAATGCAAGCAGCAGAAAGAACAGCGTGGCTATACATCGGAAACCTAAAGAGAACCACCACAACTGATACAGTAGTGAAATACCTCAACAAGAACGGAATACTGGGACAACTAGAATGTGAAGAACTGCGCTCACTGGGCGACAAAAAAGCTTTCAAAATAGGCATTCCCTTTGAAGATTTACAAATCACACAAGAACCATAATTCTGGCCTGAAAACATTAAAGTACGTAGATTTCGTTTCCCAAGACGATCAATGGAAGATGGAGCAGAGCTCAACTAAACTAAGAAGAAAACCAGAAGAACCAGAAATAAAAGCAGTCTTGTGGAATACAGAGGGAATAAAATGTGCTTTTAACCTAACACCAACAGACATTCTGCAAAACTGGGATCTTGCAATTCTAACAGAAACCTTCCTGATAGACAACTGGCAACATAAAGATTTCTACAATTTTCACGTAATGGCAAGGAAGGGAGAAAGAGCACGACCCATGGGAGGAATATCTATCCTACTCAAACCCTGGGTGACCCTCACCAAAAGAATCATAAAACAAGAAAATAGTATGTCAGTAGAAGCAGCAAACATAAATATAATTGCAGCCTATTTTAAACCGCACACAAATACTGTAGAAATAATTGACGAAATAGTCACACTCATCAAACAAGTCCGCAGCTCGTGGTCGTGCGGTAGCGTTCTCGCTTCCCACGCCCGGGTTCCCGGGTTCGATTCCCGGCGGGGTCAGGAATTTTCTCTGCCTCGTGATGACTGGGTGTTGTGTGCTGTCCTTAGGTTAGTTAGGTTTAAGTAGTTCTAAGTTCTAGGGGACTGATGACCATAGATGTTAAGTCCCTTAGTGCTCAGAGCCATTTGAACCATCAAACAATGCGACAGCAAACCCACCATTATTGCATCCGATCTCAACTGCAGAATAGACAAGGAGAACTACAAAACAAGACTTGACATTGAAACCCTATCAGAAGATCGTTTCATCCTACTGAACGATAGACAGACACCTACATATATATGCCAAAACGGGAAAAGGACCATTGATATCGCATTAACAAGAGGAGAAACAAAAGGAAATACTCAACCAATATGGTGTGACTTCATCGCTCCAATACGAAAGCACATTCCAACGAAGGTAAAAATAAATAACGTCACGTCACCACCAACAAGAAAGACCCACCAAATCACACAAAGAAAAATAGATAAAGAAAAATAACACAAATAGAAACTTTAATAGAGGAAGGGGACCCTGAAAAAGCAACAGACAAAATAGAAGACCTCCCGAAAAATTCAGTGATACAAACAAACCCAAAACCAAGGACGGCAAAAAGATGGTTCGATGCTGAATGCTACAGCATAAGGAACACTGTTCTAAGAACACTCCACAGATTAAGAAACCAGCACAACGAGGGAACATGCAAACTATATGCAGAAGAGAGGAGAATCTACAAAGAAACCAATAAAAACCAAGAGAAAGAGAGGCAAAAAGAGAAGCGGATGAAGCAGAGAAAGACCCATACATAGCAGCAAGACCAAGAAGACTGGCTTATACACCAAATATAGACATGAAGGAATGGGAAGACCACTTCAGTAAGATACTGAACAAACGAGGAATCAAAACACCCCCAAAGAAAGAGAAACAACGTCAAACAAAGGAAGAAGACAATGTATGAGAAGCTCTTAAATGAAGAAGATGTAAAATAAGTAATAAAAACACTGAAGAACAAGAAAGCAGCAGGACCCGATTATATATATAAGGAACATATAAAAGATGCGAAAGAGGCTCTCCAACACATATGGATCAAACTATTCAACAAATGCCTGGAACTTGGAAGAATTCCGACCCAATAGAGACACTCAATATTAAAAGTTCTCTACAAAGGTAGAGGAGACCCAACGGACACAAACAAGTACAGAGGCATAGCCCTGGAAAATACTGTTCAAGATTTTTTCAAAGATAATTACACAAAAAATCAAAGTCTCTGTGGACAGTCACCTCCCAGAACGACAAATGGGCTTCAGATCTGGAAGGTTAACACTTACAGCAGTCAGGCTTCTCCTAAACAATATCGACGAAGCGCTACAAAAAAAACAAATGTTCTACACAGTGTTCATAGACTTTACCAAAACCTTTGACCTACTGGGAAGAGATCTCGTAGTCCCAAAATAGGAAAACACAATGGGAGGAGATAGCGTATGGGCAAGACTAATCAAGTCAATCCTCGAATACAACTTAATCAGCCGGCCGAAGTGGCCGTGCGGTTAAAGGCGCTGCAGCCTGGAACCGCAAGACCGCTACGGTCGCAGGTTCGAATCCTGCCTCGGGCATGGATGTTTGTGATGTCCTTAGGTTAGTTAGGTTTAACTAGTTCTAAGTTCTAGGGGACTAATGACCTCAGCAGTTGAGTCCCATAGTGCTCAGAGCCATTTGAACCATTTGAACAACTTAATCAAAATATCAGACAACTTCTCTTTTTCAAACCTCATTCTGCAATCAAACAGAGTCTTACAGGGTGACCCAATGAGCCCTTTGCTGTACATTCTTGCCACTGAATAAGTACTGCGAATTTGAGAAAATGAAGAAGATGTATACATATATGCATACGCTGACGACATAGCCGTAGGATCAACAGATATACAGAAGCTAAAGAAAGTCATTGAGAAAATAGATAAATGGTGCAGTGAACGGAAACTACACATAAACATAACAAAGACAGAAATGGTGATTTTCAGAGAAGGAGGCAAAACACCCAAAAATGCGGAAATCAACATCAGAGGACAAAAAATAAAAATCTCTTCATGCTTTAAACACCTAGGGGTGACATGGCAACCAACAGGCAAATACTTCACAAAACATACAACAGGACATACAGCCCAAGCAATAATAGCAATACAGGACATCAAAAACACCCACATACTCATAAGGAGTGGCCACGACGTTTGGAACGCGGATTTACGTCAAACTTCGTACACTCGTAGGACTCCATGAGGACAACAAAACATGTAAGCAGTAGCGCGTACTTCTCAAGCGTTATTGAGGAAAACACACGATAATTTCGGTCGGCAAATAAATATCTGTGCGTGGCCATTTTTACCACGAAGCGGCGGCAGCCGAGTGGAGCCGGCACGGCAGCTCAGCGTGTTCGGTCAGAGGGGTGGTTAGCCTCTGTAATAAAAAACTGAGTGGAAGGATTAACAAACGAACTTGGCCGGATGTCATGTGACGTCCACAACGATCAAAAGCGAACAAAATGGAAAAAAAGTGGTTAGCGTTCAAGGCTCGTAATCGCTGGATCGAGTCCCGTTCGTTAACTTTTTTTCAGCAGAGTCATTTTCTTTACTATTTATATTACAATTGATATAATGGGAAAACTACGTGTAACCGGCAAAAATTTATTAAATTTGCAATGTTATTTGGCAGTCAACAAATTTTTATTATCACAAATAATATAATATTCATAACTATCGACTAGTAAACGACCAAATGCATAAAGTGATACTGAAAATGTATGCTTACCCGTGTCTTCAAAATTGTTCGTATTTAATCGAAAGAGAACGAGAAGTTGCTTCTTGTGAAGTCGCTACTAAAATACACTCGATATTTCATGACCAATTTAAGGAAATGCTGAGTTATGCATGGTTTACTTCCAAATTATCGGCTCAAAGAGAGGTTTCTTAAAATGTTAACGAGGTTTGTTTTTCCACGGAAAACCTCCAAACACCTAGCGTATGCGGAAACACAGCATTTATTCAATGCAGCTGGCGCCGCTTAAAGATATATGTTTCCCATGTTTTAAAAAAAATACCATCCTACAACTTGTACTCGTAATGTCTAAAGCGACGATTAACTGTACATCTTTCGAAAGCCGTTTGTGCCGGTCAAAACTTGGACGTAACAAGTGGTTTCGGGCTCCTTACAGGTATAAGGGATTTCTCAAATCAAGGAAAAGCACACATTTTCAGTATCACTTTATGCGTTTGGTCGCTTACTAGTCGATAGTTATGAATATTATATTATTTGTGACAATAAAAATTTGTAGACTGCCAAATAACATTGCAAATTTAATATAAGTTCAACCCATTACACGTATTTTTCGCATTATATCAATTGTAATACAAATAGTAAAGAAAATGACTGTTAGAAACCAGAAAAAAACTGACCAACGCAACTCGATCCAGCGATTACGAGGCTTGAACGCTAATCAATTTCTTTTTTTTTTTTCGATATACATCGTTACGTTTGGTCTGGGCGGACGTCACAAGACATTTGTTCAAGTTGAGCGTTAATTCCTTGACTCAGATTTTTTTTTTTAATTTCAGAAAGCACGCAGCCCACTGACCGAACACGCTGACCTACCGTGTCGGCATACCACTCGGCTGCCGCCGCTTCATGGTAAAAATGGCCCTGCACATATGTATATCTGACGACCGAAATTATCTTGCGATTTTCTCAATAACGCTTGAGAAGTACGCGCTACTGCTTACACATTTTGTTGTCCTCATGGAGTACTACGACTGTACGAAGTTTGAAGTAAATCTAGAAACGGCCATGAAATTATTCAACGCAAAAATCTTGCCAATCCTGGCCTATGGGATGGAGGTTATATGGGACCTCCTGACAGAAAAAAATCTAGAAACACCAGAAAAGGTAAAATCTACTTATCTAAAAAGAGCACTAGGTCTCTCAAAGACAAGTCTAGATTAGTTTACCTGCACGCGAGAGAGACATTCCTAATTGAAGACATCAAACTTTGATATATGATGCCATACACCAGGGCTTCCAGAAATCCACTGAAGATCATGGAGGATTAACGAGAAAAAGTATGGCCGATGTGCTATGGCATCAAACTGTGTAGTAAAAGAGTGAAATCTAAAAATGAATATGCAAAAATATAAAATGTAAATGTAAAATGTTAAGCAAAGTAACTGTATATGGCTATTTGGCTGCAATTTTATTAAATAAAAATCTATCTTTCACGAATGTCTAACGTAGCCTTCGCCCAACGCACGACAAACATCCAGGCGATACGGTAATCAAATTTGTCCCACACTGCGTGGTTGAAGGGGAATCACAAAGAACATGTCACTCATAAACCCTCGCAAATAAATAAACAGAAAAATAAAAAAAATTAAAAAACCTAATGAGAGATTAGACAACCTTGGAGGCTTGTATTATGGCCATCGTCTAAGAGAACGAGCGAGAGAGCACCAGGGAGACCTCTACCGTCATTCAGAAATGGTTGAAATGGCTCTGAGCACTAAGGGGCTTAACATCTGTGGTCATCGGTCCCCTAGAACTGAGAACTACTTAAACCTAACTAACCTAAGGACATCACACACATCCATGCCCGAAGCAGGATTCGAACCTGCGCCCGTAGCGGTCACGCGGTTCCAGACTGTAGAGCCTCGAACCGCACGGCCACACCGCCCGACTACCGTTATTCACCCGAAACATCTGAGGCGTAGCGCCGTATAACGATCCTGCCTTGGAGGCAGTTGAGTGAGAGATGTGTCTCACAAGGGGAGGCCGCCAATTGTGAAATTCAGATTCGATTCATACTGCGCATAATAAAAGCTCATGGCCAGAGGTGTAATGTGGCAAAGCACCAAGATGCACTTCTCAGGCGTTGTCGAGAAAATCGACAGTTAAAAGAAACCGTTGCGGTGAAATACTCTCTACGATGAGAAATTTTCCGCAGCGTCGTGGTGCAGCGGTAAGCGCTCGGGTTCGTAATCTGAAGGTCGCCGGATCGAATCTCGCGCCATTCAACTTTTTTTTTTTTTTAGTATTTGTTTTTTGTAATTCAAATATATATATATATATATATATATATATATATATATATATATATATATATAAAATTCCCGGCAATCAGTTGCAACAATTATGCATATAATAAGTTGTTGAAAGTCGTTTGTCGTGGAAAAACTGGCGACTTCGAACATCATTATGTTTTCCGCAAAGAAAGTTGTATTTCACAAATGTTATTAATTGTCTTCATAATGTTAACCACGTATAGTTAACAGAAGACGTAGAAACGATATTCCGAAACGAATACGTATAGCGTAAGTCAAACGTACGAATTACAATAGAGACCCCACGAACACAAACTTGCTGTGACAGGTATGAAATATAAACTCCGTTATTCGCTCGTTACTCTTGAAGGACAGATGTTGAATGGGCCGAAACGAGCCGCCGCAATAACAGCGTAGTTGCGTGCTAACTTCGAAAGAAGGTAGAAGCGGTCCCTAGCGCAACTTATAACATCGTCGAAAATCAGTTGAATTACAAAAAAAATAATAATAAAAAAAATTGCATGGCGCGAGATTCGACCCGGCGACCTGCGGATTACGAACTCCAGCGCTTACCGCTGCGCCACGACGCTGTAGAAAATCATTAATCGCAGAGAGTATTTCACCGCTACGGTTTCCTTTAACTGTCGATTTTCTCGACAACGCCTGAGAAGTGCATCTTGGTGCTTTGCCACATTACACCTCTGGCCATGAGCTTTTATTATGCGCGGTATGAATCGAGTCTGAATTTCACAATTGGCGGTCTCCCCTTGTCAGAGCTGGATGGTGACAGACGGTGACGCGAGACTGGACGCGCACGTAGTTTATGTATCAGCCGATAGAGGACAATACTGGATAGGGGGACTGTGATTTTAGTTTCGATTGTGCCCACTAGAGTGCACTAAAGTAATAGAATGTTTTCCATAAACTGATCTAGTATTTTCATTAAGTGTTATTATTTCTTTTGTGTATGTAAAATGTTATAAATATGTTTTAGCAGTATGAATGTCGCGTGAGTGTGGTTTAAGGTTAATATGAAGATAATTGTTTAACGACTTACGTAGTGGGATTTAGTATGGAAACATTTCGAAGAAGTATGGATGTGGACATAGGGGATTTTTGTAGAATACATTTGTAAAGTAAGTTTATGGTAAAGGGAAAGTTATTTCAGGTATAAATAACAACAGTAATTAACTTTATGCATAAGCAAAACTTCAGCATATTAGATAATTACGTCGCTAAAAAGTGCAATCGTTAGGTTTACTATTTTGCGATTGGTTATTGATGAAAAGCGCGGATTGACGCGGGAGAGCTCTGTTTGGCTGTTGGCTGTTGAGTGAACTGACCAATGGTAAAGCAATATTCTTCGCGCGCCTTTCTCTGCTGGTAGAGAAGACTGGGAGTATTCTAGGGAGGAGTCGAAGCCTAGCCATGAAACAGATCGGACGTGTGTGCAGTAGTAGTTCCGATGGAAATGATAAGTTGCCGGATCTAGCAGTGTTTCATACATCAAAAGTGTTGGAAAGTGACGGCATAATTATTCCGATGTGTGTGTAGAAATTTCGGAATTTATGAGTGAATTTTGTGACGAGATAAGACATATATTCCGCGTGGCGTATTGAGCGGGTCGGTGGCTATAAACCGTGACTGCATTTGGTACCGACAGACTTAATATTTGGCGAGCATTATCGATCTAAAACAATCAGTATTTTTGTAGCTATTACGTTTCCTGGAAATGCAACACCATAAACTGGCTAACGTGAGTGAAAAGGATTGTGGGTGCCTGTGTTAAGACTAGCACGGGCTTGGAAGTGATACTTGTTCACCTGCAGTTTCAGAATATATTAATTGAGGACAAAATTTCCAACCTTTAATTTCATATGAAAACTTTCTCCAGAGACGTAGATTAGTGACTTTAATTGCAGCCTGGTTCACGTCAAGTACAGTAAGTGTCACTCGGCTTCCCTACTGATGATCTGCTGAGACAATGTTCACAGGTACGTGCAGGTCCGTCGTAAAAGGGACGGAAAGAACCGCGCCGCCGCACATCCACCTACAGCTTGGAAACAGCGTGTCAGTAACAGCTGCAAGAGATAATTCTGCACACACAGTGTCCGGGATAAATATACAATAGTATAAAATGTAATAACGTAATTGATACATTTACTAGCGGTTTGCTGCTACAAGTATGTTAACTCAAAATATTTTCTGCATTTACTTGGAAAAATTAGTACCGCGCGCGAATGCGTGTAACTGCTTTGTTAACGTAACCGCGAGTCAGTAACAACGTGCTTTCTCTCGCGAAGCTGTACAACGTGTCTTTCGCCGTGCGTATGGACTGCAACCAACTGACGTTGTTTCCAGTTACGTAACAATCAAGAAATGGGACAAGCGGCTTCGGGAAACTGGGAGTTTGCTTTCGGTGTAAGGTCACCACGCCAACCATACGCTCCCAGAGGCTACTGTTGAATTACTTCCTACGTCCTTCCAGCAGAGCCCTTTTAAGTCAATCCGACAAGCAATCAGGCAATTTACAGTTACGGATTCGACAGTACACGATGGCGTCCCTAGAATGTTGCGTCTTTGGGCGTACAAACTGCAGCTTCGTCGCAAAGTCAGGCCTAAGGACAGACCGCGACGGAAGGCATTCACAGAGACAATTCTGGCAAAAAATGTATGAAAACGAAGCATTTTTCGATTTCGTCTATTTCTCGGGTGAGGCTGCATTCCACACTTGAGGCACGGCAAGCTCGCACTAGTGCCGCAATGGGAAACTGAATGCCTCCATGTAGCGATGCAGAGCAAATCTTACTCTCTGAAAGTGAATATCTGGTGTGGGTTGTTGAAGAACAGAGTTATAGGCCAATACTTTTTCACGGTGCCTACAATAAATGCAAAAATATACGTACACATTTTGTAACTGCACGCTGTGACACAGTATCCTTTTGACGTGATCTTTCAATAAGATGTGGGCACCACGCCAGTTTGTGAACATTGTGATGGATTTCGCGGATCATGAGTCCTAGATCGCTAGAGTAGCCCCCTAGAACCCCAGAAGTTACGCCACTTGATATTTTCTTGTGGCTTTTATCAAATATCAAGTGTATCAGACACCAGTTCGTGATCTGTCAGACCTGTACCATCGCATTCGAGTGGCTGTCACATATGTTACGCCTGCAGTTCTTCAAAACCCTTGGAGAGTAGTTGATTACAGATTAGATATCTGACGCGCCACTAATGGTTCAAAAATGGCTCTGAGCACTATGGAACTTAACATCTGTGGTCATCAGTAGTTGATTACAGATTAAATATCTGACGCGCCACTAATGGTTCAAAAATGGCTCTGAGCACTATGGGACTTAATATCTGTGGTCATCAGTCCCCTAGAACTTAGAACTACTTAAACCTAACTAACCGAAGGACATCACACACATCCATGCCCGAGGCACGATTCGAACCTGCGACCGTAGCAGTCGCGCGGTGCCACTAATGGTGTCCATACCGAGGTGTGTTACGTATATAAAAATATTTTGGGTTACCATACTTGTAGACCCACTCGGTCAATAAATATTTCCATTACTTCTCAAGCCATTACACATTATATTATTATATGCATAACCTGGACACTGTGTATTTCACACTGGCCAATCTGAAGGATTTTGAGGTCATGCAGTGGTCATGTCGTTTTCACACGTCGGCATAGTTTAAGTCGATGTCCGCATTAGTAGTGACATTTCTTCCATTAGAAAGTCATTTACTCCGCTTGTTTCTCATTAGTCTTCAAATGGTTCAATGGCTCTAACCACTATGAGACTTAACATCTGAGGTCATCAGTCCCCTAGACTTACAAATACTGAAACCTGACTAACCTAAGGACATCACACAGAGCCATGCCAGAGGCAAGATTTGAACCTGCGACCGTAGCACCAGCGCGGTTCCGGACTGAAGCGCCTAGAACCGCTCGGCCGCAGAGCATTAGTCTTCCAGGATTGTGTGTCCCCATAAGAGCATCACTGAGCTCGTTGCTCGGAAAAAAGTGATAATAACAGTACTGCATCCTCTCGTGTGTGAGTGCTGAGTCGTCACGTAGATTTTTATTTTTCGATCACTTATCTCAGGTAAGCTGTATTTCCGTAGTATGCGTAGGAGAACAGTTCAGTGATGTACAGTCTTTTTTCGTTGATTTTGTAGGAAGGGAAGACATAATTTCGTATTCTACGTGAATTTTTTGCTTTTGAGTTTATGCAAGAAAACAGTCGGAAGCTACGAAACACAATATTTGTAGCTTTTCTCTGGAAACGTATCTGATTTTAATTAAGCATCTTTCCCCTGCTGGTCCATCACAAAATTTCTAAACCTTCGATTACAACTTATTTAAATAAATCCGACTCGCGTTCAGGAATGAGACCCAGAGTTATCCTTTACTGAATTAGGAAGGAACTAACCCTGACTAGTGAAGACCGTTCTGTTCTGCCGCATAAACTTCATGTAGTTTACTGCTACAAAAAATCACTTTTGAATAAAATCACTTGGTTTTCATGTTGTTAGATATCTGAAATACTATCTATTGAAATCCCTACAATTTATCAATGCCTGTAAATGTTTGATAAAATCTGAAATCAGTTTCAGTTAATCGTTTACTTTAAGGTATCTCTTGCGCTACTTTAAAGAAAATAATGTATCTTCAGATTACTATATTTTTCTTTCATCAATGCCGTTCCAGTAGAAAGAACAACAGTGACACTAATAGTAGTAGCAGTAGTAATAGTACATGAAACAATATCTTACATTAGTACAGGGTGTTTCAAAAATGACCGGTATATTTGAAACGGTAATAAAAACTAAACGAGCAGCGATAGAAATACACCGTTTGTTGCAATATGCTTGGGACAACAGTACATTTTCAGGCAGACAAACTTTCGAAATTACAGTAGTTACAATTTTCAACAACAGATGGCGCTGCGGTCTGGGAAACTCTATAGTACGATATTTTCCACATATCCACAATACGTATCAATAATATGGCGTAGTCTCTGAATGAAATTACCCGAAACCTTTGACAACGTGTCTGGCAGAATGGCTTCACATGCAGATGAGATGTACTGCTTCAGCTGTTCAGTTGGTTCTGGATTCTGGCGGTACACCTGGTCTTTCAAGTGTCCCCACAGAAAGAAGTCACAGAGGTTCATGTCCGGCGAATAGGGAGGCCAATCCACGCCGCCTCCTGTATGTTTCGGATAGCCCAAAGCAATCACACGATCATCGAAATATTCATTCAGGAAATTAAAGACGTCGGCCGTGCGATGTGGCCGGGCACCATCTTGCAGGTGTTCGCAGTGTCGTCTAAGGCAGTTTGTACCGCCACAAATTCACGAAGAATGTCCAGATAGCGTGATGCAGTAATCGTTTCGGATCTGAAAAATGGGCCAATGATTCCTTTGGAAGAAATGGCGGCCCAGACCAGTACTTTTTGAGGATGCAGGGACGATGGGACTGCAACATGGGGCTTTTCGGTTCCCCATATGCGCCAGTTATGTTTATTGACGAAGCCGTCCAGGTAAAAATAAGCTTCGTCAGTAAACCAAATGCTGCCCACATGCATATCGCCGTCATCAATCCTGTGCACTATATCGTTAGCGAATGTCTCTCGTGCAGCAATGGTAGCGGACCTGAGGGGTTGCCGCGTTTGAATTTTGTATGGATAGAGGTGTAAACTCTGGCGCATGAGACGATACGTGGACGTTGGCTTCATTTGGACCGCAGCTGCAACACGGCGAACGGAAACCCGAGGCCGCTGTTGGATCACCTGCTGCACTAGCTGCGCGTTGCCCTCTGTGGTTGCCGTACGCGGTCGCCCTACCTTTCCAGCACGTTCATCCATCACGTTCCCAGTCCGTTGAAATTTTTCAAATAGATCCTTTATTGTATCGCTTTTCGGTCCTTTGGTTACATTAAACCTCCGTTGAAAACTTCGTCTTGTTGCAACAACACTGTGTTCTAGGCGGTGGAATTCCAACACCAGAAAAATCCTCTGTTCTAAGGAATAAACCATGTTGTCCACAGCCCACTTGCACGTTGTGAACAGCACACGCTTACAGCAGAAAGACGACGTACAGAATGGCGCACCTACAGACTGCGTTGTCTTCTATATCTTTCACATCACTTGCAGCGCCATCTGTTGTTGAAAATTGTAACTACTGTAATTTCGAAAGTTTGTCCGCCTGAAAATGTACTGTTGTCCCAAGCATATTGCAACAAACGGTGTATTTCTATCGCTGCTCGTTTAGTTTTTATTACCGTTTCAAATATACCGGTCATTTTTGAAACACCCTGTATATACACTGAATAAAAAACAATACACTGGTTAGAGATACAAATTCCTTAGAGCTATAAGATCCTAATAATTTTAACATTCTTTAATATCAATGTTAATTTCATGAATACTGCTAATAATTTTATTTACTATGTGCAATAATTATGTAGACTGATAAATTAAAATTCCTTGTCGACCATAGGAGTAGATAAATAACTTTTCCAGCTGGTTTGATGTGGCTTGACAGGATTTCCTCTCGTATGGAGAAGGAAGTCAGCTGTGATCTTCATGCGGGAACCGTCCCGCTATAGGTCATTTAGCGAAGCTACGAGGAAAGTAAATTTAATGATTCGTTCCAATAGCTCAGGCCCTCTGCCAGATCAACAGTTAGGTCTGGTGAATCATTACCACTGTGAGTGTAAAAACCTACTGTACCAATAGCGTCCAAGAGTGCCTGTATTAGGAGCAACACCTATGTCCTGCCAGGTTTGGTGAGGTCTCTCATAATTGTTACTGCTACTGCATAATTTCAGCCTGTGTACAGCTTTAGTGTTAGTAATCCTTTCCAATCGTGTTAATTCAAACTTTCAGAAGGATCGTGGTTCAAATTTTCCAGTCTATCATCTAAATTTGTGTTGTCTGATTTCTGCCTAAATCACTTGAGGCAAATTCTATGGTGATTCCTTTCAGAATAATGACAATTGTTTTCTTCTCCATACTTAGCAAGTCTGGGCTTGTGCTTCGTTTCTAACAACCTCGTCATTGATGGAACACTAAACCTTAATTTTCTGTCTCCGAGCGGCCGCACCATTTCATTGTCAATAATAACGCAGACTCGTCATCCACATTAACACACCGCGTCCGTAACGTTTTACACTTACTAAACGATCCCATGGCAAGCCGTGCCGCTTTTCGTTGCATCTCGGTGTCTGCTTTTAATCCAACCTGATCTGGATCTCAGACTGATAAGCAAAATTCAGAAGTCGTTTGAAAACCACTTATTTCGTGGATGAATTAAATTTCGTCAACATTCTTTCTGTCTCGCATTTCCATTCACCACAGTTGTTTTATGTGGTCGCTCCATTTTAGGTCGCTCTGAACCGTAACTGATGTCGCCTCTTTCTCTTCCAGTAATTTTTCGACAATAGCGTAAGAGAACAGTAATGAATCTCTCAGGCAGTTCATGGACAGTGTGTTGTATCTATTAGTTTTACAATCAATTACTAGATACTGCACCAATTATCGATTCACCGAGAGTCTTTCTTCGTTCTTCTTAAGTCCTCTGGAGTTGTAAACCTTGTATACAGAGCCACGTCGTCCGTGAATAACTATAAGTAGCCTACAGCGCTATCCCATAGATAATTAATAACTTGCGTATTGTTAAGATTAACAGCCCTATAACACCTCATCGGGGGTATTTCCAAAATTACCTTTACATTTGTCGGTTTCGTACCGTTAAGAAGAACGTCTTGTTTTCTATCCGTTATGATGTTCACAATACATCAGCTGATCTGATCCAATATCCAGTAAGCTCGTAATCTCGGCAATAATCGACTATACAAAAATGGATCGAACTGTATTATCTTGCAGAGGACCTCAATTTTCATTGACCTTGTGCCACAAAATTTGCTAGTGTTTTCGCCAAGTTTAGGCATAAAAATTGTAAGGTCATTAGATTCGAAAGCCAAATGTCCAGAAAGGGCAGCAAAAACTGTTTGCCATTTATTATCTTTTTGAAACTTCCTGGCAGACTAAAACTGCGTGCCGGGCCGAGACTCGAACTCGAGACCTTTGCCTTTCGCGGGCAAGTGCTCTACCAACTGAGCTACATCCCCCAGGCTGTGGCTAAGCCATGTCTCCGCGATATCCTTTCTTTCAGGAGTGCTAGTTCTGCAAGGTTCGCAGGAGAGCTTCTGTAAAGTTTGGAAGGTAGGAGCCGAGGTACTGGCAGAAGTAAAGCTGTGAGAGCGGGGCGTGAGTCGTGCTTGGGTGGCTCAGTTGGTAGAGCACTTGCCCGCGAAAGCAAGGGTCCCGAGTTCGAGTCTCGTCCCGGCACACGGTTTTAATCTGCCAGGAAGTTTCATATCAGAGCACACTGCGCTGCAGAGTGAAAATCTCATTCTGGTATTATCTTTTTGCACAGAGCTAAGAGAACAGAGGTACTGAAGTAGAGACTACCTGATACGGTATGACAGACACCCAGTAATACACTCATGCTCCGAAAAAAAACCATCACCTTCAACGACTAGACACAGGACGTTCATATTCACAGGACATGTACATTAGTATCTTCTCCAGAAATGATTAGTATTCCAGTCACATTGGTTCAGCATATGCCCTGTTGCATAGTAGGCACATGGTCCGCTAGAAGTCCTGATAACTCGTCCCATGCATGATGGCGTATAAGGCGTGAATGGCGTCCTGTGGTATAGACATGCATACTACATTGATCTGGTTCCAAAGTTCATCTGTGGTCACAGCGCTGCACCTGTCGTTTCATCATATCCCAAACATTTTCGATTGGCGACAAGTCTGATGATCTGGCGGGCCAGGGAGAAAGGCTGACATCTTGCGACACCAAGAACGCACGTGGCCTTGTAGCAACCTGTTTTCGTGCATTGTCCTGCTGAAAAATGGCGTTTGGGCTGTCGTGCGGAACGGATATAGCTACGGGTCACAGGACACCATTTATGTAGGTGACGCTCGTCGCAGTGTCGTGTGTACACACCCACTGTGATTTCTGGTCGTACCCAATAGCACCCCACACCATAAGACCTTGAGGTGGCGCTGTATATCCTGTGCGAATGCAGTCACTGTGATGCACATTCGTCATAGGTAGGCGGAGAAGTGGACGACGTGCACATAACCCAACCCCTAGAAAACGGCAACGGACTGTCACCCCTTAATAGTGTACGATGTGTTACACTGTTGCGCGAGAGCAGAGGGGGACGCAGATCTGTCCTGCAATGCAATTTGGATGAAGTGTCGATCTTCTGTGGGTGGTCTGGGTGGTGCGACCTAACCTATAGCGTCCTGTTCTTCAGCCTTCCGTGAACCAATAGACACACACCCGTTGCACCGCTGAGACACTTCGACCCACTCGAGCTGCAATTTCTTACATGGATGCACCACGTTCTCTCATGCCAATAATGCGCCCTCATTCAGACTCACTGATTTGATGGTTCAGTTCGCGCACACTACTGCGAGGCATTCTACAAGTCTTCTCAAGTCACACTGATCCATTAACTTCGATTTATACCAACAACAAGAGCCGAAGGCATATTTTACCGTTAAGTGATGTCGCGCTGCGATATCGATGTTGACTTTGAACCCGAAAGCCGATATGGTTCAAACACTAATCATTGCTGCAGGACATACTAATGTACATGTCCTGTGAATATGAACGTCCTATCTCTAGTAGTTTAGGGTGTTCTGCTTTTTTTCTGAACGTGAGTGTATCTGACTTTAGAATAGAGAATTTCAAATCAGTCACAGACTTGCAAGTGCTTCTGTAGAGCGTTAGGAAAAAAGTGAAAAGGTAAGCAGGAGGTTATTGAGAAACAGCAGTGTGTGTGTGTGTGTGTATGTGTATGTGTGTGTGTGTGAGAATGTGTGAGTGTGTGAAAGAGAGAGGGAGAAAGATTGAGTGAGCGAGAGTTTGTCCACAGGTCGTGGCCTTTGTGGGGCGGCAAGCGACCGCCGAACTGATTAAAGATACACGCGCACGGCCGGTCGGGCCTCCAGCCAGCCATGGCATGGCAGGGCACACACACCACTCACCACGCCAATAACGGCCCGGGTCGCGCGCCGGGGGACTTTCCGCAGGCTCGCAGCACTGCGGTCAAGTTATCCAAGGACATAGTGGAGCGTGCGAACTGTTTGCAGTTCAAGCAGCGACACTCGTAGGTGACTGCTTCAAGAGAATAACTACGGACGAATCCATTTCTATTCGAGGTCTCTCGTTTTACGTTTCCACATTAAGCGTCTTCCGGCGCGTTAAACATATTGTCGGTTTAGTTCAGTGCACTCGATTACCGAAAGAGCGCACAGTGGGAAGCTATCAGCCACTGTATAAAAAATTTTCCCTACGTCGCAGTAACACATTGCAGCATTGAACTTTCGGTCAACCAAATAGAGTTGCTAACAAATGCCGGCCGGTATGGCCGAGCGGTTCTAGGTGCTTCAGTCTACGGTCGCAGGTTCGAATCCTGGATGTGTGTGATGTGTGTGATGTGTGTGATGTCCTTAGGTTAGTTAGGTTTAAGTAGTTCTAAGTTCTAGGGGACTGATGACCTCAGATGTTAGGTCCCATAGTGCTCAGAGCCATTCGAACCATTTTTTTGCTAATAAATCACATTTCAAATGACGTGTTTCAAAACGCCAGTTCACGTTCTCATTTTAAATACGCAATAATCTTCACACATTAACATTTAACAAACGTTCCACGCTGAAATATCAGTCTTCTTTAACTTTTAATATGTGAAGGTTCTTGTACCTTTTATCTGATGATGGTAATATGCCACCCGAAACAAATCATTTCACATTTCACTTGATGATGACATTCTTGAAGTGATGACTTCTGCTCATTATGCAGGTCCGTCACTGCAATTTCAGTTTCTTCAGACCATCCGGTTTCCCGTCAGCCTTTTCATAGCTACGTCTCTTACAATTACGCTCTAAGACAAAACAAAGGACGCACCACGAATGACTTAGCCGAATGGGAGGGAAATCTGTAGATATAATCTACATGTACAGACAAACAAATGATCACAATTTCAGAATAATTGAATGAGTTGTTCAAGAGGAAGAACTTCTCAAATTTAGCAAATCAGTAATGTGTTGGTCCATCTCTGGCCTTTATCCAAGCAGTTATTCGGTATGGCATTGATTGATAGAGTTGTTGGTTGTCTTCGTGAGGGATATCGTGACAAATTCTGTCCAATTGATGTTCTAGCTCGTAAAAAATTCAGAGCTGGCTAGAGGGTCCAGTCCATAATCTTCTAAACGTTCTCAATTGGGGAGAGGTCGTTCGATCTTGCTGTCGAACGTAGCCTTTGGCGAGTACGAAGACAAGCAGTAGGAACACTCACCGTGTGCGGGCTGAAATTATCTTGCTGAAATGTAAGCTCAGGATGGCTTGCCATGAAGAGCAATAAAAGGGGGATAAACTATCGTCGACATGCCGCTGTGCTGTATGGGTACCGTGGAAGACAACCAAAGGTCCTGCTACGAAATGAAATGGCACCGCACACCATCGCTCATAGTTGTCGGACTGTATGGAGGGAGACAAACAGGTTGGTCCCCAATACTATCCAGTGTGTCTCCCGACACATCTTCGCTGGGCATCGGGACCATTTTGGAGCGGGACTCATTGCTGAAGACAATTCTCCTTCAGCCAATAAGGCTGAAGACTTGTCTGGAGACGCCCCCATCGCGGTGGAATACCAACCTGACTGTCACCCAGCATAATGCCAGAAAACCAGAAATGATGGTCGGGCGTGCCATTTATTTTCATAGCTGGACCCCTTTGTCTGTCATCCGTGACAACCTTGCAGCATAGTGGTAGGTCAATCATATGCTATCTCCCGTTTTGTGGCCACTCATTGGAAGCCATCCTGGCCTTACTTATCAGCAAGACAATGCCCGCTTGCACACGGCGTTTTTAGTGCTCGCCTTCGTGTTTGCCGAACCATACCTCGGCCAGCAAAGTCGCCGAATCTCTTCCCAAATTAAGAATGTCTGAATCATTATGAGCACGGCCCTGCAACTACCTCGTGATTTTGACTATCTAAAGGGACATGTGGACAGAATTTGGCACAATAATGCTAAAGAGGACATCCAACCAGCCTGTCAAACAATTTAAAGCCGAACAACAGTTTTCATCAGGGCCAGAGATGGACCAACGCGTTATTGAATTGTTCAGTTTGTGAAGTTATTTCTCTTGAATAAATGATCCAATTTTTCTAAAATTGCAATCACTTGTTTATCTACCTCATCTCTTTGTCAGTTCCATTTGAATAACTCCTTCGTGGTGCGTTTTTTGGCCTTATATTGTATCTTTACGTCGTGGTCTTCCCAGTCACAAATATTTCTAGTGCATCCTTTATTATGAAGTCACTTCTGGCTGGCTAGTTTCTTTTGTCCTCATGTTTCCAGTGATTGTCTATTGTCATTCATTCTCTGTAATATAACTTCATTTCGTATTTGGTCTGTCCATCTCACACCTTTCGCTCTCCTGCAAAATCACATCTCAAAAAGTCAATCGCGGTTCTAGACGCGCAGTCCGGAACCATGCGACTGCTACGGTCGCAGGTTCGAATCCTGCCTCGGGCATGGATGTGTGTGATGTCCTTAAGTTAGTTAGGTTTAAGTAGTTCTAAGTTCTAGGGGACTGATGACCACAGCAGTTGAGTCCCATAGTGCTCAGAGCCATTTGACCCATTTGAGCCAAAAAGTCAAAAAGCCTCTGAACATTTCTCCTTTTCCCGTTGCAGTGTCCATGTTGTGGCACCGTACAGGTGAACACACTTCACTAATATTTTCCTTCATTTTTGGCAGTCATCATACGTTACGTCATGCTGAGAAAACTACTATTTGTTCCTTAATTTAGGTTTGTGTTGTCTACATTTTGATCTGTTTTGTATACATCTACCTGTAGCGCCGTCGTATCACTTTATTTCCGCAATTCTTTTCAACATATCAGTTTTCTGGCCAATCTCCTCCTGTGATAACGTGGCATGGTATGAAAATAGGCTCCCTTGAAGCATTTGGGTTGGGAATTTTATGTCGTTCAATCTAGTGTTGACAGTGTGTGGTGCCAGATATGAACCTGATCTTATAACACGACTGCTAGGTGTGCCATACGACGAGAGTGCTGTTCTCTCGCTCTCCACTCCAAGACGTCGTCAATATATTTATTTCATTTACTGCTACTTTCAGGAAGCGGGAAATGATGGGTTTGATAGGAAATGGAAATGCCGTGTGGCTATGGCCTCCCGTCGGGTAGGCAATTCGCCTGGTGCAAGTCTTTCAAGTTGACACCACTTCGGCGACTTGCGTGTCGATGGGGATGAAATGATGATGATAAGGACAACACAACACCCAATACCTGATGGAAGAAAATTTCCGACCCATTCGGGAATCGAACCCGGGCCGTTAGGTATGACATTCTGTCGCGCTGACCACTTTTTTTTTCCGACCGTAGCGGTCGCTCGGCTCCAGACTGTAGGGCCTAGAACCGCACGGCCACTCTTTTTTTTTTTTAGTTTTTTTTTTCTGCTTACATGGCAGACGCTCTATCCATCTGAGCCACCTTTTTTTTTTTTTAAGCCACACTCAAATTTCTTTTTCCTTTAAGAACAAATTGGGAGGAATAAATATACTGGTTTCTCCTTCCAGTAAACAAAATGAGTCTCCTTCGTCTTGTTGGCGAAGAAGCAATCTTTTGGAACAAAAAAAAGTTTCTCAAAGCCAAAATCAAATATTTCTTTTTCCTTTAAGAACAAATTGTGAGGAATAAATAAGGAAAAGTTTTTTTTTTTTTTTTTTTTTCGAAAGAAAACAAAGACTCCGATTATACTGGTTTCTCCTTCCAGTAAACAAAAATGAGTCTCCTTCGTCTTGTTGGCGAAGAAGCAATCCTTTGGAATCAAATTTCTTTTTCCTTTAAGAACAAACTATGAGGAAGAAATAAGGAAAAGCTTTTTAAGTCGTCATGCGACTTGTAGTTAAAGTCTAGTTCTTACAGGAGCTCCTGAAGTGTATCCGCCTACAGCATGCCAGCTCGTCCAAACGTGTCTTCTCATGGCGTAGGCGTGGGTTCTGGATAGCAGATCTATTCAGTTCGGTTCGTTTTATACAGTTTTCAGCTTCTCAGAGCTTGGACGTTCCAGCTACTAGGTGGGTCATCGAAAGTGCTCCGTAAGAAATTAGAAAAATATTGTTTATAGCGTGGGTTGCGTATCAGGACGCAGTGACGTTCGTTGAGATAAGTCCAATATCCTATCGTAGACTTGTCGCCTGAAGTAAAAAGATAGCGGATCGTGTGGCCACAGATCCAATTCACAGAGTTAGTTTTGGCGGAGGGGTAGAAAGTCTTATCGGGGTACAAAAGCATGTGGACGTCGATCTGAGCCGGTGTCTGGCGAGTAAGAAACGCCAAAATTCGCCGCGCAAGTGTCCAGACGTCAAGCGCTGTGCCACAGTGGAACCGGTGGACATCCGTGTCATCCACGCCACAGTGGGTGCAGAGGGATGAATCGGCGAGATGGATGCGGTGCAGACGATCTCGGTTAACTTGTTTGCCATTCACGGTGATGTACCACGCTGATTGAACGTCTGATTCGAGAAAACGCGCATGGATCGCCTTCCATATGTGTCGCCACACGTACTGTGGATACTTACGTTCGATGGGGTTGGACGGGCGGCACTGTTGTAACAATTCGGAGACTGTTTTCGTGAGGTACAAACGTGGAAGTGGTAAGGACCGGTAGATATAACTGAACTCCAGGAAAAATCGTTGGATGTAATAAAAGGGGGTTGGAATGGTCGATATCAGTACTGGGGCGGACAAGGAGGCCGGTGCAAAGTTGTGAAGCAGGAGGCTAGTAAGGCTCTGCGGGCAACGATGCCAAAGTTTGAGTTGGGAGCTGACGTAAAGTGCCTTGACACGAGTCGGCACGTGGATGAGTCCCACCCCGCCACGATCTCGTGGCAGTGCAAGGGATTCATACTGCACCTTGAATAACATCCCCGAGCTGACGAAGGAGCCGAAAGCCATCAACAGTCGTCGCGCCAGGAGATTTGGGACTGGTAGTACTTGAGCCACGTGTGGTATACGGGAAGCATGATACATGTTCACGTATTGCGCGCGTTGGATAACGTCGAGAGCTCGTAGCCGGTGTTCTGCGAGATTTGCTCTGATTGTCTGTAGCAAGCGTCTACCATTGATAGCCGCTGAGCGGCGCAGGTCTGCTGTGAAATCAAGTCCAAGACACCGTATGGTGGCGGCGACACTAAGGGGGGCAGCGCATCTCTCCGGCAAGCCCTCACCAATGAGCAGGACCTTTGATTTTGACACGTTGAGGCAGCTCCCCGACGCTTCGCCGTAAGTCGCCACCCATGTCAGTGCTGCTCGTACTTCATCTTCACTGCGCGGATATAGTACTATGTCGTCTGCGTAGGCTGTACAACAAAAACGGTGGCCTTGCACAGCCATGCCTTCCAAACGTTGGCGCATGCCCTGGAGCAGGGGTTCCAAGGCGAAAGCATACAAAATCGTGGAAAGAGGGCATCCTTGCCGTACAGATCGTGCGATGACCAGGGACGGTGTAAGACGACCATTGTACATGATTTTAGAGGTTGCACTACTCAACAGGCGCATAACCACTGTTACAATACCGCCAGGGAAACCCATATGCTGAAGAACTGTCCGTAAATAGAAGTGGTCAACACGGTCGAAAGCCTGGCTAAAGTCCAGTGAAGCCAAGGCGCCAGGGAGACGCTGATGATGCGCTAATGCTATCATGTCTCTGTAACGGCAAAGGGCCGTACGGATGTTGTTGTCGCCTCCTAGGGAAGTCTGGTCGCAGGATGTGACGTAACGTGCGACCTTCTTGAGTCGCGATGCCAGTAGCCGTGTGAATATTTTCATGTCGCTGTTGAGCAAAGTAATTGGTCGATAGTCCTGGACCCTCGATAACCCTCGGGACCACTGTCCTCGGTGACATCAGCTCTTGTGCGATTGCCGTCCACGTGGAAGCCAACAAATACTGAAAACTTTTATAAAATTCGATGGGTATACCGTCAGGTCCAGGAGACCTGTTATCGGAACCCGCCTTGATAGCATCTACCACTTCATCTGTGGTTACGTCGTCTTGGAGGTCATGCACTGCATCCTCCGGAAGAGTGTTCGTAGTGAGCTGAGCGACTTCTGTGATCAGTGCTGCAGAATGCGGTACGGCTGCGTATAGCCCGGCAAAATGAGCATGGAGAGCACGACCGATGCTTTGTTGGGTGTCGTGCCGGCGCCCTTCCACATCAGTGAGGACTTGGATCAGAGCTCGTCGTCGTCGTTGTCTTTCCTGAAGGAGGTGGTACATAGACGGACGTTCTTGAGGGATTCGATTAGAAGCTCGAGAACGGACTACAGTGCCTTCCAAGTTACGCCTCATGATCAAGGAGATATGCGCCTTCGTGCGATGGACCATCGACTGCCGGGCTGGCGAGAAAGGCATCGTCGCACAGTCACGTAGAATGGTGTAGTAGAAGTGCAGGGTATTAGTTTGCCACGCCTTTAATTCCTTCCCAAAACTCATCAGAGTCTTCCTGAGGGTCGGCTTTGCACAGGAGAGCCACCATGATAAGGTGGAGTCATAGGCTTCTCGACGATGGTGGCAGCGTGCCCACGCTTCTTCGACCATACGGAGACAGTCTGAGGAGGTCAGGTGAGCGACATTGAGTTTCCACAGACCACGACTATGCCACACATGCTGTCGGGCGAGAGTGACGTCACAGAGGTATGCATCATGGTCTGAAAAGGCCAAGGGCCAGACTTCCGCATGACGTGTGACATCAGCAAGGGAGCGGGTAACGTAGATGCGATCTATGCGGCTTGACGAGTGAGAGGTGTAGAATGTATAGCCCGGTTGAATTCCGTGGAGCTTCTTCCATGTGTCAACAAGTCGGAGACGGTCGATGACCACTGAGAGAGATGCACAAGGGGAATGTCGCGGGAGTTGGTCCGCGGGCTCTTGTGTCGAGTTAAAATCCCCACCGAGTACCAAATCGTCCTGCGGACCGATGAAGAGGGGTGTGACGCTTTCGGCAAAAAAAGTTTGTCGGTCAGGACGGCGGCCAGTGCCGGACGGAGCGTAGGTATTAATAATACGCACGCCGAACAGTGTGAGGGCCATACCTCGCGCAGTGGGGAGGTAGATGACGTCCTCTGCAGGGAGTCCGTCGCGTAGCAGGATGGCGACGCCGCTACCGGTATCGGATGCGGGGGAAACATGGGCGTTGTATCCGGTGGGAACTAGGAAGTCAGCCACAAACACCTCTTGTAAGAGTGCTATATCCACATCCGCAGAGTAAATAGTGTCTCTGAACATGGCCAGTTTATGGGGGGCACGAATGGTGGCAAGATTCATCGTGGCGATACGATATTGCTGTGTGCGGCCATCCTCAGTATTTGCAGAACGTGCGGTGGAAGTAGCCGGCAGGTGGAGACCCGCCGGTGGTCCCACAGTGGTGATAATTACTGGCGGGGCGCTAGCCCCAGTGTCGCCGAGGTGGACTCCTGTGCAGACACGCTGGCAGTCTGTTCCGCTTCTTCTTCAACGTCATCGGCCCAGGAAGCTGACGACGTGGACATGTGACGGTCACGTACTTCCGGAACGGGTGTTGTGGATTCCGCAACATGAGTGGCAGGGGGACCGCCGTCATCATTCGTTGACAACGGCGAGGACACGTCCCTGGCTGGGAGAGTAGGCGTCACAGGAGGGGCTCCTGTTGCTGCCACATCGCGTGACTGGACGCAATGTGGGAGATCACCGTCAGACATCAGGTCGACATCTCGTGGGGCCGTCTGAGAAAGGGCGTCATCGGAAGGCGTTCGTCGTCGTTTCCTGTGTTTGCGAGGCAACCGCTGTTTTCTGATGTGGCCTTCTGAATCAGAATGTGGTCGCCCGTCGTCTGACGCCGAACCCGTCTGGACAAAGGCAGACGTCGGCACGACACCGAGGTCGACGTCCATGGTTCCAACAGGAACATCGGTTTCGGTCTGCAAACCGGACGGTCCTGAAGCGAGCACTGGAGGTGACGCCGTGCTTGTGTCCTCGGCGCGTTGTGCTGCGGCGGGTGGCGTTGACGATGCTGCTGGCGCAATCGAGATTGGTACGACGGGGTCCTGTGCAACCTTGGCGTAGGTGATGGGTAAGGACGTGACGGCGTCTGTATTAAACGGCGGTGTAAGCATTCGGAACGTACATGTCCCTCCTGGCCACATCCTGCGCACGTTCGTGGCTGTCCATCATACATGACGATGGCCCTCACACAGCCAATCAGCAGGTACGATGGGACATGTTTCGTCAGCTCAATTTTTATTTGCCTGACGCCGTTTAATACGGGGTAGATCGTAAATGTTTGCCACTTCTCCGCGACGTGACCCAAGACGGTGCCATATGGTTGGAAAGCGGCAATGACCACATCCTGAGGCACCTCGAACGGGAGTTCAAACACCCGCAATGTCCGGAGACCGAATCCAGCATGGGCGACTGTCACAGCACCCATATGTCCATCAGAGTGTTTAAATTTCAGTCCGGTGGCATGACGGTGAATTATGTCATTGCAAATTTCCTCCGTCGACATCTTGATGTAGACAACACTTCCAGTGATGGAAAAATGTATGCCGATTACGTCCTGGGGGTTCAAACGTAGATCCTCACGTATGAACTGTTCGACTTCGAAAGCTCTGGGTCGTGGATGTTCGGCCTGAAACGTTACTTTGATCGTTGCACGGCGGTACGAGTGCGCCATGGTGTACGTTAGTACTGGACTCGATAGATACAAACGCCGCGACGCGGAAGTAAACATCGCCAAGAGCGGAGCGTCACACGGCGCGCAGAGCAGCTCCGCACGCTAGCACGGCTGCGAGCCGACTACCACTCAGCTGCCAGGGGCGGACTTAGGTCTGATTAAAATAAGTGATTGTTAGTGGATCATAAGCAGTGCGGTTTCTTAACGAAATTATTACTCACGGAAAACACTTCCGAATACACTTGGTTTTAGCAATATTCTGCATAATACGACATTAATAGTTTAACACTGGAAGCTCAAAGGAAACAGAACGTAGCACACTGAAAATAATAGCAGGTACGCTTGAAAGCAAAGACAGTGGACCACTGCTGAATGCAACCAACATGACGTAGCTGTTTCATAGGCCCTCTAAACACCGAAACCCTACAGAGCACACCGAGCGCGGTGGCGCAGTGGTTAGCCCACTGAACTTTTATCAGTGGGCGCAGTCGCTGGGAAGCCTCACTACGACGTGGTAGCTTTCTTTTCATGTTATTTATGTTTCATATCTTCGATGACGTCTTCATTCTGTTTTAGTTTTCCAGGCTTGATTAACTATGACTGTTCGCACATTGATATCTATATAAATAAAAAAAAATTTAAAAAAAAGTGGGCAGGAGTCCTGCGTTCGAATACAAATAAATACACAAGAACAAAATAAGAACAAAATGAACAACAAATAAAATATAATAAAGTATTATACCCTTTCCTTTCTCCTTTTATTTTATTTTTTTATACAAAGTTCAGAGGCATATTAATTTTTGTTCGTTAAAAAAAAAAAAAAGAAGAAGAAGAACTCGCATCTGGCCATCCTGATTTAGGTTTTCCGTGATTTCCCTAAATCGCTCCAGGCATATGCCGGGATGGTTCCTTTGAAAGGGCACGGCCGACTTCCTTCCCCGTCCTTCCCTAATCCAATGAGACCGATGACCTCGCTGTCTGGTCTCCTCCCCCAAAACAACCAACCAACCCTACAGAGTACAGTCGTTTGACTTTGTACAGTGGTTACCACAAGAGACCATTAGAGAACATTGCTTATTATGGCAATCAGTCCAGATATCAACTAATAACGCGATACAGCAGATATTACACTGAAGATCCAAAGAAACGTACACCTGCCTAATATCGTGTAGGGCCCCAGCGAGCACGCAGAAGTGCCGCAACACGACGTGGCAGTGGCATGGATTCGACTAATGTCTGAAGTAGTGCTGGAGGAAACTGACATGATGAATCCTGCAGTGCTGTCCATAAATTCGTAAGAGTACGAGGGGGTTGAGATCTTCAAATGGTTCAAATAGCTCTAAGCGCTATGGGACTTGACTACTGAGGTTATCAGTCCCCTAGACATAGAACTACGTAAACGTAACTAACCTAAGGACATCACACACATCCATGCCCGAGGCAGGATTGGAAGCTGCGACCGCGGTAGAAGCAGTGCGGTTCCAGACTGAAGCGCCTAGAACCGCTCGGCCACAGCGGCCGGCTGTTGAGATATCTTCTGAACAGCACGTTGCAAGGCATACCACATATGCTCAATAATGTTCATGTCTAGGGAGTTTGGTGGCCAACGGAAGTGTCTAAACTCAGAAGAGTGTTCCTAGAGCAATTCTGGACGTGTGAGATGTCGCATTGTTCTGCTGGAATCGCCCAAGTCCGTTTGAATGCACAATCACCCTGAATGGATTCATCTGATCACACGCGACGCTTACGTACGTGTCACCTGTCAGATTCGTATCTAGACGTATCAGGGGTCCCATATCACTCCAACTGCACGCGCCTCACACCATTACAGAGCCTCCACGAGCTTGAACAGCTCCCTGCTCGCTGACATGCAAGGTCCGTAGGTTCATGAAGTTGTCTTCTTATAGGATCCTTTTTCGGCCGCAGCGATGTCGGAAATTTGATGTTTTACCGGATTCCTGATATTCACGGTACACTCGTGAAATGGTCTTACCGAAAAATCCCCACTTCATCGCTATCTCGGAGATGCTGTGTCCCATAGTTCGTGCGCCGACTGTAACACTACGTTCAAACTCACTTAACCTGCCATTGTAGCGCCGGTCTAACAATTCCGCCAGGCACCTGTTGTCTTATATTGGGGCTTCCGACCCTAACGCCATATTCTGCCTGTTTACATGTCTCTCTATTTGAACACACATACCTATACCCATTTCCTTGGCTCATCAGGGTAGAAAACACGTTACTAGAGATAAGAGAGTCCCTAACGCTTATAAATTAATCACAAAAAGTGACACTGGAGAAGCCTTATCATATTAGTTAAGTGCCATGACGAATTGCTGTCTGTGATCCGAATTTGAATCCACTCATAACCAAACAAAGCTTGCATGTCTGATCGAGACTCGACTAGGCATAAAGAGTTGTAAAACATCAAAGTAATCACCAGTATCAATTAACAAGGCCGAGCGTCCGAACCTGAAAATAAATGACGGTACGTTTCGCACTGCAACGGGAACCCCATTAAGCTTATATTGTCTCTGAGAAAAGTATGTACTAAAGTGCAAGGTGCAAGTGTGAAACGCCATGAAGTAATGTTGTGGTGATGAATGGGGAGTAGAATACAGTACCTATATCAATTGTTAGCGAAGCACAATTAGATGTCAGGTATTAAATATGTTCAGCAATAGCATGATACTGGAACCTAAAAGGACAGTACAAATGATTTTTGCCTAACAGGGATTCGAACCCAGCACCTTTTGCTTATGCCTTAGAGCTAAGAATAGACTTGAAATATTTATTGTTTCTTCACCAGTAGCGAGATATGCACGTGTTCGGCTAGAGGCAACGCAACGAATAGTTCTGTGCTGCCAGGGGCCTCCTCCACTGCACATATCACCTTTGTTAATCCCACACGAAGAGATGTCAACTATCAAATTCCCTTTCACTAGTAGTTAGGATCACGCCGTTCTTAGAGAACTAGAGCAGTTTGCCATCGCGAGGAAACAACGAAATAATTGTATCCTCTCGAAGGGTAATCAAGAGAAAAATTAGAATAGAAGTTCGAATCCAAGTCCAGTGCCAATAGTTTCAAAATATCAAGTTCACTTAAAATGTGAAATGAAAGTCCTATGGCCTTAGATGAAGACTGGTTCGTGAACTAAAATAAATTTACTAGCGTAAGAAAGCTTGCTAGAGACAGAGTTTCTGCAAGCAGTGCCTTCCGCTTCTGACAGCCAAAAGTAATCCAACTTTTTGTTCCAGTCAGTAACGAATGGATACGTTTAACGTTGATTTGGAATCACGGTATAGTGCTGCGTTCTTTACTTAGAATTACTGGAGGTGAAGGGGGTATGTTTTGGGTTGTTAGAAACGTACCCTCAGAGGAATCGGACCCACCCCACACCTCAGCCATTACAAGCCACCCCAGTCCAACCAGCCACCGAATTTCATAAGAGCTAGCATTACGTTTTTGTTATAATGGGGTACGCATCGCACGGTACATCCACTGGAGCTGTTGTTGTGAGTAACCTATTCGTGGTCTAGTAGTCAATGTCATGCAGTGCAAACGTAATGGCGTGATATAAAATCTATTCTTTTCTTTACTTGTTAAAGCTGTATTTGGAATGTCTGCTAAGGGCGCCAGTCTGACAGAAGGTCAGAGACAGTTTTAATTTTCTAACCAGCCAGTAACAGAAAAATATAGCAGAAATATGTTTGTGAAAGGGCTTTTGGGTGTCTGTCGTGGTAAGACCATTTTTAATGTCATCAGCCATGATCGCGAAGCATCGGGCATAGAGCCTATGATCTACAGTGGTCTTTTCTGCATTCGAATTAGCAAGTATATCATCAGGTAACTTTGCACATGATGTAATACTATGTTTCAGCATTCTCCATGGTGATTTTGTAAGGCATGCTGCTATAGGAGTACTCAACTATGATCTTATTTCGTTCAATTTGTTCAGTTTGTAGTGCCATGACAACTTGAAAATTCCTCACTTTTGAAGTTATGAGGAGCGTCGTTTATGCATTAGAAAACGGAGTCTAATGCAGGATAAAATCAAACATTTGGACGCTATGTTCTGTTTGTTTAATAACAGAGTGAAAGCAGTGGTGGCAGTTCGAAACACTAATGACCTGCATGGAGTACTACCGATAAAGACAAGTTCTGTCGTTTCTAGTGCGATTATTTTGAGATAAATTAATCTCTACATGCAGGAAGATATACAGGCGTTAATGAAGCACATTTCTGCGAATAACTACTGTGGCCAGTGACAGTGTATCCGATAACCTTCGTGTGACACTTGCCTTCAGTAGTCTATTGAGGTTAAAAGAAAGGAAGGACGATTACGGTACGTCGTCTCGTGAAAAACGAGATTAGACGCGAAGCAGAATGTCGAACTGGGCAGGATGGGGATGCAAGTCACCTGAGCTACTTCAAAGCATTGATCCATGCAGTTGTAATAGATTTAAGAAGGTCACCGAAAACCTAAATCAGTGCGCCCTGATGGCGATCTGAAATATAGTACCGTACAACGAATGGCTGTCTTAGTTAAAAGCGAAGTTTTATTTTATTTATTTATTTATTTATTGTTCCGTAAGACCAAATCAAGGAGAAGTCTCCATGGTCATGGAACGAGTCAATACATGAAATTATAACACGATATTAGAAACAGATAAAATGAAATAAAAAAAAACATATTCAGGTTCAAATGGCTCTGAGCACTATGGGACTCAACTGCTGAGGTCATTAGTCCCCTAGAACTTAGAACTAGTTAAACCTAACTAACCTAAGGACATCACAAACATCCATGCCCGAGGCAGGATTCGAACCTGCGACCGTAGCGGTCTTGCGGTTCCAGACTGCAGCGCCTTTAACCGCACGGCCACTTCGGCCGGCCATATTCAGGTGACAAGTGGTCAGTTTAAATAAAGAAAATCAACAATGTAACACTGGAATTTGCTTAATTTTTTAGCTCTTCCAGGAGCTCCTCGACAGAATAGAAGGAGTGAGCCATGAGGAAACTCTTCAGTTTAGACTTAAAAGAGTTTGGGCTATTGCTAAGATTTTTTAGTTCTTGTGGTAGCTTATTGAAAATGGATGCAGCAGAATACTGCACTCCTTTCTGCACAAGAGTCAAGGAAGTGCATTCTACATGCAGATTTGATTTCTGCCTAGTATTAACTGAGTGGAAGCTGCTAACTCTTGGGAATAGGCTAATATTGCTAACAACAAACGACATTAAAGAAAATACATACTGTGAGGGCAATCTCAGAATTCCCAGACTTTTGAATGGGGGTCGACAAGACGTTCTCGAACTTACACCACATATAGCTCGAACAGCCCGTTTTTGAGCCAAAAATACCCTTTTTGAATCAGAAGAATTACCCCAAAAAATAATACCATACGACATAAGCGCATGAAAATAAGCGAAGTAGACTACATTTCGTGTTGTAGTGTCACTTATTTCAGATACTGTTCTAATGGTAAGTAAAGCAGTATTTAGGTTCTGAACAAGATCCTGAACATGGGCTTTCCACAACAGCTTACTATCTATCTGAACGCCTAGGAACTTGAACTGTTCTGTCTCGCTTATAATATGCCCATTCTGTCTGATCAAAATATCGGTTCTTGTTGAATTGTGAGTTAGAAACTGTAAAAACTGAATCTTATTGAGATTTAGCATCAAATTATTTTCCACAAGCCACGTATTTCATGAACTACATTATTTGATGCTGTTTCAATATTACACACAAGATCCTTCACTACCAAGCTGGTGTCATCAGCAAACAGAAATATTATTGAATCACCTGCAACACTAGAAGGCATATCATTTATATAAATAAGAAACAGCAGTGGCCCCAGCACCGACCCTTGGGGAACGCCCAACTTAACAGTGCCCCATTGGGACTGAACATCACTACCACTCTCAATATTGCAGAGAATTACCTTCTGCTTTCTGTTCTTAAAGTAAGAGGCGAACCAACTGTAAGCTACTCCCCTTACTCCATAATGGTCCAACTTCTGCAGTAATATTTTGTGGTCAACACAGTCAAAAGCCTTCATTAAATCAAAGAAAACACCTAGCGTTCGCAACCTTTTATTTAATCCGTCCAAAACCTCACAGAGAAAAGAGAATATAGCATTTTCAGTTGTTAAACCATTTCTAAAACCAAACTGAACATCTGATAGCAAATTATGTGTATTTAAATACTCCAGTAACCTTGTATATACAACTTTCTCGATAACTTTAGCAAACACCGATGGCTTAGAAATAGGTCTAAAATTGTCAACATTATCAGTGTCTCCCTTTTTATAAAGTGGTTTCACTACCGAGTTCCTTAATCGGTCAGGAAACCGACCACTCCTAAAGGAAAAGTTACAGATATGGCTAAGTACTGGGCTAACATACGTAGAACAATACTTCTGTATTCTGCTAGATACCCCGTCGTATCCATGAGAGTTCTTGGTCTTTAGTGATTTAATTATTAACTCAATCTCCCTCTTGTCAGTATCATAGAGGAGCATTTCAGGTAACAGTCTCGGAACACTTTTTTCTAGGAGCGCTATATGATTCCCTGTTGGAACTAGGTTTCTATTTAGTTCACCTGCTGTATTCAGAAAGTGATTATTAAATACTGTACATATATGCGACTTATCAGTGACACGGACATTCCCACTACGCACTGATTCTATATCCTCGACCTGTCTCTGCAGACCAGCAACTTCCTTTACGACTGACCATATGGTTTTAATTTTATCCTGAGACTTAGCTATTCTATCTGCATACCACATACTTTTTGCCTTCCTAATAACATTTTTAAGCACCTTACAATACTATTTGTAATGGGCTGCTGCATTTAGATTTTGCCTGTTTCTAACGTTTTCATATAATTGCCACTTTGTTCTACAAGACATTCTTATCCCTCTAGTCAGCCACCCAGGCTGCCTGTTTGTGCTAGTACCCTGTAACGGAAAGCAACTTTCAAAGAGCACGAGAAAAGTCTTGAGAAAAGCATTATATTTTTCGTCTACTGTATCAGCGCTATAAACACCTTGCCACACTTGTTCCTTGATAAGGTTTACAAAGGTCTCTACAGCAACTGGATCAGCTTTCCTAAACAGCTGATGACTATATTTAACACCTGTTTCAGCACAAAAGTTAAAATTTGTGCGTCATGATCTGAAAAGCCATTCACCTTTTTGCTAACAGAATGCCCTTCTAGTAATGAGGAATGAACAAAAATGTTGTCTATGGTTGTTCTACTGTTCCCTTGCACTCTCGTTGGAAAGAATACGGTTTGCATAAGATTATATGAATTAAGGAGGTCTACCAGCATCCACTTCCTTGCACAATCACTTATACAATTAATATTGAAGTCACCACATATAACTAACTTTTTGTATTTCCTATAAAGTGAACGAATAACCTCCTCTAGCTTTAGCGAAAATGTCGTGAAATCGGAGTCTGGAGATCTATAAATAACAACAGTTAGAAGTTTAGCTCCATTAAATTTAACCACACCTGCACAACATTCAAACACCTTTTCAGTGCAGTACTTTGAAACATCAATCGACTCAAATGGGATGCCGTTTCTCACATACATGGCTACTCCCCCACAGCGCAAAGAGCTCCTTGAAAAGCTGCCAGCCAACCTGTATCCTGGTAAAGGAAGCCTCTGAATTATCTCCTTATTTAAGAAGTGTTCAGATAATACCAATAATTTCAGAATCAACATCTATAAGCAGTTCACTAACTTTATCTTTAATACCTTGTATATTTTGATGAAATATAAAAATTCCCTCATTACTCGGATACCTAAGCTTTGTCAAAAGTGATTCCTTTGTTAAAGAGACTTCCCTTAAGCAGCTTTACAGGACAACGATGATGTGGCTGTGACAGTAGCTGCTGAGTGAAACCCAGTTAACAGAGTATTTTTTGATACGATTTCATTAACAGATTAGTGTATTTTCAGTGGCAGGTCTGAGTAGCGAGATGTCTTATCATGTTTGTACCTGTGCCACAAAGGGGGTGAAACGTTACTCTCGCGCCAGTTTGGAACTGAGAGCTACTGCCTCTTACTCTTTAAAGTGCGTCTACATTTTCACGGAGCAAGAAACCAACTACAGCGTTCATCGCCTCCTCATTGCATTTTTAGTGGCTGATACAAGCATTTCGCAAATACAGACAACAAAATTAGTTGTAGTTTCTGTGTGAAATTAATCTCCCCTGCCTTAAACATATATTTGATAAGTCGATGACACACCAAAATGGAATTCATTCAGAATCCTTGATTGGTATACCACGAATGCATCAAGTGAATCTTGAAAGGTAACTCTCTTTCATTCCAAGAAGTAGTAAAACTATCGCAGAGTCAGCAGACATGTTCTGTTATGTTCTCATGACCCTATCATAGTCGTAACAGGACGATTATGCTTCTACAAGCAACGTCTTTTAAAGTCTGAGGTAACAGCTTCGGAGTGCGTCATGTGCATCAATGATGCTGCGGGCTTAATTACTTTCCATAAGACATCATATGGAATATTCGGAGAAGAATGGAAAGTTGCATAGACCACCGCAATGCACATGAAAGAAAATAAACGTAATCCAATCAGTTACAGATCATTTTCATTTACATCGACATGTAGCGGGACGTGTGAACAAATACTTTGTTCCAGTGTCGAAATACTCCGAAATATATTACTTTTTGACATAAATCCAGCAAGGATTTGGAAAGTATCACCATTGACATTTTACTCGCAAGACGTACTGCGTACAAGAGCAGTCAAATTGATTCCGTATTTACAGGATTCCAACATTCCTCGTAAGCTTCTAGCCACATTACTTTCCTATGCATTATCGTCTCAATTGTGCGACTGGATTCGTGATTTCCTGTCTAAAAGGTCACACTTCGTAGTAACTGATGGGACATCATTAGTGGCGAATGTGATTCCGCAAGTGAAGTGATGTAGACCTGCTATTTGCAATATATATATATATATATATATATATATATATATATATATATATATACTATTTAGCAATCAGAACATTTATTCCGATTTGTGGCAGGTAATGCTGTCGTCTAGGAGAATTGTTAGAAGATCAAAGCGAATTGCCAAATGGTGTTGAAAATACATCATCATGATGTTAAACGTAACAATTAACCGCAAATAAGAGAATGTGTGAGAATCTCCACATAAATACCCAAACTTTTCCCTTAAATTTCCTTTACAGGATAAATCAGTAACTTTTATAGGTTGTCGATTCAACTAAGTATCTAGGAGCTACGATCACGAAAAACTTAAACTGGAACCGCCTTATGGAAAATTTTGTGGGGAAGGAAACCCAAAGACCGCATTTTATTTGTGGAATACGTAGATGATGGAAGAAATGAATTATGGTGAGTGCCTACAACACACCTGTCGACCACTTAGTGAGTACTCCTGCGTGGTATGGGATCCCTACGAGATAGGACTGACGGAAGACATCGAAAAAGTTCAAAGAAGGGCAGCTCGTTTAACAATGAAACGCCAAAGAAGTATGGACATGCGTATTCAAATACAGAGATATGTAATCAGGCAGAACACGCCACTGCGGTCGGCGTCTGGCGCAGTTGTTAGATCGGTTAGTGCTGCTACAATGGCAGGTTATCAAGATTTAAGTGAATGTGAGCGTGGTGTTGTACTCTGCGCACAAGCAATGGTACACAGTATCTCCGAGGTAGCGATGAAGTGGGGATTTTCCCGTAAGAACATTTCACGAGTATACCGTGAATATCAGGAATCCGGTAAAACATCAAATCTCCGACATCGCTGCCGCCGGAAAAAGGTTCTGCAAGAACGGGACCAACGACCACTCAAGGCAATCGTTCAACGTGACAGAAGTGCAACCCTTCCGCAAATTGCTGCAGATTTGAGTGCTAGACCATCAACAATTATCAGCGAGTGAACCATTCAACGAAAAATAATCGATATGCGATTTCGGAGCCGAAGGCCCACTCTTGTATCCTTGAAGACGGCACATCATAAAGCTTTACCCCTTGTCTGGGCGCGTGAACAACGACAGACTGTTGATGACTGGAAACATGTTGCATGGTCAGACGACTCTCGTTTCAAACTGTACCGAGCGGATGGACTTGTACGGGTGTGGAGACAACCTCATGAATTCATGGATCCTGCATGTCAGTAGGATACTGTTCAAGCTCGTGGAGCCTCTGTAATAGTGTGCGGCGTGTGCAAGTAGAGTGATGTGGGACCCCTGATAAGTATAGATACGACTCTGACAGGTGACACGTACGTACGCATCCTGTCTGATCACCTGCATCCATTCATGTCCATTGGACATTCTGACGGCTTTCGGCGATTCCAGCAGACAGTGCGACAACCCACACGTCCAGAATTACTACAGAGTGGCTCCAGGAACACTCTTCTTAGTTTAAACACTTCCCCTGGGCATCAAACTCCCCAGACATGAACATTGTTGGGCATGCAACGTGCTGTCCAGAAGAGATCGCCCCCTGCGGTCGTACTCTTACGGATTTATGGACAGCCCTCCAGGATTCATGGTTTCAGTTCCCTCAAGCACTACACTCCGGCAATGGGCGCCATGATATCCTCCACTTTAGTAACAGTATATACGTCGATGATACCCTGGGATTTGATAGTTGACTCAAAATCCCCACAAATTCTCAATGGTCCATTCGATTTTTCAGGATCGCATAGGCATGGCCCACTGATTTGATTGGGCTGTGGGCGGTGCGGGGGAGGGGGCAGAACTCCTTCTTCCCGTAGGCGTTACTACTCTAGACGAAGTTTGTTATGCAGAGCAAAAGGAACATTCTGTGCCTTGGACAACCTGGTTATCGCTGAAGGCAATAGGGAAACGTGTGCTTCAAAGTAGTTGACGCCAGTTGGCGAGTGTGAGAAAACCGAGAAATATTTTGAACAAATATATGACAGGTAGGAACTTGGCACGAACAGTTGAATGCGATTCGTTGATCTGTGGGCTTCTAAACCAAGGACATTCACCAGATACAAAATGTTCTTGGCCCGATTGTGCAGACCACGATGATGTGGCCTGAGAGGAAAGCTGCCTGGAACTGAAACTGAATGCTGAACTGATCCTTTACCTTGCTGTTGTTGTTGTTGTTGTTGTTTTTATAGCTTTTACTTCGAAAATGATTGTAGTGAAGGGGAACTCAGGCAGTGATATGTCTCCCAATCGACAATAGTGGTGGAAAATCCAATATGAATTTCAGAACCTATTGGGACGGTGTTCATGGGGACCTTATGGACTGTACAGACCCCGGATGAGGGGAAGGCATGTAGCTAAAGATAGATCATTCAGCTATAAGCGGCCATTCTGGAGTCAATCACCTGGAACGTGGGCGAGGATAATATCTCTAATCAGTGATTTTGCGAAAGACGGGATCAGAATACTGGAAAGAGCAGTCCCTAGAAAGGCCGTTTGCAAGATCTATCCACTCCCTGTATAACTGTCTCGTTTCGGCATGTAAAAATCTTAAGACGGATGATTGGCACGTGCACTTCGGCATCAGAGCAGTAAAACAAACGGGATTTTAAACGTTCATAAGGCAAACTATGATGTTCGACTTCAGGTTTGAGTTGCTGCAAGAGTTTATAGATTTCTCCTTCTGGGTAGGTCAAAGAAATTGTGTACTGGTGGACATTACCCGAGATCCAGTGCCCAGTGATTTGTTATTCAAGGCGGGCGACATCGATAGCCTGCCGCTCCGCCCTTTTGTCAAAGGTCTCGAACAATGGGGTGCCATTTGTAATCCCTTTACCAACTATTCGATGAGAGGTAACAGTGTGGAGATTTCTGGTAGTGTAATGGTGATGGCACCCATCTTCTCTAACATCAGCTCCTGGGTTTGTTGCATACTTTGTAGAAGTGGTAAGACGTGTGTGGCCACGTCCATATACATAGAGGTACTATGTATCTTCAACGAAGAGCAAGTTAGTCCACTAGAAACCTTAAAATCTCACGAAGCACTGTCTACTGGGGTGTAACACAACCAAGCAGAGTGAGTCCACAGAAAAGAAACTGTGTGCCATTCGTCTGTGAAGATGAATATTGATTGTGCCCAGTTGTACTCCACAGTTGCGGATTCAGAGAGCATTGACTTTCTCTACGGTCCTGATGTCTGATGTCCTCCATGTCCTGTCTGCCCTCCCCATCTCCAATAAGTTATTAAGACTGGTAGTTTCCATGAACAGCAAGTTTGAGAAATGAACGTAAAAACTTCCAATTCTACTTCCTCGCAGCATAATTGCAAAGCACCAGAAATAGTTCACAATTAAGTCTCTATATTTGACGTGCGGCGATAAGTAAACCCTGTGGACTGTCAACCGCTGAAAACAGAATCACATTTACCAGAGTCAAAGCACTGGTTCAGAATGAACTGGATATCTCTAATTACACACTCACCGCAGCAGGCCCCGTTTCTGTGTGCTCCATATAGCATCGGAATCAAAGATCAAAGGAGGGCACTCTGCCGAGAGATGACAGGTCACGGAATTATTCCCGGAGAACTTCTGATTGGAGAACCGTGGCAGCAGTCAGCAAAAGCTCAGAGAGCTCTAGATGGGGAACTGACTACCGTAGCCGTGTGGTGGCCTAAATACTGTTGGAGGCGATGAAACCTATTATCAAGCACGCGATCCTACGGAAACGAGCAGCTGTGCACTACTGCTCCGTCTTCGAGCGATGCCGTTGCCGCCTGTCGTCGAGGCATGCACCGAGAACTGCAGAGGCGGGTGTTTGTGCTGTAGCCCCTGCGACTTAAGGCATAGGCTACCAGTGGTGCAGCGCTGTTATGCTGTAGGCACAGCGTATAGAGACTAGAAAGTGTGATCATTAGGCGAGTACACCCATTTCAACGCTTGGTGATGCTAGCTCCGATTTAAGCGCTACTCTCCCATGCAGTCGAATCACCCTTTCGCTTTCGTACCTCTATTTCACGTGTTATATGCGTTGTGGGAACATACTTAAACTAGACTATTTAAGCCCAGACTCAACACGGATAATTAATTTTTTCAACCGTTCATGCCTGGAAACAGGAGAACACGACAGTGGATAAACTGCAGGACTTCGTACACAGTGGTTAATTTTTGGATTGCCAGTGTGTTAAAGCAGCAAGAAAATGAAAAAAAAAACAGATAACTGAATGTTGCATGGCAACACGAATATTTATTCTTACCACGTCGCTTCATATTTCTACAGCTGAGCAACTACATAACGATCGTAAAATCTGCTGCAGAGTATAACACGTTAACAACTCACTTCTAGTAATGATGCGAATAAACTAGATGGTTCAAATGGCTCTGAGCACTATGGAACTTAACATCTGAGGTCATCAGTCCCCTAGAACTTAGAACTACTTCAACCTAACTAACCTAAGGACATTACACACATCCATGCCCGATGCAGTATTCGAACCTGCAACTGGAGCGGTCACGCGATTCCGGACTGAAGCGCTTAGAACCACTCAGCCACCGCGGCCGGCAAAATAAACTAGAATTATGATAGTAAATGTCATCTGTTGTGAAAAGTTTTCAATTCTGTAATGTGTATTGCAGAACACTGTCGACCTTTAATCCTCTCACAGTGTTATGTTTTCAAATATTTCTTTTTTAGAAATTCAGTGAGGTTTTAGTTTCTCTTGGCCAGTAGTCAACCAAGACTGCAACGGCACCTATATCTTACAAGGAACAGCAAGAGTACTCTTAAAATACATGCTGCTTGGCCAAAAGTGACCATAATGGAGTTTGACTACAGCCGAAAAAAAGAAAATTCTCATAGGTCTACCAGTCCATATAGCAAAGCTAGACGATGAATAATAATCACTACACATTAAAATAAAAAATTAAAAACATTTTCCACGTATTTTCTCACCTGTTAGCTGCTGGACACTTTGGAAAGTTTTCTTGTTGATTTACTCGTTTATATCGACATACGTTCCTTCCTGAGTTCCTTCTTTTTGAAACAGGATCGACATTTCATGTAGTAAATAATTAATTTGGGTACAATCTCCATGGCATGTTCTGCACAACAAGCTAAGCCTGAAGTCTTCATTTTTATTTTTTCGATGCTTTCGAACCGTCATAGAACAAGTCACTCTAGAAAGCAGATGGAGAAGAAAGATTAGTACTTAAGGTTTCTTCTGCCTGTAGCAAGACATTTAACAGTGCTTCTGAATAGTAACATAAATAACTTTGTCCTTGCTGAGTACCATAGTCCTTCATGTTAGTGAAAATTGAAAAAGGACGATTTTCTACTGACGAATTCTTTAGTGTATATAAGTAAGCACGACATTTAGTGATTTGTGAGGCCTGATGTACAATATGACCTGCTACGTTGAATACAGTACATTTTCTTTCCTTATCAAGAAAACTATTGTAGGGCTCATTGGCTTTCCACTCAAAATTATTTTCGCTTGCGTTTATGGCAATCAGTTTTTCTTCTGTACTTCCTAGTACATATTTTTTGGTATCAGTGTATTCCTTCTTAGTCTTCATTGCCAGGATTATTACCTGACTGACATAGGATATGAGAGTGGGTTCTTTTCCTGATTCACAATTACCTCCCTTTGATAAAACATTCTTGACAGGCGCATATACTGACTGGAGCATATGTGGAAAGTGTCCAGAAGAAGAGTGGTCATCACAGGTCAATGATCGAATAATACCAAACTGTCGCTCTAGTGCATCCTGGTTGAACTTGGCAGTCAGTACATATTTGAACCCTTTATTCCACAAGTATTCAGCTATGTCTAACGAGCTCTGTACTGTAACTCTAAGCGATTCCATTGTTCTATTTGAAGTAAAAGTACTGTCTGAAGTGGTCAGAATATGAGAAATGTGCTGCACAATTTTATGGCGATCTGAATTTTTTCTCATACCAGATGATGGTGTTTTTGAATTCAGAGCATCGACAATATCGTTTATATGCTAAGTAAATTCTGAGTTGGCTCACTATCTTTAAATCACACGACGGCACTTTACTAAAAAAAAAAAAAAAAAAAAAAAAAAAAAAAAAAAAAATATAGCTCTTGCCGTGCTTGTACTAAACAACTGGAAAGCAAGGCGAGCATCCTTTCGTTGAAAGGAGGTCGGTTATATGTGTGCATATGTCAATTTACTTTCTGCCTTTACACCTTCATAAATTATTTTCATCGTAAATGCTTTCATAAAATCTATACTTCATGATGTCAGTACCAAACAGCACAGTGCGTTCATCATGAAAGTTGTTATGTATGCATTTCAAAAAAATGTACTTTATCTGAAAACGCCCAAGCTTTTCTGTTCTCATCAACAGGATTTTGAAAATAGCGTTTTGTATTTCCTTTCTTTCCTGACATTTGCAAATGTTTCCAGGCTTGTTTGTTGGATTGTCTGCCGTAAGAACGTAATAAAAAATTATCTAGAAGAAATTCACTATTATATGTCACTCCTTTTGGATCCTTTTTCTGGCACTTTTGTAACATAGTATCTACAATTTTTTGCTTACTGTATAAGCTTTCATTACATTTACAAGCATGTTTCTTTAGTCTATCTACTTCTGCCTGCAGCACAGTTACTCTAGCCTTGTCTGACTTTAGTGTATTATTTGCCCTAGCCGGTCTACCTTCTAATTTCCTGATTTGTAGTTGCAGTACAGTTACTTCATCAAGTGGCTTAACTAATGCAGACCTACCAAACAACTGGATTCTGCTGAAATCCAAGTGGTATCACTGTCACAAATTCTTAAACATTTGGCGGGTATTTTATTCACAATTTTGCAAGTAGCTTTCCTTTCTGTGGAAGACTTCCTTTGCTTTAACGGGGTGAACAAATACTTGGGCAAATTCGGGTAAAGGTGAAGAACTGAATTTGGTTTGAAGTGCCAATTAATTCTGGGCAATTCTACTTCCTTTCCATCAATAATGAATTTGCAGTTTTCAGTATTAAATTTTCAGCAAAGTGAGCATCACAAACCTGTGAGTTTCTTATTAGCTCCTTGTCTCCTGCTGGGGTAACTTTCTTCTCCATTTGTTAAAATTTTCTACATCTTTTGAGGGCCTGAGAAAGCGTCCTACATCTTTGCAACTTCTGTAGCCTGACTTGCAACCATGCACAAAACAGGAAGGCATCCTGAAATTGCCAAGGCTCAAGTTTAGGAGACTGCAGACCCAACTACTAATTTCAGTGGAAATATTCTCTTGGAAACCACATATTTCGATTTAATTTATAATCAAGCACCATCAATAATCTGTACCGCTGCAGAATTGCACATATATAACTCAAAATACACACAAATCAGCAACGAAGCACACGACATAGCGTTTGTAAACAGCGCACAAACTGATCGCAGCGCTGCACAGTGGAGATTGCCGCACTAACCCTATTCAGCCCATGTTACTGGAAACAAGTGATCATGCTTTCTCTTCCTATACACTATGCTGTAGTGTTATGAGCTCCAACTTACAAAAGGATCGTGCGAACTTATCCTTACCGATTTGATTGAAACTGACAGGCTATGTACGCGACGACTAAGACTTCCATCCCGGGGGAGGTTCTAGTCCTCCCTCGGACATGGGTGTGTGTGTGTGTTTTTAGGATAATTTAGGTTAAGTAGTGTGTAAGCTAGGGACTGATGACCTTAACAGTTAAGTCCCATAAGATTTCACACAGATTTGAACATTTTTTTAGGACTTCCACACAGGGCGTAACTCTCAACCGTTTTCGAGAAAATCGAGTTTGAACATTTTACGCGTGCTTATGTACTACCTATGGCCTCTAATAACTAAGTAATCTGCAGCCGAACGAGTAAGAGCTTACTTTCAGGAGAACGAGGTCTCTGGATCGAAACTTCCTTCTGGTACTTTTTTATTTCACTCCCACGTAATTCTAACAAGATATATGCGTGGCATGTCGCAAAATTGTGTGATCGCTTACGAATATAACTCACATTTTTTGCGATACTCACATTAAAAAACAATTCACTTTCAAAGATGCTGTGTTCATTACTAACGGTATGTGTAGCAATAAGTATTGTGTCTCTTGTTTATATGATCGGTATCATCCTGATTCCTGCTGTGCTCTGTATGTTACACATTATACTTGCCACACATGTAGGTAAAAGAACATAAATAAAATTACTATACTGATTTCATTGAAAGTGCTTGTGTATCTTTTTTCCAGTATCTTCAAGAAAATATTTTCTCGTTATTTCAGGATAAGGACTATGAAAATAATAAATGAAAATTCAATAATGATAGTTCACACAGTCATAATAATTACTTTGGAAAAAAAAAGAATAGTAGGCAAGGATATTGGATCCAAGGACTCTCGCTAGTGAAACTAACAGCTTAACATACCATGCTGCGTACTTCTTGAGTACTGCCGACGATACAAAATATATAATTACATGTAAATTTTTCCAACTCAATTTTCTCGAAAACAGTTGAGAGTTGCGTCTTATTGTTTAAGTCGTAGACGTCCCCTTCACATACTGTCAAAATAAATCAAATAGATGAGGGGAAGTTCGTACAGTTCACGTGTTAGCAATATTCTTCCAGTGTTTCGTAATGAGACCACTTACCACTTCGTACAAACTTTAAGGTTAGTTTTAAACTTTCTTTAAAATTTTCCTCACTGACGTGCCAACAGTCACAAATTTAACCCATTAGCTGATTTGTAAAGTAATCAGACGTTTGTAGCTGCTTTATACTTGAGATTTCGACTCTTTAAAGATTGGAGGGGAGTTACTGATACGCTCGCCTAAGCTGATAACTGAACTGGAGCGTGCTATCCGCGGTTCTGCCTGATGTGCCACCCCGGATCGTTACATGGTTTGCTGGCACGACAGTTAGCGCATCCCTACTTCCTTCATACGCATGTCATGAGTAAATCGATAGGCAGTACATTAGAAGTGCCTTGCACATGGTCGTTACCTATATGTTTAATAACCACTGCGTTGGGGTCACGGCAGGACCTTCTTGAGTCCAATACTGTTCTGTTACCACCAAAGTCAATCGCATATGGCCGTAACACTTATGCTCATTTCTGTTGTACGCTGTGACAGTGGTGCGGCAAGCGTATGAACCATGACACAGGAGTTTTTAGTTACTGTTCTGTTGTCATCTATACCCATTTGGTGAAGATAAAAGTTTCCTTTTTCGAAATACGTAATTTCAGGTTAAAATGTTGTTTGGTTCCCTACACAACCAGCCAAACCAGTTTATGAATGCTGAAAACGGGTACACAGCGTAGTATCTCCGTTGCTTAACGTACCAAAGAAGTCACCACAGCTGTCCCTGAAGTTTCTGCCCTCTATGACTCCCTATAGTAGAATGAATGTTCTTCCCTGATGTTTTAACACACATGATGTTATCCTACCCCATCTGCTAGTCAGTTGTTTTCCATGTCTTCCTATCCTCATCGATTCTCCGAAGGACCTGCTCATTTCCATCAGTACACATTAGTTTCAGCATCCTTCTGTAAGACCATATCTCAAACGCTTTTTCTTCTTTTCCGGTCTCTAGGTCGAAAAATCCAATAGAAGTATTAGTCCAAGAAATGTTTTTTTACAAATAAATGATTTCCCTTGAAAATACATCACAAAAAGTTGCAACCGAACGGTAGTAAAATATTCAGGACTAGTTTTCGTAACTGGACTTGATGTTTCGGTGTAGGGATATAAGTATTTTAATCTGTTCCCTGAAACTTACTAGCGAATTAAACCTGTGTGCTACACTGAAACTCCATCTTGGGACATTTCCCCCTCGTGGGCAATTGCCCTCCCTACTGAGCTATCTAAGCACGACTCACGGGACTTCCTCACAGCCTTGCTTCCGCAACTACCTCATCTCCTACCTTCCTACGTTCAATCTCAAACTTCCGCGTTCTTTATTTCCCTCGAGAGCGGCAACATTCGAAGCTTCAAATCCCGCACTACATGTGCACGACAATACGCGATTTTGATTTATGTAACACAGTGTGACGGGTTGTTTAATGCCTCACGTAATAATAAAAAATTATCGCATGTTAAATGCAAATTGTTCGAGTTTCCTGACAAAGTGATTCGTCGCAGGACAATCTACTAAGAGAATACATCTCGTGTAGCGTGTTGCCGAACGCCCAGGGACAAGGGATGCGCCTGCGCCGTCGGGATTTGCTCTATTTTCGTCTCCGGAAGGTGCAGAGCGATGGCAACAGGGACACACACACACACACACACACACACACACACACACACACACACGGCTTAGCTACCACGGTCCGTCTCAGAAAAGCGACGCCCCGGACAGATTGTCAATACCGCAGGAAGCTTCAGACGGATTCACTGTAACAATCGTAAAAACAGATGGCAAAGGAAACGAGTGTCATGTCGTAAAAACTTTCCCAATTGTGCAAGAGTAATTGCTTTTCGGAAACGATGTTCTGGAAAGTAAAGGCGAAACAATGTGGAAAAGAGGAGAAAGAAATGTAATTTTGTTGAAGTGCACATAAAAAATTAACGTATTCAAACCTGTGGGTAATTGAATAGAGGAAGCGCTAGTGCAAAAGAAAATAGAATGAAAACGTCGGAAATAAATCTTCTAAATAGCTATTTTCACGTTTAAAAGCTTAGAAGATATTTCTTAGCATGACAGATTCAATTTCTCGTCACATACCGGAGAACCGTGGGTTTGTAGTAATCATTTTACTGAGGCTGAAGCTGTTAGGACTGAATGGTAAACATTTCTTAGTTTCAATGTTAGAGATCTTACATGGCATCGAAGTTAGTGAACCGCATGTCGTGAAACGGAATACATGCATTAATATAGCGTCTACAAAAAAATTTTCTTATCTTTTGCTTACAGAAACTTGAAATAACAACAACAGTAAAACAGACAGCGAGAAAAATAGTGTGTACTACAAAACGTTAAAATACGTGACCGCCACGTTCATCAGTTAGGTGAAATATTACACGAGGAGTGATAAATTCACTCCAAATTCGAAAATTTCCTTCAGAAAGCAACTCGCTTACATAATGTCCTAATACACAGTGAAATCTGACTCTAAAGCTTATGGATAAAGTTACTGCAGCTAGTCTGATGCTCTGACGCAAACGACTGAGCACGGGAAGCAACTGGCGCTGTTTACCATCTTCTGGAGCCAGTGGATTCTCTGATAAGGAGACGTGGATTGGGGAACGAGGAAGGAGAAACTCAGGGTTTTCTTCACAAGCGCATTTACCAAGGGAAGCGTCTCAGACACTCTTCGATTGTGTCTGTGACTTTGTGTTCAAAGCATCGTCAGATAGCTTCTTAATAACAAAATAAGTGTTTCCTAAACCAATATAACAAATTTCTGTCCAGTGTAGTGAACAACTGAAGAGTACCCTTGGTCTACTTAAAGGCGGTATAATATGCCAGTGGAAATCTCGTTATGAGAAAGGACGATACAAAGGAGGTCGAGAGTAACCATATTGATAACCTTCTAAACAGATACCCGCCAAAGATAGAAACAATTATTGCAGTGAATAAACTCCTATCGTCTAGCCAGGGATCGAAGTACCTGTTAAGAATATTCCAAGTAAGAAATCATCAGCAATCAGTGGAGTCAATTCAGAAGTCTTTAAAACAGTTGGGTTCAAAGGTCTACGGGGGCTCCATGGAGCGCTCAATACAGTGTGTAAGGGCAATATGCCAGAAGATTGGAGTAAACTGTTTTCGTAATCCTTAAAAAATTCCATTGAGGAATATACATGAAAATTATCGTTAATACCATACATCAGCGTTTATGAACAATACTGGGGCCACAGTTAGATGAAGTACAATACGGATTCAGTCCATCATGGAGAAGGTGGGGTTAGGTAGTGTCATTCTATTCGGAGCGGGAGGGACAGGTGTAGGCTTGTCAGGATGCCTGTTCTGTCCCCATCACTCCAAAGATGCAGGTTCACCAGCCGAAAGCAGGAGCAAATTTAGCGATGCTCATTTTGCAACCATATGCATTTGTTAGACTTGAACAGGTACACCAAAGATCCAGGTGTGTGTCCAGTGGGTATGATCAGCATGGAATCCGTAATCACTGGCAGCGGTGCCCTGTCAGGATCCTGCCCACAGCTGTAAATAGTGCCGCATGGCGTAGCAGCCAGTTTGCTGGTCCACACGACAGGGGGGGGGGGGGGGGGGGGTTGCTAGTTAGCTGGGCAGCGGCTTGCAGCGACGGCGTTGTGATCCACGTAGCGAACTTTGGCCCCTGACATCTAGCTGGCGTTGTCCAGGGACAGTAGACAGCAGCTGGTAAGCAGGCAGTGGCTAGTAGGATCTCCTGGGGTCCGTCGTGCTGGATGCGCGACTTAACGGGAACGGTCCCATCAAATGGTGCTGACTGGCGTTGTTGGAGTCACCAACGGACGGTGACTGAGTGACAATACTTCTCCAAACCCCATAATGGTAGCCTGATCAACAGTGTTCGCTGACTTGAAGCCCGTTGTTCGCTGGGTGAGCGTTATTTACGCGCGCCCAGACCCGATGTGTGCAGACGTTCCAAGTGTCACGTAGTAACTCCATCGTAACACTCTGTCTAATTGTGTGGTGGGGGAGGGGAGAGAGAGTGAACATCTCATGTTAGTGTTCCTTAATATCCAGGCATGAAAAGAGAAAAGTGGGAGTGGTTGAGAAATAGAAGCGTGCCTGAAGGTACACTGAGAAAATCCAAATGCCGTATGAGTTCTTAATAGCTGTGTACAATTTGGCTAAGGTCATTAATCCTGGTACTAAACCAAAAGTGGAATCGAGCGAGATAGTTATATGTTATCATTACTAACATGGATAACGTAACTAAGAACATCAAAATAACTCATACACAGATCAACGCCTTAACGTTTGTTGAAGGTGTTGTGATCTGCGGGGAATAGAGCTGGATGTACATTTGAGACTGGACCAATGGATGGACGAATTCCAGCAATATAATGTTCAAATAACAGAAGCTAATCAGTAGTAAAGAAAGTGAAGAGAGGTTGTCCAGCAGCAAACATCAAGCTACAGTAAATTAGCCCCTGTAAAATGTGGAACGCTTTGCTTAGTTAGGAAGTGTACGAGTAATTTCTCGAGACAATCTAGGCATGACAGAGGTTGCAAATAGGTTTCGGAAGAGCCAATGCTTCTGCAACATTGGATACCTTTTCTTTTGGATACCATCTTACCGAGGACAGCAAAATCATTATTGCATAAGAGCTACTTCAAACCAAAAAACACGCATACTCGCCAAGAGTGACTCATGGCGACTACAGTCACAGGAGATAAAAGTCCTTGAGATACACAATAAAGAAAACAAATGCATGACGAAATAAATCTCAGACATTTAGGCGCAGTGGGGCCTTGAGCGATCTCATTGGCGACAGATGAAAATTTGTGGAGGACGGGGAGCCGAACCGGGATTTCCTGCTTTACGCAAGCGGACGCCTTAACCACCTCTGCTATCCGAGCACGTCCTCCGTCTGACCTGAATCTCCGTATGAATCACGCAACACAGTACTCTTGCTTAGCAGCCTAACTGCATCCCCGCAAGTGTTCGGATACTGTTCCGCCTCCGCACTGAAACAGCGTAACGCTGTCTGGCATATATATATATATATTATATATAAGAATGCTGTCTGTTCTTTCAGACATGCACGTCCGCAAGAATAGACAACATTCCTACATAACACAGAAAACAAAACCGGACAAATTAAGAAATGAAGAGGAGAGAAATATAGTGACGCTTAAATCGCTACTAGAACAAGCCAAAATATCTAAAGAGATTTACGCACACGATAAGGGCGGCACCAACGAAGATAGTTCGAGTCAAAGTGGAGAGAGAAGTTGAAGGGTCTCTGCTTGTGGGAACATTTATAATACGTTGAATGGACATTATAAAATTAGACATTGCAGTGTGAAGAAGAATACTGGACGTCATTCTGAACAATATGATTTGTCAGGTTTCATTCCGTTGGATTAATTGTGCCCTACGACTATGACGTAACCCAGGAAAGAAAGAATCTTAGCATCGACCGTAATATCATCCGTAATTTATTGGAGATCTGGATTACAGCTAACAGTGCACTGATGATAGCTGCGCTGTTAGCTGAAATTTAGATCTGCAGTAAAATATGGGATGATGTTATGACCGATGCTGACCTGCTTTCTATCCTGAATATGATTTGCCTTGACAGGAAGATGGAGGAGGTTTGTCCACAGCAACAAGGAAATTGGCGCTGTTGAGTGACCATGGTGCTGATACTGATGATGATTTCTTTTAAGTGATGCGCGACGAGAAGACAACTTAAGTTGGTCACCCTAAAGGTACTAAGAATACGCTGGTATTCGCTGAGACTGGCGATCAGCAGATGGACTGACTCTGGGACTCTCATTCCTCAGGGATAAGAAGAAGAAGTGAGTTGTGCGTGGGAGGTGGGCCACAGGGGATTCCCCGCGGTGTCACGCAGCCGTCATCCGCCGGAGACGACGGCGGAATGAGAAACGTGGCCTTCGCCTCCGGGAAAGCCCGGGACGCTCTCCGCTCAGCAGTAGCTCTCTCCACTCTCTGGGAAGAAAAGAAAATCCACCAGCGGTAGAGCAAGTTATACTGTACGTGTCATCATCTAGTGTACCGAAACAGGGTCATAAGCAGATACATATTTTTTTTTGTAGTTGGTGCCTGATTATTGCAGACACTTATACAAAATCATATTGTACCACCAGCCCCAGCTGCTATGAAAATCTTTATTATTCCTGTCGGTTTCGATTCTTTGAAATCGTCATCAGGCATAAGAGGATTCAAGAGCACAGTGTCTGTCTGCATACGTACGTGGCGTTTTATACCACTCTACGTAACTACTAAACATGAACTGAACATCAGAACTCAATACATAACTTTGAATCATTGGTCAGAAAGCTGTGAAAGAGCAAATGGATCAGTTTATTTCTATAGGTGACACTGTGTGTCTGTTCACGAACATAAGATAAGATCCCCATCTTCTTCGTTCAAAGAGTGTTTGAAATAACTGTATTTTCTTATCCATCGTAGACTTTTTTTGAAACTTTAGTACACTCCTCAGTAATTCTGCTGGATTGTACGTAATTTGTATTTAGTGGGACGTACATGCTCCAGAAAACTTCGTAGAATGATTAAAAAACATGTTAAATCGATTTGCAAATTTTTTGTCGAAAATTCGTGTGCGATTCTTCTTGCTTTTAACTGACACGAGAATATGTTTTCGTGCTGATTCGTTATACTTGTTTCCATATTTCCCATAGTAATAAAATAACTGTACAAACAAAAATGTAAGTTTCAAAATCCTGGGTTTACGTGAATACATGCCCTTAGTTAGGTTCCTGAATCACATTTTCTCACCTCAGAGATTTTAAAAATCGGTCAACTTAAAATCCTTGATCGTACTGAAAATGGCTTTTGACATTTCATTTTTCAAATGTATATAAAACAAATTTTAACCATACAAGGTTAATGTAGCGCATTATGAGTTTTTAAAAAGTGTCCTATGTACTTATGGAAATAGTAAAGATCACAGTAGCTGTGTAGATGCATATACGATCCCATTCCACTGGAAAAAACGCTACAAATAGGAACTGAACAGGAGAACTCAGTACATAAAATTTCAACATTGAGCAGAAGATTCAACGAGTAAATAATGCAATTGTATCCAACACTTTATAAGCATATATCAGTGAGAATGTTACAACCCTTCACAAGAACAGTGTGGGTGCACGATTATACTGTTAACACAATGGTTCAAAATGGTTCAAATGGCTCTGAGCACTATGGGACTTAACATCTGAGGTCATCAGTCCCCTAGACTTAGAACTACTTAAACCTGACTAACCTAAGGACATCACACACATCCAACCTGCGACCGTAGCGGTCGCGCGGTTACAGACTTAAACGCCTGGAACCGCTCGGCCATACCGGCCGGCGTTAACACAATGGATCCATCTCACGACCATAGTACTTTTCTGTGAGTACCGAAAGCTATTCACTAGATGGTAATATTAGACAGATGGAATATAAATTTCCAAGTCTCAAAAAAAAAAAAAAAAAAAAAAAAAAAAAAAAAGTATTAATTTATTGAGACACACACAGTGCCATTTCGAGAACATTTGTGATGCACATCGTACACTAATCTTGCACCTGGTCGCCCCTGGAGCCCCATTTAACTTGGCGCCACAAGCAGTCGATACCAATTGTGAGCCTGCCGCGGTGGTCTCGTGGTTCTAGGCGCTCAGTCCGGAACCGCGCGACTGCTACGGTCGCAGGTTCGAATCCTGCCTCGGGCATGGATGTGTGTGATGTCCTTAGGTTAGTTAGGTTTAAGTAGTTCTAAGTTCTAGGGGACTGATGATCACTGTGCTCAGAGCCATTTGAACCAATTGTGATTCGGTCCGTACAGAAATCCCAAAGTTGTGGCGCCTCTAGCGGTCCTCTGAGCTTGGCTTCCCAAACGGCGGCCCTGGACATCTGTTCCATCAACTACTAAAGACTTAAATCTACGCACTGCAAAATGAGCACGCCGACGTGTCGATCAAAACAGTACCAGTAACACAAATCTTTTCGTATCAAGTATTTTAGTAAATGCTTAACCACGTCTCGTCATCCAATTCGATCTTAGTGCAGTGAAAGGAATTTGTTTGTACTTTACCGTGGATTGACATACAATATGATACTCTGGAAGGAATTTCGATTACCTTTCTCGTGGTGCACTGAGCAGAGAGAAACTACATAGCACCGTTTCATTATGAGTTAGTTAATTTGCATTAGAACTTTTTTTTTGCAATCAGTAATTTAATATGTAACCCGCCAGGGTAGCCGAGAGCGCTAACTTGCTGCTTCCTGGACTCGGGTAGGTGCGCCGGTCCCGGATCGAATCCGCCCAGCGGATTAACGACGAGGGCCGATGTGCCAGACCGCCTGGATGTGGTTTATAGGCGGTTTTTCACATCCTACTAGGTGAATACCGGGCTGGTCCCCACGTTCCGCCTCAGTTACATGGCACGCAGACATCTGACCACATTCGGTCTATTCCATGGATTACACTCGACGCAGACCGCTGGGGTACACTAATTCCTTCTCGGGGGGTATGTGGTGGCGACAAGAAGGGCGTCTGGTCGCCCCTTAAAATTAACCTGCCACATCTGATTAACCAGCAGACCCCACAAGTCGAGGTTAATGCTTGGAAAGAGAGTAATTTAAAATATACCTTTAAAAATGGAAAAGTAATCCCAAATCCCGTCGTGTGTTTTTGTATCTCTATTTTTAAAAACTTTTGCGTTAATTACTCAAATCCATTAGTTCTCTACCGTTTCTGGCTGCTGATTAAGTTAATACGCTGTTAACTTATCTGGAACACTCAAGGGACATAGTCCAGTGACATCTTGTTGGACTCTGAATCAATTTTTGTCAAAAAATTTAATTTTCTTGTAAAATATTTAATTGTTACCCCAAAACAATATCGCTTCCTAAAGTTTTCTTCGGATCAAATATCCCTTTACAAGAGAAATGTCTGCTACAAATTTCCATTCCAACGATATAGTGGCTTTCATCGTTCCTCAAACGGTACTGATAGTGGTCATATAAATTATGCCTACTGTTGATTTTTCAACATTCTCCGTGAGCTCCATGAGATGTCATTACAGTGCTCAAACCCACTGTTGCGTGTCTAAAATCTTTGGCATGAAATATGGTCGCTCACGCAAGCGGCTGAAAAGTATCCCATGTTAGGCGTACAGGGACTAGATAAACCTACGTGCGTGGACCGTATGATCTCCTGGTCCTTCGAGGGTTTCTTTTCGCCCTGTCCCAACTACAATATTACTACTTGGAATTTTGGTAATAAAGTATCCTGTCACGAAGGTTGCGAACTTGTTGTGTGAAATTAGAACTGTGTTGACTGATTTCACTGAGGTTGAAGTAATTTTGAGTATGAGAGTGTTACGTAAATTTTGGAAATGTTATAAAGCTTAATTTTGCAGAGATTGGAACAGTTGGGTACCAACACGATAGCTTCAGTTGTTATGATAAAAAAAAATTAAAATATGCTCGTTGAGCAGGGTCTGCCATTAAGCTATCAGGCAGCAGACAATCACGAATAGCCGATGTGTTCCCAATGTTGAAGTACTTTGGTAGGGGGGAATTTTTGATTTGGTAGATGTGTGATGACTTGCATGTGTGTAAGTCCCAGTACTCGTCATGTTATGGTTCTCTGATTAGATGAGATTAGATCAGATTAATTATTCATTCCATACACCCACAAAAGATGGGATCCTCCTGAGTGTGGAACATGAAAGATATGGAAATGAAATGAAGTCCCATGCTTCTTTACAGAACGTAGGGGAACGATGCGGGAGACCCGCACCGCCTTACTAGGCAAGGTCCTAATGGAGGTGGTTTGCCGTTGCCTTCCTCCGACCGTAATGGGGATGAATGATGATGATGAAGACGACACAACAACACCCAGTCATCTCGAGGCAGGAAAAATCCCTGACCCCGCCGGGAATCGAATCCGGGACCCCGTGATCGGGAAGCGAGAACGCTACCGCGAGACCACGAGGGCGGACATAAAAGATATACACATTACAAAAATGTAATTAGAAAAACTTGAGTTTCATTAATTTTAATGATCCTCAGTCAATAAACAGTAAAATTATGTACATGAATTAAATTTAAACTTCTAATATTTACAGGTTTAATACTTACATCTGCTTTCATTATATCCATCATTCACACATTTGCTAGTTTCTTGGCTATTACAACCAAGTGTTGTCAAAAATTAAAGTAAATTATTCATTTCAGTGATCCTCAGTTAAGAACAGTCAGATTATGTACAAGATTTAAAATTAAACTTCAACTATTTACAGACTGAAGACTTACATCTGCTTTCCATACATCCATAATTCACACAGTAGGTAGTTACTTGGCTGTTACAACCAAGTATTGTCAAGAATTAAAGTATAATAAATTTTCATTAAAATGGTCTACTGCACTTGTTGAGAAGCTCATGGATGGAATAGAAGGAGTTGGCCACCAAAAATTCTTTTAAATTGTGTGTAAATTGTGCCTTGTCTGAAACTAAACTCTTAATGGTTGCTGGTAACTTATTGAAAATATGCATTGCTGAATACTGGACTCCTTTCTGGACAAGAGTAAGTGATTTTAAATCTTTATGTAAATTGTTTTTATTCCTAGTATTGATACTGTGTACTAAGCAGTTAGTTGGAAAATGAGATGTATTATTTACAACAAACTTCATTAATGGATAAATATACTGGGAAGCTGTGGTTAATATGCCCAATTCTTTTGAATAGGTTTGCACATGATGTTCTTGGATGTACACTACTCATTACTCTTATACGCTTCTGTACTCTAAAAATTTTTTCTCTGTTTGTGGAGTTACCCAAAATATGATACCATATGACATAATGGAGTGAAAATAAGCAAAATATGCCAGTTTTTTTTTTAATATTTATATCTCCTATGTCTGACATCATTCGCATTGCAAAACTGAATTTATCATCAAGTTGTAATCGCAAGAATTTTACACTCTCAATTTCTCCTATTTCCATGTCATTATATTTTATACACACTAGAAGGAAATCTCTTGGTAGTTCTGAACCTCATATAGTGGGTCTTTTCAAAGTTTAATGACAGAGAATTTGGTATGAACCACTTATTAATATCAGTAAAAATGTGATTAGCTGCCCTTTCCAAATTTATGTTTGATTTACTATTTATTGTAATGTTTGTATCATCTGCAAATAAGACAAACTTGGCATCTGGTAATGTAACAGATGACAGGTCATTAATATACACAAGAAACAGTAGTGGACCTAGTATGGAACCTTGGGGAATACCACATGTAATTTCTTCCCAGTCAGATGATGTCAGATTGCCTACTGCTGAAGTGTTACATAATGACACTCTTTATTTTCTATTAGTAAGATATGACTGTAACCACTTTGCAGCACTTCCAGTGATGCCATAATATTTTAATTTACTTAAAAGAATGCTGTGATTCACACAGTCAAACACCTTTGACAGGTCACTGGATGTACCAGTTGCCTCTAATTTGTTGTCCAATGAATTAAGGACATTTTCGCTCTAAGTGTAAATAGCTTTCTCAATATCAGAACACTTAAGAAACCCAAACTGTGACTATGACAGTATGTTATTTTCACTAAGGTGCTTAAGTAGATGCTTGAACATAACCTTTTCAAAGATTTTTAAAAAAGCTGGCGAAAGTGAGATCGGTCGGTAATTTGACGGCATTTCTTTGTCCGCTTTCTTGTGGAGAGGTATAACTTCAGCACATTTAAGCCAGTCCAAGAATGTTCCTGTAACAAGTGATTAATTACACAAATAACTTAAGATATGACTAAGCTCACATGAACACTCTTTTATTAACTTTGTTGATATGTTATCATAACCACTAGAATGCTTTGATTTCAAGGACTTTATGATGGATTCTATTTCTTCGGGTGAAGTAAGTGAGGCTCGCTTGTGTGTGTGGTAAAGATCAATAGTTATTTCTACCTGAGTTGGCGCAATGTTCAAGTAATCCCGAGGCAGGTTGAATATTCTTGGTCTGAGTTACCTATAAACTTACCCACATATCACGGAAGACTTTAAAGGGTCCTCCACTTTTGTTACTTGAACAGGGTCATTTCTACTTAGATCAATATTCGAACACGATCCCGTTTCGTCGCAGTCTGAATGATTAGAGTTGAAATTCTCTGTGACAGGTAGAATGGCCACGAGAGCGCACTCGTGTTTAGAGATGTTACCAGGTCTTTTAGGGTATACACTGATCAGCCAGAATATTACGACTACCGGCTTACTATCGATATAAACCCACCCAGCACCCAGGCGATAGCAACGTCATCTGGCGAGAAATGACTGCTAGTCGTACAAACACACGGTGCGTGTAATTTTACTGACCGTATAGTCTATGTGTAGAACGAGGAAGCCGCAGATCTATCTTAATTTGACCGTGGTCAGAGTGTGATGGCCCAGAAGCCTGGTACGAACATTTCGGAAACTACACGACTTGTCAGGCGCTCGACGAGTGCTGTGGTGAACTTCTTCAGCAAGTGGAAATGCTGGGCAGAGTAAAAGTGTTTCTGAACACACAGTGCATCAAATACTCCTAACGATGGGCCTCCGCAGCCGACGACCATGCATGTGTCAATGTTAACACCACGGCATCGTCAATTACTACTGGAATGGGCGCGTGACCATCGATTCTGGCCGTTGGTGCAGTGGCAGAGCGTTGCATGGTCTCATGAATCCCGATACCTTTTTTATCATGTCGATGGTAAGGCGCGAATCCGTGGCCTTCCAGGGGAACAGCTTCTTGACATCTGTACTACAGAACGAAGACAAGCTGGTGGCGGCTCCATTATGCTCTGGGAAACATTCACGTGAACATCCATGGGTCCAGTGGATCCCTTGCAAGGCACCACGATGGACAAGGAGTATCGTACACTGGTTGCAGACCACGTATACGCCTCCATGACGATCATGTTTCTCAAGGGCAGTGCCACTTTTCAACAAGACAATTCTCCGTGTCAGAAGGCCAGGAGTGTGATCAAGTGATTCGAAGAATACAGTGGTGGGTTCCAGTTGATGTGCTGGCCCCCAATCTCGACAAATCTGAACCCTATCAAACACATTTGGCATGTGATTGAACGTGACATCAGAGCTCATCGACACAGTTCCCGGAATTTACGGGATTTGGATGACTTGTGTGTGCAGTTGTGGTGCCAACACCCTCCAGTGACCTACCTAGACCTTATTGCTTCTATGCCAAGACGTGTCACGGCTGTTATCCGTGTCGAAGGTGGACGTACCGGCTATTAGGTAGGTGGTCACCGTGTTCTGGCTGATCAGTGTATAAGGGGATTGAATGAGCCGTGCGCCGTCTCCTATCGACACCTGATTAATTCTGGTCAGATAGCGTGTTGCTGTACTGCGGCGCTGTGGAATTCGCCACAGCGCGATGGGAGGAGTGCGAATAAGAAAAGTGAGGAGATCTTGCTCGCCGAGTCTTACGCTTGAACTCTTGTTGGAAGAGGGCAGAGGCGCAACCAAGTCGACGGGTTGTACTGGCTGCTTGCTGCCGTATGGTGCACCGTGAGAAAAGATCCTATCGAGCTGTATCATCCGGCACCGTGTTACTTCGCTTGCATTGAACATATCTGCCAGGCGAGGTTCAAACTTGGCCGCAGGCTGCTAAGGCGTATCCGCTGCTCATTTCCGGCATTCTCATCTGCGCAACAAGATTGCGTTAAGTTTATTGAGCCTTCATGTGTCTTTCTGAGCCAGTGCATCTTGTTCTGACCCTGTCCGCGCTTTGGCGATATTATAAGGATCTCTGTAGATCACTGTTTTAAGTACCCTTTCTTGTGATGAAACTACTTTCTGTTCTGATTAGTTTGCAGAAGTCTATCAGCGTAAAATATGATCCAAATACACATTAATGTTTCGTAAATTTGTCTCTTTTAGATCAGCAAAGAAAGACTACACCGTCATAAATACATTTCCACTTACCAAGAACGACAACAGAAAAAAGACGAAAAAGTAGAACAGTTTTGGGGAACGCTGGAAAATGAGACATCAAAAATGCGAAAGGACTACATATAACAACTCGTAGGGGACTTCAGTGCACAGATCGGCGAAGAAGAGAAGTACAAGGCATTTATAGGACATTTTCCTGCACAAAAAAGCTGCAATGAGAACGGGGAAATGATCAACAACTTTTGCAGACAATTCAACTTAAAATTAATGTCAACCATTTTCAGAAGATTATCAACGAGAAAGAAAGCCTCGTCTTCTCCTAATACACGGGTAGGATCATATCAGCTGGATCATGTGACAATAACCAAACGAAACCTTAGGGAAATCGTGAGGACTAGGCATAGATTCGGACAACTTTGTTACAGAAACCAAAGCCATATCTAAAAGTAAAAAACCACACAAAATTCCTGTCATTCAACAGAATCGAATTCCGTAAGAACCTTCACACAAAGGAGGTCGAGAATAGGGATGAGATCAGATAAGCAATAACAAAAACAGTGAAAGAACTAGAAAACCACCAAGAAGAAAAAACATACATGGTCCCATAAGACATATGACGAAGCCATAGACCGTAGACTAACAGCTTCGAAAAAATGGAACTTCTGCAAAGTGGACCACATCCACTTATTTCAGAAATCAGACATCAAAAATTATTTGAACAGAGAAACGTAAATATGACAAAAACGATTAGAGGAAGTAGACACAAATTTCAGACAACACTGGTTTCAAGAAAGAAATAACATGGTACAAGCCGGTGTCTTGAGTTGAAAGATTCAACAGGAAAACTTATTACCAACAACAAACACAGCTGTGACTTACTTGCGAAATATTCAAAACTCTTCTATACTGCGAGGAACCAACACAACGACTAATTTTGAGACCGTCTCAAAAGGAAAACACACCTTCAGAACCACCGTCACGACGTCAAAGTGAACAGTACATTTAACAGCTGAAAAGCAACAGAGCCACAGGTTAAGACAGGATATTACTGGGTTGTGGAAACTGGAAGGGAAGCGGGCAGATGAAACAATTAATGAGGTTATGAAAGGTTGCTAGCAGGAGGGAAGATTACCGGACAATTGTAAACAAACCATAGTCCATCCACTACACAAGAGAGACAGGATAGTCACCAGCAATTATGGAGGCATATTTCTGCTTCCGGTCACCTACAAAATTATACCAAAACTCAACGGAATAAAACAGAAGACCAAGCAGAACATGCAGCTGGCGAGTACCAAAAACGTAGATCGTATCCAGACTAAATATTGAACTTGGAAACAATCCTCAGGAGGGGCCGATGTGACCGAGCGGTTCTAGGCGCTTCAGTCCGGAACCGCGTGACTGCTTCGTTCGCAGGTTCGAATCCTGCCTCGGGCATGGATGTGTGTAATGTCCTTAGGTTAGTTAGGTTTAAGTAGTTCTAAGTTCTAGGGGATTGATGACCTCAGATGTTAAGTCCCATAGTGCTCAGAGCCATTTGAACCATTTTTGAATCATCAGGATCAGAACAATGCGGAACCTTAACACAATCGAAAAAATCTGCGGTTCTGTAGACAGACGGTATACCTAGCCGTTGAAGAAGCAGGTTTCGACAAAACCACCAGAAAGTTAGTGGAATAGACACTCACAGACACAACCGCAAAAGCTAAATCCCTAGGAGAAGTTCCTGAACTCTTCAGGATACACACACAAGTTCGGCAGGGTGATGGGCTCTCACCGATTATGTTCTATCTGGTCTTAGACAAGATGATGAGAGACTGGGATAAATAACTACAAGGGAAAAACATCGAAGAACTCCATCTAGAACAAGGAATGTCTCGCTCTCACTTGTGTATTGCATTGAGTCTTAAGAGCAAAACAGATTCAAAGATGATTGAAACACTTCACAAGAATGCAAATGAAACAGAATTACAAATAAATATGAAAAAAAGGAATATATTGAATAAGAACAAAAGGGCGAAAAATATAACGTGGAAACATAAAAAAGTTGATAATTTTAAGTATTTGAGAGAATGGATACAGGAATGGATTAGATAACACCACAAGTAAACAGAGATCGAAGAAACTGGAATTAGAACGCAGGCTCATAAAAAACCGATATCATGAAAGATCAGTATCGCTCCAATCAAAAATTAAACATCTTGCAACAGTAATTATACCGGAATAATATACGGGTCTGATAACCGAACACTGAATAAAAGAGATGAACTAAAAGAACTTTAAAAGAAAGAGATAACTCTGGAAAATTTTAGGACAGTAAAATAATAAAGATAACAAATGGTCGAGGAGGAGAAATGAACATCTACACAGAAACATAGAAACAATCACAAACGCAATAAGGAAGACGATGTTCATTCAATTTTGACGGTCAGAACAACAACAGGCTAACGCGGAAAGTTTTTAATTTGATTTCCAAATTTAAAAACACCATTGGACGACCGGAAGAGACAAGTATGGATTTGAGAAAGCTTTAACGTCTGAGAAGACCCAAAACGTGACAGGGAAAATTTCAGGCCGCTGATCAATACTGTAAAATTTCCTAACCAACAAGAAAAAACCACGACTTAGAAGTGTGATAACAGATGAACAGGGGCAGCCCATCAGCCGACGCATAAAAATGTTGTGGTAAGATAAGAAGAAAGTATTGTGCCGTAGTCTTCGGTTCCAAATGTTTTAGAATTGTCCAAATTCTGTAATAAAAAATAAACTCATGATATTTGTGCTTCGGATTATTAATTCCAGTGTACTGACATACATAGTTGAACCAGTAGTTATTCTTGGCACTCCTTTCATGTTTTAATGTCAATTGAGTGATTACATCTCTTACGCATTCAAGTGTATGGCATGTGTTTAAATTTCCTTTTCATCTGTTGTAGTGAAAGTGACCCATCTGCGCTAGACGAGGTTATCCGGTGTTTTGATTGGGTGCTCTTGCTAAAGACGAGACAATAATGAATTGTTATTGAGTCGTGGCGGCTCGGTTTGATGGCCTAACTACCTCTGGCACCGGTATCGATAGTCACCTCCCTTGTGACTTATGAATATCTTTGGTTTTCGTGGTTGAGGAGCGGAGGCTGGGCGCGGAGGCAGTGAGTTGTGAACGGCACGTGACAGAAGGAGGAGGGCTGGAGCAGCAGTGCCTGGCGCCGGGGTTTCGCTCGGCCTATATGAGTTTCACAGCTCATGTACCCAGCCGGATCGCCGAGCGACTTGTCGAATGTTGGGTAGCCGCTAAAGGTGACGAAGGTCGTACTCTGGGGCTCTGGTAGCGGGCGCTTCCTTCTGTTATTTGAAAATGAGTTAAAAGGATAATTGACGGTGGGGAGAGTGCACCGTAACATACTGCCTGTTGATATTCTGGCCCTGTGGTTTTTTTGTTTAAAAGGAAAATTGGCGCGTTATTATTGTGTCTTGCTCAGTGAACAATATGTATTAGTTTCTTCTGCAGGGTGCCTTCGCTTCAGAGTGGCCAGTGGTTGTCAGTGCGTCTTCTTTGAAGCCACGTGATCCTGTTAATTGGTAAACCGCTTGTGTGCAGCCGCTTGGGGTGCGATCTTATGAACTGAAGTGGTAACACTGGTGAGTGGCACTGTAGCCGGTGGCAATGTCGTGGTACTGTATCAGGTACTGGGTATGAGTTGGAAATCTATTTGTGATTTAGTAAAGCGTATTTATTCTAACCTACATTGACGTGTTTTAGTCATAATGGATTACGTAAGGCTACTACTGAGTGGAATTTTCTGCTTTGCTTAAGCTCACCCTAACCTAAGGCGTTTTAGCAATACTTATCCATGCCTTACGGGGTTTAACTGCAACTACTCTGCACCTGCACCTCGTCAGTTACATGTACTCGCGTATCATCTTACCTAGACAGAGGCGTATGCATGTATTTATTGTGTACGACAAAATCCATTCTAATTATCTCTGTCAATCTTAGCGATTTTCTCCTGATCTGATTAAAAGCCTTGTGTAGGAGTATACATATATATTAGTTTATTCATTTAAGTTTTACTTTAACTATTTGTTTTATCTGAGGTTACGAGTTGTATTTATCTTACCAAACCGAGTCTCGTCATTTATTAGTGTATATTCTGGTACTGTTTGAGGGTACTGTCTCATGTGTGACGTATGTCACAGTTGATTGCCAAACTCGCGAGTCTACCTTGGTATTTGCAGCCGTTACTTCTGGGCCGCTACCTTGGCGACATGCTGCCCAACACCCGAGGTGTAAGTTATCGCCGCGGGAGCGCATTGCCGCGTCGTCTGTCATACCTAGCAAAAGTTGAGTAGTTTTCTTGTTTCTTGAAGCTATACCTGGGTTGATCGACTGCCGCCAGAGTTGTAGGCTGTGAAGTTTAGCGGGATTAACTCGTGAACTTTTGTAAATTACGGTCAAGCTGTAGATCCTCTTACTGTTAATAAAAGAGGAGTGTTCAAATTCTCTACTAACTGTCTTCATAAAATCGGATGTACTCTGTATTTCGTAAATGTGGTTACCCCTCCTGAACGATTCGAATTTCAGTCTTACTGTTCATAAACTCAGATGCTTTGGTTTATTGAATACGATTTCCTTTTGCTTATATTGGTAAATTTCTGTAGTTTGTTACTTTATATGTCATTTTTTTCTAATGGTTTTCATGTTTTATTAATCTGGAATTTAATTGATCAGTATTTTTTTCTAAAATAGCACATGTTGATGTTTGATCCTTTCCTGTTCCGAATTTCTTACCTGGGTCTCAATTCTTGCTTTGGAATTCTGTCTGTTTATCAGCTTTGCTGGTAACCAAGTATTTAAAGCTGTGATTGAAGTATATTCCTTTATTTGTTTTAAAACTGCTTTTATGACTGTAATTGCTTAGCTCAAGCTAACACCTTAATTGACAAGATCTTTAATTTTTTATTTTATTTCTGTTGATGGTTGATTCAGAGAACTTTGTTTAAACTGTATACATTACATGGAATGTGTCTTTTAATAGATTATGCTAAATTCCCATTGCGGAGATCTCTGGAAAATAAAAAGCAATTAATGTATTAAAATCTTACTCTGTTGGAGCCCAGTACCTACCGCTCACCTGCTCCATGCAATTGCTACCATAATGAACACTCTCCACTATATAAGATATTGAGTGGTCTCTGTGAAGGCAACGGAGATGCCGCGTACTACTGTGAGACAGCGTTATCAGCGCCTGAAAGAGTTTCAAAGAGGCCTGATCGTTCGTCCCGATTTGCCTGACTGATCAAATAATGCAACATCCAGGTCCGAGAAATTCGGAGGTTACAGTAAGCCGATGTTGGAGTATATGCGCAAGGATACGTATCGTCAAGGTACCACGTTTGAACAACACAAGGGATATCGCCATGTTATGCATGAACTGTCTTATACACTTCTCACATCTATGTCTTCCATCCGAGAGCAAGTAATGGTATCCCTGCAGCAATTTATGTCACCCCGTACAATTGTTCGGAAATTAGCAGGTGCTCGACTAGGGAATGCGTACTCTGCCTTTAACACCACCACACGAACGGATGCGTTTGAATGGTGCTGTGACTGGCTGGTGAATGACACCGCACTGTGTTCAGGGATGAGTCACAATTCTGCACTACACAGAATGATCATAGCGATAATGATGGCGTCCTGGGGAGAGATCCCATTCTTATAATGTTTTCGAGAGGCGTAGAGGTGTTACTCCAGGCATCATGAGGAGCCATCGGGTATGACTATAGGTCGCGGATGGTGGTGACTGAACCAGCTCTGATGGGACAACGGTGTGATACGCATTTCCTACGCCCTAATGTATTACCTCACCTCGCACGTACAGTTTCGCAGTGCCATTTTTCAACACGTCAACGCTCTGCCATACATGGCACGTGTCTGTATGAACTGTCTGCGTACTTTTGAGGTAGTGCCATGCTCAGCTATATCCGCAGATCTGTTCTCAACAGAACATTTCTGGGACCAGGTCGGAGGCCAACAACGCCGCAATATCAGTGTGCAGATACAAAAGTTGTGGACCAGTTCGCCTCAGAATACGATACAACACCCTTTCCGAGTGATCCAATACATGCATTCAGGCCAGAGGGGCGCAACGCCACTGTCACCAGAGGACTCATACTGTCAAGCAGTTCACAAATTTGAATCGATTTTGTAATCATTGAAATAACAGCAATACCCTCACAACTCCTGCAGCTTCATTCCGTGTCCTGCTGACCTTTCGCGTACTCCACTTCTGTAGTCAGACAGTGTAATAATAATAATAATAATAATAATAATAATAATAATAATAGTTTGATTAGATCCGTACGTAGCTCATTGCTTAGGCATAACTTCCTAGAAATTGCAGTTCAGGGATATACAACATTTGTAAAGCGTTCTTCTGAAAATTTGAGAAATAAATGTGTCATACAGTTCACTGAAACGCTACAGTTGCAACTAACTCTCACAACTATGCTAAAGTAATTTTTGAAACAATATAAACTCGTAGTGTGCACTCACCACTGGTTTCATATAGCACTAAGTCTCAATACAGATGTGCACATTATGATCGTGAGAGTGGGCAAATTAGAGAAGCTGCGTTTTCTGCGCTCGTTAACAATGTTCGTGATGTCAGACTGTTAGCTTCCTCGTGGTGGACTGTTAGCTTCCTCGTGGTGGAGTTGAGACCAAACGAGCGCAGTATCATTGTAAGTCATACAGAGGCAAACGAGTATGCTGGGGCTTTCCCCATTTCACTGCTACCAATGCCACGTCGTTATAACGCACCTGTACTTAACATAGAGTGTATTTACCATAATATAAGAGTTAAATTAAAAATTAAAATAACTTTTCCAAACTTTATCAGTGTATGCTTCAGTACGTTAATGTTAACATTGAATCTCACAGTGATCAAGTGAATTGTTACGCAAAATATACGATCTTAAGAAAAAAATAAGTGACACCAAATAATAAAACTAGAATGCTAAAAATTTGTCAGAAAACGCAAAAGTATGACACAATTAAAAATTAGAAGTCTCAGCTTGATGAGAGCAGTATTTTGGCCAAAATCGGAGTTTTTGCCAAAAATTGAAGGCACTATATATTGGACTCAGAAAGATCATCATTCTTATGTAACCTCAGTTACATGTAAAAACATCATATATGTGACACCAATAAGCTACCTCTATTAGTTTTCTAGCTATCTACTAAAAACCAAGTTTGGAACGAAAACGTCCTTATTCAGGAAAGATTAAGTAAAAACTTGTATTTGTAGTAGAAAGTTCTAATTACAGCACTCCATTACACTCATGCTATAATATGGATGTACCATATTTCAAGATTCTATTGTAAACAATAAAAATTGTAAGGAATCTTAAAGAGGCGGTTCAGAGGTCATGTTCTGCTGCCCTTTACCTTCTAAAAATTCTAGCCAACAAATTTAAGTGAAGTCAAGTTAAAACTCTTCAGTAGCTGATGCAAACTTAACTCTATCTACATGTAAATAAATAAGATTGTAATCTGTTAAACGAAAGAGATATTAATTAATACATCTCCAAGAAAAATATCGTTTAGATACAGCTACCTGTACCTAGGGCGGTTGAAAGCAGATGCTCCGTTTCGCGGCCCGCTGTGCCCACATATTAATACGGCCAGAGATGCAGTGGGCAAAGACACTTCGCACCGACATATCAATCGATCTGTGTCACTGGAAAGCCTGCGTGCGCTGAACCTCAGATGACATCAGAGCTGGGCCGCTACCAAAAGCGTTTCTGCTGGAAATAAGAAGTGAACTGGTGAAGACTGTACACCGTCCTGGATCGCTTAGATTTCGAGGAAGTAACAGTTTGTGTGCCACCCGTAATGTTGATCAAATCGCATGGCAAGTGGCGAAAATATTTTCCACTTTTAAGGCGAGCGATTAAATTTGGTGATTAGATGTCAGGGCGATAGAACATTTTAATTGGAACTTCCCGTAGAGATCGCCTCTGAACTGTTAATAGTGCTGTTTCAGATAGGTATATTAGATAGAATACTAAGACATACTTTTTGTGTGGGGGAACGTTTAAAGAATGTATCAATCAGTTAGAGATCAAAACGATTATTTATAGTCATAGTTCCTGATCCTGCTGAGAAAATAGCAAGTAGAAACTTTTTCTTTTAGTGAGTGGAAAGAGTACTATCGACTTGCGGACTGAGAATTTTGTCAGTATGTTCTCCATCACTTTCTGGTTGACCGTAAAAATAATTTTCGGGCACTTGTAAACAATAAAGGTAGTTATAAAGCGCGCACACACAGTTTAAGTGTCTTTTCATTATGACGTTAAGAAGTATCCACTATATTTGATTTCGTAAACGCCACCCCATAAAGTGTTTTTCCATTCGGTGTTTTTCCATTCTTAAATTCCTGTGGTTTGTTGTTTATACCGGTGGACTCACTGTGTCGAATTGATTGTTGACAACGGGTACTGGCTGCACAGTTGCCTGCAAGCAACCACTCAAGCGATTAGCCGATCAGTACCCCGTGTTCAACATCCAAGATTTGCATTAAAATACGTGAACACCGCAAGAAATCCATACTTGAACATAAATGCAGATGTTAGCCAAGCCTTAAGGTAGCGCTGTTGTATTTGACCACGAAAGACAGCTGTTTAATACCCTAAATATGTTGCAGGTTTCAAGTGGTCAGAACGGTGTTCTGTGTGGTTGTGAGTGCGTTATGCCGGAGTTAGTGACTTCGAACGTGAAGTAATTGTTCGTACTGGTATGGAGAGTGCTTCCGCAATCAACGTAGTCGAAGTATTTTGTGTTTCAAGAGACAATGTACTGAAGATTTACATCGAATGTAGGACAGTGGAAAAACATCATCCACTAAGTTACAATGCGGACGAAAGTCTCTGTTCATTGTTCGTGATATTCGGTCAGCGAAGAGGACTGCGACGAGGAATAAGAGGATAACAACTTCAAAAGTCGCCACAGAACTGAATGTCGCACTGTAGAACGTTTTGAGCACCGAACAACACGAAAGAGGAAGCTGCAGAAGCATGAAACTGCAGGGCGAGCTGGAATCCCAAAATCACGTATCACTGATGCAAACGCCTGTAGCAGGACACTGTGGGACCAAAGCGATAAAACCTGATCTATGGACCAACCGAAGAATGTCATTGGTTCAGATGAGTTTTTTTTACACCAATTTCTGCCCGCGTTTACGTCAGAAGAGTGAAACATGGCTGGGGTTCGGTGATGATTTGGGCAGCCATTCCGTGTTATTCCATGGACCGTTAGGTAACTCTGCAAGATCCCATCACTGCCAAGGATTATACCACCATTTCGGTGGATCAGTTCCATCCCACTGTACAACGCTTGTTCCCTAATGGTGAGGCTGTTTTCGAAACATCAGGGACGCAGTTTACACACCTTACATCGACCAACACTGGATTCCTGAGAACGAGGATAAATTTTCGCGCCTCCTCCACAGTCACCAGATGCCACTATTAGTGAGCCTTTGTGGTCTACTTTGGAGCAAAAGATAGTGAACGCTATCCACCTCCAATATCATCCACCATTTGCCACAATTTTGCAGTAATATTGGTATAAGATTCCCTTGAAAATCATATAGGTTATGTATTAATCAATTCCAAGACGATTGACACCTGTGTTGAATGAATGTGTATACGGTATTGCAATGCCTTTGTTATTCTGATTACGAAACAAAGTTCCTTTGCACAAGCATGCATTTCCAAAGCAAAAGGCACTTCGGCGACCACAGCCGTTACGAAACACATCAAATGAATTCGCTTTGCGAATAAGAACTACCATCAACTGTAGAATGGAATGACAACAATGAAAATTTATGCCGAATTAGAACTAAAACCCAGATTTCCCGCTTTTCGCGAGGTTCGTCTCACTATTTGGCTATCCGTGCACGACTCACAGCCAAACTTCCATATGTCGTCAACCATGCGTCTACGACCTGTGCTCGTATATCCATTACGCACACACATCAGAAAAAGTTTTTCATCGCCTCTGTTCCAAGAAAATTGGAATAGAGATCGACATTAACATCATTTCCATCCTTTTTATTGCTCATGAGAACCACATATTGCATGCTGTACCACCATACAGCGAGACCTTCAGGGGTGGCGGTCCAGATTGCTATCACATCAGTACCTCTAATACTCAGTAGCACGTCCTCTGGCATTGATGCATGCATCTATTCGTCTTGGCATACTATCCACAAGTTCGTCAAGGCACTGTTGGTCCAGATTGTCCCACTCCTCAACGGCGATTCGGCGTAGAATCCTCAGAGTGGTTGCTGGATCATGTCGTCCATCAACAGCTCTTTTTAATATATCCCATGCATGTTCGATAGGGTTCATTTCTGGAGAACATGCTGGTCACTCTAGTCGAGATATGTCGTTATCCTGAAGGAAGTCATTCACAAGATGTGCACGATTGGGGCTCGATCCTGACGATCCTGGGCAGTCCATTCGGCATGTTGTTGGGCCCATCTGTACCGCGCTCCATGGTGTCGCGGTTGCAAAGATGGACCTCGCCATGGACGTCGGGAGTGAAGTTGCGCATCACACAGCCTATTGCTCAGAGTTTGAGTCGTAACACGACGTCCTGTGGCTGCAAGAAAGACATTATTCAACATGGTGGCGTTGGTGTCGGGGTTCTCCGAGGCGTAATCCGTAGGTAGCGGTCATCCACTGCAGTAGCAGCCCTTGGGCGGCATGAGCGAGGCATGTCATCGACAGTTCCTGTCTCTCTGTATCTCCTCCATGTCCGAGCAACATCGCTTTGGTTCGCTCCGAGATGCCTGGACAATTTCCTCGTTGAGAGTCCTTCAAGGCACAAAGGAACAATGCGGACGCTATCGAACTGTGGTATTGAGCGTCTGGGCATGGGTGAAGTAGAGACAACACGAGCCATGTACCTACTTCCTGGTGGAATAACTGGAAATGATCAGCTGTCGGATCCCCTGCGTCTGATAGGCACTGCTCATGCGTGGCTGATTACATCTTTGGGCGGGTTTAGTGAGAACTCTAAACAGTCAAAGGGACTGTGTCTGAGATACAATATCCACAGTCAACGTCTGTCTTCAGGAGTTCTGGGAATGGGGGTGATGCAAAACTTTTTTGATATGTGTATATTCCCCTACAAGTCAGACGTGGTAGTTGAAAGTCGCTTGCCCGGTATCGGCGGATAAATACAATATTACAGTGCCTGTTTTATTCTGATTACGACGCGAAGTTCCTTTGGACACGCATGCAGGTCGCAATTGTGAATTCATTCGATGGTAATGTATTGTGAATTAGTTGTTTCCATATTTTTGTCCATTCCTGGCAGCTTTTAGAATTTCTTACCATATTATTACCATATTATTACTTTCCAGCTTACTTTATACGCTGAAAGCTAGCTTACAAATTTAGAATTTGGCATAAGTAAAGGTATAAAAGCTTTTATCAAACTCTTCTTACTGGTGTGTGGCTGACCGTCATGACTCCACACACTCTTGGATCTGTGCATCCACCAAGCGTCGGTGAACGATCACAGAAGAAAACAACCAAATCTCTAGCAGCATCTGCGGTAACCTCACGAACCGGAGTCGCGAGTGGCAGCGAGCGCGCATTCTCTCGACGGCCTCACGTTTCCTGCTCTACAGCGACGCCAGATCCTCAATTAGCGTCGCGCATTTGTCTTGGCCGAGTCAATATTTGCGGCCAGGCCCTATTGCGGGCGTCCGCGGTGGGGGCGATTCTCCTCGTCTTCACAGACGAGCGCTCCCTCTCGCGAGCTGGCGCTAGTTGACAGAACAAGCGCGTCTCGTGTCGCAGATATTGCAGGTGATCCACGCACATATTTTTTTACCTCTTTCCCATTTCAATGTCACTGACATCACGGGTTGAAGAACGAATATACAGCGGATTTGTTGTAATTTCTTTAGATATGTGGATGGGAGTCTGATGAGTGATGACGTTCAGTGACCTTCCGTTTGGGCAGTATACCTCGTATACAGTGTCCCTCCGTGGACATTTGGATTCACGACTGATACGCTCGGGATTTTCAGCCAACTCTGGGCGCTCTCACTTTATAGGAGATACATTGTATGTGGCTGATTTATCGTTGTCAGGTAGGTGAACCCAACTAAGGACTGCTCTCAGGGATCAATGTAAGGGACACTGTCCAGTCACATTAACATGACCACTCATATACGTCAGGTGGCAGCACTAACGGTGGAGGGTATACAAAGCGTGTCGGGAAATGCGAAACAGTGAAGTAGTTTCCGTAATGCGGAAACGGAGCAATTTATCTGTCGTGTAAGTGGGCATTACTATTGGCTTTCGGGCCAAGAGTGTAAGCATTTCCGAATCGGCTATATAATCTCTTCTGGAGCCGACGTGATTAAAGTATACCGTGCAAGGCAAAATGGTGCTGTCCAGAATCGGCGACGAGGCAACTGTGGTGCAGCACGGGCTATAGATGACAGGGCTCAACGATGCCTGCGGAGATGTGTACGGGCGAGTAGACGAGCAAGTGTTGAGCAACTATTAAGGAGAACGAGACCATCCTACCAACAGTACACAAGTAGCTAATGTATTTAACAACCATTTCTTAATTGTAGGAGAAAAAATTGGTGAGAACAGTTCAAAAGAAAAAGCCAGGCAGTACATGGAAGAGTCTGTTTTGAAAAAATTTAGTCAGACTAAGTTTCACCTAACAACCTCTAGTTAAATAAGTAAAATTATTAAATTTTTGAGAAATAAATGTTCTGTTGGAGTAGATGACATCTCTAATAAGGTATTAAAACAATGTGGAGCAATTAAGCTGATGTTTTGAGTCACATATGTAATGCATCATTAACTCAAGGTATTTTCCCAGACAGGTTAAAATATGCCATTGTCAGGCCGCTCTGCAAAAAGGGGAACAGATTCCAATAATTATCGGCCAGTATCCTTGCCTACAGCATTTTCAAAAATCTTTGAGAATAATGGAATACTTAGTAAATCACAGTTCTGATTTCAAAACTCCAGTTCTACTGAGACAGCAATATGCAATTTCACTGCCCACATAATAGAGTCTTTAAATAGTAAAATGTCACCAATAGGAATTTTCTGTGACTAGTCCAAAGCACTTGATTGTGTGAACCATGACATTATGTTACAGAAATTACAGTTCTATGGTATTAATGGAATAGCACATGAGTGGTTTAAGTCATACCTACACAACAGGAAGCAAAAAGTTTCCTTATATGGGTCAAGTGATTTAAATAAGTTTGCCACTTCATCTAACTGGGGTGAAATTACATTAGGTGTTCCACAGGGTTCAGTCATGGGTCCCCTTCTGTTCTTGATATATGTGAACGACCTCCCTTCCTATCTGAAACAGGAAGCTGAACTGACACTGTTTGCTGATGATAGAAGCACCATTATTAACCTGGTGAAAGAAACTCCAATTGAAAATGATAGAAATAAGGTCTTTGGAAAAGTCATTAATTGATTTTCTGCAAATGGCCTTGCTCTAAACTTTGAAAAATTTTCTGTTGCAAAAAATACAGTTCCTTCAATAAATATAACACGTCAACAGAAGTCATTAGACAGGGTAGAGCATACTAAGTTTTTGGGTGTACACATAGATGAGAATATTAATTGGAAAATTCATATTTTGGATCTTCTAAAGCGACTAGGTTCAGCAACTTTTGCAATCAGAATAACCGCTAATTTTGAGGATATAGAAATTAGTAAGCTAACGTAAGCTAACATACTTTGCATACTTTCACTCTGATGTCATACGGAATAATATTCTGGGGTAACTCAACATTTTGACAAAAACTATTCACTGCTCAAAAGAAAGTGGTTAGAACAATATGTGGGGTTCACAGTCGCACATTTTGTAGGCATCTTTTTAAACGATTGGGAATTCTTGCAACAGCCTCACAGTACATTTACTCACTAATGAAATTTGTTCTCAACAACATGGACCAGTTTAAAAACAACAGTGACATTCATGGTTATAATACCAGAAAAAAGAAAGACTTTCACTATACTTAACTCAACCTATCTTTGGCACAAAATGGGGTAAAATATGCTGCTATAAAAATCTTCGACCAATTACCAGGTGAAATAAAATGTCTGACAGATAGCAGTAATAGCTTCAACAATAAACTGAAATCATATCTCCTTGACAACTCCTTCTATACCATAGATCAACACTTGAAAAGGAATAAATAAAGCTATAATTATAGTATACGCATTTTGTTCCACTTAAGGGAATGGGGTAAATAATAGAAATATTAATCCTTAACTCTCTATTGTATACATACTAAAAAATCTTGTTTCATATGTGCATTTCTTGTTCACTTGATACGTTCCACATCATAACGGCTACCGTACCGTGCGATTGATCAATGGAACACGCAACCAACTAACTAACTAACTAACTGAATTTTCAGTTGATAATGGAAGTAAGACCGAAGAAAAGTCAAGACATGTTCATTGAATTTGTCACTTGGAAAAAGCGTTCGACAATGTAAAATGGTGTAACGTGTTTCAAATTCTCGGAAAAAATCGGTGAGCTACAGGGAAAGACAAGTAGTATACAATACGTACAGGAACCAAGAGGGAATAGTAAGACAGGAAACCAAGAACAAAGTGCTCGTATTATAAAGTGCGTAAGACAGGGATATAGTCTTTTGCCCCTTTTGTTCTACATGGAAGAAGCATTTACGGAGACAGGACAAAGATTCTAGTGGGGATTGATATTCAGCAGGGTGAAAGGATATCAGTGACAATATTCGCCGATGACATGGCTGTCTTCAGTTAAAATGAGGAAGAATTACATGATGTGTTCAATGGAATGAAAAGCCTAATGGTTACGGAATATGGATTGAGAGTAAATAAAAAAATGACGAAAGTGATGAAAAGTAGCAGAAATGATCACAGCGAGAAACTTATCATCACAACTGAGAATTCTGCTACCTAGGCAGCAAAATAAGTCATAATGGACAGGACTAGGGTTACATAAAAAGCAGACTAGCGGTGACGAGAAGTGCATTCCTAGCCAAGAGGACTCTAATAGTGTCAAACATGGGTCTAATTTGAAGAAGAAGTTTCTGAAAACGTACGTTTGGAGCGCAGCATTATATGGTAGTGAAACATGGCCCATGGGAAAACCGGTACAGAATAGAAGCATTTGAGATTTGGAGCTAAAGAAAAATGTTGGACTGGTAAGGTAAGGAATGGGTAGGTTCTCCGCAGAATCGACGAGGAAAGGAATACATGAAAACACTGGCAAGAAGAAGGGACAGGGTGATAGGGCATGTCTTAAGACATCGCGAAATATCTTCTACAGTACTAGAGTGAGCCGTAGAGGGCAAAAACTGTAGACAAAGACAGAGATTGCAATATATCCATGAAATAACCGAGGTAATAGAGGGCCGTGTCAAACCACTCATAATGCTGACGACTCAAAAAAAAAAAAAAATTCATTATGAATCGCTTGTTATGAAAGTACGCCATTTTAAGGCAGTACCACATTGAAGGTTCATCAAAACCGCCTCGTTCTTGGTAGGATTTAATACAATTACTCTTAAATATCTGTTAACAACATATCGGCGACTAAATCATTCAAAAGATTGTAACCTAAAATACAAGGTCGTTTGTTGTAGAAGTTTAGTGTTGTATCGTTGCTAAAAGCGCCGAGTTATGAAATAAAGTGTAGTGGGTTTGCGTCTGACCAAATCCAATTTTTTTTCCACTTTTGCGTTTTCTGAAAGGCTGCTGGACCTTACCAGTAAATCAATTGAAATATTTTCTGTGATACTCAATATTATGCGAATATAAGTGCGCTCTCTCTTAGACGTAATCTGTCCGATTTTTGTGAGTTTTTAAAGGATGCTGTCTCTTCTGACTAGACACAGAACTTCCCTTATCGTCTCATAACATATTAATGAATATAGAAGTTTTTGCTTATGTATACTATAGACAGAACAACGTGACTAGCGTATGGACGAGGGAGGAAACGTGCGTATTAATACGTAGCGCAACGTAGAAATGTTTCGTAAACAAACTCTGAGGGTTGGTAACGAGAAGCAGCCAACAGCTACCCATGGAGAGTGCTACAGTTGCAAATAGCGTTAACTATCTCGTGCCGTACAATGCAATCGCTGTGTCTCATGAGCCTGAATTTCCCGTCTACTTCCGAATCAATGTTAGCTGTCTCGTCCCATTTGAGAACGGCTATAACTCGTCGCAAACGTTACGAAATTCACCAATCTCTTCTCTTCTTTTATACATAACATTTACATATTGCTTCCTTCTTTCCCACTGTCTCAGCCCTCGACTCAGCAAAAGAGAACTGTCACAGGTATCCATTACCTCAAGTGCTAAACGTGCGACACACTTACGAATGCGCGTGCAGTGGAGAGTTCAAGTCGCACGATTCAGTTCGTACGAAGTCGTTCGATGGTACAGTGCACACTGCAGTGGCCTCACGCCTGACACCAATATGCTCTCTCTCTCTCTCTCTCTCTCTCTCTCTCTCTCTCGCTTTCTGTTTTTCTCTCCCTCTCTCTCACTCCCATTTGTCGATCCATACTACCACGCAGACGTGACGCAAGCACATAACGCTAAACGGAAAGGGATGCATACTGAGAGGGGAGAGCGACGAATATAGCGGGAATATGAGTGGGGAGCACTCGGCGCGCGAGACTCAGCCGCGAGGCGGGAGGCCGGTTTTACGGGTTCCTCGTGCCGATGCTGGCACAGGCGCAGGGGGACGAATAACGACGAGTGCCGACGTCGGCATAAGGGCGATGGCGGGCAGCGCCGATGCCGGCAGGCGGGCAGGCGCTCGTAAACGCCGCCCGGTAAAGGCAACGCCCACCTGCAGCCGCTACCTGCTACCTGCTGCCTGCCGCCCTCTGCCCACGTGGGGGCCCAGTCAGCGACTCACATTTGCTATCGTTTTGCCACAGGACTACTACAGGGACATTCCACCATTCAAGTACTTAAGAGTATCCTAGCCATACGTCGCCGCTTGCAACTAGCGATGAACTCCTGCATACGATATACAAGGGAGGACAAAAATATAGAAACACCAAAAAACACAGCACATTACCATGCCACCACTCTGGCATTCAAAACACATTTCAGGCGTCTCGGAATGGATATACACTCATGCTCATAAATTAAGGATAATGCTGATTCACGGTGAAACAACGCCCTGGCGAGCGGTTTGAGGGCTTAAATCACCCCTGGGTATGACCATGCGGTGCATTTGACCTGCGGTCGTTGCACGGTGGCGCTGGCAGCAGTCCACATACGCAGAGGTGTGGTGGTGCATGTCAGACTACGGTGCAGCGAGTAAGTGTGCAGACGTTTTCAGACGTGCTAATGGGGACTGTGTGTTGAAAATGGTTCAACGAACACATATTGATGACGTTATGGGGGGTAGAATACTAGGGAGACTCGAGGCTGGTGAAACACAGCAGGTCGTAGCACGGGCTCTCCGTGTGCATTAAGTGTGGTCTTAAGATTATGGCAACCATTCCAGCAGACAGGAAACGTGTCCAGGCGCTACAGTACGGGACGTCCACAGTGTACAACACCACAAGAAGACCGAATCTCACAATCAGTGCCCGCAGACGGCCACGGAGTGCTGCAGGTAGCCTTGCTCGGGACCTTACTGCAGCCACAGGAACAGTTGTCTCCAGACACAGTCTGCAGACGACTGAACAGACATGGTTTATCCGACCAGAGACTTACAAGGTGCATTCCACTGACCCCTGGTCACAGGAGAGCCCGTAAAGCCTCGTGTCAAGAACACACTACGTGGTCATTGGAACAGTGGTAACAGGCTATGTTCACGGACGATGCCAGGTATAGTCTCAACAGTCTTTCTCACCGGATTTTCATCTGGCGTGAACCAGCAACCAGATACGAACCCCTTAATGTCCTTGAAAGGGAGCTGTATGGAGGTCGTGGTTTGATGGTGTGGGGTGGGATTATGATTGGTGCACGTACACCCCTGCATGTCTCTGACAGAGGAACTGTAACAGTTCAGGTGTATCGGGACGTCATTTTGTACCAGTACGTCCGCCTTTTCAGGGGTGCAGTGGGACCCACCTTCCTCCTGATGGATTATAACACACGGCCCCACCGCGTTGCCATCGTGGAGGTGTACCTTGAAACAGAAGATATCAAGCGAATGGAGTGGCCTGCCTGTTCTCCAGACTTAAACCCCATCGAGTGCGTCTGGGATGTTCTCGGTGGACATACCGCTGCACGTCTTCAAACCCCTAGGACACTTCAGGAGCCGGCCGAAGTGGCCGTGCGGTTAAAGGCGCTGCAGTCTGGAACCGCAAGACCGCTACGGTCGCAGGTTCGAATCCTGCCTCGGGCATGGATGTTTGTGATGTCCTTAGGTTAGTTAGGTTTAACTAGTCCTAAGCTCTAGGGGACTAATGACCTCAGCAGTTGCGTCCCATAGGACTCAGAGCCATTTGAACCATTTGAACACTTCAGGAGCTCCGACAGGCACTGGTGCAAGAATAGGAGGCTATACCGCAGCAGTTGCTCGACCACCTGATCCAGATTATTCCAACCCGTTGTGCAGCCTGTGTACGTGTGCATGGTGATGATATCCCATATTGATGTCGGGGTTCATACGCAGGAAACAGTGGCATTTTGTAAAAAATGGTTCAAATGGCTCTGAGCACTATGGGACTCAACTGCTGAGGTCATTAGTCCCCTAGAACTTAGAACTAGTTAAATCTAACTAACCTAAGGACATCACAAACATCCATTCCCGAGGCAGGATTCGAACCTGCGACCGTAGCGGTCTTGCGGTTCCAGACTGCAGCGCCTTTAACCGCACGGCCACTTCGGCCGGCTGGCATTTTGCAGCACATGTGTTTCGGGACGGTTTTCTCAGCTTATCACCAATACCGTGGACTTACAAATCTGCGCCGTGTGTGTTCCCTATGTTCCTATGCTATTAGCGCCAGTTTGGTGTAGTGCCACGTTGTGTGGCACCACATTCTTCAATTATCCTTAATTTATGAGCATGAGTGTGTGTACTCCTCTAGGGTTCCCATGAAAATATTATACCACTCTTCCTGCAAACTGTTGGCTAGTTCAGGTAACGATAATGGAAGTGGATAGCGTTCGTGCACCCTTTTCTCGAAAGTAGACCACAGATGCTCAACAATATTGAAATTCGGTCACTGTGTTGGCCAGAGGATATGCGACAGTTATTTCTCGTGTTCATAAAACCACTTCTCGACAGTCCGAGCAGCGTAAATAGCGGCCCTGGTGTCTTGGAACGCCGCATCACCGTTAGGGAACAAACGTTGTACCATAGGAAGGACGTGATCATCCAAAATGGGCATTTAATCTTTTGGCAGCAAGGCTATTTTGCACAGTAACCATAGGTCCATGGAACATCACGAAATTACCGCCCAAATAATTACCGAACCCCCCCCCCCCCCCCCTCCCCGAATTTTTCACACTTGGGACGTAAACTCGACCAGAAGTTGGAAATTGTGTAACGATGTGAAGCAAGACTCACCAGACCAAATGACGTTCTTCCATTGCCCCAGAATCCAGGTCTTATGGTTTTCACATTAAATTTTTCTAACACTGGCAATTGTATAAGTGATAATTGATTTTGAAATTCCAGCTCGCCCTGCAATTCCGTGCTTATGTGGCTCCCTTCGTGTTGTTTGGGTGGTGACGCGGTTCGTCAGTGCAAGGTTCAGTTCTGCAGTGACTTTTGCAGCTGTCGTCCTCTTGTTTTTCGTCATAGTCCTCTTCGGTGAACGTCCGTCACTATCGATCAATACAGTAGCTGTTTATCAGAAGATGTTCTTGCGTTCTCCCTGTATGCGGTAAGAATATTCGATACAGTGCTTCTTGGAACACCAAACACTTCAGTTACCTTGTTGCAGACGCATCCTCTATATGAATACCAATTGCCCACTTCTAACTCACTGAACTAGGATACAATGCATTCACATCTATGCAGAACACTGTTCTGACCATGACTGGCACTTGCAACGTATGGAGGACATTGCACTAATGCCGCTCGTGATCAAACACGACAGCGCAACACGGAGGATTGGCTAAAATCTCCATTTACGTTGAAGCATGCAATTTGCGTTTCTTCTGTATATTTGTCGACCCGCTGCAGTTCTTTGTACGTGGTCCAGTTGAATAGTGGCCAGAACGAGTCGCCTAACATGCTGGCACCAAACACAATCGTTGACTCGTTTGGGGTGGTAGAAAATAGTCCACTCAGCTTAGAATGGATCTGTGTATGTCCTGCTTATTTTAAAATAGTGCTTCTTAAATTCAATAAAAATAAGCTAAGAGAGTCGCTCTCTCACCAAATCCTTTATAAACATTAATTATTGTTTTCATAGCGCCAGAAATTGCATTGAAAGCAAACGTAACGTGGAATGAGGTACCATGTCCTGATTGGGTGACACAAGTGATCGTTGTTATTGCTGATCAGGTGGCGAGACCATTAAAAAAACACACCTGGTCTCTAATATGCATGGCTGGTAGAGGTAGTATTCGTCTTACTCAGACATTTAAAAACTTTGGTAAGATGTTGAATAGCCAATACACTGCTTCATTGACATTAGTCTTCTCAATTAAGGAAAAATTCATAGTCTAGAGGTTTTAGAGTAAGTAATAGTAAATTAAGATAAGAGCAGTGTTTCAGCAGAGTTAAATGGGGAAACGTAGATTGTTTGCGAAAACTTAAAAAAGAATGTTATCTTGACTTGAATGTGTTTATTCCGGGTTAGGAACTTAGTGACGACATTGGCTTTACATTAGTCTGTGCTGATGGTTCACATGCTGTGTGCAGTGTGGTGGATGGGTCCGTTGTATGACAGGAAACAGAGGTGAAGATACTGTGTTTGTGTAGTACAAAGCTGTTCACAGTCTGTTGGTTTCCACAGGTCACGGAATCCATACACGGAAGCACAATACGATCAACGCTGACTTTATACCATCGCAACACCACACTACAAACACAAATGTACATCAAAGCAAATTCCTTTCTTTCTCTAAAAACTCTCTTTCAATAGCAGAAACCCGACTCTAAACTGATTTTTCTCACCATATCAAACAACTGTACAACATCTCTAGCTTCAATAGACAGTTAATGACATAACTACAGAACAACAATAATCGCTTTGCCCTGTGTTCACCCTTTACCCCATCACAACCAAGTACTCTTTACGACAAGACAATTCGCATTAGCTGATGCAGTTTAGCTAATTTCTCTCTCACCCACAACTTGCTATGTCAAATAATGTCTCTTTTGTATAGATTTAAGTATGTTTATATGTGCTACTATCACTGCTATTATCATTATTATTATTATTATTATTATTAACACTAGCAGCAGCAGTCATAGTAGTACCACTAGTATTACATTGCCAATACATACATTCAAATATTGCTTCAAATCCTTTCTTAATTTTAATAATACCCTTTTATTACTACTCGTCATATTAAAATTATTGTGATCTTAAGTAAATAAAAATGCAAAAAGCGCAGTTAATGTAAAACTTGGTATGACGTGAGTGAGGATCTGAAGGCTCCAAATAGATAAGATTAAAGAAAGCTAAAAAGAAATACTTAACCCTATTTTACTCGAGGGTCTTTCTGGTGAAAATCGATTACTCTTGGTGGGGATGTCCTATGGGCCTTCGTGAAAACCTTGACCGTACTGCGTCAGTAGTATGTCAGTAAAGCCAATGATCAGCTCACAGTCACGAGGGTCTGAGACCGGAGGCTGTGGCGTTCTCTGCCAACAAGTCAATTAATTCTCGCCATGCTCATTCATGCTATGGTAATGATCTTCATATCTTCCTAATTTTCATTTTATTGTTCAGATCGTTTTCGTGGTAAATTGCAAAGGCTCCATGAGGAACTGATTTTCTTCCTACTAGTGCTTTCCGAAAGGACAGGTCAAAAATCTGAAGCAAAAAGATATTTAGTTTGCAGTACATCGTCATAGAATAGGTCTACATTGTGCATAAGTAAGAACGTAAACATATGAAACATTTTTAACGAAGATTGAGAGCTATTGAATGAGAAAGAAAGTGAGACACAAAGGATAAGGTAAAAAGGTATTTATTACTACTTCTCAAATATTTTGTAATGTTTCCAGTATGAATTTCCACTCTGCAGTGGAGTAGGGGTGGGTTTTAAACTTTCTGGCAGATTAACACTGTGTGGCAAACAGAGACACGAATCCCAAATCTTTACATTTCGCAGGTAAATGTTCTAAAGAATGATGTAAATAGATGGCTCAGTCGGTAGAGAATTTGTCCACGAAAGGCAAAGATCCAGGTCGTATCCCAGACTGCCACACACATTTTACCATCCATTCTTTGATGTGTTTGTTCAGACACCAAAAAAGTGTTCCATCACCTCGGTTCTGAGAGTTCCGGAACTTGTACAGAAAATTGGAATAGAGATCAACATAAACATCATTTCCGTCTTTTTTATTGCCCATGACAACCACACATTGCATGTTATACCACCATACAGCGACACCGTCAGAGATGGTGGTCCAGATTGCTGTACACGTCGGTATTTCTAATACCCAGTAGCACGTCCTCTTGCATTGATGCATGCCTGTATTCGTCGTCGTATACTACCCACAAATTCATCAAGGCACTATTGCTCCAGATTGTCCCACTCCTCAACGGCGAATCGGCGTAGATCCCTCAAAGTGGTTGTTGGGTAACGTCGTCCATAAACAACCCTTTTCAATCTATCCCAGGCATGTTCGATAGGGTTCATGTCTGGAGAACATGCTGGCCACTCTAGTCGAACGATATCGTTATCCTGAAGGAAGTCATTCACAAGATGTGCACGATGGAGGCGCGAATTGTCTTCCATGAAGACGAATGTCTCGCCAATACGCTGCCGATGTGCTTGCACAATCGATCGGAGGATGGAATTCATTTATCATGTATCCATTACGACATCTTCCATGAGCACCAGCGGCGTAAGTCGGCCCCACGTACTGCCATCCCACCTTGTCGCAGTCGTTGGACAGTCTGTCTAAGGCGTTCACCCTGACCGGGTTACCACCAACTACGTCTCCGACAATTGTTTGCTTGAAGACACTTGTGACACTCATCGGTCAAGAGAACGTAATGTCAATCCTGAGCGGTCCATTCGGCATGTTGTTGGGCCCATCCGTACCACAGTGCATGGTGTCGCGGTTGCAGAGATGGACCTCGCCATGGACGTCGGGAGTGAATTTGCGCATCATGCAGCCTATTGCGCAAAGTTTCAGTCGTGGCACGACGTCCTGTGGCTGCACGAAAAGCATTATTGAACATGATGGCCTTGCTGTCAGGGTTCCTCCGAGCCATAATCCGTAGATAGCGGTCATCCACTGCAGTAGTATCCTTTGGGCTGCCTAAGCGAGAGATGTCATCGACAGTTCCTGTCTCTCTGTATCTCCTCCATGTCCGAACAACATCGATTTGCTTGTCCGCCTCCATAGCTGAGTGGTCAGCGCGACGGAATGCCATGGGAGGGGCCGGGTTCGATTCCCGGCTGGGTCGGAGATTTTCTCCGCTCGGAGCCAGGCGTTGTCTTCATCAGCATTTCATCCCCACCCATACGCAAGTCGCCGAAGTGGCGTCGCCTAAAAAGACGTGCACCAGGCGAGCGGTCTACCGAAAGTGAGGCCCTAGCCACACATTTCACTTCATCGCTTTGGTTCACTCCGAGACGCCTCGACACTTCCCTTGTTGAGAGCCTTTCCTGCCACAAAGAAACAATGCGGACGCGATCGAACCACGGTATTGACCATATAGGCATGGTTGAACTACAGACAACACGAGCCGTGGGCCTCCTTCCTGGTGGAATGACTAGAACTGATCGGCTGTCGGACCCCCTCCGTCTAATACCCGCTGCTCATGCGTGGTTGTTTACATATTTGGGCGGGTTTAGTGAATCTGTTAACAGTCAGAGAGACTGTGTCTGTGATACAATATCCACAGCCAATGTCTATATTCAGGAGTTCTGGGAATGGGGGTGGTAGAAACTTTTATTGATGTGTGTATACATATATGCGTATATACACTCCTGGAAATGGAAAAAAGAACACATTGACACCGGTGTGTCAGACCCACCATACTTGCTCCGGACACTGCGAGAGGGCTGTACAAGCAATGATCACACGCACGGCACAGCGGACACACCAGGAACCGCGGTGTTGGCCGTCGAATGGCGCTAGCTGCGCAGCATTTGTGCACCGCCGCCGTCAGTGTCAGCCAGTTTGCCGTGGCATACGGAGCTCCATCGCAGTCTTTAACACTGGTAGCATGCCGCGACAGCGTGGACGTGAACCGTATGTGCAGTTGGCGGACTTTGAGCGAGGGCGTATAGTGGGCATGCGGGAGGCCGGGTGGACGTACCGCCGAATTGCTCAACACGTGGGGCGTGAGGTCTCCACAGTACATCGATGTTGTCGCCAGTGGTCGGCGGAAGGTGCTCGTGCCCGTCGACCTCGGATCGGACCGCAGCGACGCACGGATGCACGCCAAGACCGTAGGATCCTACGCAGTGCCGTAGGGGACCGCACCGCCACTTCCCAGCAAATTAGGGACACTGTTGCTCCTGGGGTATCGGCGAGGACCATTCGCAACCGTCTCCATGAAGCTGGGCTACGGTCCCGCACACCGTTAGGCCGTCTTCCGCTCACGCCCCAACATCGTGCAGCCCGCCTCCAGTGGTGTCGCGACAGGCGTGAATGGAGGGACGAATGGAGACGTGTCGTCTTCAGCGATGAGAGTCGCTTCTGCCTTGGTGCCAATGATGGTCGTATGCGTGTTTGGAGCCGTGCAGATGAGCGCCACAATCAGGACTGCATATGACCGAGGCACACAGGGCCAACACCCGGCATCATGGTGTGGGGAGCGATCTCCTACACTGGCCGTACACCACTGGCGATCGTCGAGGGGACACTGAATAGTGCACGGTACATCCAAACCGTCATCGAACCCATCATTCTACCATTCCTAGACCGGCAAGGGAACTTGCTGTTCCAACAGGACAATGCACGTCCGCATGTATCCCGTGCCACCCAACGTGCTCTAGAAGGTGTAAGTCAACTACCCTGGCCAGCAAGATCTCCGGATCTGTCCCCCATTGAGCATGTTTGGGACTGGATGAAGCGTCGTCTCACGCGGTCTGCACGTCCAGCACGAACGCTGGTCCAACTGAGGAGCCAGGTGGAAATGGCATGGCAAGCCGTTCCACAGGACTACATCCAGCATCTCTACGATCGTCTCCATGGGAGAATAGCAGCCTGCATTGCTGCGAAAGGTGGATATACACTGTACTAGTGCCGACATTGTGCATGCTCTGTTGCCTGTGTCTATGTGCCTGTGGTTCTGCCAGTGTGATAATGTGATGTATCTGACCCCAGGAATGTGTCAATAAAGTTTCCCCTTCCTGGGACAATGAATTCACGGTGTTCTTATTTCAATTTCCAGGAGTGTATATTTTCTCTAGAAAATACACTGATGTGCCAAAGAAACTGGTATAGCCATGCTTATTCAAATTCTGATGTACGTAAACACGCAGAATACGGCGTTGCGGTCGGCAACGCCCATATAAGGCCTGGGCCCGTCAGCACCGACTTTGGACTGATGATGACTGAAAACATGTTCCCTGATCGGACGAGTCACGTTTTAAATTGTATCGAGAGGATGGACGTGTACAGGTATGGAGACAACCTCATGAATCCATGGACCCTGCATCTCAGCAGGGAACTGTTCCAGCCGGTGGAAGCTCTGTAGTGGTGTGGGTTGTGTGCATTTGGAGTGATATGGGACCCCTGATACGTATAGATACGACTCTGACGAGTGACACGGACGTAAGCATCCTCTCTGGTCACCTGCATCCATTAATGTCCATTGCGCATTCCGATGGACCTGGGCAATTCCAGCAGGGCAATGCGACACCCCACACGTCCAGAATTGCTACAGAGTAGCTCCAGGAACACTCTTCTGAGTTTAAATACTTCCGCTGGCCACCAAACTCCCCAGGCATGAACATTATTGAGAATATCTGGGATGCCTAGCACCGTGCTGTTCAGAAGAGATCTCCACCCCCTCGTAATCTTACGATTTTATGAACAGCCCTGCAAGATTCATGGTGTCAGTTCCCTCTAGCACTATTTCACACAATAATCGAGCCCATGCCACGTCGTACTGAGGAAGGCGGTGGCCCTACACGATATTAGGCAGGTGTACCAGTTTCTGTGCCTCTTCGGTGTAAATACTGATTTGGAATCTTTGGAACACGCGTTTCCTACTCGTACAGTTTTCAACAGTGTAGAGAACTTCCTTACGACCTTTTTTAAGAATATCTACTATGAATTTTGCTTTTCTCGGTAGTATGCTCTGTTGTCACTGCTAGTCTCTTAATTGTGTTACTACGTTTCCACTTTTCCTAAGAAGGATGGCTGCTAATAAAATTATCATTATTGTAGTGTCAAATGACGCACCAAAGCGCTCTGACAACAGACGAAATTTTGACGCCGACGCGTAAGCAGAAACTATCACTCATGACAAGCGAGTCTCAGTACAGAAATGATGTGCGGAAGCCGCTATAGTAAACTGGTTTGAGACAATAATGTGGCTTCGTTTATAACGAGCTGTAGACACAAACCGACTCGAATCCAGTGTTGCATATTCCTGGGAGTAACATTTTTTTTAACTGTGAGTGAGTATAGGAATCGCAATCATGGTGAATCAAAATAACTGTACTTTTAGAGTATCTTCAAGACCATCGGGTATGTCGTAATAATTCTGTTATACGTAGAAATCTGTCTGTAAATTTGATGGAAGGAATGATTTTGAACAGCCTAAAACCACCATCTCTATCTTTCGATACTCTTGTGCTCTGCGTCCTGGGTATGAACTCTTATTTTAGACGACCGTGTACACATCGTTCAGCTACTTTTTCACGTAGATACGCTGTAGTAACATTTGTTTGACTTGTAAACTTTACAGGTTTGTGAGTTAAGTGTATAACATGCCTGATGGCCTGTGGAAGAGAAAATATTTGCGAAAAATTACGAAATTTCGTCATTCAATAATATAAACCATTTGGGAAAATCGAACGCGAATATTTCGTCGAAATGAGAAAGGTTAATCTTGTCTCTGACATTCATCAGCACTAACAACTGAACAGTTTGCTTAAGTCGATAAATTCAAAAACTGCCAACCAGAGAAAGTACGCACTGAAGAACTAATCTAAAATCAAAACGATACTTCGACTGTAGCTTCGTAATACACAGTAAATCCGTTGTCCTAAAGATAGATCGTTAACTGCAAGTTCTACAGAGACACACGCACAGATGCCTCCCCCTTCCAGCAGCTGAGGCGAGAGGAAGCAATGCTAATGCGCCTCCGGACAGTCCACTGTTCTGTGACGCATGGGTTCCTCTTCCTGTCCACCATTGTGCAGTGCTTGTGGTCGACAAATTTTTGTATATCACTTATTAACTAAGAGTGCTGTCTATAATGGTTGGTTGGCTTGTAGGGGTTAAAGGGACCAGACTGCAATGGTCATCGGTCCCTGCCTATAATGACAAGAGGACAATATGCGGTTCACCAGCTGAACTGAAATATAGTGTAGGTGACCATAAACGAATGTGATACTGTCTTAAGATTCAACGTGCCATCAGCTGGTATATGGCGATTTTTAGACAGAAGATTTTGTGTGCTCTCGGGGTGGTAGATTCACCATTTTTTATGGAACTGATCTGTCGTTTACAATAGCATGCCGATGTTTTAGTTCCTTCAGTTTGTGAATTCGTATTTTGACGTTTTTTTTGAGTCATTTGTCTCCTGACTGGTCTGATGCAGCCCGCCACAAAGTAGTCGCTCGTGCCAACGTCTTTATGTTAGAATAGCACTTGTACCCCATGTCCTCAATTATTTGCTAGATGTATTCCAATCTTTGTCTTTTCAGCCTACTTAATTTTCAATATCCTTCTGTATCATCACATTTCAAACGCCTCGATTCTCTAATAGATCTACCAGTGGCGAACATGCTCTTTTATTGCGTTGGTCTGCTTCTTGTATCCACCTAGTTCCATCTGTCATGTATTTTTCGCTTCCAAAGCAGCAGAACTCATTCACATCGTCTAATTCGTTGTCCCCAGATGTAATGTTAAGTTTATTGTTAACCACATTTATACTATTAGTCACTATTTTTGTCTTTTTTCGGTTTATTCTCAACCCATACACTGTACTCGTTAGACTGTTCAAGCAATTCAACAGGTCCAGTAATTCTTCTCTCTTTCACTTAGCTGTGTCATGAGCTAATCTTATCGTTGGTTTAGACCTATATATAAAAAAGGAAAGAACTAATTATCAAGTCTTATGCATGCAAGATTGCGAGCGTATGTATGTATGTGAGAAAAAATGGATGGGAGTGGAGGAAACTTTAATGAAAATTTTATGGAATCACTTTCTTAGTTTTTAACCACATTCATCTCGGAAAATTACAATAGGGATGCTGATAACCATTATGCTAAACGCACACTTACCAGCATCACAGAACCTTGACCTAATTTCCTTCAGAGAAATTGCGAGAAAGTATTTTTTGCTTTTTCTTTATGCTGGCAAGATTAAGGTCACAAGACCATCTTTTACAAGCTTTGGTTCGACTGAAGTTGCTGATAAGACCTTCACATGGGAATCTATATACTCGTATATACTCGTATAAGTAGCCTACTGAAATAAAATTGTTGGTTTTATACCGGCGACAAATTTGAGTGTAATTTAACAGCACTACTTTTGAATTTTAATTCTGTAGTGTAAAAGGGCCTTTTCTGCTTTTATAGCCATATAATTAAGATTTAATTCATTGTTCCAGAGCATTTTCTTGTTTGTTACATTCTGAACGGATAACATTAGTAAAGTAAATTGTGACAGGCAATATTAGTAACCTATTGCCAGTTCTGGACGACCTTGACCTTGAGTATCTCGTTACATTACCAGTGTCAGGTTACACCTGAGACAATTTGACAAGTTATTCAAAACGTCACCTCCCATCCCTGTGCACCTCCTCCCATCCCTCGAATTCACTTCTATGAAGTAGATTCAAGGAAATCACCTCCTTTTCTCTCTACATCAATAGGAATTAACCTCTCCCTTCCTCTCCACATCATTCATAACTAGAACAACTGCATGGGATGAGTCATTCAAGCTCTCTGCACTGTAATGAGAGCACCTAGTATGTTTGAAATAGGGTGTGGGTACTTGTGATCGTTAATAACAATAATAATAATAATATAGTAATTTTATTACTACTCCAGTTAGATGACTTGTGTCATTGTTCTGTGCATTGCAGTATGCGAATTAGGTTTGTTTGGGATGATCGTGTGGGTAATTGTTATAAATAAAAATAATAACAAAGTAATTTTATTTTGATTCAAGTCAGATCAGCTGCTCACAAGAATCTTCCCTTTACCCTTCTCTGGACCAATAAGAAACGAGTTCACGCCTCCCCTCCACTAAGAGCAAATGCACGTGTAGAATCTTTCTTGTTCTGTTCCATAGAGAAAGGATCATCACGAAGCACCAGCAACAGCAGGGAGCAGAAGCAAACCGACGTGGAATAAAATGAAGAAGTAGAATTAGCCTACCATAACACTCTTAAACTCTTGCTACATTCCAAATCTACAACGCTTCTACACTATTAATGTGTGTGTAATCTTCTGATGTGTGTTCAAAATGAGTTCATTGCCTTGAAGTGCTAAAATTTAGTGATGTCTACATGTCTACAGAATCGGCAGGCTGCAGCTGCAAGGAAGTCATTAATTAAGGAACTCATTATCTAATTAAGAACGAAAGAAAATGTACTACTGAAAGGCACACAAGTAATCTAGTATGTCTATCAAACACTTTTACGCCCCATTGTTTGCTATTAATACTGTCCTGTTCCTCGTTCAGCGAAATTCGATGACGAATGGCATTTTATATAAAAACAGAAGTAGAACTTTAAACAGCCAAGATCGCTACTGTCAGCATTCATTCTGAAGCAAACCTCGTTGTCATCATGAGATCTGTAAAACAAAGATCAAAAAATTCAAGCACACGGTTATCAGATGTAAAGGCGTGTAATACAATTTTATCTAAACATGGACTGTAATATAACTCACCTTCCGCAGTACATTTCACTAAATCTTGATCAAATGCATATGATACCGTATGATATCACAGAGCGAGATTTCATGAATATGAGAACAATAGTGTATCAGCAAGTCGGTGATAAAATGCCTGTTACATAAAACAAAGTACATATTGCATCGATTATACAAGCTCATGTTCGTGCATTATCATAGTAAAGACGGAGATTCTGAAGTAAACGTCTTAGACGTTACAACAAGGCACCAGGTGGCACTGTGGTAGCAGTTATTGTGTTTTTACGTTAATCCTGATCGCCCCCTAACTTGATAATGTCAAGCACATACACCGATCAGCCACAACATTACAAGCACCGACCTTCTACTGATAAAAACCCGTCTAGGCGATAGCAGCGTCATCTGGAGAGGAATGACTGTTAGTCAGATACACGACCGCTGCATGTAATATCAGTGAGCGTGCTGTCCGTATTTAGAATGGGGAACGCGCGCTATCTATCTGAGTTTATGATGGCGCGGAGGCTCGGCGCAACCATTTGTGGTGAATGCTTCAACACGTCTGGACGTCGTAGGCTGGGCAGGTTGGTCAAACAAGACAGGCGGCCAACTGTGGTGGAAATAACATCAGACGTTAATGCTGGGCAGATTACAAGTATCTCTGAACACACTGTCCACCGAACACTCCTAACGATAGCCTTCGGCGGCCGGCGGCAAATGTATGTGCCAATGTTAACACGAAGACATTGGCAACTAAGACTAAAGAGGAGACGTGACCATCGACACTGGGCGTTGACGCAGTGGCAGTGCATTGCGTGGTCTGATGAATCCCGATACCTTCTTCATCATGCCGATGGGAGGGCGTGAACCGTCGCCTCCCAGGGAACAGCTCCTTGACACCTGTGCTGCGGGACGAAGACAAGCTGTCGGCGGTTCCTCTATGCTCTGGGGAACATCCACCTGGGCATCCAGGGGACCAGTGGAGCTCGTGCACGTCACCATGATGGCCAATGAGTGTAGTACACTGGTAGCAGAGAAGGTGCACCCCTTCATGACTATCATGTCTGCCGACGGCGTTGGTGTTTTTCAGCAATATAATACGGCATGTCACAAGGCCAAGAGTGTCATGGAGTGGTTTGAGAAACACAGTGGCGAATTCCAGTTAATATTCTGGGCCCCGCTCACCAGATCTGAACTCGATCTAACACATCTGGGAGCTGACTGAACGTGGCGTCCGAACTCATGGCCCCCTCCACAGAATTTATGGGAATTAGGTGTCTTGCGTGAATATATGGTACCAACTTTTTCCAGCGATCTACGAAGGCCTTATTGTTTCCATTATCCATGCTAAAGGTGTACATACCGGCTGTTGGGCACATGGACACAGTGTTCTGGCTGATCTGTGTATGAATGGCATTTTACTTGTAAAGGAATGCTGTCGTAGGCTACAGTGAAGCAACGATGGCAGAAAGGCAAAGGTTGGAACTAATGAGCACGACAAAAGGCGGAGCCGTTCCCTGAACGGTTCAATACCTCACGAAATAACTCGTGATGAGAAGTGACGTTGTAGAATTATTTCACAAAGATACTTGAGTAACCTACAGAATTCATGGGAGACCATACTCATAATCAGCGCTGGAAAAATATGGTATCCTGTATCACAGACTTCTTTTCTGTTTAAGAAATCTGCCAATTCTTTCGCATCCTATGCCAGAAACGAAAATTCGTGTGTAAGACTCATCATTTGTCCTTGAACCCCGATGGTGTTTTAATCCTCTTCTAGGCGGTCAGTCAGCTCCTTCATTCTTTCTCCAGAATACGACCTTCAGAATAACACAATTTCATTATTGCGTTATGTTTCTCGCTTACGTCACTTTTTGCTTTTATTCTTACTCCTACAACTTTATTGCAAAAGGTTGATAATGATTATGACTAGCGAGGAATCTATTGTTACTTTTACATTTTCGGGCATCATTTATACTGCCCATTGCGACATTGAACATCCCTAGCTGAGATTTCTGGCACGTGACGCAGTAAGGAAACTATGAGTATGTAAGTAGGATGGAGATGGATATGGAGTTATTGAAGGAACGATAAGGGCCGCTGCAATAAGTGTCTTTCACAAAGAGAAAATTGTAATGTCACGGCACCTGGGAATGAGCTTCTCGGTAGCGGCGGAACTGGTCCGTTGTTCACGTGCACTCAGTTCGGACTTCCTAAATTGTTTCTCTGCCGGTGATCTAACACAATCCCTCCTTCCAGTCATCGTAAGAACTTCGAAATGGCAGATATTGACATGACCTATCATGAAACAGAAAAGCTACTACAATCGCTTAGTAGTGGACTTGTATCAGGACCAGATAAGATATCTAGAATTTTCTCCCAAGATCATGCGAAAGATCTTGCTCCCTTTCTATCAACAGTTTATCGTAGGTCGCTGGAGCAACTAAGGGCCCTTAGCGAGGGGAAAGAGGAGCAGGTCATTCTCGTTTTCACAAAGGGCTAGAGGGTAAATGCACTTTATTATAGGTCTGTATAGTTGACGTTAATACGTTGTAGAATTATGGTACATGTTCAAGAATTATGACGTTTTTGGAGAACGAAAGCAGAGATCTTGCGAAAGTCAGCACTCTATGTCCCTCCATGAGATACATAGCGTGATACACAACAGCGCTCAGCTTGACGCCGTGTTCCTCGACTTCAGGGAGGCATGTGACATCGTCCCACACTGCCGTTTAGTGAAAAAAATACGAGCTTATCGAGCATCGGACCGTAGTTGCAACTGAATTCAAGACTTTCTTGGAGACAGAACTCAACACATAGCTATTAAAGCAACAAAATCGACAGATGTAAACGTAATTTCCAGAGTACCCCAAGGAAGCGTGATGGGCCTGTTATTCCTTGCAGTGTATGTAAATGACGTAGCAGAAAGCGTCGGACGCACTTTAAGACTGTTACCAAATAATGTGGTAGAAAAAACAGACGCCAGGTAGAGATTCATAGGAAGAATCTGAAGGAAATTTAACTCATCCACGTGTGACGTCTCAAGTTATTATGGGATAACATTTACTGCAGTAAGATACCTAGAAATGGAGCCTCGTGAACGTACAGGAAGCTGCAAACTTGTGTCTTAGACAAGACTCATAGTACATCTGTCGCTACTAGCCAGTTTGAGAACGGGCTTCTGTGTCACTTAGAACGACCGTATATTCATACCCCCTACAAATCTAAATAAAACATATTAAATATTAACCTATTATTTTCAAACTTGGTATATTATCTTTTTTTATTCAGAAGAAGATCTCCTCCAAATTTCAAAGCTGTACTTAAAATAGTTTCGGAGGTACAGAAAATTACCTAAAACCCACCAAACAGACACTCAGGCTGAAAAATTCAGTTAGAAACTATTACAGTTTGTCTTTTGTTACCATTTGAAATTGTCGGCCGGAGTGGCCGAGCGGTTCTAGGCGCTTCAGTCTGGAGCCGCGCGATCGCTACAGTCGCAGGTTCGAATCCTGCCTCGGGCGTGGATGTGTGTGATGTCCTTAGGTTAGTTAGGTTTAAGTAGTTCTAAGTTCTAGGGGACTGATGACCTCCGCTGTTAAGTCCCATAGTGCTCAGAGCCATTTGAACCATTTGAAATCATTCACAGAGTTCTCAGTATATCAAATCAATTAGTTGGGAAACTTTAATTATTCTTCATTTCGTAGTATAAAAATTCAGAAAAAATTAGTATCTGTTTATTATGTTGTTGTGCGAGTAAATGAGAATGAGTGAGAGTGTATATGTGGAACATACGAAAAAATTCAATATTATATTATGTACAACATTATGTGGCTCTGATGGTTCAAATGGCTCTGAGCACTATGGGACTTAACATCTGTGGTCATCAGTCCCCTAGAACTTAGAACTACTTAAACCTAACTAACCTAAGGACATCACACACATCCATGCCCGAGGCAGGATTCGAACCTGCGACCGTAGTAGTCGCGCGGTTCCGGACTGAGCGCGTGAACCGCTAGACCACCGCGGCCGGCGCTACAACATTATGTAATTGGAACGTGGGAAAGGTGTAATTTACCCACATTGCTGATGACGTACATCTAGGGGTGATTGCCTTTGTAAGAAGACAATCAGAATATAGTTTAAACTGCAATTATTTTCTAAATTATTTTCAAGATTAATTTTATTCCGTTCTGTTTTATTAAACACTGTGTTAGTATTTGCATTTTGAGATGACGTAAATTACTTTCTGAACAGTGATTGACTTAGGCGAGTTTTGCCGCGAGAATTATCTCAAAGGATCATTCTGATTGGTCTATCAGACTGATCAGCCAATCAGAATTAAGTAGTTCCTGCGCACAGCTAGTTAGATATGCTGTGAGTGAGGCAGCATCAGTAGAGTTGCTCGCCAGCTTCGGACGCGCAAGGACATGCTGAATGTGATGATTCTCATTGTGCGTAAAATGTTTTTTTTTTTTTTTTTTTTTTTTTTTTTTTTTTTTGGATAGTTAGTCGTGTGTGAACTTTCGGCCATTATGAAAATTCCGTGTGGCGTATTCTTTATTAAGTTATGGAGTATTTGGCCAGCAGTTTCTTTAAAAGAAACCAATTGAAAAGGACCAAATATGAAACTCATTTATAGTAGCGGATCTGCGACTGTGAGATCGTGTCATCAATCGGGTCAGACTTGTGTACATTTCTGGCTGCTTTGCGTGTGAAATTGGTTGTATAAACTGTGAACAGAAAACTACAGATATGTTAGTTATGTAAATGCGGACTTGATAGCCCATTTTCATGTGTGCCAGAAGCAATAAAAAGGCTTATCTACAAATATTTTGAACATTTACTGTGAGAGAAAATACACCCTGTCACTACCCGAAATCTTGATGTATTTGTGATTGTAGGAACTGAAATACTACTAGTGTTTACGCGGGCTTTGCAGGACAGATGTTAGGCGGCGTTTTCTTCAACGCTGCTTTTTCGCCGTCTAGTATCTATGCTTTCAGAGTGAAGGGACGTCGAGCAGAAGCCATACTGAGGTAAGTGGACGTTTATTTTGAACAGTACGACGAACAACTTTTTTTTATTAACCCGCCCCGCCACACACGAAGAAAGTGGCTTGTAAAGGGATTGTTCGACAGATTCTTGAGTATTGTTCATCAGCATGGAATACTTACCGTGCAGAACTGACAGAAGAGACAGAAAAGATCCAAAGAAATAACGGTGCGTTTCGTCACGGGATCGCTTAGTCGGCACCAGAGAGTTGCCGAGATGCTCAACAAACCTCCAATTGGAGACATCAGTCGAGAGGCGTTATGCTTCACGGCGAAGTTTACCGCTGAAATTTCAAAAGAGCGCTTTCCAGAAAGAGTCGGACAACATATTACTTCCTTCGACATACGTCGTGACCAGATATATAGTTCGCAGTTCGCCTACATGACTACATATCCCGCATATCTGGACTTATGTACCTAATGTTCTTGGAGTTTTATGAATGATAATTGGAATCAATTTCAAGTTCTGCTTATTTATTTTCCTCCTAAAATCATTTTTCATATCTTGTGACTTTTATTTCAATTTACATGTGACCGCTTATCATTTATTCACGTCAGTGGTCAATGCGAGCACTGCTTAATGGAAACTTACTGTCTTCAGCAGAACTAGTAGTATAAGAAAATGCTTTCAGCAGAAAGCATATTTTCTTCTATACATACGACTTTCAGTCAGAATAATATATTACATAGGTATGGTGTATGTTCTTTTGGACAACCACATCTAAAAGAAATACACCATACAAATATAACGTATACATGACAGTCTATCTATCTCTCAGTACAGACGCACAACTAATTCATCTACGGTGGGTATTCAGTAGGGCTGCGAGCGAAGAGCACCAATTGACATGGGACACTTCTCTGTAGCGTGTAGCATATGGAAATTTGGGGCAGCCAGGGGACGAACTCAGGTCAGTGAAGCTGCCGTCTGCCTTGGGCGGTGTAGCGGCACGGACGTCAAGTTTTCGTCCTCGCCACAGACCTCGCACTCAGAGTCGTTTGTGTGCTTCTGCCGTCTAGGTGCTCTGTATTTTCTTAGACGGAAAGTGGCTCATTCCCGCTAAAAATCTACGCTGAATATCAGCTTGTCGACTGAACATTACACTTTATGCCGGCCAGCAGAAAACATACTCTGGCCAACAAGCACACATCCGTTCCAGCTGTATGCATAGTTACCACCTGCAGATGAGGTGGTCACAACCGCACTGACAACACTCCCGCTGACATTTGGAGAGATTCTGCGAAACGACCTCTGGCTATGGTTTGCACTGAGTCCTACTACTGAACCATTGCTGTCTCCAGTAGTACCTCAGATTGTTGTCAACAGAACGATTCCCACACCTTTGCCCTATCCTATACTGCCTGTCTTGTGTAGTGGTAAGGAGTCTCCAGTGGAGGACATAGACCTTGATTTTACAGTCATGCCTATTGATGCTTTTGTGTCTCATTGTCAGGCCTCCCAGGCGTCTGCAGACACTGAAAACCATGTGTGTAAGCAAGAGTCGCTGAAGAGATGTCGGATTATCCATCTGACACTTGTTGGACACACTCTCATGACAATGAGGACTCCTCTTGCCAAGATCATCTGCTTGACGATTCCATCGCAGAACAACAGGCCCGTCCCCCTTCAGAGGGGAAAGCATTACTGCACACACCAGGTGCTGCGCCTAAGGATGAAAAACAGGTGATTGGACAGCGCCACTCTTCCATCGCAGACATAACACCAGCTTCATACTCGACAGGGGGTTCGTTGGACACTTTGAGTCCACCAAATTCTGCTTGGTCTGATGATGGTAGAAGGCTAGAAACCTGTCGTTGTGAGAGCAGCAAATGCTGCTGCTCCAACCCATGACTGCGAATCACTAGAGATAATAGATGGGGACGTGCCATTTGCTGGGATGACGAGTTTGTACATTGCTGCTCTTCCCGTAGGGAGGCATTGTTCTCGCAGTAAGCAGCCCAGTAGCCACAATTCCGCGACAAGCTTTCAGGATTCGCTCAATAAATGTTAACACCATTGGCACACGTGTCAAACCACAGCTGCTCCACAAAACGTTACAAGTGTCAGACCTCAGAGTTGCCCTCTTGTAACAAGTTTGCCTAGAAACGTTTCCAATCAACTGTGGCTATGCTGTGACCTTCCATGCTCTCTGAATCATCTGTGATTATGCTTCCTCAGTCATGGCCAAGCAGTAACAACAGTCGCGAATCTATGAGTAAGAGGTCTCCCTTCGTTTGTGGTCTATTATGACCATATTATTTTTCATGGCAACTTCAATTGTGTGTTATTCCAGAAGGACCACATGCCAAACGAAAGATGCTAGTGCATTAATTGAACCATGTTAGTACATGGAACCATGTGCATGGTGATTGGCCTGGCTATGTGTATGTCATTAGCTGTTCAATGAGTCGTCTTCACTGTATCCATGTTCCCCAAGGACTCGCAGCCATTTAACAGAGAATACTGTAAACTGTGTCTTTGTGCAAATGCTGGGAAGGTCATAAAACTGCCTGAATTCTCATGTTAGAAGCTAGGACGATAAGAACAGAGTGGCTGGTGTACGTGTTTAGTGGGGGCAGGACTTTACCCCCCCCCCCCCCCCCCCCGCCTGATACCAGGAAGTCGCCAGGTTCTTTTAGCGAGTCGTAAAAACATATTAGTCCCGACTGTCTAGGAAGCTTAACAGCCTTCTTTCAGAAATTGAAATGGTCGGCTTTGAAAGAGTTGATCTCACCATAAATGAAGGACTGGGGTTCCATCTAGGTAGATTTTTTTTTTTTTTTTTGCCAACAACATGGCCACGCTTACTGCGAGAACAATGCCTTCCCACTCTAAAGTCTCCTTTTTCAGATACGAGAGATTGAGTGTCGCTGATTGGCTCCTCGCAGGAGTGTGTGAACCCCAGTGCAGTGTCTGGACTGGCTACCAGGCCAACAGAACAGTCAAGAATGGTGATTCAATGAGTAGAGGATAGTTCGATTTCTGTGGAAAACGTGGGGGCAGTTTCATTTTTTTCTATTTCGGCTCCCGTACCGAGGCTCAGTGGAAAGTAGTTGTGCCTATGTTCATCTTTTTCTTCTGGTCTGCCCTGGTGGAGAACTTCATCTTTTCCCAGTGGATGAGACCTGTGGTCTGTATCTGGTGGAGGACCTAGAGCCAGTGCACCGACAGTGGCTCTACATATCATTTCGGACATATTGTATGTCATGATGTCGAACTTATTCGTCCTGAATCAGCCATTTGACAATTCCAGCATGCTCCGCAGGACCTGTGAGTCAAATTGTTCTGGCCAGACCAGCGAATGGGTGTGGCTTCACTCTGAAATCTGCAGGGATTTTAGGGGTCTGATAGGGAAATTTCTCGCCTTCTGATAATCAGAAAGCCAGACCGCATAGTTCGCAAATTTTCGTGTGGGCGTTACAACATTACAGCTGCCACAGCGAGCCGCTGCTTGCCCATAGCGCGCCGTTCCCTGCTGCCGCCTGAATAAAAGTGAAAGGGTAAAATACTGCTGCATAGGCGTATAGGCGTAAGGTTGTTAAATGACATTCACAGCTCCCTATTCTCTGTTGAACCATAGTTTGCGGTATACTTGATCGTAGTTGATTCCATTTCAATATTTCAAGATTTTAAACATGGCTGCAGCAGCAACTGTTAAAATTCTTCACAATAAAGGATGCAACTGTTTTTGGCTGCCATCCTTTATTGTGATCCATTTCAATAGTTAAGCCTCATAGTGGATTCATGTAAACAGTCAGATTCCGTTGTAAAAAGTAATAATTCAGGAGAGAATCTGTATAGCTTCATCCATAATGAATGCTTTTCTAATTTGTTTTTGCCATTTTTATAAGGTTTATCAGCTTATTGTAATTATAAAAGGATCAATAAAACTTGTCATTACCTTGTAAAGCTAAACACGCCACTGTTCTCATTCACACTCCCTCAACTATTTACTATTTTTGTTTTATTTAGGTGGTATATGCGTCCACCAGCAAATTGAGATTCAGTCTTACTAATTTAGTTAATTTTATTATTAATTTGAGTTCTGAAAGTGACCGCAGGCATGGGCAACAAAAGTGCCATGAGTAAATTCACAAATTTCATACATTAAAATTAAGGGTGTAGCTCACGGTTTTAAGGCTATTGAGAAGATAATACTTTTCTTTATGAAAAGATAATAACATTTAGAATCGCTCAGACATGTTGTTGTTGTTGTGGTCTTCAGTCCTGAGACTGGTTTGATGCAGCTCTCCATGCTACTCTATCCTGTGCAAGCTTCGTCGTCTCCCAGTACCTACTGCAACCTACATCCTTCTCAATCTGTTTAGGGTATTCATCTCTTGGTCTCCCTCTACGATTTGTACCCTCTGCACTGCCCTTCAATACTAAGTTGGTGATCCCTTGATGCCTCTTGTAGTCAAGTTGTGCCCCAAATTTCTCTTCTCCCCAATTCTATTCAATACCCCCTCATTAGTTATATGATGTACCCAACTTAATCTTCATCATTCTCCTGTAGCACCACATTTCGAAAGCTTCTATTCTCTTCTTGTTTAAACTATTTATCGTCCATGTTTCACGTCCTCACATGGCTACACTCCATACAAATACTTTCTGAAAAGACTTCCTGACACTTAAATCTATACTCAATGTTAACAAATTTCTCTTCTTCAGAAACGCTTTCCTTGCCATTGCCAGTCTACATGTTATATCCTCTCTACTTCGACCATCATTAGTTATTTTGCTCCCCAAATAGCAAAACTCATTTACTACTTTAAGCGTCTCATTTCCTAATCTAAAACCCTCAACATCACCCGATTTAATAACATTCCATTATCCTCCTTTTGCTTTTGTTGATGTTCATCTTATATCCTCCTGTCAAAACACTATCCATTCCGTTCAACTGCTCTTCCGATTCCTTTGCTGTCTCTGACAGAATTACAATGTCATCGGTGAACCTCAAAGTTCTTATTTCTTCTCCATGGATTTTAATACCTACTCAGACGTGTATTTATGACTAAAGCAAGTGGCGGTTTGCAACGACAGTAGGATTTACCCCACGACTTTTGTTACTGTATTAGAGATTTCCAAGATGTGCATCACTCGTCATTTAAATGTAAACATTGGCCCTTTTACTACATATTGTGGATTTTAACTACTGACAAGCATCAAAGAAATGCTACAAATGTAGAATGGCTCAAGTTCCATAAGCTGCATTTTACTGTAGGTATTTTTACTTGTGACAAACCTGTTTGTAATGTTATTTTTTGCCAAACCTGTGTGTTGAACATGACGTACAATCAAAAAGTCGTTAAAGGTATATAAATGTATAATTACCATATCTTCACCTATAATGTGTAACTAAAATATTGATGGTAGATGAAGTATACGTAAATGCATAATGTTGTAGAAGTCAAGATGACTATCTTGGCTATCGAGACCGGTCAATAAAAAAGAGCTTTTAACTCGATCTTCGCCTGAAAAAAATTCTTTAAATTACATACTGATTTACTTCATACAATTTTGCACATCCTTCCACACCTCTTAGGTAGCTATTTACAGATGCTTGAAATTTATTTATCTATCGTTTGGTGAGAGTACATATCGCACTGCCGTAGAGAAATACACATTCTACCATAGCTTTATAATTTTTAATTGTACATTTTTCCCATTTTACTTTTTAAAGTTCCGTTTACCGTACCAAATTAATTCTTTGGAATTGTTAGCAGTTTGATTTCTTTCACCTAACAAAACAAGGTACAACTACCTGGGAAATCAAATCAATTACCTACCAGATCAAAATGTAGATCGAAAACTTAGAAACGAAGCCAGCAGGAAATCACTATTTCTCATGTAGGAAATTCTAGCTCTAGCCTCAAGCATCTCCAGCAGAAAACCACTTGGCAACTAACGAGTCTCCAGCTGCAGGATTGTAACCAGGCTACGGAAGGAAGGTCTAAGCCTCTCAGAGGCGATTCTGTCTGTCGTCATTACGGAAGCCTTCACAAGCGTCGACATCCGTAAATCGATTCGCTGTGCTTTTGATTTCCATGCATTGTTTCCTTAATGGCTTCGCAGGGACTGAGAAATGTTAGCACTTACTTCGGAACAGGGAGCATTTATCTACCGGTGAGTTAAGTAACATGGTGATTAAATTGTGTGATTAAATGTACATAAAACTCTCGTCTTGTCTCTTCATTTCTTACATCGCCCTGGAAGACTGTAACGTGAAATTTGAGGCCATAATCCAAATACTTCAGCTACAGTCGTAAACAGGAAGGAAACATCGTAGTTTTAGTTTCGTATTCCGCGTAGCTTTACCGTAACATAGCTATTCCGGAATGAAATTCACAGTTTTTAGAAAGTTTTTTAATATTCCAAAGAAACATTTTCTTGGTAATTGTAATTTTATGCCGTACTAACGATACACAGCTTTGTGAGTTTAGTATCTGGGAAGCCGTACTGGCCCATTTGGATCCCATGAGAGCCACGTGAAAATTCTAACTAAGGCCTGGAGAACGTAATTTCTGAGTAGAGAAACAGAAAAAAATTAATTACAGAGCAAAATTCTCAATATCTTTCAGTTACAGAGTCCTAGAACAAATGATTATTTCAAACACGGAAGCACTATTTCAGACAGTTGATTCGTTTTACACATGATATCTTGCAATTAGAACGCTAAGAATCAGCTAAATTCAATTTCATAACATTTTCTAAATGCTTTAGTGTGCGGTCGTATTCTATCATTTTATTACCATTCCCGGTACCCTCCCGACTCATTGCATACACATTCTATTTTTACTGCACCAATGTGCCTAATCCATTCTTTCTCGACCAAACTTAAACCACTCTCACCTCCTAATCATGAAATCCATTCCAAAAAAATGGCGCTGAGCACTATGGGACTTAACATCTGAGGTCATCAGTCCCCTAGAACTTAGAACTACTTAAACCTAATTAACCTAAGGACATCACACACATCCATGCCCGAGGCAGGATTCGAACCTGCGACCGTAGCGGTCGCGCGGTTCCAGACTGAAGCGCCTAGAGCCGCTTGGCCGCACCGGCCGGCAATCCATTCCACCATATGCCTATGTCACCAACTACAGCCTCCAACGGTCCGTCTAAATGATATCCTAGCGCATCGAATTAATCTTCCCGTGTTCTACTTACTCACCGATTCAGTATTACATACCTCCTGCAGTTCTTCAAGGCCACATCTTTTCAACTCTGCAGGGAACATTATCGTTTCTGTACGTAATCAGCACCGCCATTGTATCATATAAGCATTTATAGGATAATCTCTATGTATTTGTAACCATTATAGCGAGTGCCTGTCTATTTAAAATTCGGCAAATTGACGACTGTGTAGAGTTTTTAAAATAAAAATTATCGCTTTATTTGTTTTATATTATACTCCTTTGTAAAACGTGAAAACTAGGTTGAAGGGCAGTATTGTTCGCTGCGAGGGCACCTCATTGTAGGGAAATGAAATAACAGTAAATGAAATAAAAAAACACCAACAGTCTCGCCGTGCGACGAATGAGCACAATGACCGTCAACAGTGGCATCCCAATAGTCGCAACTATTATCGAAGCCACCGAGGCATTCATGGGTCCCATTATTTAGTGCAGTGTTCCTGCCATGACTGTCTCCATTCTCTTTACTTTTGAATCGAACCACATACCTGCCTTTATTCGATATTATATCCCTAGATATATATCCATTTATTCCATTCCAATGACTAAATTTGATTTCGTCAATCAAAGTAGAGAACGCCTTTGGTGCCATGAGCTTTAGGTAAATTGGACAACATATTTTTGTCTATTAGTTTCGCGGGCTTGCGACAAGATGAAAATGGATTAAATTCTAATAAACTATCTTTCAATACTGAACCACACAGGCCAACCCAGTGAAGACGTCTTAGCTGAGGAGACCTCTCCAAACTCCTTGGCTGTGAAAATAATGAAGACATCTTGAAATGTTTTAATTTACCAGTTGTAAGAATCGCTGAATTGTGGGTGATAACATAGCTCAAATGCTCTTTTAATGAATGCTATAAATATGTCTTTGCGCTCATCTTGTAACATCCCCACCGGATTAGGGTTTATTTTCGGGAGTCCCGCCCACATTGCTGTTCAACTCTCTGTTCTAACCCCGACGTTTCATATTTATCCGTTACTAACACTTCATTAAGGACTGATTATGGTGTGGTCATTCAAGGCGTGCACTGAAAAAATGTATACTGAATGTAAAGAACTTGATTTACTTTACTATTCGCAATGACTAATTAGTCAAAAATAACGTTCCACAAAGAAGGAAAGATACTGTATCTCAAAGTATGGAATAAACTTAAAGTTTTCTTGGGCCTCAGTTGTAAGATGTCGGCGCAGTGGTTGTCAGTGGGAGTCTCCACAACGCTACTTAACTCGCTCATTACTCGTACGTACGTCGAAAGGAAATGGCGATAACGTAGCAACAAAAGGCTTTCTGACACTCCATTTTGGTTGGAGTTATTAATTTACAACTGTGTGGCTCGATTTCATTGAGAGTAGGACAGTGCTTCATCTTCAGCTCAAAGCATTCGACAATGACACCAGCTGTTCATAGACATTGGTTGTTTATGTTAATCAGTTTTACGCACGTAATTCCGTAGAAGGCTACTCGTTGTCAGCCGAGAGTTGACCATTCCAATTTAGTTCGTCCGGCATGTGTTGTGGGAACGTTTGTGTTTCTGACTATACAGCAAAAAGTAGCTACATGTCCTTCAAGATGGCGATAAGCGAAACTATGCAGAGCTCTGTCATTGTATTTGTATGCATGTAGAAGATGTACCGCTGAAAAATCGGACTGTTCTTTTGAAAAGGAAATCTTTATAGAAGAATGTGTAAGTCACAAATTACTCCAGGTTTCTATCTTCAAAAATGGTTCAGATGGCACTGAGCACTATGGGACTTAACATCTAAGGTCATCAGTCCCCTAGACTTAGAACTACTAAACTTAACTAACCTAAGGACAGCACACACATACATGCCCGAGGCAGAATTCGAACCTGCGACCGTAGCAGCATCGCGGTTCCGGACTAAAGTGCCTAGAACCGCTCGGCCATAACGGCCGGCGTCTACCTTCACTCATGTAGAAAGAGATAGTCTCGTAAAATTGGATGAATCTTTTTGAAACATCTACATCTACATGCATACTCGGCAAGCCACCTTACCGTCCATAGCGGAAGATACCTCGTACCTAGTCATTCCCTCTCCTGTTCCGCACGCAGTTGGAACGAGGGAAACGACTATCTACATCCTCCGTAGGAGCTCTAATTTCTCATACCTTGTCTTCACGGACCATAAGCGAAATGTTCCTTAGTGACAGTAGTATTGTTTGCAGCCAGCCCCAAATTCCGGATCTGTAAATTTTCACAATAATGTTTCGCGAAGAGAACATCGTCCTCGTTCCAGAAATTCCCATTTGAGTTCACGAATGATTTCCTTGATACTCGCGTGGTGATCGTACTTACCCGTAACTAATCTACCAGTATGCCTCTGAATTGCTTCGGTGACTTACTTTGATCCGACCTAGTGGGAATCCCAAACACTCACTGAATAATGGGTCGTACTAGTTTTATACACACGTTCTCCCTTATCGATGAGCAACACTTTTCAAAAATTCTCCGAATTACCCTGGTACCGACCTACGTGTCCGTTTCATTTCATACCGCTTTATAGCGTTATGACTAGATTTTTAATCGAAGGGCTTTGTCAAGCAGCACACCACTAATATTGCACCTGAAAATTGCAAGATTGTTTTTCCTACTCAACTGCATTAAGTTGCTTCGTTCCACATTTACAGCAAGCTGCCATTCATAGGATCAAGTAGATATTCTTCATAAATCATTCTGCATCCTCCTATAGTCACTCAACAACAACGGCCTCCGGTATACTACAGCTTCATGAGCAAACAATCGCAGACTGCTGCTCATCCTATACAACAGATAGTTTATGTACCAGGTGATCAAAAAGTCATTATAAATTTGAAAACTGAATAAATCACGGAATTATGTGGATAGAGAGGTACAAATTGACACACATGTTTGGAATGATATCCCCATATTAGAACCAAAAAAATACAAAATTAAAAAAATGTCCGACAGATGGCGCTTCATCTGATTAGAATACCAATAATTAGCATAACAAAGTAAGACAAAGCAGAGATGATGTTCTTTACAGGAAATGCTCAATATGTCCAAGTTCGAATCCTGCCTCGGGTATGGATGTGTGTGATGTCCTTAGGTTAGTTAGGTTTAATTAGTTCTAAGTTCTAGGCGACTGATGACCTCAGAAGTTAAGTCGCCAAGTGCTCTGAGCCATTTTCAATATGTCCACCATCATTCCTCAACAATAGCTGTAGTCGAGGAATAATGTTGTGAACAGCACTGTAAAGCATATCCGGAGTTATGGTGAGGCATTGGCGTCGGATGTTGTCTTTCAGCATCCCTAGAGATGTCGGCCGATCACGATACACTTGCGACTTAAGGTAACCCCAAAGCCAATAATCGCACGGACTGAGGTCTGGGGACCTGTGAGGCCAAGCATGACGAAACTGGCGGCTGAGCACACGATCATCACCAAACGACGTGCGAAAGAGATCTTTCACGCGTCTAGCGTTGTGGGGTGGAGCGCCATCCTGCATAAACATCGTAAGTTCCAGCAGATGTTCATCAGCCATGCTGGGGATGATGCGATTCTGTAACATATCGGCGTACCTCTCACCCGTCACGGTAGCAGTTACAAAACCAGAATCACGCATTTCCTCGAAGAAAAAACGCCCGATAACAGTAGATGTGGTAAATCCAACCCATACCGTGACTTTCTCGTCGTGCAATGGAGGGTCCACGACAGTTCTAAGATTTTCGGTAGCCCAAATTCTGCAGTTGTGGGCGTTGACAGACCCTCGGAATGTGAAATGAGCTTCGTCGGTCAACAACACGTTACTCAACCAATCGTCATCTTCCGCCATCTTTTGAAACGCCCACACCGCAAATGCCCTCCGCTTCACTAAATCGCCAGGTAACAGTTCATGATGCCGATGGATTTTGTACGGATAGCATCGGAGGGTACGCCTCAGTGCCAACCAAACAGTAGTGTGTGGAATGCCGGTGCGACGTGCGACTGCACGAGCGCTGACTTCCCCGTGCATAGACGAACCCGCTACAGTCTCCATTTCTTCTTGAACTGTCTCAGCACCATTACGCCTTGTGCTCGGTCGGCCACTACGGGGTCTATCGTCTAAACAACCCGTGACTTCGAACTTCGAAATCATTCTCGCCACAGCTGCATTTGTCAACGGACATTTACCCGTTCAAATCCCCTTCCTATGGCGATAGGATCGTGGCGCTGAACTATCACATTCCCCATTCTGAAAATACAGCTTCACTAAAAGCACCTTTTCAGGTAACGTCAACATGCTGCGATGCTGGCGCATCTGATTCTCCCTCTTTTTTTTTCCTCTTTATTGTGATTTTTATCAAATGGTTCAAAATGCTTCAAATGGCTCTGAGCACTATGGGACTCAACTGCTGTGGTCATAAGTCCCCTAGAGCTTAGAACTACTTAAACCTAACTAACCTAAGGACAGCACACACATCCATGCCCGAGGCAGGATTCGAACCAGCTGTTCCAGACTGTAGCGCCTTTAACCGCTCGGCCACTCCGGCCGGCGATTTTTATCACCTTACACAAGGCGGGCTGTCAGCAGCTGAGTACGCCGCCCTTCAGCCTTGAGATTTACAATAAGTAATAAGTAGAGGGGGCACAGAGAATACAATCAAGACGGCGGGCAAAACAATGTAGACACTAAAAAACAAAAAACACGGAGCCGTTCACGCCTGACGAGAAAACATCACTGACGCTAGTTGACACGGCGCACAAAACATGGATGATGGCGATGGTACACGTGAACAGTGGCGGCGTGACGGCGAACAAACACTAAACACAAACGAAGGCACATACACGAGATACTGATGGCGATGACCTCCGGCGCGCGAATATTCACTGTGCGTGTGCGAGTCCGGGGACCTGCAAAGAGAGGAGGAGGAGTAAGAGGAGTGGGAGAGCGAGAGGGGAGAGCAAAGATGCCACGGGCAGGGGTGATAGGGGGAGGGAGGAAGGGGGAGGGGAAGCCCGGGGGAAGAGGGGTGGAGGGAGGGGACAGGGGAAAAGGAAAGAGAAGGGAAGGGAAGAGAAGGGAGGGAGGGTGCCTAAAGGAAAGGACACTGGAAGAGGGGGGGGCAGGGTCAAAGTTGATAGGAGGGGTAGATGGAGGGGAGGAGGACATCATCAGGGAGGGGGAGCTGGTGGAAGCCACCTTGGGAGAGGGTAAGGAGGGTTGAGAGATGGAGACTGGGTGGGACGTGGGAATACAGGCACGGCAGCGAGCGGGGGTGGGAGAGGATCGGGGAGATGAGTGGGTGAGGAGGATCGAGTTTACGGGAGGTGTACAGGATCCGTATCCTTTCAAGAAAAAAGGAGGAGGTGGGGAAGGGGATGAGATCGAACAGGATCCGCGTGGGGGAGGGGAGACGGATGCGATAGGCGAGGCAGAGAGCATGGTGTTCAAGGATTTGGAGGGATTTATAAAAGGTGGGGGGGGGGCAGAGATCCAAGCCAGATGTGCATAACAAGGGATAGGGCGGATGAGGGATTTATAGGTGTGGAGGATGGTGGATGGGTCCAGACCCCACGTACGGCCGAAGCTTGAGGAGACTGAGTCGGGAGCGTGCCTTGGCTTGGACTGTCCGGAGGTGGGGAGTACAGGAGAGGCGACGGTCGAGGGTGACGCCAAGGTACTTAGGGGTGGGAGTGAGGGCAATGGGACGGCCATAGATGGTGAGATAGAAATCAAGGAGGTGGAAGGAAGGGGTGGTTTTGCCTACAATGATCGCCTGGGTTTTGGAGGGATTGACCTTGAGCAACCGCTGGTTGCACCAAGTGGTGAACCGGTCAAGATGGGATTGGAGAAGGTGTTGGGAGCGCTGCAGGGTGCGGGCAAGGGCAAGGAAGGCGGTGTCATCGGCAATATGGAGAAGGTGGACAGGGGGTGACGGCGGCGGCATGTCCGCCGTGTACAAAAGGTACAGAAGGGGGGAGAGGATGGAGCCTTGGGGCACACCGGCTGAGGGGAAAAAGGTGTAGGAACCTGTGTTATGGATGGTGACATAGGAAGGACGGCGGGAGAGAAAGGAGCCAATCAGACGGACGTAGTTAATGGGAAGGGCGAAGGTTTGGAGCTTGAAGAGGAGACCAGAATGCCATACGCGGTCATAAGCACGTTCGAGGTCCAGGGAGAAGAAGATTGCGGAGCGACGGGAATTAAGCAGTTCGGAAAGGAGATGCGTGAGGTGAAGGAGAAGGTCGTCGGAAGAGAAGGACGACCGAAAGCCACACTGGGTAACGGGAAGGAGGCGGTGCTGGCGGAGATGCTGGTGGATGCGTCGGGTGAGGATAGATTCCAGGACCTTGCTGAAGACCAAGGTAAGGCTGATGGGACGGTTGGAGGAGACGGTGGACGGCAGTTTGCCAGGTTTAATGAACATGAGAATATGGGAGGTTTTCCACAGGTCGAGGTAGTAACCGGTAGACAGGACTACATTGTAGAGCCTGGCCAGGGTGGAGAGGAAAGAGACAGGAGCTTCACGAAGGTGACGGTAGGTGACACGATCGTGACCAGGAGCGGTGTTGTGTTTTGTGCAGAGTGTAGCAATGAGATCCTGTGTAGTGATAGGGGCATTGAGTTCCGTGTGTGCAATGTTGTCCAAGTACCAGAAACCAGGAGTGAGGGGAGGGACAGAGGTGTCAGTTCGATCGCGGATATCCGGGAAGAGGGAGTAATCGAACTGGGGTTCATCGGGAATGGAAAATACATCGGAGAGGTAGGAGGCAAAGTGATTGGCCTTACTAAGGGTGTCAGGGAAAGGGTGATCATCATGGAGGATAGTAGGGGGAGGGTTTAGTTCCGGTAAGGCGACAGAAGGCTGACCAGAACTTGGACGAGTTGATAGGTAGGGTAGCAGTTAAACGAGTGCATGTCTGTCGCCAGTTTCTTAGCCGTGAGCAAATTACGAATGTGTCGCTGGAGTTGCCGGTGGCGTCGTAGTGTGTCCGGGTCATGCGTGTGGAGAAAGGCACGGTAGAGACGGTGGGATTCACGGAGGAGGAGGATGGCCTGTGGGGGTCAGGTAGGATGGTGGGGGTGGATGGCGACAGTAGGGACGTGGGCCTCCACGGCCTCAGAGAAGGTCTGCTGGAGAAAGGAGGCAGCATGGGTGACATCATCAGGGTGGTGGTAGGTGAAAGGGTGGCTATCGACCTGGGTGGAGAGGGTATCCTGGTAGGCATTCCAGTTGGCACGGGAATAGTCATGGACGTACTTAGGGGGAGGGTCATGACGAGGGTCGGGGTGGGGGCGACGACCGTCTGAAACGGTCAGGAGGACAGGGAGATGGTCGCTACCAATAGGCTCCAGGACATCCACCGTTATGTGGCCAAGGAGGTTGGGGGAGGAGAGGACAACATCGGGAGTGGAGTTGGATTCGGGACGGGTGTGCTGGGGGATGGGAATGAGGTCGCCTTGAAGGGAGGAGAGGAACTGATGCCACCGCCGTAACTGGGCAGTGGAACGACTATGGATGTTGAGGTCGGCGGCGATCACGTAGGAGGAGAAGGTATGGTCGATGTGGGAGAGGAAGTCGAAGGGAATAGGGGCGTTGGGGCGGACATAGATGGTGGCACAGGTAACGGTAAGGCCGGGGAAGAAGAGACTAAGGATCAGGTGTTCGGTGGGGTCGGGAAGGAGAGGTTGGAGCCGAACGGGGATCTGGCAGTGGTGCCCAATGGCAACTCCGCCATGCGCAATCGGGAGGGGATTATCGGAGCGGTGGAAGAGTTAGGGCGGAGTGTGGATGGTGTGGTGGGGTTGCAGGAAGGTTTCATTGAGGAGGAAGGAATCCTCGTGGTGGGTGGCAAGGGTGTGCAGGAAGAGGTTCTTGTTGGCGGGAAGGGAGCGGATATTGTTGAAAAGGATATGGTGTTGCCACGCCATGAGAGGGATTTAAACGAGGGTGTCAAGATGGGAGAAGGTGAAATGGGCGTGGTTGTTGGAGTAGGTGGCGTACATTTTGAGTTGGAAAACGGAACGGGCGGCGGGAGAGATCTGTTGGAGGGTGTGCGGGCATTGAAAAGGATGAACATTCTTAAGGACAATGGTGAGGAATCTGATGATGTCCTCAGCAGTACGGGGTGGGCCAAGGGAGTTGCCGGGGGAGGTGGGGGCGTCCAGAGGGTGGACAGGAACGGTGAGTTCAGGAGTGGTAGGAGGGGGTCGGGCCTTACACTTCTGGGAGTAGGTAGGATGAGGGAGGTTACAGGTATTACAGGAGGGGGGGGGGACTGGAGATTGGGGCACTGCTGTAAAATGTGGGCTTGCCTACAGTGCGAGCAGGTGGGGGCCTCGCGGCACTCAGATGTTGGGTGCGCATTATACCGCAAGCACCTCTGGCAGCAGAGGGATTGAGGAGGGGAATGGGAGGGGTCAACTTTATAATGCTGGTTAAAAAGGAGGGCACCCTCCTTCAGGAGACGGTCTATGGAGGGGGCGTGCTCAGAAAAAACCCACATAAGGCGGGTTGGGCTGGTAGCGTTGTGGATGCGGCGAACCGCACGCACCTCCAGAGGGGGATGGGCCTGAAGCTCCGCCAACACCTCCTCCTCCGTGATCACAGGACTGAGCCGAGTGATCACGGCGGTGAGGGTCGGTGGGCAACGCAGGGGTTGGGGTTGGCGGGAAAGAGGTGGGGAAGGAGCAGGCGTGAGGGAGGCATGAGGGCCAAAGCAGGTGATAGGGATGCGGGAAAGGAGGTCTGTGTGGAGGGTAGGTCTGGGGGAGGAGATGAGTACCAAATCATGGCGAGGAGTGAGGAGGGAGATGGGGGCACCAGGACAATTCTGGCGAAGGAAGAGGGTGAGGTTCCGGGCTTCAAGGAGGGAGGGATCAGGACGGGAGAGGAGGTAGCGGTAGGAGGAGGGGGTAGAGGAAGAGGAGGAGGGGGCAGGGACGGGCGGGCAGACATCCATGGCATCAGGGGTGGGGGAAGGCGGACGAGGCGGAGTCTTTTTGGGAGCAGAGGAGGCAGGGGTGCCACTGGGGCGCTTGACGGCGGTGGAGGAGGTGTGGGGGATGGGAACAACTGGAATGTGGCGGGGAGTGGCAGGTCCCGGGGCTGGAGTCGGCGCCAGAGATGGTGAGGGCGATGGCGAAGGCGATGGTGAAGACGATGACGAGGACGAGGACGATGAAGGTGAAGGGGAGAGTGGAGTGTGGGCCGTAGCCCGCCGGGCGACTACCTAGGCGGGGGCCACCGAAACGGAAGGAGCAGAGGGAGGGAGTGGAGGGAAGGGATCAGAGGAGGCGCGGGAGGGAGGAGCCGGGGACGGGGCTACAAATAGGGAGGGAGATGAGAGAGTGAGGAGTGGGGGGATGGACTGAGGGGGGAGTGAAGTGGCACCACGTCATAGTGGTGGCAGCAGCGGAGGGGGAGGTGTATATAATGGTAGTGGTGGTGGCTGTAGAAGAGGTGGTGGGGGTTGACATTATGATAAGGCGGAAAAAAACACAGTACTAGACAAAGGAGCAAACGAGAGATGGGCGGGGCGACGAGAGACACAGAGGAGAAAGGGACGGAGAATGACGAAGGAGACTGGGGCCTAAGCCCCACTCTGCTGCCGCTGGGGGGGGGGGGGGGGTCGACCCAGCTGGCTGGCTAGTGGGGACGCCTCTGCTGCTGCAGCTGCTGGTGGCGGATGGTGGGGGCAGCTAGGACCACCGCTGGCCGCTGGTGGCAGGGACTGCTGCTGGCCGCTGGATGCTGGCTGATGGCTGGTGGCTGGTGGCTGGTGGCTGGTGGCTGGTGGCTGGTGGCTGCTGGCTGCTGGCTGCTGGTTGCTGGCTGCCGGCTGCTGGCTGGGGCCAGCGCAGCCGAGGACCGCTGCATGCAGCTGGCGGGGACGCTGCTGGCTGCTGGCGTAGACCGCTGCTGGCTGCTGGTGGGGACCGCTGCTGGCAAGGACCGCTGCTGGCTGCTGGCGGGGACCGCTGCTGGCGAGGAGTGCCGCTGGCAGGGACTGCTGCTGGCTGCTGGCTGCTGGCTGCTGGCTGCTGGCTGGACTGTAGCACGCCGACGGGCTGGCTGGCTGGCTGGCTGGCTGGCTGGCTGGCTGGAACCTGCAACACCTATCGCTTCGATTGGTACCAGAATAGCACAAATCGAAGGGCGGTATTCAACTGAATTACCGCCGGAGATGTGATTCTCTCTCTCATTACAGCTGCTTTTATACACGATTGTCACGCACAGTCACTGACATTCTGCTGTCCAGCGCCATCTGTCGGACATTTTGTGAACTTTGTTTTTTTTGTTCTAATAAAACCCCATGTCATTCCAAGCATGTGTGTTAATTTTTACCTCTCTATCTACATTATTCCATGGTTTATTAAGTTTTCAAATTTACACTGACTTTTTGATCACCCAGTACAAAGAGAACGAGAGTGGTTCTGCCACACTACCTCCGGGGGCTCTCCTGATGACCCCCTTATCTCTGATGAAACACCCTGTATTCCACTCTCAAATTGTACTATTATTTTCAGCCCATACGCAAATGTTCGTACGAATTATTTCGGTCCCACTCTCACTGATTTCTGGCTAAAGCTTTAAAATTTACGAGAAAAAACAGTCTCCAAACAGTTCCAGCAGACCGCAGTAAACAACATTCACGTAACAACTGCCCACAGCGAACATTCCAACGAACCAGCACCACCAGTCTACTGCGCTGGCAGCTCGACATTACTGTCATTTCGCTGCCCACGTCAGCGCGCAAAGGTCATATTTACTTGTTCTTCCACTGCTTGTTTGACCTATAATTGAATAGTGAATCAATATCAAAGCAACCTCAGTGAACGAATATAAAATGCACAAAGTAAGATGATGTGGGAAACTCACAATCTCCCAAAGAACCAAAAGCAGCTCTGTGCTCTCTTAGGTTTCCTCGGCATGAGTGCTTAATGGAATGTTTTCAGGTTTCCAAATGAGTCGTCCACTCCAGTTGTTCTTCAACGACCGACACCGTCGTCTTCTCAAAGACGTTGCGAACTGTGTCATTATGCGCACTCTCTGCCTGGACCCGAAGCAGACAGTGAAACGTTGCTGGTGGCACGCCGCTATTTTATAGCAGGGTTCCACTCCCAGCGTCCGCTACGCCCTTTTGATGTTCATTTGTTTCCGGAGTTCGCACTGTTATTTCTTGAAATGCACAAACTCTACGCTGTTTCAAGTCTAATGGGCGAAATCGGAGGCGAGATGTTTACAGAGTGAGTTCCAAACAGATGCTTTGTTTAGATTAAAATATCGCCCCAATTTATTGAGTTCCTTAATGTCTTTATTTAGATCTACAACTACTTCTACAATTAAGTGCCTGGTAGAGGATTCACCGAACCACCTTTAAGCTACTTCTCTACCGTTCGACTCTCGAAAAACTACGACTAAAATCTTCCCCTGCGAGCTCTGATTTCTCTTATTTTATATGACGATCATTTCTCCTTATGTAGTCAGGCGCTAATAAAATATTTTCACACTCTGAGGAGAATGTTGGGGATTGAATTTTTGTGAGGAGGTCCTGCTGCAGCGCGAAACGCCTTTCTTTTAGTGACTGCCACCCCAATGTGTGTATCATATCCGCCTCACTCTCTCCCCTATTTCGCTATAATACTTAACAGGCTGCCACTCTCTGAACTTTTTAGATGTGTTTCCCCATCTCTTATGCGGCTCCCACGCCACAAAGCAGTACAGCAGAAGACGGCGAACAAGAGTAGTGTAAGCTGTCTCTTCAGTAAATCTGTTAAATTTTCGAAGTATTCTGCCAGCAAATCGCAATCTTTAGTTTGGTTCCCCCCACCCTCTCCTGCAACATTACCTATGAGATTCTCCCAATTTCAATTACTCGCAACTGTAATCCCTAAACATTTACTTGAGTTTTCGGATTTCTGTAATTTATCGTGTAACTGAAATTTAATGAACCTTTTTAGTGACCATATGGATGACTTCACACTTTTCGTGATTCAGAGTCAGTTGCCAACTTTTTACACCAAACATAAATCTATATAAATCGTTTTGTAATTCTTTTCAATCATCTGATGACATTACGTGATGGTATATGACAGCATCATCTGCAAACAATCTATGAGGACTGCTCAGAATGTTTCCTACATCGTTTACGTAGACCAGGAACAAAAGAGGGCTTATAACATTTTCCTGGCGAACGCCAGATACAGGTATTATTTCCCTGGGGAATGCCAGATATTACTTCTGTTTTAGTTATGACTTCCAGTCACCTTTCTGACAGGAAGTAACGAATCCAGTCATACAACTGGGACGATACTGCATAGGTACGCAATTTAATGAGAAGCCGCTTGTAAGGAACGGCGTTGAAACCCTTATGGAAATCGATAGGTTCCTTACTTATACTCTCATCGTCAACTGCCGTTTGCACCACGATAGTAGTATCGGTCAATTTCATTTCGTCGTTACATTTGCTCTCTTGTATTTCATTTTATGGTTCTGCGCCAGCAATCATGATAGGGAATGTGATCAGACCAACTGGAACCACGAACTGAAAGACAGCCAGACATACATCTGCATCCGCCACCTACGGAGTGTCGCGGAGGGCACTTCTTTATCACTCTCTAGTAGGCCCTTCCCCGCTTCATTCTCGAATAGCACGAGGGAAGAATGATTGTTGGTAGACCTCCTTACTAGCTCTAATGTATCGATTTTTCTCGTTTCGTCATTTCGAGATATATGTGAGGGAGGAAGTAATATGTTGCTGGACTCTTCGCAGAAAGTCCTCTCGCGAAATTTCGGTAGTAAACCTCTACATGACAGACAACGCCTCTCTTACAGCTTCTGCCAATGCCGTTTGTTCAGTATTACCGAACGCGCCGACTAAATGATCACTCGACGAAACACGCCGCTCTTCACCGGGTATTGTCTCCCTGTGCTATTAATCCAACCTGATAAGGGTCCCCAACTGATGAGCAAGCCTCGAGAATCGGTCGAACAAGATTTTGTAAGACATTTCTTTCGTAGATACATTTACTTACAGTTCTTCATATGTGTATCAGTATGGTATTTGCTTTACCTACTACACGGTCCAGTCACAATAATGTGACCACCGTCTGTGTTCAACGTCAACGTGCAGTACCACTGAAAGACGACAGATGCCTTCTCTAGCAGTGCATTGCATATAATGCGTGTCGGGGAGGATGCAGAAGACACAATGCAGTTGTTGTCGTAATGTAGATACAGAGAAATTTATGTGACGTCCGGCATGATCATTAACTTTAGCAGCTAAGGTGGAAGCATTTCCTAAACGATTACGACTGCCGACTGTTCGTCTGCCACCGTGGCTAAAAGTATACAGCGCTGTAGCGGCACCACCGTTAAGATAGGGAAAAGTTAGATTCGGTGCAATATTTCTGAGCGCACAAGTTACGGCAAGGTGCGGACTTGTTGACAGTATGTTGCGCTTACCAGCAGTTGCGAAGCAGAATGGCCGCAGAACCGCTGAAAAGAGTAAATGCAGCTATTTTCATGGCGCAAGTTACAGACAGAAGGGGCCCACTGGCCTACCGAAGTGTTATGAGTACATGACTCAGAGTAGCACATTAGCAAACCAGAGGCACACAGCCGTTTATAAATACACTCCTGGAAATTGAAATAAGAACACCGTGAATTCATTGTCCCAGGAAGGGGAAACTTTATTGACACATTCCTGGGGTCAGATACATCACATGATCACACTGACAGAACCACAGGCACATAGACACAGGCAACAGAGCATGCACAATGTCGGCACTAGTACAGTGTATATCCACCTTTCGCAGCAATGCAGGCTGCTATTCACCCATGGAGACGATCGTAGAGATGCTGGATGTAGTCCTGTGGAACGGCTTGCCATGCCATTTCCACCTGGCGCCTCAGTTGGACCAGCGTTCGTGCTGGACGTGCAGGCCGCGTGAGACGACGCTTCATCCAGTCCCAAACATGCTCAATGGGGGACAGATCCGGAGATCTTGCTGGCCAGGGTAGTTGACTTACACCTTCTAGAGCACGTTGGGTGGCACGGGATACATGCGGACGTGCATTGTCCTGTTGGAACAGCTAGTTCCCTTGCCAGTCTAGGAATGGTAGAACGATGGGTTCGATGACGGTTTGGATGTACCGTGCACTATTCAGTGTCCCCTCGACGATCACCAGTGGTGTACGGCCAGTGTAGGAGATTGCTCCCCACACCATGATGCCGGGTGTTGGCCCTGTGTGCCTCGGTCGTATGCAGTCCTGATTGTGGCGCTCACCTGCGCAGCGCCAAACACGCATACGACCATCATTGGCACCAAGGCAGAAGCGACTCTCATCGCTGAAGACGACACGTCTCCATTCGTCCCTCCATTCACGCCTGTCGCGACACCACTGGAGGCGGGCTGCACGATGTTGGGGCGTGAGTGGAAGACGGCCTAACGGTGTGCGGAACCGTAGCCCAGCTTCATGGAGACGGTTGCGAATGGTCCTCGCCAATACCCCAGGAGCAACAGTGTCCCTAATTTGCTGGGAAGTGGCGGTGCGGTCCCCTACGGCACTGCGTAGGATCCTACGGTCTTGGCGTGCATCCGTGCGTCGCTGCGGTCCGGTCCCAGGTCGACGGGCACGTGCACCTTCCGCCGACCACTGGCGACAACATCGATGTACTGTGGAGACCTCACGCCCCACGTGTTGAGCAATTCGGCGGTACGTCCACCCGGCCTCCCGCATGCCCACTATACGCCCTCTCTCAAAGTCCGTCAACTGCACATACGGTTCACGTTCACGCTGTCGCGGCATGCTACCAGTGTTAAAGACTGCGATGGAGCTCCGTATGCCACGGCAAACTGGCTGACACTGACGGCGGCGGTGCACAAATGCTGCGCAGCTAGCGCCATTCGACGGCCAACACCGCGGTTCCTCGTGTGTCCGCTGTGCCGTGCGTGTGATCATTGCTTGTACAGCCCACTCGCAGTATCCGGAGCAAGTATGGTGGGTCTGACACACCGGTGTCAATGTGTTCTTTTTTCCATTTCCAGGAGTGTAGGTGCCGGTTTTCTAACAGGCATTCAAGTGTGACAGCTCTCCTGAACGGCGTGTCACGCCACTGGCTGCAAGCAGCAGCAGATGGGGCGCCAGCGTCCCGACAGGTCGCTGGTTCGACCCTCTGAGGTCAACATGGGGTCCGCAGCCAGCCAGCGGCGGGTCACACCACGGCTCGCTACTGTGGACAGTCTTGTTGGCTCCCAATACAGCTGGAGGCATCCCGAAGTGAGGGCCGCAGATTCGGACGCCGGATCCTGGGCACTTGTTGTTGCCGTTATCTTAGCCACACCAGAGAGGAAGCACACCACGGGCCGCCTTGTAGCTCCCAACATGCAGTGCTGAGGCGCCAGGGATGGAGACCACTGAGTCGACTGCCGGCGCATCCTGACGTCGTCCCAACTCTGCGGCCATACAAAGCTGACACACCACAGGGCATTGCATGTGTCACTGAAGCAGCCATTCCGCGCCAAGCCGTTTTGCAGACAGCGATGTGGTGTCCTCAGCATTGTGGGACCCAGCGACACAGACCAGGGGGAACAGGAGCACTGGACCTGGAAACCACTTGGGAAGCACGGATGAGTTTTAATACGGCACATCCTGACAGAGTCCATCATCGTCCAACACGTGTTGTGTGATGTCCTTAGGTTAGTTAGGTTTAAGTAGTTCTAAGTTCTAGGGGACTGATGACCATAGATGTTAAGTCCCATAGTGCTCAGAGCCATTTGAACCATTTGAACAGAGCGTAGCAAAATAGCGCTATGGAGAACTGGCCCTGAGGTAACTATGGTGCACCACTGGCCATTCATGGCAGGTGTAGTGGCGTGGCAAGACAGCCAAGCCACTCGGAGGTAGCCGAAAGGCACGCGTTAAGCTCACGCAGATTGGTGTAAGGTCTGCAACAAGGTAAAGTAATTATCCTATAAAGAAAAGAACGTAGTTCTTGGAATACTTAACTTTAATCCACAATTGGAGATCATCGCTCTTGATGGTACATGTTTTATAATTTCAATATTAACTGGTAATGGCGCCTTGCTAGGTCGTAGCAAATGATGTAGCTGAAGGCTATTCTAACTATCGTCTCGGCAAATGAGAGCGTAATTTGTCAGGGTTGCATCGCTAGCAAAGTCGGCTGTACAACTGGGGCGAGTGCTAGTAAGTCTCTCTAGACCTGCCGTGTGGTGGCGCTCGGTCTGCAATCACTGACAGTGGCGACACGCGGGTACGGCGTATACTAATGGACCGCAGCCGATTTAAAGGCTACCACCTAGCAAGTGTGGTGTCTGGCGGTGACACCACAGCAGGAGTGAATGATGGCTGTGGAGATGTGATAGGCGAAAAGACGTGTAACTGTTGAGCAACTGACAGCCTTGGTGGACCAGTGCCTCAGTGACCGTTCAGCGGAAGTTGCTGCTTATGAGCCTCGGCAGCAGGTGTCTGGTTCACGCACTCATTCGAGTTACTGTTGATCGGCGACAAGGCCTGGTATTTGATCGCCAGTACTGCAACTGGGCATCCACTGAGTGGTGCCAGGTGGCCTCTTCAGATGAAGCAAAGTTCAAGCTCCATTGTACAGATGACCATTGGCTTGTACGGTTTTAAACGTCTGAAACCAAACAAGATGGGAGCTTTATGGTCTGGGGAACACTTTCGTGCCATTCACTGTGTGATCTCGTCATTCTGGAAGTTGCAAGGGATCAACAGAAATATGCATGTATCCTTGTGGACCATGTCCACCCCCACGTGGAGTTTGTTTTTCCTTAGAACGACGGCATGTACCAGCAGGACTGCGCCATGTCAAGAAAAGAAAGTTAAACTTCGTTGGACACATTAGCAGGCTACCACCAAGAAGACTCACCAACAGAAGTGTGACATAAATACAAGGGGTCAAGTGAACAATGCTCGGACCACGCATGTCAAACTTAACCTATAAAAATCACAAATCAATCCAACAGACAATGAAGACAGAAACTTGTACAGAGACAACATACACAAGTAGAATCTCCTAGTAATTTTCGGGTTTGCAGCCGGATCCCATCAACATTCTGCCATGATATTTCGCTCCAGAGACGTCTGGCCAACCTCAGATGAGTAGACGTATCACACAGTTCTCAGTGTACGTGCTTGGTTCGAAGAGCACCAGGATTAGTTTACCGTACTCCCCTGGCCACCAAACACCCAGTATTTAAATCCAGTCGGGAAACTGTGGGACAACCTCGATCTGACTGCTCGCGCTATGGATCCTCGATGGACAATCGTAGCGCAGCTGACCACGATGGTCATATTAATGTGACTGGGCTGTTTGAAGGCCCCACCGGATGGTTACTGCTAAATATTTTTTATTATTGTTCCCAGTTATTTACCGCCAATACTGTAATTGTACAGTACTGGATTCTTGTCTTACGTATGCGCAATATGTTACCTTTATTTACTTTCAGCATCAGTTGCCATTTACTGCACTATACATCAAGCATCTGCAGGGCTTCTTTCAGTTCGCCGCAATCTTTTGGTACTACTGCCTTCTTAAGGTCAAGCGCTTCATCCGTAAACCGCCTTATGGATCTTTCGACGTAATTCATTACATCAGTTACGTAACAGTGACGGTTCCATCACACTTCCTTTGAGTGCTCCTGAAAATTACCTTCACATCTGTCGTTTCTTCCTCATTAAATGTGATGTGTTCAGTATTCTTGAATCCAGCAGCATATCTGTGCGATACTCGGTAAGTTCGTGTTTTATTTTTTCAGTAAACGACAGTACGGGACTTTATCAAAAGCCTTCCTGAAGTCAAGAAACACAGCATTAATCTGAACGCTGACGTCAGCAGCGCTGTGGATCCCATGGAGGAACAGAACGTGCTGAGTTTCACAAGATCTGTGTTTGCGAAACCCATGCTGATTTTTACAGGAGAGATTTTCGTCGTCCAAAAATATCACAATACGTGAACATAGAACAGGCTTCATAATTCTACAGCAGATTCGTGTCAACATACGCGAGTCTGCTCAACAAAACAAATGAACATCAAAGGGCGTTATGGTAACTGGGTGTCCAGCTCATAAAGGAGTGGCTCGGGCGAACAAACTGGTAAGCTCCAAAATGGAAGTTTGAAGATACAGAGCATTAAAGTGTGCAACTGATCCAAAAATCTGAATAATGTTATTCTAACATCCATTTTGTTCTGGATGCCTTTTAACATTTAAATTCTTCCATACTGACACAAAAAGAACACGAAACAGACTAATAAATGAAATACACAAGAATAAACACTTTACTAGAATGGATATACCATTATATTACCGAAAATTACGTACGCTGACAACAAAGCAGTATGATAAATAATCATATGAGAATATTTACAGAGTTAAAAGACGACTTGACAGTATAGCTTCTTGCTTGAAAGCAGTTAACCACTCATCACTCTCATTATAGATATGTCCTCTGTCCGGACGTGTCGGTTTTAGTCACAAGAGAAATCCATGGCAACCAGGAAGAATGTAATCTAAGAGAGACAGAACATCACAAACTTTCTTCTTTTCAATGAATCTGTGTCTATTATATTTTAAAGGAATAGTAAGAAGTGGCTTTTATCTCCTTCGTTTCCTAATTCTTACTCTGCGCCAGATGTCATTATAAAATATCTCGATGATGGATAAAGATGATGGGTACTCAGAAGTCACCTTCCATCTGCATACATTCCTTAGGTTGACAGGCAGGTATATTCTGAACATCAAAGTCACCAATTTCCCAGAATGTTTTGAACGCTTGCTTCGTATTACTTTCCTCTACTTTCTAAAAACATTTAAGCGATCAGTGGCAGTTAGATCCCACATTCCTTTGTTCTACAATTTTTCCAGAACGAGATACATATTCTTCGCCTTATCACATGGTTTCTGCTTAAACCTCCATTGTGAGGTGCATCGCAACCTTTTCCGAGAAGACCTCTTCGTCTATTCTTTTACCCCTTCAGGACAGTGAGACAGTGAGAGTGCTCGTTTTTTTCCTTTTTTTAAAAAAAATCTCGTCATTGCTTTGACTGATTCGATGCGACCCGCCATGCATTCCTCTCGTCTGCCAACCTCTTCATTTCAGAGTAGCAATTGCTACTTAATTATTTGCTGGATGTAATGCAGTCTCTGTCTTCCTCTACAGTTGTTACCCTCTACATCTCCTTCTAGTAGCATGGAAGTTATTCCCTGACGTTTTAACAAATGTTTTCAGTGTTTCCCACATGTCCCTCTCCGCACCGATTATGCAGAGAACCTTCTCATTCCTTAACAACAGAGATGATTGCTATATAAGTTGAAAGTGGAAGCGGAGAAAGTAAAGGAAAGAGTAGGTACTGCTTATCTCAGTTGCATCAGGATTTTATGCCATTCGATCCTGGACTCTCCTGCTCACTAGGTAGTTCGTCTAAAAGATTGTTACTATTATTATTACTGTTGTTGTTGTTGTTACTTGTACGAGTACAAATGAAGAAATATGCATACACAACCATCAAGACAATAGCGACCATTCAATTATAACCTCATATTTTACGCATTTCATGACCATAATGACACGTACATACACTTGCCACTAATTAATGAAACATACTAAGTGCTCCAGATTTGCAAATTACATACACTCCTGGAAATGGAAAAAAGAACACATTGACACCGGTGTGTCAGACCCACCATACTTGCTCCGGACACTGCGAGAGGGCTGTACAAGCAATGATCACACGCACGGCACAGCGGACACGCCAGGAACCGCGGTGTTGGTCGTCGAATGGCGCTAGCTGCGCAGCATTTGTGCACCGCCGCCGTCAGTGTCAGCCAGTTTGCCGTGGCATACGGAGCTCCATCGCAGTCTTTAACACTGGTAGCATGCCGCGACAGCGTGGACGTGAACCGTATGTGCAGTTGACGGACTTTGAGCGAGGGCATATAGTGGGCATGCGGGAGGCCGGGTGGACGTACCGCCGAATTGCTCAACACGTGGGGCGTGAGGTCTCCACAGTACATCGATATTGTCGCCAGTGGTCGGCGGAAGGTGCACGTGCCCGTCGACCTGGGACCGGACCGCAGCGACGCACGGATGCACGCCAAGACCGTAGGATCCTACGCAGTGCCGTAGGGGACCGCACCGCCACTTCCCAGCAAATTAGGGACACTGTTGCTCCTGGGGTATCGGCGAGGACCATTCGCAACCGTCTCCATGAAGCTGGGCTACGGTCCCGCACACCGTTAGGCCGTCTTCCGCTCACGCCCCAACATCGTGCAGCCCGCCTCCAGTGGTGTCGCGACAGGCGTGAATGGAGGGACGAATGGAGACGTGTAGTCTTCAGCGACGAGAGTCGCTTCTGCCTTGGTGCCAATGATGGTCGTATGCGTGTTTGGCGCCGTGCAGGTGAGCGCCACAATCAGGACTGCATACGACCGAGGCACACAGGGCCAACACCCGGCATCATGGTGTGGGGAGCGATCTCCTACACTGGCCGTACACCACTGGTGATCGTCGAGGGGACACTGAATAGTGCACGGTACATCCAAACCGTCATCGAACCCATCGTTCTACCATTCCTAGACCGGCAAGGGAACTTGCTGTTCCAACAGGACAATGCACGTCCGCATGTATCCCGTGCCACCCAACGTGCTCTAGAAGGTGTAAGTCAACTACCCTGGCCAGCAAGATCTCCGGATCTGTCCCCCATTGAGCATGTTTGGGAGTGGATGAAGCGTCGTCTCACGCGGTCTGCACGTCCAGCACGAACGCTGGTCCAACTGAGGCGCCAGGTGGAAATGGCATGGCAAGCCGTTCCACAGGACTACATCCAGCATCTCTACGATCGTCTCCATGGGAGAATAGCAGCCTCCATTGCTGCGAAAGGTGGATATACACTGTACTAGTGCCGACATTGTGCATGCTCTGTTGCCTGTGTCTATGTGCCTGTGGTTCTGTCAGTGCGATCATGTGATGTATCTGACCCCAGGAATGTGTCAATAAAGTTTCCCCTTCCTGGGACAATGAATTCACGGTGTTCTTATTTCAATTTCCAGGAGTGTATATCTGAGTCATCTGAGTCACTGGAAATGTATTCAGAATCCTGGTAGGCGATATCCGGACCACTAAGAACATCTTCGTTGTTTATAACTGGTCAAACACGGCTATAACGTACGTAACGTAAACAGGTTCCTCTGAGAGCCAGCCATTTTCCCTGTCGCTTGGTATTAGTTCCCACAGCGGGCAGCCACTGGCGTTTACCTTGAATCATCGCCCTGACTTCTCTTGAGTGGAATCAGAGCTTTCCCTGGTATACTACATTCTACTGCTCATGGGTAACGCCGATCTCATTATAACTCAAGATACACGGCAGTTGCGGTTACCATAGTGTTCCCCCGGGTCGCTCAAATAGCAGCAAGGCACCAACAATATTTCACAGACCAAGCAGCGAGTACACTTAACAACACAGCTCGCAGCAGCCGAAGAAGACGAATTTGCCGGTGGCCTAATTTTCGTACAGGAAAATGGAACCAACAGCTCGGCTGTAAACCAGAAGCATTTCTTGCGCTGTCGTAGCTTCTAAGATCAACAAGTATTAGGAATGTTGGGCGCTGAGAAGGTACCTGTGGGGGTTGTGAGACACAGCGGCCTGTGTAGGGGTGTGGCTACAGTGGCCACCGCGCAGGCCAGACACAGGGAGTGGTGGTGTGCTGAGTGGCGTGGCGTGTTGCGGCGCGTAGCGTAGCGGAGACGTGCGTGCGGCGCGACCTTTGCCGGCCACCGAGTCGATAGGCGGCGGCGTGACGTGGACAGCCGTGGCGACGGCGACGTAAAAATAACGCAGTTCTAGGGGGGCGCGACGGCTGCCCCAACTTCCCATACGCGAGCAAAGAAATTTCAGCCAGAGACCAGCGACCCATGCGCGTATGTTCTGTTAAACCTTTTACAAACAGAGGTCTTAATTATTGTGTGGTGATTTGCTCCTTCACTTGGTAATTGCTGTGTGTAAATGTGTGGGGCGACGGTTAAAAAGTAAAATGTTTGTTCTTTGGTTCCAGAAAGCCCATATCGTAAAAGTATATAATCTATTAGCAAGTCCGTATTCTTCTCCAGGACGTAATTCCTTTAAGCAGGCGATAGTACTACCATAGTATAACTGGGGTTCCCTGAATGACAATTCCCCCAGTCTCACCTGATAATCATTTCTGTTATCGTTGGATTGTTTGGGGGAAGAGACCAAACAGCGAGGTCATCGGTCTTATCGGATTAGGTAAGGAAGTCGGCCGTGCCCTTTCAAAGGAACCATCCCAGCATTTGCCTGGAGCGATTTAGGGAAATCACGGAAAACCTAAATCAGGATGACCGGACGCGGTATTGAACCGTCGTCCTCCCGAATGCGAGTCCAGTGTGCTACCACTGCGCCACCTCGCTCGGTTTTCTGTTCTCTTCTTGAGCTCTTAAAGATTTTATACGATGTGGGGTGTCTGTTTCTTTGGACATGTGCAGAAGCACAGACACCACGCATTCGTATAACTGTTTCGCCTCGATGGGCAAGGAATCCACCACATTCAGTGCGGATGCACAGTTATGTTCCACCACCTGTGGGAATCGAAACTAGCGAGCGTGGATGGGGGATGCAGATAGGTGGCACTAGGTGGAAATATTGGTAGGCAGGTGGCTTGCCGAGAATGTCCGCGCCGTCTGCGTGGCGCAATGATAAACGTAACTGTCTAGGAAGCAGGAGATCGCAGGTTTGAATGCTGTTTCGGCATACATTTTCACTTGTCGTCGCTCATTCTGCTTAATTCAGCTGACATCAACAATTCCTTCTCTTTCCTTTCTTTTCTCCCGCCTCCACCTTAGATTTACACAATACTTAAAGATTTTCCTTTAGGCAGTTTTCTTATTGACTTGATGCATGTAAACATACGTACTTCACACTTTTCTGTCAACGGAATTCATGATACTCTGCACATTTCAGCACTTTTCGATAGCTCATCAGCTACGACACTGTTCTTACGTTGTATACGTCTAATGTCAAGGTTGAATTCGTGAAGGTAAAAGGTCCTTCTTGTTAGTCCTGTATACCTCAACGTGCAAGTTTTTAAGAACGTAACAGCCTTGTCCTCACAATATATTATCAGTATGTGACCTAACAAGCAAAGTTCAAACTTCTGTATATGAAACAGTATAGCTCACTCAATCCGCCTTCAGGCCACGAGTGGCGTACCGGGACCATCCGACCGCCGTGTCATCTTCAGTGGAGGATGCGGATTGGAGGGGCGTGGGGTCAGCACACCGCTCGCCCGGTCGTAGGATGGTATTCTTGACCGAAGCCGCTACTATTCGGTCGAGTAGCTTCTCAATTGGCATCACGATGCTGAGTGCACCCCGAAAAATGGCAACAGAGCATGGCGGCGTGGATGGTCACCCATCCGAGTGCCGACCACGCCCGACAACGCTCAACGTCGGTAATCTCACGGGAACCGGTATATCCATTGCGGCAAGGCCGTTGCCGTAAACAGTATAGCTAGGGCCCGTAATTCAAAAACACCATAATTACGCTCCTCTGGTTGCAGTGAACGCAACCGTTTTATCTACTTCCTTGTCCCTTTCTTTTTCCATATGGAACACTTATGCTGCTATTCCTTACCCAGTCGTGTCAGCTGACATACAAAATGGCCTTTCAAAATTTGGATGATGCAACATCGGACTATTTATTAAACGATATTTTAACGTTTCAGAACCGTACTGACATTCTTTACTCCAAACCTAAAGATTATCTTTCTTTAATAATTGGTGTAAGCAAGGAGCGTTAAATGACTGATCACCCACAGAACGCCTGTTGAACCATAATAATCCAAATATATGTAGATTTGACAAGGAACCCCTTGAGTGCGTGGTCGCAAGTTCAGTCTTTAGTAAGGCTCATTTGAGAGTGTTGTGTTAACAACTATGACTAAAAAAATATTAACTGCTAATGACTCAGCGACAGAAAATGAGTGTACGGAATGTGCAGATATCAACCTTCTATCAGGTGGTGTATGTATTACACTTCAGAAAATGAATATCGTCGACATTCAAGGAATGTTCGAAACAAACCACTAATTTGTGAACTACACGGTCATACTGCTGCGGATGATTCTTTTTTTTTTTTTTTCTTTACCGTCTCCAGTGAAATTGGGTTATCAACTTTTCTACAGTGTCTACCAACTTCAAATCAAATCATTTAATGACCTCTTCTACCTTTGTTTGCTACACATCAGCTAATCTTTTTGAGCAACAGTGTTCCTTCACGATAATGTGAATAACTTATCGTCTGCTTCTACCACTTTTGACTTTATTATATTGCTACCACCTTCTTCTATTGACTGTTTTCTGCAGAACTTTGCAGTACTGAATCTACTTTCTCCAGAGAAATCTTAACCTGCAGTTTCCATCACTATCGTAAATGTAAGTACTTACCACATCTTTGTTGACACCTGTTTCAAATGAAGTAGTTGGCTCTTCCCTATTGTTTGTAATATTTTCCTTTTCAACCTTACCCCACCTTTACAGTGTGCTTAAAACGCTTCCTACTAGATAATCAACGTGGTTGAACAAATCATCAATATTTTTAGTTACAACAGAATTATCATCCCTTTCACTGGTTGTGTGTGTTCGCTCACTACTTTTGCCTGTTTGTCAATTACTGGCTATGATGTTCTCTCCGCCTGGTAAGCACCAGTTTCCTCATAGGCGAGAACAAGTTTCTCTCTCGTGGCTTGCTACTCTCGTTAGTTACAATTTCAGATCGGAATATATTCTGCTCTCTGTTCCGTCTCTACGGTACATAATGCCTTCTGCTCCGAGCTGCCGGAGTTGGCGGTCATGTGTGTGTAAGGTGTGTTTGTTAGTCTGTATGAATGGTGTATTTTTCTTTTTCTTTAACTGATGAAGGCTGTGGCCGAAAGCTTATGTGCAGGTGTCTTTTAATTGTGCCTGCCTACAACTTAACGTGTTATCTTTATGGTAAGTAGCAATCTATTTTTCCCTAGATTGTTATTAAAGATAAATAAACTTACTTAACGAGATCATCTCATCTTGCTATTTTGGCGGATCACCATCCCTAAATCAACCAAGGAGACTCTACCTTCTCGTGATTTCATTATAAATGTTAATTATCGGAAAAACACAAGAAATAATACTGTTGCCAATTTTCTGCTTGCGCCATGCAGGCAACACTGAATTTATACTCGTAGGTTGTACCTGTGCCAGTACGCGACAAAAAATTTTGGTGTCAGGTATGTGTGTTACAACAGTTGGGAGAACGTGAGAGAAAATGTATCGGTTGTGTCTCATGGTACTACGGCTAAAAGAAGAGAGCTATACGAATAGTGGCACCCACGAAACATAAGGCCAGAAGAGCCCAGCAGATTGAGCTCCATATTAGTAATGGCACCGAACAAGCAAATGACCAGAGGAGCCACGCAGAACGAATGAGCCACACCATTCCAAAACATCAGAACAGGCACGGCAGCTCGTCAAAATTAACTATAAGGCCCCTTGAGATGGGAACAAAATGTAACTGCACCAATTCATTGAGAAAGTGAACGCCGCCTTTAAGATAGAGACAACTCAAAAATTACAGGAGATGTAATGGCTCAGTTGATTGAGATAATACGACCAGCTGGCCGGAAGTACGAAGTTTTTTTAGAAGAAAACTATTCTAATGAATGTGCAATTGACTTTTACATGTGCAGAGTACTTGAAGCCAGACAACAGTCAGGGGAATCAATATCCTTATGGGGAAACAGGGCAGATGAGAGAGCCAAATCATTCAGGGTTACCGTAATAAAGATGACTGAAAAAGCTTAATTAATGTCGCGATACAATTATTTTACACGCTAGGAAGAGCACATTTCGACTGGGAAATGATAGAATACAGATCACCGTAATTAGCAGAGCGTGAACGTAAGTTGAAATGAAGCAGCCGAGGTACTGCTACAAGAGGAAAGAGCAATGATGTTGTAGCAGTCACCCTTCGGGTCAGGATTTTTAGTGTGTGGGAGTCTAAGAAGGTGAGGTGGTGGCAGTTCAGTGCAGCAGACCAAGCCCGGGGAGCCGGTGAGGGTGGCTGTCATACAGTGTGAGTCGTCAGTTAGACAGCGTTGTCTGGGAACATGTTTATTACTCGTGATGTTACAACGTAGGATGACATCTCCAGCACGGCGCAAGCTGTGCTGAGCAGCATATTCGTGTGCGACAAGGAATGTGGGCGTAGCACTGTGCGCGCTGCGCAGATCAGGATCCAGCAGTGAGCTCTTGCAGGTAGCTGGATCAGGAGTCTACAGGCACAAGCCTACATATAAGAAACAGTGGAACCCACCACGTTATAGTTTGTATGGGGTAGACGATAGTGGTATACGACCGCTGAGGTCGAGAGTGATAAGTTTTTCGTTAGAGGCAACCAAGTTTAGCCAATGTGTGGAATAGGTGTCTCACGTAAGTAAGGATGACAATACGATCGTATGATTAGATTTTCTGTGACAGCGTCATGCCGTAATAGACCTTCGACAATGTGTGATGGAACTTAGTGGGAAAACACTCTAGCTAGGGGAAGCTGTTATCAATAACGTTCTGTCGTGAGAAGCGTCTGTTGTACAAGGTAAACCACGAACAATGTCATTAAAGCTTAATTTGCATGATTGTGTGTCGAGTGCCACAGGAACTCGCTATGGGTGAATCTGGAGCCTGAGTTACTGGTAGCTATGTTGTGTGAAGTGGAACTGCTCGGAGACGGTGAGGTATTAGATGCAGCATATTTTTTTAGAGAAGCGAAGTATCGTACGTGTACAAGAAAGAGCAGAGGTAAGACAGTGAACGTCAGGGAGGTTAAGCTGTTGGAGAGAACGCTAGTGGCAATGGTATAAATACCGGACGAGGAGGAGGATTGCTTCACAGAACGTGTAGGCTATAAAAAGGCACAGGAGGCGATTAAGACTGCGTTTCGTGAAAATGTGAAGCATTTGGAAGGAACAGAGAGGGCGTAGATGGAAGAGCCGTTTTTAGAATTTCAGGACTTGTTCGTTCCGTGACGGCCGTTGCCTGCAACATCGATGATACAGCACAGGATTCCGACTTGGAACGAAGTACTAATGTACCGAAGGCTGTAGACAAAATTACGTGCTCTGCAGACGATTTTAGAAGACTTTTTTAATCAACAGTTGGTCGATGATGTAATATAGCAGAGCAAGAGCTCCAGGTGGGTGGGAATTGTTATTGAACCAAAGAAGTCTACAGACTACGTCAGGAAATATCGATTCTGTTGCAATTACTACCGTTAGAACGGTATACGACAGTGCCTGTCCAATTTGATCACAGAGACGATTGATAATCTTGGACAGTGCTGGTACTTGACGAGTGTGTACCATCTGACGAATTGGAAGATAGCGGAGAAGCACTGGAAGGGAAAGACAGAAGAATCAGGTCGATCAGCATGTCAGAAATTGTGCACAGTGTGTACGGCATGCAGATTTAATTGGGAAATAGGTACTATTTCAGATATTGCCAGATATTGCCAGAAGCGGTTGAACCTTTTAGTTTCATTGGGGTGGATGTATTAGGACCATTCAGCTGAACATCAGCAGGAAACCGTTTTCTGTTCGCCATCATAGATTACTTTTTTCATTATATCAAGACGATGCCAATGTCAGGTCAGCAGGCAGCGACAGTCAGGCAAATGATGGTGAATAGATAGCTACTGATGTTTGAAGCGCCAGAAAAATGTAATAACTGATGAAGGGACGACTTCATGTCAGACCGTTGAAGGAGCTGTGTCAGTTGTTGAAGGAGAGAAATCAAGAAATTTTCCACTTCATGCTCAGTCAAACAGAAGGACAGATCGGGATCATCAGACAATATGATGGATGCTTAGTTATAATGTGATACCCAACCTTGTGCTATATATTTATCTTTTTTGTGGTGAGCACATATAATTCGATGGTGGACAATATCACCAGGTTGTCGCCATTCCAGGTGGTGTATCATAAGGAGGAGTGTTTCCATTCATTATGATTAAGCAGAAATGGAGCAGGAATGGAGAGTTAGTCTCGGAATTTGTGAGAACAGCGAGGGGGGTTGGGAAGAAAGTTCAGCGAGCAAACACCAAGGCACTGGAAATGCAGGAGGAGGCAGTAAAATTGAAGGGGGTTTTACTTCAGTACAAGATGGGAGAGTGAATAATGTTGTCAAGTCTGTATACACCGTAAGTAAAGACAGAGAAGTTTGTGACATGGTGAAAGACTACCCACCTTTTGTTTGTATTGTACTGAACTATATTCGAAAGCTCAAAGCATGCAGTTTACATGAAATGTATTCACAGCTGTTACTTTAGCACGAGGTGAGACAGCGAATAATGTTATCAAATCTCTGTACACCAAAAGGAAAGACAGAGAAGTTTGTGGCACGGTGAAAGACTACCTGTCTTTTGTTTATATTGTATTGAACTGTATTCGAAAGATGAAAGCCTGCAGTTTACATGAAATGTATTCACAGATGTGAATACAGACAACCAACAGCCATACAGTGGAATGACGACAACGAAAATTTGTGCCAGACCAGTACTCGAATCCAGATTTTTCACTTTAACTGAGCAGTCGTCTTAAGTGCTTTGGCTACCCTTGCACGACTCATGGCCGGATCCAGGTTCTCATATGTGGTCGTTCCTGCATCACAACCTGCACTCATACACACATCATGTGATTCTCGTACAGGGGAGAACATTTTAATTGAAAGCCACTAACTGGTATGAGTGGATAAATACGATATTGCAGTGCCTGTGTTGTTAAGAAGTACCACGCAATGTACTTTTGGGCGTGTATTTATTACATAAGGAATGTACAAGTACAGATCGTGATTCCGGAACAATGACAGATGGAAGTTTGGGTCCTGCCATGAGTCATGCACGGATAGCCAAACCGGTTATGGCGTCCAAGTGCGAGACTAGATCGGACACAAATTTTCATTATCGTCCTTCCATTATATCCCTGATAGTTGTCTATATTCACAATTGTGAATACATTTCACGCATTTCATGATGGCAGTAGCTGCTGCAGTGCCTGTTTCTTCTGAGATGCATGTATGTCCGAAGGAACATTACATCCGGCTGGTCCCGGCGGAGGTTCGAGTCCTCCCTCGGGCATGGGTGTGTGTGTTTGTCCTTAGGATAATTTAGGTTAAGTAGTGTGTAAGCTTAGGGACTGATGACCTTAGCAGTTAAGTCCCATACGGTTTCACACACATTTGAACATTACATCGTACTTCTTAACAACACAAGCACCGCAATGTCATAGCGAGCCTACAGTTTGTCGACAATTCATATTGGTCGTTGCCCGACAGTGTGCATTGGAGCTCCTATGTTTGTTCACGACCTTCTGTGATTCAGTGCTTGCTGATAACTGATAGGAGAGTGGCCAAAATATTTATTTATTCGTTATTTTAATTTTGAATTAAACAACATAGCACAATGGATAACGCAAAAGGGAGGAAACAAGCGACCAAAGGAGACAAATGGATGAAACCGCTTGCAGCACAGTCTGACACGATAAATATCAACATTGAATTCGGGTTTAATTACTGTCCCAGTCACTGTTATTCCAGGGGACGAAATCTGTTCAGGACTGAGTTATCAGATGAGGTCACATGACTGGAATTACTGGCATGAACAATCTGAGGATAATTCTTGTCTTTGATACGATTTATCAAGGGACTCTGCCCAAATCTCAAAGGTGAACAAAACATACACAACATACTTCATGTGATGACGGCGCTCAACATCTGCACGTAATCGATCTCATAATTTGCTATGCCTGCGACTGCGAGAAAAATATGTTGCCACCGCGATTGAGGTGCTTCTCATACGTAGCTCTCATACTAATACTACTCACACAATGGTTAATGGCTATTATTTCTCATAATTAGTCACACGAATGGCCTTGGGGTACTGAATAGATTTGGCGGGAACAGTGAATACGTAATCTCAGGGATGGAGCAGATAAAAATTACGACATAAAACATATATAAATCAATGTTATACTGTACCATATTCTTCACACTATCAAACGCTTAACCTAACATGAAATTCGACAAGAATGATCAGCGCTAATTGACTGTGTAGCTAATACCATATGGGAGATTGGAAGTCAATGGCAGAATTGTGTACTCACCAGGTTGGATCATTCTTGATTCATTAGCAAAATTCCACACTGAAACATTTGCAAAACTTATTATGAAATTCCTCAAGAATGATCATCGCTCATCGAGTGTGTAGCCACAGAGTGCGAGTGATGGCGTAATTACGCACTCACCAGGTTGCATCGTTCTTGGATTAACAGAAAAATTGCACAAGCATCACACACAAATCCTGTCCTTAACTGACTTAGGAAGCAGATGGTCCATTGTCCATTCAGTTTTGCTCTCATTGGAGCAGGCCAAGCAAGCCAAAATAAATAAAATCGAATAATTCCACACGCCAGAATGCTTAAATATGCACACTATTCAGTCAATTATGAACCGCAGCTGAAACAAATATATGAAAGTGCCTACTCTTTGGTGTAACGCTGTAACGGTTGCGACCACATGGTTGGCTAGTACACAGTGGGTTAAACCCATATAACAAAGAAAATGCGTTAAATACTCAGCTAAAATGTTACTGAAAATGAATGAACGTAAGTTAAGTTTAATGTAAGGTCAACAAACGTTAAACGTGCTGAAGGTACCCCTGGATTAACTTCATACCGCTGGATTGAAACGAGCACTATGTGTTCGTTATAAATATGAGTCCTAACCACTGAAATTACTTAAAAATAATTACAAAGGACGGTCGCTACATAACACTAACAATTACGGTGCTGAAAAGATCATATTAGTTATTTTAATTACAAAATACATCATCCTCTGAATTTACCATTGAACCTCACGGAGACGTGCACACAGTACGTCCAACCTCTCGGCCCACCGTAAACCGAATGCTGAAAATGGTGGAGCGCTGCCAAAGCGCACTCCTACCAACCCTGTAGATTCTACTGCTGTTCACACCAAGTGTTAGGTTGGCAGCATAACCCAAGTTAAATGTGCATCTCTCCTCTACGGTTGCTCTATCCATCTAAATACAACCAAAACACACACTTATAACGGATTGCAACATAATAGAGATGTGAAAAGGACGTGTATTATAGAATAAATGCATAAACGCAATCGTTTCCATCCCTTCGCCAGAGGCTCTCGGTACCCGAACGAAAATATGAAGATGACCATGATAATGAAGAACATAAGATACGCCGGCCGGAGTGGCCGAGCGGCTCTAGGCGCTACAGTCTGGAACTGCGCGACCGCTACGGTCGCAGGTTCGAATCCTGCCTCGGGCATGGATGTGTGTGATGTCCTTAGGTTAGTTAGGTTTAAGTAGTTCTAAGTTCTAGGGACTGATGACCACAGTAGTTTAGTCCCATAGTGCTCAGAGCCAACATAAGATACCTTGAGGCAGCCAGTTACATCTGAACGCTAATCGTGCCATACAAAGTGATTGAAACAGCATCACGTGGATGTGAAGCTACAGATGTCAAGGAGATAAACAATTATACATGTCGGGCATGTACGACCATTCAGAGGTGAGCCAGAAGCAGTTGCAGGGAGAATGTTAGTGGAACCAAGGAAGAAAGCGAATAGAAAATAGTGGGAGAATGAAGGACAGTTGGACCAGGTCCATACATCTCGTACACCAGATGCGTTACAGTTGAGGAAGCAGCTAGTATGTGTTGTGTTTTTTTATGATTCCTGCGATTTTCGTTATTTGGTTATGTGTGTGTTTTAAAGATAGTTCGGATGATAATGGATAAGTTCACCTATACATGTCATGATAGGAATTATACGTAGTAATTGTATGAAGGATGTTAGCAGGGGCAAGGGTCCCTGTCCTCAGGTTGCCGCTTGATGGAAGCGGAGAAGCAAGGATGCTACTTTCGGCAGCGCTGTACACCTTTGCTTGGGGCAGAACAGTGATACTGCAGAACCATCGACTGGACGTAAGAGTTTTGTTTTCCAGCGAGCAGGACGAGATATTATCTAGCCACAAATGGAAATTAATTCTGAAACTCAATGTGTGGGAGCTAAAGAATGAAATAAGGGGGATGGAGGAAGTTTTTATAGGGTTGCTTCAATTAGCGAGTAGTAAGTGAGTGTTAAGGGGGTATCACAAGAACACAAGAAGTCGCTCTTTGCGTATCTGCGATTGCAGGAGCAGATGTGAGAAGTAATGGAAATAGTGTCGCGTAAGGCGATTAGTGTGAAAAAGTGATTGATAGGGAGGATACTTAAGACAATAATTCGGACAGCAGATGTAAGTTGAACAGGATTGCAGAAGCCACTGGGGAATTGGCAGAAGAGACAAAGGCGACTGTTGAGTGCCATTTCAAGTATATCAAGAACTTGGCGAGCGGTGTGTTGCACAACACACAAATGCTTTGGCAGCTAACTCGAGAGGTAATGGAATATGCCAAAAGATTAACTAACACTCTAAACTGGGATTTAGAAGCAGTGCAATCCCGGATGCAAGTTGTAGGTGCAAGAGTAACATTAATGAGAATGTTGCAGTCACAGTGGGTAGTATTTGGGACGCAAGTGTCGAATTGACGAACTTGTAATCAGCCATCAGACGTTACATGGACAGAGTCTCGTCCTATTGACAGCCAAGCAATATCTGAAGGGATTGAGGAAATTGCCTGGAGATTTACCGCCAGAAATGGAGTTGGTAGTAGAAACTAGAAGCCAGAATCTGCCTTTCTATTACCATGGCGCAACGGTGGAAATAAAAACAGATAATGCATGGTTGTACGTATCGGTGAAAGTACCAGTGGCGGGAAAGCACCTATTTCTCAAATGTTACAGGGTGCACACTTGTCTGGTGAGGCAAGAAATAGGAAGTTTATGCAAATTGAAGAGGATGGGAGGGTTACTAATAACGGGAGATGGGGATGGGCATTAGGCAAAGACTGAAGGTGAATTGAAGTAATGCCAGAGTGAGAAGTCTACAATATATCACACTCGCGAGGTTCAGACAGGAGGAAGTACTTGTGCCACGAAATTTTTCAGGGGCAAAGTAGAGAGTCGTCCATGCCGAAAGGAGGTAGTGGAACCAAAACCATATTTCCAACGAGAAGGGCTACGTTGGATGTATTCAGCATATAACTACGTAACAGCGGTTGCGAGTTCCTATGAGCAAGAGAAGGTCATGGGAGCCAGACGCTTAGGATTAAGAGGGAGAGGATTGTTGATAAGCAGAACTATGCGTGGTATTACGGGGCATACTTTTCATTTACCAGCTACAATGATGGGAGTTATTCTGTTAAATATAACACAATTGCAGCTGTATTGGCAAGAGGAGCCCTTGGAAATGTTACCTGAGGAAAATATCTTCTTGAATAATACCAGTGAACCGAGCCTAGCCCATTCTCTAAGGCGGACGATAGCTGCGAATGAAGGGTGGATCACTGCAGAGCAGTCAATACATCTCATGGGACAGTATCGGGGTGGTAGGCAATGAGTATCTGTGGCCTTGTGTGTCGCAATTCCTAGCGCCATGGTGACTGATTTTGCTCTGCGTAGGTTTTGTTTATCTGTGACAGCAAGACATACAGAAATCTGATCCGTGGGCAATCCATGTTCCAGTCGTCTGCATCCCAAGAGTAAGGGATGGACAGTGAAGAAGACAGGAGATAGCCATAAAATTTTAATATACTAAATGTACATTATCTAAATATGACAGTTTAGTATAAAGGTGGAAGTGGTCATGACGGTGAACTGGTCCTAAGCAAGATCCGATGGGCCAGGTCTTCCTTGTGGAGGAGGATGATGTAGGTGACTACTTAGTTTTAGTAGAACTATTTGTAAGGAGCCTTGCTGTAGCATTGTGTCTAGCCACTGCTGGTCGGTAAGCACAGGAAGAACACTGAGATAAACGGAGGACTTATCTGCTCCTATGAGGACTATATATTTTTGGGTGTGACAGTTTCTAAAGAACAGTTTAATAAAGGAAGAAAGTTCAGCAAAAGATGTTACAGCCCAAACTAGCAAATAAACAAACAAAAGGTATTATAGGCCAAACTAGCAAATAAACAAAATGTTTCGTCTTTTATGATGAGAACAAACTGCAATGCAGGAAAAGAAAATATTGTATGCAGCAATGATCTTTTAAATTGTAGTTTCGTACTGGTAAACGATAATTATTGTATCAGAATTTTTTGGAGAATTAGCATTTTTAGCAATATTTATAAGTACAAGAAACAAATAATTCATACACACATTTATTACTATCAACAAAAATATGATCACATGGCCAATTCTAGCTTTCTAGATAATAGGCTGTAATGCAAGGAAGAGATAAATAAAAAAATTAAATATCGAAATTGCAAGCCTACTGTAAATGATTCATTCATATTCAAAGATACACACTTTCTCAAAGTATTACATGTGCAAATATGATTAATGCAAAAACAGAAATGTAAATTCAGCAAGACAGCGTTTTCCACTCTGGAAGTGTTCTATGATACGCCTCTGGCCGCGCTACACATGTCCAAGCGGAAGTCAACTCCTTTCCGTACCTTATGTAGCAACATTCTGTCAATGGTCATCACAGCAGCGTGGATGCATTCTCTAAGCATTCTTGGCAGTGGGGGTACACAAACACGCTCTTTTATGTAACCCCAAAGAAAGAACTGTCACATGGCGTTAGGCCAGGCAACCTGATGGGACAAGAGAAAAGAACTACATTACCTTCACCACTACTCCCCGTCCAGCGATACGGAAGTTCATCGTTCAGATAGCGACGAACATCGATGGTCCAGTGCGGAGATGCCCCATCTTGTTGGGAGATCAAATTCTCGGAATCAGCTGTCAGTTGTGGAAACCTCTGCCACTGCAAAATAACAAGGTAGAAGGTACCCGTCAGAGTCTTCTCACAAAAGAAAAACGGTCCACACAGCTTCGTCTGAGACACTGTAAGTTAACCATTGGCGCACGTCGTTCATGGACAACAGTTCTCTCTTGAGGATGTTCATTGCCCCAAACTCTCACATTGTGGATTAACATTTGTAAGTAGGCTGTTTAAGTTTTTATATTGGTAACGCCACGTAGCGCTCTGTGTGAAAATGACTGGCTGTGCTGTGTGCAGTCTGTGGCTACTTTGCATTGTTGTCTGCCATTGTAGTGTTGGGTAGTTGGCTGTGAACAGCGCGTAGCGTTGCGCAGTTGGAGGTGAGCCGCCAGCAGTGGTGGATGTGGGGAGAGAGATGGCGGAGTTTTGAAATTTGTAAGACTGGATGTCATGAACTGCTATATATATTATGACTATTAAGGTAAATACATTGTTTGTTCTTTATCAAAATCTTTCATTTGCTAACTATGCCTATCAGTAGTTAGTGCTTTCCGTAGTTTTGTAGGGATTATTGAAAGTCAGATTGTGTTGCGCTAAAAAAATATTGTGTGTCAGTTTAAGCACACTCATGTATAATTTTTCAAAAAGGGGACGTTTCATATGTCGACCATTAGCCGAGGATACCTCACTGGAATCTTCTGATTTTTTTTGTAGTTTGTGTAATTAGTGTAGATTTTGTTTGTTGCTAGCGCGTAATTGTAGAGAGAATCTCCTTTGTAGTTGCAGTCTTTCATTGTTGTACATTAAAACAGGTGTGGCATGCATGTAAATTTGCACCAAGTATTTCGCAGCTGCGCTTGCAATTAACTAGATATTGTTTTCAGTGCTATGTTAATGTGTTCTCTTATTTTTGCTCTTCAAATTGTGTTTTTATGTGTTGTCGTATGAAATATTGTGACAATAATGGCGTGTGAAACACGTAATACTAGGCTCCAAAGTAAACTGAGAAATGACAGTGAAGACGAAAGCAGTGTGTTAGCGCCACCATGTAATGAATTAACTAATGTTCAAAGTAGTAATTTGGTGATTGTGCTTAGGGAAATGGAGCGAGCTGCAAATAATGGTGTAGGCAGTGAAACAATTAGTGAACAGGGAAGCATTATCGATCGATCGGTCGGCAACAGCTCGCCTCAGGATTCCGAAATGACAGGACACAATCTTGCAAATACTGTAGATTCAGGTTTTGCGTCCTCACCGTTTTCTCAAATAAATCAAGACACATTTTCTGCTTTTCAAAACGCGAATATTGCCGGTTCAAATGCACTGCCGAATAGCACTGAGGAACATGTTTCAGGCACCAGTGCACTGTTATTACAGTTAATGCAACAAATGGGACAAAGGCTACAAAAGTTAGACACAACGCTTGAACAAAATCAGAAACAAATGGGACAAAATCTTCAAACGTCAGACACAATGGAACAACACCAGAGACAAACACAGCAACAGTTAGTCACAATGGAACAAAATCTTCAAAAGTTAGACACAGTGGAACAAAATCTTCGGAAGTTAGACACCACACTTGAACATACACGTGAAGATTTAACTACTGAGTTACATAACATTGAATCGAAATCTCAAAAATTCTGTAATGACGTAGAAACACAAATTTGTGAGCATTTCCAGCCTATTTTTTCGCGTCATGAAAATGCATTACAGTATCACGAAGCAGCCATAAAAACTGCAAACTATCGTTCATGAAAATCAAGACACCTTGCAAGCTAAAATTAACTCAGTTGCATCTACCGATATGGTTACGCAGCTTGCAAAAACTCAGGAAAACTTAAAGGACACAGCAGATACGATTTCAACACAAATGGACACTCTGAAACTTGGTTCAGAAAAACACACAGAGAAAATAATTTCACTAACGGATAAAGTAGCCGAACTTTCAGATCAGTTCACTAACTTATCTACAAAGGTAGATGATGATCTGAATGACACAAGACCTGTAGCCTTCACGGACACTGAAGAGTATGAACAAATTAGAAAATTCAAACAAAATCAAAATCAAATCAATACACAGTACAAAAGAGAAATCCAGGAAGTGCAAGATCAGTTGGCACAAGTAATACAAGAATTACATACACTCCTGGAAATTGAAATAAGAACACCGTGAATTCATTGTCCCAGGAAGGGGAAACTTTATTGACACATTCCTGGGGTCAGATACATCACATGATCACACTGACAGAACCACAGGCACATAGGCACAGGCAACAGAGCATGCACAATGTCGGCACTAGTACAGTGTATATCCACCTTTCGCAGCAATGCAGGCTGCTATTCTCCCATGGAGACGATCGTAGAGATGCTGGATGTAGTCCTGTGGAACGGCTTGCCATGCCATTTCCACCTGGCGCCTCAGTTGGACCAGCGTTCGTGCTGGACGTGCAGACCGCGTGAGACGACGCTTCATCCAGTCCCAAACATGCTCAATGGGGGACAGATCCGGAGATCTTGCTGGCCAGGGTAGTTGACTTACACCTTCTAGAGCACGTTGGGTGGCACGGGATACATGCGGACGTGCATTGTCGTCTTGGAACAGCAAGTTCCCTTGCCGGTCTAGGAATGGTAGAACGATGCGTTCGATGACGGTTTGGATGTACCGTGCACTATTCAGTGTCCCCTCGACGATCACCAGTGGTGTACGGCCAGTGTAGGAGATCGCTCCCCACACCATGATGCCGGGTGTTGGCCCTGTGTGCCTCGGTCGTATGCAGTCCTGATTGTGGCGCTCACCTGCACGGCGCCAAACACGCATACGACCATCATTGGCACCAAGGCAGAAGCGACTCTCATCGCTGAAGACGACACGTCTCCATTCGTCCCTCCATTCACGCCTGTCGCGACTCCACTGGTGGCGGGCTGCACGATGTTGGGGCGTGAGCGGAAGACGGCCTAACGGTGTGCGGGACCGTAGCCATGCTTCATGGAGACGGCTGCGAATGGTCCTCGCCGATACCCCAGGAGCAACAGTGTCCCTAATTTGCTGGGAAGTGGCGGTGCGGTCCCCTACGGCACTGCGTAGGATCCTACGGTCTTGGCGTGCATCCGTGCGTCGCTGCGGTCCGGTCCAAGGTCGACGGGCACGTGCACCTTCCGCCGACCACTGGCGACAACATCGATGTACTGTGGAGACCTCACGCCCCACGTGTTGAGCAATTCGGCGGTACGTCCACCCGGCCTCCCGCGTGCCCACTATACGCCCTCGCTCAAAGTCCGTCAACTGCACATACGGTTCACGTCCACGCTGTCGCGGCATGCTACCAGTGTTAAAGACTGCGATGGAGCTCCGTATGCCACGGCAAACTGGCTGACACTGACGGTGGCGGTGCACAAATGCTGCGCAGCTAGCGCCATTCGACGGCCAACACCGCGGTTCCTAGTGTGTCCGCTGTGCCGTGCGTGTGATCATTGCTTGTACAGCCCTCTCGCAGTGTCCGGAGCAAGTATGGTGGGTCTGACACACCGGTGTCAATGTGTTCTTTTTTCCATTTCCAGGAGTGTATTTCAGAGGACACTCGCGCTCCAGTACGGGAAGAGGAACATAGAAATACGGAACAACCACAAAATAACAACACAGGACACTTCGGAAATTATGAAAGAAATTGGCAAGGCGCATTGGATTTTGAGATGGAACCGACGAAACGAAGTAACAACGAGCGATGTGCGACTCGCCGACACGATGACTGACTATAAGCTGTTCATTACTACACGTAAATTCAAAACATTTAAGAATTCTGACAACGACATTCATCCACAAGCATGGCTTCATCAATTCTCTCATTGTTTTCCTCCCAACTGGTCATTGGAGCACAGGTTAGAATTTATGTGTGGCTACTTGGAGAATGAACCAACTGTAAGAATGCGATCGGTCATTCACGATTGCCACAGTGAAGGAGAATTTTATCATGCCTTCCTCTCAGCATATTGGTCTCAAGCTATACAAGACCGAGTAAAACATAGCATCATAATGATGAAACGTTTCGAACAATCTGTATTTTCCAGTCTTATGAAATATTTTGAATACATGTTGCATAAGAATCAGTATCTTTCAACCCCATACAGCCCCTCAGAACTCATCCGCATTTGCTTAATCAAATTGCCTGAACATTTACGACATATTATTTTAGCAGGACGTTGCAAAGACGACATTGAAGCTTTTCAGGGGCTGTTGCAAGAATTGGAAATCGACACTGACATTCGCGGAACACGGAAACAGGAACACAACAATTATAGGTCACATCCGTCACAATTTCGCGATGAAAGAAATAATAACTGGACACGACAAGGCTATTCTCACAACACAAATCGTGACCAAAACAGACACCATCCATATGACAACTGCTGGCAGAATAATAGTTACAGAGAAAGTTCGCTTTTCCATAGTAATGAATGTGACAGAGACAACCATAGAAACATACAATATGGGAACAAAAATAATTATTATCAAGGGAGACAGAATAACTTCAGACGCAACGGTCCACCACGCAGTTACGATTCCGGGAGAAATTCTCCACCACATGACCGACAAACAAGAAACTGTGTCAACTACCGACAAAACGACAGACGTGAATTCCATCGGAACTGGCGAGCTCCATACAGGGCAGGGCCTTCTCGTCAAGGTGAATTTGTGGAAGTTAGGTCTCCTAATCCCAATAACGGCGCGCGCCAACCAAGAGACAGACAATGACTTGCACCGCAGGCAGCCACGTGCGCCGGCTGGCTCAGAGAAAAATAGACGCTAACCTTGAGAAAAATTTTAGCATTCCTTACCGACGTATACCACATGATAATTGCGTTGAAGTTGAAACTCTGTGTACTAGGAAGAGTACAGGTTTACACCAAATTTCACGTGTAAAACCGTTTATTGAAAGATAATCTGTTTTTTAACTTAGTCTTTCCCATAAAACTTTCACTTCACGCTACTAGTACATTTTGTCACACTGAGAAACTGTTAACATGCAACAATGTTTTGATGTTAACTATCCAGTCTGAACCTAGGGAACATTTTTAAACAGAAATTACGAATGCATTGTTATAGTGAACAGACGACACAGTGTTGTTATTTGTACATTCTTGCTTGTTAGTTGCACGATTACGTAACAACTATCAGGCTTACATACTTAGAACATATACTGGTACTGCTAATGAGATTTTAATGCAACATTTTGGTTTATTTGAAAATACATTCTGGATTAAAAGTACTTTCTGAGAGATATCAGATGACACAGTGGTTAGTTTATTTGACAGCTACACGATTATATCACGACGCTACTAATGGGTGACACAATTTATATTATTGCTTTTGCACTGTATCTGTTTTATATCTGCACAGTTTTTCTGTATTATTCTGGAAAGTAAAACATGTTTTAGTAGTAACTTTTGTGGTATAGCTACAATGAGACAGCCTTTTTCGTAGTACAACAATACGTTGCATTATAGTACTTTCTTGATCATGGTAAGGTACGTAATAACTACGATATCTATACGCTAAGCATTTCACTTTCGTTTATGATGAGGTAAGTGCATTGACTTCAGCAGAACTTTGCTTACAGAGGACGATAACTACGACAGTTCCACAGAATTATCTTACAGCAAGACGCACATTTAGCGCTACAGGACACGCATTTGAGTGATTAATTTTGTGCTTAAACCATTTATTTTTCAAGATTTTTGAATTGCAAAGAAAGTTTTCCGTGACACATTTCATTCCATTGCTGTAATCTGTAACACCTGAGGGTATAATTATATTTATCCTCAGGGGGGTACACGCCTACTTTGTGTACCATGTGTGTGGCATGCACAAGGAGGCCTAGCTAATATGGTATTTGCTTATACAACTTTACACATCGATACCATATTTCTCTAACACAGAATTACACAGCTATCTGATCATTTAACTGAGAGAGACAAATATTTATTTTACTACATCGGTGACAGATGTTTACGTAATTACACAGTTGGATAACTTCACACTTGCGAAATTGTATTTTGTCTGTACTTTGTGAACTGTTCATATTTTTTTGGAACCACTGTGATACTATGAGAGCTTTGAATGATGTATTTGGTATAGGATCATGATTTTAAAGTACGTTTGAGGTAGATGACACTATTGAAATGAGCAGAGAATTTTTTTTAGGTTTTGAAATTATTGGAGGAAGCTACGACGATTTTGAGAATTGACTGAGATGTTATGATATTATTACGATGACGATATGTATTATGCTGTTGAGGTACGTTTATGATCAATAAGCTGAGAATCGTACTTTAAAGATTTATGAAATGTGTGTACATGTGTGAATGTATCACAGTGCCGCCGAAAATTTTTTGGACACTGTTATATTTATAGGATTTTGTTTCTACACATTTGTAACGCAAATTCTCGACCTGTGAAATTTTTTTTATATGAGACTGCCACTGTAGCGGAAACTGCTGTCGTAAATATTTTGGTTAGAAAGGTAAGTGACCTTGACGAAATGCGTTTTGGGCGCCCAGCTGAGAGATAGTCGTCTGACAAAAGAAAGCCATTAGGTGGAGAAAAAAAGAGGCCATTATCCTCGCTATTGACATTCCTTTGTAGAAAGCACCGCAAATGCGACACGCTCATTACTTGGAAAGATACTTACATCTGCACACCTGATTATGACAAGCGTCTTTCTATGAGAGTTAAGAGAATTTCTACTAACTGAAATGTCACATGACTATTGAATGATATTTTTATGCTTTGCTTTTCATAGTTGCTTATTTCATTTGATATCTGGTTTCCAGCTGTGTTGCAGCATTGGTTTTATAAAATAAAATGAAATGAATTTGCTAATGTGAAAACTTTCTGTCAACAGATCTATTAAATAATAATTTTATGATCCACGTTCTTCGAAAAAGGAGCACTTGGAAAGGAAAGAACAATAAGAAGAGATTAGTAACAGTTACTGCACACATAATTTTCTTTTCAACTACTTGGTAATATCTTTTGTAGAATTAGTTTTGTGGTGCACCACTTTAATGGCATAGATATTAAGATGTGAATAGACATTTCCCTTATCTGCATTGTTGTTTTTAGTGTACTATTTTTTCTGCTTGAGCTTTGTCATGTTTAGGTATAAGTTATTGCATTTGCTGCTGCTGTGTACCAGGCATAGTGCTACTCAATTTCACTTTGTATTACTCTGTTAAGCCAGTTTTACTACTGATTTATTTTTCTTGTTTGCTGCTCATTGCCTTATATTAGTTGTAATATTGCTGCTTGCTTTGCCTATTTGCATTTTTTTGTCATTGCTGTTTGTGTTAATTGTTTTGTGCTGCTGCATTGCCTCGTCCCTAAGTTTAGCATCTGAGCTCAGTAGATTTAAGTTAGCTTAAGATGGGGTAGGCCATATAAGAGAACAAGTTGTGATGAATTGGAAGAAATGCATTGAGAAGCTATAAGAAAAGGCCAAAAAAAATAATTTTGAAAGAGGATGTGAACAGAATATAGAAAGCATGCGTGGATAGGGTTTTTTTTTTTTTTTTTTTTTTTTTTTTGGTGGAAACAAATGTTGAAATAAGAGGAAAGGTCTACAGAACGAAGTTTTGGGCTGGACTGCAGTACCAAATGTCACACTGAAAACGAACCCTGTCTTTCCTTTTGTATTATTCCGCTATGTGTTTATGTACCCTTGTGTATTTGTCTTTTTCCTGTCTTTGTGTGTTTAACTAATAAGATTTATGCTGTAGAATTTTTCAAACACTATGTTATTTTCTTTGTAAAGATGTTTAGACATTATTTATTCTGTTCTGTTTTAATGCTCATGCGTAAAATTAATGTTTCGAAAACTATTCTCATTATTTTATATATTTACTTATGTCATAATTCCTGTAACACTGATGTATCTGTTTATTTCTATTCTTTTGTAAAGACTGTACTACTACAAATGTTATCTGTATTGTTATGTTCTTTAATTATGTATTTTGTACCTTTGTTATTGTATTCTTATGTTATAAAATTGTAATTGACGCCAGTTCATCATATTATTAACTTTTAAGTTCCATTTCACTGCACACGTTTCTGTTGGTCATAGTATATGGACAATATGTGAGAAGTAGGGACTGTTAGTGTTTGCACGTGTGTTAATAACTCAGCAAGGGACTGGATAACAGCATTGCTGGTCCTAAGGGCAATTCCAAAAACTTTGTGAGTGCACAAGTGGTGGTTATGGACTTGCTATATTGTCCGCAAGACTCTTCGATGGTGATTGTGCACCTGCACAGTCGCAACAGATGGCTGTTGCCGCCTCTACAAGGTCAACAGTGGGTCTGCACCTTTGATGACCCATCAATACCATTATTTCTACAAGGACTGCAGTGGGTCTGCACCTCTGGTGGCCCACCAATACCATAATCTCTACCAGGACTACAGTGAGTCTACTCTGTGATGACCTACCTACCAGTATTCTTCAAATCTTCGACTGACTCTGCTGTGGGTTTGCTCTGTTGTGGCCTATTACCTGTGTGCATGTCAAGAGTCAGCACTGTCTTTCTGTTGGAAGACCAACACTACTTCTTCAAGACTGCATGGAAATCCACTACTTCCGTGTGCATTTTCTTTTACTACTCAGACTTTGAAAAAAACACTGCAATTTTACTGCAATGAATGATCAGGACTGTCTTTGTGGACTGTGAGAAAATTTTACCTTTGACCAACATTGTATCAATAAGTGTGTTCATTTGATTTCTTAGTTATTGTAATTATGAAAAATTTTATCAAATCATTATTGGACACTGCCCAAAACAATTTGTAAAATTTTTTTTGGGGAGCATGGGGGCTATGTAAGTAGGCTGTTTAAGTTTTTATATTGGTAACGCCACGTAGCGCTCTGTGTGAAAATGACTGGCTGTGCTGTGTGCAGTCTGTGGCTACTTTGCATTGTTGTCTGCCATTGTAGTGTTGGGTAGTTGGCTGTGAACAGCGCGTAGCGTTGCGCAGTTGGAGATGAGCCGCCAGCAGTGGTGGATGTGGGGAGAGAGATGGCGGAGTTTTGAAATTTGTAAGACTGGATGTCATGAACTGCTATATATATTATGACTATTAAGGTAAGTACATTGTTTGTTCTCTATCAAAATCTTTCATTTGCTAACTATGCCTATCAGTAGTTAGTGCGTTCTGTAGTTTGAATCTTTTATTTAGTTGGCAGTAGTGGCACTAGTTCGAGTAACGAAGATTTTTGTGAAGTAAGTGATTTGTAAAAGGTATAGGTTAATGTTAGTCAGGGCCATTCTTTTGTAGGGATTATTGAAAATCAGGTTTCGTTGCCCTAAAAAAATATTGTGTGCTAGTTTAAGCACACTCATGTATAATTTTTCAAAAAGGGGACGTTTCACCTTGACAGGTAAATCGGAGGTTGCTTCGTCGCTGGGTACTAGCGCGGAAGCCAAAGGTTCCCTCTCAAGTGCTTCCTGCATTATGATGTAAAACTGAAGGCTCCGACCATAATTTTCCGGTTTTAATTCTAGCATGAGCTGCAGACGGTAAGGTTTGAAATGTGAACGCCGCCGCGAATCTCCTACTCATTTTATTGTGGTATTTCAAGTTCGTGGCTTTTGCGGATCGTTAATTTTGTTACAGGAGTTTACAGTGGAACCAGTGTCCCTAAATTGTCGATATCAACGTACAATGCTCTGTTTGTATGGCGGATCTTTTCCGCAAATCCTTCTGGTGCATACTACACTGTTCTAAAAGATAAATATCTCAAATTTTTCAACACAGATACCTCTTTTCTTGCTTTGTCACCATTCTGTCAAACACTCCACTCGTAACGCCAGCTGTTACGCACCATACAATCTCGGCGAGTTTACGGTTCTATTCATGCATCAATCATATTTGTGTAGCGTGGGTGAGAAGCCCCACTACCCCCTAGTAATGACTCGACTGTGTATTGAGAATTCTCTCTGGCCCACACGATAATATTAATGTCATGTGAGCTACGATAAATCGATCATTCATCTGAAAACATAACCTTGTCACGGTTCACTGCATTTGGAAATTGAGTTAACAAAGCACGGCATCCTACAAAGCACTCATTCCGGTCTGTATCCGATAACTAGTTTACGAATGTCGGTAAAAGAGGTCTGACCTTAAGATCTTTTTCCATGTGATCCCGCATTGTTGACCTCGATATACCAAGATTCGAAACACGTTCACGTGTTTGCTTCGTTCGAGATTGTTCAATCGAAGTAGGGACTCCACCACAAGATTTTTCTGGCGGCTTTATCCTTCCACTCCGTGATCTTTTACCACTACTAAAAGCAAAAGCATATCTGTCCCGAACCAAATGTGTTGCCTTTCGCTGTGGAATCTTATTTACTCTTTCCTGAAAGCTCACATAATCTGTCTGATTGTCGGACTTGTCTGTTGTTCGTTCATTCACACCCTTGTCACTGAATGCTCATCAGTAATGTAAGTATGACCGCTCACTACTGCCTTGGTTACAAATTGAAACTCGTCTGGGGCTGCGAAAACATGTGCACATAAATTCCAACAGTTGATTCCAATAACTGATAAGAAGTAACATAGCTAATAGCTATCAACATGCATAATAACATCTTTACTAAACAGGGGTTGCAGGGGTTCGAGAAGTTCTCACTCAATCTGTACATGGGAAATACAGAATTTTGAAAACGAATCAATGATTTATAGTAGCCCTGTACGTTAACCAATGGAGAAGAAATATCGACAATAATGCGGAAAGATTGGCGACTCTGATTTTATGAGGAGAAGTTGTCGAAAATCTTGACTACAGTGGAAACTTCAACAAGAAATAATAGTTATGGTAGAAAATAATACTTGAAGAAATATGGTTTACGCGAATTGGCCGCATGCTACTTGGCCACTGAGGATGTGGCAATCGAATCACGAGAAAGGATGAGGAGTAGGAGGAGAACAAGACAAAGAAGAAGCGAGAGACGAGGAGGGCATTGGACAAAACAGGTTATGTTAGTTATGGAAGGAAGGTGAACGCATGGAGGTGTTTTGAAAGACGGGGACGTTTCGAAATAAGTGTTCAATAATCGCTTTACCAAACTATTTTAAAAAAGAAATCTTACCATGGCTCCACCAATGATTTTTATGGCCATTTTACTAATTAATTTGTTTCAAAATTATACACTCCTGGAAATGGAAAAAAGAACACATTGACACCGGTGTGTCAGACGCACCATACTTGCTCCGGACACTGCGAGAGGGCTGTACAAGCAATGATCACACGCACGGCACAGCGGACACACCAGGAACCGCGGTGTTGGCCGTCGAATGGCGCTAGCTGCGCAGCATTTGTGCACCGCCGCCGTCAGTGTCAGCCAGTTTGCCGTGGCATACGGAGCTCCATCGCAGTCTTTAACACTGGTAGCATGCCGCGACAGCGTGGACGTGAACCGTATGTGCAGTTGACGGACTTTGAGCGAGGGCGTATAGTGGGCATGCGGGAGGCCGGGTGGACGTACCGCCGAATTGCTCAACACGTGGGGCGTGAGGTCTCCACAGTACATCGATGTTGTCGCCAGTGGTCGGCGGAAGGTGCACGTGCCCGTCGACCTGGGACCGAACCGCAGCGACGCACGGATGCACGCCAAGACCGTAGGATCCTACGCAGTGCCGTAGGGGACCGCACCGCCACTTCCCAGCAAATTAGGGACACTGTTGCTCCTGGGGTATCGGCGAGGACCATTCGCAACCGTCTCCATGAAGCTGGGCTACGGTCCCGCTCACCGTTAGGCCGTCTTCCACTCACGCCCCAACATCGTGCAGCCCGCCTCCAGTGGTGTCGCGACAGGCGTGAATGGAGGGACGAATGGAGACGTGTCGTCTTCAGCGATGAGAGTCGCTTCTGCCTTGGTGCCAATGATGGTCGTATGCGTGTTTGGCGCCGTGCAGGTGAGCGCCACATTCAGGACTGCATACGACCGAGGCACACAGGGCCAACACCCGGCATCATGGTGTGGGGAGCGATCTCCTACACTGGCCGTACACCACTGGTGATCGTCGAGGGGACACTGAATAGTGCACGGTACATCCAAACCGTCATCGAACCCATCGTTCTACCATTCCTAGACCGGCAAGGGAACTTGCTGTTCCAACAGGACAATGCACGTCCGCGTGTATCCCGTGCCACCCAACGTGCTCTAGAAGGTGTAAGTCAACTACCCTGGCCAGCAAGATCTCCGGATCTGTCCCCCATTGAGCATGTTTTGGACTGGATGAAGCGTCGTCTCACGCGGTCTGCACGTCCAGCACGAACGCTGCTCCAACTGAGGCGCCAGGTGGAAATGGCATGGCAAGCCGTTCCACAGGACTACATCCAGCATCTCTACGATCGTCTCCATGGGAGAATAGCAGCCTGCATTGCTGCGAAAGGTGGATATACACTGTACTAGTGCCGACATTGTGCATGCTCTGTTGCCTGTGTCTATGTGCCTGTGGTTCTGTCAGTGTGATCATGTGATGTATCTGACCCCAGGAATGTGTCAATAAAGTTTCCCCTTCCTGGGACAATGAATTCACGGTGTTCTTATTACAATTTTCAGGAGTGTATTTTAATGTCTCGTTTACAGAATGTTGCTGTCTTAATCCGACAAAGAGATGACAAACAATCGACTGGCATTTACTCAGGAACTGATATATGTATAGGGAAACAGAAGGGTCTGAGAGTACGTAGATCAATGAGATTTTCGGACATTTCATACACTATGTGATGAAAAGTATCCGGACACTTTGCTGAAAATGATTTACAAGTTCGAGGCACCCTCCATTGGTAATGCTGGAATTCAGTATGGTGTTGGCCCACCCTTAGCCTTGATGACAACTTCCACTTTCGCAGGCATACGTTCTATCAGGGGCAGGAAGTTTTCTCGGGGAATGGCAGCCCATTTTTCCCGGAGTGCTCCACTGAGGGGAGGTATCGATGTCTGCGGGTGAGGCCTGGCACGAAGTCAGGGTTCCAAAATATCCCAATGGAGTTCTATAGGATCCAGGTCAGGACTCTTTGCAGGCCAGACCATTACAGGGATGTTATTGTCGTGTAACCACTCCGCCAAGGCCGTGCATTATCAACAGGTGTTCAATCGTGTTGAAAGATGCAATCGCCATCCCCGAATTGTTCTTCGATAGTGGGAAGCAAGAAGGAGCTTAAAACATCAATGTAGGTCTGTGATAATGCCGCGCAAAAAAAGGGGTGCAAACCTCCTGCCGGCCGCTGTGGCCGAGCGGTTCTAGCCGCTTCAGTCTGGAACCGCGCGACTGATACGGTCGCAGGTTCGAATCCTGCCTTGGGCATTAATGTGCGTGATGTCCTTAGGTTAGTTAGGTTTAAGTAGTTCTGAGTTCTAGGGGATTGATGACCTCAGAAGTCCCATAGTGCTCAGAGCTATTTCAACTATTTACAAACCTCCTCCACGAAAAACACGACCACAGCATAACACCACCGCCTCCGAATTTCACTTTTAGCACTACAAACGCTGGCAGTTGACGTTCACCGGGCATTCGCCATACCCACACCCTGCCATCGGATCGCCACATTGGGTACCGTGATTCGTCACTCCACACAAGGTTCTTCCACTGTTCAGTCGTCCAATGTTTACCCTCCTTACACCAAGCGAGGCGTCGTTTGGCATTTACCAGCGTGATGTGTGACTTATGAGCAGTCACTCGACTATGAAATCCAAGTTTACTCACCTACCGGTTGACTGTCTTAGCACTTGCAATGGATCCTGATGGAGTTTGGGATTCCTGTGTGATGATCTTGATAGATGTCTGCCTATTACACATTTCGACCTTCTTCAACTGTCGGCGGTCTCTGTCAGTCAACAGCCGAGATTGGCCTGCACGCTTTTGTGCTGTACGTGTATTTTAGGTTTCCACTTCACTATCGCATCGGAAACAGTGGACCTAGGGATGTTTAGGAGTATGGAAATCTCTCTTACAGACATATGACACAAGTGACACCCAATCACCAGACCACGTCGGAAGTCCGTGAGTTACGCGGAGCGCTCCATTCTTCTTTCTCGCGATGTTAAATGACTGGTGAGGTCGCTGATATGTAGTTCCCCGCAGTAGGTGGCAGTACAATGCACGTAATATGAAAAACATATGGTTTTGGGGGTGCCGGGATACTTTTGATCTCATAGTGTATTTTAATGTGTACTGCAGTAGCAGTGGGTTCAGTTCTAGCTACTATTATTTATTTGAACGGAAAGTGCAGGTAACGCTCTTTCAAAAAAGGTTCAAATGGCTCTGAGCACTGTGGGACTTAACATCTGTGGTCATCAGTCCCCTATAACTTAGAACTACTTAATCCTAACTAACCTAAGGACATCACACACATCCATTCCCGAGGCAGGATTCGAACCTGCGACTGTAGCGGTCACGCGGTTCCAGACTGAAGCGCCTAGAACCGCACGGCCACACCGGCCGGCAACGCTCTTTCGCAATATGTTATTTCATTAAGACAACTTCAGAAGCTCTCTAGTGCTACCTCTGTTACTGGCGAACACTTACTCTTATCTGGCTCGTGGAAAATAGGTGTAGTCCTATCTGTAGTTTGTGTGTCGAACCTGTCGTAAGTTTTGTGTCGCCAACGTATGGGTAATATAAACAGCCATTCAGCACGGCTATTTTACAACGGCGTGACGTTAAACTGGGAGCACTTACTGTCACGGTCGTTAAAAGGGAAGCGTCTGTCACGAGTCAGGCTCGGTAGGTCGTCGTAATAGGCCATTAAAAGCTGCAGTCGAGTTCAGACGTAAAGCGAATTGCTGATATCATGCCTTTCGTTACTACCCATTACTCAAACCAGCTGGAGTGAACAACAAAATCGTTTGCATCACATAATGACTTTAGTGAGGCCATTCGTTCGCATTAAAATTATGTTCCGTGAAACTGCGTCGGACGTTCCTACAGTAAGTTTCAGGTCTGAAAGCGAGGAACGCTGGAGAATAACTGATATTATTTCAGGCTTCTGTGCCTCATGTGACCCTAAGCCTCTTTACCACAAACAGCGACTTCCTCAGACTGAGAAATCATCACACCGAAGATTTCGTTTCGGTTATAGAAAAGTGAATATTGCACGTCAAACATTTTAATAGTACAGGAAATGTATTCGCAGTTTCGAATAACAGCCACTTTCGGCTGTACATTGGAATGACGATAGCGAAAATTTGTGCCTGACTGAGACTCGAACCCGTCCTTCCCGCTTTACCCGAGCGTTCGCCTTAACCGCTTCAGACACCTGAGCACTAATTACAGCCAGATCCACCCTTCCATATGTCGTCGTCTATGTGTCACTACCTGCATTCGTAGATTACGTATATTCCCGTCCAGAAAGAACGTATTGGTTGAGACTCGATGGCCTGGTACTGGCGAATAAGTACGAAATAGTAGTGCCTGTGTTATTAAGAAATACAGGATGGTCCACAAGTCCGAAAACAGCCTTATAAAATTCAAATGGAATGACAAACAAGGAAACAGAGTCCCTACACACGAGGAACGGGAAGGGGGAAACTTTATAGGCTATGCCATCAACATGGCGGCCATCTTGAGAGCCGCCATCTTGGATTCAACTCCAAAATTTCAAATGGGAATGTGGTCATGTGACATATCAAAGAGATAGAGAATTTCACCAGAAAAACAATGCCGTTGTATTTTAAACATAGCTTTATTCATTCTTGGGTTATAGCCAGTTACATGTGGCAGCGGTGGGACGCTCGGCAGCATGTGTGTTATGTGCCGAAGAGACATTATGTCGATGTTACACAGTCCCAAGAGACCACCAACAGTCATAGGAATGGCTCGATATGTTGTCTATTATGTTGGATTGTTGATGCTATCCTCCGAACCTCGTCCTGATGAACTTTGACCAACACATCTGGCTGAATTTGAGCACACGCATCAATGCGCTGCTTTAGATGATGTAAATCCCGTGTTTTCACAGAATAAACCAGTGCTTTGACTTGACCCCAAAGATAAAAATCCAAAGGAGTCAAATCTGGTGAACGTGGTGGCCACACCACAGCACCCCTACGACCAATCCACTTTTGAGGGAACTGCACATCCAGGTATGCTCACACATTGTGCCCATAATGTGGTGAGGCTCCATCATACTGGAAGAATTCCGGAAATGTCCCGTCCTCCGTTAACAACGAGGGAAACAGTTCTTCATCCAATAACCTCAGATAACCATTGGCTGTTAAGGTACCATCAATAAAAAAAGGTCCAACGACTTTGGTACCCCACACACCACACCAGACCATCACTTTTTGTGAGTTGACCGTTTTGGAAGCATCAATCCAGTGCGGATTTGTGTCGGACCAGTATCTGTAATTTTGCTTGTTCACTTCACCATTGATAAAGAAATTGGCTTCATCATTGAACAACACCTGATAGCGGAAACGTGGGTTTATCTGCAGCTGCTGTGTCACTCATTCTGCGAACTGTATCCGACGGTCTGGGTCATCCTCGTTCAGGTGCTGGAGCAGCTGAATTTTGTACGGGTACCATTTGTGCTGCGATGAGTACTCCATTGCGGAGTCTTGCTAAATGATGCCAACACGCTCACTGTTGTTGCTTTATCGGTGTCTGATTTTGGTCTTCCAGCCTTAGGTTTATCTGCGTCAGAACGTGTTGCTCGGAATTTGGCCAAAAGCTTGGCAACTGCGCTGTGAGTGATGGGCTGTCTGGTTGGATGACGACTGTTGAAATCCTCAGCAATGACCCGTGTGGTTCTTTCTCCTGATATCAAGATGATTTCAATGCGTTCTTCTTGTGTTAAGGACATTTTGTAACCTGTAAATAAGGAAACAATGATTAAAACGTTAGCATGAGTAAATGACACCTAACAGTTAAACACATGTAACATATCAGGCATGGGATAGTCACTTTGCACCGTTTCAGACTCCATTTTATGACTTCTCAGTACGTAATACTCACGCTGCCCAGCGTCGCACTGCTGCCGCAAGTAATTGGCTATAACCCGAGAATGAATAAAGCTATGTTTAAAATAACAACGGCATTGTTTTTCTGGTGAAATTCTCTATCTGTTTGATATGTCACATGACCACATTCCCACTAGAAATTTTGGAGTTGAATCCAAGATGGCCACCATGTTGGTGGCATAGCCTATAAAGTTTCCCCCTTCCCGTTCCTCGTGTGTAGGGACTCTGTTTCCTTGTTAGCTATTCCATTTGGATTTTATCAGGGTGTTTCCGGACTTTTGGACCATCCTGTATAATCTGCTGTTCCTTCGGGCATGCATGCACTGCTTTTTTTAATCATATTAATAGTCATGATTGCTAAGAATCAGTACCTATGTATAATTTTGACTCTTAATGAAGTCGAAGTCCGACCATGGTTGCCAAATAATTAGCAATCTAAATGCAATGTTGGTGGTAGCACCGTCATGCTTATTAAACAATTAGTTGCTTCGAGCAACATTTTACTGCTGACGAGCTACATTTAGCAACGATGATGTGGGCAACATTATATTTATATACGGATTCCTTAGTGAGAATGATCTGAATTACACTAAGGAACGATGGTTTTATGGCAGACATTGTATATAGGTATTGATTCTTCAGTAACCATGATCTGAGGGTGCTTGTTAACTTTATTTTTTCACGGTCAAAACTATTAAAATTTAAATAATAGTTTGTAACCTCCCCCTTACTAATTGGCCTATCCTGCTTGCAATATAAGATATGACCGTGGATCGCGGGTATACCTAATGGAATTTTTCTAATTGGCTAAGGCTATCATTCCCGAAGAAGTAATACCGATAAGTAGGGGGAAAGTGTACAACCGATCTTCCTGATAGTAAAGTCTACTAAAAATAGAAAAGTAATTAAACCGAATAGGGCTACAATTTGGAAAAATGAAAGTTGTGCATTCACTCACGAACAACACTGGACAGAAATGGGGTACCACTGATCATGAATCCAGAAGTTACACTAATGAACGAAATGGAAATACTTACAGTCGCCAGCACACTAGGGCGATTACCATCCAAAACCCTGTACAAGTTGACGGGAAAGAAAAACATTTATTATTAAACACTGACGTGGCAACTGAAGGTTGTCACGTTTTTTGACACTAATTTTAAGTGAGTATGTAATGATAAAGAAAACTGTGAGGTCATTTTTACGTTAAGTTTGTCATTAAATTTTGAAAAAGGCAATCTAGTAATGATTTAAAAATATCCACTTAAACTGAGTGTTACTACTGAACTTCGTTGCGTGAACAGTGACTTTCAGAGACCTCAACATAACGTCAACAAAGAAATTTAGAGAAAGGCAAGCACTTTTTACTTTGCAGTTACTTAATTTTCAGATTGGATTTCATATTATTGTCTGAACAACATAGCCTTTTTTACTGACAGAATTAAATACCTAGAAACGTATCAAACCAAACAGCCATGTGCTCCAAGCTATATGTAAAAAAAATAAAACTTCTGCACTCTTAATTTGTGCATTTTCTTTACATTTGGATTTCTTCCAGTGATAGATTCTCAAACTTTGGTTGCATATGAGGAAAAAAATGGAACAAGGATCCTGCTTGGAAACAATGTCTGGGGGCAATGAGGACACAATCGCCCTGAATTTAACTAATTATTATTTAAATAAATTTTATCAATCAAATCACATTCAACTGTAGTGCTGGGTTAGCCAATAATACTTTCTACCAATGAACAGTCTTACTTCAGAGCTGTGCGTGCGACGAAACTTGGAGCCGACGACGAATCTCTGTTGCTGGAACTGCTGCTGTTGTTGAAGATGGTAGCATCTTGTGGGGCCACGGCTAATTACAGGGACGGGCAATCGTAATTAAGAACCGCCTGTCCACTGCCCATCCTCCTGGTACTAGTCATCTGGCCGGCGCACGTACATGATGCCGCCGAAATGGTACTCTCTTCTGCGAGAGCATTAACACCACACTTCCGCACACTACAAGCGCTGGAACCCGTCTCCCGCTCTCTCCGCGCGCTCTGCTCAACAATGCACAAGCACTGCTGTTATCGTTGCTAGTCGACGCAAATAACAATTCCCTTGGTTTTTTTCCCAGAGCTTCTAAGTTCATAGTAAAACACAGATAAATACAATAAAACGTCAACAGACTTCTACCTAAATGTACACATACAGTGAAGCAATGTCCTTACTTATTAAAGGAAAGGATTTAAATTACAAATATTTACATACAATTAAAAATTGTATATCGGTAGCAGGTGCTATGCATCCTGCATTTTCGGTGTTACAAGTTGCATCTGCTTCACCCGATAATGTCAGGTCTTACGGAGAATATTATTGGTATGGATGAAGAAAGGGGTTAGGTTAGCTCAGTGTACGTAACGAGGATGCTACAAGAGTCTACTGTATACGCCGCGGTGATGTGTTTCCTGTGGAAGTGTTGCTGAACCGAATCTTTCTACAATGTGTTTCTTTTGTTAAGTCACCAAACTTTCGGAGTGCATTGATGATGTCTCCTGTCTTTTCTTATTCCGTACTGTCCTTTCGAGCTCTGTTTCGAAAAGTCTAGATTCTGTGTGCTCATCGATTTTTACCACGTTTTTATTATGTCGTTTTCTTATTGGTCTGTCTATTCGGTACAAATTTTACAGTTGATTTTAAACTACCATTCCGACGACCTAGAGACTTAAACTTTTGAACATAGTTCCCAAGGAGACAATCACCCAACAGATTTTTGTAATTTTTTATATTCACGGTATGTGAAGTTTCAGAACCCATATATCACTGAAAAACTGTTTCCCTCCAATTGTCAAATGTTCTCGAGAAAAACGACTTTGAAGATTTTCATAAATCCTTAACTCACTAAAGGCACTTTTCACAATGAGTCGCATGTTTCACCTGTGGCGGGTGATAGCTCAGCCTGTGTTGACTTGTGGGACGGCACACCGTGGTGTAGCTGACTGGTTATGTAAGCATGTGCTACTGTGTGTGTATCTCACGTTGCTTGTAAAGTCACGAACTTGTAAGTGGTAATGTGTGTTCAAATGTGTGTGAAATATTATGGGACATAACTCCTAAGGTCATCAGTCCCTAAGCCTACACACTACTTAACGTAAATTATCCTAAGGACAAACACGCACACCCATGCCCGAGGGAGGACTCGAACCTCCGCCGGGACCAGCCGCACAGTTCATAACTGCAGCGCCTAAGACCGCTCGGCTAATCCCGCGCGGCTGTAAGTAGTAATACTTCTTGTTCATGATCACCGCATATTGTTCGTGAAGCGGATATTGCGCTTCGTATCTGTAAATCACGTCCATGGATTCGATCAGAAAAATACTTCGACGTTTGTCTTTGACGTGAGTGCAAGATATGCGCAGTCTACAGCTTTGGAAATTCATGACTGTCTCCTTGATAATTTCGGTATTTCTAGTGCTAATGCTATCATTCAAATGAATGATGCTATCATTCAAATGAATAATGAGAAACAAGCGTGTTTTTGCTAAACTGCAAAGTTCTGTACGTCAGACAGAATATTACTGAAATTCGTCATCATGATGATACCTACAGTACAATTGAGATCAATAACTCTAACAGCGATTAAAACTGTCAGTGTGCAAATCTCCCCCCCCCCCCCCCCCGAGCTAGACAACAAGGACTTGATACAGGTACTTCCTAATCATGGACAGGTAAAAAGTATAGAATCCGGAAAGTGGTGTAACAGATACAAGTTCCAGATCTGTATGAACATTCGTTACGTCCGATATCCACATTCTAGTAAGCGGTTGCGGGGCACACATAATATGCTGCGTAAACTGTCACATGTCACGCGCGCAATGATCCACGAGATCTTCGAGAATACTGCCCACGGCGTGTGTTTATTCTACGAAATAATCTGCAACGGCGGGCATGAATAGAGGCACAAGAACTGATTCCCTCGAGTACCGCAGCGGGAAACACGGAGAATACTGCCATGGAATCCACTGGCTAGTCCAAAAGTTTAGTTGAAGAGGGATTTCCACACTGTAATAAGAGAACAGCAAAAAACAAAGTAGGGATCCACGAGATCTTCGAGAATACTGCCCACGGCGTGTGTTTATTCTACGAAATAATCTGCAACGGCGGGCATGAATAGAGGCACAAGAACTGATTCCCTCGAGTACCGCAGCGGGAAACACGGAGAATACTGCCATGGAATCCACTGGCTAGTCCAAAAGTTTAGTTGAAGAGGGATTTCCACACTGTAATAAGAGAACAGCAAAAAACAAAGTAGGCGAGAAATCAGACAACGATCAAAAAGATGAAGCCGATAGAGAGCAGTCTATAACTACTTGACAGGAAAACAGCTTTAGAGTACTTGAAATATCAATTCAACAGCAAGAAAGCGAGACACACGTGAAAATTAAAGCCCTTCATGTTCTAATCCAACTGAAAAAAAGAGAAAAGGCCACTAGAAAACGACAGTACGATCTCAGAAGAAGACCGTGAAGAGAAAGCGGCAAAGATGCCAAGGAAATAGAATCTGATAACGATCCAGCAACACACATTTAATCCGATACGGAGACGAAAACTCAGGCAGACACACGTATCCTCCCAGTCCCAACAATCAGATGTGACGAGCCCTTTGAGCCGGCCACAACAGGAAACCAAACACCAACCAAAGCAGAAAACAACACTGGAACAGCTGAGTGAAACCACAACAGCTGTGACTGGAGCATGTAAACATGTAAGTAAAGCAGAAGATTGTATCGAAGCAGTCTTACTACAATATAACGACACTATCAGCAAAGGCAGCAGAGGGAAGTACCCGCTGGTTATAAGCGCCACCGTCCAGTTCCAACTATGAGCACCTGGTGCAGTTTCAGTTACCGTGATTCATATTCTCACACACCTGACCAGTCGCAGTGAACTTATTGTCGTGTCAACATGAGCTAGGTCTAAACGAGCAGAGCATTATTGGTGAAGCGCTATTATCAAAACAACAGTAACGCTGCAGCTGCACTTCGAGAATATCGCCGCTTGAAAGGATTACGAGAGTGTGCTTTTCCTCCACCTTCTCTGTGGAGCATGATGAAGAAGTTCGAATCATCTGGAGAACTGGGCGTCGCTCCGGGAAGGGGCCGATGACCGTTTGCACCACAGGTGGCTAATGGAACCGCTGTTGCTATTTTTGCTATGGCAGACAACGCTGCGCGCGATTCCCGATCGTCAGGCAGTGCGCGTGCTGTGTCACGACAGTTGAACATCCCGTGGTCCACTCTACGGAAGGTGCTTCGAACCATTCTCGAATGGTATCCGTACAAGATCCATATCGTACAGAAGCTTGCACCACAGGACAACAACGACGTGTTGACTTCACTCTCCACTTTCTCGCAAAGAGTGAAGTTGACGAGGGCTGGTCCTGGACCATCCAATGGACAGACGAAGCTCATTTATCACTGACGAGTGAGGTGAACACACAGAATTTCCATGTGTGGGGTTCTTCAGCTCCGGTCACAGTGTATGAAGTTCCTCTGTGTGGTAAAACTGTCAATGCATCGTGTGGTTCCATGGCCAAGTTCATCATTGGCCCATTATTTTTTGAACAGGTTGGCGCCTATTACACTAGGTCGCCAGGTGGCGCAGCCAGTCCTCCCTCCACCACTCGGTTTGGCCACCACGTCGTCAGTTCGCTGTGCACTAGTCACCAGGGAATACATTGGACAACAACTATACGTACATATTCCTCCCAGCACTTTTCATGAAAAGGAGAGGGCGAAGGGACAGGGAAATGCATATACACCCTATGCTATCGTTAAGAGAATCTAAAGGGTTGTATTGTACTCTTTTTGATGACTATGTTTGGACGACAACAAGTTTTCCAAAGACCTACGAATGTCTAAATCGTCTTTCTTTGTGTTATTGTCGTTACTAAAGGCTGATATTACCGGGAAAGAAACGAAAATGAGAAAGTGTATCTCATCAGAAGAAAAACTCGTAGGCACTTTGAGATAAGTAGACCGATAACTTGTACTGTAATTTATAAAATTTCTTGCTCTAGGAAATATTAATTACTTTGGAAAACGGTTAACATTTTAAAAATATGAATATTTTAGTTCAATATTTTATACTATTATATCAAACGGAAATTGATTCAAACTATGACTAGAACTAGAACATTAATAAGAACATTTGTTTTCAAAAAGAAAAGTGATAAGAACACTTATTTCCAAAAGTGTGGTACATTGTATGTGTTGAATATTTGTATGTATACACTACATATTCAAGAGCAGAGGTTCACTGATTGGCTATCGGAATCTTCATTTGATGTGACTGAAGTACCTGCACATTTAGGAGATTCTAAGTACACGTTTGCATTTGGACATTGTTGAAACTGAGTTTGGAAAAATTGAACTTGTGGTTGTTGATCCACAAGCCCTGGCTGAGACATTGTTTTCTGTTGCATAAGATGTTGTTCCATCGCTCATTGTGGCATGCACTGTATTTGCATAGGCTGTGGTTGTATAGGATACTGTAGCATTGATGGTGGTGACAGGGGAGTGAAAGGCCAGTATAACCCATTTGCTGCCATCCCTGCTGTACAGGTGTTTGGGCAGCGGCGACGAGAGAAATCATGTCGGCCAGGAGTTCTAATTTGTTTTCAGCGGGTACTTTATGAATCTCAGTTAACGTAGAGAGAAGAAACAGCTTATCCTCATCTGCTTCAGCGAAAGTGCGAGATTTCTCTTTCGATGCAATCTTTTTCTTTAGAACTTCAATTAGCTCATCGTCGTTGATGGTTCTTCTTTTGAGATTTGTGCTGAGAGATCCTACATGTAGGCCCATTATCAAACGAAATAGAAGTTTCATTTTCTTCTTCATTCTCAATGTCTTCTTCGTCCAGCTTTGTCGCAGACATTTCACCGCAGTTTCTAGAAAACGTAGTTGTTCAAAATAAGTTTGCTGTTTTTTCCTGGTTGACACCTTTTACCCGAAGAAGTTCTCTCGTGTAACACGAGCGGTTGGATTTCCACTTCTTCTGAATGAGTGTCACTGAAAAAAAAGTGCGTTAGAAGGTGAGAGAGAGAATAGTCGCTAAGTGCTCTCACTCTCAAACATTGGGTGCACAAATCGGGCTATTTTCGCGCGGTGGCATTTCATGTTTAAGGCGTCATATATCATCAACAGTGTGTCATATTTCTCTTTCTTGGCTAGGAGCCCTAGCGGGCGTACGGAGAACAACTCACCAAAATTTCATCGCAATCGGATGAATGGTTTAGGAACGCATAGACGACAAACATACATACAATCATTTTTATATATACAGATGTTAAAGTGATTGAATTGTTTTTTTTTTATTTTGTTTCAGATATCTGGCAACGGGAACTTTGATACAAGATCTACCTCACCAGTACAGAATAAGTCAACCAACAATCTCAGTGTTTGTAAGATAGGTTTTAGGTGCCATCTGCTGGTTTTTACGAAAAAAACAACTTCCCACACTGTATTGGAGCCATTGACGGAAAACATGTACGAGTGATCAAGCCAACTGGAAGTGGTTCATTGTATTATAATTACAAAAACATTTTCTCAGCCATGCTACTCACTATGTGTGACGCCAACTACAAATTCATTTTCGTGGATGAGGATGCATATGGTTGGTCTGCTGATTCCACGATATTTAAGGACAGTGTTTTTAAGAAAAAACTTGATGAGGGCTCCTTAAATATTCCTGAATCTCAATCCTCTTTCTGTGGTTTCGATGAGCCTATGCCCTTTGTGCTTGTTGGGGATGAAGGTTTCGGTTTGTCAACAAAGCTGCTTAGCCCTTATGCAGGCAAATGTTTGAGCGTAAAAAGCGTGTATATTAACCACCGACTTAGCAGAGCACGAAGGAATATAGAGTGTACGTTTCGAATATTGGCCAATAAATGGATAATTTTCCATCGGCCATTGAATGTTGACCTTCGTTTGGGTGAATCCATAATACGAAGTTGCTGTGTTTTGCATAACTTTGTCAGAAAACGTGATGGTTTCAAAGCTGAAGATACCTTGTCAGTCGAAGGTTTATACGAATGGAATGAAGACCGTCAACCGCCAACAACAAAAAGCAACACAGCTCAGAGTCGTATTTTGTGATGATTGACAGTGAAGCAGAAGCCTGTACCTTGACAAATAGACAGAATCTAAATAAATGAACTCATCGGCACGACCGCTGAATCGAGAACACGTACCTATTATTCATCATAATTATAGTTTAGTGGATGTGCTTGGTGTTTTAACACCGATGTGAATATTAGCAAAAATATAAATAAACTGCAGCTGTTTTAAAAATTCATAACCTTTAGAATTTTTTTCCTTGTTATAGACAAAAACGAAGGATATCTCCCGAGCATAATGTAGAAGGATAAGTTTGTGATTTAAAAAAGTAGAAGTACAAACATTCAGTTTTCCCTGTAGTCATAATGATACACTAAGTGATCAAAAGTATCCAGACACCCCCAAAAACATACCTTTTTCATATTAGGTGCATTGTGCTGCCACCTACTGACAGGTACTCTATATTGCAACCTCACTAGTCAATAGACATAATGAGAGAGCAGAATGGGGCGCTCCGCGGAACTCACGGACTTCCAACGTGGTAAGATGATTGGGTGTCACTTGTATCATACGTCTGTAAACGAGATTTCCGCACTCCTAAATATCCCTACGTCCGCTGTTTCCGATGTGATAGTGAAGTGGAAATATGGAGGGATACGTACAGCACAAAAGCGTACAGGCCGACCTCTTCTGTTGACTGACAGAGACCCTTGACGTTTGAAGAGGGTAGTATTGTGCAATAGGCAGACATATATCCAGAACATCACACAGGAATTCCAAACTCCTTCAGGATCCACTGCATGTACTATGACAGTCAGGCGGGAGGTGAGAAAACTTCGATTTCATGGTCGAGCGGCTGATCATAAGACACACATCACGCCGGTATATGCCAAACGACGCCTCGCTTTGTGTAAGGAGTGCAAACATCGGACGATTGAACAGTGGAAAAACGTTCTCTGGTGTGACGAATCACGCTACACAATGTGGCGATCCGATGGCAAGGTGTGGGTATGACGAATGCCCGGTGAACGTCATCTGCCAGCGTGTGTAGCGCCTATAGTAAATTCGGAGACGGTGGTGTTTTGGTGTGGTCGTGTTTTTCATGGAGGGGTCTTGCACCCCTTCTTGTTTTGCTTGGCGCTATCACAGCACAGACTTGCATTGATGTTTTAAGTACCATCTTGCTTCCCACTGTTGAAGAGCAATTCGGGGATGCGATTGCATCTGTCAACGCGATCGAGCACCTGTTCATAATGCACGGCCTGTGGCGGAGTGGTTACACGACAATAACATCCCTGTGATCAACTGGCCTGCACAGAGTCCTGACCTGAATCCTATATAACACCTTTGGGATGTTTAGGAAAGCCGACTTCGTGCCAGGCCTCACCGGCCGACATCGATACCTCTCCTCATTGAAGCACTCCATGAAGAATGGGCTGCCGTCCCCCAGGAAACCTTCCAGCACGTGATTGAACGTATGCCTGCGAGAGTGGAAGCTGTCATCAAGGCTAAAGGGCCGGCCGCGGTGACCGAGCGGTTCTAGGTGCTTCAGTCCGGAACCGCGCGACTGGCACGGTCGCAGGTTCGAATCCTGCCTCGGGCATGGATGTGTGTGATGTCCTTAGGTTTAAGTAGTTCTAAGTCTAGGGGACTGATGACCTCAGATGTTGAGTCCTATAGTGCTCAGAGCCATCTGAACCAATTTATGAGAAGTACATGTCTTCTTGTTTCAAAATTCATATTGCACACATATAACTTCTTAATTATCGATAGTTCATAAAAAATTGTTACTAACAATTATTTGAATTAAAAGTATTACAAATTTATTAACGCTATTTTATAAAATATCTTTAATTATAGATTCATATTTACAGTGAAAACTGGAATTTTGCGTGCAGTATTAATTGGAAATAAGATGTGCATTTTGCATAAAAATATAAAATATGTGTTAATTAGCATTTATTTGATGAGTTTTATATTTCAAAGATGTAGGTATTCGAATTGAAAGATAAAAATAAAAGGGAAAGGAAACCGTACTGAGATGTGAAACAGCGATCCATTGATTACCCAATTACCATGCTCCAACACTGCCGAATAAACCACACGCCCAGTCGAGAAAAACCGCCTTAATTTTAGTAAATTTAAGTTTCGCGGAAAGCATCAGAGTCGATTTACTTCAGTATTTTTGATAGTTGCAGAGAAATGCTTCGATGGAGTGTTATTAGAGTTCCGAACTTTACGTTCTATATATACATTAAAAAAATTACAAAAATCCGATTTTCGAGCGGTCTATTTGTCAGAATTGGATGAGGATGCAATATTAACTTGGTTTCTTGTCTACTCTGTTTGCCAATGCTATTTTCCAGTGACTGAAGACTCGAACTTCTCCTCAGAACTGAATGACAATGCTATGTTAACTTGCTTTCTTGACTGGTGTGCGGCAAAGGATATTTTGTGCAGATCTCCCTTTTCCACAATTTCTCGTTCAACTGGCAAATGGCTCGCGGGAAGAAAGCTTGCTGGTAGGCTTCTGTGTGAGCTCGAATCTCTCTTGATTTTTACCTTCACGGTCAGTTCGCGAGATATGCGTAGGAGGAAGCAATATATTGGATGACTCAGTTGAAGATAAACTGAAATAAATTTGAAATTCACCACACGTCTTCGTGTAATCTCATGTAAATACCTGAAATCGGTTGATAAATTACACACGCAAGACTAAGAAGCAGAGAATAACTGGTTCAATAAAAATTAATTTTTAATGTACCAGGTCATTAAATCGGGCTGAAAAGTGTAAAATAATTTCTCCTAGACCTATAAAATTTCCTAACCCCACATACTTAAACCTAAAAATTTGTGATTGTGAATTTTTAACAGTTAGGAAAATAATTGCAAGACTGAAAACGAAAAGCGACGGGCGCATACAATAGACCGTGGTAACGAGGAGAACAACTCATGCTTCAGTATTTAACTAGTGTAATAGCTACGTATTGCATGTGCCCCACGATTTTCGTTCTAAATATTACTTTCAATTCACAATGACATGTTTTCAGGTCCTGTGATGGGTCCAAAGATTTGCTGGTGTTTGGCGTCACGGTAATTTTATCGGTGTCCAGAAACATGGCGACTCGGAGACTTGCAGAAACGGGAGATTTGCGTACACGTAAAGTTGCGTAACAACTTGCAGCGCGGTAGCGGCTGCAAGTGGTAATGATTAAGCCACACACAGATAATTGCTTCGAGCGGTCGAATGGTCGCTCCCGCCGATTAATACGGATAAGTACGTGTGCACGGTTCAAGTGGCGTGTGTGGTCGCTCCAGCGTAATTAATACAGACACCTAGGTTTGCGCTGGCCAAGTGTTCCACGGTTGCACATTTAATAATTAATGTCTTACAGGCCTGAAAATAATCTTGTTGGCTGATGTGAGAACGGGCCCCTGTCAAAATCGGGTGTAGTAAGTACTCCCACCGATTAGAATCTTAGTATCTTTTTCATTTATTCTTTAGCAGTGCCATAAACGTCCACACATATTTAAATCAAATAAATAGTACACTACTTTCTAAAATATGATCTAACAATTAATGCAATGGCCTCCGCCATTTCTTTTTAAACATCATGGATACACTTCACACTCGTACGTTCCCGTATTAATGACGCGACAGCGAGCGAAATCGCAAGTCATTGTTGTGTGTAGCTTAAACAATGCTACTTGTAGCCGCAACCGTGCTGCATTTTGCTACGTAACCTTACCATCCTCCCCCCCCCCCCCCCCCCCCCTCTCTCAAGAACTGGTCGAAACACAACTACCTACGTTTATTTTGCTTCCGAAGTTTCTAGCGTGACTGTCAGTATGGAATTTGTTGCAATGAGCAAGGGTAGACCTTCTGCTCATTGCAGCGGTTACGCGTATCGTACATTTAGGGAATATAAGGAAGGTATTGTTACGTGGGTGTGCTTACACAAAAAGTCCGATCATTGTAAGGGGAAGATATGCTCGAAGAATGGAGAAGTGCTTTACGTGTCTAAAAATCTTTGTGGACCACGTGACGAAGCAATTCTAGAAGTGAAGAAGCGAATGGAGAGGACGAGGAAGACGGCTCGTGTAGAAACTACCCAGTTATCCGAGAAATACTTAGGATGAAATGGGATATATTCATAATAAAGTTTAGGATTTTGTTTCGGTAATGCCCCACTCAGAAAATATGAAGAGGACTATTCATTATCAGCCGAGTCAAGCGCATGGAACCAAACAGAGCCATAGAACTGTACCGAAAGAGATCTTCATCAAGATGTCTTAACAACTGGTGACGATAGTAGTTTTTTTGCAGAAGATGATAGATTAGAGCACAGGATAATCACTTTTAGTGGAAACAAAGGACAAGAAAGCTTTAAAACGTATTCCCACATTTTTATGGAAGGAAAATTTAAGAGCTGCGGCATACAGTTCGTACAAATCTACACCATACCTGTAGACATAGGAGGCTAGTGACGAAACAAACATTGTTCCTGTTTTATTTGCCTTAATATTTAAAAAGAAGAAACACACCTATGTTCGGCTCTCTCGTCTGATTAAGCAAGCTCGTGAGCGGTGTCCAAGAAAAGTGAATGTTGATTTTGAGCCAGAGAAATCAATGGGAAATGGATAGAGGACTTTTAAGAAAAAGCAAAAAAGTTCGGATATAAATACGTTCAATTTATTTTATTTTCTTATTTCAGACACTTTTTTGTTGTTACGTGTTTGCTTCGTTTCTGACTTTTTGTTTTCACATTTCCAGCTTGATTCTATATGTATTTCTCTTTTTAAATGTTTGTTTTGAGAAGTGTTAAATCAAAGCCTTCTTATGTTATCTTAGTTGCCATGGTAATAGTAAATAAACAAATAGGTGTAGTATTGAGTGCAAGATTAGTAGAGGAAGTTTTCCCTACAGTTTTTATTGGTTTAGTGTTTCGTGCGTGAAGGACTTTCTACAGGGTGTTTCTGAAAGAGCGTGCAAAATTGTAGCAGGACACAGACAATGCTCCACTGAGCAATGTGAGATAGGGAACCTGGAGTCGAAGAAGCCAGCTTAAGAACATACGGAAGCAAACTTGTCTACCGCTTTGTCTAGCATTACTGTTTTCCAACTTATTTACAACTAGCGTGCGCACAAGTTTATACGTACTGTGCTGTTTATTTACATGCAAGGAAACAAGGACGACGAGCCAGATTACCAGTCACTATTGTTGTAGGCTTGTTTACCTTATTTTTCCTTAAGGTGGCTCTGTTTTATCATATTCACATTGTCCCATGACAGAACATGCTATGAATCAACGACAGACCCATTCATTACTCAGTGCTATTCAGACACGTACAGTACAATGCGATGGAGCAATACCGGTACAACATTTCCTAGTCGCTGGAATTGAAGGGGAGGTCCTATTGCATGCTCTGCGAGGTCACCTGACCTGAATTCCCTTGATTATTTCCTAAGGGAATATCTAAAGTCACTTGTGCACGAGACCCTATTTGGTATGGAGATCGAATTAGTATGCCTGAATCGTAGCTGCCTGTGATAAGATTCGAAATACACCACGGATATTTGTCAGAGTGCGTCAGAATCTTGTTCGCCGATGTCATGTTTGCCTTGAGGTTGATGGCCGCCAGTTTCAGCGCATTTTGTGAGATACAATACAACTAGTCCGTTCATTGCGTCAATGATGGTATTTGTAGTTAACTAATGTAAATAAAAAAGTACACAGTCACGTGCTTTTTTTTCCTATTATCTCCTTTGCTGGCTTCTCCGAACCCAGGCTCCCTACCTCAAATTGTTCAGTGGAGCATCCTCTATGTCCTGTATAGTCTTCTTTCTTCGCCTATGCTTGCTAGTACTTCTTTATTTCGTACCTCACACGTCGCTTTAATTTTTAACATTTCCTCAAATATTCTGAACAGAAGTTAATTTTACTGAAAGTTATTAAAATGTGAAATACGTATCTGGTCCAAATACAGGGTGATCATTTTAACTTTGTGAAGTATCTCGAAAACTACACATCGGATCAACAGAAGTTGCGGTTTCAATTTGTTTGTCTAGGAGGTGGACATCCAACGACACAACACTTGACTCATCACCCCACGCCATGCGCTGGTGGCGTGGGCTAAGTTTGAAACTTTCAGTGGGAACCCCCGTTTCTTGTAGCAAATTACGATTCTGCGGCAAAATCGATATACGTCTTTTCTGAAGCATTTTTTCCTCCACAGACGTCGCTGTAAATGGAGGAGTAGAAATGGACACATAACCGTAATTTACGACATGCCACTCAATATCCATTGAATATCCAATGGCACGAGGGACCCCATCTCCATGATGCCAGGGTAGGACAAGCCAGTATTTCATTACTTCTAATTGGAAACCCCATTCACAACGTTGTATTCCTCCTACATATCAAAGAGGGGACTATTCGATATGCCACCATGGCTGTGTAATGAACTACGACATACTCTTATCATAACATGCAGTATGCGGAGCTCACGTATCGTGCAGACGTAGAACAGATACCGGCCTTACACATTGTAATACTTGTGCAATGTTTATTGCCTGAACACCTACTTATCATTTGGAAATGTTCAAATGTGTGTGAAATCTTATGGGACTTAACTGCTAAGGTCATCAGTCCCTAAGCTTACACACTGCTTAACCTAAATTATCCTAAGGACAAACACACACACCCATGCCCGAGGGAGGACTCGAACCTCCGCCGGGATATCATTTGGAGAACAGACGTGCAAGTGAGCGACGCATGTAGCAATCACAGCACAAAAATTCTGCAACCGTGGTCGAAACGTTGGTTTTCTCCAGCAGCAGTTTTATATGGTCTGCCGCGGTACCATCTCCAAAAACTTTTATGTCGAAAAATTCTTCTGCTTCAACATTTCGTTCACAGGAAACAGCAGCTTTATTTAAATTCCTTAAAGCGTGTATTAATGGTTTTGTCAAAAAGTTTCAGAATTTATTAGGCCACTAGTTTCGAACCCTTAGAGGTTCACCTTCAAGCCTGGACTACTGAGGCTACACTGACAATGCCTGATCTTATGCCTGTGGCGACACATGCTCTATAAATGTTTGCAGGATGAATTCCACAATCCACACATGCCTGTAACCGAATCAGATTGAAACTGGAGATCAACAGGAACTACCTGTACTACTGTAGGCAAGTGTGAATTGTGTCATTCATACTGCAGTCATTTGTAGAGCATGTGTCGCCACTCAGAGTCCATTATTAAGATCGGTCATTGTCAGTGCAGTAGGTCTCAGTAGATCAAGCTTGAAAATAACCTGTAACGTTTCGAAACTAGTCGCCTAATAAATACTGCAGTTGTTGACAAAAGCATCTATAAACGCTTTCCGGAACAGAAGAAAAAATTGAAATGATCCTGATTTATGGAAAATATAAGAGAAACGTTGAGGCTGCTGTTGCCTTGAATGCCAAGCGTTTTCCAGAGAAAGCTCTCCCTCGTTCGTTCTTTTACAAGGTTGTAATGTCTTTATGTCTGATGGCAGCGTACAGACCGGCAAAAAATAACGAAGTAAACATGTTACAGGAGAAGCTAATGAAATAGCTGTGCTAAATACAGTGCACGACAACCCACGGATAAGCGCCCCGCAGTTACACCATGATTCCGGTATGTCCGTAGGTAGTACTGTCACAACACATCATCGTCATAAGTATCGTCCATACTACGTGTCACTGCATCAGGAACTTCATGGCGCAGATTTCCATAACCGGGGTAGTGTTATGTGAATGGGCACGTCAATAAATGCAAACTACCCCCACGTTCTTTGCCGAGGTACTATTCTCTGGTGAGTATACATTCACATGCCATGGTAGCGTTAATCCAAATAATATGCATTATTGGAGTGTAGACAATCCCCACTGGTTTCGGCAAGTGGACCATCAACGTCCTTGGTCGGTTCACGTGTAGTGTGGCATCATGGGGACCAAACTCATTGGTCCCTATTTTATCGACGGTACGTTGAACGGACTTAAATATCGAGCGCTTTTGGTTTTGGAACTACCGGTATTATTGCGGGATGTTGCACTGTACATTCGACAACGAATGTAGTTTCACCACGACGGTTGCCCAGCGCATTACGAAATTGAAACACGGGAGGTGTTAGACCGTGTTTAGACTGGTCGGTGGATCGGTAGACGTGGACCTATTAATTGTCCGGCTAGGTCGCCGGATTTGGAGTCGCTGGATGTCTTTCTGAGTGAATATTTAGAAGCTAAGGTAACAGCAAGTGCCAACAGGCAGTGAAGACATGGCCGACCGCAGCAGAAACATCTGTGCTGACATTCCCGCAGATATACTTCTGTCCTGTGTAGAATCACTGTTTCGAAGTTGGCGTTACAACGTTTGAACACTTACTCTAATTGGCAAAGTAGAGCAGCGTTCGCCTCTAGCCAGGGCCACAGTGGCATATCGAGTAGTCCCCCGTTTGACATGTCGGAGGAATACAACGTTGCGAATGGGGTTTCCCGTTGGAAGTTATGAAATACTTGTCTGTCCTAGCCTCGCAACATGGAAGTGGCGTCCCACGTGCCATTTGATTTTCGAGGGACATTGAGTAGCACGTCGTAAACTAAGATTGTGTCTCCGCTTGTATTCCTCCCATTACAGCGCAATCTATGGCGAAACGAAGAAAATGCTTCAGACAAAACGTTTGTTGAGTTTGCCGTAGAAACATAATCTGCAATAAAACGCAGGTGTTCCCTATTGAAGATTTCAAAGTTGGTCCCCGCCACACACGCACGGGGTGGGGCGCGGGGGGTCAAGTGTGATATCACTGGATTTCTCCCTCCGAGACGAACAAATTGGAATTATAACTTTTATGATCCGATGTGTAGTTTTCGAGATATTTCACTGTCGTCAGTTAAAATGAACACTATGTATATTTCGACGGCTTGAATTAGGTAAATCTTAAAAGTAGATATATCAGAAGAACTGACATTACAATCTAAAACATCCATAATCTTTTTGGAAACTAACACCTTACCGGACTGTGGGCGAATTCTGTGCCACCTACACACAGTCTAGAGTAATACTACAGTTGCCGCGGAATTCAACTAGATGGAACTACTGCTATTTTATAACGCTACGGTTAAGTTCATCAGAATGGGACCCCGGCATAAAATTAGTCGGCAGGAACTATTTTATTTTCATAATTTCGTGAGAATCCATTGTTGTTGAGCCGATGTTCAGGCTGTGATTATGAAATGTGTCCTTAATTAAGCTTCTAGTTTCAAAACACTGCAAAGAGAGAACCACTGCTCAGACGCAGGAAGAAAGTCAAGGAAAAAAAAAGAAAAGAAAAGCTAGATGGTGCTGTAAGCTCCTCAACGTAAGTGGACTCGGCTAAAAATGACAGATGAATAGCAATATGGTGGCTATGGGTTGAGTTGCACTTTACACAACCTATACCGTTCAATGTGCATGACTGCACACGTCTGGCAGTTTTAATTGTCCTGTGGCCAAAAACCGCATAAAAACCAAAATGACATCGGTTTTTAGTTTTCCTAGAGCCAAAATCCACGTAAAAACCAAAATAACATCGGTTTTTAAATGTCCTGTGCTCAAAGACCGCATAAAAAGCAAAACAGCAAAATTATATCCGTTTTCAGTTGTTGTGGCCTATAATGGTAAGGTGCAGTCAAATGAAAACGACAGAAATGGAAAAAAAGTACATACATAAATTGCTTTTTATTTCAATGCATTTGCCATAACTGTTAATACATTTTTCCCACTGGGACACAAGACGTTCAGTGCCTTTGTGGAAAAATGTTTGTGGTTGCCTACGGAACCATGACTGCATCCACAAGTGTCAGAGTCCTTCCTGCCAGCACAATGGTTAGTTATCATAAGGGAGGGGAGTCGTATGCTGCATCTGTTTGTGGACCTCGTAAATTTTGATCCGCTTGTTACAGCATTTTAACTGTTTTATATCGTCTTCGCTGAGGCGGAGATACATTGGCTCATTCTACTATAACACCTCAGAGACAAAGGGTACATCCGACGAATAGAAGTAACCAAGATTGCTGTCAATGGGCGCGATTCATCTTCGTGACCATAGACATCACCACACAAGCTTACGTACAGCCACAGGTCTCCCAGAGAGTGTAAGCTGCAGTCAGCTTTCTTGTCCTGAACTCGTACGTCCTCTCATAGGTCATGAAGTTAGTACAAGAAATTCCATTTCTGCAAAGTTTAACTCAACGTGGACAGGATGAAATTTTTTGTACTTATCTTTCGTTGAGCTGCTCTTCTCCACCTTATAGTTTTGCGTTATGTTGTCCAGTTTCGAAGTCTCGAGTAGGATTTAGATACTAATTTCGTCTGTTGTCTCTTACATAAATGAAAAAGCCGTTCATACTTGTAAATATGTTCCTTTATTCACTGGAAGGTTAATAGAGCCAGTGTATATGTTGCACAACTTCCACAAGTATTGCGCAGTAACTCATTTCACAGAGCTCGATACGAACTTGTCTGCACTTTAAAGTGTACGCATGGCAAGTCCCTCAGAAAAGTTTAAAATACCTGAAAAACTTCTAGTGTTAATAGGTCCCTACAATGTTACTTTCTCACACAGGTGATTATCAAAAAACAACAATAGTGTTAAGAACAGAAATGATATCAATGGTTCCTTTAAATAAATTATTGTTGCTATATGGCCATCGGCCTTGCCGCAGTAGTAACACGGAAGTTAAGCACTGTCAGACTTGGCTAGCATTTGTATGGTGACCGTCCAGGTCGGCCGAGTGCTGTCTGCAAGAAGGGTCCACTCAGCCCTTGTGAGGTCAATTGAGCTACTTTAATGAGAAGTAGTGGTTCCGGTCACGAAAATTGTCAGCTCATTGGAGAGTGATATGCTGACCATATGCCACTGCATACCCGCATCCAGCGACGCCTACAGGTTGAGGATGGCATGGCGCTCGGTCGGAGCCGTTGGGAGTTCTGAGGCCTGTTTGGACGGAGTTAAGTTTTTTAAATGTTTTTGTATCGGCGCTAAATTATTTTCCAAGATTTCGTTTGTTGACGGTACTTGTTATGTGACAACATTGAGATTTTAAGTTAATTTTCTTAAAGCTGTGACTTTTTTAGTACTTTTGAATTAATTTGAGAGTATCAAAATACCCGTGCACTTTTGATACCTAGATCAAGACGAATCAGTTATGTTGCGAAGGTGCTATATATGACGCAATATAATTCTCAATCCGGCAATTTTGATGGAAATTGGAAGTTTTTCTGGGTTCTCCGCCACCTTAGCTTTCTAGTGAGATACAAATTTCTGAAAGAAGTAAACAGTTTTGTAATACGAAAAGTCGTCAATTATGTGTTTCTTCAATTTCAGGTTTGGTTCCATATACAATCATTAGCCAGAACATTATGATCACCTACCTAATACCCGGTATATCCACCTTTGGCACGGATAACAGCGGCGACACGTCGTGGCATGGCAGCAATGAGGCCTTGGTAGGTCGCTGGAGGAAGTTGTCACCACACTACACACCCAAGTCGCCTAATTCCTATAGATTCCGGAAAGGGGACATGATCTCAGACGCCATGTTCAATGAGCTCCCAGGTGTATTCAATAGGGTTTAGATCTGGCGACTTGTGGCGGGGGGAGGGGGAGGGGCAAGGCTGAGCACATCAATTGGAACTCGCCGCTGTGTTCCTCGAGCCACTCCATCACATTCCTGGCCTTGTTATGTGACGCATTATGTTGTTGAAAAATGCCATTGCCATGAGGAATCAGGATCTTTGTGAAGGGGTGCACGTGGTCTGTAACCAGTGTACGATACCCCTTGGTCATCATGGTGCCTTGAACGAACTCTACTGGACCCATGGATGCCCATGTGAATGTTCCCCAGAGCATAAAGGAGCCAAGCCAGCTTGTCTCCAACCTGCAGTACAGGTGTTACGGAGCTGTACCCCTGGAAGACGACGGATTCGCGCCCTCCCATCGACACATGGTGAAGAAGGTATCGGGATTCATCAGGCCATGCAACGCTCTGGTACTGTGCCAACGTCCAGTGGCGATGGCCACGCGCCAAGTTTAGTTGTAGTTGTCGATTTTGTGGTATTAACATTGGCACATGCATGAGTCGTCGGCTGCGGAGGTCCGTCATTAGGAGTGATCGGTGCACAGTGAGTTGAGACGTACTTGTACTCTTCCCACCATTAATGTCTGATGTTAATTCCGCCACAGTTCGCTGCCTGTCCTGTTTTACCAGTCTGTCCAGTGTACGATGTCAGACATCTGTAATGAAGGGTGGCAGCCCAACCCCACGACGTCTGGAAGTGGCTTCACCTTGGTTTCACCCGTGTTGAAGACACTCAACACAGAACTCTTCGAAGACCCGAAAAGAAGTGCAGTTACCAAAATGCTCGTGACGATTTTGAGGGCCATCAGAATCTGCCCTCGGTCAGACTCAGATAGATCATGAGGTATCCTCTTTCTACGCACTGACAGCTCGCTCACTGATACTAATTGCAGCGGGCGTGTGTCTGACTAGCATTCACACCTCGCCAGGTGAGGCTGCCATCGCCTGGACGAGTTTATACTGATAGTAGGCCCGTGACCGTAATGTTCTGCCTGGTCAGTGTAGCTTTGAAAGCCATTTACGAGTCGTGATCAATAACATGAGAGGTGGCACACCACTCTCACTTTAATGTTCATATTTGAGGTCACGTTCTCGGTGTTCCCCAGTACTACATTTGCTATATGTGGTTAATATTTTTTGTACATAAGGAAATTGTGGGCAGAATATTCTTATAACTGCATGAGTAACCTGTAGAGAACTTGTAACCGAGGGCCGTAGTGGAGGCGACAGAGAACAGGAAGAGAGATGAACTGGGGGCCGTAAAAGCTGAGTGAAGCGCGCTGGCTGTGAGTGATTCTGGAAAGCAGCGCTCAGTGGACCGTACCCGCAGAAGGGCTTCTGGCCGAAGCCCTCTCCTCCTTCCACTAGAGGCTGAAGAAGGGCACCCGATCGCAAAACGTTTTACCTGCACCAGGCGGCAGTTCGTCGCGAAGACGGTTAATGGCGGAATGTGGGTAGAGGAAGCCACTTAAGAGAGACTGTTGTGAACTAATCTTTTGTGCAAAAGGTGGGAAGGTTATAAGACTCTATTCAGTCTCATGCTATTAGCTGTGAAAGTTTCCCTTTGTATGAAAAGAAAGACTGTGCTGGTAAAACTCTTACGTTATTTGATTTTCAAACAGCTGAGCAAAACTGAACGTACTCAGACAGTTCTCTCTTCACTTATTATGATCATCACTAAACTGACACACAATATTTTTACCGCAACGCAATCTGACTTTCAATTATCCCTACAAAAGAATTGCCCTGACTAACAATGACCTACGCCTTTCATGAATCACTTACCTCACCAAAATCTTCGTTGCCCGAACCACTGCAATACAGAGTGCGCCAATACTGCCAGATAAATAGAAGATTCTAACAACTGAAGACACTAACTACTGATAGGCATAGTTAGCAAATGAAAGATTTTGATAGAGAACAAACAATGTATTTACCTTAATAGTGTTCAAAAGTGATTAGTTCGTGACATCCAGTTTTACACATTTCCTTTTTCTGATGGACACACTTCCAGATCGTTCGCTCATAGTAACCTCTCAAAACTTTGGCATCTCTCTCCCCACATCCACCACTACTGGCGGCTCATCCCCAACTGCCCAACGCTACGGGCTGTTCACATCGAACAGTCCAACACTACACAAGCGAATATTCCAACAATGAGGCCAACCAGCCACAGACTGCACACAGCGCAGTCAGCGATTTTCATACAGAGCACTATGCGACGTTACCAACATAGAAACCTAAACAGCCTACTTACAGCTGGAACGATACGGACAGAGCGGCTGGTTTGCATGCTCAGTGGAGGCAAGACTGTAAACTCCACCATCCCTTCTCCCTAACTTCAGGATGTCACTAGATTCTTTTAGTGACTGACAAAAACATCGTTTTCATAGGCACGACCATTTCGGAAGCTTAATAGCCTTCTTTCAGAAACTGGATATGGTCAACCCAGAACGATTAGATCTCTCCATAAATGAGAGACTTTGGATCCACCTAGGCCATGCTTATCGCGAGAACGACGCCTCTCTAGTGAAATCTTTTTTGAGAAAGAGATATGTGGAGTCGCTGATTGGCTCCTCTCAGGATATGCAAACTGGAGGCCTGCTTCCCAGCGTGGGAAAACCGTTGCTGTTGCTGTGTTTGGAGTGGCTGCCAGGCCATCAGAACAATCAAGAGCGGAGATTCAATATGTAGGGAATAGATCGTTTGGTTTGTCCAATGTGGGGGTGGTTTCGTTTTTGCTAATTCGGCTCCTGCACCGAGGCTTGGTAGAAAGTGGTTGTGATTCTTTTCTTCTTCACCCTCTGGTCTTCTCCTGGTGGAGTAATTAAAGTCTTCCCTAGTGGATGAGACTTGAGGTCTGCACCTGGTGACGGAATGAGAGCCAGCGGCACTTTCCACTGTAACGAAAGTGGTGCTACATATCACGTGTACCACGAGGCTGAACTCATTCGTCCTGAGTCTCCCGTCTGACTTTTAACAGTTCCAGCATGCACCGTCGTGTCTATAAGTCAAATTGGTTTGCCTAGACCAGCGAACGGCTGCAACTCACACTTAAATCTGCTGGGAATTCAGGGCTCTGATGGGGAAGTTCCCCGCATTCTGATAATCAGAACGCCAGACCGCGTAGTTTGCAAATTTTCGAGGACGCGTCAGAAGATTACATCTGCTGCAGCGCGCCGCTCCTCGCCCAAAGCGCGCTGTTTTCTGCTGCAGCCTGAATCAAGGTGAGAGGGTAAATTACTGCCGCACCGGCGTATGGTTCTTAAATGATAATAATTGGTAACCAATGCTGTACAATGCGGTGGAAATAAGTATATTTCGGAAGCCAACGACAACAGACATAATAACTGCGGCGCATTCATGCCACCCCAACGCACATAAAAGGGCGTTGTTTTCGTCAATGTTCAACAGGTTATACAGATTTAATTTGAGCAAAGAAGTCACTGATAGGGAGATTGAAATGATTGGAAGGATAGGACGGGCTAAGGGGTACTCGGAAGAATTTATACAAGAGTTTGGAGCTAATATTCTTATCAAGACGCGGCAGCCGGGCCTTAAAAATTAAATTGTGTCGATGGAATATGTTGTACTATGTTGCCAAAAAGTAACTAGAGCCTTCAGGAAGGCTGGCGTTCGCGTAGGCTTCGATAGAAGGAAGAAGTTGGGAGGAATATTAAGACATAAGGAAGAAGGGAAAACAGATAACTTTAAGCAATCCGGTGTATACGAAATTAAATGTGGAGGATGTGCTGGGACATACATTAGCCAGACGGGTAGCGATTTTGCCAAAAGGTTTAGAGAACATAACTGTACTAACTATACTAATAATAACGATAATGTTTTAAATATAATAACTAATAATAACTATACTAATAATAAAGACAGGCTTCCGGTGGGAACAATTGGTTTTTTGGCTTGTTTGAACGGATGCTATTTTGAGTTTGGTGTCTGTTAGCCCCTCATAAGAAGTTATGATAGTGTATTTTATAGGAGCTGGCGGCGTTCTGTGGTTTAACGTCATATGGGGAAAGTTAGATAGGTAGATAGGTTGGCATATACTGATTTGTTCACCACCGTACCCTTTGGGTGGTCCTTGGTGACACAATGGCTTATTTTATTGATTTATACTTTATAGTTTTAACACTTTTAATGTTTTGTTTTTATTTTATTTTTTTAATCTCGAGCTCTCCAATATCCGGATAGCATAGGTAGGACTCGGGCAGTGCCACTAGTTCGTATAAGGAATGTATGAGGTATAACCCACGTGTGTGTTTTGGGATTTTATGGAAGTGTTCTTCCTCTCACCATTAAACTTTTTCCATGTGGTAGAGGGGTGTAAGTTGTTGTTTGAAGGCTTCTATTTGGGCAATCATGGCCCATGAATATCACTTGGCTGTAATTCGATAGGCGGATGGCTGCCGCTGACGTGGTTGCCGTTGGCTTTAACAGATGGCGCCTAGAACTTTTGCGTACACGAGCTGATCGTGGGGTTTTAGTTTATGATGGATAAAGTTAGTTATGTTTAATTTGGTGGTAATCCTTCAGAGATTTAGGAGGTTTAAAGGTTTATTCGTGAAAGAATCCCCCCCCCCTCCCCTCATTATTTTTTTTATATTGACGTATGTTTTGAGTCGTGCTTAGTGCCACTACTGGCTATAGGTATAGTACGGCAATATAAAAATTTTACAGTTTAAAAAATTTTTTTTAATAATCCTTTAGTGTTAACGTGCACGGAAGTACCATTCCTGTTGATAGTCGTAATTACACCCTGTTAGATGTTATATGCTGAGTATATTATTATTAAATTACATGTGAACGCATGGAGCACATGACCGTGCAGGGCCCCCTACCGAGGGCGCTCCGCTGCTAGTTGACTTGTTTAGCGTCAGTACACTCTCTGCTTCAAGACTGCTTGTGTTGCAGTTATATTCATATGTTACGGGACACTTTCTTTGAGTTGTCGAGGCTGTACGCCTTGTTGGTTAGGAAGGAGTTGGAGTTTGTGGTATGTAACTCATACGATCCTCCAATCTCATTTTCTGTAACGTTGAGACGTGTTGAGTGTGCTGTTCACTTACGTTTTGTACTTTTTTGTAACAGATGTCTCAAGATGGGTGTAATCCCGAAACGCATAACATGTTCTAATAAAAGAGTCAACTGAACATCTCATGACTTTATTGGGATTGTACAGCATTGGTTGTCAATTATTAACATAAAAATTTTTGCCGGCCTCAGACGGGATTTTATGTCCTGTATATCTTAAATGATATTTACAGCTCCCTGTTCTCAGGTGAACCGTAGTATGTGGTATACTTGGTCGTAGTTTATTCCATTTGAATAGAGTTTGGCCTCACGGTAGATACATATACATAAAGTCAGATTGCGTTGTAAAAGGGATTAATTCAGGGGAGAATCTGTATAGCTTCCACCCCAGTGTTTGCTTTGCCAATGAAATACCATTCGTTTTCAGATTTGTGTTTGGAATTTTTGTCTAAGATTTATCAGAGAGTTGTAGTTACAAAAGGATTAATAAAACTTGTCATCATTTTGAAAACTTAAATATGCCACTATTCTCATTCATCCTCCGTCAGCTACTCACTATTTTTATTTTATTGTGGTGGTACATGGGTATACCAGAGATTTAAGGTTCACTCTTATTATATTAATTAGAGTTCTAAAAGTAACCACAAGCATAGGTAATAAAACTGCCATGAGTCAATTCGCTAATTCATACAGAAAATTAAGGATGTAGCCCACGATTTGAAGGTTATTGAGAAAATAATGCTTTTCTTTACGTAAAAATAATAACACTTAGCACCACTCAGACATATATTTACGATTAAAGCAAGCGACAGCTTGTAAACAGACTACACTTAGAATCATTGGGCATTAAATTGCTTCGCTATTAGTACTGTTGTTTTGTTACACACTTTGTCAGGTAGGAATATCATGAAATATTGCTAAGTGGTAGACATTAATTCCTGTATAAAGTCAACACGAACATGTTAGCACGCATGATAGCGCAGAGAAGGTTGTTATTCCAATTCCAAGTGTCAATCTCCAATTCTTAATTTAAAAACATTAGCTGAACTTCTCGATACGTACCTAGCCTGTTGTTTTGTGGTGCTCAGTCACCGGTCTGATTATAAAATGAAAGGATCGATACCACGCGAAAAAGTGTTACAAGAAGTACGTGTAACTTTCCTCCTTAAGCGACGACCTTATCCCCACTCATTTATACTTTTTTTGAAGTGGTATCAGTCTCGATACATGTGGTACAACGATGAAATGGTGGGCGCCTGATTTTGTTTTACCCAAGCCCTTGACAGATTCAACAACTAGAGCTTCGTGGGCATGAACCGGAGGTGCGGGTAAAACAAAGCTGTAAGGTCGATGTGGTCATTAACCTTGTTAATAAAGAAGAGAACTCCCCATTATAGAACATTGCTGCAGACAGTAATTTCGAGAAACTAACCGCGGTTTCTGAGTGAAGCAGTATCAGAACTTTTGGATTCTTAGTTTTTGTTTATTTCTTCTTCAGATGAGGCCTGCTCCAAGTACTTACGGAAGATAGGCCATTATGAATCATAAAATCCTCATAAGTACAATGAAGAACCGTTGCATAATCTCAAGAATGGTGTGTGGTACTCAATGTCTGGTGTTCGCATCGTAACACAAATCTTTCACCAAATTGTTAACGCTAACAGTTGTGTCGACAAACTGTTCAATCCACATATGAATCAACTCACAGAAACTTAACAACTGAATGGATATTTTCAGTGAGACGCAGCAAGAGCACACACACAACACGTTTGCAACTTTGTCGCGAGTAGATGAGGTCTTCGGTGAGGATAGGACACTAGACAGAGGCAATACACTCTCCTGACGTCCCCTGGCTCACCTCACCTCTCTCCCAGTGATTATTACCTGTTGGGTAACTTGAAGCGTCAGGTGTACTCCAACAATCCTCACATACTGAAAGAGTCACAGCAGAACATCGAAAACGCTGTTGCTGCTATCCCTCAGGCAGAGATGCTATGCGAATCTCGCGGTTCGATAAGTCGAGTAAAGCGCTCCGTCCACGTTAACGGTGGCCAATTCCAGCATCGTCTGTGATGTTCATTAACAAGGGCCAATTCTGCATAGGTGTTATTATGTTTTCAGGGCCAGTATAAAAGAAAAATATGTATCAATTGTCAGAATATTTAGATTCACTCCGCAAACGGCCAAAGACTATACTTGTCGCAAATTGTGCACGTCCTCTTGGAATATCTGTGGAGTGGGCGCAGTGTACTGCGCACGTGTCAAACATCAAACCTAAATAGTCACGTCGTACTGGTAAGCTGTTGTTTACACTTTGCTCTATGACTCAAACTTCCATATTATACATATCTGGTATGTTTACACACGATTTTATTAACAACATCAGCGGTGTTACGGGTACAAATCTAAATTCATCGAAAGAGGAAATCTTATTTTCCGCAGGTAGGTACTAGAAAGGTGTAATTCTGGTTGTCACATTAGTGACAGGAGCTTTACGTGTTGATTAAAATCCAGATTCAATATAAGGAAAGCATAAAACCGTAGGATTAATCAACTGCGGATAAGATTAATATATGACGGTCTGAATCGTTACGCCAGGTTTATACAGATCTCCAAACCTTTCTGCATTTTTAATGAAGCACAACAGGAAACTGTAGCAACAGTGCTTATGTCGCAGAGAATGACCATGTGCAGTTAATATTTTAGTTTCTCTAATAATCAAGAACGATTAAATATATGAAGTCGGAGAATTTCGTCCTTAAATATGTTTCAAATTGTGTTAAATCAATAATTTGGCGCCTGTCGTAACTCTAAATTAGTTTTTTTTTCGAAAGTCTGCACTTCGGCGTGCTTGGATGCCATTTCCGAATGTCGCCGCAGCGTATTTTATCAAAACAGGGACTCAGAAATACGATCTAGTACAGTACTAAACCTAAAAATTTATGGTCACCTGTTTTCTTCCCTTTAACATTAGCGACATCTGAGTTGTGAAATTTATCCCTTACTAGCGAACAGCACTTAGATTTATCTGTTCAAAGCTTAGAGATAAGTTCATTCTAAAGTTCGAGTGCAAATAATTAACACGCCTATAACGGCGCGTACAGACACCACACTAGTACTGGACGAGATTTTTCCATAGTAGCGATGTCTGCAGAGCACTTACGAACAAATTTCATATTGCATCATAGTCACTAGACTTTTGAAGTCAGTGTATGTTAGCGACAAAAAATGCTATTCTGCACACCTGAATGCCCACACTCTATATGTTCCTGCTCTATCATTGTGTAAATAAATGTTTAAGGTGCAGTGTCGTCTTCTGCTTTCATATCGTGTGATCACATCTGCGGAAGTATTCTAAACAGTCATTACTTCTGTGACTGGTAGTATTTAGTGTTTATCTGCTGTCATAGCAGCACTGATATTTTTCACATAAATACCTGTCTGAGAGAACAGACGCTGTTGACGACCCACAGCTGTAGCAAATTCATCGAATTTTATTCGCTGATTGCGAATTTTCAAATTTTCATACACCACTAATGGATAGTATATTTACACCTACCAAAGCTGATGTCAAGACATTCGCAGTTAGAGACTTAATTTCGTGATATTTTCCGGCTAGAGCGAATTGGCGCCGTCTATTTAATTGATGCGGCCGTGAAACTACGATCCTGAAGTTTTGTACACTGCATAATTGGGTAGTAAATGGTAATTACAGTAGTATTGATAGCATCGGTAGGAGAAGAAACACAGATGAATGTGTCACAGAAACAGGGAGCTCATCACTTCTCTTTGTTTTTTGTTTGTTTGTTCTGCACATCATTCAGTGTTAGTCCATTGCGTATTTTATATCCCTACAGAATGTAAATTGCACTTTATAAGAAATAGAAATTAATTGGTTGAGTAACTTCCACCCTTTTATTTAACAAAAGCAGTTGCATTACGTGGAAGTATAGTTTAAATGCACAAACATAAAAAATCTATACAATTGTTATTACTTTGTACTCAATAGAACGTTCTTCATAATGATTATGTTTCTACTGATAACTGCGAAAGTTATTTGTAAATAACAGAAACATGTTTCATATCATCTGGACAAAGTATTGATACGATGTTTGATATGTTTTTGTTTTGCGTGTTTTTTTTTTTTTTTAATTTGGCCTTTTTTTAGGAAACTGTTTTGTAGCGCTATATGAAAAACCTATATTTCTTTTTAAATCTGTCCCACAACACGCCTCTGTTTCACGTTGCATATCAACAGTTTTCGATTAAAAGCCGAATTAAACACTGTCTGTTTCAATTTTAATATAAATACTGTTTATTTTTAAGTAATAGAGAGGAATATAATTACGTAGAACAAACATATTCCGTAAGTTGCGTGGCCTTTAATACAGTTTCACTCCATTTCTAGATGGTTCATCACTTCCGCTTTCTAGGGGAGTCTCGTAAGACACTGAACTCATACGGAGAGAGAGAGATCGAAAAGAGGTAATACTGTGTAGGTATGCAACGCACCTAACGTATCGTAACGCGGTTACCATCGTAAGTGGCCAAGGCTACTAGTAAAAAAGCCGCATTCCACGCTTACTCATGATAGTCGACAGTAGTCTACGGCACTTTTACAACGCATGTACATGAGTGTGCACACAAATCTACTACGAGTATTTACAATAGCGTTTAGGTTATGATGACAACATGCACAGTTAAACGAAAACTTCAAATGATGAATATAACATTCGATGAAAGACATAGCTTACTGACGAAGGAATGAGGATTTAAAGTAAATGTCACCAGCACGAAATCATTATGAAGCTCTATAAGGTTCAGAGAAACACAGTGTCAACGCGAGCGCTAGACCTCCAGCTGCGTAAATAAATCATAATGAAGCCACTGCAGCCAAATCATTTATAAATCAACCGAATGGAGTGGTCCCAGTGGTGGAGGGAGAATAAAGGATTGACTGTAGCGTAATGCAAATACGTAATGTGATCCATCAAGCTTACTTTTACACTGGTTAACGTAAAAGGAAGTGATTACACATGGATTACCAGGGAAATTGTACAGTCAGTCGACAGTAGTGCAACAATTGGGTCACTCTGCCACTAAGGTGGCTGGCGGGGATTGGTGGCTCGAGGAGAGGAGGTCGATGTACCACCGCCCATGGCTAGAGTGAGCAGCCATGGGGCGAGTGGGTGCCTGCCAGATGCCCAGTTGGACGTCAGACATACGGTACTGATAACGTAAACATGTATTATCGAGAACACAACAGTAGCTTGGGTGTCACTCCAGACAGCCAGTGCTCGGAGGACAGAAGCAGCTCGCTCCCGGACCAGGGATGCTGTCGTCAGCGCATGGCCAGCGTGTGGCACTGTTGACGTCACAGGTGACAGGTCGTTCCCACGCAGACCTGCTTCACTGCCTAGTGGCAGCCGTACATCTTAGCATGGGGCATACAGAGGTGTACTAAATCATGTCATGGCCCCCAGAGCAGAAGAGACAACCCGCAGCAGTGGAGTCTGACCATAGCACCAGAAGTGGCCAGTAGGCAGTCCAGTCGCCTTTTTGATGGTTGAAGAGTGGCTTTAGGTCTTCAGGCTCATACTTTTCGGCTTCAAGAGACTTACTGATCGAAAGATGCTAAGTTCCCCACATCTGATTCGGCACAAACGCACGTGCTGTGGCTAACAGCGACCAAGACCATAGAGTGGGGCTTGCAATTCCATAGCTATATGAGTAGACAGCACGCTGACATAGACTCCTCCTTCTATCTGGATAGCCGGCCGCGGTGGTCTCGCGGTTCTAGGCGCTCAGTCCGGAACCGCGGGACTCCTACGGTCGCAGGTTCGAAACCTGCCTCGGGCATGGATGTGTGTGATGTCCTTAGGTTAGTTAGGTTTAAGTAGTTCTAAGTTCTAGGGGACTGATGACCACAGATGTTAAGTCCCATAGTGCTCAGAGCCATTTGAACCATTTCTATCTGGATATCAGTAGACTGAGCACTTCTGAGAACACCTGTGATCAACTGAGAATGAGGATATAATTTGGGTGTTATTTATGAGTCTGCGGGCCAGTACATCTCCAGTAGCAGTACCCCCACCCTGGAAATGGCCACAGGGTGTAGTAGCCGAGTGATGCCATTGACTAAGAAGACTTCATTAATTTTGTTCTGCTCTTCTTGTTTAGTCAGCTCAAGAAGGAACCTAGCAGGATCTGTAATATTGCCCTACTTCGTTTCTGAGAAGCGCTGAATCAGTCTTCTTACTTCATAGTGCATAGTCACCACAATGACAGTGAGAGGTGGCACATCACGCTATCACTAACAACATTTTCAATCAGATCAATGCTCATATTTTAGGTCATGATCTCAGTGTTCTACATTCCTACATTTGGTATGTGTGGCTTATGACTTGTTTACTTGGGGAAACTGTGGGCAGAATATTTTACCTGGGCCAGGCAGCAGTCTGTCATAAAGGCGGTCAGTTGGTGGAAAGTGGGTGGAGGATGCCATTTAAGAGAGATTGCTGTAAACGGAGCTTTTATGTAAATGGTGGGAAGGTCATAAAGCTCCATGCATTCTCGTGTTAGAAGCTGAAACGATATGGACAGAGTGGCTGGTGCACGTGTTCAGTGGAGGCAAGACTGTAATACCCACTCCCCTGACGCCAGGAAGCCGCAAGGTTGTTTTAGCGAGTGGCACAGAACATAAATTGCATGTGAATGATTGTCTGAGAAGCTTAACAGCTTTCGTTCAGAAACTGGAAATGGTCAGCCCGGATGGGTTAGACCTCTCTGTAAATGAGGGAGTTTGGTCCTGCTTAGGTAGCTTTTTGCCAAAACATGGCCATGCTTACTGTGAGAACGACGCCTACCTAGTCTAAATTCTTCTTTTTTCAGACAAGAGACATTTGGAGTCGCTGATTGGCTCCTTTCAGGATATGCAAAGTAGACGCTTGCTTCCCCAGTGTGAAAACAGTGATGCTGCGTCTGGATTGGCTACCAGGCCAACACAACAGTCTAGAGGGGAGATTCAATGTGTACAAGATAGTTAGGTTGGTTTGTGTAATGTGGGGGTGGTTTCGTTTTTGCTAATTCGGCTCCCCCATACCAAGGCTCGGTGGAAAGTACTTGTTATTCTTGGCCTTCTTCATCTTCTGGTCCTTCCCTGGTGGAGAACTTAAGGTCTTCCCCTAGTGGGTGAGACTTGTAGTCTGTATCTGGTGGTGGACTAAGATCCATTGGCAGTTCCCTGTACTGACAGTGGAACTGCGTATCTCCTCAGACATATCGTGTGTTACGAGGGAGAACTTATTTGTCCTGAGTCAACTGTCTGATGCTTGACAATTCCAGCACACTCCGTAGTGCCTGTGAGTCACATTGGTTAGGAAAGAACAGCGAATGGGTGCACCTCATACTTAAATCTGCTCGAATTTCATATCTCTGATAGGGAAGTTTTCCCGCATTCTGATAATCAGAATGCCAGACTGCATAGTTTGCAAATTTTTGTGGACGCATCAGAACATTACTGCTGCCACAGCACACCCCTCCTCGCCCACAGCACATCGTTTTCTGCTGCCACCCCAATCAAGATGAAAGAGTAAAATACTGCTGGGCCAGTGTAGGGTTGTTAAATGATATTCACAGCTCCCTGTTCTCACGTGAACCGTAGTTTGCGGTATACTTGGTCGTAATTGATTCCGTTTGAAAAGAGTGGGGTTTCATAGATGATTCATGTACACAAAGTCAGATTGCGTTGTATAAGGGATTAATTCAGGGGAGAATTTGTATAGCTACCACCCCAATGTAAGCTTTGCCAGTCAAACACCATTTCTTTTCTGATTTGTGCTTATCAGTTTTGTATAAGATTTATCAGCAAATTGTAGTTACAAAAGGATTAATAGAACTTGTCATTATTGTGTACTCTTAAACGTGCCACTGTTCTCATTCATACTCCCTTAACTGTTTTATTGTGGTGGCGTATGGGTATACCAGCAACTTAATGTTCATACTTACTGCATTAACTAATTTCATTATTAATTTGAGTTCTGAAAGTGACCAAAACTATAGGCAACAAAAGATCCATGATAAGTTTCCTTTAATTAACGTCTATGGTCACAATCTTTTCTGTTTAACAGATTACCGGTTTCGTTCTTTAATGACCGTCATCAGATCTGCAGCAAAAATGGGGAAAAAATATAAATACACTCGCAAACTGTATACAGCTTAAGAACAATACATAGAGCATATTGAAAAGTAGTACTGACAAAGTTTTACATTTGTGCGCTTTAAATGTGAAGAGGCATACCTGTCTCATAAAATCAAAGTCCTAATGCACTGCATCCATAGTGGCATAGTCAACTGTTGAATGCAGAATCAGCACCAGCATCGTCAAATACATATAAATCACATCACATGCACGAGTCATGTTGTCAGTAAAACTACTGTTTAAAACAAGCTGCCGTACAGTAGCCACAAGATGATTGTGTAGTAAGTAGACCAGATGTCGCTAATGTCAGCATACACTAGTTTTCAATAATTAATTGAAACAGTGAAAATAAAAGGGGGATACAATAGTTAAAGTCTTTTTCCTTCTTTATTCATTTCATAGACTGCATTAATCAGATAATGTAGATCATCCACCGTTATGGAATTTTATCAGGCGCTGATTAAGTGCAGAAAAATATTTCCTTTCATTTGTGGATCCTTTAGCGATTTGTTTTATGTTGTTTATATTACCCGGTGCAATATCAACGGTGTTTAATATTTATGTTATTGCCTAGAATATTGGCACTAGAGCACATATCAACCACTGTTTTTTAACTCTTCGTCTTTTTAACAATGTTACTTTTGTCGTGGTCTTCTTTTTATTGCTTCGTACTACTGTAACACTTTTTATGCTTTATAAGCTTATTACAGACTTTAACTATTGTATCCCCCCGTTTATTTTCGCTGTTTCAATTAATTATTGAAAACTGGTGTATGCTGACATTAGCGATATCTGGTCTACTTACTACACAAACATCTTGTGGCTACTGTACGGCAGCTTGTTTTAAACAGTAGTTTTACTGATAACATGACTCGTGCATGTTATGTGATTTATATGTATTTGACGATGCTGGTGCTGATTCCGCATTTAACAGTTGACTATGCCACTATGGCTGCAGTGCATTAGGACTTTGATTTTATGAGACAGGTATGCCTCTTCACATTTAAAGCGCACAAATGTAAAATTTTGTCAGTATTACTTTTCAATATGCTCTATGTATTGTTCTTAAGCTGTATACAGTTTGCGAGTGTATTTATATTTTTCCCCATTTTTGCTGCAGATCTGATGATGGTTTTTAAAGACCGAAACCAGTAATATGTTAAACAGAAAAGATTGTGGCTACTGACCATAGACGTTAATTAAAGGAAACTCATTACATATACAGGTCACTGTGTTTCTTCACGACGATGTCGCATCTTGTGAAAAAGATCCATGAATAAATTTATTAAATTAAAATTAAGCGTGTAGCTTAAGTATTGAAGGCTATTGACAAGATAATACTTGCCTTCATGTAAAAATAATATCATTCAGCATCACTCAGACATTTATTTCAGTTTAAATTAAGTGACAGCTTGGAATGGCTCCTATCTCCCTAGGACGTCATTTTGCTGCACTGCCGCCTGACAGTTCAGTGCCCCGGAGTAGGCATTTGCTCAGCACACTTCCTTTCCATGACCTATTACTTGACCAGAGAAGGAATTTTAATTTTTGCTTGCCTATGCCAAATACATCATTTTCTGGCGCAACAGTATAGAGATGTACCTTCAAACCCACAACACCCATGTGTACTCACTGCCTGCAAAAGGATTAATGGATCCAGTAGGTGGTGAGGAAATGAAATGAAACTCCGCAGGTTGAGAGGGTATGTGATGTTACTTCACTGATTACAAATTTGAGTTAAATTTGCAAAGAACTTGGCGCTAAGAGCCGACTTATCTGTATGACGTTGCACTCCCTGTGGCCTGGGTGCATCCACTAAATTGCTTGAGAAAGGCGTTGTTAAAGTCATTGTATCCTATTCCGAAGAAATTGACCAACAACTGTTGTAACTGGTAGTTGATATCTTGGACACTAGGATTTGGGACAGAGTACACATCCAAATATTGTCACAAATCTTCAATGAGGGACCTCACCGGCCACAGTAAATACCTCAACATCATGCTGACAGTTCATACAGACATGTGTCATTTATGGATGAGCATTTTCCAGTTGAATAATGAGACCACGATAGCTTCGCATATGACGACACAGGATGTCCGTGGTGTACCATTGTTGTTATGACCAGATGAAAATACAGTCGCCCAGCCATAACTGTGTATTCTTTGTTTGCTCTGGAATATAGCTCATCCAACTACAATATATGACATATTAGTTCATTTTATTACATGGATGATTTACTTAACTTGGTACAATCCTTTACCACAGTAGTGCCTGACAGTTTAGAACTGCTGTTGTTTACTGAAGCACCACCTGATGCACTAGCTAAAAAACATTTCTTTTCAAGTACAATGTTCAGTATTTACAAAAATACATTTCCAGCTGAGATTTGAATAATTCTTTAGCCCTACTCGGTTATGTTTGCTGCCTCAACCGAGGTTATGAACTGGATAGAGCACTTCCATACTCGGCTCTATATTGACCACTGTGCGAATGTGCTGCTGTACTAAGATAGAGGGAGTGTCTCCTTTTGCTTCTCCCGTTCGTCGTTGCAGATTGTAGCTAGACATCACTTATGTCTGTGGTATCGATGCGCTTTGCTGACTGTGGTGTGACACCGCGATATTTGGACGATACCACAGTTGTGGCGTCTGAGTTTCCTGAGTCGTTCCCGGCCTTGACTTGTAGACATCACTAATGGCTCCACACATTATGATGCTAGGCATAACACCGCAATGCCTCTCAAAAACATTGGAAGAATTGGATCTTCCCCCCCCCCTCCCCCCACCCCCCCTCCCCACCAGCTTCCATATCGCTGCCATACTAATCAACGATGGACATCCAGGGTATTGTAGAATCACGATACATCTTTCTGCACATTGTGACATTCCTCATCAGCAGTTCACGCTCCTCGGTCATGACACCACTCCAAAAGTAGCCGTTTGTGTAGTGGTGTTAACGGGAGAATAATCCTCTACTCTTGCAGCTGCTAGTCTCCAAACAATGGTGCGTGATAATGCGGACTGTTGCAGGGGTACCATTACTTGTTTTCGGATCACAGACGCAGATGTGAGGACTTAACGATGCGCTTGTGCACTGTATGACGATGCTCCCTTGTGGTGAACAGAAGTGGTCGATTGAAACCTTGACGACAAGTATCTAGATTAGATTAGATTAGTTTTTCATTCCATAGATCCGTGCTGAGGAGATCCTCGTGGATGTGGAACATGTCTCTTTTCTTTTAAGCTGAAATAACAATACTAATTGTATGAATATATACAATACATCATCTGTTTCTATTAAAAAATTCGTCAGTGGAGTAGAAGGAGTTGGCCACTACTAAGTGTTTCAGGCTCCTTTTAAACTGATCTTTATTTGTAACTAAATTTTTTATGTTTGCTAGCAGATTATTGAAGATGAGTGTTCCTGAGTAGTGGACCCCTTTTTGAACTAAAGTAAGTGCTTTTAAGTCCTTGTGCAGATCATTTTTGTTCCTGGTATTGTATGTATGAACTGAGCTGTTTGTTGGAAAAAGAGATTTATTATTTAGGACAAATTTCATTAAAGAGTGAATATACTGAGAGGCAGTAGTTAGTATACCCAGTTCTTTGAAGAGGTTTCTACATGACGTCCGTGAATGTACTTCACAAATAATACGTATAGCACGCATTTGGACTCTGAAAACTTTTGTTTGACTTGAAGAGTTACCCCAAAATATTATACCATATGACATTTTGGAATGAAAGTAGGCAAAGTATGCAAGCTTTTCCATTTTTATGTCGTCTATGTCAGCTAACACTCGAATTGCAAAAACATATTTGTTAAGGCGTTTCTGCAGTTCTGTGGTCTGCTCCTCCCAACTGAATTTATTATAAAGTTGTATTCCCAGGAATTTAAGACTGTCAACCTCTTCTATCTGCTCTTCTTCATACTTTATGCATATGCTGGGTGGAAACCTCTTACAGGTTCTGAATTGCATATAGTGAGTCTTTTCGAAGTTTAATGTCAGTGAATTGGCTTTAAACCACTTATTAATATCCATGAAAATATCATTAGCAGATCTTTCTAGAACTACACGCGACATACTATTTACTGCAACACTTCTGTCATCTGCAAACAAAACGAACTCTGCTTCTGGCAGTGTAACTGATGAGAGATCATTAATGTACACAAGAAAAAGCAATGGCCCTAAGATGGATCCTAGTGGGACACCACATGTAATTCCTTCCCATTCTTATGATGACTGATGGCTTAATACACTAGTCCCTTGCACTGACTCCCTTTGTTTCCTGTTAGCGAGATATGACTTCAACCATTTTGCAGCACTGCCCGTGACACCATAAAATTCTAATTTATTTAAAAGGATGTTGTGGTTCACACAGTCAAATGCCTTTGACAAATCACAGAAAATACCTGCCCACACGTTCCCGTACAGCCCCACATTAGGCCACTGTCACATCCAAATGGTCCACAAATCTAGATATTGCACGATTCTGCCAACTAGCCAAATGGAAACCCTCAGTGAGGCCCCTTTCAAACTCTGCCATGTGCAGATGATATTGTCACACAGGAGTACGCGGCATCTCAGTGTCCTTCGTAGTGATTGCTCAACATCTAACGCTGTTCATTCCCCTGCAGGTGGTAACACAACTAAACACTAACAACACTACTGCTCTCTACTCGCCGCTCTAATCAGTTACTCATAATACCTCCGATGGTGTGTACGTGTCTGAAATTACACTGACAGCGTACCATGTCTTTTGGGTGTCTGACTTCTTTATCAGGTAGCATATATCAAAATGTGATTACGTAGGCTTTTCCGTTGTAATAAGTCTTGAAAGTCTCTTCGGGTTTGCTGCCGGATCCTAAAATCAACTTGACTCGATATTTCGGCGATCCAACTGGGCGCCATCTTCAGAAGAATGCTGCTTCTGCTGATGAGTCCCTCTGAGAACTGACGCCAGGCTGCAAATCGACGTCCTATATAGGCCACCGTCCAGTACACGGCGCATGCGCCTCCCATAAGGATGCTGCCCTCCAAAACAGGGAGGTGGCGCCGCCCTTAGTGGAACACTGCTGGCAACGATATATCGCACTTAGAGCCGCACCGAAGAACGTTCAATTTTGATGCGAGACGATACGGGATTTCACGTCTTGCTATGAGGAAACCCATTGTCTCTGTTGATTAAATTATCCGCCAGCCCAATTTCAATCGCCTCTTTATAGACACTGTTCCAAACACCGGAAATGTTGGCAACTACCACAGTTTCATCAAATTTCATACTGTGTCCCTCATTTAAGCAGTGTTCTGCTACTGCCGATTTTTCCGGCTGTTGTAGCCTCGTATGACAGCGATGTCCCACACACCTGTCATGCACTGTGCGAATCGAACGGCCAATGTAAGCCTTCCCACATTGACATGGATATTTTGTACACACCGTGTTTCCTAAGCCCCAAATCGTCTTTCATAGAGCCGAGTAGTGCCCTGATCTTAGAAGGTAGGCGGAACACACTCTTAATGTTAAAATTCCTTAAAATTCGTCCAATCTTAAACAATGTGACTCCAGCATAAGGAAGAAAGGCCACCGATCTATGTTCCGCTTAATGCACCTCCAGAGATGGTCCAAACTCCATAGCCCGACGAATCTGCTTCTCGTAGTATCCATTTTCCTTAAAAACAGCCATCAAATCTTGGGTTAAGCTGTCCGAGTCGGAAATGGCAAATGCTCTCCGTACCAAAGTCAGCATATATCAAAAGATTGTAATTTACTCACAGAGCACTAATGTGAGCCCTGATTTCACCACAGCATTTCCTACAGTTATCGATGTATTTGTATCGATTTACTGATTAATTAAGATTAATTAAAACATCATCTTTTACTTGAAGCAGTCTACCTGCACTGAAGTATTTCGACCACATCGATTGTGATACTTTGTTTGCTTCAGAATATTTTCAAAGCGACTGTTCAAAAGCAAGCTGAGTAATGCTCCCGTCTCAGGCTTTGCGGGAATAGCTGATAGAAGTTAGCCACTCCAAACCTACCATGTTACTGCGAGTAAGAGATGGCTATTATAGCCAACAATCGTTAGAAAGATTAGAGATAACTTCTGAAATGGAAAACAAATGTGAAAACGTAAATAGTTTGAAAAATATAAGTAAACAGGTGGACATGAAAAGAAACGAATTCCTTTCAGCAGTTATATGCCGTAGCCGAAACTGTCAGTTAAGTTGCGTCAGAAACAACTTTATTATCCAAAATTTCTGAGCTTTCTAAGCCGATCTTGGATTTACAAGAAGAGTGGATAATTCAGTAGAATTATATCACATTATCTCATCTTAGCTAAATGGGACTAATATCCGGAAGATATGTCTTTCATTCCCTCTAACACGAACAAGACACAACACGAAGGAATTATCCGAATGCGACGGAAATCGGTAGATGTGATGTACATGTTCAGACAAACAAACGATTACAATTTCAGAAAAAACTGGATGATTTATTCTAGAGAAAGAGCTCCAAAATTGAGTAAGTCAATAAGGCCTTGGTCCACCTCTGTGCTTAAGTAAGTAGTTATTCGGATTGGCATTGATTGATGCAGTTTTCTGATGTCCTCCTGAGGGATATCGAGCCAAATTCTGTCAAACTGGCGCGTCAGATGCCCAAAATGCTGATCTGGTAGAAACGCCCTGCCCGTACTGCTCCAAACGTTCTCAATTGGCAAGAGATTCGGCGACCTTGTTAACCAAGGTGTGGTGTGGCAAACACGGCGACAAGCAGTAGAAACTCAAGCTGTATGCCGAGGGGATTATCTTGCTGAAATGTAATCCCCCGATGGCTTGCCATGAAGGGCAATAAACCAGCGTGTAGAATATCGTTGACTTACCACTGTGTTGTATTGGTGCCGCGGATGACGACCAAAGGAGTCTTGCTATGAAAGTAAATGGTACCACAGACCATCACTCATGGCTGTCGGACCATATGGCGGGTGTCAGTCATACTTTTATCCCACCACTTTCTGAGGCGTCTCCAGACACGTCTTCAGCCTGGGATCTCATTGCCTGGAGTAAATTTGTCCTCAGTGATGAGTGCTCCTTTGAACTGAGCAGCGATGACCAGCGATGACGTGTCTGGAGTCACCCTGGACAGTGCCGGAATAGGGCCTCTTTGGTTGTCATCTGCGGTACCCTTACATCACAACGGTACGTCGAGGATATTCTACAACCCGTTTTGTTGCCTTTCGTAGCAAGCCGTATAGGGATCACATTTCAGCCGGATAAGGCCCGCCCGCGCTAGCCGAGATTTTCTACTGCTTGTAATCGTGCTTGCCCAGTACTGGCTTGGTGAGGCCAACGAGATCGACACACCTCATCCCGAATGAGAACGTTTGGGGCTTTATGGACACGGTCTTCCAACCATCTTGGGATTCTGATCATCTAGCACGCCAGCTGGAAAGAATTTGCCGCGATCTCCCTAGTGGGTCATTCAACAACTCTATCAGTCAATACCCAGGCAAAAAACTGCTTATAAAAGGTAAACCAATGCGTTATTAAGTTACTCAGTTTGTGATGCCCTTTCTCGTGAATAAATCATGCAGTTTTTCTCAATTTATAACCATTTGTTTGTCTGTACACGTACTTCACATCTCCAGAATGAGATTTTCACTCTGCAGCGGAGTGTGCGCTGATATGAAACTTCCTGACAGATTAAAACTGTGTGCCGGACCGAGACTCGAACTCGGGACCTTTGCCTTTCGCGGGAAAGTGCTCACTTGCCCGCGAAAGGCAAAGGTCCCGAGTTCGAGTCTCGGTCCGGCACATAGTTTTAGTCTGTCAGGAAGTTTTACTTCACATCTACGGATTTCCGTTCCGTTCGGATACTTCCTTCGTGGTGAGTGGTTCTTTATTTTATGTTTTGTTTACTTTTCTTAGTGTGTGTTAAGTCTCAAAACGGGACAACTATACGTGCTATGAGTAAACAGGATTTATAATTTTATGCTGTACCCCTCTGTAAGTGTTCAGTCTTGAAGTGACCGCTAAGCTGTTCACATTCTGCTGGACACGTTACGTACAATGGTCTTCACGACGACGTCTTAGATCGTGTCTACGGTCGCCGTTTACAAAGAAAACGTTTGCACACTCTTGGTTTAACATGCATGTTTGCTCTTTGAACAGTAGTTCCAACATGTTGGTATTCAGTAATCTGCATTACTAATTACCTGCCAGTATTGTGTCAACACGACGTAACAGGCGTTAATTGGAACGCAGTCCGCAAGTAAAGGAAAACTATTCTACTGTGCACCTATTAATGTCAACTCGTCTTCATGTCGTTTAGAATCTCCTTTCTGCATAGTATCACAAATAAGAAATGCAGAATTCCTCTGTTATTTAGACTGTTTTGCAAGCTTCTGAATAACTGAATATATAGCAGTGATTTGAAGGTATTAGACTGTATCATAAATCGTTCAGTGTTTTATTCATAACCTGTAAGTAGTTCATGGCGAATGCTTATAGAACGGATGATGCATTAGTCACTGCAAGTATTTACTAATCACCAATGACTTTACTTCGCCATATTGCATTCAGGCGTTAGAATCGTCTTGACGGTGTGTTATCCACTATTTGGAACTTAAAAACAATCAGTAACGGCCTTGAGTGGCATGCTAATATTATCACCGTGACATGGTATCACTCTATCCGAGGCCGTTGTTCGACGATACATTTAATCACGTTTTTAAAAATATAGTATAAACAGCCTACCCAAAGGGTGCCTCTCTAAAAACTGTTTTGGTGCAGTAAAATCGTGATTGGTTACTGTCATTACTTAGCAATCACTCAGTCGTAAATGTGCGTCTGAAATCAGTCTCAGAAGTTATTTAATTATGAGTGAATAATTGTTCAGAGGGAAAGTGACAATTGAATTTGTAACAATACACTCTTCAAGATATTGAACTAGATACTTCCATACATAAACTGTGAGTTGCGTGTTACATGTACAAGGTTGGTAACTAATTTCCTGAAGACTACAATTTCATTCATTCATCACATAAATTTTCATAATATTTCAATCTAAATACTAATCGGAAATAATTTATATATTTCTGACAGCAGCACATCTCGTTCGCTGTTTTTTGAACCGTTTAATATCAGACACGCCAAATACGTTTGCAGTTGTGGATATTTGTAACTGACTCCAGTACGCACTTTGAGTTCTCTGTTTCGCGTTCACGCTACATTACGTCTGACAGCGAGATTGGGCTGCACGTTATAAATAGTGACATAATCAGGCTTTGTGCGGGATTATTTGATTTATCTGCTTCCATCGGGCCTGATGTGTGTGTAATTTAAATAAAGCATTTTGAATGTGTCAGAGAAATTATAATATTGTGGACATTGTAGCTTGTTATAAAACCTCGGTCTAAGCAATCAACTATTAACAAAGGGTTATATCTGAACTAACATTTCCTTAATTAAAGACAGCCCACGAAAGCAACAATAGTTTGCAGCACATTTGTTGCAAGATGCTACAGCACCAGTGCTGCCGTGTCTCTCAGATGAACCATGGGTTTCTTACGTCCACAAAAGAAGTATCTTTCAGTCTGGAACTTCATTCTGTTACTTCCATCTGTCTGAATTATGTATAGCGTTTGATTACGGTGCCTGATTACGCTGTTCAGACTGTAATTGTTGCTAAATTATGACCGAGTACGTCGATTGTTTTGACAACATCGAAAACGTGTTTTGTACACAGGGTGTCAGTTGTACCGTATGGTTCCGAGATAATACATTTATGTACAGATATGTGCTCGCAACTTCTCTTGTAAGAAAAAGAAGAAGAAGGAGCAGGTGGAGGAGGAGGAGGAGGAGGAGAAGGTAAAAGAGAAAGGAAAAAACTGTAACGTCAAAGAGAGATGTGCATTACAAAAGCTCTAGATACTACAAACGAACTACGGGGATGTAGCAGCGTAGTCAGTCAAACCCCAGCCGTGTTGGTTCATGCACCAGGACAGTATGTGGAATTCACATTAAGCTGAAATATTAAAAGTCACGACATGGCGCAACGCTACTAGCTATGGCAACAACAGTCTGTGGCGTAGGAGACAAACAAGTTGCATCCTACTAGTCGCGTACAAAATGTTATTAATCTCTCCTCGATATGAATCAATTGCTACAAAACCAGTTAAGGCCGAGAGCGTTAAGCTTCAGAGTGGCTCGCTTAATTGAAGGGGGTCGGTAATGCACTGTTGCTTTTAAGCGCACATCGAAGTGAAACCCATTCATTATCACAGACATTAGCAATCATGAAAAAAAAAAATAAATAAGTAAACAATAAGTGAAAAATGAAAGCAGGAATGTAAGCGGTATGAGAAAATCCTGTGTGATAATAATGTAGACTACAATGGATGGTTTAAACTTTTAATCAAATGTTTATTCAAATAATCACAAAAACATACACGAATGGTGGCCTCACATCAATTGATAATTTAATGCAACTGTGATTAAATATAGCAAAGAATACATAGTTTCGTAGAGCAAACAGAGCATTCACACGCACGTTCTTGGAACCATGCAACAAAAATCACGAAAATTTACAGCCAAAGTCTCAAAATTCAACAGTGCACAGCCTGGTTAATATTCGCTGCGAAATCCAATGTTCACTATCACTGTTATCGCGATTAAAACCATTCCATTTCACTAATGAAATTACCATTCCACTTCACTAATGAAATTACACAATACAGCAGATTACACTAAAGCACCAAAGAAACAGGTATAGGCATGCATATTCAAATACAGAGATATGTAAACAGGCAGAATACGGCGCTGCGGTCGGCAACACCTATATAAGACAACAAGTGTCTGGCGCAGTTGTTCGATCGGTTACAGCTGCTACAACGGCAGGTTATCAAGATTTAAATGAGTTCGAACGTGGTGGTATAGTCGGTGCACGACCGATGGGACCAAGGATCTCCGAGGTAGCGATGAAGTAGGGATTTTTCCGTACGATCATTTCACGGGTGTACCGTGAATATCAGGAATCCGGTAAAACATCAAACCTCCGACGTCGCTGCGGCCGGAAAAAGATCCTGCAACAACGGGACCAACGACTACTGAAGAGAATCGTTCAACGTGACAGAAATGAAACCCTTCCCCAAGTTGCTGTAGACTTCAATGCTGGGCCATCAACAAGTGTCACCATGCGAACCACTCAATGAAACATCATCGATGTGGGCTTTTGGAGCCGAGGGGCCAACTCGTGTACCCTTGATCACTGGGCGACACAAAGCTTTACGCCTCGTCTGGTCCTGTCAGCACCGACATTGGACTGTTGATGACCGGAAACATGTTGCCTGGTTGGACGAGTCTCGTTTCAAACTGTACTGAGCGGACGGATGTGTACGGGTATGGAGACAACCTCATGAGCGCATGGACCCTGCATGTCAGCAGGGTACTGTTGAAGCTGATGGAGCCTCTGTAATGGCGTGGGCCGTGTGCATTTGGAGTGAAGTGGAAGCTCTGATATGTTTAGATACGACTCTGACAGGTGACACGTACATAAGCACCCTGTCTGATCACTTGCATCCATTCATGTTGACTGTGCATTCCGACTGACTTGGGCAATTCCAGCAGGACAATGCGACACCCCACACATCCAGAATTGCTGCAGAGTGGCTCCAGGAACACACCTCTCAGTTTAAACACTTCCGCTGGCTACCAAACTCTCCAGACATGAACACTATTGAGCATATCTGGGATGCCTTGCGACGTGTCGTTCAGAAGAGATCTCTACCCACTGGTACTCTTACGGATTTATTGACAGCCCTGCAAGATTCGTGGTGATAATTCCCTCCAGCACCACTTCAGACATTAGTCAAGTCTCTGCCACGTCGTGTTGCGGCAGTTCTGGGTGCTCGCGGGGCCGTACACGATATTAGGCAGGTGTACCAGTTTCTGTGGCTGTTCAGTGTAGCTATAGTCACAGATGCCTAAAGTTATTTAAACAGCAAAAATATCGTGCGGTTGTGAAATTTTCAATCGCGGAAACCTGTGTTGATATTCTAACATTATTGTTAAAATATTGTTAATTCCGAAGTAACACACTGAAGTCCAAGGGGTGCTCTAGCCATACATACATTCAAACATCTTACCAAAACCACCACACTGACCAAAGAGCTCAGGTTCTGTCTTCACTGCTTTTTTCCAAACCTTGGTCACTTGACTACATGTTAGTCAACATAGTGTTTTCCACTCTGACCACCACTCGTAAAAATTGGCCCTAATTTAATATTTACACGTTCCAAATCATATATTAAATACTCTTGCTTAATTTGCGATTTCGTATTGAAATATTCACGCTAAATTTAGGAGCAACTATTGACTTGATCCAGAGCCACAGTTAAAGTCGTCAAAACAATGCCCTTTCACATCATGACGATTTTACTTACATTAAAATGTCGAGTTATTTCTAAATAAACACAGAAATTAACAGAATCATTGGCTGGGATTATCATGCTTGTGTTAATCAGTGGTGCTCATGTAAAGAAATCATTGTTTAGGCTCCTTTCTTTATTCTAGAATGGGTTTATAATTATTGTCCCATTTGTTTAACGGTAACAGTAACTTGTTCTCTTCTTTGCTGGTATCAAGACCTTTAAAACATTTTGTGTCTGCATTATTAGCTATACACTTTATAAACAATAATTTTAAGTGTTAATAACTTTCATAATAATAATTTTATAATCATGATATAAAGTTTAATGATCTGGTCTCCCTACAGCGAATCCGAAGTTCTCTTTAGATCTTCCATGGCTTGTCTGTAAGAAGTTTAGGTATATTCAGTGAATATATCGGGTTTTTATTTAATACACACAGTCACGAGGCCGTCTTTACTAGCTCACCGGGCACGCCATCTAAGTCCCTAAGCTACTGGGCTTTCAAGTCACCGACTCGCAGCTACCTGCCACCTAGCACCTAGCCTGCGCTAACCCTGGACACTATCGCATGACCGCTCTGCCCAGAGTCAAGAATGACTTATTTAGCTCAGCCACTCACAAGAACTTGCCAACTACAAGCCGCTCAACCAAATACCTAACACTCTTAGAAGGCTAGTCACTTATAATGTCACAAAGGAATGTTCCATTTGAAGATGTGCCATTTGTGCCACTCAAATGTTGTGTCAAGATGCAATACATGGCGCAAGCATAAAAATATCTGAGTAGCCTGTTTCAGACTGAACATGGAGGCACGTTGCGAGTTAACTAACTTTAAATATGGGATGGTAATCGGTACAAGATCATAGATTATAAGACATTACGTAAGATTCCAATTTCTAAGGTCAACAATACATAAAAAGAAAATTCATATTGCAGAGACAATGTTTCCACATGTGTAAACAGACAGACAGAATGACCACAAGTGTTTGAAACATGGATGTCTTGAAACATATAAAGCATTGTCTACTTGTTCTTGCAGTAAGGAAAACATCATATCTATGGACATCATCACGCTCATGGGGTATGGGGTGTTCATTTGGATAAGCAATGAAATGAGGTATCCACGCAGAACATCGTGAGGCCTCTCTGGGTGCGCTCCTTAACCCTCCATATTATGTACCATATACATTGTGACATTACTGGTTTGATGTGCTGTTACTGTCACATGTCTCTATATGAGTCATGGAGTGGTTGTGTTTGGAATGATAGTCTTGCACTCACCACACTGGGATTATATGGTGCAGGTAAGGTCTCTATGGCCTTTTTTGTCTGTCGAAGCAGTCTGTGAATCTAAGTGGGAGAAGAGAACCTCCTTTGGGATTGCAGGCAGAGTCACAGAAGCCGGGAAGCAACCTGCTCTTGAGTGTGGGCCAGGGACCTGCACCTTTGCGGTAAGTGGTCGCTGCATTCGCCGCTCGCACCCCCAGAGGATAAGTGAGGACGACATTTTTGCCTTTCTGCATTTTGTTTAAAGAGTTAGATGCCCCAGCACTGTCTGAATAGTGTAGGGGACTCAGTTGGGTTCACTCTAAAAATTTCATACAGCCAATAGTACTGCAGCACTCTGGGCAGTGTTTTTGGTGCATGAAGACACTGCTATATCCCAATACCAGCTTCATGTTTAAAACTGTGCGTCTTGTATACAAAAGGAGAGAAGTTACATGGACTTTCCACTGCTTTTTCACGAATTTAGCAACAACTCTCGCCCGTCCATTGCCAACAGAATGGAGTCATTCCCTCCACGTAGAGGTCTTTGAAAGAGGAGAGTTGACGGCCGTGAATGGAGATTCTGTGGACTACTCTGGTTTGTTGTAGTGAAGGGTCATGTCCAGCCGCCATCTGGTGTTGATTGTTTTAGGAGAATGTAAGTGTCCCAATTGCAGTAGCGCTATCCACATTGTGTACATCTCATTAATTATTTAATTTGCCATGCGACTTGTGATGCTTAGTTAGCTTATAATTTGTTGCTTTTTATTGTGGCGTTAACTTTGATTTCTGGAGATGCCCGGATAAGCAGGTCTCACTGCGCTTACTACAAACAGCCTTCCACATTTTTCGGTACCTTCCATTGCGATATCATCATTTTGTAATTTGACTTGTGTTGCATGAAACTTTTCTCTCTGTTAATTTTATTGTCATTTATGACGATCATTAGGGGCAAATAAAGAACTGTCGATCTCAGTTTTGACTTAGATTTAAAAATCTTTTAACTTGTTCTGGTCAGGCGACCAACGAAAAAATAGATACGCTGCCGGCAAGAAATGCAATACATTCAAGGTTAAGGTCATTTTATTGACAAAGAGGTGACAGGTGGTTCATCATTATAGCAGTACAGGACAACAAATTCAGACCAAATGAAACACATACGTCGCAGTAAAGGGTGCCGAAAGAGTTGCATTGATACACTGTGTACCACCTTCTGGCACATGCAAACGGTCACAGAAGTGCCGAATCGCATCCTACAATAGATTGCCCCAAGCATCTTGCACCTATTGTTGCAATTCCATAATGGCTCTTCCAGGCGCTGGAGAACCAGTAAGTTCCCACTACCACGTGTCCCATATGTCGTCTACTGAGGAGAGGTCTGGTAATCTCGCTGTCCAGGGCAATTGTTGTACACCACGCAGAGCATATTGAGTTGCAGCTGCCGTATGTGAACGTGCATTGTCCTGCTCGAAAAGCACATCACCTTCCTGTCGACGAAATGCCGGTGGCGTGGGGATAATAGCCTTAGCCTTGGGATGCGACCTCTCTTTCATGACAACAGAGTAGTCGTGATGTCTATGGTAACCTAGCCAGAGGCATCCGAGCTCTTAAACCTGCTGCAAATAGATTGTTGCCAATGGTCACCTACAACACAGGAGGTTCAATACGATTTCGTTCCTGAATGGTGTTCAGTTGGCCACAAATTCTCGCAAAAAGCGTCGATTTTGAAGTGCATCTATACAACCCAAAACATCCAGTACCTAGTCTCCAGGTGTGGGAATGTCCCATGGGCCAGCCGGAGTGGCCGAGCGGTTCTAGCCGCTTCAGTCTGGAATTGCGCGACCGCTACTGTCGCAGGTTCGAATCCTGCCTCGGGCATGGATGTGTGATGTCCTTAGGTTAGTTAGGTTTAAGTAGTTCTAAGTTCTATGGGACTGATGACCTCAGAAATTAAGTCCCATAGTGCTCAGAGCCATTTGAACCATTTTTAAATATCCCATCCACCACTGTTGAAAGCAGCAACACATCACGTGATAAACTGTGCACATGTGCACCAGCCTGCCGATACGCCCATCCAGCTTGCCACTGGTCCACTGTAACATCCAGTTCAAATGATTGAAGCTATTTACCAGGAGTACTTACTCGTCGGTGGGGCACAGTTTACCCTAGAATGAATGTAGCAAACACTCTTCACTTGTAAACTCAGTACAGTTACTGGCTGCAAATATAAAATGGAGGGTGCACAGACAGGCCTTCTGAACGCCATCTTATCCCGAAGACCGTGACAAATGAATCACTAACAAAACAAACCCTCAGTAAGCACTTGTTAAACCCTGGTGCCGCTGAACACAGACCTTGAAGGATGTACACTTTTTTCCTTCGATATATAACCTGTTGTATAGCCAAATGTTTCACTTCACTGTGCCGGCTTTGCCCCTGAGCAAAGTGGAGAACTACAAGAATTTTAAGAAAGTGACTTGCATCAGTACGACTTTGTTTCACTTGTTATCCTGTGAAACCAGTGGGCACTGCACTCACTCGTCTTTTATTGATACAAGTTGGCTTCGTTAACAAATGGACAAGAGCTTTTATGTCGATTCTGATCCAGGATCTTACTTTGTCTTCCATTTTTATGTAGTTAGGATGGAACAGTGAAACCCCTCGTGGGATATAAAAAGTTGCCGGACCATTTTGTTCCATTTTACATTCATGCATACTTGAACCAGTAGCTGCAGCATATAATAGCGTACATATTAATGTTTATTAATGTTGTTTATGTACCTATAATTCGGGGATTTTGGGGGAATTTTAACGAGAATTTTGTGTTGCGTGTAAAGATTTTTCTTGTATTGCATGTGCAGAGATCTTGTATTACATGTGAAAGTGTTTTGTGTGTTGAGTCATCCACTCGTGGTACGTTTTTGATAGCAATAATTCGTTGTGTAATAGACTCTAATTTCTTGTGTTTTAAACATGAATAGGGTAAGTCGAACGCAAGTAAAATTACTAGGCGAGAGGTTCAATAGATCCAGAGGAACTCTTGATGAAATTTTTTGAGGGGAGGCGTCGACAGCAGTTGCACGAAACCCAGGAAATAGTTGCAGCGAGTCAACAGAGCAAAACAAGAAAGATTTGCTGAACGGAATCGAGAACATCATAGAGCAGTTAAATTCTAGAAACACGGTTAATTTTACATTTTGGGCTAAGCAGATGACAGATACAGCTGAAGCAGACAGAAGAAAGTCGAGAAAAGCGTTAGAAAATCCCAGGAAGACAGAAAACAAGCAGAAACAGGTAGGACTAAAGCTGTAGCAAGTAGAAAAAACGCGTAGGTGAGAAATACAAAGGCCAAAGCAGACACGAGATTAGCTGAGGCGTATACCAAATAAGCCGAGAAAGACAGAAGACAGTTTAGGCAAGAGATGGCAGCATTACGACGGGAATTCGATGGTCGTATTAAACTGGTAGACGAAAAATGGCTGACGTTTTTAAGACAATCGAAACTTACGTTACCAGGATGGTAAATGATGATTCAAATCTCAAAGTGTGCAGGTTCTGGAAGAGCAAACCAATTTTGAGATCAGAGAACCGGTGTGATTCTCCGAAACTCCGAAACTGTGAAATTTTTTTCATTTAAACAAAGTCTCGAGAACATAAGAAAAGAGACTGAGCGGATGCAAGTTGCGGAGCCATTACTGCCCTGGCAAAGGTAAGGATAAGAAATAAAGAGCGGCAAGTTTCTTATAACTCTGTCCCTAGCGACGTGTCGTCAGCAATGCAATATAGGGTCACTGTGAGGGAAATATGTCTTTCACCGAAGTCCCTGCCGAGCCGCATATTAGGACATGGATAGGGCACTTTAAGGACAGTCTGTTGAGCTCCTGGTCAACCCAAACAAAGTTAGAATAAATGGGTATTCCGGTGAGTGTAGACGGCATCACAAAAATTGTCAGTCATCAGACACTGTACAATCTTTTCGGGATTCGAATCCGAAATCATGGCCGGCCGAAGTGGCCGTGCGGTTAAAGGCGCTGCAGTCTGGAACCGCAAGACCGCTACGGTCGCAGGTTCGAATCCTGCCTCGGGCATGGATGTTTGTGATGTCCTTAGGTTAGTTGGGTTTAACTAGTTTTAAGTTCTAGGGGACTAATGACATCAGCAGTTGAGTCCCATAGTGCTCAGAGCCATTTGAACCATTTTGAACCGAAATCATGAAGTTGTACTCATCGACTGTAGGACGAAATAGAGTACGATTAAATATCATAAAAGCTCTTTCACTGGAAGAAACACACTTCCAATCTTATCTACAGTATCTTGAGTAGAATTTAAAATGGGATCATCGTCTCGACCATCAATACTGTAATGATGATCTGACTCAACTCTTCATTAATACAATGCCAACAGAACACAAAAGATCCCTTCTCTTTGTTAAGAAAATCGACTCGGAGTCATGTAAACTGCCTTTAGCGGATGTTGATGAGTACATACGTAAGTCAATAGATTGAGCTCTGCAACAGAGCGAAATCCATATAGAAACTTATGATACACTGAGTGGATGAATGGTAATGCTGGGAAAACAGCGGCCGGCCTCAAAATCAGAGGAAATAGACGCAATCAAAGACCAAGGCTTTATGAGGAGAGACCACGTTCAGCAAACTTACTGCAAGAACCAACGAGGTAACAGGAAAGCGGAAGATTCTAAATAACTGAAATAAGGAACCAGCTCGAGAATATTGTCCACAAGACTGAATAACTACTTAATCGGCATTTGAAGATGACTACTGGACTATTCTACTGTCACCAACATACACAACGCGTCAGGACCACGAAGGTAAGATAAGAGAAATTAGGGCTCATACGGAGACATACAGATAGTCATTTTCCACCCGCTCCATTTGCGAGTGGGACGGGAAAGGAAAATACTGGTAGAGCTACAGGGTACCCTCCGCCACACACCGTATGGTGGCTTGCAAAAAAATGTGTGTTAATTCCTAAGGGACCAAACTGCTAAGGTCATCGGTCCCTAGACTTACAGACTACTTAACCTAAGTTATGCTAAGAACAATACGCACACTCATGCAGGAGGGACGACTCGAACCTCCGGCGCGAGGGGCAGCGCAATCCGTGACATGGCGCCCCAAACCGCGTGGCCACTCAGCGCGGCTGGTAGCTTGCAGAGTATCTATGTAGATGCAGATGTAGAGCAAGAATTGGCTTAGTTTTAGTTTACGTGCTGTAATTTGTGTATGCATTTGAGTTATTTTGAAATGCTCCTTACCCATAAGTTCTTGTTACTGATTAGTAGTAGGGCTATCGTGTAATTTCTTTAGTGATCTCATTAGTGGGTATTACATTTTGTACATGTGCATGTGGCCTCTAGAGGCACGTAAGGAATAAATAGATGTGTAAGGCACCAGGGATTGACGCACCTCGCAAGATTATTTTTATTTTAAATATGCGTGTAGAGCCACGGCTGCTTTCGCAAAATAGCATGGGGCAATAATTTCTTATTGCACAAGCTTAATGCTGTGTGTTGTCAACATAAGCGAGAATGATAGATGGATCCTGACAACATTATTGTTTTGTGTTTCAGAGGCATTAGGAAGATAGGGTACCAAAGTACAGTGTCATTCCTTTAACCTTTTTTTTCTTGCAGGGCCTCTCCTCGTTATTTTGTTTCTAAAGGTTTTATCCACATGTTTTGTGACATAAATCTTCCGGTCAGAAAGTGGGTTTCCTTGAGGGAAACCATTAGTTTCAACCCCTATTCGCAGAGTTTAGAAGGGTGTAGTGTACAACAGTGCGTCGCAAGAGGTAATTTTGTGTGTCGCGTGAGGAAGATTAATGGATTACTTGTTCCTCGTGGTCATAGGATGCACTGTATATTTTATTGTGCGTTTTTTGTCTATCGACAGCTACCCTGCTGTACTTTCAGATTTAATTTTAGGATAGGTCGGATGCCAGTTTTTGCCAGCAGAGGTATGAGTGATCTCGACCATGTTTTTGTTAGCTATTGTGTACTCCTCTAGGACTGATTTTCTTTCACTGGCCTGAGCGGCTAGCAATTGTTGTTAATTTGAATTTGCACCAGCTCTTGTAACACGATGCATTACACACATCTTACTTCCATTATCATATGGACAGACCTATAGTTCAGCGCCACGATACTAATAAATTAACAGACAACGAAATCATAAACTTGCGACAGAATTACAAAGCTTATCTTTATGATAAAATTACACACATCACAGCCTCACCATGGCTTTTCAATTCAGTTATAATACAATCAAACCACACCTTATCCTTGCCATGCCTTTTCAATTCACATACAACTATGTAAGTTCAGGTCTACCAATACAGGCACAACACAACCCCTCAGTGTCAAATCCTTGACACACATTGATGCCAGCACGCATGCAGATACAGACACACCCAGTGGCACAAGTCACTCTTATGCCCCACTTCAGAATCGTTGCAGCAGGCTCTCAGTTGCCTTATTTTTTAGAGGTACGGAGGAAACACTGTCTGCTGCCCCAGACAAATGATGTCCATGTGAGAGATGCCCACACCCCATACTGACCACTGCAGTCCTACTGCTCCGCTGCCTCCACTGGCCTCTCTCACTCCACGGCACTGTACTGCTTCTCAGAGTCCATCTGGTTTCGGTGATGTAAACCAACTGCTGATTCCACAGCAGCGCCCTCAGCTAATAACTGCGGTCAGCCCCTTCCTTCATCAACGCCGATAAAAAAGACAAACACGGCCGACGAACCATGCCATGTCTGGCATCGGACCAAGGGCTGTCCACCGTGGCGACAGCGGCCTGAGCATTGGCTCAGGCACATGCTGCCACTTCCTCTCCTTACTGCCACCTACCTGCAGCCACCTTCCTGCTGTCTGCCCAGGCTCCATTACTTCGAGACTATCTCTCAAAGACAGGACGTAAACAAGACTCAGTGGCTGCTCTGGATGGCTTGCTACTGCACGCAAGATCTTGTCCACTGCTGATAACTATGGGACCCCAGAACTGGCTTCGAATTCTTGCTGATTTCAAGTCGTACCGCCGGACTCCTAACCGCTGTGACGCACCGCTACAGCAAGGCTAGGTGTTCCACCCAACCAGCGTCCAACCGTGAGACTTGAGCCCCAGAATCATACATTTCAATATCACGGCACAGACTACCAACAATTGTTAAACTATTACAGAACACAAACTATTTTAACCTAACTTCAAAGGTCTTGTTTCTTTAGGATATATTCCATACCGTAGATCGTGTTACCGTATTACTTGTCAATTGATTGTAAGTAAATTACCTAGCACAGTTAACAGACTAAAAGTTGGGCTAGCAATAAATCAGAAGTACCGATATTTACTCACAATTTATAAGCACACATCAAAAAAAGTTTTGCATCACCCCTGGTCCCAGAACTCCTGAAAATAGTCGTTGACTGTGGATATTGTATCACAGACACAGTCCCTCTGACTGTCCAGAGATGTCCTAAACCCGCCCACAGATGTAAACAACCATGCATGAGCAGCGCCTATTAGATGGAGGGGGTCCGACGGCCGATCAGTTCCACTCATTCCACCGGGAACGAGGTACACGGCTCGTGTTGTGTGTAGTTCTACCATGCCTAGACGGTCAATACCACGGTTCGATCGCGTCCGCATTTTTACTTTGTGTCAGAAATGGCTCTCAACAAGGATAGTGTCCAGGCGTCTCGGAGTGAACCAAAGCGATGTTGTTCGGACATAGAGGAGATACAGAGAGACAGGAACTGTCGATGACATGCCTCGTTCAGGCCGCCCAAGGACTACTACTGCAGTGGATGATCGCTACCTACGGATTATGCCTCGGAGGAACCCTGACACCAACGCCACCATGTTGAATAATGCTTTTGGTGCAGCCACAGTACGTCGTATTAGGACTCAAACTGTGCGCAATAGGCTGCATGATGCGCAACTTCACTCCTGACGTCCATGGTGGGGTCCATCTTTGCAACCACGACAATATGCACCGCGGTACAGATGGGCCCAACAATATGCTGAACGGACCGCTCAGGATGAGTGTCGCATATGCCTTCAACCAAACAATCGTCGTCGACGTGTTTGGAGGCGACCCAGTCAGTCTGGACGCCTTAGACACACTGTCCAGCGAGTGCAGCAAGGTGGAGGTTCCCTACTGTTTTGGTGTGGTATTATGTAGGGCCGACGTACGCCACTGATGGTCATGGAAGGCGGAGTAACTGGTGTACGATACGTGAATGCCATCCTCCGACCGATAGTGCAATCATATCGGCAGCATAGTGGCAACGCATTCGTCACCATGGACAACAATCCACTGGCCATCGTGCACATCTTGTGAATGACTTGCTTCAAAATAACGACATCGCTCGACCAGAGAGGCCAGCATGATCTCCAGACATGAACCCTATCGAAAACTCCTTGGATAGATTGAAAAGGGCTGTCTATGGACAACGCGACGTTCCAGCCACTCCGAGGGATCTACGCCGAATCGCCGTTGAGGAGTGGGACAATTTGGACCATGCTTCAATGCAAGAGGACGTGTTACCGGGTAATAGAAGTACCGGTGTAACAGCAATGTGGACCACCACCTCTGAAGGACTCGGTGTATGGCGGTACAACACGCAATGTGTGGTTTTCATGAGCAATAAAAAGGGCGGAAATGATATTTATGTTGATCTCTATTCAAATTTTCTGTTCAGGTTCCGGAACTCGCGGAACCGAGGTGATGCAAAACTTTTTTGATGTGTGTAGTATCTTAGTCCACAAATGAAGGAGTGAAGCCGTACTGTGTATCATCAACTGCATCATTTCTGAGACTAATCTCGACTCAAGACTGCTGTGGCATGTCCTCACATCAGGCAGCTGCCTAGAGCAAGTGATTATTGTTCTACGAACTCTGGCCCGCACTTCGTGGAGTATGCATACATTTCACCTCAACACTCACATTGTGTCGATAGTTGGGGCAATGTCAACATATCAGACAAACAAGCACGATGAAATTCGTGCAACGTAAATCTGATCCATGAAACTAAAACGCGAAACATTATTAACTTATCCCAGGCACCCATAAAAATGTAGTGGCGAGATGCCATTAATAGAATGGTGTGCTAAACTTAAAGACGAAAGTAGCTTTTGCATGAAGTGTCGGTGTTAAGTAACACAGTTGTACGAATACAGTTCAAAAGGACACTGAAAGAAATACGCAATGAGACGAAAAGAAATGACATTTTTATTCAAAGACAATAGTTACACTGTACTCACCACGATACATGACGCTGCCCTGAACATTACTGAAGGTGAGGCAATGTTCTTAATAGACTGTGTGATCACCGTAGACAGCAATGCACGCATGGCAAGTGCTCCCATGCTGGCCACAAGTTTGGTGGAGAGTTCTAGCAGTACGACGAAACATTCCTCCACCAGCGAGGTTGACGTTTGCTGGATGGTCGTTGGAGCATGTGGACGTGCTGCAGTACGTTACCCCAACTCATCCCACAAATGCGAGATGGGATTTAAGTCGGGGAAACGGGTAGGCCAGTCCACTCGCTGAATCTCGTCTCGTTCCAAGAGGTCCTAAACCTGCGCCGTTCGATGTGGTCGCACCTTGTCATCCATAAAAATGAACCCTGGTCGAATGTACCCCTGAAAAGACGCACAAGCGGAAGGAGTACATTATCACAATAATGTTGACCGGTCAGTGTATTGTGTTCAAAGAATTAGAGTTCGGTACGCCCATGTAACAGTATAGCTCTCCGCACCATGACACTGGACCACCGAAACGACCTGGTTAAAAGAGGTTGTACCTGATGCAACAAGGGGCAAGATGACATAGCTTGTTTTGCATGGCCTCCACGTTCACCCTATCCGACGCCATGCGGTTCATAACGGACAATGTGTATTTGCTTCCGCTATGAGCTGGTCTGCCTAACTTAAAAAACAGGATTAAATCAGCTGTTGCAACAATTACTCCAGACACTCTGATCAAGGTTTGGAAGGAACTCGCCTATATACGTGATGCGGGCCATGTGTCACATTGAACACTTGTAAGAAAACCGTTTGAGTTGCTGTTTCATTTGGTGTATTATTTATAGTTCTAAATTGGATATAATAAATGCTACAAAGTCTTAAAACACTGATATTCATTTTGAAACACCCGGTGTTTGGCATCGTTAGCTTTCGACTGTGCAAAATGAACACCCCCGCTCATTTTGATGGTGCTCATATAATTCAAGATGACCACCTGATCAACAGCAGACCAACGAGTCCGATGGCAACTACCACTGCAGCTCCACCTTGACGGCCCTATTCTCCAGGCACGTCTGCATTCAACTCCCCCCCCCCTTCCCCTCCCCCCCCCCCCCTCCCCCCGCGTGCTGCGTGGTTGTATGTTACTAACGAACTGTTCTTGTCCCCCAACAACTCCTACTTTGCGCAACTAACAAATGTTTAGCTTTCAGGTGTTTTCGCGTAAAGACAGTGCACATTATGCCTTGAAGTATTATTTCAACCATTTAATCAAATTACTTCCTTAAATCAAATGATTCTTTACAATGCAGGTTGTTTCAAACAGATTAATTCGATTTCACAATACATCTACGTGACTGAAGATAGAAACACAGGGAATTTTAACTAATGCATCGAAAATAAAAGTTTACCTGGGGCCAGCTGTGACGCTCGTTCGTTACCAAGCAGAGGTGGCAAAAAATAACTGATAGAAATAAACGGTTACTGTGAAGTAGCAGTTACTGTGATAACCGCCCATCTGTTACTAGTAAAATTATTATTTTAATAACTGCCAATAGCGCGTGCCGCCTTCTGCTTACCGAAGTGGGCACTGCGCTTTCGTGTCATCTGAGATCTGACCACGAATTAACGAACAGTGCAGAGGAACGGACTATGTAGAAGGTATCCTATAGCTCGTAGATATAGCTGTGAGGCAGCACGCCATCTGTTCACCGAAGTGTGTACTATGCTTTTGTGCTACCTAACTACATATACACTCCTGGAAATTGAAATAAGAACACCGTGAATTCATTGTCCCAGGAAGGGGAAACTTTATTGACACATTCCTGGGGTCACATACATCACATGATAACACTGACAGAACCACAGGCACATAGACACAGGCAACAGAGCATGCACAATGTCGGCACTAGTACAGTGTATATCCACCTTTCGCAGCAATGCAGGCTGCTATTCTCCCATGGAGACGATCGTAGAGATGCTGGATGTAGTCCTGTGGAACGGCTTGCCATGCCATTTCCACCTGGCGCCTCAGTTGGACCAGCGTTCGTGCTGGACGTGCAGACCGCGTGAGACGACGCTTCATCCAGTCCCAAACATGCTCAATGGGGGACAGATCCGGAGATCTTGCTGGCCAGGGTAGTTGACTTACACCTTCTAGAGCACGTTGGGTGGCACGGGATACATGCGGACGTGCATTGTCCTGTTGGAACAGCAAGTTCCCTTGCCGGTCTAGGAATGGTAGAACGATGGGTTCGATGACGGTTTGGATGTACCGTGCACTATTCAGTGTCCCCTCGACGATCACCAGTGGTGTACGGCCTGTGTAGGAGATCGCTCCCCACACCATGATGCCGGGTGTTGGCCCTGTGTGCCTCGGTCGTATGCAGTCCTGATTGTGGCGCTCACCTGCACGGCGCCAAACACGCATACGACCATCATTGGCACCAAGGCAGAAGCGACTCTCATCGCTGAAGACGTCACGTCTCCATTCGTCCCTCCATTCACGCCTGTCGCGACACCACTGGAAGCGGGCTGCACGATGTTGGGGCGTGAGTGGAAGACGGCCTAACGGTGTGCGGGACCGTAGCCCAGCTTCATGGAGACGGTTGCGAATGGTCCTCGCCGATACCCCAGGAGCAACAGTGTCCCTAATTTGCTGGGAAGTGGCGGTGCGGTCCCCTACGGCACTGCGTAGGATACTACGGTCTTGGCGTGCATCCGTGCGTCGCTGCGGTCCGGTCCCAGGTCGACGGGCACGTGCACCTTCCGCCGACCACTGGCGACAACATCCATGAACTGTGGAGACCTCACGCCCCACGTGTTGAGCAATTCGGCGGTACGTCCACCCGGCCTCCCGCATGCCCACTATACGCCCTCGCTCAAAGTCCGTCAACTGCACATACGGTGCACGTCCACGCTGTCGCGGCATGCTACCAGTGTTAAAGACTGCGATGGAGCTCCGTATGCCACGGCAAACTGGCTGACACTGACGGCGGCAGTGCACAAATGCTGCGCAGCTAGCGCCATTCGACGGCCAACACCGCGGTTCCTGGTGTGTCCGCTGTGCCGTGCGTGTGATCATTGCTTGTACAGCCCTCTCGCAGTGTCCGGAGCAAGTATGGTGGGTCTGACACACCGGTGTCAATGTGATCTTTTTCCCATTTCCAGGAGTATAGTTACCAGAAGGAGTTCGTGCGCCTGTGGAGTTAACCGTCAGTATGTGAGTTTGGGTATTTTCTGTGGCGGTCACACTATATGTTCACAGTTTTTGTTGTCTGGAATTTACGGGCTGCCACTACGGTAACGTGGAAGTGAGGAACTGTACGTTGTGGCAGACGATGATATTTCCAGAGAGTCAAGTATTCGAATGAAACAAGGATTTTCGTACTTTTACGTCTGGGGGATTCCATAGAGTTTACAAATAACGTGATCCACCTGCTGCCACACATGAGGTTGGCGTTAACCCGTACGCCCGGTAGCGCGGCCCAGAATCAGTTTGCACGACAAGCAAACCAAATAAAAAAAAGTTAATATCTCAATGCAAGTTTCCCAGATTCAGCAATAGGACAACGATAAAACATACAGAAACTAAAAATATCAAAATGGGCTGTGACATCACACAACTGGGCTGGCCAGCCGAATATTAGCCATTCCTCATGTGTCTGCCTGGCGTTTTCCGACGCGTTTTTCATTTCTTTCTTTTTTTTTAGGTGGGAGGGGGGTCCTATCATTCTGTCCCTTCTCCTTATCAGTATTTTCCACATATTCGTTTCCTCTCCGATTCTGCGCAGAACCTCCTCTTTCCTTACCTTATTAGTCCACGTAATTTTCAACAGTCGTCTGTAGCACCATATCTCAAAGGCTTCATTCTCTTGTGTTCCGGTTTTCCCACAGTCCATGTTTAACTACCATACAGTGTTGCACTCCAAATGTACATTCTCAGAAATTTAAGGCCTATGTTTGATACTAGTAGGCTTCTATTGGCTAGGAATTCCCTTTTTTCCATTGCTTGTCTGCTTATTATGTCCTCCTTGCTCCGTCCGTCATTGGTTATTTTGCTGTCTAGATAGGAGAAATCCTTCACTTCGTCTACTTCGTGACCATCGGTCCTGATATTAAGTTTCTCGCTGTTCTCATTTCTCCTACTTTTCATTACTTTCGTCTTCCTTCGAATTACTCTCAGTCCATATTCTGTAATCATCAGGTTGTTCATTCCATTCAGCAGATCTTGTAATTCTTCTTCACTTTCATTCAGGATAGCAATGACATCAGAGTATCGTATATATTGCTTCCATTATCAACAGCAACGTCAGAACTGCTTCTCTCGTGCCTTTACCTTTCCCAAGTCCAAAGTGATCGTCATCTAGCACATACTCAATTTTCCTTTCCATTTTTCTTTATATTATTCTTGTGAACAACTTCGATGCACGAGCTTGTAAGCTGATTGTGTGATAATTCTCGCACTTGTCAGCTCCTGCAATCTTTGGAAATGTGGGGATGATATTTTTCCGAAAGTCAGATGGTATGTTGCCAAATTCATACATTCTACACTCCAACATGAATAGTCAAATGGCTCTGAGCACTATGCGACATAACTTCTGAGGTCACCAGTCGTCTAGAACTTACAACTAATTAAACCTAACTAACCTCTGGACATCACTCACATCCACGCCCGAGGCAGGATTCGAACCTGCGACCGTAGCGGTCGCTTGGTTCCAGACTAGCGCCTAGAACCGCACGGCCACTCCGGCTGGCCCGCGAATAATCGTTTTGTTGCCACTTCCCCCGATGATTTTAGAAGTTCTGATGGAATTTTGTCTGTCCCTTCTGCCTTATTTGATCTTAAGTCCTCCTAAGCTCTTTAAAATTCTGGTTTTATACTGGATACCTTACCTCTTCTAAATCGACTCCTGCTTCTTCTTCTATCACATTCGACAAATCTTTCCCCTCGTAAAGGCTTTCAATGTATTCTTTCCACCTATCCGCTCTCTCCTCTGCATTATTCAGTGGAATTCCCGTTACAAACATAATGTTACCACCCTTGATTTTAATGACACCCGAGGTTGTTTTGACTTTCCTGTATGTTGACTCTGTCCTTCCTATAACCATTTCTTTTCCGATTTCTTCACATTGTTCATGCAGCCAATTCGTTTTTGCTTCCATGCATTCCCTGTTTATTTCATTCCTCAGCGACTTGTGTTTCTTATTCCCGAGTTTCTCTGAACATTTTTGTACTTCCTTCTTTCATCGAGCCGGCCAGAGTGGCTGAGCGGTTCTAGGCGCTACAGCCCGGAACCGCGTGACCGCTATGGTCGCAGGTTCGAATCCTGCCTCGGGCATGGATGTGTGTGATGTCCTTAGGTTAGTTAGGTTTAAGTAGTTCTAAGTTCTAGGTGACTGATGACCTCAGATGTTAAGTCCCTTAGTGCTCAGAGCCATTTGAACCATTTTTTTCCTTCATCGATTTACTGAAGTGTTTCTGCTGTCACTCATGGTTTCTTCGCAGTTACCTTCTTTGTACCTAGGTTTATCTTTCCAACATCTGTGATGGCTCTTTTTAGAAATGTCCATTCCTCTTCCACTGCACTGGCTACTGAGCTATTCCTTATTGGTGTACCTATAGCCTTAGAGAACTTCAAGCGTATCCCGTCATTCCTTAGTACTTCCGCACCCCACTTCTTTGCGCATTGATTCTTCCTCACTAATGTCTTAAACTTCAGCCTACTCTTCATCCCTATTGTATTGTGATCTGTGTATATATCTGCTCCTGGATACACCCTTAAAATTCAGTACCTGATTTCGGAATCTCTGTCTGACCATGATGTAATCTAACAGAAATCTTCCCATATCACCCAGCCGTTTCCAAGTACACCTCCTCCTCTTGTGATTCTTGAACAAAGAATTCGCTATTACTAGGTGAAATTTATTACAGAACTTAAGTAGTCTTTCTCCTCTCTCATTCCTTGTGTCGAGCCCATATTATCCTGTAATGTTTTCTTCTACTCCTTCCCCCACAACTGCATTCCAGTGCCCTTTCAATATCGTCATATACTTTCTCCACCTCTTCATCTTCAGCTTGCGACGTCGGCATGTATACCTGAACTATCGGTGTCGGTTTGCTGTTAATTCTGATAAGAATAACCCTATCGCTGAACTGTTCACAGTAACACACTCTCTGCCCTACCTTCCTATTAATAGCGAATCCTACTCCCGTTATATCATTTTCTGCTGCTGTTGATGTTACCCTACACTCATTGACAGAAATCCTTGTCTATATTTCTATTTCATTTCACTGACCCCTACTACATCTATATTCAGCTTTTGTATTTCCCTCTGCACGAGAGCAGAACCGAATTATGTTCATAGGGTTCGACAATCATTAACTGGTGTTGTGAGAGTCGTACTTCTCTCACTTCAAAATAAGGAAAGAAAACGAGTGACTTACAACCCAAAATACAAGGTTGTGCAGAAAGCATTTGTTAATGGCCATTGCGCATTTGCTTATGGGGAAGGCTGTCTGTTAAACAAGTTAATGCGGGCTAAGCACAGCTGGTATCTCACACAGCTACAGTTCACAGTACCCCCTCACCTAAAGCTCCCACGTTAAAGGATCTGGGCTGCGAAGGATATAACTGATACTAGCCCTCCATGATGGTGATAACCAACATTTTGAAGAGCTTTGTGAATTCATTCTGGGCGTGTACTAGATCTGGAATGAAAGAAAACAATTTACAAAACTCAATGCGTGTTTTAAATGTTTACCTTGAGCCAGGAAGTTAATCAAAAGCTGGAAACGCTTTTAAAAACCAAGCTGAAGTTATTCTGCACAAAGGAGTGACTAAAGAGAAGAATTTGTGGCCCTAGCTGTGGATCCTAAAGTAGAGAATTGCAGTGTACAGTATTAAATTCGATAGTAAAGGAAGGTGTTAACATTAACTTGTTCAACTGAAAGCATACAGCAAGGACAGACGTAAGGCGAAATGAGTTCCTGTACTTAAACATACGTATCCCCAAATATATTTTAGGTAAAGTAGCAGACTATTACGTACAACATAATGCTTGATATTCTACGCAATTATACATACATTTTATAAGGACATACATTTTATAAGGATTTGAATTTTTAATATGCATCTGACAATAAAACAACTTGGATTGATATTACAAAATGTGTCCCTAGGTGAATTATACCAAGCAAACCTTCTGGGTTTCAGCGCTACTTGAAGGTAAATGAAGATGTCCCCTTCAGGCTCAGGTTATGTTCTAAAATTACCCACGAGCTTTTATTTCAATGACTGAAAGTTTGATTGAGGAATACATGCATCTACTAAAGCAATGCTGCACTTGAGACTGATAACCGCAACGACCTAAGCAAATGTGGACCAACGCTTGTCACTGTAAATGATGCTCACTGTAAATATTCAGCGTGAGACATGCAGAAAGATGCCATCATTGCCGTGTCCTGCGGTACAGGGATGGTTCAAATGGCTTTGAGCACTATGGGACTTAGCTTCTGAGGTCATCAGTTCCCTAGAAGTTAGAACTACTTAAACTTAGCTAACCTAAGTACAACACACACATCCATGCCCGAGGCAGGATTCGAACCTGAGACCGTAGCGGTCGCGTGGTTCCAGTCTGTAGCGCCTAGAGCAGCTCGGCCACTCCAGCCGGCGCGGTACAGGGAGAGGATCAACCTTCCACCAGCACGAACTCTTTACACCAATCGGCTACTAACACACACATCAGATTCATGCGTGTCTCTATCGCATAACCCATTCTCTATATTCTAGCTGAATCGTACAGCATTCCCTTTTCTTCTCACCAAATAGCACATAACCGCCAATCGCTGAATAAGAACACTCAGCCGGCCATTAGCGCGATAACTTCTTGTACGATAGTCCCACCAATAAATCGTTTGATCTTAAACCGCCAATGAGTTTTCCATCTCCCCCTTCTTTCTCTGCTTCTACTCCATCTTCGTGATACCACAAACATTTTTACCAATCGCGTGTGTTGGTGCCCTGCAACTAGCTTCGCATCGATGGTCCTCTGAAAGTAGAAAATTGTTCCTGAGGATAGGCTCTTATTTTTCTGCGAGGCGTGTTTCTTTAGGAAAACATAAGATGGTTATCTGCTCAAGAAATCTTCAGAACACGCGAAAGTGCCAGCCTTCCACTGATGAAGCTCCTCCCTGGTCTCTGCTGTCACAGTGCTGGGGGTGGCTCATAAATGCACAATAGCTCCGACCCCCTGGAGCTCGCCTGGCGAGGACTTACATGGAGTCAACACCTGAGGCTGCCTGCCTGTGCAGCTGACAGGAAGGGTTTTTTCGTTTCTTCAGACGCTGCTCTTCCTGTCCTGTATTCAGCATACTTCCCTATTCTCACAAGCTCTCAAAAGTAAAAAGAAAAGAAGATGTGCACCATGTTTAATGTATTTGAGGTTCGAAGTTTGTTGGAAGTCAGTATGCACAGTCACTGCAGTCCAAGTCGCTTGTATAGACGTTATTATCATACTCCGTCCTCTTATTATCCTCCAGTTGTTATATTAAATGAAAAGGGACATGGCAGATGACTTGCTACTTTTCAAATTTTCTTGCTAGGTATAATATTTAGTGATGATTCTATATTCCATTTAAATGGAAAAGTGAACCGTCACAACCTAAAAATATGGCAAACATGGCAGCTACATTTGTAATCGAGCATGAGGCGTACTCTCCAAAGCTTGACGTATTTAGCGCCACTTCCCAGGGTAAGTTCCTTTATGCGGGAAAGGCGCGTGTAGGAGTTAGACCTCTTGATACGTTGAAGATCTGACTTTTGAACCGATGAATGACCGCTGCAGTAGCTAAAACGTTTTTGTTTTATGACTCTACTTTGTTTTGCCATAGCACAAATTTCAGATTCTAGTAGACTTTGTATGTGTACCTCTCCTTCCATCAACTTCGGGTATACTGCGATCCTGTGAACGTAGTAACTTCAGACATGTTCGCAGAAGGTTGGGACGAACGTGACTCTCGGCTGGATGGTTGTTGTGTTTGGTAGAAAGTCTTTCCTGAAGGTGTTTGGATTGTGGCTTTGTATGGAAGTGAAAAGTGGACGATTAAAAGGTCGGACAAGAACAGAATACAAGCTTTTCAAATGTAGTCTAATAGGAGGAACTGAACAGAAATTGAGAGAAAAGTAATGGCTTTATTTATCTGGAAGATACAAAATGTATTTGAAACATTCTATATTTTAAATAGAACATACAATTTTATGTACATCATTTAGGTGACAATAAATTTATTCTTGTAGTTGTCGCTACAGACTTAAGCCCAATGACTGGTTTGGCGCAGTTATGCATGCTACTCTATCCTGTTCAAGTCTCTTCATCTCTGAAGAACTACTGCGAACAACATTCGTTTGAACTACTGCGAACAACATTCGTTTGAACCTGCCTATTTTATTCATCTCTTGGTCTCTCTGTACAATTTTTGCCCTCAACACTTCACTCCACAACTAAATTAGTGATCCCTTGACGTCTCAGAATGTCTCCTCTCAACCGATTTCCTCTTTTAGTCAAGATGTGCCAAAAATTTCTTTTTTCCCCAATTCTGTTCAGTACTTCCCCATTACTCTTATCATCTACCCATTTAATCTTCATCATTCTTCTGTAGCACCAAATTTCAAAAGCTTCTATTCCTTCTTGTCTGAACTGTTCCTCGTCCACATTTCACTTCTGTGCGTGGCTACGCTCCAGGCCTTCAAAAAGTACTTCCTGACACTTAAATCTCTATTCGATGTTAAGAAATTTCTCTTCTTTGGAAGTGCTTTCCTTACCACTGCTAGCGTACATTTCATAACCTTTCTACTTAAGTCACCATCAGTACTTTTATTGCCCAAATAGCAAATCTCATCTGCTGCTCCTGCTATAAGTGAATTATTTCTTATTCTAATTCTCTCAACATCTCCTGATTTAAATCGACTACATCCCGTTACGATTGTTCTGCTTTTGTTGATGTTCATGTTTCGAGTCACTGTCCGTTCCGTTCAATTGCTCTTACAAGCCCTATGTTGTCTCTGATAAAATTACAATGTCATCTCAAACCTCAAAGTTTTTGTTTCTTCGATCTCAGCTTTAATTCCTTCTCCTAATCTTTTTGACACTCTATACTGCTTGCTCAATGTACAGATTGAATAACGTCTCGGACAGGCTACACCCTGTCTCAATCCATTCCAACCACTGTTTCCCTTTCAAGCAATTCCATTCTTTATAACTGCCGTTTCGTTTCTACACAAGTTGTAAATAGCCATTAACTCCCTATATTTTACTCCTGGTACCTTCAGAACTTCGGAGAGTGTAATCCACTCAACATTTTCAATATCTTTCTCTAAACTACAAATGCAGTAAACGTAGGTTTGCGTTTTTTAATCTAATCTTCTAAAATTATTCGTAGGGTCAGTACTGCCTCGCATGTTCTAGTATTTCTCCGGAACCCAAACAGATATTCCATGAAGTCTGCTTCTACCAGTTTTTTCATTATTCTGTAAATAATTCGTGTTAGTCTTTCGCAACTATCATTTATTAAACTCATAGTTCGGTGATTTTCACACTTGCCTTTTTCTGAAATTGTAAATATTACATTCTTGAAGTCTAAGGGTATTTCGCCTGCCTCATAAATCTGGTGAATAGTTTTCTCATCACTGGCTCTCCCAAACACATCGGTAGTTCTGACGGAATGTCATCTGCTCCATGAGCCTTGTTTCGACTTAGATCTTTCAGTGCCCTGTCAAATTCTTCTTGCAGTACCACATCTTCCATCTCATCTTCATGTAAGTCCTCCTCCTTTTCTTCCACCTTTGAGCTTCCCCTTCGTTCATTAGTTCTGGTTTTCCATCTCAGCTCTTGATGTTCATACAGCTGCTTCTCTTTTCTCCAAAACGCCTCTTTAATTTTCTTTCAGGGAGAATCTGTCTTTCTACTAACTACAAGTGCTTCTATATCCTTACATTTGTCCTCGAGACCTTCCTACTTAGTCATTTTCCATTTCCTCTCCGTCTGATTTCTTAAACGTTTGTGTTCCCTTTCACTTGATTCATTTTCTGCATTTTTATATTTTCTCCTTTCTTCAGTTCTTCAGTTAACATCAATATCTCATGTAATATCCAAGGAATACTACTAAGCCTTGTGTTTTATCTATTTGAACCTCTGCTACCTTCATTATTTCATCTCTAAAAGTTATCCATTCATCTTCTACAGTATTCAATCGTTGCCTTATGCATCATCTGAAACACTCAACCTCTGGTTCTTTCAACTTATCCAGGTCCCATCTTCTTAATTTCCTACCTTTTTCAGTTTCTTCGGTTGTAATCAACAGTTCATAACCAATAAATTGTGGTCAGAGTCCACACCTGCCTCTCGAAACGTCTTACATTTTAAAATCTGTTCCTGAAATCTCCCTCTTACTTTTATATAATCAATATAAAACCTACCAGTGTCTCCAGGTGTCTTCCACATGTACAACTTTTTTCGCGATTCTTAATCCAAATGATGGTAATGATTAAATTAAGCTCAGTGAAAAAGTCTACTAGACTGTTCCCTCTTTCATTCCTTTCCCGCAGTCCATATTTACGTAATATTTCTCCTTCTCCTTCCGTTCTTACAACCGGATTCCAGTCAACCATCGTAATTAAGTTTTCCTCTCCCTTAACTGTCTGAATAGCTCCTTTTATCTCATCATACATTTTTCTCAATGCCTTCATGATCTGCGGATCTATTTGTCTTATAGAACTTGTGCTACTGCGGTGGGTATTGGCCTTGTGTCTATTTTAGCTACGATAATGCGTTTACTTTGCTATTCATAGTAGCTTACTCGCATTCCTATTTTCTTTTTCATTATTAAACATACTCTTGTATTACCCCTATTTGAACTCCTGTTCCTTCTGCCACCGAACTTCACTAATTCCCACTATATCTAACTTGAACCTATCCATTTCCGTTTTCAAATATTCTAACCTACCTGTTCGATTAAGAGATCTAACATGAGTAGTCCCCGCCAGAGATCCGAATTGCGGGCTCTTTTAGATCCGGAATATTTTGCCCAAAAGGATGCCATCGTCGTTTAACCATACAGTAGAGGTGCATGTCAGCGGGAGAAATTACGGCGGTAGGCCTAGTTGCTTTTAGCCGTACCCAGTACTAGCAGAGCAAGGCCGTTTTGGTTAATCAGTCAGTCATCCAGACTGTTGCCCCTGCAACTACTGAAAAGGCTGCTGCCTGTCTCCAGGAACAACACGTCTGTCTGGCCTGTCAACAGATACGCCTCCGGTATCGTTGCACCTGCGATATGGCTTATCTAGATCACTGAGGAATGCAACCCACTCCACCGCTGAAAAGTCCCTGTTCACGGGAAGGGAGAATTTGTTCTTATCTATGTGATGATAAACATAACTGAAGTATCACCTGACCGAGAATGGCTGAAAATATGAAAACTAAAATATATTACACTTATCAGTAATTAACAAATTTTTACATGTGTCACCTTCCACATAATACCTTAGCACGACGGTAGGGAGCAACTGCATGACTTCCATAAAGGAATAACATGTGAAAGTAAAGTGTCATTTCAGTACAACATGACTATTCAGCCTTTATTAATGTCAGCTACAGTTCCTGTTTTTCAGACTTCATATATCCGAAGAATAGCCATATAGCCACATACCTTACAGCGAGCGAGCAAATTTCAGAGAATTCGCAACATAAACCAAACGTATCTATAGGCAATGAACACGATGCGACTCTGTACGCCATGGGTTTTTACGCTCAATAGAAGTGCTGTCCGTTACTTGGTAAGTTGAACTTGTGACCGTGTTTGGTGGTAGCTGACGTAGTAACCTCAATCATGTCGGTGCCACGTAGGACGGTGGAGCGAGACTGGAGTAGAGCCGAGTGGAATGCTGAGCACGTTTCAGAGTTGAGAACGGATGGATGAATCCAGTCCACGTTTCTTCTGCGCTCAGCGTACGCCCTGTTCGCAACTTCCGTTTCTTGAGGTTTTGCTGTCAGCATCAGGCAGCAAATGTAAAACCGATACCATGAGACAGATTTAAAAGTTCTGAGAGGGCGGAAACAAAAGTTCAGACTCCATCGTCGCAGTTTAACAGAGTGCCGAGGCAAGAGATAGGGGACAAATGCTTTGATCGATGGATAGTAGCGAATGATACGCAGTGAGTATGACAAAGCATTACACGTCATTGTAGGCACGTGTTGCTGTTTTCTCGCGTGTTAACTGGGCAGTAACAGCGTAGTGATTGATGCAGTCCACTTCAGGTAGCTCCCTCACGAAGCTTTCTTAATGATTTTAAAGAATATTTGACATTTTTCTTGCAAAGCATTTGCTCGCATATTTTCTGGATTATAGTGGGTGAACATTAATAAAACCGACAAACTGTAGGGACGGGTTCCTGACTGGGAATGGAGGCAAACAGGTCCTATGAACATGCGTCCGCAAATGCATCGTTGACACGGCAAACTGCGCTGATGAGTTAAAGTTCCTCTGACCACGTGCCTTGTGTTCCTTGTGTGTTGCAGTTTGTGGCACGAAGCGTACTGTAAGCAACAGAATGGTCCTGTATTCATGTCGGGAACAAGCCGAGATGGTGTTTGCCTACGGCCAAGCAGATGGAAACGTTCTAGATCCAGAACGACTATACCAAAAGAAGTACCCTCAGAGACACCAATCACGTCAAATAAAATACACTACTGACCATTAAAATTGCTAAACCACGAAGATGACGTGCTACAGACGCGAAATTTAACCGACAGGAAGAAGATGCTGTTGCCTGGTGAAACGTTGTGATGCCTCGTGTAAGGAGGAGAAATGCGTACCATCACGTTTCCGACTTCGATAAAGGTCGCATTGTAGCCTATCGCGATTGCGGTTTATCGTATCACGACATTGCTGCTCGTGTTGGTCCGAGATCCAATGACTGTTAGCAGAATGTGGAATCGGTGGGTTCAGGAGGGTAATACGGAACGCCGTGCTGGATCCCAACGGCCTCGTATCACAAGCAGTCGAGATGATAGGCATCTTATTCGCATGGCTGTAACGGATCGTGCAGCCACGTCTCGATCCCTGAGTCAACAGATGGGAACGTTTGCAAGACAACAACCATCTGCACGAACGGTTCGACGACGTTTGCAGCAGCATGAACTATCATCTCGGAGACCATGGCTGTGGTTACCCTTGACGCTGCATCACAGACAGGAGCACATGCGATGGTGTACTCAACGACGAACCTGGGTGACGAATGGCAAAACGTCATTTTTTTCGGATGAATCCAGGTTCTGTTTACAGCATCATGATGGTCGCATCCGTGTTTGGCGACATCGCGGTGAATGCACATTGGAAGCGTGTATTCGTCATCACCATACTGGCGTATCACCCGGCGTAATGGTATGGGGTGCCATTGATTACACGTCTCGGTCACCTCTTGTTCGCATTGACGGCGCTTTGAACAGTGGACGTTACATTTCAGATGTGTTACGACCCGTGGCTCTACCCTTCATTCGATCCCTGCGAAACCTTACATTTCAGCAGGATAATGCACGAGTGCATGTTGCAGGTCCTGTACGGGCCTTTCTGGATACAGAAAATGTTCGACTGCTGCCCTGGCCAGCACATTCTCCAGATCTCTCACCAACTGAAAATGTCTTGTCAATGGTGGCCGTGCAACTGGCTCGTCACAATACGCCAATCGCTAATCTTGATGAACTGTGGTATCGTGTTGATGCTGCGTGGGCAGCTGTACCTGTGCACGACATCCAAGCTCTGTTTGATTGAATGCCCAAGCGTATCAAGGCCGTTATTACGGCCAGAGGTGGTTGCTCTGGGTACTGATTTCTCAGGATCTATGCACCCAAATTACGTGAAAATGTAATCACGTGTCAGTTCTAGTATAATATATTTGTCCAACGAATACCCCTTTATCGTCTGCATTTCTTGTTGGTGTAGCAATTTTAATGGCCAGTAGTGTATCAAGCTGTTTTTTGGTGTTTGTTCGATCATGGGTTCTTTCAGACAGACGAACGTGCAGGGAGCTCGAATGTTGTGTGACGTGGTTGGTGTCTGTGAGGAAACTTGTTTTGGTATAGCCGTGCTGCCATTAGACCGTTTACATCTGCTGAACCGTACACAAACACCATCTCGACATGTCCCCGATGTGAAAACAGTGCCATTCTGCTGCTTACAGTACTCTACGTCAGTCTCACAACCTGCAACACACTAGGAACACACGGCACGTGGTCAAAAGAACAGTCATTTGTCAGCGCCATCTACTGTGGTAACGGTGCAATTCCGGACAAACCTTCACAGGACCTTTTTTCCTATATTTCCAGTCGGGAATCAGCCCGTGCAGTTTGTCAGGTTTTATTAACGTTCACCTTGCACGTATGTTTGTGATATAGTACCAGGGTCTCGATCTTTTAAAAAGATATTTGTTTCATCAGTTCCCCATCTTTCCTCTTGCTCGACCGACATGTGGTTAACAACACCGAACGTTGTTTTATTGCTGAATTCTGAACGACGTTTTGGTATGTTTCACCCGCTCTAAGAAGTCAGTCACCCACTCATTCTTCAGATCGAATCTTCTCTGCTCTTTAAGAGATTACAGACCGCTGAGATAGAAATCTGTCGTGTTGTAGTTGTGATCTTCAGTCCGAAGGCTGGTTTGACGTACCCTGCTCCATCTGTGCAATCTTCAACTACTGCAAACTAAATCCATTTGAATGTGCTTCCTGTATTCAAGACTTCTTCTCCCTCTAAAATTTGTACCAACTTCCTTGATGACTCACGACTTTTGTTGTCAACCCATTCCTTCTTTTACACGATTTGTACCATAAATTTTCCTTTTTCTCCCAATTAGAATCAGTACCTTTTCATTGTTATTCGAGCACCCTATCTAATATTCAACATTCTTCTGGAGCACACATTTTAAAGGCATCTCTTCTCTTCCTGCCTGTACTGCTTATTGTCCACGTTACCCTTCCATACAAGTTCAATTCTAGGCAAACACCTTCAGAAAAGGCTTTGAAATATTTAAAATGCATCCAAAGTTAACAGATTACTCTTCTAAACGCTTTCCTTCCTATTCCCAATCTGCATTTTATATTCCCTCTGCTTCTGCCATCATCATTGATGTTACTGCACAAATAGCAAAACACATCTGCTACTTTTACCGTCTATTTTCCTATTTCCCTCAGCATATCCTGATGTAATTCGACCACATTCTGTTATCTTTGTTTCACTTTTGTTGATGTTCACCTTATAACATCTTTTCAAGGCAATATCTATTCCTTTCAACTACTCTTTCAAGACCTTTGACGTCGATAGCCCTCTAAGTTTTTATTTGTTCTATTTGCACTTTAACTCCCTTTTCAGAAATTTCACCAAGCTATAATAGAAGGAATTTCTCCTATAGTAGATTATCTGATGAAACATAGAACCGCAATCACAAAGCACTCACTCCAGGTGCCTCCCCCTCACAAAGTATCTAACAGGTTATATTACAGTTTGTAACAATTTATTACGTCAAGATCGCTTAAAATATGGATTATACATGTCACCAGTTTGGCCAGAAAAGTACCTTCTTCAGATGTCCTTATTGCACTACAAAGCATCGTCAAAATATAACAATTACATTTAATTACTTTGAAAATTATTAAGCCTAAAATACGTTAATGAATATACGTCATATTCATAGTTCATGTTGAATAACCATTTAGAATTAAAGCACCAAAGCATTCTGGCTACTGTTGATTGCCTTTACGATTAGGTATTATTACGTTATAAAATTCTGCATTATTCTCGAGTGTAAGGGTTGCGCTCCCAGATATGAGTATATAACGTCACACTTTCCACAAGGATAGCTTCCGATCCGGCAGCCAGCCGTCTCTCAGTCGTTCGTGTGGGCCGCTTTTCCTTCGCTCAACAGCGGGTCGCGCTACTGTCACACCGGTAAGATACTACCACCTGATACACTCCACATAATAATTTACGTAGTGTCACAATTAATCAAGTTAGCAGTGACAGGTTTTTATCGCCAATCCGGCTCTTTCAATAATTTTAGCTTCCTCTCACTATGAAACATTTTTCTTCTTTCTTGTTAGTTGCAGGCAAATTTTTAAACATTGTTCTGCAACCACAAGTTTCACTTACCAGCAATTTGTCCTAAATGAATGGAGCACGCCTTTGTTACCTTTCACTCGCCATGGTATTCATAGTATTCACTGGATAGTAAATTTTGAGTAGAATCGAAAGATATGCGTATGGTATTTTAACGTTGTGAGTATATTTTAGACATACCTTTATTAAACTAAATAACCAGAAAGTGTAGTGACACTCTACTTTGCCACTTGGCATGTAGTATGCAGCTGATGATGCGGCTTTAGGCCTCGAAACCGATTTTGTTTCATTAACCAATAATTTTAAGAGCTCTTAGCGGCATTATTGTTAATATCATCCCTTCCAACTGCTGATGATGCCCAGAATATGAAACAGTTTGTGACATTCCGTTAGGTCACACGTGCTCAACGACTTCATTAAATCTCTTTAGAGTCAGCAGAATAACAACAGTTTTAAAGTGCAGAACAAATACCAGCGCTCAGCTGAGCGACAAAAGACGTCAGTTTTTCTGCGACGTGTTGGGCGGTTTTTCGTGGCTACACAAGGCAGCGGCCGGGTCGTTTGTGTAAAAGGGCGACACTGTGGCCTGCTTTTAAGCAGCGTCTAGCCGTCGCAACACTGGCTTTCCCGTAACTAAAAATCGTATTATGTGCCACATTTAATACCTTTGAAAGCATTTGCTGTTTTAGGAATTGGTTCCCTGTTACTAAAACATTGAAAGGTTCGATTACATGCGAATCGTGTATTTCAAAATTTGAACGAATAGGTCGCACATGGAATAGGTGGGTTCGTGTACAAACTCTTGCTGGTACCAGGGATTAAACATGAGTCCTCCGCATAGCAGTCAGACCGCTAACCACCAACCTACTGAGGAAAACAGACGATGACAACGCCGTACATATGGACACAACGGCCTTTATAAGCTTAAACAGTTAGGACATTCGAGAACCCATTTTATCTCACCACAGTTTCATATTACATCCCACATAAGATTTTGAATTTCAAAATATTACACTCCGTTCTGACAAAGTTTGACCTACCTCCTTCTCCCCCTCCATAAGATATAGCTAAGTATGCAGAATAAAATATAAAGTTTTTCAAATAGCGCTCTTTTGTGTTACATACAGTGCCATTTACCGTTCTTAAAGGTAAAAGAAAATTCCACCATCATTCACACCAACTTCAAACTGGCATAGCTCCGTCTCTCGTGCAACGGTTGCAATGAGTCGATATTCTGCCTGTATTCCGGTAAATATACCAGCGAAAACAAAATGAAATATCTATTTCACTGTTTTGGTATCATGCGTGCGCAAACAGGCAAACATAGTGACTGACTCATCAAATATCCCCAGAAGGACGAAGTACTTTCCATTGGTTATATACAGTTTCCTAACCAATTTCGACTAACATCGTCGGTGGGGTGACACTTTTTGTTTCACATCTTTATTGAATATAGAGATTTTTGAGCATGTTCTCGAGTGATCCTTCCTCTTATCCTTTTGGATTTTTCATCTCTTCCTTATCATTGCTACAGTATGATCCTTGTGCGCACCTAAACCTCAATTATAGTATAATACCTGGTTCGTTAATCTTTTTCTAGTTATGAAGTACGTCAATTAGAGTACTCCACGTACACCTCCTTCTCTTTGAGCCCGACATCGACAAATCCCAGTTTGCCTTCCTTTCTTTACTCCCTGTATGACTTTTGGAGATTATGTTTGCTATAGGTGACTTGACGCGTATTGAAGACATCAGATGATTTTCTCTGCTCCCATCTCTCTCTTTCTCTCTTATTCTTTTTTTCCGATTGCCTACCATATACTGCAGGTCGTCATGGAGCCTCTTAATACACATAAAATATAGGTGACCATAGTTAAGTGAATTACAACTTTCAAGTCCATCGGCAGCCATTTTGTTATACTTAAAGATTTATTTTCAAAAATAGAGATAAAAAAACGGTTCAATTGTGAGAACAATTTGCGCTCTGACAGGTCCATGCAAACTTAATTATATGTATTGTAAGTAGGCTGTTTAGGTTTTCTTATTGGTAACGCCACCTCTGTATGAAAATCACTGGCTGTGCTGTGTGCAGTCTGTGGTTGCTTTGCATTGTTGTAATACTCGCCATTGTAGTGTTGGGCAGCGGCAGCTGAATGTGAACAGCGCGTAGCGTTGCGCAGTTGGAGGTGAGCCGCCAGCAGTGGTGGATGTGGGGAGAGAGATGGCGGAGTTTTGTAATTTGTCATGAACTGCTATATATATTATGACTTTTGATGATACTAAGGTAAATACATTGTTTGTTCTCTATTAATATCTTTCATTTGCTAACTATCCCTATCAGTAGTTAGTGCCTTTCGTAGTTTGAATCTTTTATTTAGCTGGCAGTAGTGGCGCTCGCTGTACTACAGTAGTTCGAGTAATGAAGATTTTTGTGAGGTAAGTGATTTCTGAAAGGTATAGTTTAATGTTACTCAGGGCCATTCTTTTGCAGGGATTTTTGAAAGTCAGATTGCGTTGCGCTAAGAATATTGTATGTCAGTTTAAGCACAGTCTTGTATAATTGTACAAAGGGGACGTTTCATATGTCGACCCTTAGCCGAGGATACCTCACTGGAATCTTCTGATTTTTTTCTTGTAGTTTGTGTAATTAGTGTACCTATTGTTTATTGCTAGCGCGTAATTGTAGAGAGAATCTCCTTTGTAGTTGCAGTCTTTCATTGTTGTTGTGGCATGCATGTTAATTTGCACCAAGTATTTCGCTGCTGCGCTTGCAATTAACGAGATATTATTTTCAGTACTATGTTAATGTGTTCTCTTATTTTTGCTCTTCAAATTGTGCTTTTCTGTGTTATTGTGTGAAATATTGTGACAATAATGGCGTGTGAAAAACGTAATACTAGGCTCCAAAGTAAACTGAGAAATGACAGTGAAAACGAAAACAGTGTGTTAGCGCCACCGAGTAATGAATTAACTGATGTTCAAAGTAGTAATTTGGTAATTGTGCATAGGGAAATGGAGCGGGCTGCAAACAATGGTGTATACAGTGAAACAATTAGTGAACAGGGAAGCATTATCGATCGATCGGTCGGCAACAGCTCGCCTCAGGAATCCGAAATGACAGAACACAATATTGCAAATACTGTAGACTTAGGTTTTGGGTCCTCACCGTTTTCTCAAATGAGTCAAGACACATTTTCTGCTTGTCAAAATGTAAATGTTTCCGGTGAAAATGCACTACCAAAAAGCATAGAGAAACAGATTCCAGACACTAATACATTATTATTGCAATTAATGCAACAAATGGAACAAAATCAGAGACAAATGGGACAAAATCTTCAAAAGTTAGACACAATGGAACAACACCAGAGACAAACACAGCAACAGCTTCAAAAGTTAGACTCACTGGAACAAACTCTTGAACAAACGCATGAAGATTTAACTACTGAGCTACATAACATCGAATCGAAATGTCAAAAAGTTTGTAATGACGTAAAAACACAAATTTGTGAGCATTTCCAACCTATTTTTTCGCGGCATGAAAATGCATTACAGAATCACGAAGCAGCCATAAAAGAACTGCAAATTATTGTTCATGAAAATCATGAGACCTTGCAAGCTAAATTTGACTCAGTTGTATCTACCGATTCGGTTACGCAACTTGCAAAAGCTCAGGAAAACTTAAAAGACACAGTAGATACTCTGAAACTTGGTTCAGAAAAACACACTGAGGAAATAAGTACACTATCGGAGAAGGTAGCCGAACTTTCGGATCAGTTCACTAACTTATCTACGAAGGTAGATGATAATCTGAATGGCACAAAACCGGTAGTAAATACGACACGCTCTAACTTGAAAACATATGGTTACACTGTGGAGCTCTTAATTTATGATATTTACTAAAATGCCTAATGAAACGATGAGAAACATTTCACGGCTATTGTCTTGCTAATTGAGAGAAATGCCATATGGCTTGCTTTACGTATTTATTTACTTATTTTGTTTAATATTATAATAATTAATAATATTAATTTCTAGCTGCACTGCAGCATTGGTTAAAATAAAATTTTATAGATGTACTAATATAAATATTTTCTGTCTACAGATCGAGTAAATAATAATTTTTTTCAAAAAAATGAGGGGGCACAAAAAGAGATTTACCTTCACAGGAACTGCATTCATAATTTTCTTTTCAAGTACTTGGTAACTTTTTTGGTAGAATAACTTCTTGTGGTGCACCACTTTAATTACATAGACATTAAGATGTGAATATACATTTCCCTTGTCTGCTTTGTTGTCTTTAGTGTAAAATATTTTCTGCTTGAGCTTTCTCATGTTTAGGTACTAGTTATATCATTTGCTGCTGCTGTTTGCCAGGCATAGTGCTACTGAATTTTAATTTGTGTTACTCTGCTAAGCCAGTTTACTACTGATTTATTTTACTTGTTTGCTGCTCATTGCCTTATATTAGTTGTAATTTATGCTGCTTGCTTCGCCATTTGTATTTTTGATCATTGCTGTGTGTGTTAATTGTTTTGTGCTGCTGCATTGCCTCGTCCCTTAGTTTAGCATCTGAGCTCAGTAGATTTAAGTTGGCTTAAGAGGGGGTAGACTACATAAGAAACTGACTATGGACAATAGGAAAAAAATGCATTGAGAAGTTATACGAAAAAAAAGTACAGAAATCAGGTATACATAGGACTTTTGGGAATAATGATGAACCAAGGGAGATCTCCATGCAAAATACTGCAGTAAAACAAACCCTGTCCTTTCCTTTTGTATTATTCCGCTATATGTTTGTGTACCCTTGGGTATATATGTTTTTCCTGTATTTATATGTTTATCTGATAAGACTTATATTGTAGAATTTTTCTAATACTAAGCTACATTCACTATGATGAGGAATACTGTTATCCTCAAATATAATTGGCATTAATAATATGTTATTTACCTTGTAAATATGCTTAGACATTATTTATTCTGTTTTGTTTTAATGCTCATGTGTAAAGTTGATGTTTCAAAAGTTATTCGATCTTTTATGTATGTACTCATGTCAAAATTCCTGTAACACTGATGTATATGTCTATTACTATTCTTTTGTAAAGCCTGGTTTACTACAAATGTTATCTGTATTGTTATGTTCTTTAATGAAGTATTTTGTACCTTTGTTATTGTATTTTTATGTTATCAAATTGTAATTGTTACCAGTTCTTCAAATTAAGTATCATTTCACTGCACACGTTTCTGTTGGCCATAATATATGCACAGTATGTGAGAAGTTGGGACTGTTAGTGTTTGCACGTGTGTTAATAATTTAGCAAGGGACTGGATAACAGCATTGCTGGTTCTAAGGACATTTCAAACAAATTTTTTGTGAGTGGACAAGTGGTGGTTTATGGACTTGTTATATTCTCCGCAAGACTCTCAGTCGCAACAAGTGGCTGCTGGCCATTTATACAAGGACTACAGTGGGTCTACGCTTTTGCTGACTCACCAATACCATTAATTCTACAAGGACTGCAGTTGGTCTGCACCTCTGGTGGCCCACCAATACTGTAATCTTTACCAGGACTACAGTGGGTCTACTCTGTGATGACCTACCTACCAATACTCTTCAAAACTTCGATTGACTCTGCTGTGGGTTTGCTCTGTTGTGGCCCATTACCTGTCTGCATGTCAAGAGTCAGCACTGTCTTTCCGTTGGAAGAACAACACTACTTCTTCAAGACTGTATGGAAATCCACTACTTCTGTGTGCAATTTCTTTTACTAATGAGACTTTGTGAAAAAAAACTGTAATTACTATTATGATGAATGATCAGGACTATCTTCATGGACTGTGAGAAAATTTTAGCTTTTGACCAACATTGTATCAATAAGTGTGTGCATTTGATTTCTTTGTTATTGTAATTATGAAAAATGTAATTTGTAAAATTTTTTGTGGGGAGCATGGGGGCTATGTAAGTAGGCTGTTTAGGTTTTTTTATTGGTAACGCCACCTCTGTATGAAAATCACTGGCTGTGCTGTGTGCAGTCTGTGGCTGCCATTTGATTTCTTTGTTATTGTAATTATGAAAAATGTAATTTGTAAAATTTTTTGTGGGGAGCATGGGGGCTATGTAAGTAGGCCGTTTAGGTTTTTTTATTGGTAACGCCACCTCTGTATGAAAATCACTGGCTGTGCTGTGTGCAGTCTGTGGCTGCTTTGCATTGTTGTAATACTCGCCATTGTAGTGTTGGGCAGCGGCAGCTGGATGTGAACAGCGCGTAGCGTTGTGCAGTTGGAGGTGAGCCGCCAGCAGTGGTGGATGTGGGGAGAGAGATGGCGGAGTTTTGTAATGTGTCATGAACTGCTATATATATTATGACTTTTGATGATACTAAGGTAAATACATTGTTTGTTCTCTGTTAATATCTTTCATTTGCTAACTATCCCTATCAGTAGTTAGTGCCTTCAGTAGTTTGAATCTTTTATTTAGCTGGCAGAGGGATTTTTGAAAGTCAGATTGCGTTGCGCTAAAAATATTGTATGTCAGTTTAAGCACAGTCTTGTATAATTGTTCAAAGGGGACGTTTCAGTATAAATACAGGTAGTTCGTCTATAGGTTCTGAAGACTGACCTTCCGAGTATAAAAACGTGTCACATAAATGGCCGTATATTGTGATGAAATTGCTCACATTTTTTACAAAGTCAAGGGACTGTAGACGTCAATATTTGACGTAAATTTCAACTTGATACTTCTCCCCATTTCTGAGAAAAAGAAGCCTGAAAATACGGTCGTATGTTTTGAATGCATTGACTTAGAAACAAACATTTTTTACAGCGCCATTGGGGCCATAAATCTTAGCATTTCACATAAATTTAAAATTGATGCCTATAACCTTTCCTGAGAGAAACGTGTCTTAACGGACGGACAACAAAGTGATCCCATAAGAGTCTCGTTTTCCCCCTGAGGTACGGAATCCTACAAAGAAAAAAATGAACCACTAATATTATCATTATGACAACATTTTAATTTTTAACTGCCTCCGTTCGGCGTCTGATGCTTGTTTCATGTTACCCAGCACAAAAACTTTCAGCAGACTTCCATTTGGCACTATCTTATATAGCCCAGCGAGCCTCTGAAATGCTCCTTGCTATATTTCACTGTTCTGCAACATTTCTGAGGGCAAGGTTTTTTAAGCTGACACTTGACATTTCGTGCGCACTGAATTCAGATGGGTAACTCATTTCGTTCAGTCAGATCAGGATTTATTGCTATTTCATTTTTTAAAATGTCCGCCTCCGATAGCTGAGTGGTCGCCGGCACGGTAGCTCAGTGTGCTAGGTCAGAGAGTAAAGTACCCTCTGTAATAAAAAGAACTGAGTGAACAGATCAACAAAGAACGTGAACGGGTGTCATCGGTCGTCCACCCTGAACAAATTCAGCGAACAATATAGAACAAAATGAGATCTACAAAAAAAAATCCTAAGAGCTCGGGTTCGATTCCCGGCTCGGTCGGAGATTTTCTCCGCTCAGGGACTGGGTGTTGTGTTGTCCTAATCATCCTCATTTCATTCCCATCGACGAGCAAGTCGCCGGAGTGGCGTCAAATCGAAATACATGCACCCGGCGAACGGTCTACCCGACGGGAGGCCATAGTCATACAACATTTATTTTTACTTTTTAAAATATGACATTTAAAAGTTTTTAAGACCATACTGAAGCTGATTACGGTTTGAAAACAGTATTATATTTGCATGCAGTCTAAATTATGTATATGGAATCATACATTAACATTATTTGGGGAAGAAAGGCTCTTTTCAAGGCCATCCGTATGTATTTTGCATCTGGAATGTCTCTCTTGAGGCACCAACAACAGTTCGCAAGAATGTCTGCATCCCAGCAACCTCTCTTCCACCACTTTAACATCTATGTCAAAACGCTCGCTCTGCTCATCGCTATAATCGCCACAATTGTCAGGTAAGTAATCTAAATATGAGATGAGAAAGTACATCTTTATTGACATACCAACACCAAGAATCTAGGAGTTCTGCAGAAATGTTTAATGTTTAATGTGCAGCGGTGGAAGTAGAAATTTCTGAGGATCCACGAGAGCATATGACTTAACGTGGTGCGAACCTGGTGTCAAGGTAGGTTTTGCTTCTTACATGCGTTGTATGTAGTGTTTCTTATATGCCCGACTGTCCCTTAACCATAGAAAATATGGATTTCTGGTACAACCACACTGTAGACCCAACGGTACTGTAACAACCTGTAACAAATAATATCAATATGTGTCTGTGTATGGTATAGCGTCTTAAAAAATTAAGCATTAGGTATACAGTGTATTAAGCTCAAAAATACGTCCTTAAGTCTCTGCATATCTTCCATTTGTGATGTTCATATTTCAGAGCAGTTCACAAACCTTCAATCATTTGTGCTGAATGAACCACTAGAACAGGAGCAATCACGTTACGAATGTGGAGTAGTACAGCATTCAGACTTCTACTTGATGAATCCGAGAAAGTCGCCATTCAATAGAGATATATATTACAGCCCAAGTTTCAATGATACCACTAATATCATGATAGTAAATCAGAGAAGCTCCTTCATCCTTTCTGAAATACTGTAGAAACTCTTCTTCACCACCACGATATTAATAGATGGTTGTTCCAGGATCTACCAATCCAGTTTCACAAAGACGTGATGCTATTAACTATGCAAATTCTTTGGATAAGCACAAATCTCATGTCAAATCATACAGTTCATCTTTGGTAGGGGTTTTGGTTGGCATCACTCTGATATGTATCACCAATATCCCGAATATCCTTTTCACGCATTGCATCATCAGGCGAGAAAAGTCACTCTGGTTGTCAGGTACTGTTGGAATCGAAATTCCTGATCCATGAGAAACTAGTCTTGTAGCTAGTTTTCACTGCCTTTGTTTTTTGGTTTATACCGGAAAGTATAAGCAAACATTTCATTAAATTAAATTGTTTAAGATACTTACTACAGTTCATTTAAAAGGAACTAATAAAGAAACATATTCTGTTCATGAGAATAAAAGGCATTACCTTATCCTGTAAATTTTTCATGCACAAATAACAGTCGATAGTTTGATCTCTTTTTTCCCTCCAGATCTTACGAACACCAATACCGTAACACTTCTGCTGCTTTTTGCTCCAGTACTGCAGACTTTCAACAAACGTTTTGCAACATATGTGCAGTACGAAGGGTTTGTTCTCATCACCAGTTTTAACTCCGAATTATGCGCGATACATTTTCTTCATAAAAGGAGTAATTTTTTACTTTCAGTGTAGCATGATGACTTTACCACATATGTAACAAAATCGGTCAGACTGATTGTTACACTTTCGATGTATTTTGTAATAATGTTGCTCTCACTCAGAAGGCCTGCAGGTTGTTACACTCTGGAAGCAATGTCAGCTCAACCCCCACCTCCCCCTCGAACCGAGTTGCAACCTGTGTTTCTGCATACAATGTTGTTAGCTATGACTGTACCTACACCGTCATTTTCATAGCCTTCAACGAAACACAGATAATTAGAATTATCTTTTCATCCTTGTTAACTACATTTATCTGAATATAATATCTTTAATTTAGTAATATGATATGGAATTAATTCTGCTTTCTGACACTAAACTTAAAAATTTCAAACAACTGAATGGTTATCTACCTAGTAGACTACTACCTAAACATTAAGGTAGCGAAGAAACGTGTCCTGATTGAGCAAAGTGGACTACTTTTTTTTTTAATTCGGCTTGCACTAGATATAAAGATTACGTAAAAAAACCGCTTCCTCACAAAAACTTTCGAAACACAGACCTGAGTTCTACGTAGGACTCTGACGCGCTTGATTTGTCGAAATTCATTCGTTCGCACGCATGTCTCAGAATCTACTAGGACGTTGAGGATTGCTTAATATTACGCATCCGTGCAATCTACTGACATTCAACATTTTTTGAATGTTATTTTGGCGATCCTGTACAACAGACGCCACTCTTTCAAACAGACATCTTGGTGCACTGTACTTCCTGTCCTCTTTTAGGAAAATCCACAAAAACTTGTTCGTCTTCTCCTTGGTGAGTGAAGTACCCTTAATTTTATGATTAGATTTCTAGTCTTCGTCGACTTTCCATTTCGTAACGAATGCACTATTTGTTTCGAAGCAATCCTAAAGTTATTCTCATAATATATTTTGTATACTAAGAAAAGAAATTCTTTCCAGTTTTCTTGTTGACTGTCCTGTAACAATAATCGACAGATTTAGCCTGTGTGGTGTTTCGATATGAACTCAAAACCGTGGTACAATGTCTTTGGTTGTGTAGCTAAACAAATGCAGGATGACCATCCGAGGGCAAATGCTGCCAGTCATGCGGTATGTGGATGCTGTGAGCATATGCCGAAGTTGAATAAAAGTTTTAGCAAGTGTGTGATACTCTGTTCTACCAACTCACATACCTGGGAAGTATGTCGCTCGGCTTTGGTGGCAGTCGGCCTCGGAAATATGTCTGCTACTTGTGTCGACGGCATTCGCGAGAAAAGTGGGATTACTGAGCTGTAGTTATCGGCGCTTGTTGGACTTACTTGGTGAATAACTTAAAAAATGTGTAGAATCTAGGAACAGTTACACGGAGCTATCTACTGCACCACAGAATTGTTTAAACTATATTTGTTACATTGGGTTAGATCTGAGTTTTCTCCGATTTCATGTAAAGAGTTTACCGTTGCAAACTTGACAAACTTACTTTGCTAAAATTGATGATGCCACAGTTATTCATAGCAAGTTGTCTAGTTCCCATCTATTGGTTTTGAGACCTGTTGGTAATTTATGAATATTATTTGTGTATATTATATATATTTGCTAATCACGATCTATCTAAGTTTAATTTTACTAATGCTGTTTTAATTCAAACACAGTGGGTATTGTCGATTCCATTTTATTGATACATTGTTTTATAGACTAGTCAGAGTTATCACAAATTGAAACCGAGTTACATACATTGGTACATTCCCTCTTGGCTGAGATTTGCATTGTACTTAATTCCATGTTTGGCTGTTCGTTTTTAATTTCTAGTTCTTTAAACATACCAACTCTGCCTATTTATGAGAGCTCAAATCTTCTTCCTCTGATTCATGTAAAAGTCATCTTTCACATTGTTTTCATTGTTTCTCATTGCCTGTTGTGATCTGGTATCTTTACTGATGTTAATTGATGTTTTAATCGAACATTATTGTGGATAATTTGTTAACTGAAATGTTTTTGTGTCTGTTCTAGTAGCACCTGAATTCATACAGTGCTTTATTGAATTTATTTTAAGACAGAACCACCTGAGTGTGGTTAAACTCTAGGCAAGGCCACGATTTGATATCTGATATCACTACTCAACAGATTTGAAAACTGAATGTTCATTGGCGTTTTCTGGATTGTTGGACATAATTGAATTAATTTGAGCTTGTCAAATTTCACGTTTAAAAAAGTTAATATTAACTGTTTGCACAAGTCGATAAATAAAATTAATTTGTCTTTTCTTGGTGACGTTTAATGCTTTTTTTCTGGCCTGGCACCTAGCCACTTCCGGTTCCTCGCTTGTTAACGTTTTCAAGACCATCATTCAATAAATATGTAATAAAATGGTTTTCTCTGTCAAGTAAGCTGCTTTGAGAAATTTTGAATTATTGTTCGTTATCACCTTTAAATTTCAACCTTACTATCAAAAGACAAGGAATTGTGGAAATGACTAGACACAGGAAGAGAAGAGATTACACTCTGCACCTTTATTAAGTGATGCCACATTTTGGTAAGATGTCACACTTTACTTCTCTGTTCTTTCTATTTATCTCAGCCATAAACCCCATACACTGCTGTCGCCTAATAACATTATTTGCACGACTGTGTTTCTTTCATTCACCTATGACCCAATGTATCTACTTGTTAACTGCCACTGACTGTTCTGCACGACCAGCCTCTCCATCCTTCCTATGCAGAGCAAAACAGTTGTGTGTAATACCTGGTCCACTTAGTCTTTTATGTCTGTACGAATTCAACGTCAAATACAACGAGTCTCACAGTTTATGTAATTCAGCAAAAAAATTACAACAGAAACATAAAATTTTTTCTAAAACTTTCCAGTATTCTCCCTCAGTAATGAAAAATAAACTTCGCATCTGGATAATCTGATTGTTCATTGAGAAAAGCGTAATAGTTTTTTCAAAAAAATTATAGTTATTCATAATGAGCCTTTATCTTTTTAAAATAATACTTTTTTTAAAGGAGAGTATCAGTTTATTTCAAGATAACTCCTCATTTTACCCCACACAAGAATAAGTTTTCTAAAAAAAGTTGTATGTATCTTTGCTTCCAAGAAGAGGTATGGTATTCGCTTCCATGAAGAAGTTACGCTGGCTAACACAAGACGCACCCAGAAGGAGAGGAGGACAAGAAATTAAAATTCATGGACTTAGAGAGAATGTCATGTTATTTCAATATTTACGAAATCAAGTCACATTAACAAATAACTTGACAGCATGATTCCAATAACAAGTGTCAGGTTGCACCCTCTGTGGGCTGGATGTATGCACTGATTCAGTTGGGAAGGATCTCATAAAATCATGGATATAATTGTGGATGTCATAAAGCCTTTGTATCCTCTCCTGAGGCACGTTCGCCCACAACTGTAGCTGGTTCTTCATATCCTGCATGCTGGAGCCGGGACAGAGTTAATATCAGGGCTGATCTCATACGTGTTCTATCGGCGACTGATCTGTGAATCACGCTGGCCATGGGAGTCCGTCAACATCTCGCAGACAGTTCATAGAAATATGTGCCTTGTGTGGACAAGCATTGTTGTGTTGGAAAATGGCACCATGATGTGGTCACATGAGAGATAACGCCTGAAGAGTCAGGATGTTCATGATGTATCATTGTGCCATCAGAGTTCCCTCAATTGTTACCGCTCGTGACTGGAGTCATACCTAATGCCTCCCCGAACAACCCTCCCCCCCCTACTCTTCCACACCACGAGTCGAGTAACATTACTGTACCTCTTGAAAACATTGGAAGAAGGTACCTTTCCACAGGTCACCGACAGTCTCGCCGACTATGGTCATTCGAAGTATTCCAGAACCACGATCCAATGCTCGATCAAGAGTCCCTGCATCCTGGTCACAGAACCATTAAATACAGAACCGTTTTTGTTGTGGTGTCAGTCTACGCATGTGACAGTAATACCCTCCTAGTCTGGCTGCTGCTAGTGTCTGACCAATAGTGCGTGATGACACGATGCTGTATGGAGTCCAGTACTTCTTCTCGGATGGCAGAGCGGACGTGAAGCGATAATGATGTGCCTGGTGCACACTATGACGAACCACCCTTTCTCGTTGTCAGAAGGTGCCAACTGGAACCTTGACGAAGAGTATGCCTGCCCTCGCGTTTCTCTGCACTCTAACACTGGGCGACGGTTACATCCAAAAGCCACACAAATCATACTGGACGACTCGGCCACCGGTTAAATCCAGACCCACAATTAGGCCCCTTTCAAGCACTGTCAGGTGTTGTCAATGCTGTCTCTCACAAATTCATGTAATCTACGTGTTCTTCATCATTATCACCCATCCTGTGAAAGTATTCATGTTCCCCATATACCCTACCAGGCCTGGTAACAGACATTAAATGTCAACAGCACAATGCCTTCTGTCACACCTGTCAGAGAGAATTGCAACTCTAAACGTTTGTCACAGAGTATTGCAACTCTGATCATTTGCATACCCGCCGATGTTCTGCGCATGTAGGAAGCTATATTGACAGCCAATAGAGTCTTCTGGGACTTACACTTTTTTCAGGTAGTGTATTTGTTTTTCGTGAAGAAGCTTATCGCCTCCATTGCATAAAAAGGGGGGGGCAGGTCTGATGACAACTACTGCCCAATTCCATTTCTAACAGCTTTACCCAGAATTCTCTAAAAAATAATGTTTTCAAGAGTAGCTTCACATATTTGTAAAAATGAAGTACTAACAAAATGACAGTTTGATTTTCAGAAAGGCTTTTCAACAGTAAATGCTCTGTTCGCTTTCAGTGGTCAAATATTAAATTCTCTGTATAGCCAAACATCAACCACTGGGATTTTTTGTGATCTCTCAAGGGCTTCTGACTGTGTGGATCATGGAACTCTTCTAGATAAGTATTAATATTGTGGTTTGAGTGAGACAGTGGATATACAATACTATCTGTACTGCTAGTTTTAACATTCTGCATTCTACCACATAAATATGAACCCAGAAATTTTATATTAACAGTACAGATAGCATGCAAAAATCAGCAGAGTCCTCTAATTTGGGAGATATCAAGAATGTACCCCACATGGTTCAGTCTTGCGTCCCTAATTGTTTTTAATACATATTAATGACTTGTCACTTTATATTCATGAACATACAAAGCTAATTCTTTTTGCTGGTGATACAAGTATAGTAATCACACCTAATAAACAAGAATTAGCTGAGGATATGGTATAAATGTGTTTCAGAAAATTATTAAGTGGTTTTCTGCAAATGGACTCTCACTAAATTTTAAGAAAAACAGTACATACAGTTCTGTACAGTAAATGGCATAACACCATTGATAAATGTAGACTTTGACTGGGAGTCTGTTGCTAAAACAGAATATTCAATATTTCTGGGTATATGCACTGATAAGAAACTGAATTGGAAGATACACACTGACGATCTGCTGTTGACATTTTAGGTTTCAGATACATATTTTAACGGTTTTTGTGATAATATTTACTATATAAGTGACGTATTAGTGGTTTCTTCATTCACCTCTGCCTTTCTTGTGTTGTGACCTGATATTTGCGTTTCGTATCGAGCAACTTAACCTCTTGCTTGTGTTTACATTCCTCGCTCACCAGTTGCAGCTGTAGCGGCGCATCGAAAGCTAAGTACTAATTAATTGTTTGTGTATAGTAGTTTATTTAGGAACTTTAGTAGTCTTCAACCGGTGTTCTTGGTGTTTTCTGGTGAAATAATTTCAGAAGAACCTTTTGGGAACTGTTTTCAGCTTCGTTACTGTGTCATTAGACGTTTGATTCTCTTTCTGTATTAGTTTCTTGTTATATTCACATTTGTTGTTTATTAATACTATTGATAATAGTAGTTACTTCCCTTGTAGAGTAAGTTTGTGATTATTGTAGTCAGGTTTTTAACATCTTATTGCAGTAGCGGAACTTAGAAAAAGTAAAATTTTACCATGAGTGAGAAGTGTGGGCTTTGCCGTAGGTTCGTCAGTAGTGGATTGCGGTGTGAGACTTGTTCGAAGTATTTTCACTGGGGGGAATGCAGTGGGGAAGCCAATGGGCATTCTGGTGAGATCCTCTCCTGGAACTGCAGGTTAAGTAGCAAGAGTAAGTTGATAGAGGAGCAGGAGCGTAAGATCTGTGCCCTTCAGGTGCAGTTGAAAAACGCACAGGAGGAGCTAGATAGGATGAGGAGGGAGAAGGGGGTTGGAGAATGGGAGCTGGCTGTTGGCAAGAGATCTGCTAGGAGAAGAAGATTTTCAGATAGTTTTACTATTGGTGTTTACAATAGATATGACCAACTGTCAGAGTCTAGTGGAGAGGAATCTCTAGTAGCTGTAGATATAGGAAGTACGCAGCAGACCTCAGTAGTTACTGTGCCTAGAACAGTTTCAAAGTCGTAGAGGAAGAAGAAGGTTCTGCTGTTAGGTAGTTCTCATGGCAGAGGTGTAGGCCAGCAGTTGCAGGAAGTGCTGAGGAGTGAGTACCAGGTCACCAGCATTGTGAAGCTTAATGCAGGGTTGGCTCAGGTGACTGTTAACATAGGAGGTTATGTAGGGATTTTACTAAAGAGGATCAGGTAGTGATTGTGGGTGGGGCTGGTAATAGTATTGGTAGGGATGGGGAGTATAACATAGATGGTGACCTGGAAAAGATAGCCACTCAGACTGGCAACACGAATGTGCATTTCGTGGAACTGTTTCAGCGTCACGATCTGCCTCATCTTAATACAGCCGTCAGGCGTAATAACATGAGACTTGGGGATGCGCTGATGACAGAAAGCATGGGTCACATTTCAGTGGTGTCGGTCGAGTCTATCAGCAGGACGGGTTTCACTAGACATGGCCTGCACCTCAACAGGTATGGGAAGGGGAGGTTGGCAAAGCTTATAGGTGACAGCATAGGTGGGGTTGGTGGGATCACTCATGGGAAAATTCCTGCAGTGGTGGGTGTTAGAGCTGCACCTTTTTTAGATTGAAGTCAGCTGATAGGTATTCCTGCTTAAGGGAAGTCTCTCTAACAAGGGAATCACTTTTGACAAAGCTTAGGTATCCGAGTAATGAGGGAATTAGTATATTTCATCAAAATATACAAGGTATTAGAGATAAAGTTAGTGAACTGCTTTAGATGTTGACTCTGAAATTATTGGTATATCTGAACACTTCATAAATAAGGAGATAATTCAGAGGCTTCCTTTACCAGGATACAGGTTGGCTGGCAGCTTTTCGAGAAGCTCTTTGCGGTGTGGGGGAGTAGCCATGTATGTGAAAAACGGCATCCCATTTGAGTCAATTGATGTTTCAAAGTACTGCACTGAAAAGGTGTTTGAATGTTGTGCAGGTGTGGTTAAATTTAATGGAGCTAAACTTCTAACTGTTGTTATTTATAGATCCCCAGACTCCGATTTCACAACATTTTTGCTAAAGTTAGAGGAGGTTCTTGGTTCACTTTATAGGAAATACAAAAAGTTAGTTATATGTGGCGACTTCAATATTAATTGTATAAGTGATTGTGCAAGGAAAAGGATGCTGGTAGACCTCTTTAATTCATATAATCTTATGTAAACCGTATTCTTTCCAACGAGAGTGCAAGGGAACAGTAGAGCAACCATAGACGACATTTTTATTCATTCCTCATTACTAGCCGCGCGACTGCTACGGTCGCAGGTTCGAATCCTGCCTCGGGCATGGATGTGTGTGATGTCCTTAGGTTAGTTAGGTTTAAGTAGTTCTAAGTTCTAGGGGACTGATGACCACAGTAGTTAAGTCCCATAGTGCTCAGAGCCATTTTTGAACCTCATTACTAGAAGGGCATTCTGTTAGCAAATAGGTGAATGGCTTTTCAGATCATGATGCACAAGTTTTAACTTTAAAAGATTTTTGTGCTGCAACACGTGCTAAATATAGTCATCAGCTGTTCAGGAAAGCTGATCCAGTTGCTGTAGAGACCTTTGTAAACATTATAAAGGAACAAGAGTGGCAAGATGTTTATAGCGCTGATACAGTAGACGATAAATATAATACTTTTCACAAGACATTTCTCATGTTCTTTGAAAGTTGCTTTCCGTTAGAACGTTTAAAACAGGGTACTAGCACAAACAGGCAGCTTGGGTGGCTGACTAGAGGGATAAGAATATCTTCTAGAACAAAGTAGCAATTATATGAAAACGTTAGAAACAGTCAAAATCTAAATGCAGCAGCCCATTACAAACAGTATTGTAAGGTGCTTAAAAATGTTATTAGGAAGGTAAAAAGTATGTGGTATGCAGATAGAATAGCTAAGTCTCAGGATAAAATTAAAACCATATGGTCAGTCGTAAAGGAAGTTGCTGGTCTGCAGAGACAGGTCGAGGATATAGAATCAGTGCGTAGTGGGAATGTCCGTGTTACTGATAAGTCGCATATATGTACAGTATTTAATAATCACTTTCTGAATATAGCAGGTGAACTGAATAGAAACCTAGTCCCAACAGGGAATCATATAGCGCTCTTAGAAAAAAATGTTCCGAGACTGTTACCTGAAATGCTCCTCCATGATATTGACAAGAGGGAGATTGAGTTAATAATTAAATCACTAAAGACTAAGAACTCTTATGGATATGATGGGGTATCTAGCAGAATACTGAAGTATTGTTCTATGTATGTTAGCCCAGTTCTCAGCCATATCTGTAGCTTTTCCTTTAGGAGTGCTCGGTTTCCTGACCGATTAAAGTACTCGGTAGTGAAGCCACGTTATAAAAAGGGAGACATTGATAATGTTGACAATTTTAGACCTATTTCTATGCCATCGGTGTTTGCTAAAGTTATCGAGAAGGTTGTATATACAAGGTTACTGGAGCATTTAAATTCACATAATTTGCTGTCAAATGTTCAGTTTGGTTTTAGAAATGGTTTAACAACTGAAAATGCTATATTCTCTTTTCTCTGTGAGATTTTGGACGGATTAAATAAAAGGTTGCGAACGCTAGGTGTTTTCTTTGTTTTAACGAAGGCTTTTGACTGTGTTGACCACAAAATATTACTGCAGAAGTTGGACCATTATGGAGCAAGGGGAGTAGCTTACGGTTCGCCTCTTACTTTAAGAACACAAAGCAGAGGGTAATTCTCCGCAATATTGAGAGTGGTAGTGATGTTCAGTCCTAATGGGGCACTGTTAAGTGGGGCGTTCCCCAAGGGTTGGTGCTGGGGCCACTGCTGTTTCTTATTTATATAAATGATATGCCTTCTAGTATTACAGGTAATTCAAAAATATTTCTGTTTGCTGATGACACCAGCTTGATAGTGAAGGATCTTGTGTGTAATATTGAAACAGTAACAAATAATGTAGTTCATGAAATAAGTTCGTGGCTTGTGGAAAATAATTTGATGCTAAATCACAGTAAGACTCAGTTTTTACAGTTTCTAACTCACAATTCAACAAGAACCGATATTTTGATCAGGCAGAATAGGCATATTATAAGCGAGACGGAACAGTTCATGTTCCTAGGCGTTCGGATAGATAGTAAGCTGTTGTGGAAAGTCCATGTCCAGGATCTTGTTCAGAAGCTAAATGCTGCTTTATTTACCATTAGAACAGTATCTGAAATAAGTGACACTTCAACACGAAAAGTAGTCTACTTCGCATATTTTCATACGCTTATGTCGTATGGTATTATTTTTTGGGGTAATTCTTCTGATTCAAAAAGGGTATTTTTGGCTCAAAAACGGGCTGTTCGAGCTATATGTGGTGTAAGTTTGAGAACGTCTTGTCGACCCCTATTCAAAAATCCGGGAATTCTGACATTGCCCTCACAGTATATATTTTCTTTAATGTCGTTTGTTGTTAGCAATATTAGCCTATTCCCAAGAGTTAGCAGCTTTCACTCAGTTAATACTAGACAGAATCAAATCTGCATGTAGAATGCACTTCCTTGACTCTTGTGCAGAAAGGAGTGCAGTATTCTGCTGCATCCATTTTCAATAAGCTACCACAAGAACTCAAAAATCTTAGCAGTAGCCCAAACTCTTTTAAGTCTAAACTGAAGAGTTTCCTCATGGCTCACTCCTTCTATTCTGTCGAGGAGCTCCTGGAAGAGCTAAAAAATTAAGCAAATTCCAGTGTTGCATTGTTGATTTTCTTCATTTAAACTTACGACTTGTCACCTGAATATGTTTTTTTTATATTTCATTTTATCTGTTTCTAATATCGTGTTATAATTTCATGTATTGACTCGTTCCATGACCATGGAGACTTCTCCTTAATTTGGTCCCACGGAACAATAAATAAATAAAATAAAAAAAGCTTGAGTTCAGTTATTTGTTTTGTTACGGTTATGGTGATAAACATATCAGTAAATTAGCCTACAATACCTATTTTCGTTCACTGATCTCATGTGGTACCATGTATTGGGGTAACTCATCATTAAGAGAAAAAGTATTCATTGCACAAATATAGGTGGAGTCCGCACAAGATCACCTTGCAGACACTTATTTAAGGAACAAGGGATATTCGCAGTACCTTCACAATACGTACATTCACTTTTGAAATTTGTTATTAATAAGTCACTCCAATTTCAAAATAGTAGCTACAAAGCTAGATGAAAAGATTATCTTCACTATGATGGGTTAAACTCTTCACGCAGTATCATATCTCCCATTTCATCTTCATCTACATCCTCTTCCATTTCCATAATATTGTCCTCAAGTACATCGCCCTTGTATAGACCCTCTATATACTCCTTCCACCTTTCTGCTTTCCCTTCTTACCTGAGTCGAAACAAGGCCCCCGGAGTAGACAATATTCCATTGGAACTACTGACGGCCGTGGGAGAGCCAGTCCTGACAAAACTCTACCATCTGGTGAGCAAGATGTATGAAACAGGCGAAATACCCTCAGACTTCAAGAAGAATATAATAATTCCAATCCCAAAGAAAGCAGGTGTTGACAGATGTGAAAATTACCGAACTATCAGATTAATAAGTCACAGCTGCAAAATACTAACACGAATTCTTTACAGACGAATGGAAAAACTAGTAGAAGCCAACCTCAGGGAAGATCAGTTTGGATTCCGTAGAAACACTGGAACACGTGAGGCAATACTGACCTTACGACTTATGTTAGAAGAAAGATTGAGGAAAGGCAAACCTACGTTTCTAGCATTTGTAGACTTAGAGAAAGCTTTTGACAATGTTGACTGGAATACTCTCTTTCAAATTCTAAAGGTGGCAGGGGTAAAATACAGGGAGCGAAAGGCTATTTACAATTTGTACAGAAACCAGATGGCAGTTATAAGAGTCGAGGGACATGAAAGGGAAGCAGTGGTTGGGAAGGGAGTAAGACAGGGTTTTAGCCTCTCCCCGATGTTGTTCAATCTGTATATTGAGCAAGCAGTAAAGGAAACAAAAGAAAAATTAGGAGTAGGTATTAAAATTCATGGAGAAGAAATAAAAACTTTGAGGTTCGCCGATGACATTGTAATTCTGTCAGAGACAGCAAAGGACTTGGAAGAGCAGTTGAATGGAATGGACAGTGTCTTGAAAGGAGGATATAAGACGAACATCAACAAAAGCAAAACAAGGGTAATGGAATGTAGTCTAATTAAGTCAGGTGATGCTGAGGGAATTAGATTAGGAAATGAGGCACTTAGAGTAGTAAAGGAGTTTTGCTATTTGGGGAGCAAAATAACTGATGATGGTCGAAGTAGAGAGGATATAAAATGTAGACTGGCAATGGCAAGGAAAGCGTTTCTGAAGAAGAGAAATTTGTTAACATCCAGTATTGATTTAAGTGTCAGGAAGTCATTTCTGAAAGTATTCGTATGGAGTGTAGCCATGTATGGAAGTGAAACATGGACGATAAATAGTTTGGACAAGAAGAGAATAGAAGCTTTCGAAATGTGGTGCTACAGAAGAATGCTGAAGATTAGATGGGTAGATCACATAACTAATGAGGAAGTATTGAATAGGATTGGGGAGAAGAGAAGTTTGTGGCACAACTTGACCAGAAGAAGGGATCGGTTGGTAGGACATGTTCTGAGGCATCAAGGGATCACCAATTTAGTATTGGAGGGCAGCGTGGAGGGTAAAAATCGTAGAGGGAGACCAAGAGATGAATACACTAAGCAGATTCAGAAGGATGTAGGTTGCAGTAGGTACTGGGAGATGAAAAAGCTTGCACAGGATAGAGTAGCATGGAGAGCTGCATCAAACCAGTCTCAGGACTGAAGACCACAACAACAACATGATGGGTTACTTCTGACTTTGGCATGCCACAAAGATCTTTGTCCATTTACCAAATAGCATTAAAAGGCTGGCAGATAGCCAACCAGCATTTAAAAATAAGTTTTAAAAATTCTGAATGACAACTCCTTCTACTCAATAGATGAATTTTTAGCTATGAGATAATAATTGTAATAATAATAATAATATCGTGTTAAGAAACATTATGTTAAACTGACGCCCTGATGACAAGCTGAAGCGCAAAGCACTTGCAATTGAGATTCTAACGACAATGACTCAAATGTTCGCGGACGAATCTTTCTTTCATCAGAGAAGCAAATAATGAGGGTATGCTAGGCCGGACATGGGAGGGAATGCAGTATCGTTTAGATGTCCTGCTTAGTATATACAGTGCACACATTGGTGTCTTAAACGGCTGCTAAAACTTCAGATGTGTGTGAACATTATGTCGCAAACCGCACCGTTCTGCATGTCCTCGTTTCTGAAATATGCATGATCAATGTTGAAGGATCATTTTGGAACTCCCTGCATGTTTCAGGGTCCAAAATTTAAAATAATCCTGTTAATCAAAGTTACTCCCTAATTTAACTTGAATGCAATTCAGATGGACTTAGGCGAAAGTTACGCATAACAATGACAAAATTCTAGAAATATTCTCGTACATATACGTTACTTACAGAATTAAAATTGCCTACGTTCGCCAAGTTTACTGAAGTGAAAGTTGTGCAGCTACGTATCAGTGCTTAATTTGCTACATCAAAGTTCAAGATAAGAATAAAAAACTTTGCCACTTGCGTTCAATATCAGGCGGAGGCGATATTTTGTTTCTAATTTTTCCATCTAGATCTAGCTCCTCCTTATCTCGTCCGGACCAGCATAGTTCATGTAACGAAATGTACGAATACTGGACGCGTTCCATATTGGTTTACACTTTTTTAACTCTCTAAGAACCTTTATATATCAGCATATCCATGAAAATGATGCACCTATTCCTGTGAATACGATTTTCCACTTTTGAAATGTTGACTGGCTTTACCACAATCATTTTTCTTCCACAACTTTCCTTCGCCCGTCGGCGTGTGGCCACTTTTCCAACCATCCAGTAAGTTGTACGCGGGTTTTCGTCGCGGTGCGCACTCTCCACACACTGCCACCAATCGCCTGTGAATATCCGTCGTGTTCACGCCCTCTTTCCGCAGAAACCATGTCGTCCAGCGCTATGATTGATGATGACAGTCCACGTTCTCCGTTCACATAATGACAGCATATGGAAAAATGGGATGCACTGTGCAGGGATTATACTTCTAGTGATTGCCCTGCAACCTACTCCTAGACAAAGTGCATAGTTTTCAAATATCACGATATCTTAAAAATGGAGTAATTAAGTCAAAAACGCATCGAAATAAAAAAATTATTTTTCTATTTTCATCTGTGTACACTCCCATTTAAGTGCGGAAAATTATATCAGGCATATGTCCACCTCCATTGTCTGAGCTGGCAGTTACTTGGTCTATGAAGTTCGTGATGACCCTTTCACAGACGTTTCGGTTGATGTCGTTGAATTTCTTCCTTAAGTTGAAGAAATGTTTGTAATTTGTTGTCGTAGACCTTGCACTTCACATTAGCTCATAAAAAAGTCACAAGTAAGGTCACAAGAACTGTGAGAACATACCAAGTCGCTACGAAGTGAAATCACAGACTGATACAATTTTTCGTGGAGTAGGGATCTGGTTTCGCATGATCTATGACACGTAGTTCCGACCTACTGAAACCACATATTGGCTGTGTCCACTTCATTCAGAGCAGGCCAGAAGTTGTAGCTCACCGTTAAATGTTAGAGCATTACAGTCGAAATCTTCAAAGACGAAGGGGCCGATCATACGACCTGCCCACGAGCCACACAAAACTGTCGTTCACAGTGGATGCATGTGTCTCTCCTGGATCACCCTAGGTTTTTCTTGAGCCCAGGTCCGTCAATTTTGTCGATTAACAAACGGACACATGAAAACGTGCCTCGTCACTGACGATTATTCTTATTGTAAAACTGATGTCATCGAATGCTCTAAAGATTTAAGATAATGCGTCAACTGATTCTCGTATGGGTGCGTATGACAATACTTTTTCAGAATTCTTTGCAAGGAGTCTATCTAAAATCCCGTTTGCTGAGAACGACGTTGAAGTGACATGTGATAGCTCACGGCCACGCTATCCAGCACCACTGCAATGCTTTGCTCCGTACAGACCGTAAGGTTTCGTCCTGCGATTTTATGGCTGCGACTGACCCAGTTTCATCGAATTTCGTTATCAACCGCAGAACTGTTGGTGCTGTAGGAGCTTTATTACGTCCCAAGAGCCCGTGAATTCTACGAAGAGGTTCTGCATAGCGCCCGTCGATTCTGTGACGCTTTTTCACAGTGATAACACGATTCTCCTTCCAGAACGGCTCCATGGCAACTGAGATCCTGGAATACACAAACAACATGTAATCAAGTAATCGCAGTGACAATCGATATTAAAAGTAGTAAGTAATGTGCTGTAAACTTTAAAACGAAATTTTATCACTCAATTTAAAACCGGATAATAAAGGAAAGACCCTGTATACACCAACATCTACATCTACACAGATACTCCGCAAGTCATGGTACGGTGCGTCATTTCATTTCCTGTTCCAATCGACAATAGAGCGAGGGAAAAACAACTGTCTATATGCCTCCATATAAGTCCTAATGTCTCGTATCTTATCTTCGTGATCTTTACTCGCAACCTATGTTGACGGAAGAAGAATCCTTTGGCAGTCAGCTTCAAATGCCGGTTCTCTAAATTTTCTTAATAGTGTTTCTCGAAAAGGACGTTGTCTTCCCTCCAGCAACTCCCATTTGAGGTCCCGAAGCATCTCCGTAACACTTACGTGTTGTTCGAACATACCGGTAATAAATCTAGCAGCTGCATCTGAACTGCTTCGATATCTTCCTTCACTCCGACCGGGTACGGGTACCAAACACTCGAGCAGTACTCAAGAATAGGTCACACGAGCGTCCTATATACGGTCTCCTTTACAGATGAACCACTCTTTCATAAAATTCTCCCAGTAAATGGAAGCCGACCATTTACCTTCCCTACCCCAGTTCTCACGTGCTCGTTCCATTTCATATGGCTATGCAACGTTACGCCGAGACCTTTAAGCGACTTAACTGTGTTTAGCAGGACACTGGTAATACTGTATCCGAACATTACAGGTTTGTTCTTCCTACCCATAGGCATTAACTTACATTTTCCCACATTTAGAGCTAGTTGTCATTCATCACACCAAATGGAAATTTTGTTCTTGTATCTTCCTACTGTCACTCAATTGCGACACCTTTCCGCAAACCACAGCGTCATCAGCAAACAACCGCAGATTGCTGCTCACCCTGTTCGCTAAATCATTTATGTAAATAGAGAACAATGGCGGTCCTACCACATTTATCAGGGGCGCTCCTGGCGATACCCTTGTCTCACCGTCGAGAACAACAAAAAATGCTTCAAACGGCTCTGAGCACTATGGGATTTAACGTCCCCTAGAACTTAGAACTACTTTAAACCTAACTAACCTAAGGACATCACACACATCCATGCCCGAGGCAGGATTCGAACCTGCGACCGTAGCGGTCGCGCGGTTCGAGAACAACATATTGGGTTCTATTACTTAAGAAGTCTTCGAGCCACTCACGTATCTGTGAATTTATTACATATTCTCGTAAATTCGTTAACAGCGTGCAATCGGGCGCCGTGTCCAATGCTTTCCGGAAATCTAGAAATATGTTGTCCTCCATCCATTGTTCGCAGTATATCATGACAGAAAACGGCAATCTGAGTTTAGCAAGCGATGCTTTTTTAAAACCATGCTGATTCGCTGACATTAGCTTCTCAGTCTCAAGAAAACTTATTATATTCGAACTGAGAACATGATCAAGGATTCTGCAGCAAACCGACGTTAGGGACATTGGTTTGTAATTTTATGGGTCCGTTATTTTACACTTCTTATATACTGGAGTCACCTGCGCTTTTTTCCAGTCGCTTGCGACTTTCTGCTGGGCGATAAATTTACGATATATGGTGGCTAGGTAAGAGGCCAGTGCCGTAAAATCGAATTGGGGTTCCATCCGGAACAGGTGATTTATTGGCTTCCAAATCTTTCAGCTGTTTCTCTACGCCAGGAATGCTTATTACTGTGTCGTCCTCACGGGAGACTGTAAGATGGTGAAATGACGGTACGTTTGTACGACTCTCCTGTATGATCAATTTCTTGAACATGAAATTTAAAACTTCGGCTTTCGTTTTCCTATCTTCAGCTGCCACATCAGAATGGTTAACAAGGGAATGAATGGAAGTCTTATATCCGCTTAGCTATTTTACATATGACCAGAATTTTCTCGGATTCTCTGCCAGATCTTTTGCAAGGATATGACGATGGTAGTTGTACGCTTCGCGCATAGATCTTTTCACAGGTGCACGTTCGCCTGCAGTCATTTGTGCGTTCCCTTTGGAACCGAGAGTGCAACAGTCCCTGCTTCCTCAGCATCCTCCAAATTTCGTTATTAATACATGGTGTGTCTTTCCCACCTTTTATTCACTTATTAGGCGTATAACTCTCCAGTCACCATTTACAATCTGGATAAACTTTGCGCATGATTCCTCTGAATCCATCTTACTGGAACTAAGTGATGTCAATTCACTGCCTAAGTGAGATGCTAACTACTGATTATCTGCTCTATCTAGCGGTACTACTCTCCTAGCCTTCTTTACTGATTTATTAACATTCATAATCATAGTTCCTATAACGACACCATGATCGCTAATCCCGAATTTTATATTGTCATTGTCGATATGGTCCGGCCTATTTGTAGCAACAACGTGTAAGTGGACTACGTTCTTGCAACTTTAATGATTCGTCAAATGGCACACCATGAATGATGGGAATAAACAGGGTGTAGGTCAATAGGGAATACCCCTCGTATTTGACATGCAAAATTCAAATAACAAAAATATATTCTGTTAATTAGCAATTAACTGCAAGTCCTTGCAAACCGGTCGCCAGTGGTAATCCTTTGAAAAATTAATTATTATTCAATTCTTTATTCTTTACTTTTTCTTATTTCTTTCGTGTTTTTATGGTTCCCATTATAGGATCACTTTGTTGTCCGTCTGCCTTTCCGACTGTTACGACCCCTTTCTCTTACGAAACGGTAGACGTATCAAGTTGAAATTTATTTGACATACTAAGGCATATAGTCCGCTGGCGGTGTAAAAAGGGTAAGCTTCTACGTCAATGCAATAAACGATACGGCTATTTATATCACATACTAGCTCATCAAAACCTATAGGATACTTCCCGTTGACCTAAAATCGTGAAATTTGACAGGAAGCAAGGTTCCGCTGTAAAAGTAAAGGAAAAAATTAGAAAACTGTTCCTTTGTCTTTATATCACACCCAATTTTTTTATCCTACAATCTCCGGGTTCGTCAGGTAAGAATCCTTGTTCACAGGAACGATTGAACGTATCAATGTGATATTTATGTCATATACTAAGGTTTGCAGTTCCTTCGCGTTGTTAACTTAAAGCTTGCAAGTCACTGAAATCAATAGATACGGTCATTTATGTAACGTATTTTGGTATCAAGCCGCTATCGATATCAATAACAGGCAAAAATCGTCAAAATTCTCGAGTCCCGGGGTGGATGAAGTATTTATATACGTAATTAAGTTTATAAGGAACTAATTAAGTTTGTAAGGTACCCACTTCTCCGAGTTTTTTATACTTGCTTTTGTTCCACGTAATGTTGTGCAGTCACGTACAGCACAGCCCGCTATTTGGAGCACGGAGCCACTACATATTATACACTCATGTTCAGAAAAAAACAGAACACCATCATCGACTAGAGATAGGACGCTCATACTCATAGGACATCTATATTATTTCACTGTTCAGAAATGATTATGTCTAATATGCACAGACATGCTAGATGGCATTGGTGTATGGAACGACGTCTCTGGGTCAGGAATGGCGTCAGATTGTGTTTTCGGACGAATCCAGGTTCTGTTTGTTTGAAAATGTTGACCTCATTTTGGTTTTCCACAGATAGGGGGAGCAGCATGACAATGACTGCATTCGCACAAGACGTACAGAACCAAGTCAAAGCCTTATGGTGTGGGGTGCTATTGGGTACAACCACAAATCACAGTTGGGGTGCGTATTAGGGCACTGTGACATCTACATGAATGACATCCTGCGACCCGTAGCCATACCCTTTCTCCATAACATCTCATACGCCATTTTTCAGCAAGACAATGCACGATAACATGTTGCTCCACGAAAACGAGCCTTCTTGGTCCCATAGGATTCACTCTTTTACCTTAGCCCTCCAGATCACCAGACTTGTCAAAAATGGCTCTGAGCACTACGGGACTTAACTGCTGAGGTCATCAGTCCCCTAGAACTTAGAACTACTTATACCTAACTAACCTAAGAACATCACACACATCCATGCCAGAGGCAGGATTCGAACCTGCGACCGTAGCCGTCGCGCGGTTCCAGACTGTAGCGCCTAGAACCGCTCGGCCACAGCGGCCGGCACCAGACTTGTCGCCGATAGAAAATGTGTGGGATATGATGAAACGACGACACAGGACTGTGACCCAATGCTAACCACTAAAGATGAACTTCGGAACCAGGTGAATGCAACATGGATGGCTATACCACAGGACGCCATTCGCGCATTATACGGCGTCGATGCCATGACGTATGGAATAATTTATTAGAGCCCATGAAGGACCCAGTGCCTATTAGGCAACAGGACACATGCTGAACCGAGGTGACTGAAATGTTAATCATTTCTGCAGAACATACTAAAGTACGCGTCCTGTGAATATAAACGTTCTTTCTCTAGTCTGTTCTGCTTTTACTGAACATAAGTGTAAAAGTGTATGTATACATATTCCACTATCCCCTCATAGGCCACTGGATCGATTTCAATCAAACTAGATTCACAAATCACTTACTGTCTGGAAAGAACCATTGTGAGGTAAGAAGCACCTACATTTCAAAGGAATTGCTATTTGGGTGAAAAAGAAGGGTAACTCACGACTCGCAAATAGCTAGATTCATGAAGTATTTGAGAATGAGAGCACTTAGTGACTTGCAACTAATCTAATACATAACTTTAAACCCTTACGAGACTTTTTCTCGCTGTTCCCTACCCCACCCCCAAAGTGATGAAAGGAAAGAAGTTTGTCGCTTACTACTTTTTCGCTCTTCGTGCAGTAGAATTTCGCAAAATGGAGATCATAGTCATTCAACAAATGCTCAAAAACAAACCATTAACTTGCACCACCAACACCGAATGCAAAATGGCGCGTCGCAGTGAATATAAATGTTCGAAGCATCAAAAAATGTGTGGAAATTCCTAAGGGACCAAACTGCTGAGGTCGTCGGTTCCGAGACTGACTCACTACTTAAACTAAATTATGCTAAGAACAACACGCACAGCCATGCCCGAGGGGGACTCGAAACTCCGGCGAGAGGAGCCGCGCAATCCGCGACATGGCGCCTCTGACCGCGCGGCCACTCCGCGCGACCGCACCATCAAGATCGAAGCAGAACTCTTTGGGAGTTACAAGTCGTGCAGGACACTGCGCCAGGTATCCACTCTTAACGAATGCTTATAGAATCATATTGGGATAACGGGGTGATGAGAACTGATGGAATGTGATGGCATGCGACGGAATGCGGAACAGTCTAAAAATGGTTCAAATGGCTCTGAGCACTATGGGACTTAACTTCTTTGGTCATCAGTCCCCTAGAACTTAGAACTACTTAGACCTAACTAACCTAAAGACATCACACACATCCATGCCCGAGGCAGGATTCGAACCTGCGACCGTAGCGGAACAGTCTGTCGTGGAGCTTATAGTGAAACTGACTATCGTTTAAGGCATGGCTGTTGTAGTCCAATAATATGTTTTATAGGTACAGAGAAATAAAACAGTAATCCGGAGGCTGAAATTGTCTAGTGGTTCCAGGTGGTATAAATCTGGCAATGTCATACACTTTTTAGGAGGGGCAGTTTGATCCAAAGGAGTATGATTTGTTTCTGTAGCACACGAATCAAGCAGACGAATGATATTTGGACCAGCTATTGGCCAAAAGCAGTGCTCATACCAGATTTGTAATTCTCTCACGTCCTTTTTCCCACTCTTGCTATCTGTGAAGTAAATATTTCCTCTGGCCCTTGCAAAGATCACGCACACGAGAAAGAATCGTATGTGCAGAGCACCTTCAACTTCCAGCTGCGCAATAAACATCTTTCCAGCCAATTTACCATCCTGATTAACAGTCGGCATAACTGTATGCCAGTGAGTTAAGACTTAGCTGATCTTGATACAACTCTCTCGGTACCTTTAATTTTCGTGGTTCTTTTGATATGCGTTTGCTCTTCAAATCCCGATTGGCCGGAGTTGAAAACAAATTCCTCACTGAACGATGAGATAAGTTTGTTTATCTCATCCACAAAGTTTCGGGCCGATTCCGCAGTTTGCTATGCGTCGTTAAGTTGACGCTTTGTTTGAAATTTCGTTGCCTTGCATCTTCCGATTACATAGTACTGTTTGAAGTGGTGCAACCATCCACTTTTTCCCTTGAAATCAATATAATCTATGTCGCGCCGTGTCTGATGTGCATAACGTGGTAGGTCACCATCCTGAAAGCCCTGTAAATTGTGTCGAACATCCTTGAAACGAGTAAACACTAGTTTTTGGCCGCGCGGGATTAGCGGAACGGTCTAGGGCGCTGCAGTCATGGACTGTGCGGCCTTTCCCAGCGGAGGTTCGAGTTCTCCCTCGGGCATGGGTGTGTGTTGGTCCTTAGGATAATTTAGGTTAACTAGTGTATAAGCATAGGGACTGATGACCTTAGCAGCTAAGTTCCATAAGATTTCACACACATTTGATCATTTTGAACCAGTTTTTGTAAGAAGTGCGCCTTGTCCTTACTAGAATATTCACAGTTTTTCTTATGCACTACACGGTCATATTGCTGCGAACTTGTTCGAAATCTGTCCACAATTTTTTTACAATGCTGCGGATGGGTTTCCATGTACATAATTATGTTTAGTACCCGCTCCTTGGGCAACGATTTTCATTTACTAGGTTTCACAGGAGATGAGATTTGTGGCACTCTGTCTGACAAGAATGATGAACTTTATTGCTAGATACCTGTTTCAGTGTAACTTTCACTTGTTAAGTGCGTCTCGCCATCAATGTACTCCTCATTTACATTCACCGCACAGTCGAACGTATACGACACCGCACATCCCACTGGCTTATCTTTCAGAAAAGCTGATATTTCATTTGCCACTTCTTCGCCACTCTGCTAAATTCCTTTGGTTCCTTTCTGACTGACTTTCAACTTCGGCAACTGTTGTTGTAGATATGATTCAGTGTTTGCTTTGCTTATCGCTGCCATTGCTCTTCTTTGTATCAACACCACTAGCACTATAGCAGTGTTGTGAGCTAGTCGTCGACAAGGTATTTCAGCTGCACTCTGTATCCTCATGCTGTGCTCTCCACTGGATACCTCCAGTCCAGCCCCTTCTAGCCATTAGCATCCAATATTGTAGTTGCATGGTAGGCGATATGTGGAGTGTCGAATGGCGTCAACATCATTTGCCATTTGCAACCTCGCACTCAAGGTATTCCTTCCGAGATGCGCCAACAACTGCCCCCTCGTACATGACGTATTACTTTAATACTTATTCACTAGTAACTCCATTCGCAATACATTTCGCATCAAGTATTCACATATACCACTGGATGTATTTGCAAAATTATATCATTGTACGACACATATTTCAGGAGATATGACGTCATAAACATGAGCTGAGTGAAAACAAAATTGCAGGACTACACCCACTAGAGACATAGGTCAAATATATGTAAAAATATATGTGAAATATTAAGTTATATTGCTTGTGAGTGTGTGAGTAAAGCTGTGGGTAAATAGCTTCTCCTTTACCCCCTGGATCGGTCTCAACCAAACTTGATACATCTACTGTTCTGCAGTCCGCAAAGAAACACTGTAAGACCAAGAACCAGGCACCTTCTGTTCAAGAGGAAGGGAGGAGATGGACAGAGAGAGGGACCAAGTAGATGGATGCAGATATGGAGGAGGAGAGGAGATGGACAAAGAGAGGGGAGAGAGAAATGGACAGAAAAGGAAGGGAAGGAGATGGACAGAGACAGGGGGAGGAGGAGATGGTCAGAGAGAGGGGTGGAGGCGACAGGCAAAGAGAGGGGGAGGAGATGCATGGAGGGGGGAGCAGATGGATGGAGAGAAAGGAGCAGGAGATCGACAGAGAGGGAGGAGGAGGAGATGGGACAGAGAAAGAGGGGAGGTAGAGATGGACAAAAAGAGGGGAGGGAGGAGAAGTAGATGGACAGGGAGAGTGGGAGAGATGGACAGAGTGGGGCTGGAGAAGGTAGAGAGTGGAGAATCGAGGGGATAGACAGAGAGAGGAGGTAGTAGGAGATAGACAGAGAGGGGCAGGAGGAGATGGACAGAGAGAGGGGAAAGGAGGAGATGTTCTAATAGAAGATTAAAATAAATACATACCCAGGCAACGCCAGGTACTCAGCTAATACTATAAGTATAATTAATACTAATGGTTCGAACCTCTGTGGATACGTTTCTGTGAACATAAAAAAGCGTTCTGCATGTCTTATTGATTCTTTTGCTACGTTGGAGGCAAAAGAGAAACAGTCTGTCTAATTATGTTGTTATGGTCATTACCTTTACGAGTATCTGCGTCTTCTCTTGTTGTTTTTCAAAGTGTTTTCGCTACAGAAAGTTGAAACCTATTTCAATATTACAGCTGCGTATCTCTTCTCTCATTCCGTCCGCTCAGCCCATATTCCACAGTAATTCCGTCTTCCTTCCCTCTGTTTGAGCAGCAGTCTAATCGTGAAATGCTCTTTTCGATTATTTTATGAATTCCTCGTTTTCTTCGCGTATGATATTCTATCTTCTACGACGTCGTTTATCATCAGCTTTTGACGTGTGTCGATGTGGATGATGGCTATCGTTAACTTCTTTGCATTCCTTGAATTACTGAGTCGTTCGCAAAAGCTCACTCTGTTACTCAGATTCACATTTAGAAATATGCCCACACTTATTTCATTATACGCTGATGCTATTGTTATTGCGTGGTCAGAAATCCGAAGCGTAGTGCATGAAATCACGAAATCTAGGATGTAACAAGACTCGCCGCGGCCACGTTATTTCGCCTTGGAACAATGTAGCGAGCCCGTAAAGTGATTAGCAGAGCTGCGTTGAAACAGTAATCTGGAAAACGGGTGCCGCTATGTTTTGCACGTGGGTTTTGGCTCAGAACAATAAGTTCATTCTGCAGCGACACGTGTGTGGCCCCGCTGCAGCCAAGTTTAATAAAGCAGCACAAACATCAGGCGCACCTGACAGTCGGAAAGACAAACACAGCGAGCGTGGCCTGGCGAAAACAGTTCCAGCTGTCCTGCTTCGGAGATATTTACTACCTATAGTCGGAGTTCCAGGAATAGTAGTGGCTACGTTTCAGATGGAATATTAGAGTTACAAATTTCAGACAAACATGTTTCGAATTTTCAGTATTTGTAGATTTAAAACTACCAGAATATTACACATACTAAAACCGTCACAGAAACAACCAGGACGTGCGCGCGTTAGACACACACACACACACACACACACACACACAAACATGCACAAAAACATGCCTGAAAAACCTACTGGTACAAAACAGCAAAAATAGTAAATAAATGAGTAATAAAGAATAAATCACACAGCCGTCTTTGTACCTCTTCCGAGGATGGCTTGATTTTCTCTTAATGCAAAGCACTGGTCTCCCTCAGTTTTATTTTTAAGATTTGAAAAGGCCATTACTTTTATTTATTGTTGTTGGAACCACTGATCTTCCGTGTCTTGTTATCATCGATCGTTGACGTTATGTTTCTTTCCAGACCAGTTTTTGTGGAGTAACGGCATGGAAAGATACCGCACAGCGAGTGCTGATTGTGAAAACATTACAAGATAGGGTTCCGCGGAAATCGTTCGGGAACACCGTACTATTCTTGGACACAACAATGCAGAATATAAATCCACTGTTCGTAGATTAATCAGAAATATGGACAAAAAACGTCTCAACAAAGAGAACTCACGAAAAATGCGGTCATCCCCACCGAGTTACGATTCGGGGTGCGATTTAGAGGGGGGATTGATCAATCCACACTTTTTTGAAGACGAACAAGGTAGTGCTGTCACGATGAATGGAGTTCATTATCGACTGAACCTCACTGCTTCCCTTTGGCTCCATTTGGACCCATTGAACATCAAACATTTATGACTCTAACAAGGCCGAACAACCAACCACATTCCCGGAGACACACTCGCTCCGCTGCGTGAAAAGTTCCCAGACAGACTAGACTCCTTACGAGGAGACCAGGCCTAACCGCCTCGATCTTGTGGCCTACCTTAAGACTCTTTCTAATGGCGTCACTGAACCACGAGTTTACCAGAACAAATCCCGAACTCAAACAAGAAATTCGACTTGTCCGAGGCGAAGTTAATGGGGAAACATGTGAGTCGGTGATGGCTGATTTCATGGACTGAGTAATCGCATATACATATAAGCGATATTGTGTTTTACGCTTCAAATTCATTATCTTCTGAAGAGAATGGTATCTGTGTTTTCTTCTTTCAAATAAATAAATCTAATATACAGTAGTTTCAAATCCAGCATTCTTTTTGAGAGACCCGATATATTTTTCTCTGAAGAGGTTGCCTTCTCCACAGAGAAACATGTAAAGGAGAAAGACCCCCGTGACCTTTTGTGAAATGAATATGTTGGGTGCAAATTACGCATCGGCCACAGTACGTTAGTTTTTGATTATTTATTACCCGTACTATCTTCATCACACTGACAAATCTTTCTGTGTCTTAAAACGAACGGAACCTCTTCTGCTAGCAAAAACTATTCATTATGCAGAGCATTTCCATGTAAGTCCTCAGTGTAAGAGAGAACGTGAAATAATGGTCGGTGAATGAGAGTTATGATGCTTTTCATAGCCCTAACATGAAATCTCACGCAGAAAGACACGCACTTTGTGTCTTCCCCCTACAATGTTTCCACTGTGTCAGGAGATTGGCATCATTTCTACTCAAACTACTCTCCGTGCGGCAGTCGCAGTTGATTTTAAAGCGTCGGAAAGACAGCAGAGTTCTGTAATTTGTTCTGATCTGATGTCTTCATTCCACATAACTGTCTCATGTCAGTGAAAGGTGAGATGTCACATAATTATGCTGGTTGCTGTTACATGTGAGTCGGTTACTTACGCTCAGGCAGACTGTTAAATGACATATCTGAAATTTCAAAAGGGATGACACTTATTTCATTTACGACCATAACGCTGGCTGTGATAACAAAACCACAGTCTTTACAAAGTCGTTAGGCGATCTGCAACTCCACATGCAAAATTACCGACACATCTGATCTACGTGCTTTTCAGACAGCAATGAAAAATACATTATACTCTTCTAGCATGTAACAGGTATGTAGTGTTCCCAAACTCTCAGCGCGAAATACATCTCTACAGACCGACGACCAGATCTGAGCTCTAAGTACCTAATCTATCAATGCTAAACTACCGAGCGAGGTGGCGCACTGGTTAGCACACTGGACTCGCATTCGGGAGGACGACGGTTCAATCCCGCGTCCGGCCATCCTGATTTAGCTTATCCGTGATTTCCCTAAATCGTTCCGGGAAAATGCCGGGATGGTTCCTCTGAAAGGGCACGGCCGACTTCCTTCCCCATCCTTCCCTGATCCGACGAGACCGATGACCTTGCAGTTTGGTCTCTTCACACACACATCCCAACCCAATACTAAACTTTGAGAAAGAAGTCTTTCGCGACGGCATTGTTGTATAGACCATTCTCTAACTTCTTGCCGGGTCAGTTCAGGGTAAAACCTCAAGCTTTCGACAGTTACCTTAATCGTCTTCGTCAGGAATAACTGACTGTCAAAACCATTGCTGTAATTGACTTATATAGCCCAAAGACAGCTTTTGATTGGTCGATAATCACGTCATGATGTCGCAGATGGTGTGAAAGGTGGCTACACTGAGCCACTGCGCCAGAGATTGCGCCAAAGAGTATTATTCTGCCGCCTCCACAGTGCTTGTCGAGAGCTCGTAGAAGTCAGTGCCTGCTAAGAACTCGTAGAAGTCAGTGCTTGGAGAGAACTCGTAGTAGTCAGTGCCTGTCTAGGTCTCGTGGTAGTCTGTGCTGAGATGTTGTAGCAGAGAGTGTTTGTTGAGATGTGCTATTAGGCAGTGCTTGCTGAGATGTGATATTGGAGAGTTCTGGTTGAGATATAATGTAAGGATTAGAATGATTTTCATCAATATAAATGAGGTAATTAACCCCGTTTGTTTTTATTTCAGTGTCCTAAATAATGCGTCATTACAGGTTCAGTCAACAAAGCATCTGGCGTGTATTCTTGTATTAGAGTGTAATTCTGCTTTCCTTACGCAATTATCGTATTTCTAATTTTCTTTTATCACGTCAGTATAATTGGCATTTAAAAATTCTTGTCTTGTTGAAGAAGAACCGTGCCAGATGTGTGCGTTGAGTCACACTCCCACACACAGAACAATTACATTTGTGCTTGGGTTTTGTAGGCTTTATAGTTGCTGGGGACTTAATTAATTTACTGTGTTTACGAAAATTTTCTTTCATTGTTTGTTGTTATTCTATGCAGTCAGGTTGCGTAATAATACTAGTCAGGGCCAACCGTTTACGAAACAGCGTAATCGGACATACAGCTACAAAAACTAAAAAGTATTTTCAAATATATTTAATTAAGCCCCCATGCAGGTGTCAACGTCTGCGCCACGCCCTGTTAAGGAGAACCTCGTTCTCAGGATCAAAAAAATGGCTCTGAGCACTATGGGACTTAACTCTGAGGTCATCAGTCCCCTAGAACTTAGAACTACTTAAACCTAACTAACCTAATGGCATCACACACATCCATGCCCGAGGCAGGATTCGAACCTGCGACCGTAGCGGTCGCGCGGTTCCAGACTGTACCGCCTAGAACCGCTCGGCTACTTCGGCCGGCTTCTCAGGATCATTGAGATTTACAACATCTCTTGTGAGAGCGGTAGCAGTTAAATCGTTCAGTCTATCTCCATTGTTTCCCACAACGGTGCAGAACATCAACGGCTTATTAAAAAATCGAGAAATGTAGAAATCTGCAGTTGCTAAACACAGCCTCAAAAACATAAAATAGTGCTTGACGAAACAAAAGTTTGTCCCAGGCACCTGCATACTGGGATTCTGTAATTAAAGAGACTGTAGAAATAAGAATTCGTGAGCATATATTCAACCGTGACAGGAGATACAATCTTGAATAAACCGGTGGTTGCAAGCGAGCTCTCGATGCAGAGAAGTGCCCGAGATATTCGTCGCAGTGTTTAAGCGGGAGCGGTAGCGCCACTCGTGCAGATGTTGACACCATCTGCGACAGCATAACGTCATTATCGACCAATCAGAAGCCGTATTTCGACTACGTTAGGCCACCAGAGCAGCAGTTTTGACAGTCAGTTGCTCCTGACGAAGGCGAAGTAGGTAATCGTCAAAAGCTCCCGGTTTTAACCTGAATTGAGACGGCAGGAAGTCCAGTAATGTTTCATACACTACTAAACTTTACTGGCTGCCAGCGGGACTTTGACTCTCTAACAGCTAGCAAGGCTCACTTTACTGGGACATCGTTCATAAAGACATGACAATGCACGAAGAGACTCCGCCTGTTCATAATAAGTTTTCTGTCTTTTAAAAATTACTGTGAGATTATTTTCTTTAGTGGTTTCTAGAGTTGTGCTCCATAAAAACTACAGTTCGGTAGTTTAGGGACAGTACACAAATGGTGTAACAAATGCTAAGATCAGCGGTGGTATTCATTGAATTGGTAGGGGAAGATATATAAATGAATGCGTAAGAGAAACTGGGAGCCGACGTCGTTTTTCGTTTGTTTGTTTTGCACATAATTAGAACCTCTCATCTTCCAGTGTTAGCTCATTGGGCATTTTATATCCCTACAAAATATAAACTGCTTTTTGTAAGTAATGAAAATTGGTGGATGGCATAATTTCGTCGCTTCTATGCAACTTAGGCAATTACTGTGATGCAAGTGCAGCTTACATGCACATATATTATATATATATTGTTGCCATATTGTGTTCAGTAGAACGTTCTTCATCAAGATCAAACGCAAGATTTCCTGTTATTATTGATAATTGTGAAAGCTGTTTATTAAAAATAGAAACATGTTTTACATAAGCTCGATGACATATTGAATAGATGTTTGATATGTCTTTGTTTTGGATTTTTTTAATTTTACCTTTCCTTGAGGAAATGGTGTTTTCAAGCGCTATATGACAAAGCCGTATTTATTTTTTAAATTTTTACTGCAACACCTCTTTGTCCAGGTTAGATATCAACAATTTTCAAACAAAATTTGAATTAACCCTTTCGTTGTCATAGACGAGCGCTCTGCATTCTCTACTGAGGCTGCTTTTGTTACGGCTCTGCTGCTTGTCAAATTAATGATGGTGCCTGTGCTAAGAGACGGCATTACGGTCGATGTGAAACGCTTAGAACCCCATTTTTTGAACTCTATGTCATGAAAATATTTGATTTCTGCACATCTTACGGTGTGATATCTTCACTCGCTAAAGAACTTAATTTCTTCTCGTTATCCATCATACTGTACGTACTGCGCTGCATCAAATTAAGTAAAACACTGCACGAAATTTTACAATGTTCGCACATGTAACAACGCATTGCCCAAATTTTGCCTATGGTTGATTATAGCTCACACGGGCAGTAAATGAGATCTACATAAGATATAGAAATTATATTTGAAACTTAGAGTAGAAGGATATTTCGTTTCGTTGTAGAGTTATTAGACGGTCGCGGCGTCCTTGGGCAACATGAATCATGTGGTCATAACATTCGTCGTATCTCATAATCGATCAAGCTATCGCAACGGGTTTTTATTTTATTTTTTTCCAAAATGATAGGAAGCAATGAGGCACATACGTTGTATGATAAATACTCTAAACTTTTTTATTCACCGAGATATGGAAGTAAGTAGTCCGCAGCAGTGACAAATTGGCGGCTCTGGATGCATTCAGACGTCTATAGCACTGTAGGAAAATCCAACTGGCGTTGTTATACACTTCCACAACACATGAGGAACAGAGTAGCAAGATGTGTACACACGATCACATCACCTACGGGGTTAAAATTGACAGTTTCAATTTCCTTATCAATGCTGTTTATTTTTAAGTAACAGACATGGGGATAGCTACGTAGAACAAAAATGGTCCATAGGTTAGGCGGCTCTTTATAAATCCTCACTCAGTTCCGGTTTCTAGGGGAATCTAGTAAGACGCTGATCGCATACACAAGCAAAGTGATCGAAATGAGGGAACACCCAATAGGTATGCAACACATCTAACGTACAAATAACACATCTAACGTACAAATAAGGTGGGTAAGTTCTTAACTTACGAAGGCTACTGGGAAGAACTACCGTAGCCTACTCTAGAACTTCCCAATAACTACAGTGATGAGACACGTTTCATACTCACACAAATTCCCTTCTGAAACTGAACGAACTGGTTCGTATGCAGCATTCAGTATCCAATCATAGAGTAGGATTGGTCAACTCATGATACATCTGTGGTGTCACCGCCAGACACCACACTTGCTAGGTGGTAGCCTTTAAATCGGCCGCGGTCCGTTAGTACACGCCGGACCCGCGTGTCGCCACTATCAGTGATTGCAGACCGAGCGCCGCCACACGGCAGGTCTACAGAGACTCCAGAGCACTCGCCCCAGTTGTAGAGCCGACTTTGCTAGCGATGGTTCACTGCCTACATACGCTCTCAGTTGCAGAGACGACAGTTTAGCGTAGCCTTCAGCTACGTCATTGGCTACGACCTAGCAAGGCTCCATATTCAGTTACTATGTCTTCTGAACAGATAATATTGTGACTCATGTACCGTCAAGAGCGACGTTCATCATTAATGGATTAAAGTTAAGTATAAAACCAATTACGTCCGCTTTCTGAATACTCATTCCTTGCCATGTTCCAGGCCTCACGTCAGTATAGTTCTTCCTCCTCACGCCAGCCTGCGTGAGCTAAGACACGTGCATTTCGACCTCCTCTCGTAACACGGTGTTGGCTCTTCTGCCAACACAACAACATCAGTTAAATGAAGGAGCCAACCAAAGTACGGTGCCGTGTGCAAACGGCAAGTGTTGTGTTCCAAGGTCAGGTACATTGATCAACGTATTCTAACGGCGTCAGATACCTGCTGTAGCACAGAGTATGCTGTCAGTAATAATGAAGAACCCATGGGTACAGGCGCCGTAAACGTTACAGTACCTCTGCTTCTTCCAACCCACTACACGACGTTGTGGTGGTCCTGCTGAGCATCCTCGTAACGTTGAACTGCCCTTTTCGAAGAAATGCTACACTAATTGAAGGAGACACGCCAATGGTCTTCACGTGTTAGCAGCTATGGTCAGAGGTACTATATGATTCACATTGAATATACCAAAAAAAATGTTTGAAAGAAGTCTCTTGTGCGTGGAAAAACAGTAGTGAAAATACGCCTCCTCAACTGTTTGTAGTTCTTTCCCCTTCATAGATGTGAATTATGCACGCCTCGCCATCTATTACAATGTGTTCACATGCTGATAGCGAAAAATGTGTACCCCACGTTTACTTAATAATTGCCACACTTCTGTACGTCGAACGACATAACACGTTGGCACCAGACACATAATATTTATTGGAAGTACGATTACACCATCTTAAATTTGACACTCTGCGTTTACATAACCACCTACGGTATTTTTCCCAAGCAGTAAGGAGGATGAAATTTCAATAACATTTAACTGAGCACAAACTGAATACTGCTTCAGGTGACATTTTTGTATTTACCCCATCATCAGAATATAAAGTATCGCGTAATACAAAGTATAGTGTCAAGTGATGCCTCTATTAACATCGGTGTTCATCTTATGTTGCAAGCTAACTGCTGAAACAGTAAACAAATATCATATCGTCATATTCAGAGTGAGATTCCTTCAAATACTTTTATTGCTACTAACAATAATCCCGCAACAGGGAATTCGATTCATCGCAAATGTATTTCATCTATTTGATTTATACTATCGTAGAAACTTAACCCCTCTGCTGTATCTCTACATCCAATGAAAATTGGACGCAAATTCATGTAAAAGTTTAACTGAAAATTGAAAAAGCAAGTGCAACCTCAAATATTAATAATCCTTCCAGCAATACAGTACACTTAATATTTTCACCCGACTCACTCCTGAACCCTTTTGCAGTATTGTGTACCACAGCCGTCGACTTATTCACGATCATTCGTGTACTGTATTGACCTCTTGAGCCTATTGACACTTTTAATCATAGAGTGACGTTACTAAATACAGACTGTTCACAACTTCGGCCTGAATCTTAAAATATTCCATTCTCAACAGAACTACTGACACATATTTTATTCAAATGTAAAATTCATTTCTATTATTTAATGAAACGGGGTATTTCTCCTTTCTTTTACGAGGGTTGACTGAAAAGTAATGCCTCTACCTTCGTAACTCTTCAACAGCTTGCATCATTGGCATGCGGCAGATACTGGCTTCTTCCGTAGCCTCTTCTCTACAGCTCCAGTTGGCGCGAAGCCTTAACAGAGAACAGTTGTGTTGTTACAGTGTAAAGTATGGAACCCTGCGCAGACGGTCGGTCAATTTGATTTAAGCAACATGCAGTCATTGAATTCTTGACAGCAGAAGGTGTCACCCCAAAGGAGATTCATCAGAGAATGAAAGCAGTTTAAGGTGATTGTGTTGATGTGAGTACTGTGCGTCGTTCTGCGAGTAAGTTTAAAGATGTTGAGGCGGGAAAACCTGACCTGCGTGACAAGCAAAGAGTTGGACGTCCTGTGACAGCAACCACCGAGTTTCACAAGCAAAATGTTGACAGATTGATTCAGGACGATCGTCGTATTATTCAGAGAAAAATTGCAAGCACAATCGGCATTTCACAGGAACGTATGGGTCACATTTTTGCTTTGCTTCGATGGGTACTCTGGATGCTGACTCCTGAAATGAAAGCGCACAGACTTGAAATTTGCCAGGAATTCCTCTCACGTTACGAGAATGAAGGTGACACCTTTCTCCACTCAACTGTGACAGGAGACGAAACGTGGGTACACCATTACGACCCGGAGACGAAACGCCAGTCTATGGAATATCGGCACAAAGACTCGCCCCAGAAAAAGAAGTTCAAGACGCAGCCCTCAACTGGAAAAATCATGGCCACAGCGTTTTAGGACGCAGATGGTGTTACCGATGTTGATTTCCTTGATCGTGGAACAACAATAAATTCTGAGCGTTACACCACAACGCTGCGAACTCTGCAACGACGGCTAACAGGGGGCCGAAAGGAAAAGAGAAATGTTTTCCTGAAACATTACAATGCCAAACCGCACACTTCACGTGCCACCACAGCAGAACTTCAGAGACTGAATCTCACCACTGTACGGCATCATCCACACAGTTCAGATTTAGCACCGTCTGACTTCCATCTGTTCCCGATAATGAAAGACGATCTGTGGGGACATCATTATTCTTCTGATGAAGACGTTGAGAGAACTGTGAGACGGTGGTTGCGGAAATATTGTGTCGACTTCTTCGGTGACTGCCTCATCGTTGGCAGAAATGTATCCAATTGGCTGGTGATTATGTGGAAAAGTGAATATTGGTAATTAAAGACTACAATCTAAGAATTACTTCTGCGTTTAATTTATTGAAATATTCCCATCCAAACCCAAAATTTTGTATTGTCGAAAAGTAATAACTGTTTCCGCAAGTTTTGTCTGTACTGATCTTTTATATGTTGACATATTATGGAAAGGCAATGATGGAATAGGTAAATTGATATGCTGTACAAAAACCGAAAATTTGAAATTTTCATCTTTTATAGTTTTCTTGAAAATGTACCTTATATGTCAAGCTAGCTCGTTTTCGGGAAACTATATCCTAAGTTACAACAACTGTTTAATACAGTCCTGTACTGTCAGAAGGCTGCTCAGAGTCACTAGACAGCTCTTATCTGCGCTTCATTTAGCAGTTTTACTCCTTTGTCTATTCTCCCATTCCAAATCCTTTTTTCTACCATCGTTCCCCCTCCTCTCCTGGTCCGTGAAAAGCGCAGCACTAATCATCTATTTTCCACAACGCACGGCAACATTGTTTCCTTTGTAATACGTGGCGATAGCACCACGTACAGAATATACTCCTTCTATATATCCTAAACATTAACATGGATTATGTTCAAACAGACCGGATACTAGCTGCAAATACGATAAATACCATGGATCAGCTCATGTTTGTACACATAATCACAATATATCAAAAGCTGTTACGGATAATGAAATGGAGCTCGGCGTTTGGGTTGAGCATCGGACGATTCAGTTAACGTTTTGTTCTTGCCAGCGCTGAGTAATTTCGTGAACTATTAGCCTCTCACGTCAGTGAAGTTTACTTGCACTGAATGTTGGAGTTGGTGTCTTCTAATACATTACCTCACTACTGCAACCAGTATTGTCCGCATTATCACAAGAAATTGTCATAGTTTTGTTACTTACCTGAATGTTTCTTGTTTGCAAAAACCCAATTACTGAAGGCGCCGAGTTTGCGCTAAACTTAGAATTCGCAAAGCAACAACCAGAGTACTTCGTTGTTCATGGCAATGGTAGAGCGCAACCCAAATGTCATATATACGCCATCCTGGGGTAGAAACGATCGTCCAAGCACTAATGGTGTCAGCATCCCCGACGCCGTTACAATCCTTTTATGTATTTCTACGTATAAAAGAACTCTTTAAAGAAAAATGATTCCTATACACAAAAAGGTTACATGCTACTCGTTGTTAAAATCGTATGTCTTAATAAAGATAAGCTAATATCAATCTCTGGCTTAAATGTTACTACATATATGTAAGCTACATGCTTTACCTCACCACAGATAAAGTTTTCTATTTACAGTATCATAGTTCAGTAGTTGGTAAATCCTATTTTCAAATATTAGTAAATAAAATTTACGGAAGCAGATACTGAATAAGTCCTTCCTTTCTTCACAAAAACGCACCAACGATCCAGCGATATTATCTCTCCCCAGTCAGAGATAACTCGCGCTGATTTTTGGTTTTTGTGTCAAAAGATTCCTTTATAAATAAAAAAATATTATTAACACTGATTTATTTTTCTTTGCCGAATTCGGTTCATTAATTTCTACCTGACTTTTTTAGATTTTTTTCTTAATGTAGTAATTAATTATGAGATCGCTATTACTCCTATAACTAAATGTAAATTCAGACTTTTAAATCTCTGAAATTTACAGTTATTGCGACTTTCTTATAGTCTTTCTTTTCAAGTGGAAGGAAATACACTCCGTTCATCTTTTCAGATGTTCCTGGATAGTGTTATATTTATCTAAAAAAAAGCGGTTAAGTCTGAAATGCACAGTCAAATTTTCCCTCTCTCTGTCTTCTGACTGGTACGATTAAACCCGCCACGAATTCCTCTCCTGTGGCAACCTCTTCGTCTCAGCACAGCACTTCCGACCTAAGCCCTCAATTGTTTACGGGATGTATTCATTCCAATCTCCGCCTTCCTCTACAGTCTTTTCCCTCTACAGCTCCCTCCAGTACCATCGAAGTTATTCCTTGATGTCTTAACAGAAGCCCTACCATCCTCTTCCTTCTTCTTGTCAGTGTTTTCCATACATTTTTTTCTCAGCAATTCTGCTTCGAACCTCCTCATTCCTTATCTTATCAGTCCACCTACTTTTCAACATTCTTCTGTAGCACCACCTCTCAAATGCTTTCATTCTCTTCTGTTAAGGTTTTCACACATTCTGTGTTTCACTGTTATACAATGCCGAGCTTCAAATGTATATTCTGAGAAATTTCTTCCTGACTTTTTCCCTATCAATTGCAAATTTCCTTAGCAAATCTCATCCACTTCAGGCGTTGATGTCTATCTATCACTAATCATACCAAGAAGTTTTTTACTGTAGTTTGTAGATACTCGAAACAGCACTTTCTTTAATTTGGAAATAACGCTGCTAGTAGTTTTTATACAGTTCTTTTACACTGGAGAAAAGGACATGTCGTCTGTAATTGAAAAAGTGGCACAAGATTCAGGAATAGTCCCCATTCGGATCTCCGGAATGAGAGTGCCAAGGGGGAGGTCACCATTAGAAAAAGATTGAATAATTAAAATTCAGGCGTTGGCGTCTATCACTAATCATACCAAGAAGTTTTTTACTGTAGTTTGTAGATACTCGAAACAGCACTATCTTTAATTTGGAAATAACACTGCTACTAGTTTTTATACAGTTCTTTTACACTGGAGAAAAGGACATGTGGTCTGTAATTGAAAAAGTGGCACAATATTAAAGAATAGTCCCCATTCGGATCTCCGGAATGAGAGTGCCAAGGGGAAGGTGACCATTAGAAAAAGATTGAATAACCAATGGAAGGATAATGTTCTACGAGTCGGGGCGTGGAAAGTCAGAAGTCTCAGCGTGTTAGGGGAACTAGAAAATCAGCAAAGGGAAATGCAAACGCTCAGACTAGATATAGTGGGGGTCAGTGAAGTGAAATAGAAAACAAAGATTTCTGGTCAGATGAGTACACGGTAACATCAACAGCGGCAGAAAATGATATAACGGGAGTAGGATTTTTTATGAATAGGAAGCTAGGGCAGAGAATGAGTTACAGTGAACAGTTTAGTGATAGGATTATTCTCAACAGAATCGACAGCAAACGAACATCGACAACGACAGTTCAAATATACATGACGATGTCGCAAGCAGAGAATGAAGAGACGGAAAAAGCATATGAGGATAATGAATGGGTAATTCAGTACTTAAGTGGAGATAAAATTCTAATAGTCATGTGGGGATTGGAATGCGGTTGCAGGAGGAGGAGTAGAAGAAAGGGCTACGGGAGAATACAGGCTTGGTACTAGGAATGAGGGAGGAGAAAGGTTAACTGAGTTCTACAATAAATTTCGGCTAGTAATAGCGAATACTCTGATCATGAGTCACAGGAGGAGGAGGTATACTTGGGCACATTTCAGTTAGATTACGTCATAGTCTGACAGATTCCGATTCAAATACTGATTTGTAAGGTGTACCCAGCAGCAGATATACACTCATATCACAATTTGGTAGTGATGAAGAGTGGGTTGAAGATTAAGATATTAGTCAGAGAGAATCAGTACGCAAAGAAGTGGAACACGAAAGTACTAAGGAATGAAGCGGTACGGTTGAAGTTCTCTGAAACTATACTGCGATAAGGAATGGCCCAGCAGACAGTTCAGCTGAAAAGGAATGGACATCTCTAAAAACGGCAACTTGGAAAGAAAACTACCGGTAGAAAGAAGGTAACTGCGAAGGAACCATGGCTAACAGAAGAAATACGCCAGTTGCTAGATGAAAGAAGTTAGTACAAAAACGTTGAAGCAAATTCAGGAATACGGAAATATAAGTCACTTAGGAATGAAATAAATAGGAAGTGGATGGAAGCTAAGGTGAAAGGGCTGCATAAAAAAAAAATTGAAGAAATTGAAAACAAAATTTTTGTCGGAAGGACTAGCTCAGCATATAGAAAAGTCAAAACAACCTGCGCTGAAACTAAAAGCAGGGGCGGTAACATTTATAGTGCAATGGGAATTCCACTGTTAAACGCAGAGGAGAGAGAGGGAAGGTAGAAAGAGTACACTGAATGTGTATAGGAGTTGATTTAGAAGAGATAGGGGATCCAGTATTAGAATCAGAATTTAAAAGAGCTTCGGAGGACTTACGATCAAATAAGGCAGAAGGGATAGATAACATTCCATCACAATTTCTTAAATCATTGGGGGAAGTGGCAAGGAAACGACTATTCACGTTGGTGTCCAGAAAGTATGAGTCTGGCGACATACCATCTGACTTTTTGAAAAATATCAGCCACACAATTCCGAAGATTGCAAGAACCGAGAAGTGCGGGAATTATCGGACAATCAGTTTAACAGATCACACATCCAAGTTGCTGACAAGTATAATCTACAGAAGAACGGGAAAGAAAATTGAGGATCTGTTAGATGATCAGTTTGGTTTTAGGAAAGGTAAAGACAGCAGAGAGACAGTTCTGACGTTGCGGTTGATAATGGAAGCAAGACTAAAGAAAATTAAGATACGTTTGTAAGATTTGTCGAGCCGAAATAAGCTTTAGACAGTGTACAATGGTGCAATATGTTTGAAATTCTGAGAGAAGTAGTGGTAAGCTATAGGGAAAGACGGGTAATGTACAGTATGTACAAGAAGAAAGAAAGTATAATAAGAGTGGAAGACCAAGAACGAAGTGCCCGATTAAAAGAGGTGTAAGACAGGAATGTAGTCTTTCAGTCCTGGTGTTTTGTATATACACCGAAGAAGCACTGACGGAAATAAAAGAAAAGTTCAAGAGTGGAATTAAAATTCAAGGTGAAAGGATATAGATAATGAGATTCACTAATGATATAACTATCCTCTGTGAAAGTGAAGAAGAGCTACAGGATGTGCTAAATAGAATTAACGACCTAATAAACATAGAATATGGACTGAGAGTAAATCGAAGAAAGATTAAAGTAATGAGAAGTAGCACAAATGAAAACAGCGAGAAACTAAACATCAGAATTGATGATTACGAAGTAGGTGAAGTTAAGGGATTCCGCTACCTAAGCAGCAAAATAACCCATGGCAGACGGAGCAAAGGGGATGTAAAAAGCGGATTAGCACCGGAGACATTCCTGGGCAAGAGAAGTTTACGTAGGACGTAAACTGAGAAAGAAATTCCTGAGAATGTACGTTTGGTGCAGAGCATTATATGGTAGTGAAACATGGACTGTGGGAAAATTGGTAAATAAAAGACTTCAACCATCTGAGAGTGGCGCTACGGAAGAATGTTGAAAAGTGGATGACTGAAAAGGTAAGGAAATAGGAGGTTCTCCGTAAAATCGGTGAGGAAAGGAATATGTGGAAAAAACTGACAAGAAGAACGAGCAGAAGGGTTGGTTTTAGGAAAGGTAAAGACAGCAGAGAGACAGTTCTGACGTCGCGGTTGATAATGGAAGCAAGACTAAAGAAAATCAGCTAATACATCAGGGAGTAACTTCCATGGTACTAGAGGGAGCTGTAGATGGTAATAACTGTAGAGGAAGACAGAGATTGGAATACAGCCAACTAATAACAGAGGGTATAGGTTGCAAGTGCTACTCCGAAATGAAGAGGTTGTCACAAGAGAGGAATTCCTCGCGGGCCGCATCAAACCGATCAGAAGACTAATGATTCAAATATGAATATTCGATAATGGTTTTCCCATAAAACGTAGTAATTTGATAGGAAAATCTTCTTAGTTGGAACTGATCTATAGACACAGCAGACTGTACCTAAGTGGCCCCAACAAGTTTACTTCTCCTTAATAATTTATGTGACTTTACGCACAGAACTCATCCATGCAGTCGACCCCTGATCAAACTCTCAACTGCTCTAAGGAACCATTCTAAACTAGAACCTGAACTATAAAATGAGTTATTAACACTTTCAACAATAATAATATTGTAGGTAGTAGCCGTCTGTGCTTTATACCAGCTTCAATACTGAGGACATCTACTAAGATTCACTGAGCGTGTGCACAACTCGCCATCATTTCCTCTGTGTCGGCAAATCCCAAGCTTCTCATTTCCTCGTAATTCAGTACAATATTATCATAAAATTTTGTGTATTAAATCATAATGTATAAGAAAGATAACAATTTCACAAAACTGATAACACTAAAATTAATTAATATTTCACTTACAAGGTATCTGTACGTAAGCTGAGAACTGCTGCTCTCATGTCGGCGTGAACTCCATTTTGGCCCGTCACACCTTCTGATATTCAGAAAGAAGCTTGCAAATTAACAAAAGAGTGTTACTGTCAGAAGCAAAGCCGTGAGAGGATCATTCGTGTCAGAGAACTGAGTGCGGTTTGTCTCCCATAGTGTGCGGAAAATTCTGATTCAGATATTATTCTATCACCATGCATGGAAGAGTCATTTCAAGTTTAGACGGTGTGTGCATCCTAACTTTGCAACAAGAATGCTTAGGACCACGTTAAAGTACAAAACGATATTTCACACTATTACACATTATTTTTGGTGTTATTTAGTGCTATTCTTTTTCAGGAATATAAAAGTTTTCAATATACACTCCTGGAAATTGAAATAAGAACACCGTGAATTCATTGTCCCAGGAAGGGGAAACTTTATTGACACATTCCTGGGGTCAGATACATCACATGATCACACTGACAGAACCACAGGCACATAGACACAGGCAACAGAGCATGCACAATGTCGGCACTAGTACAGTGTATATCCACCTTTCGCAGCAATGCAGGCTGCTATTCTCCCATGGAGACGATCGTAGAGATGCTGGATGTAGTCCTGTGGAACGGCTTGCCATGCCATTTCCACCTGGCGCCTCAGTTGGACCAGCGTTCGTGCTGGACGTGCAGACCGCGTGAGACGACGCTTCATCCAGTCCCAAACATGCTCAATGGGGGACAGATCCGGAGATCTTGCTGGCCAGGGTAGTTGACTTACACCTTCTAGAGCACGTTGGGTGACACGAGATACATGCGGACGTGCATTGTTCTGTTGGAACAGCAAGTTCCCTTGCCGGTCTAGGAATGGTAGAACGATGGGTTCGATGACGGTTTGGATGTACCGTGCACTATTCAGTGTCCCCTCGACGATCACCAGTGGTGTACGGCCAGTGTAGGAGATCACTCCCCACACCATGATGCCGGGTGTTGGCCCTGTGTGCCTCGGTCGTATGCAGTCCTGATTGTGGCGCTCACCTGCACGGCGCCAAACACGCATACGACCATCATTGGCACCAAGGCAGAAGCGACTCTCATCGCTGAAGACGACACGTCTCCATTCGTCCCTCCATTCACGCCTGTCGCGACACCACTGGAGGCGGGCTGCACGATGTTGGGGCGTGAGCGGAAGACGGCCTAACGGTGTGCGGGACCGTAGCCCAGCTTCATGGAGACGGTTGCGAATGGTCCTCGCCGATACCCCAGGAGCAACAGTGTCCCTAATTTGCTGGGAAGTGGCGGTGCGGTCCCCTACGGCACTGCGTAGGATCCTACGGTCTTGGCGTGCATCCGTGCGTCGCTGCGGTCCGGTCCCAGGTCGACGGGCACGTGCACCTTCCGCCGACCACTGGCGACAACATCGATGTACTGTGGAGACCTCACGCCCCACGTGTCGAGCAATTCGGCGGTACGTCCACCCGGCCTCCCGCATGCCCACTATACGCCCTCGCTCAAAGTCCATCAACTGCACATACGGTTCACGTCCACGCTGTCGCGGCATGCTACCAGTGTTAAAGACTGCGATGGAGCTCCGTATGCCACGGCAAACTGGCTGACACTGGCGGCGGCGGTGCACAAATGCTGCGCAGCTAGCGCCATTCGACGGCCAACACCGCGGTTCCTGGTGTGTCCGCTGTGCCGTGCGTGTGATCAATGCTTGTACAGCCCTCTCGCAGTGTCCGGAGCAAGTATGGTGGGTCTGATACACCGGTGTCAATGTGTTCTTTTTTCCATTTCCAGGAGTGTATTTTTTTTTTTTTTTTGCTTATTGTTATTAGTTTCAATAGTGTGATATAAATTCCTTGTACAGAATTGAAAACAAAGTCATCGATGTTGCTTTGTATAAAATCCATGATATCGCTTGAATGGTACAACAATATCTGTGGAATACCAGCGGGGAGCAGCTAGTCGGCGGTGAGTGGTGAATGAATATGGACACGAACTAGCGCAAGAGAGTGTGTGTACGGCTTCGGCGTCTAGTTATTCCTGTGCGTCACAGTATAACGTTAATTTATGAAGATATTTCAAGAGAATTATAGCAGAAGACTACTGTTTGGTCATATAACGAATAAAGTCATCTAAATTGGAAAATGATGCGTGGTTAATATTATTGTTGCCACCAAGATAATACACCGTACCAGCAGCTTTCCAGCAGGTAAGACTGTACCGTTTCAGACAGCCAGTTCTGCAAAGGAGTTACCAGTGCCTTAGAGTTTTCTTTGAACAGTGTATTAATTCTATGAAACTTAACCACAAATCTATAGTGGTTGTTAATCCAAGTCATGTTACCATAAGCAGGCTCTGTATCCTGTTTTCCCTCACAATGAAAATGAAATTATGAACGATAGTAATATTTCAATATAAAAACTAGTAACTTTGCCAGAAATGAAAGCTAAATTTCTCTGTTAAATTGAAAATCATTTCTTGTTGGTTGATTAAAGTCCTAACTGTTATTCATGTAGTATGTACTAATCACTTTTATGTGTTTTAGTAAATTTATGAGTCGATGTCTTGGCTGTCTATTTCAGCAATGACTTGGTATTTTATTGTGGTTTTGCTGTCATTCACATTTAACTGTTGTGATTTTAATAATGAACTAAATATAGTGAAAGGTTAGTTGGTCAAAATCAGTAACGTTACAGAATATCATGGAAGAAGCCTGGAGATACTGACAGATTTCAGATAGATTATATAATGGTAAGATAGAGATTTAGGAACCAGGTTTTAAATTGTAATACATTTACAGGGGCAGATGTGGACTCTGACCACAATCTATTGGTTATGAACTGTAGATTAAAACTGAAGAAACTGCAAAAGGGTTGGAATTTAAGGAGATGGGATCTGGATAAACTGACTAAATCAGAGGTTGTACAGAGTTTCAGGGAGAGCGTAAGGGAACAAATGGCAGGAATGGGGGAAAGAAATACTGTAGAAGAAGAATGGGTAGCTTTGAGGGATGAAGTAGTGAAGGCAGCAGAGGATCAAGTAGGTAAAAAGACAAGGGCTAGTAGAAATCCTTGGGTAACAGAAGAAATATTGAATTTAATTGATGAAAGGAGAAAATATAAAAATGCAGTAAATCAAGCAGGCAAAAAGGAATTCAAACGTCTCAAAAATGAGATCGACAGGAAGTGCAAAATGGCTAATCAGGGATGGCTAGAGGATAAATGTTAGGATGTAGAGGCTTATCTCACTAGGGGTAAGATAGGTACTGCCTACAGGAAAATTAAAGAGACCTTTGGAGAAAAGAGAACCACTTGTATGAATATTAAGAGCTCAGATGGAAACCCAAAGCAAAGATGGGAAAGCAGAGAGGTTGGAGGAGTATATAGAGTGTCTATACAAGGGCGATGCACTTGAGGACAATATTATGGAAATAAGTCACGGCTGCAAAATACTAACGCGAATTCTTTACAGACGAATGGAAAAACTAGTAGAAGCCGACCTAAGGGAAGATCAGTTTGGATTCCGTAGAAATATTGGAACGAGTGGGGCAATACTGACCCTACGACTTATCTTAGGAGCTAGATTAAGAAAAGGCAAACCTACGTTTCTAGCATTTGTAGACTTAGAGAAAACTTTTGACAATGTTGACTGGAATACTCTCTTTCAAATTCTGAAGGTGGCAGGGGTAAAATATAGGCAGCGAAAGGCTATTTACAATTTGTATAGAAACCAAATGGCAGTTATAAGAGTTGAGGGGCATGAAAGGGAAGCAGTGGTTGGGAAGGGAGTGAGACAGGGTTGTAGCATCTCCCCGATGTTATTCAATCTGTATATTGAGCAAGCAGTGAAAGAAACAAAAGAAAAATTCAGAGTAGGTATTAAAATCCATGGAGAACCAATAAAAACTTTGAGGTTCGCCAATGACATTGTAATTCTGTCAGAGACAGCAAAGGACTTGGTAGAGCAGTTGAATGGAATGGATAGTGTCTTGAAAGGAGGATATAAGATTAACATCAACAAAAGCAGAACGAGGATAATGGAATGTAGTCGAATTAAGTCGGGTGATGCTGAGGGTATTAGATTAGGAAATGAGACACTTTAAGTAGTTTTGCTATTTGGGGAGCAAAATAACTGATGATGGTCGAAGTAGAGAAGATATAAAATGTAGGCTGGCAATGGCAAGGAAAGTGTTTCTGAAGAAGAAAAATTTGTTAACATCGAGTATAGATTTAAATGTCAGGAAGTCGTTTCTGAATATATTTGTGTGGAGTGTAGCCATGTATGGAAGTGAAACGAGGACGATAAATAGTTTAGACAAGAAGAGAATAGAAGCTTTCCAAACGTGGTGCTACAGAAGAATGCTGAAGATTAGATGGGTAGATCACATAACTAATGAGGAGGTATTGAATAGAATTGGGGAGAAGAGGAGCTTGTGGCACAACTTGACTTGAAGAAGGGATCGGTTGGTAGGATATGTTCTGAGACATCGGGGGATCACCAATTTAGTATTGGAGGGCAGCGTGGAGGGTAAAAATCGTAGAGGGAGACCAAGAGATGAATACACGAAGCAGATTCAGAAGGACGTAGGTTGCAGTAGGTACTGGGAGATGAAGAAGCTTGCACAGGATAGAGTAGCATGGAGAGCTGCATCAAACCAGTCTCAGGACTGAAGACCACAACAACAACAACAGATTATCATGATGTTGCGCTCCATATTTATTGGATTCTCATTTAATGTAATAATTCATTCAGCTGTGATTTTAAAGAACTTGAAATTTTTGAATATGTACTTCGATTTGACTAACAAATTTTTGTAATCACCTGACCATACAAATGAGCTCCTACGTGACTAACGACCTTTGTTGCCCATACGCATATTATAATTGTTATATAAGCTTTAAATTGAATAAAATCCAACTGGTTTACAGGACAAATTGTACCATCTCGGACTGTTGGCCATCCTATTTCTTTATGTAATGGGTAGTCAAATGAAAATGAGACAGATCGGACAAAAAGTAAGTAAGCCGTTTATTATTTCGAGGGTATTCGCCATAAGTGTTAATAAATTTACCCTTCGGTGAGACAAGACATACAGAGCCTTCAAGGAAAAATGTTTGCTGCTGCCATCGGAACCGTGATTTCACCCAGCCCTGCACCTCGTCCTCCGAAGTAAATCGATGGCTACGAATGTGTTCCTTCAGGACTACAAACATGTGGAAATCCCATGCTAAGGAGTCGGTATTGTATGGAAGATGAATAAGGGCCTCCCAGGGAAACTTCTGGAGACTAATCGCTCACTCCGGGAAAGTCATGATGAACTTTTCCTTTGACTGCAAGGCTCCGTTGTTGATTGACTTTCTGGATCAAGGCGTCACAATTAACGCACAGCGATACGTGGAGACTGCAAAAATTGAACCACGCTATCAAGACCAAACATCCATGAATGATGACGGACGGCATCATTCTGTTGCAGAATAATGCCCACCTACACGACATTTTGTTTAAATTTTCTTGCATTTTACACCTCTAGTTCCCAAGGACCAAATTGAGGAGCAAATCTCCAAGGTCATGAACTGTGTCAGTACTTGAAATTATAACATAAAAGTAATAACAGATTAAATAAAATGTTTATGAACCCCAAAAAAAGACAGGCCATAAGTTTATGTAAACGCAATCAACAATATAACACAGAAATCAGCTTAAAATTTTCAAGGAACGCTTCGGCAGAATAGAAGGAGTGACCCATGAGGAAACTCTTCAGTTTCGATTTCAAAGCGTGTCGATTACTGCTAAGATCTTTGAATTCTTTTGGTAGCTTATTGAAAATGGATGCAACAGTATACTGCACGCCGCTCTGCATTAGATTCACCCACGTGCGATCCAAATGCAGATTGGATTTGCCTGGTATTAACTGAGTGAATGCTCTTATTCCTTGGGAATAAGCTAATACGACAGTGAAGGATATAACATTGACAGGCCAATGTCAGAGTACCCAGGCTAATGAACAAGGGTCGACAAGAGGTTCGCGATCTGACACCACTTATTGCCCGAACCGGTCTTTTCTGAGCCGAAATATCCTTTGAGAATGGGAAGTTACCCCAAAATGTAATACCATACAGCATAAGCGAATGAAAATAAGCAAAGTAGACCACTTTTCGTATCGAACTGTCACTTAACTTCAGATACCGTTCGAACAGCAAAAATGACAGGATTAAGTCATTGAACAAGATCCTGAATGTGGGCTTTCCACGACAGTTTACTATCTATCTGAAAAACTAGAAATTTGAACCGTTTTGTTTCACTAATGATACGCCCATTCGGTGAAAATAAAAAGTCGGGTTCTGTTGAATTGCGTATTATAAACTGTAAAAATTGAGTCTTACTGTGATTTGCATTAGTTTATTTCCTACAAGCAATGAACTACACTATTTGAAACAGTATCAGCGTTGCACCCAACATCCTTTACTACTAAGTTAGCGTCATTATCAAACAGAAATATTTTAGAATCACCTGTAACACTATCATTTACCTAAACATGGAATAGGTGTGGCACCAGTACTGATCCCTGGGGCACACCCCATTTAGCCTCCCCTCTCCACCTCCCCCCTCCCCCGACTGCTCATCTTAGCCATTCGCAACACTGTTGAGAATGACCTTTTTCTGTCTGTTATTAAAGCAAGAGGTGAAATAATTTGAGCTACTCCCCATACTCCATAATGTTCCAACTTCTGGAACAATATTTCTGATCAGCAGAATCAAACGCCTTAATTAAATAAAAAAAAGATGTCTAGCGTTCGAAACCTTTTGTTTAATCCATCCAGTACCTCACAGAGAAAAGAAAATATAGCATTTTCAATTGTTAAACTACTTCTAAAGGCGATCTGTACATTTGATGGTGGCTCCTCCCGTCGGAGGTTCGAGTCCTCCCTCGGGTATCGGTGTGTGTGTCAACCTTAGCGTAAGTTAGTTTAAGTTAGGTTAAGTAGTGTGTCAGCTTAGGGACCGATGACCTCAGCAGTTTGGCCCCATAAGACCTCACCATAAATTTAAAAAAAAAATTAAAAACATTTGATGGCAAATTATGTGAAGTAAATTCATCAGTTATTGTTACATGCATGTTGACAAGATTGTTGCTACCACGCCGCAGAACTTTCGCTGGGAAACATTTATATATCCTCCATAGAGTTCCGATCTCTCCTCGTGCGATTTCTATATTTTTGGAGCTCTGTAAGGAGACATTCGTGGGCGTCTATTTGCTTCGGGAGGTTCACTACTGGTACAATGATGGTTCCGTAGGCAACCGCAAACACTTTTCCATGAAACCATTGGCCTTCTTTTCTCACAGTATGACGAGTATATCAACGTCTATGGCAATTACTTTTCAGATATTATACAGTTTATTTACTGTTCTTCCATCTCTCTCGTTTTCATTTGACTGCCCCTTATATAATTAAAATTTCATTCAATTAAAATTTATTTACTTAATGTCGAGTTTAAATAACTAATCTAAATTTATCTGTGCAATTATGCATTTTTCCATCAATTCTTTATTAGGGCAGTGTATTCATTCACCACATTAACAAACACACTTTCCACATAATTTCATTTATTTTCATCGGAATGGATTCATTTTCGATACGTTTGGTGTACAGTCCATTGCAGCATATAACGAACGGTATGAGAGGGTTACAAGCATGGGAAATTGTCCCTAGAACTGGCGTACACTACGTGGCATCTTAAGTACATTGAACAGCTGTCAGAGAACACTGAAGATCTTCATTGTAGCAGTAGCCCACTGATCGAAACACAAGCTCATGATCGTTACTTACAAGCTGTGCCTCATAGGTATCCCGAAGAGAATACAAGAAGGCAGTACAATGCCAGACACTAAACAACCGTTTTCACATGATTTGGCGTTCAGTACCAACATCGTACAGTTCGTCCAACACTTGTGCTCGAAGAAAAGTGACAAGGGAACACACAGAATGAAACTTGGGTTCAATAATGACAGGTTACCGACGAGTGCAGTATTTTTATGACGCCTGATGACCATTGTAGAAGAGTGAAGAGATGACTAGGTGGCAATGCACAACTCAGTCACGATGTCGCATGGATTCAGCAGGGACCTGGATCAGCCACGTTTTAGACCTGTCGCACATGCATATATCAGACACCTCGCATCGCTGTCGAGGGTAATTTGAGAACTGTACAGTACTGGGAAAGGAAACTTCATTTTTTTTGTGCAGCTCTACAGTCAATACTATTGCGCGGCCACTGATTCGTCTTTCGGTAGGATAATGGACGAGAACACAGCAGACACCTCCTGAGCGGTTTCCTCCAGGACGATTATGTCTGCGATACCGACTGGCATCAGTTCGACTGAGAATGGTTGCAGCTTATTGTACCTTGCCGTGTGTCGTCACAGGAGTGTCTCTCACACACGGGATAACTTCAGACGGGCTGCTGTCAAATAGTGGAACAACCCTGAACAGCGAGCGCAGCGACCAACATGTGCACAGCATGCCAACGAGGAACCAAGCACGTTACAATGGGCGGATCGCAGCAACAAAATATTGAATGGTACTCAGCAGTAGGTCTGGATATCACGGATGTTCTAATATGTACACTGTCGAATAGCTTAGTTGTTCTTTTATTTTTTTTTCTGATTTCTCAATAAAGTTAGTTTTCGTTAGTTTCATAAAGCTTATTCTTGCATTCTCTTCTTCTCTTGACTAAGCAAACGCACACAAACACACATTTAAATGACATTTTACGCTTACTTTTACCCTTCAACAATCATTAGTACACTCCAGTGAAAATTTTTTCTGGCATGTCTGCTGGTACGCAAGTCGTATGTGCAATAGATTATTTTCAAATATGATGTGAAACACTATTTGCCAGTTACCAGACTTCTGCCGAAACAAGTACTAAAATATTTTTACGTATGTTTGTATGCGAACAAAACTTGCCTGTGAGGAGTGAGAGCAGATACATTTTACTATCGTGATCTATTTCCACAGACCCGACAGCATTATGATTTAATCACAAACTGAAATATGCGACAAAATTATTGTTTTTTGGCTACAGGGTTTTTAAAATCAAAAAAAGAAATAAGACTTTTTATCACTCCATCTCTGAACACCAATGTTTATTACTAAGACGACAAGCCTGGAAAGGCTAGCCATAGGCTACATTATTTTATTTTTTTGTCAGGCTTATGTTTTAACGCCTCTTCCCTACTTACTTATCTCTCTGTCTTGTTGTGGAAGCAACATGTAAATGTCGTGTGCTGCGTGCTTAGTGAGTAATAACATTAATCGTCCTTGTTTAATTTTGTAGTGTCAAGTGAAATATCGCACCTGAATAACGTTTTTGGATTACGTGCCTTATTTATGATTTTCAGAGGCTGTCTAGAGCCAGATGGCCAAACCATCCGAGCTTCATTTGAGCTGTTTCGTTAATCATTCTTCTAATACGGAAAGAACTTACCGTAGTCAGTATCGAATTCCGATTATGTTATTTTCTACGCTTTTTCAGTGTAAGAATTTTATCAAACTATCATGACAGAGAATCACTGAGCAATGAAGACAGACAACCAAAACGCATTGACATGAGATATTATCTTTTTTTATGACGATGGGAATAATTATTACTGATGATTTTATCCTTTTTAGATCACATAAGGTTTCTTACAAAAGGCATTCACACAGTTTTAAAAACTGCCCGCTCACACACCAAGAAGTTTCGAAGTTTCGCCTTCCTTGTTTCCATGTGGCAAAACTTCTTGGTGTGTGAGTGGTGCTTTACATTGTGTGCATACATATACATAAAGAAATTGCTTCATTTAGTCTTCGCCACTGCATGAATACAAGCAGTCAGCATAGCAATGTAATGGCGCGGACTTTCAGACGGCACCGCCTCCCCAAGAAACTTTCGTCATATTGCGGAAGAGAATGTGAAAACTAATGTAAACTACAACAAACTGTATCTTAACGAGAATAAGTCGTCTGATTATGAACCTTCGGTTAAAAATCGTTAACGGCGCTATTTACGTAAATAAATAGCGTTGTAAAGTGTGCTGGTTGCTGTTACGTTCTCTGCAGGAATCAATCTGGGTTTTGTACGCAATCGCGGGCTCAAAATGTCAGGTTTCGATAGAACAGCATTAATATTAGTGTTTTACAAGATCATTTTAAACGCATAATCCTGTATAAGTGTATAATATTACGGCCAATTTAAAGAGAATATTGAATCACGTGCTTCTTCGGACCAAAATCTAACCAACAGATAATACAACTAAATAAGGTCGAGTGAAATATTCACAAATTCACGAATGAAGCTCTCGTAGTCTACCAAAGAACCAAAGGTCATCTTAAAAAGTGGTCAATACAACAATTCTTTTAAGATTTTCAGTTATGTAGATATTCAGAGGTGGTTGGTACTGAAGAAGACATTGATAAATATAGTTTATGCGAGGATATCCGATTACCAAATAGAACGTGGGAACAATTGCGAAATCAAGCTTATACGCCCACAAACCGCTTTTTGTTGAAAACATTTTTAAGCGCAGAAGAAATGCCAACCACAAAACAGTTTTCAAAAGGATAATGGCGCTTCCATGCAGCAATATCTATGTGGAATGAATCCTTCAGTCACATGAATCATGTATGGATGTATGGAATGATGCTGAAAATCACTTGAATGTCGATATAGTAGGAAAAAAGGAAAAAGAAAAACATCTAACGACTTTTACCAAAAGATTAAGGTAAAAAATTGTTGAAAACTGCAACCAAAAATAATAAATATACTTTTTAATGCTTACTAAGTATTTCACTGTGATCAGCCTCAGACTTCAGCTCAGCAAACCCTTTCGGCAGGCAATGTTTGGTAATTTTCTCAATTTAATCTGACAACCCAACGCGTAGCTCAGCTAACGTTACATACGCCATAGCGAATCCCCGCACACTATATTTTGACGCCAACGGCAACCGTTTCAGCCCCAAACTAAAGCGATGCTAACTGCCTTATTGTAAGTGTCTGTCTCAGAGATAATATGTAACTTACAAATTGAGGTAGTTTGATTTCAATCGCTTAATTAACACCGAAAACGTTGGGCGCTTCAACAACTCCGATACAAGTCACCCTGACAGTATTTTCGAGCTTCTTTTTTATTGAGACAACCAAAAAATAACAATAGCAAACCATTTACGACAGATATGGAAAGTAGTTCGTTATCTAGATGATATTTTGGAGGCGTAACTACCAGTTACAAAAAATAAAAACGCCTAATTGGGACGTGACCAGCAACCGGAAGCTGCGAGCCCACTTGCGATGCTTTCTCTCCCTCTGCCCCTCTATCTCTCTCACCTACCTCTACCCACCCGTCACCCCTAGCGTCACGCAATGCGAGGGATGATCCTGCACAACGCAGACACAGCTTTTGTTCGTCGCCTCGTTGTTGAAACTCGGACAAAGGAAATAAAAGCCAACCACTGTCAGGAAATACCGTAGTCTGTTTTCATTCTTTACTCGCTTACAAAGCCCTCGCTGGAAAATAAATCGTCAGCCCTAATAGAAATTTAGGCATCGATATTTTGAAACAAGTCAGTTCGTTTGCGTCCCTACACAACTGAAACGCGAAATAATGCGAATTAAGTCTGTCCCACACGCTAAATTGTCTTTTGTGCTGAACTTTTTGCTATCACTTTTAGAATAGAAAGCGACTGCAGCTGCCAGTCATAATTTTTCTTTCTTTACTTTTCACTGCATACATTGTACTTCGGACACTTTTTCCCCATTATCAAATGCGATTGAACAGATTACAATATCTTAAATGCGATATTTTCATTATATGAGCTTCCATGGTATTCTGATGACTTTATTGTGATTTTAAAACGCTTGTAATGATAGTGGCGTTTATTGTCGTTGGGTAATGGTGAATGTAATATCTACGTTTTTCTTAAGAAAATGAGAGGATATTGTTTCACATAAACATAAAAACGCTGATCATTTCTCATACCATTTTCATGGATATCGGACCATCAGAATGTTAAAACACAGTGTGTTTCACTTTTACTGATATCCGAATAATAATCAACGACCCAAATTGCAATTGCAGAGATATTTCAGTTTGAGTGAAGTTGCCTCACACAAAACATATAATTAAAGTGTTACTAAAGGCCTTAAAGTGGAAATAAATTCCATAAATGATTAGCTGACAAGTTAAATAAAATGAATAAAAATCGTGGCTGGCAACAGGAATTTTTTTACATGAAAAACCAATCAAGGGTTTTTATTGTTGTTGTTGTTAGCAACAGTCATTTACTAAGAGATACTGTAACTTTGAACGTAGAGTTCTACGCACCAAACAGTAACCTGAAATGGCAAATTAGATTATTATTTTTTCTTGTATTTGTGGATTTCCGCCAACAATGTTGTAAATGGCAATGTGTTCTTCTCTGTCTCCTAATGGGAAAACCGCCGCTATGCACTGTACAGTGGCTCATTTAGGTGTACGAATGGCCATTCGACAAAAAACTTTACCTCGTATAATAATGGCTATCATTTGCTGTAAGTTTTAACTCACTTAAGACTTAACTACAGAATGAAAGAAAACTGTTGCTGAATAGTACTGACAGTACTTTTTGCCTATGGGTAAGATATTATGAACGACCGAAAGACCACCAACCAGTACACCAAGTGGCAGTTTAACGACATGGAGGAGGGATGGCTCGAATACATGATTCAGTTCCAAGCACATTGTGAAGTTCATCGAGTTCAAGGTACTGTAAACTTAATACTACCTTTCGACTGCGGGTTCACAGTGTTCAGGTTATTATCTCCAATGGCGTCTCTCGACGAACTCAGCTATGACGAAGTAATTGCTGCTCAGTACTACGACCAACAATTTCAAGTAGGTGCAGCCAGATATCAGTTTTCTCGCTTGCAGAAAAAGGCAAAACAGACGTATCGTCTCTGGTACACAGAATTAACATGCATGACTAGGAAGTGTAAATTTAAGTTCGAATGGTTCAAATAGCTCTGAGCACTATGGGACTTAACTTCAGAGATCATCAGTTCCCTAGAACTTAGAACTACTTGAACCTAAGGACATCACACACATCCATGCCCGAGGCAGGATTCGAACCTGCGACTGTAGCGGTTCCAGACTAGCACCTAGAACCACTCGGCCAACTCGGCCCGCTGCTCGATAATATCCTCACCCAATTGCTGATCTATAAATTTGTCTATTATTGGCTGTAGGTGTTTGGTTTCACTATAATGTATGGTTTCCTATAAACTGGTGGATTATCCCTGTTGGCATGCTGTGTTGTGTGACAAGTGCTGCTGGTAGTGAATCATCTGAATCGAATAAGTCGGAATATTCTAAAAACAAAGCTTCCATGGCTTCGCATTCACTATCTTTCAAGTGACGAACCTTGTCATGCAGTGCAGGCATAATGACGGTTTGTTTGATGCTTTGATAACAGCGCTACCCTTCGCTGTCCTCATCCTCTAGTATCTCTAAACTCGCTATAAGTAATTCTTTCGGGAGATTCACTTCCTCTGTCCCGAAGTTCAGCTTACCGGAATCAACGGTTCCCCGTTAACGTTCGTAACGCGCACAACGCTTCTTCGTGTAAAACGATGCATTTCATCTAATGCTTTATTCTTCTGCAGTGGCTCAACCACACATAATCTCTGCCGTGACACATCGGAATCTGTAGATGCCCAAACCAACTTTCCTGTACCAGCAGGTACTTCGTTATGCGTAATCATCTTTAATGTAAGTACACGCAGTTCAATTGGTGACACCTTAACAACCGGTGTACCTTTCGATAGTGAAACATTTACAGCTGTTGGAACTATTGGAAACCAGTTCTCACCAAGTTTATCTTTGCACTGTGAAAGATTAATTTTTGGATGATGCCATTGCATCCATCCTACAAACGAGCTGTTTTGTCCCCAATGATACCCAGTCATTGTTTCCAACTCCATATAATTTATACCTTGGAATCCTTAATCTTCTCCTACCCACAAGGTCTAGACTAATAATAGATACATGTGCAGCCGTATCGACTAGAAATTTAAATTTTTTATCATTTAAAAAGCACACCAAACAACAATACGTCTCTAGCTTAGGGTCTTCGGTACTCTGACTTACCGTGAATGTTTCCTGATGGACGAAACAGCCCGGTTTATTTTCTTTACTTTGGTTCTTATTCCCAAACTAGTTTGCCTTGTGATTAAAACGCCCACATCTGTAACATTGTGGTTGATTGCGTTGCGCCTACATATGCCCTTTTCCCACAACGATAAAAATTTTTTTCAGAACCAAAAAGTCGCTTATCAATGCGTACCAGTGTAACATTATCAACCTCCTGCAGATGCGTGACAATAAGCAGAGCTGCAGCCAAATCCTCTGGATTTTCCATTCGGAGTCTTCGAGGAAACTCCGCAGGAATTCCTGGCAAAAAAATATCGAGTGATCTGTTTTCTGACTCGCTGAGAATGACGCGATCCGCAGCAGGATTTCCCGTTAGCTCATATGTTTGCTCATTTTTTTGACGGATTCTGTTTGCAAAAGTCTCCGCAATCACGCTTGCCTTCTGTGTCAATCTACTCAACTTTTCCCTAAAAAGCCTGGCACTATTTTGCTTACGGTATCTCTGACGCAAACCTTCCGTTAACTGCTCAAATGTACTAGCTTTGCTCAGTGTCTCATGATACATCACCTATCTTGGCTTCCCCCGTAAGGCGCAAATTGGCCATCGTCGGAAGAGTAATTTCATGTGGCCACTCACACATTCTGGCTGTAGCCAATACATCATTAATGAAGACCACGACGTCATGTGTTGTTTTGCCGGAGAAGGATGTGATGAGGGTAGCCGTTGAAGAACCTACTGAAGAGTGGGGCATTTCTATTGAGGACTTAAATTCACTCGAGCCCAACCGTGAATCTCGCGTGGCCCGCAAAGGTCCTGACTGTGCCACCAATCCCTCATGGCGTAACTTCTGTTGAGCATTTTCCTCTAACGACTCTTACACTTCCGCTAAAGCGGCTATACTATTACTAGTAGTAACTGACTTCGTGACTAGCATATTTGTGCAATTTACCAATATCTCATATGTATATCAAAAATATCTGTGTCAACATATATCGGACAGGAAAAACACGACTTAACGCCGTACGAAACGAGACTCAGTTCGTTTGCCCTATCATCGCCCAGTAACACACAGTGCACTCCTGTGCTGCATGACCATAAAGTCTGCAAGTAGAACAACTTACCGGAACAAACTTAGTACATGGTTCATTGTGGCCCGTTAAACAACAAATAGCACATTTCACTGGTACGAAAACGTTTCTTTACAATTGCCTCTGAAGCCTGATAAATCAACAGGATCCGTCGGTTGTACAAAAGATACTATTGGCATCCTTCGTCCATCGCCGTGAAAATTCTGCACTGTCACAAGGAAAGAAAAATTTTTTTATGCACACAACGTGCGGTGGCTGCTGCGAAGTATGGACGCTGTTTAGGCAGACCAGACCACTGCGCCCGAATTCCAGGCGCTGGAGTCAAATACCTCCAATGCCAAATCCTCTGATGATGGCATCGAAGTGCAGAGTTCTAACATCAATTTACAGAGGGGCCGAGCGGAGATACCTCAGCATGAAGTCAGGATAGCAGTTGGGTACTTGTGAAGAGTCTGCGACGCAAGTGAAACATTGTCAAAGTTCAGTTATTTACTAACCATGTTTAAGATCATCTTACTCCATACTGGCCTTGTAGCCGATGCCTCATTCAGCTGCCTGTTGGATTCCCGCTGACAGCTGCCGAGTCTTCTGCAGGCCCCGGCGAAGAGTGAGTGACCTCGCTCTGTGGCAAGCTGCCGGCGCGGCTGTGGTCCAGCACGAGTGGTCTCACACTAGCTGCTGGAGTGTGCTGGATCCCATTCCGAATTCTGTGTTGACCTTTGATGACCCATCCGCGATGTGGTATTGTCGGAAGTCGTGTGGTCGGTCGATCTCCTTCCTGCCGGCCATGTAGCTTTCAGCATCCGGAGGCGTCTATGTGTTGAACAGGAATGTAGACCACACGAGGCCCTGCTTCCGGTTCCCACGCTGACGTTCAGCGCTGTCAGCACTCCGCGATGTGGTGTTATTGGAAGACAGTCAGCTTCCCCACCAGCAATGGTAGGCGGCGAGCAGTATGAAGTTCATCAGGTGAAGACCGTCGTCTTACGTACATTCAACTTCAGAAAAAGCAGAACACCTTGAACATCTAGAGATAGGAAATTCATATTCAGCGAAGATGTACAGTAGTATGTTCTGCAGAAATGATTAGCATTTCAGTAACCTCGGCTCAGCATGTGTCCTCTTACCTTAGCAGGCGCAGGGTCCGCCATGGGCGCTGATAACTTGTTGCACGCGTCATGGCATCGTCGCTTATAACGCACGAATGGCGTCCTGCGAAACAGCCATCCATGTTGCATTCACATGGTTCCAAACATGAAGAAATTCTAAACTTAAATGATGCTTCTTCTTGTGAAACGTCCAGCTCAATGAGACCTTTGAAATTATTACAAGTCCTGTCACTGTTCCGCTGAGTGATGCCTACATAGAGTCCAGAGCTGGCCTACGATGCCTACGGGGCCTAAGTCTCTGAGACGACGGCCGAACACTGCAGCGTGTAGACTCTGCTGCAAATGGAGTCTGTGCTAGACACGGCGCACTGGACAGAACTCACCGCCGTAGCTCAGTGCTCTGGTGTTTAACGAGGCATCGGCAAATCGCTGTCCACATATGTAATATCCAAGGGTTGGCAGCTGAGGCCATGGCGAGCCTCGGTATAGTCTGCACTACCAATTCATACAGCTGTTGCGCTACGAGTGTTTCGAGCGCGGCTTATCGATTGTGGTGCGGTAATCTCTGGAGTTGTGAGTAACGTCACCACACTGTTCGTAGATGCGAATATGGACAAGCATCAACTGTATAACGGAATGACGACAGTGAAAATTTGTGTCGGACGAGGAGTCGAAACTGGATTTCCCGCTTATCGCGAGCAGTCGCCTTACCATTAGTCTATCTGAGCACGCATCACGGCCAGATCCAAAATTCCATATGTCGTCAACCATGTGTCTACAGTCTGCATTCTACATCAATTATGTATAATCCCATATAGGGGAGATGTTTTAATTGGAAGTCGCTTGCCAGGCGTAGGCGGGTAATACGGTATTGGAGGCTATAAGGTGACAGCTTGCGATAAGCAGGAAATCCAGGTTCGAGACCCGGTTCGGCACAATTTTTCATCGTCGTCATTCCATTAGAAAGTTGATGGTTGCCCATATTTGCAACTGCGAATACATTTCATGTATAAAGAAGATTACTGTCAGTGAGTAATGAACGTGACGTTATGCGGCAGTACTGGGCCCGGACTGCACGAGATAATACTTACTTTCGTAATGAGAAGCATTCAATGGCTGGGACGAATACAGAGCGCTTTATAATACAAGAAAGTGAAGTTTGAAAACTTGTACCAGCTTCCTTTTAAGCTGCCAAAAGATAAGCATAGTAATCACTGTATTTCTCCATTAGATTTCAGATGTGCTAATAATTTTGAGTTTTATTGCTCCACCCACTTTTCTATAATTCCGTGTTCTGTAAGAAAAATAACGTGGTAGTACATTCAACTTCTGTAGTCCTGTCGTACTCAGTTGCATACGCTACTTCGGTATGTTGATAATTTATGTCTAATTACAACTGAATGAAACACAGTTTTTGTGCCATACGCGTTTCACCTTAAAAGTTTTCCGTCTACCTCCTTGCCTAGGGACGCCAGATGAAAGTTGATGTCGTCAAGCCCTGAATCAAAATTGCGCAACGGATAACTGGGGAGGGGAGCTTGAGAGCGCTACCTAGAGAGCGTGCCCTTTCTGTACGATACTAGGCAAGGGGCTGGAGGGCTCACACGCTGATGTGTGGGTCCCTGCATTCTATATCTTTTATTTTAAATGAATTCCTTTAACTTGACTTCTTTGTGATTTTTGAGGTATGTTAAAGATTGACAACAATTGATTACCTATTTATTTCAAACATTATCACTCGATTTTACAACGATTGCAGCAATTGTTCCAGTTTACAGATATTACAATTTTACAACTTATAGCTCGGGTATATTATATACTAATCTGCACGCACATTTCTACGGGCAAGACAATTGCGTTGGCCAAATGTATACCACCAAAGTCTCCCAATATTTTACATAGGACATCCACTGTGTGAGGAGGAGAACAGGCAAACTGGGGACCAGATATATTAACACAGGGGTCAAATTTCCTAAATTAACGAGATCATTCATTTCCTTACACAATCCGAAGCTGGAAATAAAAGAATTAGTACAAACATTCAAATACCTCTCTTCCATGCGTGAACATTGAGACAGACGCACTGAGGGCACGTCTCCTCACTTACCCGTCTTCTGTAGCACTCCCCTGAATATGGCGGGCACCCGGAGGTCTTCCTGGGCCCCGGTGGAGGGGGTGGTCGACCCACTTGGCCGTGACCAACCTCTCCACCCCAAATCTTGTGGCACTGGAAAGTCTTTGGCTTTTACCTGCCTGTGCTGTCTCTCTGATCCCCTACTCAGGAGTAAGGTTAGCACTACTATACTACAGAACTACTTCCCAACAAAGATTTGGCCACGCTCTACGGAAAGGTGTGAGGAGGATTAGGAAAGCTCATGTGCAGATTCACCCGTCCACATGGGTTCTGTTGCACCCGCGGCCGGCCACGTCGTGTAATAAAATTGGCTGCGGAGCCGCCTCTGTTTGTATTTCCCGGTGCGAGCGAGCAGCGAAACCTGCTGCTTATAGAGCGGAAACTTCTGTACCGTTTCAACCTTTAATCATTGCAAAGCATCTTCATTGGCCTGTAATATGTAATATTTGTCTTTATACTATTTAGTTTCTTTTAGGACGTTGTGTATAGAGGTTATAAACAGTTCTGACACTTTTTGTGTCAGAAGCACTTCCCACTATCATGAAGATCACTATACGTCGCTATGTCAAATGTAAATGTATTATTATAAACGTAAATATAAGAGCATCGCATCAGAAATGTTCATGTTCTCCATCAGCTGACAACTCTGTGTGTGTGCGCGCGTGCACGCGTGTGTGTGTGTGTGTGTTTGTGTGTGCGTGTACTGGCGCACTTGGTGTATTTGTTTTAATGTAGCTACATGTACAAATGGAATGATTTTTATCTTATGATTTATTTTGTTAAGTTTAGTACAGAATTTGCATTGGTGTGTGTTTATTCGTTTGTGACATGTTTGTTCTCTGCAGTGACTTTCTGGAACTGGCACTTCTTTATATAGGGCATTTGTCATCATTGTTTATTCTTATTATTTTTATTTCTTGTTCGATGCTTTTAGGAATGAGGTTGCTGTATTTTAAGTTCTGTGCAAATGTGGTTTGCTTTTTGTACCGCATTTTAAAATTCCTGCACATCATGCTTATGTATACTGCATCACAACTCACACAAACGCAGGAAAACTGCCACAACCAGAAAATCACTACTGAGAAAAAACATGTGATAGACGAACAAACACACGTCAATACAGACTCTGTGCTAAACTTAACAAAGGAAACGACATGACAAAAATCCTTCCACTTGTACATGCAGCCATATTAAAAGAAATACATATTATCTCTCTCTCCCTCTCTCAAAGACACACACACACAGATCGCAAATTTCACAAAAACACATTCAATAGTTGGCAATAACATTTTACATTCAACAGTTGGCAACAGCAACCGAAACAAAGTAACAAAACGGGTGTTCAGTTCCTATTGATATGTAGTCTGGAAATAAAATTTCTAATTATACTTGTAAGACGTAGAACTGCGATAACAAAGGAACAAAAACACAACATGTACACCAACATCCACGATATCTGCAAGAAGAACTTCGAATTATTACTGGATCACAGAAAAGCAAAAAACCTCAGCTGTTTATAACCTATAAATACAATGTCCTAAATCCAAACTAAATAATATAAACAAAAACATGTACATATTCCAAGCCACTGAAGATACCTTGCAAAATATAAAGGCGAAACGCATACCGAAATGGGGTAATCATATTCGAACTTATAAACTTTTATTGCTCGTCCTACATCATAACGCGTGCATGTCTTACAACTACCCACTTCGCCCACCGCTCCCCGAACCTGCCTTACTCTTTGGAACGTCCAGAGCGCACCCAGTATCTGGTCTTGGCACTGAGCTAGTAAGGGTAAATAGCATTGCTGCCATCTGCGCTACCCACCAGTACGGAGGCTGTCTTTCCCAGGGTCTCCTCCTGACGCTGGCTGCAGCGTCTTGTGTGCTCAGCAGCCTCGCATCAGATTCCTCCGGTAAGATGAGTATCAGTTGGCGCGCCTCGGCGAAATGAATCCGCTCCCGACGTGTACTACTTCCGCGTTCCGGCCTCCGAGTATCTGGTGACAACCTGCGTGCCGAAGCGACAGACTACTGCTCGTGCGATGTAAGTTCTTGCACAACAGTAAATCCATCCGTTTTCTTGAACAAAAGCAGTTTTCTCCATTTATCGATAGCAGCTATCTACATCTACATCTACATTTATACTCCGCAAGCCACCCAACGGTGTGTGGCGGAGGGCACTTTACGTGCCACTGTCATTACCTCCCTTTCCTGTTCCAGTCGCGTATGGTTCGCGGGAAGAACGACTGTCTGAAAGCCTCCGTGCGCGCTCTAATCTCTCTAATTTTACATTCGTGATCTCCTCGGGAGGTATAAGTAGGGGGAAGCAATATATTCGATACCTCATCCAGAAACGCACCCTCTCGAAACCTGGCGAGCAAGCTACACTGCGATGCAGAGCGCCTCTCTTACAGAGTCTGCCACTTGAGTTTATTAAACATCTCCGTAACGCTATCACGGTTACCAAATAACCCTGTGACGAAACGCGCCGCTCTTCTTTGGATCTTCTCTATCTCCTCCGTCAAACCGATCTGGAACGGATCCCACACTGATGAGCAATACTCAAGTATAGGTCGAACGAGTGTTTTGTAAGCCACCTCCTTTGTTGATGGACTACATTTTCTAAGCACTCTCCCAATGAATCTCAGCCTGGTACCCGCCTTACCAACAATTAATTTTATATGATCATTCCACTTCAAATCGTTCCGCACGCATACTCCCAGATATTTTACAGAAGTGACTGCTACCAGTGTTTGTTCCGCTATCATATAATCATACAATAAAGGATCCTTCATTCTATGTATTCGCAATACATTACATTTGTCTATGTTAAGGGTCAAAAAAATGGTTCGAATGGCTCTGAGCACTATGGGACTCAACTGCTGAGGTCATTAGTCCCCTAGAACTTAGAACTAGTTAAACCTAACTAACCTAAGGACATCACAAACATCCATGCCCGAGGCAGGATTCGAACCTGCGACCGTAGCGTGTTAAGGGTCAGTTGCCACTCCCTGCACCAAGTGCCTATCCGCTGTAGATCTGCCTGCATTTCGCTACAATTTTCTAATGCTGCAACTTCTCTGTATACTACAGCATCATCCGCGAAAAGCCGCATGGAACTTCCGACACTATCTACTAGGTCATTTATATATATTGTGAAAAGCAATGGTCCCATAACACTACCCTGTAGCACGCCAGAGGTTACCATAACGTCTGTAGACGTCTCTCCATTGATAACAACATGCTGTGTTCTGTTTGCTAAAAACTCTTCAATCCAGCCACACAGCTGGTCTGATATTCCGTAGGCTCTTACTTTGTTTATCAGGCGACAGTGCGGAACTGTATCGAACGCCTTCCGGAAGTGAAGAAAAATAGCATCTACCTGGGAGCCTGTATCTAATATTTTCTGGGTCTCATGAACAAATAAAGCGAGTTGGGTCTCACACGGTCGCTGTTTCCGGAATCCATGTTGATTCCTACATAGTAGATTCTGGGTTTCCAAAAACGACATGATACTCGAGCAAAAAACATGTTCTAAAATTCTACAACAGATCGACGTCAGAGATATAGGTCTATAGTTTTGCGCATCTGCTCGACGACCCTTCTTGAAGACTGGGACTATCTGTGCTCTTTTCCAATCATTTGGAACCCTCCGTTCCTCTAGAGACTTGCGGTACACGGCTGTTAGAAGGGGGGCAAGTTCTTTCGCGTACTCTGTGTAGAATCGAATTGGTATCCCGTCAGGTCCAGTGGACTTTCCTCTATTGAGTGATTCCAGTTGCTTTTCTATTCCTTGGACACTTATTTCGATGTCAGCCATTTTTTCGTTTCTGCGAGGATTTAGAGAGGGAACTGCAGTGCGGTCTTCCTCTGTGAAAAAGATTTGGAAAAAGGTGTTTAGTATTTCAGCTTTACGCGTATCATCCTCTGTTTCAATGCCATCATCATCCCGTAGTGTCTGGATATGCTGTTTCGAGTCACTTACTGATTTAACGTAAGACCAGAACTTCCTAGGATTTTCTGTCAAGTCGGTACATAGAATTTTACTTTCGAATTCAATGAACGCTTCACGCATAGCCCCCCTTACGCTAACTTTGACATCGTTTAGCTTCTGTTTGTTTGAGAGGTTTTGGCTGCGTTTAAACTTGGAGTGGAGCTCTCTTTGCTTTCGCAGTAGTTTCCTAACTTTGTTGTTGTACCACGGTGGGTTTTTCCCGTCCCTCACAGTTTTACTCGGCACGTACCTGTCTAAAACGCATTTTACGATTGCCTTGAAATTTTTCCATAAACACTCAACATTGTCAGTGTCGGAACAGAAATGTTCGTTTTGATCTGTTAGGTAGTCTGAAATCTGCCTTCTATTACTCTTGCTAAACAGATAAACCTTCCTCCCTTTTTTTATATTCCTATTAACTTCCATATTCAGGGATGCTGCAACGGCCTTATGATCACTGATTCCCTGTTCTGTACATACAGAGTCGAAAAGTTCGGGTCTGTTTGTTATCAGTAGGTCCAAGATGTTATCTCCATGAGTCGGTTCTCTGTTTAATTGCTCGAGGTAATTTTCGGATAGTGCACTCAGTATAATGTCACTCGATACTCTGTCCCTACCACCCGTCCTAAACATCTGAGTGTCCCAGTCTGTATCTGGTAAATTGAAATCTCCACCTAAGACTGTAACATGCCGAGAAAATTTATGTGAAATGTATTCCAAATTTTCTCTCAGTTGTTCTGCCACTAATGCTGCTGAGTCGGGAGGTCGGTAAAAGGAGCCAATTATTAACCTAGCTCGGTTGTTGAGTGTAACCTCCATCCATAATAATTCACAGGAACTATCCACTTCTACTTCACTACAGGATAAACTACTACTAACAGCGAGGAACACTCCACCACCGGTTGCATGCAATCTATCCTTTCTAAACACCGTCTGTACCTTTGTAAAAATTTCGGCAGAATTTATCTCTGGCTTAAGCCAGCTTTCTGTACCTATAACGATTTCAGCTTCGGTGCTTTCTATCAGCGCTTGAAGTTCTGGTACTTTACCAACGCAGCTTCGACAGTTTATAATTACAATACCGATTGCTGCTTGGTCCCCACATGTCCTGACTTTGCCCCGCACCCGTTGAGGCTGTTGCCCTTTCTGTACTTGCCCAAGGCCATCTAACCTAAAAAACCGCCCAGCCCACGCCACACAACCCCTGCTACCCGTGTAGCCGCTTGTTGCGTGTAGTGGACTCCTGACCTATCCAGCGGAACCCGAAACCCCACCACCCTATGGCGCAAGTCGAGGAATCTGCAGCCCACACGGTCGCAGAACCGTCTCAGCCTCTGATTCAGACCCTCCACTCGGCTCTGTACCAAAGGTCCGCAGTCAGTCCTGTCGACGATGCTGCAGATGGTGAGCTCTGCTTTCATCCCGCTAGCGAGACTGGCAGTCTTCACCAAATCAGATAGCCGCCGGAAGCCAGAGAGGATTTCCTCCGATCCATAGCGACACACATCGTTGGTGCCGACATGAGCGACCACCGCAGATGGGTGCACCCTGTACCCTTCATGGCATCCGGAAGGACCCTTTCCACATCTGGAATGACTCCCCCCGGTATGCACACGGAGTGCACATTGGTTTTCTTCCCCTCTCTTGCTGCCATTTCCCTAAGGGGCCCCATTACGCGCCTGACGTTGGAGCTCCCAACTACCAGTAAGCCCACCCTCTGCGACTGCCCGGATCTTGCAGACTGAGGGGCAACCTCTGGAACAGGACAAGCAGCCATGTCAGGCCGAAGATCAGTATCAGCCTGAGACAGAGCCTGAAACCGGTTCGTCAGACAAACTGGAGAGGCTTTCCGTTCAGCCCTCCGGAATGTCTTTCGCCCCCTGCCACACCTTGAGACGACCTCCCACTCTACCACAGGTGAGGGATCAGCCTCAATGCGGGCAGTATCCCGGGAAACCATAGTCGTAGTCCGATCAGGGGATGCGTGGGACGAGCTGGACGTCCCCGACAAACCCCCATCCGGACCCCCACAGTGATGCCCATTGGCAACAGCCTCAAGCTGTGTGACAGAAGCCAACACTGCCTGAAGCTGGGAGCGAAGGGATGCCAACTCAGCCTGCATCCGAACACAGCAGTTGCAGTCCCTATCCATGCTAAAAACTGTTTTGCAAAGAACGTCTGAACTAATCTACAGAGAGCGCAAACAAATCGACAAAATTTAAACGGTTATTAAAATACAAGATTGCCTAGTAAATGCAGTAATGCTGCTACTTGCGCACTGCTGACACTGCTCGGCGGCGGAAGGAGACTACGCGAATTTACACTATTCAGGTACTAAAACGCGATGCTACACTCTCAAATACTATAATACGCCCGAAATTTATGAATTAAACAATGCAAGTACCAAAAACACGCAAAGAAATTAAGAATTAGACTATGTAACAAATGAGTGAGCTAGGAGTATACGACTTGCTGCTGCAGCTGCTTATCCAACGGCGGCAGGGAGCACACTGACTGTGACCAACCGACACTGGCCGTTCAAAACAAAAACAGAATACAAACGACTACGCGAATTTACACTATTCAGGTACTAAAACGCGGTGCTACAACTCTCAAATACTATAATACGCCCGAAATTTATGAATTAAACAATGCAAGTACCAAAAACACGCAAATAAATTAAGAATTAAACTATGCAACAAATGAGTGAGCTAGGAGTATACGATTTGCTGCTGCAGCTGCAGCTATGCGTGAAACTAAACTAACCCCAAAAACTAGTTCCAAATTCTCAAACAGGATATAAAAGCCACACACTGGTGCAAGCACAGGGTGTACAGGAAAGACAACGTCAACGTTCAGTATGTTGTGCATTATGGTAAACTTGGCATTTTCAAGAGCCAACTTCTGTATGGAAATGCGTACTTTGGGCGCTGTGGAATGTTGAAGTTGGAACACTGTGGCGTCCAGGTTTCTTCACATTTGCTTGATCTCGTAAATAGTCATGCAACCTGGTACTTTCCAGTATAAACAGAAGCACGAACTCCATCCAGTAAACCTTCTAAATAGCACACTCCATAGTCCTTTGTTCTCGCCATAATTCAACATTTCTGTGGTACACAAGTGCGAAACGTGGTTGTCACCTTTAAAGGAAACCAAGGCCCTGCCACGCAGTTTTGACGCGCGGCAGCCCTGATGGAGGCGGCCTTTAGATACACCAATATGCTGGCACTGAAGTGACCGGCCCGATGCTTTCATAAAGCAAAGATGATGCCAATAGCAGACCAACTGTACGGTTGTATGCAGAAAGACATTCCAACAGAAGTACAGTAGAGCGTCGATTATCCGAACGTCGGTCAACCGAACGACCACTTAACCGAACGGTGTACTCGCTCGCCTCGCACCTGTTACCCTCCCACCCTACCGTCCATCATCCCCCTCACTCCCAAACCAAGTTTCCCACAGTAGTCGCCGCACTGGGCCACCGCTGGCGGAACATTGCTTCTAATGGGGCCTTCACAAGGCGCTGCTGACAGGCTAAACCGCCAGTCGCTGTGTTTCAACAATCAGCACACTTCTGTCGGCTTGGCATTGGCAGTAGAAGTAGCTGCAGTATCAAAGCTGTTCACAGCAACAGCTGCGCCAGCTTAGAGTTGAGGCGTGCCGCTCAGCGCAGTTTCGCGCCCCCAAGAAGAGCTTCTCACGGTGCAAACAGTCACCTTCTGTTCTCAGTTACGACCACTTGTGTGCTGCTGCGTGAAGAGGTGAACTTGACGATACAAAATGCTTAAACGTAAACGTGTTGTCCTTTCTATGAGGGACAAGTGCGAGATTATTAAAAGGTTAGAAGAAGGTGAATATGCAACCACTTTATCCAATGAGTACAAGGTGGGGAAGTCGGCAATTACGGATATAAAAAAACAAAAGACGAGCATAGCAAATTTTATAGCTATGCTTGATTTTACTGATGGATCAACAAGCCGTAAAACTATGAAGCTCGCCACTAACACAGATCTAGATGATGCTGTTTACAAGTGGTTTACACAAAAGAGATCGGAAGGAGAACCCATCGCAGGTCCCATTCTGTGTGAGAAGGCAATGCAGTTCAACGAAAAACTTGAATGGCCTTCGAACTGACTTGGCAGAAAATCCTAAGAAATTTTGGTCTTATGTCAAAGCGGTAGGTGAATCAAAACAAAATGTCCAGACACTCTGTGACCAAAATGGTACTGAAACAGAGGATGACAGACTAAAGGCCGAAATACTAAATGTCTTTTTCCAAAGTGTTTCACAGAGGAAGATTGCACTGTAGTTCCTTCTCTAGATTGTCGCACAGATGACAAAATGGTAGATATCGAAATAGACGACAGAGGGATAGAGAAACAATTAAAATCGCTCAAAAGAGGAAAGGCCTCTGGACCTGTTGGGACACCAGTTCAATTTTACACAGAGCACGCGAAGGAACTTGCCCCCCTTCTTGCAGCGGTGTACCGTAGGTCTCTAGAAGAGCGTAGCATTCCAAAAGATTGGAAAAGGGCACAGGTCATCCCCGTTTTCAAGAAGTTACGTCGAGCAGATGTGCAGAACTATAGCCCTATATCTCTAACGTCGATCAGTTGTAGAATTTTGGAACACGTATTGTGTTCGAGTATAATGACTTTTCCGGAGACTAGAAATCTACTCTGTAGGAATCAGCATGGGTTTCGAAAAAGACGGTCATGTGAAACCCAGCTCGCGCTATTCGTCCACGAGACTCAGAGGGCCATAGACACGGGTTCACAGGTAGATGCCGTGTTTCTTGACTTCCGCAAGGCGTTCGATACAGTTCCCCACAGTCATTTAATGAACAAAGTAAGAGCATATGAACTATCTGACCAATTGTGTGATTGGATTGAGGAGTTCCTAGATAACAGGACGCAGCATGTCATTCTCAATGGAGAGAAGTCTTCCGAAGTAAGAGTGATTTCAGGTGTGCCGCAGGCGAGTGTCATAGGACCGTTGCTATTCACAATATACATAAATGACCTTGTGGATGACATCGGAAGTTCACTGAGGCTTCTTGCAGATGATGCTGTGGTGTATCGAGAGGTTGTAACAATGGAAAAATTGTACTGAAATACAGGAGGATCTGCAGCGAATTGACGCATGGTGCAGGGAATGGCAATTGAATCTCAATGAAGACAAGTGTAATGTGCTGCGAATACACAGAAAGATAGATCCTTTATCATTTAGCTACAAAATAGCAGGTCAGCAACTGGAAGCAGTTAATTCCATAAATTACCTGGGAGTACGCATTAGGAGTGATTTAAAATGGAATGATCATATAATGTTGATCGTCGGTAAAGCAGATGCCAGACAGATTCATTGGAAGAATCCCAAGGAAATGCAATCCGAAAATAAAGGAAGTAGGTTACAGTACGCTTGTTCGCCCACTGCTTGAATACTGCTCAGCAGTGTGGGATCCGTACCAGATAGGGTTGATAGAAGATATAGAGAAGATCCAACGGAGAGCAGCGCGCTTCGTTACAGGATCATTTAGTAATCGCGAAAGCGTTACGGAGATGATAAACTCCAGTGGAAGACTCTGCAGGAGAGACGCTCAGTAGCTCGGTACGGGCTTTTGTCAAAGTTTCGAGAACATACCTTCACCGAAGAGTCAAGCAGTATATTGCTCCCTCCTACGTATATCTCGCGAAGAGACCATGAGGATAAAATCAGAGAGGTTAGAGCCCACACAGAGGCATACCGACAATCCTTCTTTTCACGAACAATACGAGACTGGAATAGAAGGGAGAACCGATAGAGGTACTCAAGGTACCCGCCGCCACACACCGTCAGGTGGCTTGCGGAGTATGGATGTAGATGTAGATGTAGAACTTTAAAGCGAGCACGGGCTGGTTAAAGCGCTTCAAGTCAAGACACGGCATTCGTGAGCTTACAATACAGGGAGAAAAACTGTCGGCTGATTCTTCAGCAGCTGATTCTTTCAAAGTCAAACTAAGGGACGTATTAAGGGAAGAAGATTATGCTCTCGAAAACGTTTACAATGCTGACGAAACTGGGCTTAACTGGAAAGCTTTACGGAGAAAAACTCTTGTTTCATGTCATGAATTAGCAACACCTGGTCCTAAAACAAGGAAGGACCGTATTACAGCTCTGGCTTGTGCTAATGCTACTAGAAGTCACCGACTGCCTATGTTCGTCGTTGGTAAAAACAAAAAACGGCGCTGTTTCAAGCACGTTAATATGTCAGCCTTGCCTCTTGTGTTTGCTGTGGTCTTCAGTCCTGAGACTGATTTGATGCAGCTCTCCATGCCACTATCCTGTGCAAGCTTCTTCATCTCCCAGTACCTACTGCAACCTACATCCTTCTGAATCTGCTTGGTGTATCCATCTCTTGGTCTCCCTCTACGATTTTTACCCTCTACGCTGTCCTCCAATACTAAATTTGTGATCCCTTGATGCCTCAGAACATGTCCTACCAACCGGTCCCTTCTTCTAGTCAAGTTGTGCCACAAACTTCTCCCAATCCTATTCAACAACTCCTCATTAGTTATGTGATCTACCCATCTAATTTTCAGCATTATTCTGTAGCACCACATTTCGAAAGCTTCTATTCTCTTCTTCTCTAAACTATTTGTCGTCCATGTTTCACTTCCATACATGGCTACACTCCATACAAATACTTTCAGAAATGACTTCCTGACACTTAAATCTATACTCGATGTTAACAAATTTCTCTTCTTCAGAAACGCTTTCCTTCCCATTGCCAGTCTACATTTTATATCCTCTCTACTACGACCATCATCAGTTATTTTGCTCCCCAATACTCCTTTACTACTTTAAGTGTCTCATTTCCTAATCTAATTCCCTCAGCATCACCCGACTTAATTCGACTACATTCCATTATCCTCGTTTTGCTTTTGTTAATGTTCATCTTATATCCTCCTTTCAAAACACTATCCATTCCGTTCAACTGCTCTTCAAAGCCCTTAGCTCTGTCTGACAGAATTACAATGTCATCGGCGAACCTCAAAGTTTTTATTTCTTCTCCATGGATTTTAATACCTACTCTGAATTTTTCTTTTGTTTCCTTCACTGCTTGCTCAATATACAGATTTAACAACATCGGGGAGAGGCTAAAACCCTGTCTCACTCCCTACACAACCACTGCTTCCCTTTCATGCCCCTCAACTCTTATAACTGCCATTTGGTTTCTATACAAATTGTAAACAGCCTTTCGCTCCCTAATTTTACCCCTGCCACCTGTAGAATTTGAAAGAGAGTATTCCAGTCAACAATGTCAAAAGCTTTCTCTAAGTCTACAAATGCTAGAAACGTAGGTTTGCCTTTCCTTAATCTAGCTTCTAAGATAAGTCGTAGGGTCAGTATTGCCTCACTTGTTCCAATATTTCTACGGAATCCAAACTGATCTTCCCCTAGGTCGGCATCTACCAGTTTTTCCATTCGTCTGTAAAGAATTCGCGTTAGTATTTTGCAGCCGTGACTTATTAAACTGATAGTTCGGTAATTTTCACCTCTGTCAACACCTGCTTTCTTTGGGATTGGAATTATTACATTCTTCTTGAAGTCTGAGGGTATTTCGCCTGTCTCATACATCTTGCTCATGGTAGAGTTTTGTCAGGACTGGCTCTCCCAAGGCCGTCAGTAGTTCTAATGGAATGTTGTCTACTCCGAGGGCCTTGTTTCGACTCAGGTCTTTCAGTGCTCTGTCAAACTCTTCACACGGTATCATATCTCCCATTTCATCTTCATCTACATCCTCTTCCATTTCCATGATATTGTCATCAAGTACATCGCCCTTGTATAGACCCTCTATATACTCCTTCCACCTTTCTGCTTTCCCTTCTTTGCTTAGAACTGTGTTTCCATCTGAGTTCTTAATATTCATATAAGTGGTTCTCTTTTCTCCAAAGGTCTCTTTAATTTTCCTGTACGCAATATCTATCTTACCCCTAGTGAGATCAGCCTCTACATCCTTACATTTATCCTCTAGCCATCCCCGCTTAGTAATTTTGCACTTCTTGTCGACCGCATATCTGAGACGTATGTATTCCTTTTCGCCTGCTTGATTTACTGCATTTTTACATTTTCTCCTTTCATCAATTAAATTCAATATTTCTTCTGTTACCCAAGGATTTCTACTAGCCCTAGTCTTTTAACCAACTTGATCCTCTGCTGCCTTCACTACTTCATCCCTCAAAGCTACCCATTCTTCTACTACTGTATTTCTTTCCACCATTCCTGCCATTTGTTCCCTTACGCTCTCCCTGAAACTCTGTACAAACTCTGGTTTAGTCAGTTTATCCAGGTCCCATCTCCTTAAATTCCCACCTTTTTGCAGTTTCTTCAGTTTTAATCTACAGTTCATAACCAATAGATTGTGGCCAGAGTCCACATCTGCCCCTGGAAATGTCTTACAATTTAAAACATGGTTCCTAAATCTCTGTCTTACCATTATATAATCTATCTGAAATTTGTGAGTATCTGCAGGCTTCTTCCAAGTATACAACCATCTTTTATGATTCTTGAACCAAGTGTTAGCTATGATTAAGTTGTGCTCTGTGCAAAATTTTACCAGGCGGCTTCCTCTTTCATTTGTTAGCCCCAATCCATATTCACCTACTACGTTTCCTTCTCTACCTTTTCCTATTACGGAATTCCAGTCACCCATGACTATTAAATTTTCGTCTCCCTGCACTATCTGAATAATTTCTTTTAATTCGCCAGTTGTGTACACCTCACAAAAGAGTGCCTGGATGGACAGTACGATTTTTATGAAGTGGTTTCTGGACGTTTTCGTACCCTCTGTAAAAGCTCATCAACTAAAGAATGGGAAGAGGGAGAAAACACTACTTCTCCTTGACAATGCACCAACTCATCCGTCATGTGATATTTTAAACGAAAAAGACGAGTTCCTAAAGGTAATATTTCTTCCACCTAACGTAACCTTCTTATTACAGCCCATGGATCAAGGCGTTATTGAGACTTTCAAACGATATTACAGGGAAGAATTGTTGCGAAAGTTATTGTTAGAAAGAGAAGAGGATGGAGAAGAAAGTCTCTTAAGAAATCATAAGAATATTGACTTGAAAGACTCGTCCTACACGATCAGCGCAGCATGGAATAGTGTAAAGGAAGAGAATTTGAAGAAAACCTGGAAAAAATTTTGGACACAGAAGAAAATTCACAAGGTATGATTGAAAATGATATGTCCGAAATTCTCGGTATGCTAAAAGAAATAGATTGCCACGAATGTGATGAAGAAGACGTTCATGAATGGATGAATATCGATGATGCAGATCCAGGACACCAAACCATGCAGGACAGAGAGATTGTAAACGTCGTCACTGACAAAGATGACGCCGCCAGCATCTCATCAATCAGTGCTCCAGATATTGAAGATGAAAGTATACCAACAGCTTCTGAGGCGTTCACTTGTTTAGATACTGCCTTGCGATGGTTTGAAGCCCAAGATGAAAGTGACCAGTTTCAGATATCTGTAATGAAAAAAAGTACGTGACTTAGCTGCTCGTAAGCGTGTAGGCTTGCTTAGACAGACCAAAATAAAGGATTTTTTTAAACGTTAATTTTGTATACTGTGTGTATTGTTCATGCAAAACGCGTATGTAATATGTATATATTTTTGTTTAATAAACTGTGCCACATACTATATATTCCTACTGAAGTTGCCTTTGTACGTTACTTTGTAATACTAAAAGATATGCCTGTTTTTATGAATAAATTTACTGTACAGTACTTCTTTTTGGCAAATAAACATGTACAGTTCGATGATCCGAACACTCATGTCCCCCAAATACTTCGGATGATCGACACTCTACTGTACTCTGAAACATTCTATGTGCGAATCAAATGAGAGAAGACTATGAGTGATCGGAAAGTAGTGAGTACACTACCCGACAAAAACGTGAAGTACCGGGACAGGAAGGAGGAAACGAAACAAAATTTGACATGTGGAGATGGTAATTTCAGTGATTACAATACTGAGTCAAATTTTCTTAACAACCTGGCAGCATGAGGCCACTTAACAGTGTGACGTTGCACCCCTGTGGCCTCACTGGATGCATGATTCGTTTGGGAAGGTGCAGTACAACTAAATATCAACATCATGACTCCTGCCGCTCAGTTTGCAGATAATAATATATTATACGTATATGACGTTAAACGTTTAGTAGGATTATTGTCGGTGTTATATTGTGGTTGAAAAGTTTGAAGCGTTTATTTAAATGGGTTTTCTGCATGTGTTTCATGTAGAGAGAGACAGCACCGTAATACGACGTTGGCGAACATTTTTTGCGATGCCGCCAAGCGGAATGCTGACCGTTGTTGTTCACCAGGCGAAGGTCATCGCGCGGAAGGGAATTCTGTCGACGTGTGTCACCACCCTCTGATTTCTTCAGAATGAATGAATTTAATTGTCCTTAACAAACATAATAATGGGCGGTCAACGTTGTAAGTGGAAATGTATTGACGATTAGTTTATTCTTGTCTTGACTTCATACGACGAACATCGAGGTTAATGTAAAACTCACGCTGTAATATAATACATCAGTGGTTGTGAAAAGTCGTTTATCTATCCGTTCTGATCTTCTTAAGTGAATGTATATGAAGAAATAGTAATTCGAATTTTAATCTGCTTCATCTGGAGAAGATTGATTTGTTTATAATTAAAACTTGTTGAGAATTTTGGGATTACTGAAGTTTGAACTGAATCGGCGATAGACAGTTAAAGGCGAGGGCAGAGATAGTACCCCAGTTGTTAAGTTTTGGGAAGGCACGGAAGTTTTATTGAACTGATGATACGTAAAATTACTGAAATTTTGTCTCCGCCTGCTTACGAGCTTGCAGAAAGTTAATCTAATTATTTCACTGAAGTAATTCAAATTCGTTGTGGCGCGCCCCTCTGGAATTTAAGTCTGAAACGGTCAAGCTGAATTACTACCTGACTGAAATTTTTCGTCAACTGAGTGTTAGGTACACGTTTACTGATGTTGTGTGTCTAAATAATACCATAAAAAGACGTTTCCTGGATGCTGACACCAGGACGGAGTTGACGTCTGAGGTAGTTACACACTTGTTCTATCGTGAACTGATGTGGAGATCGTACTGATCAGAGGAGAACTGCAACATCTTTCAAACAGTTTACAGAGACACATGTTACGTGTGAGCAACCATTGGGTGTTGAAAAATGGCATTACGATACCGTTGCATTAGACGTAACACATGAAGACGCAGGATGTGGGTGACCTACCACTGTGCAGTCAGAGTTCCTTTATCCACACCATGATGACAGCAGTAACACTGCGGTGCCTCTCCAAAAGGGTGAAAGAGTGGATCCTCTCCCCAGGTCGCCCACTCTCCCGCCAACAATCGTCATCCGAGGTAGAGCAGAACCGCGCTTCATCGCTGAACACAGGCGACACCATTCATCAACAGTCGGTACTTCTTGATCAAGGCACCACTCCAAAAGCAGCCGATTGTGTGGTGGCGTTCATGGAAGTTTACTCAGGGGACGGTAATATGCTATTCCGACTAGGCTCCAACTAGCGATGCAAGATGACACTGAATGTATCAAGGAGTCAATTACTTGTGCTCGAGTGGTAGGCGCAGCGGTGAAGCACATTGACGTGGACTATGCCTCCCCTTACTTCCCATGCAGTCCAAGACCGGTCCACTGTCTAATTCGAAGGTCCCACAAAGCTGGATCTTACACGATTCACCCACTAGGCCAAATGGAAACCCACTGTAGGACCCCTTTCGGACTAAAGCGCTAACAACGCTGTCTGATACCAATACACAGCACCTTTATATCTTCCACCTGCTCACTCGACATATCACGCTATTCACACCCTATACATATCCTACCAGGCCTGGTACCAATAATGAACAGGAACGCAACTAATCGACTCAGGTGGCCGCTCCTCCATTCACAAACTGTTGAAACTCTAGTCATTTACGTACCTGCCGATTGCGAGTATGGGTACGAAGTTACACTGACAGCAGACTATGTTTTCTGGATGCTTCTCTTTTCTTGTCAAGCAGTACACTTACTGTATTGTCCAATAGGAATGTTTCCAAACTTTTATTTTGTACGTACAAACCCTGTGTTACTGTGCTCGTTACATAACGCTGTACATACACAACTACTGTCTGATTTTGAGAAATTTGCTGTACATATGGCAAGCCTTCATAATACAGTATCTGGTCCCGGTGGAGGTTCGAGTCCTCGCTGGGGCGTGTGTGTGTGTGTGTGTGTGTGTGTGTTTCCCCTTAGGATAATTTAGGTTAAGTAGTTTGTAAGCTTTGGGACTGATGACCTTAGCAGTTACGTCCCATAAGATTTCACACACATTATTACAATACAGTATCAATTATTCTGTTTTCTGTCCATGTTAAGGGCCAAATGTAAACGCTGGCTGTCCTTCATCTACATCTACATCTACATCCAAATTTATGGGACTACTTTCCAATTCGCAATTCACTTCCCACAAAATCGAATTACTTTCACACTACTCGTATTTCTGTACCGTTCCACTCTCGATCAGCGAGCGGGCAAAAAGAACACTTAAATCTTTCCGCGTGACCTCTGACATCCCCTATTTCGTTATGGTGACTATTTCTCCATATGGAGGCGGCTGTCAACAAAATATTCTCGCACTCGTAGGAGAAATTTGGTGATTTAAATTTGGTGAAAAAATCTCGCCGCAACGAAAAATGCATTTGTTTTCATTATTATCATCCCAAAGTATCGTACCCTCTCCTCCATTTCGCGATAGTACAAAGCAGATTCTCTTCTTTGAACTGTTTCGATGTCCTCCGTCCATCTTATCTGCTAAGGATCGCATAACACACGTGAAAACCCTAGCAGAGGGCGGACGAGTGTAGCGTTGGCAATGACTTTAGTGGGTTTCTATCATATTCTAAGAGCGCTGCCAGTAAAACACAGTCAATGGTTCTCTTTCCCCTCAACATAATCTATGTCATCGTTCCAGTTCATCCTGTTCGTAATTGTAATCCGTAGGTATTCAGTCGAATAGTCAGTCTTTAGATTCATCGTGTAACCGAAATTTAAAGGATTCATTTTAGTACTTATGTAGATGGCATCGCACTTTCATAATCGATAGTTGTAAAACTAGCTTAGGCTGCGGTAGACCATCATAAGTAAGCGTAGACTACGTACGTTTCTTAGTAGCCTTGGTCAGTTAAGATGGTAACCGCGTTACCTGTACATTAATTGCATTTTGTACCTGTCGGGATTACCTCGTTTCGATCGCTTTGTTTGCGTATGTAATCAGTGCCATACTGGAATCTTCTAGAAACCGGAAGCGGTTAACTGTCAAGAAACAGGTGAGGATATATAACTTGCCGCCTAAACTACGGAACATTTTTGCTCTACGGAGTTATCCTCCTGTCTGTTAGTTAAAAATAAACAATCTTTTCATAAAAATTTCATATGTCAATGTTTAATTGAGGTTTCATTCGAAAACTGCTGATTTCTAACTTGAAACAGAGGGATATAGCAGCAAAAATTTAAAAAAAAGATACTGACTTATCATACGGCACTAGAAGCTGCAGTTACCTCAAAAAAAGGTAAATTAAAAAATATATCAAACATTGTCCCTCCGCTTCTTGGAGCTAATATAGAACATTTTCCTGTTATTTTCAAACAATTTTCACACTTGTCAATAATAACAGGAAATTCTTGCCTTTGATCATGATGATGAACATTCCACTGAATACAAAAAACAACAATTATTCAAATTCTTTTATGTTTGTACATGTAAACTGTACTTGCATAAAGCCAATTGTTTAGCTTACATAAAGGTGCTGAAGTTACACGAGCCATTAATTTTTATTAATTACAAGATGTAATTTGTACTGTGTAGTGATATAAAATATGCAGTGGACTAACATTGAACGATGTGCGGTGCCCATTACGTGCAAAACAAACACACAAACAAAAAACAAAGAGAAGTCTACGGCTCCCAGTTTCTTCCTCACACATTCTTTTTTGTTTTTTTCCCTACCAATACTACTGATACTACAGGTAATCCTGTACCATAACTACCCATTCACAACACTTCCTTCGAAAACGCCAGATGTAACTTCTGTTTTACTCTCTGAGTTTCCGTCAGTTACTACGAACTGTGACGTTTCTGGCAGGATATCAGGAATCCAGGCGCACAACTGAGACGATACTCCATAGGCATGCAATTTGATTGCAAGGCACTTGTGAAGTACGGTATTAAAAATCTACGGGAGATCTAGAAATATGGAATCAATTTGAGATCCGTTGACCAACTTCTGCAACACGGACCGGTGCTATTGTGGGAAGTCAGCGAGACCCTGGAAGGTAGTGACAGGACTTTACAGTCATGCCGTATCCACTGCCCTGGCCAGCTGCGCCAGGTTTGTCGGTTGAGGATCCATGGCGGGAACAGACCGGCTGAGGTAGACTCATTGATTCTTTCCTGGATTTAAATCCGGGGAGTTTGGTGGCCAGGAAATTACGGTAAAGTCATCCTAGTGCTCTTACAATGAAATGAACGCCCTTAGCTGCTTACAGGCGTTGACATACGTCAACGGGGACAGATGAAAACGTGTGCCCCGACCGGGACTCGAACCCGGGATCTCCTGTTTACATGGCAGACGCTCTGTCCATCTGAGTCACCGAGGACACAGAGGATAGCGCGACTGCAGGGATTTATCTCTGGCACGCCTCCCGCGAAACCCACATTCTCAACGTATTGTCCCGCACTACATTCGTAGTGCCCCCACCCATTATACTCATTACTCACGGCGCGTTGCAGATTCCCGTAAGAGTTCGGGCACTGTTTGTGCATTCGCACAGAAAAAGAAGATGGTCAAATGGCCGGTGAGCCTTAACTATATATATACTAAGATGGTATCTGTTCTTTTGGCCATGTCCGAAAGAACAGATACCATCTTAGTATATATCCTAGTGCTCTTCCAACCACTCACGTACACAGCGAATTGTCATGTTGCACTCTCCTGCTGGTAGATACCATTGAGCCGAGGAAAACCAAATTGCATGTAGGGGTGGACATGGTCCCCAAGGATAGATGCGTATTTGTTTTGTTCGGCTGTGCCTTTCAGAATGACTAGATCACTCAGGGAATGCAGCAAAAACATTCACCAGACCATAACGCCCACTCCTCCGGCCTGGACCCTTCCGAAGATTGTTGCAAGGAATTCATTTTTACACGCAAACGGCCATTTGACCAATGGAACACACAAAGTGATTCATCTGGAAAGGCCACCTGTCGCCACTCAGTGGACGCCCAGTTGATGTACTCGCCAGCAAGTTCCAGCCTTCGTTGCCGTTGAACGTCATACCTTAGCAAAAGATCTTGCTGAAAATCCAGGGAAATTCTGGTCTTACGTAAAATCGGTAAGCGGGTCGAAGGCTTCCAACCAGTCACTCACTGATCAGTCCGGCCTGGCAACGGAAGACAGCTAAACGAAAGCCGAAATTTTAAATTTAGCATTTGAGAAATCTTTCAAGCAGGAGGATCGTACAAACATACCGCCATTTGAGTCTCGTACAGATTCCCGTATGGAGGACATAGTGATAGACTTCCCTGGGATTGTGAAGCAGCTGAATGGGTTGAAAATAAATAAATCGCCAGGTCCTGATGGGATTCCAATTCAGTTTTACAGAGAGTACTCTACTGCATTGGCTACTTACTTAGCTTGCATTTATCGCGAATCTCTTGGCCAACGTAAAGTCCCGAGCGACTGGAAAAAAGCGCAGGTGACGCCTGTATACAGGGTGTTACAAAAAGGTAAAGCCAAACTTTCAGGAAACATTCCTCACACACAAATAAAGAAAAGATGTTATATGGACATGTGTCCGGAAACGCTTAATTTCCATGTTAGAGCTCATTTTAGATTGGGCCCCATGTTGTTCCACCTACGCTCAATGGAGCACGTTATCGTGATTTCATACGGGATACCCTACCTGTGCTGCTAGAACATGTGCCTTTACAAGTACGACACAACATGTGGTTCATGCACGATGGAGCTCACGCACATTTCAGTCGAAGTGTTCGTACACTTCTCAACAACAGATTCGGTGACCGATGGATTGGTAGAGGCGGACCAATTCCATGGTCTCCACGCTCTCCTGACCTCAACCCTCTTGACTTTCATTTATGGGGCCATTTGAAAGCTCTTGTCTTGGCAACTCCGGTACCAAATGTAGAGAGTCTTCGTGCTCGTATTGTGGACGGCTGTGATACGATACGCCAGTCTCCAGGGCTGCATCAGCGCATCAGGGAGTCCATGCGACGGAGGGTGGATGCATGTAACCTCGCTAACGGAGGACATTTTGAACATTTCCTGTAACAAAGTGTTTGAAGTCACGCTGGTACGTTCTGTTGCTGTGTGTTTCCATTCCATGATTAATGTGATTTGAAGAGAAGTAATAAAATGAGCTATAACATGGAAAGTAAGCGTTTACGGACACATGTCCACATATTATATTTTCTTTCTTTGTGTGTGAGGAATGTTTCCTGAAAGTTTGGCCGCACCTTTTTGTAACACCCTGTATAAGAAGGGTAGAAGGACGGATCCTCAAAATTACAGACCAATATCCTTAACATTGGTTTGTTACAGGATTCTCGAACATATTCTCAGTTCGAATATAATGAATTTCCTTGAGACAGAGAAGTTGCTGTCCATGCATCAGCACGGCTTTAGAAAGCATCGCTCCTGCCAAACGCAACTCGCCCTTTTTTCACATGATATCTTGCGAACCATGGATGAAGGGTATCAGATGGATGACATACTCCTTGACTTCCGGAAAGCGTTTGGCTCGGTGCCCCACTGCAGACTCCTATCTAAGGTACGAGCATATGGGATTGGTTCCCAAATATGTGAGTGGCTCGAAGACTTATTAAGTAATGGAACCCAGTACGTTGTCCTCGATGGTGAGTGTTCATCGGAGGTGAGCGTATCATCTGGAGTGCCCCAGAGAAGTGTGGTAGGTCCGCTGTTGTTTTCTGTCTACATAAATGATCTTTTGGATTGGGTAGATAGCAATGTGCGGCTGTTTGCTGATGATGCTGTGGTGTACGGGAAGGTGTCGTTGAGTGACTGTAGGAGGATACAAGATGACTTGGACAAAATTTGTGATTGGTGTAAAGAATGGCAGCTAACTTAAATATAGATAAATTTAAATTAAATCAGATGAATAAGAAAAAGAATCCCGTAATGTTTGAATACTCGATTAGCAGTGTAGCGCTTGACACAGTCTCGTCGAATAAATATTTGGGCGTAACATTGCAGAGCAATATGAAGTGGGACAAACATGTAATGGCAGTTGTGGGGAAGGCGGATAGTCTTCTTCGGTTCATTGGTAGAATTTTGGGAAGATGTGGTTCATCTGTAAAGGAGACAGCTTATAAAACACTAATACGACCTATTCTTGAGTACTGCTCGAGCGTTTGGGATCCCTATCATGTCGGATTGAGGGAGGACATAGAAGCAATTGAGAGGCGGGCTGCTAGATTTGTTACTGGTAGGTTTGATCATCACGCGAGTGTTACGGAAATGCTTCAGGAACTCGGGTGGGAGTCTCTGGAGGAAAGGAGACGTTCTATTCGTGAATCGCTACTGAGGAAATTTAGAGAACCGGCATTTGAGGCTGACTGCAGTACAATTTTACTGCCGCCAACTTATATTTCTCGGAAAAACCACAAAGGTAAGATAAGAGAGATTAGGGCTCGCACAGAGGCATATAGGCAATCATTTTTCCCTCGTTCTATTTGGGAGTGGAACAGGGAGAGAAGATGCTAGTTGTGATACGAGGTACTCTCCGCCACGCACTGTATGGTGAATTGCGGAGTATGTATGTAGATGTAGATGTAGATGCATGACGAGGCGCTTGCTGCAGAGGTCCATAGGCAGCAGTGTTCGCAGAATTGTCTTTTAAGGGACACAGTTGGTAGCCCATTGGTTCATCTGTACGGTCAGTCACCTCCAATTGCCCGTATACATCTCCACTACCGTCATCCTCGTCTGCCATCTATTGGCCGTGGTGCACTGCAGTACGCTCCACGCCGGTTTTGGATAGAGCTATATTGCCATGCGCATGTAATGTAGCCACGGCGGCACGCGTACAGATCACAGACTTATCAGTTTCGGAAATGCTTCCGCCCTTGTCCGGTAATAACACCCTTCTGGACGTCAGATAAGTCGCCCCATTTCCGCATTACGCCAACGACTACAACGTTGTCGTGTCCCCCGACACTGTTTGAATACCTCTACTGCCAGCTGTGAGTGGTTATTGTGCATTAACGTCGAGTGTGGGCGGTGGCCCCTTTAACGTGACTGGACCGTATAATTAAAAGCTTTCTGCCTCAGTTTTTCGTAGAGAGAATTTTTATATAATTGCGTGCCCATGGAGATCTAGCCTAGCCTTTGACGGCAATGTATCGATATTTAACGTGTAACAGATAGTCATTGCTAACAAAGTCTCGTTTAAGAGTTTGAGAGACTAAATAATTTTTTTAACGAAAATAAGGAACAGTATTCCTAAACGGACAGTTATCAGTTTTTCTCTCCACCTTCATTTATTTATTTGTTTATTTTGCTAGCAGCAATATGCATGGAATGAAAATGGAAATGAGCGTACAGAATTGTGGGCCGGGAGTCCCCAATTCGGGGAAGTTCGGCCGCCGAGGGCAAGTACTTACTGCATTCGACGCCACATTACGCGACTTGCGCGTCGGAGATAGTGATGAAATTATGATGAGGGCAATACAACACCCAGTCCCTGAGCGGAGAAAATGTCCTGCCCCAGCCGTGATCGAATCCGTGCCCCTTGGCGTGGCACTCCGACCCGCTGACCACTCAGCTAACGGGGGCGGACAATAGGCATGGAGAGAAGGATGGGCGAGGGAGGGAAAGATGAACGTGATGCGCGAAGTTAATGAATATAAGCCAAGGAAAGGTGACAAGACTCGTATAAAAAGCGAACGAGAAAGAAGTAGTACTGAGAGAAAATGGGAGCTTTAGGTTTGATAGTTTACAAAGGGAAAATTGGCCACTTACGTCAGCTTCTGGGGATTCTTTATTCGTTATGAAAATAAAAGAAGAAGCTGCTTCAGGCGGATAGCAGCGACAGAAAAATCGGTTCAAATGGCTCTAAGTACTATGGGACTTAACATCTGAGGTCATCAGTCCCCTAGAACTTAGAACTAATTAAACCTAAATAACCTAAAGACATCACACACATCCATGCCCAAGGCAGGATTCGAACCTGCGATCGTATCAGCAGCGCGGTTCCGGACTGAAGCGCCTAGAACCGCTTGTACACAGCGGCCGGCTAGCAGCGATAGAGAAAGATTTTACACATGTTTTTGTTTTATCAATGGACACTGCTAGAATACTGGATAGGTGAGACCATGTGTTTATATTATTATTGCACAAAAGATGTTTAATCTCTGAAGCAAGGTACAGGGTGATTACGCAGTTAGGAGCCGACGAAGCAGACATAGCATGTTGTAATCCCTTAACCTGTCTGGCCGCAATCACCGTAACTGAGCGTATGACGCACTTACACGATCACATCGCACACAAGCAAACACGGTTGGCCCTAACCGTCTCATGTTTTCATTATTCGTGTCATGCTGAATTACATCACAAAAGTGAAGGTTTGGAACCAAGAATGATTGCATGAGTTTGAGTTTCACATGGTGTAAAAACATTTCGAAATTTTTGAGGGTACTGAGGAAGGCGTAGGTCTCCCAGCACACGGCGACAGTATTGTGTGCCCTATTTAAATAGTCATCAAAAGTTACACACAAGCCCTTCACTGCTCTCTGATATGGTAGTGGGATGCCGTCAAGTTGAGTGAGAGGAACTGAACTTATTTATTTCCAATGTAATGCTAAGATTACTTGAGACTTTCTTGCATTTAGTTTAAGGCGCAGGTTTTTCGCCCATATTCCACTGAAAACAGATCATTCATCTGGCAATCGCAGTATTTTTCTCTTCAGCTCTGGACTGTCGCCATAGAAATGATATTTACAGCAAATCAAAATACAATGAAATATCACTGACATGTAAAAAGACCAAAAGTGGCCTAAGACGGACGCTAGTCACACGCCTGGGAGAACACATCTGCAGGACGATTTCTACTTCCCACAGACATTCATTTTCCACTGACTAAATTTTTTGGGTTATGCCAGATTCAGGAATCACTGTCCCATACTAGCGCATAATATCTACTGAGCGTGAACGTCGTTTTAAAGTAGTCTGCCACATTGTGCTAATCGTTATAAACAGCTGCGTGGACAGCGTCGTCGCATTCTTCGGTATAGCACAAAAGCTAGCTGAATTTTAATTTACTAGTCCCAGACTAGCGCATAACATCTACTGAATGTGATTGTCGTCTTAAAGTAGACTGCAACATTGTGCCATACGTGTGTGATACCTTTGCTAGTATCGATTCTACTCATGTTGGCATTGTCTCTGGTCGTTGCCGGGCGACGAGAGGACGCTGGGCCGCGAGAGTGCGGGCGTGAACAGTCGTGGACGGGATGTATTCCGGTGCTCGGCTGGCGATGGTGGGTGACTGGCTCGCAGCAGTGGTGGTCGAAGGTCCCTTTTGATGAAAGACGGATGAGTGCTTCGTGTTCGCTGAACAATGTTGGTTGGTAACTTGAAATTTCTTCTATCTGACCACTGAAGGAAACGAGCCTGCTTGGGGAAGTGTAGCCTGCACGTACTGTGGACTACGGTGAGTTGCTAGATTAATGGTATTAAATTCATGAATCATGGTTCCTCATGAGTCTTATTAATACACACTTTAAAAAAATTTTCATTACCTCGGTTCCGAGAATTCCGGAACCAGTACAGAAAATTGGAATAGAGATCAACATAAACTTCATTTCCGCACGTTGTTTTACTCATGAAAACCTCACATTGCAATTTGCACAACCATACAGCGACACGTTCGGAGGTGGTGGTCCAGATTGCTGTTCACATCAGTACCTCTAATACCCAGTGGTACGTCCTCTTGCACTGATGCGTGCCTGTATTGGATGTCGTCCCCTATAATGCACAAGTTCATCAAGGCACTGTTGGTCCAGATTGTCCAACTCCTCAACGGGGATTCAGCATAGATCCCTCAGAATGATTGGAGGGTCATATCGTTCATAAACAACCCTTTTCAATCCATCCCAGGCATGTTCAATAGGGTTCATGTCTGGAGAACATGCTGGCCACTCTAGTCGAGCAATGTCGTTATCTTGAAGGAAGTCATTCACAAGACGTGCACGATGGGAGCGCAAATTGACGTCCATGAAGACGAATGCCTCGCTAATATGCTGCCGATATGGTTGCACTGTCGGTCGCATGATGCTATTCACGTATCGTACAGCCGTTACAGCGCCTTAATGACCACCAGCGTTCAGCCTGATTGGGTTGCCTCCAAACACGTCTCCGACGATTGTCTGGTTGAAGGCATACACGACACCCAATAGTGAAGAGAACGTGATGCTAAGCCTGTGCGATCCATTCGGCATGTTGTTAAGCCCATTTGTGCCGCGCTGCATGGTGTCTTGGTTGCAAAGATGGACTTTGCCATGGACGTCGGGAATGAAGTTGCGCATTATGCAGCCTGCTGCTCACCGTTTGAGTCGTAACACGACGTCCTGTGGCTTCACGAAAAGTACTATTCAACATGGTGGCGTTGCTGTCGGGGTTCCTCCGAGCCATAATCCGTAGGTGGCGGTCATCCACTGCAGTAGTAGCCCATGGGTGGCTTGAGTGAGGCATGTCATCGACAGTTCCTGTCTCTCTGTATCTCCTCCATGTCCGAACAACATCGCTTTGATTCACTCCGAGAGGGAAGGAAACTTCGCTTGTTGAGAGCCTTCCTGGCACAAAGTAACAATGCAGACGCGATCGAACCGCGGTATTTACCGTCTAGGCATGGTTGACCTACAGACAACACGAGCTGTGTACCTCTTTTATGGTGGAATGACTGTAACTGATCGGCTGTCGGACCCCCTCCGTCTAATGGGGGCTGCTCATGCATGGTTATTTACTTCTTTGGGCGGGTGTAGTGACATCTCTGAACAGTCAAAAGGACTGTGTCTGTGATAAAATATCCACAGTTCTGTAAAATGGGGTGATGCAAAACTTCTTCTGATGTGTGTAATTGTGACATTGCTCTCATCTCATATTGTGGACCCAAACCCACTAATTTGTTTTTGATAACTAAGCACGTACTTGCTGTTTGTGCCGGAAGTGCGTTAAATGTTATTTACTCGCCATGTTATTGAGTACCGTGTCGCTGTGTTGTGGTGCGCGTAGGGGCACTTTCTGTTGCGTACTTTGGTAGGTAATAGGGGTAATGCAGGAGTAGGTTTAATAATGAATAAAAAAAATAGGAGTACCGGTAAGTTACTACAAACAGCATAGTGAACGCACTATTGTGGCCAAGATAGACACGAAGCCCACGCCTACTACAGTAATACAAGTTTATATGCCAACTAGCTCTGCAGATGGAGAAGAAACTGATGAAATGTATGATGAGATAAAAAAATTATTCAGGTAGTGAAGGGAGACGATGAGTTAATAGTCATGGGTGGCTGGAATTCGAGAGTAGGAAAAGGGAGAGAAGGAAACATAGTAGGTGAATATGGATTGGGGCTAAGAAATGAAAGAGGAAGCCGCCTGGTAGAATTTTGCACAGAGTATAACTTAATCATAGCTAATACTTTGTTCAAGAATCATGAAAGAAGGTTGTATACGTGGAAGAACCCTGGAGATACTAGAAGGTATCAGATAGATTATATAATGGTAAGACAGAGATTTAGGAACCAGCTTTTAAATTGTAAGACATTTCCAGGGGCAGATGTGGACTCTGACCACAATCTATTGGTTATGAACTGTAGATTAAAACTGAAGAAACTGCAAAATGGTGGGAATTTAAGGAGATGGGACCTGGATAAACTAACAGAACCAGAGGTTGTACAGAGATTCAGGGAGAGCATAAGGGAAGAATTGACAGGAATGGGGGAAAGAAATACAATAGAAAAAGAATGGGTAGCTCTGAGGGATGAAGTAGTGAAGGCAGCAGAGGATCAAATAGGTAAAAAGACGAGGGCTAGTAGAAACCCTTGGGTAACAGAAGAAATATTGAATTTAATTGATGAAAGGAGAGAATATAAAAATGCAGTAAATCAAGCAGGCAAAAAGGAATACAAACGTCACAAAAATGAAATCGACAGGAAGTGCAAAATGGCTAAGCAGAGATGGCTAGAGGACAAGTGTAAAGATGTAGAGACTTATCTCACTAGAGGTAAGATAGATACTGCGTACAGGAAAATTAAAGAGACCTTTGGAGAAAAGAGAACCACTTGTATGAATATCAAGAGCTCAGATGGAAACCCAGTTCTAAGCAAAGAATGGAAAGCAGAAAGGTGGAAGGGGTACATAGAGGGTCTATACAAGGGCGATGTACTTGAGGACAATATTATGGAAATGGAAGAGGATGTAGATGAAGATGAAATGGGAGATATGATACTGTGTGAAGAGTTTGACAGAGCACTGAAAGACCTGAGTCGAAACAAGGCCCCCGGATTAGACAACATTCCATTAGAACAACTGACAGCCTTGGGAGAGCCAGTCCTGACAAAACTCTACCATCTGGTGAGCAAGATGTATGAGACAGGCGAAATACCCTCAGACTTCAGGAAGAATATAATAATTCAAATTCCAAAGAAAGCAGGTGTCGACAGATGTGTACATTACCGAACTATCAGTTTAATAAGTCACAGCTGCAAAATACTAACGCGAATTCTTTACAAACGAATGGAAAAACTGATAGAAGCCAACCTCGGGGAAGATCAGTTTGGATTCTGTAGAAATGTTGGAACACGTGAGGCAATACTGACTCTACGACTTATCTTAGAAGAAAGATTAAGGAAAGGCAAACCAACATTTCTATCATTTGTAGACGTAGAGAAAGCTTTTGACAATGTTGATTGGAATACTCTTTTTCAAATTCTAAAGGTGGCAGGGGTAAAATATAGGGAGCGAAAGGCTTTTTACAATTTGTACAGAAACCAGATGGCAGTTATAAGAGTCGAGGGGTATGAAAGGGAAGCAGTGGTTGGGAAGGGAGTGAGACACGGTTATAGCCTATCCCCGATGCTATTCAATCTGTATATTGAGCAAGCAATAAAGGAAATAAAAGAATAGTTCGGAGTAGGTATTAAAATCCATGGAGAAGAAATAAAAACTTTGCGGTTCGCCGATGACGTAATTCTGTCAGAGACACCAAGGTACTTGGAAGAGCAGTTGAACGAAATGGACAGTATCTTGAAAGTAGGTTATAAGATGAACATCAACAAAAGCAAAACGAGGATAATGGAATGTAGTCGAATTAAGTCGGGTGATGCTGAAGGAATTAGATTAGGAAATGAGACACTTAAAATGGTAGAGGAGTTTTGCTATTTGGGGAGCAAAATAACTGATGATGGTCGAAGTAGAGAGGATATAAAATGTAGACTGACAATGGCAAGGAAAGTGTTTCTGAAGAAGAAAAAATTGTTAACATCGAGTATAGATTTAAATGTCAGGAAGTCGTTTCAGAATATATTTGTGTGGAGTGTAGCCATGTATGGAAGTGAAACGTGGACGATAAATAGTTTAAACAAGAAGAGAATAGAAGCAATCCAAATGTGGTGCTACAGAAGAATGAAGAAAATTAGATGGGTAGATCACATAACTAATGAGGAGGTATTGAATAGAATTGGGGAGAAGAGAAGCTTGTGGCACAACTGGACTAGAAGAAGGGATCGGTTGGTAGGACATGTTCTGAGACATCGAGGGATCACCAATTTAGTATTGGAGGGCAGCGTGGAGGGTAAAAATCGTAGAGGGAGACCAAGAGATGAATACACTAAGCAGATTCGGAAGGATGTAGCCTGCAGTAGGTACTGGGAGATGAAGAAGCTTGCACAGGATAGAGTAGCATGGAGAGCTGCATCAAACCAGTCTCAGGACTGAAGACCACAACAACAACAACAACATTGGTAGAGTATCTGTCCTGCTTTTTGCATCATGTTGCCAGTGCTTTGAGGTGTTTACTATTTGTGTAAACACTGTTCTAGGCGACTAACATTAAGGTTAGCTGTAGTTTGCTCGGCTCAGATGTTGTCCAGTGTCCGGCGTTTTGTGAAAGCAGTGTTTATTTAATTTGTTTTGTTGGTGCTTCACGTGCCTGTTAAACACTCTTTACACATTGGCTTTAAAACTCATATTGTGTAATTCTGTGTGAATATCACGAGACGCGTTAACGGTTACTTACAGATTCATTTTCTGAGGCATTACTGTATGCCCTATCGCTGTGATAGCCGTGAAACAAAATTGGCAATTTGTTTGTAAGACAGCTGGCCAGTAGAACATTTTAGAGCCTTGTTACTTGCCGTTTGTTGTTTTTGTGTACTGGCACTGTCTATTAATTACTTGTCAACTGTTTATTTGATCAAGCTGCCCTGGCTTTGTCCAGTCTGTCGGTTAATTTCAGCGGCTATTGCCGGCCGCGGTGGTCTAGCGGTTCTAGGCGCTCAGTCCGGAGCCGCGCGACTGCTACGGTCGCAGGTTCGAATCCTGTCTCGGGCATGGATGTGTGTGATGTCCTTAGGTTGGTTGGGTTTAAGTAGTTCTAAGTTCTAGGGGACTGATGACCACAGATGTTAAGTCCCATAGTGCTCCGAGCCATTTGAACCATTTTTCAGTTGCTATTGCCTTTGTTTACTGCCCTTGAGGTTAAGCGTTGGCTTCACCTAAGGGGGCCCTGTAGTATAAACTTAGGCTGTCATTATGCTTGGCCACTGTGCCCTAAGATTTTGTTTTACATTTACCTATGGACTTCTTGTGTTTCGTCAAATTTCAGTACAGATAATAAGGCATCTGGCAATTATAAAGCTTGTTTAAGTGGCCACCAACCATTAATTCAATTAACCTGTGTATGTTCTGACTCATTAGAATACTACTGGAGCTCAGTGTTCGTAAAATTTGTACTACCCTTAAAATTTTGTGTTGCCTTCATCGGGGTTAGGTAAGTTTGTTGAAACACATGCCGTTTGACGAAATTTTCAAGTGCAAATTGTGACGACATCGTACAGTTACTTAGTGTTGTATCGCAAGTGCCGTATGCCTGTGTTTACATACAACCGCCCCATCAAACATTTCGGGCCAGATCAGATTCTAGAGGCGCTGTTTTATATACACACAGGGTGAAGAAGAATTCACACATTCGGAGTTCACAGTACGATTCCGCTGCATCTACTAGATTCCAAGTTTGTTTTGTGTGTACCCTCCCTTAACGGTCCCATCTAATTTCTATGGAGCCATGGGGGAAGGGTACACGGAGAACAGGTATGGAATCTACTAGATGAAGTGGCGGGGAACAACTCGCGTCCGCGACGTGCAAAAGGCTTCTTTAAAAGCTGCCCAATGAAAACAATTGCACTTCCGTTTCTGTTTACGTAGTATGTAACTGCAGATGGTGTGTAGAAGACCCACTGTAATCACTGTGTGACGAATAAGAATCCAGATAACGTACCGTGCAGACTACATTTAGCAAATAAAAACAAAAAGAACTCGACCCAGAGTTGAACGCTCGACGTCCTGCATGCTAATCCAAGACGCAATCCACTGGACCAACTGAACAGCACTACTGCTATGTGCTGACACATTCAGTTACCGTACCTCTGATTACAGTGTTGCCAGACTGCCAATCCTTAACGTCCATTTACTGCCCGGAATATGTGCAGGACGAAATTTTGTGAGAGAATATTTTGAATTGCTAGTGAGGAATCGCGCTATGAAGTCAGTGTGTGTGTGTGTGTGTGTGTGTGTGTGTGTGTGTGTGTGTTGGTTTTATTACTCTTTGTTTACGATTTTTATATTATTGTATCTTCCATGCATACAGCGAGTTCGTGCATAGTTATGAGACAACTGTGACATTTGTTCCCTGCGTGTTAAGTTATATTTAATTGCAAGCACGGAACGACCGAACAAGCTGTGTATTTTTTGCCGTCTCCTGTGGCTTACACTTACAAAAAAGCGATATTAAACCTCTTACACAGACAAACGCACGAAATTTAATAAATGTTCAAATGGTTCAAATGGCTCTGAGCACTATGGGACTTAACTTCTGAGGTCATCAGTCCCCTAGAGCTTAGAACTACTTAAACCTAACTAACCTAAGGACATCACACACATCCATGCCCGAGGTAGGATTCGAACCTGCGACCGTAGCGGTCGCGTGGTTCCAGACTGTAGCGCCTAGAACCGCTCGGCCACATGGCTGGCTATCGGTAGTGCACCGTCTGATAATGGAGTGGTCTAAGGAAGCTATAGAAATTATTACTGAGGCATACAGACACGTAACATGTCTTTATGACACAAAATCAACAACACATCATAACAAACACGCTAGGAAATACTCAATCGACGAAACAGTTGACTGATTGAAGGAGGTTAGGTTTTCGTCTCATGCTGAAATTATAGCGAAGACTGAAAGTTTGCGGATGACGTTTGTATCAGAAATTAATAAAATAAAAGCTTCAACCAAGAGTGTTATCGTACCTGCTGACGTCTATGAACCCACGGTTCATACACGAGACCACGGTCACGCCAGGAAAGAATCTTGCAGCGCAGAATTAGCACAAGAAAGCGTGGAATAGGCTAAAAACAGTAACGTCACAGTGAGTAATTTTTTTACTCTTCAGTTTCCTCTAAAGATAGAACAGTAAATGAAAAAAAAACTAAGCTGATAACTTGTTTGTTGTGACGAACTTCACAATATACATTATACTAACAAACATGCAATGTATATGAATAGTTCGGTGGTCTGATACGTTTAGTTTACAATTCGAAAATTGTGGGTTTGAATCACACTAGTGTCCATGTTGTTTTTTTTTCCTTTTTAACTTATCATTAAATACGTTGTGAAGCTAAGTTCGTGGCCCATAATCTTGCACAGTGTCTCGTACTGGACATAAATATCCAATCACAAAAAGTGTAAAGCACACACTGCAAGCTGTAGTTGTCATTGTTCTTCAAGACGAGTGTCTTGTCAGTGAGATCCCAGTCTCTCCCACTGATGTTGCTGAGGATTTCTTCATTATAGATGAGTGTTAAGTTGAACGAGATAGCCAGCCATTTCAAACATCATCATCATCTCTATCATCATACAGCAATCCACGTGGAAGAGGTATGACCAAGGGCACAAAACGGAAGAGTGCTTACAACGAAGAAGAAAGTGCTATTTTGAAAAGAAGTGACAATATACTGACCAGCATAAACAAAATAAAAACTGCTCCAACTGATGTTGAAGTCCTACTGCATATGTAACTGCTTCTCTACAGCAAATAAAAAGTAAAGCTCTGGTTATAAAAGCTAAAAGTGAGAGATATTTAACATACTTTTTGTTGCACAAGAGGAAGATCTGGGCAATAATGAGTAAGAAGACTATTTATTTGTTTCTTTTCATTAAAATGTAATTGCTTACTATCTATAAAATACAAATTTAATGCAGTGTTTTATATTGAATGTGGATTGTAATTAGAGCAAATTCAAATTACAAAATTTATTGCTAATTCCAGCTAAGTTAATTTATAAATATCATACACTCTCTTGCACATCACATTAACTTTTCAGTCATAATCTACATTACTTACTTTCAAGATTCGACACTGTATCAGCACTTTTTAGTGATTCCCACTGTCACTTCCATACCCAGTAGTGTTGAAATGTTCCTGTAGAGCACCACTCACTTTCCTAGCTTAACTGATTTGTGTTGACCTAATCTTCCTATGCCCCTCAGATTAGTTTGGTGCGATTCTCGTGGAATGATGACACGGTGATTTGTGTCCTCTTTCTTTTCGAGTTGTTCAGCGTCACTATTCCCAATTAGGTCCAGTAAAAAATTATGTATCACACAAGTAGACGGTGTGATTTTCTCTGCATTTTCAACAGTCCTGGGTGGTACTGAGTTACTAGGGGGAGTTATGAGGGTAATTACCCTTCCAAACTTGTACAAAAACAAATCTCCCATTCCTTACCTTTATAGTATCCCACTACCTCCCGAAGTTCCATCATCCAGCCACAGAAGAGCATTCCCTTCGTAACGCAGTACCACCCAGGACTGGAGCAACTGAATTATATTCTCTGCCAGGGTTTAGATTAACTCTCGTCGTGCGCTGAAATGAGAAATATCCTGCCCACTATGCTTTCCCCACCTCCTACAGTGGTATTCTGCCATCCACTGAACCTACAAAATTTACTCGTCCACCCTTACACAACCCCTGGACCAAATCCCTTACCTCATGGTTCATACCCCTTTAATAGACACAGATGCATGACCTGTCCCATACATTCTCCTACCACCACCACCACCTACTGCAATCCGGTCCCATCGAAGACAGAGCTACATGTGAAACCAGTCACGTGACTTACGAGCTAAGTTGTCACCGTTGTGCTGCATTCTATGTAGGCATGACAACCAACAAGCTATCTGTCCGCAAGAATGGCCACCGGGAAACTGCGGCCAAGAAACAAGTGGACCACCCTATTGCTTAACACGCTGCCAAACATGAGATCCTTCACTTCAATTACTGCTTGACAGCCTGTGCCATATGGATCCTTCCCACGCTAGAGGCGCTGTGATTATATATATATATATATATATATATATATATATATATATATATATATATATATATATATGTGTGTGTGTGTGTGTGTGTGTGTGTGTGTGTGTGTGTGTGTGTATTTGTTGCGTTATTTTTTGATTGGGCTTTTTTTATTGTATCTTCCACGCATGTTGTGGTTTCGTACATAGTTACCATATAACTGACGTTTATTCCTTGCATGTTTAGTTATTTTCAATTTCTGACCCTGCAACTGAAAATCTGCAATCGAACAAACCGTGCATTTTTCGCCGTCTCCAAAAGCTGTGACATATGAAGCTAACGTTAACTGTTCAAGGGAGCTTTTGCGTAATGTGGTTGCGTCGTGTGAGGTACCACAGGTCGAACGACAGCCGGCACGACTTGTAGCGACTTAAATCGATAGGTTCAAATTTTTTGTTTTTAATCTGCAACTGTTCCTTGTATTTACATATCTTACTATAATGCACTTTTGTCATTGGGCATTAAGCTGTTGTTTATGAGGTTACCTCGGATTGTTTAAATTTATTCAGTGTTGTTAGGACGTGGCCTGGATGGTTGCGTAAAGTTTCTTTTGTATTGCAGACATAGTGCCACGTACGGAGAAAAAAAATGGTTCAAATGGCTCTGAGCACTATGGGACTTAACTTCTGTGGTCATCAGTCCCCTAGAACTTAGAACTACTTAAACCTAAGTAACCTAAGGACATCACACAGATCCATGCCCGAGGCAGGATTCGAACCTGCGACCGTAGCGGTCACGCGGTCCCAGACTGAAGCGCCTAGAAACGCTCGGCCACTCCGGCCGGCCGTACGGAGAAAAATTCATAAAAAAGAAAGGCACCTATGTTTAATTGTCTGTTTTGTAAATTTATTACTTTCTTATCAAAGGTCTCCCAATACTTAACATTTAGTTACCACCGATCCAAGGCTAAGCAAATTAAAATTCAAAAATAACATTTAAACCGCCACGGGCTAGGCCAAAAAAGTAGATATTCTTGTGGTCTTGGCTTTGAGAGTAGAAGTCTCTGACCGAATAATACACTCCTGGAAATGGAAAAAAGAACACATTGACACCGGTGTGTCAGACCCACCATACTTGCTCCGGACACTGCGAGAGGGCTGTACAAGCAATGATCACACGCACGGCACAGCGGACACACCAGGAACCGCGGTGTTGGCCGTCGAATGGCGCTAGCTGCGCAGCATTTGTGCACCGCCGCCGTCAGTGTCAGCCAGTTTGCCGTGGCATACGGAGCTCCATCGCAGTCTTTAACACTGGTAGCATGCCGCGACAGCGTGGACGTGAACCGTATGTGCAGTTGACGGACTTTTAGCGAGGGCGTATAGTGGGCATGCGGGAGGCCGGGTGGACGTACCGCCGAATTGCTCAACACGTGGGGCGTGAGGTCTCCACAGTACATCGATGTTGTCGCCAGTGGTCGGCGGAAGGTGCACGTGTCCGTCGACCTGGGACCGGACCGCAGCGACGCACGGATGCACGCCAAGACCGTAGGATCCTACGCAGTGCCGTAGGGGACCGCACCGCCACTTCCCAGCAAATTAGCGACACTGTTGCTCCTGGGGTATCGGCGAGGACCATTCGCAACCGTCTCCATGAAGCTGGGCTACGGTCCCGCACACCGTTAGGCCGTCTTCCGCTCACGCCCCAACATCGTGCAGCCCGCCTCCAGTGGTGTCGCGACAGGCGTGAATTGAGGGACGAATGGAGACGTGTCGTCTTCAGCGATGAGAGTCGCTTCTGCCTTGGTGCCAATGATGGTCGTATGCGTGTTTGGCGCCGTGCAGGTGAGCGCCACAATCAGGACTGCATACGACCGAGGCACACAGGGCCAACACCCGGCATCATGGTGTGGGGAGCGATCTCCTACACTGGCCGTACACCACTGGTGATCGTCGAGGGGACACTGAATAGTGCACGGTACATCCAAACCGTCATCGAACCCATCGTTCTACCATTCCTAGACCGGCAAGGGAACTTGCTGTTCCAACAGGACAATGCACGTCCGCATGTATCCCGTGCCACCCAACATGCTCTAGAAGGTGTAAGTCAACTACCCTGGCCAGCAAGATCTCCGGATCTGTCCCCCATTGAGCATGTTTGGGACTGGATGAAGCGTCGTCTCACGCGGTCTGCACGTCCAGCACGAACGCTGGTCCAACTGAGGCGCCAGGTAGAAATGGCATGGCAAGCCGTTCCACAGGACTACATCCAGCATCTCTACGATCGTCTCCATGGGAGAATAGCAGCCTGCATTGCTGCGAAAGGTGGATATACACTGTACTAGTGCCGACATTGTGCATGCTCTGTTGCCTGTGTCTATGTGCCTGTGGTTCTGTCAGTGTGATCATGTGATGTATCTGACCCCAGGAATGTGTCAATAAAGTTTCCCCTTCCTGGGACAATGAATTCACGGTGTTCTTATTTCAATTTCCAGGAGTGTATTACGTTAATTTTTTCCCTCTGTATTTCATTTTAGTGTAAGGGTTTCCACAGTGACTAGTATTTCATTTTTTACTGCGTGAAAACATTAATTAAGTTTCTCGCTTAAAATGTCGTAGGGGTAGTTTGTCTCCTTTCTCACATGCGATGATACTTCTACTCAGCATTAAACGCATGATAAACAGGCATCTCCGGGTCATACGTAGGTGACTAATTTTCACACACTCACATGAATCGTACCTCAACTGGAGAAAGCAGACACGTCATGTATCGAACATGTACGTAGCAAGAACAAGCCCAATAATCTTTTAAGTTATGTTTTTGATACTACTAGGAAAGAGCTTACATAAAAACAGATTATTCTTTGTTTTTAAATAACGTTACACTCTTTCTCATGCAAACTCTTCAAGTATTACATTTTCTGTTTGGAATCTACATAAACAAAAAATAATTTTTTAGGAGAAGGTTTGTATGAAAGAAATTTTTTTGGAAAATCTACCGGAATTGCCGGAAATTTTGATGGTATTTTTGTATGAAAATCTCGATGAAAGAAATGTTACCGTCGGTTTGACAGTTCAGCTGTCATATGTTTTCATAAAAAAAGTTACTTTCAGTTTGACAGCTTTGGTGTCGCATATTTTCACAACAATAAATTCCACACTGAATGCTGATATTTTGAAAAAAAAATACAATTGAAAGCGATATTTCAGTGTGTTATCAGTTGAGACCATATCTTTGGTGTGTTGCAAAGGTTGAATTGATGTCAGTTCGTGGTAATTTCGTATGTTACAAACATTCAGCTGATTTCAGTTCTTGTTTACTACTCAGGAAAAAATGTCAACAGTGAGGCGTCGAAATATTGGTCGGCGTACGCGCAACGCAGGCCAACTACATGGTCGTCAAATCAATGACACCGACGAAGAGCTTATCACAAATTTCTTCAGTTTATTTCCTCGCAAATTCTGATCAGTTGTGCGGTTACGCGAGAGATTATTTCTCAAGTACAACTAGTACGTGAACACAATCAACTGGTTATATGGATCAAGACGGAATTAGAAACGATGCTTTCGGTTGAGCACACGGTAGTGACCAGTTTTTTCTTTTTTTTTTTGGTGGGGTTTAAGGGCGCTCAAATGCTGAGGTCATTAGCGCCCAGTCACTGTTGTTAGAGCACATGGATTCTAGTAAAACTCAAGGGGAAGGGGGGGACACCAGAAGGACCTGACAAGGATGCAGATAAAATAAGTAAAAAGGTTAAATGTCTGGACAAGCCAGTTAAAGTTATAAAACGCAGAATACGAGCAGCTGCTCGTGCGTCATCAGCTAAAACATCTGGTAAAGTAGATGGCAGGGACAGGACCACACGAAATTGACTAAAACGGGGACACGACAATAAAACATGGCACACTGTTAATGCCTGACCACAAGGGCACTGCGGGGCTGGGTCACCGGAGAGCAGGTAGTGGTGGCTAAACCGGCAATGCCCAATCCGCAACCTGGTCAGAAGGACCTCCTCTCGCCGAGATGGTCGGGAGGAGGTTGTCCAAGCAGTTGGGAGCGGTTTGATTGCCCGGAGCTTGTTTCCTTGGAGGGATGACCAAGCATCGCACCACAACGACACAAGCCTCTTACACACATCCCCACGAACGTCAGATGACGGGACACAATGGGAGGCTGGCCGAGGCAGGAGGACTGCAACCTTGGCTGCAGCATCCGCAGCCTCATTCCCAGGCACTCCTACATGTCCGGGAACCCACAGAAAGCTGACAGGAGAACCATTAGCAGCGAAAGAATGGAGGGACTGCTGTATCCGCTGAATCAAGGGATGGACCGGATAGGGAGCTCCAAGGCTCTGAAGAGCACTGAGTGAGTCAGAGCAGAGTACATACGATGAATGGCGGTGGCGGCGGGCATACTGAACGGCCTGATGGAGAGCAAAAAGCTCGGCCGTAAAGCTCGAACATTGGTCGAGGAGCCGGTATTTAAAGGTGGCGGCCCCGACGACAAAGGCACAGCCGACACCATCGTCAGTTTTGGAGCCATCAGTGTAAATAAAGGTGTGACCGGCAAGTCGAGCACGAAATTCGACAAACCGTGAGCAATACACTGCAGCCGGAGTACCCTCCTTCGGGAGGGAGCTGAGGTCAAGATAAATATGAACCGGAGCCTGGAGCCAAGGTGGTGTCGGGCTCTCACCCTCTCTGAAGGTGGTAGGGAGGGCAAAATCCAATTGTCGAAGCAGGCGACGGAAGCGGACTCCGGGGGGCAGCAGGGCAGAGACATACAACCCGTACTGACGGTCGAGAGAATCGGCGAAGAACGACTGGTAAGCGGGGTGGTCGGGCATAGACAGCAACCGGCAGGCACACCGACACAGCAGTACGTTGCGCCGGTAGGTCAATGGTAACTCGGCAGCTTCAGCATAAAGACTCTCGACAGGACTAGTGTAGAAGGCTCCAGTCGCAAGACGTATCCCCCGATGGTGGATGGAGTTGAGCCGGCGTAAGAGGGATGGCCGAGCGGACGAGTAGACGAAGCTCCCATAATCCAGCTTTGATCGGACTATGGACCGATACAAGCGAAGCAGGACAGTGCGATCCGCTCCCCAAGATGAACCGCTAAGAACTCTGAGGACATTAAGGGAACGTGTACAACAGGCCGCCAAATGAGAGACATGTGGAGACCAACACAGTTTCCTGTCCAACGTGAGCCCTAGAAACTTAGTTGTTTCCACGAATGGGAGATCAAAGGGGCCGAGATGTAATGATGGCGGAAGGAACGCTTTATATCGCCAAAAGTTGATACAAACCGTCTTCTCTTCAGAGAACCGGAAGCCATTTGCCACGCTCCATGAGTAGAGGCTGTCTAGACAACGCTGAAGGCAGCACTCCAGGAGGCATGTTCTCTGGGCACTGCAGTAGATCGCGAAGTCATCGACAAAGAGAGAGCCTGAGACATTAGGTGGAATGCAATCCATAATTGGATTGATCGCGATGGCAAAAAGGGCTACGCTCAAGACGGAGCCCTGAGGCACTCCGTTCTCCTGGAGGAAGACGTCGGACAATACGGAACCCACACATACCCTAAACTTTCGATCCGTTAAAAAGGAATCAATAAAAAGGGGCAGGCGACCGCGTAGGCCCCACCCGTGCATAGTGCGGAGGATACCTCCTCTCCAGCAGGTATCATAAGCCTTCTCCAAGTTGAAGAACACGGCTACCGTTTGGCGCCTTCGCAAAAAGTTGTTCATGATGAATGTTGACAAGGTCACAAGGTGGTCAACAGCGGAGCGGCGGTGACGAAAGCCGCATTGGACATTAGTAAGTAGCAGTCGAGATTCCAGAATCCAGACTAACCGAGCATTAACCATGCGCTCCATCACCTTACAGACACAGCTTGTAAGAGAAATGGGGCGGTAACTAGAAGGAAGGTGTCTATCCTTCCCGGGTTTGGGTATAGGAACAACGACGGCATCACGCCAACACATGGGGACCTGACCTTCGGTCCAGACGCGATTGTAGTTACGAAGAAGGAAGCTTTTGCCCGCTGGAGAAAGGTGTGCCAGCATCTGAACGTGAATGGCATCTGGCCCCGGAGCAGAGGACCGGGACAGTGCAAGCGCACGTTCGAGTTCCCGCATAGTAAAGGGGGCATTATAAGTTTCCAGATTCAGCGAGTGGAAGGAAGGTCGCCGAGCCTCTTCTGCCTCTTTCCTGGGAAGGAAGGCAGGGTGGTAATGGGCGGAGCTTGAAACCTCCGCGAAAAAGCGGCCAAAGGCGTTGGAGACAGCCACAGGATCAACAAGGACCTCATTACCTGAGGTCAGGCCAGGTACCGAGGAGTGGGCCTTAATGCCCGACAGCCGGCGCAGGCCACCCCAAACGACGGAAGAGGGAGTAAAACTGTTAAAGGAGCTGGTGAAATAGGCCCAACAAGCTTTTTTGCGTTCTTTGATGACTCTACGGCATTGCGCTCGGAGTCTTTTGTATTCAATACAATTCGCCAACGTAGGATGGCGGCGAAAGGTGCGTAAAGCACGTCGTCGAGCACGGATAGCGTCCCTACAAGCCTCGTTCCACCAGGGGACGGAAACGCGACGTGAAGAAGAGGTAGTACGAGGAATGGAACGTTCGGCAGCATTGATGATAACAGCCGTGAGGTATTCGACCTGACTGTCACAACTGGAAAAATCGTGGTCCGGAAAGGTCGCCAGGGAGGAATAAAGTCCCCAGTCAGCTTTCGGTATGTTCCAGCTCAAAGGACGTGGGGATGGGGTGTGGTGCAGGAGACAAACGACACAGGGGAAGTGGTCGCTCGAATAGGTGTCAGAAAGAACATACCACTCGAACCGACGGGCAAGAGCGGTAGAACAGATGGAGAGGTCCAAGTGGGAGTAGGTATGAGTAGAGTCCGAGAGGAAAGTCGGGGCGCCGGTATTGAGGCAGACAAGACGGAGATGGTTGAAGACATCCGCCAAGAGTGAGCCTCTTTGACAGGATGCAGGAGAGCCCCAAAGGGGATGATGGGCATTGAAGTCGCCAAACAATAAAAACGGCGGGGGAAGCTGAACGATCAGGTGCATCATGTCAGCCCGACTAACAGCAGATGATGGTGGAGTGTAGATGGTACAAACTGAAAAAGTAAAAGCAGAAAGAGTAAGGCGGACAGCTATTGCTTGGAGTGGGGTGGTCAATGGGATGGGATGGTAATAGACATCGTCCCGAACGAGCAACATGACCCCACCATGAGCTGGGATACCGTCCACAGGGGTGAGGTCATACCGCTCCGAGGTATAGTGGGTAAAGGCAATACGGTCAGTCGGGCGCAACTTGGTTTCCTGGAGACCAAGGACGAGCGGACAGTGCAGGCAGAGGAGCAATTGTAATTCCTCCCGATTAGATCGAATACCTCTTATGTTCCAATGAAACAACGCCATCGCTAGTCAAAAAGTTGGGGGAACGAGACGGGGAAGAGCTGATCACCTCGACGGCCGCGGAGGGCCAGGTTGCGAGGGAACAACGCTACAAACAACGGGAGGTGGATACAGTTCCATCGACTCGTCGCCAGCTGCGGCCGCTGTCCCTGGTTGTGTAGGAGGGGCAGCATCATTTGCCGACGAGAGGCCAGCTGAGCGCCTGGCAGCAGAGCGTCCCGGCGAAACTGAGGACGGCCGGGAGCAGCGACTCACGGATGGAGCGTCAGACGAAACGCGCCGGGGTGGAGAGGGGGCTAGAGACTTCTTCTTTGAGGCCCTCTTGGAAGGCTGAGGAGGCACAGGGATGGTGGGCTGGACCCGAAGAAGGTCCTCACGCGCGGGGTCCGTTTTGGAACGCCGGACCTCGGAAGCTGGGGTCTGGAACGGTTCCCCGATGGACGCCTGAGAAGAGGATCGCTTCTCAGGTGGCGGGGGGAGAGGAGGAGGAGGAAGGGTGGCCCCTGGGGCAGAGGGGGCGGGGGCCACGGGGGAGGAGGATTTGGAAGGGAGGGATTTTGGAGGCGGAGGCAGAGCCCTTTGATGGGCGGAGGAGGCGGAGGGGGGACAGGATAGGGGTGAGGATACCGCGGAAGGAGTGGACACAACTGAGGCAAACGAAGTGGTCAACGGCACGGGATGGAGGCGGTCGTACTTCTTCCTGGCCTCAGAATAAGAGAGCCGATCCAAAGTTTTGAGTTCCTGTATCTTCTTCTCCTTCTGATATGCGGGGCAGTCTGAGGATCTAGGCGACTGGAGGCCAGGGCAATTAATGCACCGAGGTGGTGGGGTGCATGTATGTTCCTCACGAAGAGGACGTCCGCAATCGCCACACAGGGGCTCAGGCTCACACCGTGACGACATGTGCCCAAAGTGCAGACACCGAAAACAGCGCATAGGAGGCGGGACGTAAGGTCGCACGTCGCACCGGTAGCACATCACCTTTACCTTCTCCGGGAGAACGTCCCCCTCGAAGGCGAGGATAAAGACCCCGGTGTCGATGCAACGGTCTTTGGGGCTGCGCTGGACTCGCCGGACGAAATGCAGGCCTCGGCGCTCCGGGTTGGCCCTGAGCTCCTCGTCAGATTGTAGCAGGAGGTCACGATGAAAAATAACCCCCTGCATCCGATTTAGTGCCAGATGCGGGACAATGGACACTGGGATGTCCCCTAGGTGGTCGCACGCCTGGAGCGCTGCTGACTGTGTGGCGGAGGTGGTCTTGATAAGAATGGACCCTGACCGCTTCTTGCTGAGAGCCTCAATTTCCCCGAAGATGTTCTCAATGTGCTGAACAAAGAACATGGTCTTGGAGGTGGCGAACGTCCCCCCATCGGTTCGAGAACAGACCAAATAGCGGGGGAAGTACTTCGCCCCAAGCCGGCGGGCCTGTCCCTCCTCCCAGGGAGTGGCCAAGGGGGAAGGGGCAGGAGAGCCAGAACTAGAAACGGTACCTTTTCTTTTGAAAGACTCAGCCGCAGAGCGACCTGATACGTGTTGACGTTTCCTCTGCGAAACGTCCGCCCCGATACCACCCACTCCGACCAGGGGCTCTCCCCACGGGCGCCACCCAGCCTCAGCAAGGGCCACCTGGCAGGATGACCGTTGCCGGGAGTCCTGATGCCCCAAGGAGACGGGCATCTACTCCTTGGCCGACGTGGGGAGGGTGCAGCTCAGGTATCGGCAGTACGATCCCTGTGTTGTCAGGGGGCTGCAACCTAGAGGGTACATGACGGCCCCACCACAACGGGCTGGCTACCGTGCTGGATTTCTGGTGCCATGGAGGGTCCATCATGATCGCTGGTGCAGATGGGGACGCACTATGGGCGTAACTTGTACAACCCATCAGGCGTTTAGGCCCAATTTGAGGAATGGCGGGCATGGGCTACAGCGCCGGTACAATGCTGAGTGCCAGGGTCTTGGTGCACTTAGGACCAGTGGTACACCACGTAAGGTGTCCTTCCCCAAAGGGCTCGTACTTCTGTAGGATTTTAAAAAATGGAGGTCAAGCCCCAAGGGGGGCCATCACATGGAGTGCCAAAGCGGTTGAAGCTCCTTTTAGTCGCCTCTTACGACAGGCAGGAATGCCTCGGGCCTATTCTTGCCCCGGACCCGCAGGGGCACGGTAAAGGCAAGCGCAGGGGGACGGTGGAGGCAAGGACCGACCAGCGGTCTTACCGTTGTTGAATGAATCTTCTCTTGAGCGATTTGATATACAGACATGTTATATAATATACATTTTGTATTAAACCGGCTGCGAGAAAGAATATGCTAAAATGTGCTGTGAAAATGTGTGATGTTGTTTTGCTTTTTACAGTCTATTTCACAGAATAAAAGGCAGTTGAGTTTATGGCTCACTTTATGATCCCACTTATTCGTAGATCAAAATTATGAGAAATACTCTCATTAAAGCCACTACCATCACAGGTCCAGCAGCTCGAAGATTCTCTCTAATACCCCCTGTACTAATGATTCCAACCGACTTACCCATTCATTATAATTCTGTTCTCAATCAAGGTTCCATTTGCAATTACAATAAAGAAGGTCAGAGAGAAGGGTGAAGAGGAGATGAACAGAGAATTGGGGGGAGGGAGGAAGGAAACGGATATGAAGAAGGAGGAGGAGGATATGGACAGAGAGATGAGGCAGAAGGAGATGGATAGAGCGTGGCATAAGAGATGTACAAGCTGTGGCGAGAGGTAATGGACAGAGGTTGGGGGCAGGAGGAGGAGATGGACAAAGAGGGGGGGGGGAGGAGAGGATGGATGGAGATAGGAGGGGATCAGGAGAGTGTATCCAAAACACGAAATTATTTAGCAATTGTGAAGTATTACCAGGTTCGCTAGTAACGTATTAAAATGTGTCATCCTTAATGTTACTTGTTGCATTACGTAGACTTATAAGATTTGGTACATGATGCAGTTGGAAAGAAAAAATTTCTATTTATCTTGATAACCGTACCTGCTAGTAACTAAAGTACGTGGTTTTTTTTTTTTTTTTTAGTTCTGCGAAGAAACACACCTTTAATTGGGCCTTATGCCAATTTTACGCTTGCTAAGTTTGACATTTGGTTTCCTTTGCCCCCCTATGAACAAAGCCACAAGGCGATTAATTAATTAGCGGCAATTTGATTTGTTATTCTTTGGCACAGCTACAATTCAAAATTTAATTACTTTGTGCAAGGTATTTGTTATTTGCTCTTATGCCATTTATTTCATTGTTCTTTGTTTAATTCCTTGTTGACTAATTGAGACTGCTATCCCATATTTTTGGTGTACTTTTACTGTATGATTTTAATTGTTATTAATAAACTATCGCCTAAAGATACTCTATTGGTGGTTCTAGTGCCTTTCCACTAGCCGACCAGCTCCTTACCACTTCACACATACTCCTTACTCCTGAGATTTTCGCAGAGAAAGTACTAAAATTAAATCTCATCAGAAAGGAAGTGACAGAAGATACCGTTAATGCCTTTCACGAAATTACATAGTTCTCTCAAAGCGGACTACACCTTTAGTTTGAGAAAATATACTATATTCATCTCTATCCAACAAATACTCAGACCTTCAGTGAACCTATTGCGGTCTGAAACGTCCTGTCGGAGGTTCGAGTCCTCCCTCGGGCATGGACGTGTGTGTTCTCCTTAGTGTAAGATATATTACGTAGTGTGTAAGCTTGGGGACCGATGATCTCAGTTGTTTGGTCCCATAAGAATTTACCACAAATTTCCAATTTCCTCATGAATAATACATCACAATTTAACAATAATGATGACCATATCTACAACATTCGACGAAAAAATGATCTCCATTACTCATTGTTAAAGCTTGCAGTGGCTCAGAAAGGAGTTCAAAGTGCATCAACAAAATAGTTTTGATTATTTGCCCAATAATATAAGATGTCTGACAGGTAGCAAAGCAAGTTTCAAATCTATACTCACTTGTTTTGGGGGAATCCCTTGTATTCTACAGACGAATTTTTATTTCAAACTGGCACTGAGTTAAGAAAGAGTAACCTGCCTTTCATCATACCAGTTAGAAATTTTGTTTAAGTCATTTTGTAACTTCCTATGGTTACTCATCAACGGCATCTCCTCATACTCCACACCGTAACCAGCAAACAGACGCTGTTTGCTGCTTATCCTGTCCAACAGATCCTTTATGTATATAGAGAATAAAAGCGGTCCTACCACACTTCCGTGAGGCACTCCTGACGACACTCCTGTCCCTGATAAACAGCTCTCCATCAAGGGCAACGTTCTGGGTTCTATTACTTTAAAAGTCCTCACCACTCTCATATCTGGGAACCTATTTCGTATGCTCGTACCTTAGTTAAGAGTCTGCAGCTGGGCTCCGTGGTGGTGGTGGTTAGTGTTTAACGTCCCATCGACAACGAGGTCATTAGAGACGGAGCGCAAGCTCGGGTTAGGGAAGGATTGGGAAGGAAATCGGCCGTGCCCTTTCAAAGGAACCATCCCGGCATTTGCCTGAAACGATTTAGGGAAATCACGGAAAACCTAAATCAGGATGGCCGGAGACGGGATTGAACCGTCGTCCTCCCGAATGCGAGTCCAGTGTGCTAACCACTGCGCCACCTCGCTCGGTGAAGCTGGGCTCCGTGTCAAACGCTTTCCAGAAACGCATCCTACCCGCTCTCCCCTTCTTATTTGATTAGTGTATGGTACTTGACAAGAAAGACCGTAGGCACTTATCCGTATTTGCCTAGATATTGCTAATCTTAGCGTCGTAATTATTAAACGAAACATGTAGTGGAGTAAGTAGAATCTCCATAGTCTTGTTTGGGTACGTTGGATCTCAGAACTTCATAAAGCTTTCAGCGATGGAAGTCCTCTTGCAGGTAATTTCTTCCACATCAGTTTGGTAAGCATTCCCATGACACCCTGATGCTGACTGTATAAACCCGAAACTAATTGTTCAGCTTTGCTATGGAACTTATACCTCTTACGTTAATTCAACTTATCAAAGTTCCGAGACTAACGAACAATACTCGATATTTGTTCGAACGAAGGCCTCGTGAATGATCTCTTTCTCATATGAAAAACTCTTTTTCATAATTCTTTGAATAAATCTGAGTATTGGATTTGCCTGACGAGTCGTTAGATTTTAGTGGTCGTCCCACTTCATATGACTCCAGAAAGAACATCCAGATACTTCAGGGTCTTGATATTCCAGCTACTGCCGGCCGAAGTGGCCGTGCGGTTAAAGGCGCTGCAGTCTGGAACCGCAAGACCGCTACGGTCGCAGGTTCGAATCCTGCCTCGGGCATGGATATTTGTGATGTCCTTAGGTTAGTTAGGTTTAACTAGTTCTAAGTTCTAGGGGACTAATGACCTCAGCAGTTGAGTCCCATAGTGCTCAGAGCCATTTGAACCATTTTTTTATTCCAGCTACTGATAGCCGATCGCATAGGCAGATGATGCTGGATCTTTTCGTATCTTAAGAGGTGTCGCATTACAGCCATCTATATTTAGGGTAAGCTGCCAATATTTGGAACAAGGTTGATCGTGTACAGGGTGAACGGAAAGTTACTCCATTTTTATTAACAGCCACTGAAGCAACAAAGGTTGATGCTTTGTGGAGACAGTACACTATAAACCAGTGCTAGTTGTATGAACTTTCTGCTAGTCTGTATTACTTGGTGGACCATGATGAACACATTCACACAGCTGTTTCTCTGCTGCTGACGAGTGTTGCTGTGATGGTGCACTTCTTCAAAGCAGATCATTTTTATAAATTTAACATACCTTTATTTGGTACATTATTGAAAATTTGTCATTCAAAAGTTTTTTACGTGTTCTTATGTTTTCATCAAATGAAAGAACAGAAAATTTTAATTATGGAGATTAAAAAGACTGACTTGTAAAAGTGTAATTTCCTTCAATATAATGGATTCATACGTCACTTATGTAACTTTTCCTGTATAATACTCAGAAGTTCTTTGTATTATTCGTCTTTTTTAAGGCTGTCATTAAAAAACAGGACCAAACTGGAAGACATTTGTTCAAAGATCCAAGGCGTCCATGCTAGTGAAACGTCTAACAGCAGAATTGCCCAAACATTGTTAACCCAAGAACAGTCTGACTTTGGTTTAATGGAGGTGATGGTAATGTTGGTGACACCAACAGAGTTGGACTACCACCAAAATTCACACCAGCCACTAAAAGCAAAATCAAGCATATGATAAAAGGTAAAACTGGCGTCCGTTCTCAGGAAGTTTCCAAATATCTGAATTTCTCAGATGTCTACCAGCAAAGACAGAAGACCACTGGCAGGACAACTGTGAAACACTCTGCAGAAAACCCTGGGGAAAATACGCTTATGTCCAACCAACAAAACCCATTTTGTGAGAAAAAAAGTTTTATTAATCGTCAGGCATTTTATAAAGAACAATGTCAGATTTTTTGCTATACCAACACTGAAGGCACGAGGAAAAGAATGTACATTTTGTTTACAGACGAATTGTTCTTGTCTACGCTATAGAAGTCCAGAATAGTCTTTTCCGAAATCCAGACAATGCTGTTCTTACGCAACATGGAGCAACAGCTAGCACAGCCAAACAAGCAACGGCGTTTCTGAGAAGGGCCAGACTATGGGATTCAGTCTTCAAAGAACCTCGTCCACGCAACAAGGACTAGCTTATTGCGCGTGGTCAGCAGGAATAGAACTGTCACCCCTGAATAAATACCCGAGCTCGCGGAGAGTTTATCTTATAGAAACGTGTTTTTGTAAAAAAATTAAAAGAGTCTGTCTATAAAAAATTAAATTTCAGGGAGAAACTTTCCGCTCACCCGTATAAGTATCTCTGCATTTCTAAGTGATTTATGGAAGCTACGCAAAGCAAATAAAACTCCAGGATTGCTCTGGAACTACAATGTATCTGAAGACGTTCAGTATTTGAACGAAATCGATAATCATTAGAAAAAGAAATGCGAGTACAGACTGCAGTTAAAATTTTAGAATAAGCAATATATTTGTCATTCTCCTATCTCGAGTCACTGATTTTTCAAACATGTCTGATTTCAGTTAAATAAGAACAATAACAATAATATTAATATCAAGAAATAAAAAGATGAACATTGAAACTGGTAAACAGCGAACCAAATGGGATACATTAACGAGCATTTTTTTTAATGGAAGAAGCTCTCACGCACAACCGGAATCACTCAGTACGCTGCAGCGTGGTCAAGGAAAGAAATTGGGAAGCAGTCGGGGTAAAACATATGCGTTTGGGCACTCCGATTTGGTGCTTCCTCTGGTTTTTGCAATTTCACGTTAATTGCAGGATGGTTTCTGTCAACAACAAAAGGCTGAGTTATTGCCTATCTGTGTATACCTGCGCTAAAGATTTAGTTATACAAACTTCTACATCAAATGGCCCTTGAGATCTAATCGTAAACTTCCACCTTGTTTTCTTCCTAATTTCGTTAATTTGAAAACAGTGGTTTTCTACTGAAGGTGGTACTCCAGATATTCAGTTGAGACATTGTTTCCATTTTATTTTGGTGGTCGGCCCAGTTCTCTTCCTCAGGTGCTGCGAATTTTACTGATATATGTGCTTGCCGCCTGACTCCCATCGGACTGAATTGCTATTGACTTCGAGCCGCTATTTATTGTTCGATCCAAGGCGCGCACTACGCTCTTTGATGCTCTTTTGTTTTCCAGAGCTCGTGCTGATTTTCCTTGAAATAAATATGTCGGTAAGCTTAATAAACAGGGACAGAAGATTCAATTTAAACGAGGCTAGTTTTCTGGCACTCAGTTTATTAAAATACCGCCGGCCTTCACATCCGCCACAGCTGCGACTGAAAAAAATGTGCTGTTCACGAATTATCAGTTCAGCAGATGAGACGTCAGGCACAGGTACATGCGTTAGACTACGGCCTCTCGGCCACACAACTAAAATCATCAAGAACGTACATACCAGCTGTGAAAGTCTACACTGTATAATCCAAACGTTACTGAGAAACTCATTTTCACAATTTTTTAATCGTACTAAGAATGCCTTAATCTTTTTTATATGGTTTCTCGATATCTAATTTTTGCATGAACTATATCGTAGTCTTTCATAGGGCACAGCCACGGCGCCAATTTTAAATCGCCCGTCGTGTTATTCCGTAAAGTGCCTCTCTCAATGTTTCCGTAAATTTCAATCCTAAGACGTCTTTTAAACGGGTAGTCACCGGGATAAATACAGTAACATCAAACGTCAGTGATTTCATAACTGTTTATAATAATGGAACAGACTCCACCTTAATAAATACTAAATTTGAATTAATTTACATGAAGCATAAGCCGTCCAAAACTAAGACATTAACGACTACATGTTATTCAGGTCAATTACGCCAATTTACTGACTTGAAGGAAGCACACACAGCTGTCGCAAATGATTCTTTTCTTGGTTTTGTACGACCTGCTCGTGAAATTAGTAAGCCTCTCGGAAGGAAATATGTCATTTACTCTCCACATTTTCATAGCACTTCGTTATCAGGCCACAAGGGGCCCATCGAGACCATCCGACCGCCGTGTCATCCCCAGATGAGGATGCGGATAGGAGGGGCGTGTGGTCAGCACATCGCTCTCCCGGTCCTTATGATGGTTTTCTGTGACCGGAGCCGCTACTGTTCTGTCGAGTAGCTCCTCAGTTGGTATCACGAGACTGAGTGCACCCCGAAAAATGGCAACAGCGTATGGCAACCTGGATGGTCATCCATTCAAGTGCCGGCCACGCCCGACAGCGCTTAACTTCGGTGATTTGACGGGAACCGGTGTATCCACTGCTGCAAGACCGTTGCCTACATTTTTCGTAATCAACAAATAATTATCAGCTCCCGCACTCCTTACCGCCATCCTAACGCAGCTAACAAGAGGTTTAGTCCGACGATAGACAGCAAAGAGAGAAATTAATGAACATAGAAATATGCTGGACTATGTCTCACTAGTACATTTCTTAGTGACATTCCCTGCCGATCTATCATGATTTAAGTTCTATTTCCATAAGTCATTTCAATGTGGGATTATAAGGCTGCGATCATGATATCAGTTAAATAACAGAAAGTGTAAATTCCATCAGGCAGCATCCTTTGCAGCAAATGCTCTTGTACCAGATAGTAGCGGAGTGATGGCAGGTCGTCTATCACCGAAAGAGTTGATGAAGCTGATAACGGGATAACGAGAGGGTGGAATGCGCTTGCAGTTCCAGCTCAAAATGAAATTCTTTGATAACAAATATTAACTAAAATAGGCAACACCAAAGATATGAACCAAGGGATAATCTCCTAATAAATTTTCGGCATTCACTGTATTTTAATTACGTTCAACGAAAAAGTTTCATGAAGCACATACAAGCGTGTTGTCGAACTCTAAAACAGCCGAAGATGTCAAGAAGGTCGTCGAATATCTAATCTAGCAAGATAAGAAGTCAGTTCTAGGATTTTTATCAGTCACTTGATGTGATAAATGTCGAGTTGCATCGTGGTTTGAATTCAGCATCAAATTATAGGTCCATCTGTAACTGTCTGGGAACACCTTTTCAAAAGCCACAAAAAGGCAACGGCATACCACCTCCATTAGGATCTCGTCTAATAAAAGACTGATGTTCAAATCAACCTTCGGGTTGAAGATAAGTTTAGTCTTGTTTTTCTTTTAACAATTCAGCCTTAACTCTAGTTTGCTATGGGCATATTACGGGCGTTGTAATTTTGTATGGTGCTAGATTGGCCATATTTGACAGAGAATAGAGACTTTGGGATTATGGTGCATCAGGAGTGAATTTAACATGATATACAGGGTGATTCAAAATTAATGGGACAGAAAAGTTTTCCTGTAGCTACAGTAATAATTAGAAATACACATATAGATTGAAAGAGTAACTCTCACAGTTTAGGTTGGCAACAATAAACAAACAGTAGAAAGTCTCCGTTGTTCATCGAAGGCGCTAATATTCAGCGTGGTGGTAGCTACGATAGAAAGGTGTATTGTATAGCAGAATACGCAAAAACACCTAAATAATTGTTGTTCAAAGGCATTTTCCGAGCAAGGTTAGTGACTTGACATCACACCCCATTTCCGCAGGACTAAGGCACCGGACAGTCGACGCGGTTAACTCCATTCAACGGGCTACGCTGGATCAGGTGTGGCAGGAAATGCATTACCGGATAGATACCTGCCATGTCACAAATGGAGGCCGCATTGAACATATATAAATGCCCCCAACAACTGTTGCAGTTAGCCTTTCAGTCTATATGTGTATTACTGAAATCATGACTGTAGTCACATGAATACTTTCTTTTTGTCCCATTCATTTTAAATAACCCTGTACATAGCTATAGGGATAATCAGTGTTGGCGAAGGAATGAAAGTTTTGCACAAGTTGTTCAGTTCAAGAAGACAGTACATTCTGCTGCCTCGAATAAATATCAGTTAATGGCATTCCTTTTTAATGCTCTTGATGACTGCATCACAACCCAACCATGAATTAGTCAACCACATGCAAGGAGCGTTATTTTCAGCGTATAAGTATTATGTACGCGAGGGACAAGGAATAATAAGTTGAATGGTACATATGATGCCAAGACCAATTCGACAGCAGCCATGAGTTTAGTACAAGTAACTATTTTATCCAAACGGCGGCTCTGTGTGTAGCCTATCTCTCAGAAAAATTCAACTGTTACATCAGTGTAGCCTACAGGCATAGTTGGAGGAAAGGTTTATGATCGATCACGGAGGCACCTCGCAGCCACTGCGGCACATCTGTTCTGACCACAGAAGTTGACAGTTTTGCAATGAAAGATTCACGTCCGGTGAAGATTACGGTCTACCGAATAAACAGCAGTGAGTCTGGCAACGGAATTTGAAGAAGTTGATGTTATAACAGTGATGATAAATAGACGACTTCTGTATATGCCTTGTGTAAAATGTTTTAATTGTGGGCATATCGGGCATGTGCAGCGGCATTGCCACTATACGCAAAGGAATAAGAGTAGTATGAACCATCACCAGTATTATGGGAATAAAAATGTGTTCGGTCGAGATGGTAATAACCCCCCGGTGAACTCAAAAGGTAGTCCAAAAACGGCCGAAAGGAGATCCCAGTAAAAATGAATGCAGAAAAGACGAATGCAGAGGCGGAATGTACCGTAGAGAAGAAGATAAAACTTTCTGTTGCTCATAAAGGCACATTTGTTAGTGGCCTCCAGAGATTTAATAGGTACAAGGTATTGGGGCCTACCATGTTATAGTTTGTCTAAGATGGTGGATTAAGATATACAGTCACTTGGTTAGCTAATGACGAGTTTTTAACTTAAGATAACCTAGTTTAGGCAGTGTGTAGAAGTGGTGCCTCTTATAACCGAGGGCATGATCCTAAGAATAGGCTATCTGCATTAGCAACATGCTGATGCTTCGATGATGCGTGGTGGAACTTAGTGGAAAATCATTCTGGCTAGGGGAAGCTGTTGTCAATGTTGATCTGTTGCGAGTAGCGTCCACCATAGTAGTTAAACTGCAAGCAATCATATTAAGACTTAATTCGTATGGCTGTGTGTCGAGTGGCACCGGGAAGTCGCTTTGGGTGAGTGTGGAGCCAGACTTACTAGTTGGTATGTTGCGTATAGTGGTACTGCTGGAGGGTAGTGAGTTATAACATGTAGTTTGTCCTTTAGTGAACCTAAGCGTAGTATGTATACAGGAAGAAGACAGAGGAAAGGTAATAGCCGTCAGTGTGGATAACTTTGGTGCCGAGGAAGTTAAGTTGTTGAAGGGGACATTAGTGGCGATGTACGAGATTGCAGAATAGGAAGACGCTGCACGAAAGTGTGAACTTTGAACAGGCACAGGACGCTGCATTGCCTGTAATGGTTAAGCATCTCAAAGGAGCAGAAAGATGACTTGTGTAGCTTCAACGTTTGTTTCTTCCACAGCGGCCGCTGCCTGCAATGCGATGCAATACATGGTTCCTATTGGGAAAAAAATGTCAGCATACCGGAAGCCATACAGAATATCACAGAACCTGTAGCTGATTTTAGAATAATTTAGCAATCAACAGCTATCCGATGGGGTAACAGAAGAAAGTAGTAGCCCATGAGAGGCAGGAATAGTAACCATACCCAAAAAACCTATGAACAGTTCAAAGAAGTATCGATTTTCCACCACAATCGCCATTTGAACAGTTAGATCGTCACATAATGGAAACAAATGATAATCTTGGACACTACCACTATTTCACGACAATGGATTTGAGAAAAGGGTACCATCAATTGGAGGTGATTCCAGAAGACAGACCAAAGACAGCGTTTTCGTTACCGTGAAGACGTTATCATAATGATGAATTCCGTTCGGTAGGAAGAATGTGCAAGCAACATTTCAGCGTTTTTTTTTTTTTTTTTTTTTTTTTTTTTTTTTTTAAGGGATTAAAGCCTAGTCAATGTTTAGAGTATTTGGACGACATAATTGCTTTTTTGGCAGGTATACAGGATCATAGGCCAGCGATTGACAGAAGCGTTCAGGAGATTATGGGCTGCACATTTAACAATGAGTACAGAGAAGAGAAGTAGGAGTTACTGGGGACATGTAATAAGTAAGGGTGGCGTGAAGACAAATCCGAGATTGATACAGAGTGTGTGAGATTTTCCAGCACCAGGGACGAGCAAAGAATTATAATCTTTCCTGCACCTCATGAATTATTATAAGAAATTTGTGAGAGGGTTAGTTTATATAGTGTGACCATTTATGCAATAGCTGAGAAAGATTATCAAATTTGTGTGGTCTGAGGAGCGTCTAAAATTATGTGATGAGCTAAAGGAAGTGTTGTCATCGAATCCAGTGTTGGTGCTCCTGTATTTTCAGAAGGAATTGATACTATCATACAATGCATCAAACCACACTGTAAGGTGAGAGCCAAGAGGTCAATGGCAATGAACATCTTATTGCTTTGCTTACATACAAGGGAATGGAGCCCAGATGAATTATTCTACTAAATAGAGGGAGATGCTTAGCCTGGTGTACAAAGTTACATACTTCTGATTTTACCTTCACAGGATAAAGTTTAAAGCAGTGACTGAGCATGCTGGTTTGAAGTGGTTACTAGGTTTGAAGGAACCATCCAGTAGACTGATGAGGTGGGCATTAAAACTCAGAGAATTTAAGTACTACGTAATCCACAAAACCAGGGAAAGAACACAGAAATGCGAGCACGCTGAGAAGGAATATCATGGTGATACAAGTATTAGGTCAAGACCTTATTGGTTGGCAAGCAGCGCAGAGCGCTGATGGAGAATATAAGCAATACAGTACGCAGCAGAAGTTCAGCCTGTGTGATCGGTCGTTATGTAAGGAGACAGGATTAGCACCAAAAGTGGTAGTACCAGCAAAGCTATGTGAAGAGGTGCTTAAAGAGATGAATGGTCACGTTTCGCCTAGCCACGAAGGGTGCAGAGTAACGAACCGGAGCGTAGGTGGTGGAAAGGAAGAAAAAGTGATGTCAATCCGTATGTCAAGAACTGTGTACAGTGTGCAAAAAATGCAAATTTAAATCCAAAAAGTTTTGTTATAGAGATTGTCAGAAGCTATGGAACGGTTTTGGATGATTGAGGTGGAGTATTAGAACCATTTAGCCGAACTCCAGTGAGGAATCATCTTGAACTGGCTATAATAGATCAAGTCTCCTGTTACATCGACATGGTGACGATGCCGAATCAGTAGGCAGTCAGTCACGCAAGCATTGGGGAATAGATGGGTGTTGAAGTTTAAGGTATCAGAGAAATAAAAACGGACCTTCGGTTGCTGATTGTGAAGAAATTAAGAACTAGTCCACTTCTTCTCAGTGAAGCAAAAGGACAGAGCGGGTTCATTGAGTGATTAAGAGGACGCTCAGTTATTACGTCAGCTCCCATCATAGTGACTTTTGCAGTGACTGGATGTAATTCGAAAGAGCGTGCCAGCACAGGGTTGCCGCCATTTGATATGGTATACGGTAAAATGATGCTGTTATTCAGTATAACTAAGCAGAATGGGAGTAGGAATGAGGAGTTCGTCCAAGAGCTCACAAGAACTGTGAGAGAAGTTTGCAAGAGAGTCAGAAAAGTGAACACGAAGATATTGGAGAGGCAAAAGTAAGCAGTGAAGTGCACGGGAACCTTACCTCAGTACAACGTAGGCCAGTGGGTAAGGTTTTTGAGCTCATATATTGTGGAAGAAAAAAAAAAGCAAAGAAATTTGGACACAGCACCAGTTATTGACACTACTTCATCTGTGAATATGAAGCTACAGTTACCAACAGTATTGAAACAACCTGCGTTCTATTCCAAAGTACCGTTATCCAAGATGGCGGCGATGACATCTTCCAAAACGGCTGCTGTGACGTCAATCAAGATGACGGATTTTGGCGGGAAGTTTGAATTTTGGCGGGAAAGTGCCATAAACCCCTCACCCAGAAAAATAGCCCGAAGTTCAAAGTCCAGTACAATAATGCACCGCTCCTCACTTATAAGCAAGGAAAATGGCAGGAAAAAAGTAATTGTTTTTATTATTTAACCAATTTCAAGCATGTGTGATCTCCACTGAGTCTGGCTCCAACTGGCTTAGTTCATATCGGTGCCACCAGAGGGCGCCACTGTGACGTCAGATCATGACGCAAGTACCGTCATTCAAGATGGCTGCACCCGGTGTATCCACCACGAACTCCAGAGCCCAACTGGCTTAGTTCATATCAGTACCACCAGAGGGCGCTCTCCTGATGTCCGATCATGACGCAAGTACCGATATTCAAGATGACGGCACCCATCGTATTCACCACGAGCTCCAGAGACCAACAGACTTAGTTCATACCGTGGCCACCTGAGGGCGCTACTGTGAAGTCGGGTGTTGACACAAGGTCCTCTACTCTCTCGAGTGCACGCGTTATTACCAGACACGCGCCGCATCAGCGGCCCGCGAGCGACTGCTTGCATCACAGCCTCAAGCCCGTGCCATTATACTCACGCCGGACATAGTCTTCTGTAAATATGCTAACTAAAGTAACACCCATATAGAACATCTAACGTATCAATTACCTAAGTACTTAATTCCATTTCAATTTTACTCATATTCAATAAGTAAATTTACAAGTTCAATATACAATGACCAAATGAGAAGTTCCACATTTTCCCACCATCAGCGCGGTGTTCATTCATGACCTAGCACCCCCCACCCCTAGAATGCTGCACTCTTATTGGCTACTGCATTAGTCACGCGATTCGACTTCATAGAACCTAGTACTTGGAATCAATTTTCACCAATGTCACGCCCACCTGGACTTAGAATCAAATAGTTAAATTCTGAACCATGATCCTCAACCCAGCACCACGCTCCCTTATCGACCCAGGATAACGTGCACTAACCTGTACTAACGTGTACTAACGTGCACAGCGCATGACGTCGTCCAAGATGGTGGGGCGAAATGACGGGAAAACGGATCTGAACACAAGTCTTTATTTTGCAGGCGGTGTCTCCACCACGAGGTTTACTGTCCAAGTGACATAGTACACATAGCTGCCATCACATCATACTGTCATCCCTCCTATGACCTAATCCCTGATGATGGTCAGTAAGGGCGAGAATTATGCTAAAATTACTCCGGCTGTGCTAGTCTGCTGGGGAGAGTAAGGAAGGAGTTCACTCTATTTACTTTCGAACATTTCATTTAGAGACCGAATATATCTATCATACTGAGGCAAAACACTCTCCATCTTATGCTTGCGCTCACAATACACAGTCTGCAGATACACAAACAACTCCTAATTTACGCAAATAATTTAATTACAGACATTCATACTCCTCCTAAATAATTCAGCACAGGTATGTCTAGACACGCTCACTACTCGTCAACTGTCCAAGTAACTCTAAGCACAGGCTACACGCATCCTCGCAAAATAATTCAATCAACGCCTGCAAGCATCCTCCGCCAACTCCTGTCCAGTACAGCGCACAGACAATTCCAATGAAGTGGCGCGGCCGTCAGCTGTCAAACCACGCACAGGCACCCGCCCGGGTCCCGCCAAGTGGCTACATCTCATTCATACTTCATTTCTGAGAAATTCCTATCCAAATACATGTTCACCTAGACACCTATGATGACGCGATCAGGCGGGAGCGAAGACATATTTCCAGAGCGCAAACGCTAGAATCTCGTTCACGCGCATTTGCGGTCGACGCGGCCGTCAGCTGTCAAAGCACACACAAACGTCTGTTCAGGTCCGCACTCCATTATACCGAGGTAGCATAATTCCAAGGTGCAGCCCCATACTCGAAACACCTCAGGCCAGCATTGTCTTAACTGCGGATTGCAGAATAGCGCAGCATGCTTCCATCTAACGTAACATACGAGACTTGTTCAGCTGTGCTTGCCCACCACAGCTTGGCTCACGCCGCGTCTCCCGACGAAACGTCCGTGTCGTGGCTCGCCATGCAACAACGCTCCCAATCTTATTTTTACGTCACACTGCTTTATAAAAAAAGATAATAGCCAATTCGACCTCTCTGGAATTGTATATTCTCCCAGAAAGAGTTAACGCTAGATTTCTACAGGCCTATTACAAATGATTGAAGCGATTTCATAAATTCACTGTAGCTCCATTCATTGACATATGGTCACGACACTCTACAGATACGTAGAAAAACTCAGTTTTGTTCGGCTGAAGCCGCACTTCAGGTTTCTGCCGCCAGAGCGCTCGAGAGCGCAGTGAGACAAAATGGCGACAGGAGCCGAGAAAGCGATGTCTTGCTTGAAATGCACTCACATCAGTCAGTCATAACAGTGCAACGACACTTCAGGACGAAGTTCAACAAAGATCCACTAACTGCTAACTCCATTCGGCGATGGTATGCTCAGTTTAAAGCATCTGGATGCCTCTGTAAGGGGAAATCAACGGGTCGGCCTGCGGTGAGCGAACAAACGGTTGAACGCGTGCGGGCAAGTTTCACGCGTATCCCGCGGAAGTCGACGAATAAAGCAAGCAGGGAGCTAAACGTACCACAGCCGACGGTTTGGAAAATATTACGGAAAAGGCTAAAGCAGAAGCCTTACCGTTCACAATTGCTACAAGCCCTGACACCCAATGACAAAGTCAAACGCTTTGAATTTTCGGCGCGGTTGCAACAGCTCATGGAAGAGGATGCGTTCAGTGCGAAACTTGTTTTCAGTGATGAAGCAACATTTTTTCTTAATGGTGAAGTGAACAGACACAATGTGCGCATCTGGGCGGTAGAGAATCCTCACGCATTCGTGCAACAAATTCGCAATTCACCAAAAGTTAACGTGTTTTGTGCAATCTCACGGTTTAAAGCTTACGGCCCCTTTTTCTTCTGCGAAAAAATCGTTACAGGACACGTGTATCTGGACATGCTGGAAAATTGGCTCATGCCACAACTGGAGACCGACAGCGCCGACTTCATCTTTCAACAAAAAAATGGTTCAAATGGCTCTGAGCACTGTGGGACTCAACTACTGTGGTCATCAGTCCCCTAGAACTTAGAACTACTTAAACCTAACCAACCTAAGGACATCACACACATCCATACCCGAGGCAGGATTCGAACCTGCGACCGTAGCAGTCGCGCGGTTCCGGACTGCGCGCCTAGAACCGCTAGACCACCACGGCCGGCCCATCTTTCAGCAGGATGGTGCTCCACCGCACTTCCATCATGATGTTCGGCATTTCTTAAACAGGAGATTGGAAAACCGATGGATCGGTCGTGGTGGAGATCATGATCAGCAATTCATGTCATGGCCTCCACGCTCTCCCGACTTAGCCCCATGCGATTTCTTTCTGTGGGGTTATGTGAAAGATTCAGTGTTTAAACCTCCTCTACCAAGAAACGTGCCAGAACTGCGAGCTCGCATCAACGATGTTTTCGAACTCATTGATGGGGACATGCTGCGCCGAGTGTGGGAGGAACTTGATTATCGGCTTGATGTCTGCCGAATCACTAAAGGGGCACATATCGAACATTTGTGAATGCCTAAAAACACTTTTTGAGTTTTTTTATGTGTGTGCAAAGTATTGTGAAAATATCTCAAATAATAAAGTTATTGTAGAGCTGTGAAATCGCTTTAATCATTTGTAATAACCCTGTATATGGCCCAGCTTGTATGTACGGAAAGTCCTACTCTAACAGAACCTCCTTACGAAAATAACATCGAATGCACTCATCCCAGCGCTCCTAACGTCTTTGCCCTCCAGATTTCTACACACGCAAACGTTCCCTCCTCTATGTACAGACCCCTATATCCCAGCACAAACGATGGAGCACAATGATTTGCTTTTATCGAATTTACACGCCCAGTTAAACCCGCAAAATTGTCTTCCCATTATCAAATAAATACCAGACTCACAAAAATATTGCAAGCTAAGAACATATTTACTACTGTAACTACAATTAAATATTATTATTCCTGCTACAGATTGACACCAATCAATGTACACGTAATCTCTCCTCTTGACGACTGTACTTCAGTATTTATAGCGAACATAATTTTTCACTTAAAAATTCTCACTCATATCCTCATCGTTATCAACCTGTTCAATCTATACGTCCCTCACGATAGATGACACAGTCATCCTCTCTAGTCATGCCATAACATAAACCATACTATCTTTACAATGCAATATATACACAGTGTAAGCCACAGTAACTTTACAACACAATATATACACATTTTAGACAAACAGGGCAGTTATCTTTTATATATGTGCAGCACCCGAAAAATTTTTTTCTACACATCAGCAAATAAATACTAGACGCACAAGAATATTGGAGTGTGAAAACGATCACAACCCCAGCAATATATCATCAAGTACCTTGTCGATCTAGTAAACATACAGTTCACATGGTACAAAATCACCCCCTTTATATGAGTGAACCGAAGTCACTCTCAGAACTATTCTACAAATTCGCGATCGTTTCCCCTCGACACAATCGCGTTACTGTCTCTGCTTCCTTGCCTGCTCGCTTTTCTGTGCACATCTCCAGACTCGGGGATTGCAAGAACACACGTATTTTCGCCATAATATTATACAATTTCGCTATACTTCTCGAAATCAAGTACACAGCAGTAGCCTCCCGATAGCTAACGCAATATAATTCCCCACATATAGACTCGAAATCATTTCTCTACAAACATGAAACTTTAGCTACGGGGAGCGTCCTCTAGACCACTGAGTAACTAGAAACAAACATATGAAAAATCGTATTTCCAAACTCGAATACCGATCTCGCTGATCTAACATAATCCAAATCATCCATATAATTTACAAGCCAACCAAGGTTCTTCACATGTCTAGAGAACAGGGAAACGTATCCTCCACACACCATATTCGATCTTCTCTCAACTTAACAAAGACGCGAAAAGTGCACGAACAGTCCACCGAACAATTTACATGGGCGGGAATAACACTCCATCGCAATCATACCATCTTCTCAAAGTTCCAATTGATCACCAAAGCCGCCCAACACATACTAAGTATTAATTCGCTATCTGGCCGTCTAGACAAAGGCAAAGTTAACTCATATACATTCCTACAATCCAACAGACCTCTACATTCACATGGAAGCTGCTATTAACAGGAAAATTATATCATTACCACCACAGACTTTTCATACACTGATTCATTCCGGAAAACAATTCGCATATATGTTTATCATTATACTTACAATTAAATGTTGCTACCGCACTCTCAATTGAACAGCATTCGAGAATGAGCGAAGTATCGGAAATACACCCTCTTGTCGGCAGTGGCTCTGGAAATAGCTGTTCCTTCCATACTCCCCCCATTGCTGTCACAGTACTCAAAGTCAAATCCTTACCTTTCCTACAACAGAGCATAGTCATCTCCTTTCCAGATACAAACATACTTTATAAACCTGATGCTCAAATGCGAACTTATCATGCACCCACCAATACTACTAAGTATATTACTTCGTCGATAACTGATTGCCTACCACACCAAATAATAGTGATGGGCATGCATGTCTCATAAGTTCTTCTTTCGAGTCCTACCACTGTGTCCTAGAAAGAGACACGTAATTGGCGAGATGTTAAAGAAAAAAAAAACGATCCCAGCAACTAGCGCATGTTACTGTCTCAATCAGTCATGTTTCCATAGGCGCACGCAAGTATCCATGTTAAAATCTATACCCACTTTACAGATCAAGGTACATTGCCTCTGCATTTTCTGGACAAATACCGTGACGGTAATCGTAGGAATACGTATTATCAGCCAATGATACACCCTAGGGATAAAATCACTGAACTTTGAAAGTGATTCGGCTAAGTAACGTTGTATGTTTTCGTCCCACGATCTTGGATGACATGTGCTGTGCACGTTAGTACACATTAGTACAGGTTAGTGCACGTTAGACCGCCAACATGGGTTGGTAAAGGGCGTGGTGCTGGGTTGAGGATCATGGTTCAGAATTTAAGCATTTGATTCCAAGTCCAGTTGGGTGTGGCAATGGTGAAAATTGATTCCAAATCCTAGGTTCTATGAAGTCGAATCACGTGACTAATGCAGTAGCCAATAGGAGTGCAGCATTCTAGGGGTGGGGGGGGGGGGGTGCTAGGTCATGAATGAACACCATGCTGATAGTGGGAAAATGTGGAACTTCTCATTTGATCATTCAATATTGAACTTATTGAATATGATTATAATTGAAATGGAATTAAGTACTTAGGTAATTGATACTGGTACATTAGATGTGTGATGTGGGTGTTACTTCAGTTCGCATATTTACAGAAGACTATGTCCAGCGTGAGTATAAAGGTGCGGGCTAGAGGCTGTGATGTAAGCAGTCGCTCGCAGACTGCTGACGCGGAACATGTGCGGTAATAACGCACGCACACGAGAAAGGAGAGGATCTTGTATCAACATCCGACTTCACGGTAGTGCCCTCTGGTGGCCACGGTATGAACTGAGTCTGTTGGGCTCTGGAGCTCGAGGTGAACACAGTGGGTGCCGTCATGCTAAATACCGGTACTTGTGTCATGATGTGGCACCAGAAGAGTGCCCTCTGGTGGCACGATATGAATTAAGCAGGTTGGGCTCTGGAGCCCGTGGTGGGTACACTGGGTGCAGCCATCTTGAATTATGGTACTTGCGTCATGATCTGACGTCACGGTGGCACCCTCTAGTGCCACCAATATGAAATAAGCCAGTTGGAGTCCAGACCCAGTGGAGAATACACATGCTTGAAATTGGTTAAATAACAAAGACAATACTTTCGCCTGACATTTCCTTGCTTAGTAGAGGTAAGTGAGGTGCGGTGTATATCATGCTGGAATTTGAACTTCGGGCTATTTTTCTGGGTGAGGGGGTTGTGGCACTTTCCTGACAAAATTCAAACTTCTCGCCAAAATCCGCCATCTTGATTGACGTTACAGCAGCGATCTTGGATGACGTCATCCCCGCCATCTTGGATAACAGTATTTTGGAATAAAACGCAGATTGTTCCAATACTACCAACAAGGTCAATGGTCGTATATATCAGATGCTTATGATTTTTTACGTATCCATTAAGGGCATCAAGGTGGTCGATATGTTTTGTTATGCTTTATTGTGTTTCTTGGGGTATTTTATTTAGGTTGTTAAAGTAGTGTTGGGTAGGATGATATGGACGTATTAGGGTAATGATTATCTTTAGTTATTGTATGAGAGATGCTGATTGGAGACAGCCGGCTTCTGGATGGAGGAGAGATTATGATGGTCCCTGTCATCATCGTACCATTCGGCAATGAGTGAAGAAGGAAGGATGCTAGTCTTGGCAGTGCTGCGGGAGATGGCTGGGGTGGAATAGGGATGCTTCGAGATTATCACCTGGAAGGAGAAGTTTTGTTTTCCAGGCAGCACGTTGTGGTATTGTGTAGCCACAGACTGATGTCAAGTTCGGTGTTTAATTAATGGGACTCACAGCTTGACAGTACTTATATATTTAATGAATGGGAACTGAAGACTGGATGAGGTGTTCTCAGGTTTACACGTCAGATATGGAATTAGGGAGGTGGCAGAGGAACATAAGAGGTTAACATGATGTATGGACAACTGAGGGAACGAAGCCAAGTAGTAAAATGGGTGGTGCCTCAAGGATTATGGAGAAGAAAGAGGAGATGGATAGATGCTGGAGGACGGATACTCAAGACAATATTTGGGATAGCAGGTGGAGACGATTTGTGCTAAACAGAACAGCAGAAATTGGCTGAAGAGAATAGAATGGTTTTGGAGTCGCATTTTGCTCGATCTGCGAGCCTGGAGAGCAGCGTGCTGAACAACAAAAACATGCTTTGACACCTAACTGGCAAAGTAATGAACTATGCCATGCGCCAGCTAGCCCTCTAAACCGTAACTAGGTGCAAGAATAATGCAAACAAGGTGATTAAGTCTTCTCAGATTATCAGCCAAGTCAAGGCATTGTTCTGCGGCAATGTTTCAGCAAGTTTCCTACTTGTCATCTTCAAGTGAAATGTCGGTTCGTGTTCTGTCTGAGTCTTTATAGCCGCTGGACTGTAGGCTTCTTTGCCTCGTCTATCTCGGCAAGGCCAATTCTGCGCCTCTGCAAGGAGTACCGCGGCCTGTAGTAAGGGGTGGAATAGCGGCTAGTGGTGGGAGGGGTTTCCCTGGCGGGTCTAGGCATCGTGTCCTGCTGGGACCTGTCCATTCCAACCGTGGCCTTCGCCAGTTTCACATCGCAGCGTTCTTATCATGTTTTTGTTATCGCCACATCCCATGCAGTGCTAAGTTGGAAACTACTATCTTGGTTGTCAAGGTTATCATGGGCTCCTTTGTCCACGGCCACTTTAAGGATCGAATCCCAGAACCCGTTCACCCCGCACAGCAGCTGTGTTCTTTCTAAATCAAACATATGGTTTTCGTTGGGACTGTGTTCCGCCACTGCAGATTTCTCCATTTCGCCTACGCGAAGGCTCCTTACATGTTCTGAGCAGTGCTGTGTCTGGCCGATGCACTGTTTTCCGCATTCGCAGCTGATGCTGTAGACCACAGGTGTCTGTATTCCTAGTTTATCTTACACTGAGCCCCCTATATTCTTGATTTTGGCCGATTGGAGAAAGAAGATTTTGATGCTGCTCTTTTCTAATATCCTGGCAATCGTTGCTGTGGGCGGCCCAGCTTACAGAAGGAACGCCAAGCGCTTAGTGTCTTCTTCACGTACTACTTCTACTTCTTCTCTTTTCTTCTTGCTCGGTTGGAAAGCACGTCTTATCTGCGTCTCATAATATCCGATTCCTCAAGTGCTGCTGTTCGAAAAGTAGACTCTCACTGTCCTAATTCAAATGGCTCTAAGCACTATGGGGCTTAACATCTGAGGCCATCAGTCCCCTAGACTTAGAACTACTTAAACCTAACCAACCTAAGAACGTCACACACATCCATGCCCGAAGCAGGATTCGAACCTGCAACAGTAGCAGCAGCGCGGTTCCGGACTGAAGCGCCTAGAACCGCTGGGCCACACCGGCCGGCGACTCTCACTGTCGCATATATCCCGTGCTCTTTGCACAAATGTGATGAGCACGGATCTGCGCTGTACTGGATGATGGCAGATATTGGCGTCGGTTTGTATCTTCTTCTTGTAAACAGAATGACCTAACGTGCTTAAGTGCCTTAAAGACATAGTTGAGAAACAAATATCTCTATTGGAACTCAGTTGAACACATTTCCTAAGTTGCAAATTGTTGCAATGGAAACGACTAAGTCCAAACAAACTGTACGCAACACTAAACCTTAAGCACACATGACTCACGTCAGCTCAAGACCTTACTAACCTTACCCAACCAGACTATAATGTCAAAAGATCCTCATACATGCTCTGCCCTCTTGTTTAAAACCTTTGTCATGTGACGGCAGCCGGCCGCGGTGGCCGATCGGTTCTAGGCGCTTCAGTCCGGACCCGCGCGACTGCTAAGGTCGCAGGTACGAATCCTGCCTCGGACATGGATGTGTGTGATGTCCTTAGGTTAGTTAGGTTTAAGTAGTTCTAAGTTCTAGGGGACGGATGACCTCAGAAGTGAAGTCCCATAGTGCTCAGAGCCATTTGAACCATTTGACAGCCTTAGCCAACATAGAAACTGCAGCTCTGACTAACATTTGGTGAGTACAATTATTTACAAGTTTTAAATATTCAAAATATGTCCAGTATACACGTCTGAACGATTGAACTACACATCGGCGAATAACTAACATTAAATAACAGTTTTTTACTTTCCACATATCAGAATGCTGATTGCTACACAAGTAAAACATCTTGATTGCCTGTCCCTCACTAAGCTAGTTAAATGGATAGTGTACGAACATTGGTTCACAAATTCCATGTTAAATAAACATAAAAAATTAGAAACAATAGTATAAATCTTTCACGCAGAAATTGAATTTTTCGTGTAATTGTGGAGAACTCTTCGTTTTGGCACTTTAGAAGCAATTATACAGTTTTTTAATTACATTAAGTATCTGGTTTGTTTACTGGCATGTTTAATATGCTCATTTTACAGCTGACTTCATGCTCTTTCGGAGGGCCGCAGAAAATCTCTCTCTAGCTTTGCCTACTACCGAACTCACCGCCGAGACCGCGACTGCGATTGACGCACAAAAGGCCCTGTGGCACTGGCGCGTGTAGCTTATAAACCGTCGCCGACGTCACACAGCGTAGTTCGTCACATCGAACCTCTTTTTTAGAGACTTTCGTTACCTAAAAACTACAGTGTAAGCCCACTATGAGCAAGTGGTCAGACATACCGAATCGTCCTTCGACGACCTATCACCTACTGCCCCCTAAATTTATAGTACATGCACCACACTAACGTGGCAAAAGCCTTATTAATGGGCGATTTAAATAAATTTAATATTCAATTAAGCTACAGAGGATCACTAAGACAGAAAACAGGTAACAGGTATGCCTACACTGTGCTGACTTCGTACTGTGTGTAAGTGTGTATAGTCTGGCATAATTTGTTTGACTGAAAAATTGTGCCGCGCGGGATTAGCCGAGCGGTCTAAGGCGCTGCAGTCCTGGACTGTGCTGCTAGTCCCGGCGGAGGTTCGAGTCCTCTCTCGGGCATGGGTGTGTGTGTGTTTGTCCTTAGGATAATTTAGTTTAAGTAGTGTGTAAGCTTAGAGACTGATGACATTAGCAGTTAAGTCCCATAAGATTTCACACACATTTAAACATTTTGAAAAATTGTTTGTCGCTTGCAAAGTTAAAACTGTTCAGCGTATCCAGGCGTGGCATTCGCAGAGTGTAACATAAACAAATGTATTTCATTCGCCACCTTGTTTGAGTTCGTAATACCTCAGGTTTTCATAGAATTAACTTGTTAAAGAAAATAGAGTAAAGGGCAATTATTAATTTTGCTGTAACTTTCGTACATTATGTCGTATAAAAACATTCTCAGCGGCGATGAAATCGTCTCATCAACACGCTCAGTTCTACAACTTTGGAATTAATGTAAATAACGTTTCTGGATAATGCGACACTAAATAACAAATATTTTTACACAGACGCTTGTTCGCCGATTGCTTGAATACTGCTCAGCAGTGTGGGGTCCGTACCAGATAGGGTTGATACAAGTCATAGAGAAGATCCAACGGAGAGCAGCGCGCTTCGTTACAGGATCATTTAGTAATCGCGAAAGCGTTACGGAGATGATAGATAAATTCCAGTGGAAGACTCTGCAGGAGAGACGCTCAGTAGCTCGGTACGGGCTTTTGTTAAAGTTTCGAGAACATACCTTCACCGAAGAGTCAAGCAGTATATTGATCGCTCCTACGTATATATCGCGAAGAGATCATGAGGATAAAATCAGAGAGATTAGAGCCCACACAGAAGCGTACCGACAATCCTTCTTTCCACGAACAATACGAGACTGTAATAGAATGGAGAACCGATAGATGTACTCAGGGTACCCTCCGCCACACACCGTCAGGTGGCTTGCGGAGTATGGATGTAGACGTAGATGTAGACATATTTCGTTTGACCTAGCATTCTCGCCATGAGACCGCCTTTGTTCCGTGTGTGCGGACCTGATGTATCTCGACGCTTCTTCGGTGTCTTTCGCACCCTGCCATTGCCCTCGTAGCCAGGAGCCGTGACTAAGTTCCGCTCTTTGGGCTGGAGTACGTAATCCCCTTCTGACGGATGTATGCACTTAAAAACGGGCGCAACCGTTGTGTTACAGAGGGATACTCCCTACGTTTTAATGTCACCTAAAACATAAATTTAAGGAAATATGTTTTTGGTTTTTTGAAGATAGATGTCTGCAATACTTGCAGACAGTGAAATTTCAGCACCAAAGTACCGCAGCACGATGCTAGTTCAGCCAAAACTAAATGGCGCAGAGAACTGAGAAGGTGGAGTATCATATAGTGATCCGTTTTCAGCGTCTGAAAGGGAACAACATTCCAACACATGCTGTGTCGCTACAAATGTAGTGTGTGGCAACAATGCACCATCATATGACATAGCAGTTAGGTGGCACAGATGCTTTCAGACGACTCAGAATGACAAGGAACAACGTGTCCAGTGACTGCCTCTACTACGTGTTAATGAGCTACAGCACACTGTAAATATCGCACTAAAATTACGCCATTACTCTTCGTATGCAAGTCGGAAATCGCACAAAAGTTACACCATTTCACTTCAAATGTCAGCTGAATATCGCACTAATATTACGCATTTCTCTTCGAATGTGTGTTCTTATGCAAATAAAATGGATTAAGAATGTTTTGTAGCCTTCTCTTTGTGATAAATAGAAACCAGTGTCGAATGCTGAAACGGTCAGCTGCGTTACAACCAACTCAGATCAGAGAAGGAACTCAGAGGTCTGATTTACATTGATCATGCTATGATGTGACGTCATGCCATCCCTTCCGGCGCTGAGTACGGCGTTGCTCACAGCACGAAGTCGCAATTTTTCATTGAAAGCGCATGTAACATATTGCGCAAGAACGGAGTATGGCGGATTTTTAAGGAAGAGTTGATATAATGGCGCTATGGTCAAGTGTCCTCACTGATAATTCGTTACTGCGGCTTCGATTTCCACCGCTAACATTCTTTTTTCATTTTTTTATTCCCCTCAGTGTTATACCATTAATTCTAAAATTTAAATACACTGCAAACAGTTCGGTTTATATACACAGAAGCGCCAAAGAACCTGGAACAGGCATGCGTATTCAAATACAAAGATATGTAAAAAGGCAGAATACAGCGCTGCAGTCGGCAACGCCTATATAAGACAAAAAGTGTCTGGTGCAGTTGTTAAATCGGTTACTGCTGCTACAATGGCAGGTTATCACGATGTGAGTGAGTTTGACGTGGTGTTAAAGTCGGTGCACGAGCGACTGGACACAGCATCTCCGAGGTAACAATGAAGTGGGGATTTTCCCGTACGATCATTTCACGAGTGCACTGTGACTATCAGGAATTCGGTAAAAGATCAAATTACCGACATCGCTGCGGCCGAAAAAAGATCCTGCGAGAACGGGACCAACGATGACTGAAGAGAATCGTTTAACGTGACAGGAGAGCAACCCTTTCGCAAGTTGCTGCAGATTTCAATGTTGTGCCATCAACAAGTGTCAGCGTGCGAACCATTCAACGAAATATCAACGATATGGGCTTTCGGAGCCGAAAGTTCACTCTTGTAACCCTTGAATGCACGACACAAAGCTTTACGCCTCGCCTAGCCCCGTCAACACCGACACTTAACTGTTGATGTCTGAATACATGTTGCCTGGTCGTCGGACGAGCCTCGTTTCGAATTGTATCTAGCGGATGGACGTGAACGGGTATGGAGACAATCTCATGAATCCGTGGACCCACAATGTTAGCAGGGTACTGTACAAGCTGGTGGAGGCTTTATAATGGTGTGGAGCGTGTGCAGTTGAAATCTAGGTATGACTCTGATAGGTGACACATACGTAAATATTCCGACGAACTTGGGCAATTCCAGCAGGACAATGCGACAGCCAACACCTCTAGAATTGCTACAGAGTGGCTCCAGGAACACTCTTCTGTGTTTAAACACTTCTGCTGGTCACCAGACTTCCCAGACATGAATTTTATTGAGCGTATATGGGATGTCTCGCAACGTGCTGTCCAGAAGAGCTCTCCACCCCCTCGTACTCTTACAGATTTACGGGCAGCCCTGCAAGGATTCATAGTATCAATTACTGCAGCACTATTTCGGGCATTAGTTGAGTCCATGCCACTACGTGTTGCAGCACTTCCGCGTGCTCGCGGGGGCCCTTCACGATATTAGGTAGGTGTACCAGTGTCTTTGGCTCTTGAATGTACAATGATCAGCCAGAACATTATGACCACCGACCTATTATCTATATAAAACCGTCCATGCGATAGCAACGTCACTTGTCGAGGAATGACTGATAATCATACATAGACACGGTGCATGTAGTATCAGTGAGCATCCTATTCATGTGTAGAATGGGGAAGGCGCGCTATCCATCTGAGTTTCACCGACAGCAAATTTTGGTTGGTTCAAATGGTTCAAATGGCTCTGAGCACTATGGGACTCAACTGCTGTGGTCATAAGTCCCCTAGGACTCAGAACTACTTAAACCTAACTAACCTAAGGACATCACACACATCCATGCCCGAGGCAAGATTCGAACCTGCGCCCGTAGCGGTCGTGCGGTTCCAGACTGTTGCGCCTAGAACCGCTGGGCCACACCGGCCGGCGACTCTCACTGTCGCATATATCCCGTGCTCTTTGCACAAATGTGATGAGCACGGATCTGCGCTGTACTGGATGATGGCAGATATTGGCGTCGGTTTGTATCTTCTTCTTGTAAACAGAATGACCTAACGTGCTTAAGTGCCTTAAAGACATAGTTGAGAAACAAATATCTCTATTGGAACTCAGTTGAACACATTTCCTAAGTTGCAAATTGTTGCAATGGAAACGACTAAGTCCAAACAAACTGTACGCAACACTAAACCTTAAGCACACATGACTCACGTCAGCTCAAGACCTTACTAACCTTACCCAACCAGACTATAATGTCAAAAGATCCTCATACATGCTCTGCCCTCTTGTTTAAAACCTTTGTCATGTGACGGCAGCCGGCCGCGTTGGCCGATCGGTTCTAGGCGCTTCAGTCCGGACCCGCGCGACTGCTAAGGTCGCAGGTACGAATCCTGCCTCGGACATGGATGTGTGTGATGTCCTTAGGTTAGTTAGGTTTAAGTAGTTCTAAGTTCTAGGGGACGGATGACCTCAGAAGTGAAGTCCCATAGTGCTCAGAGCCATTTGAACCATTTGACAGCCTTAGCCAACATAGAAACTGCAGCTCTGACTAACATTTGGTGAGTACAATTATTTACAAGTTTTAAATATTCAAAATATGTCCAGTATACACGTCTGAACGATTGAACTACACATCGGCGAATAACTAACATTAAATAACAGTTTTTTACTTTCCACATATCAGAATGCTGATTGCTACACAAGTAAAACATCTTGATTGCCTGTCCCTCACTAAGCTAGTTAAATGGATAGTGTACGAACATTGGTTCACAAATTCCATGTTAAATAAACATAAAAAATTAGAAACAATAGTATAAATCTTTCACGCAGAAATTGAATTTTTCGTGTAATTGTGGAGAACTCTTCGTTTTGGCACTTTAGAAGCAATTATACAGTTTTTTAATTACATTAAGTATCTGGTTTGTTTACTGGCATGTTTAATATGCTCATTTTACAGCTGACTTCATGCTCTTTCGGAGGGCCGCAGAAAATCTCTCTCTAGCTTTGCCTACTACCGAACTCACCGCCGAGACCGCGACTGCGATTGACGCACAAAAGGCCCTGTGGCACTGGCGCGTGTAGCTTATAAACCGTCGCCGACGTCACACAGCGTAGTTCGTCACATCGAACCTCTTTTTTAGAGACTTTCGTTACCTAAAAACTACAGTGTAAGCCCACTATGAGCAAGTGGTCAGACATACCGAATCGTCCTTCGACGACCTATCACCTACTGCCCCCTAAATTTATAGTACATGCACCACACTAACGTGGCAAAAGCCTTATTAATGGGCGATTTAAATAAATTTAATATTCAATTAAGCTACAGAGGATCACTAAGACAGAAAACAGGTAACAGGTATGCCTACACTGTGCTGACTTCGTACTGTGTGTAAGTGTGTATAGTCTGGCATAATTTGTTTGACTGAAAAATTGTGCCGCGCGGGATTAGCCGAGCGGTCTAAGGCGCTGCAGTCCTGGACTGTGCTGCTAGTCCCGGCGGAGGTTCGAGTCCTCTCTCGGGCATGGGTGTGTGTGTGTTTGTCCTTAGGATAATTTAGTTTAAGTAGTGTGTAAGCTTAGAGACTGATGACATTAGCAGTTAAGTCCCATAAGATTTCACACACATTTAAACATTTTGAAAAATTGTTTGTCGCTTGCAAAGTTAAAACTGTTCAGCGTATCCAGGCGTGGCATTCGCAGAGTGTAACATAAACAAATGTATTTCATTCGCCACCTTGTTTGAGTTCGTAATACCTCAGGTTTTCATAGAATTAACTTGTTAAAGAAAATAGAGTAAAGGGCAATTATTAATTTTGCTGTAACTTTCGTACATTATGTCGTATAAAAACATTCTCAGCGGCGATGAAATCGTCTCATCAACACGCTCAGTTCTACAACTTTGGAATTAATGTAAATAACGTTTCTGGGTAATGCGACACTAAATAACAAATATTTTTACACAGACGCTTGTTCGCCGATTGCTTGAATACTGCTCAGCAGTGTGGGGTCCGTACCAGATAGGGTTGATACAAGTCATAGAGAAGATCCAACGGAGAGCAGCGCGCTTCGTTACAGGATCATTTAGTAATCGCGAAAGCGTTACGGAGATGATAGATAAATTCCAGTGGAAGACTCTGCAGGAGAGACGCTCAGTAGCTCGGTACGGGCTTTTGTTAAAGTTTCGAGAACATACCTTCACCGAAGAGTCAAGCAGTATATTGATCGCTCCTACGTATATATCGCGAAGAGATCATGAGGATAAAATCAGAGAGATTAGAGCCCACACAGAAGCGTACCGACAATCCTTCTTTCCACGAACAATACGAGACTGTAATAGAATGGAGAACCGATAGATGTACTCAGGGTACCCTCCGCCACACACCGTCAGGTGGCTTGCGGAGTATGGATGTAGACGTAGATGTAGACATATTTCGTTTGACCTAGCATTCTCGCCATGAGACCGCCTTTGTTCCGTGTGTGCGGATCTGATGTATCTCGACGCTTCTTCGGTGTCTTTCGCACCCTGCCATTGCCCTCGTAGCCAGGAGCCGTGACTAAGTTCCGCTCTTTGGGCTGGAGTACGTAATCCCCTTCTGACGGATGTATGCACTTAAAAACGGGCGCAACCGTTGTGTTACAGAGGGATACTCCCTACGTTTTAATGTCACCTAAAACATAAATTTAAGGAAATATGTTTTTGGTTTTTTGAAGATAGATGTCTGCAATACTTGCAGACAGTGAAATTTCAGCACCAAAGTACCGCAGCACGATGCTAGTTCAGCCAAAACTAAATGGCGCAGAGAACTGAGAAGGTGGAGTATCATATAGTGATCCGTTTTCAGCGTCTGAAAGGGAACAACATTCCAACACATGCTGTGTCGCTACAAATGTAGTGTGTGGCAACAATGCACCATCATATGACATAGCAGTTAGGTGGCACAGATGCTTTCAGACGACTCAGAATGACAAGGAACAACGTGTCCAGTGACTGCCTCTACTACGTGTTAATGAGCTACAGCACACTGTAAATATCGCACTAAAATTACGCCATTACTCTTCGTATGCAAGTCGGAAATCGCACAAAAGTTACACCATTTCACTTCAAATGTCAGCTGAATATCGCACTAATATTACGCATTTCTCTTCGAATGTGTGTTCTTATGCAAATAAAATGGATTAAGAATGTTTTGTAGCCTTCTCTTTGTGATAAATAGAAACCAGTGTCGAATGCTGAAACGGTCAGCTGCGTTACAACCAACTCAGATCAGAGAAGGAACTCAGAGGTCTGATTTACATTGATCATGCTATGATGTGACGTCATGCCATCCCTTCCGGCGCTGAGTACGGCGTTGCTCACAGCACGAAGTCGCAATTTTTCATTGAAAGCGCATGTAACATATTGCGCAAGAACGGAGTATGGCGGATTTTTAAGGAAGAGTTGATATAATGGCGCTATGGTCAAGTGTCCTCACTGATAATTCGTTACTGCGGCTTCGATTTCCACCGCTAACATTCTTTTTTCATTTTTTTATTCCCCTCAGTGTTATACCATTAATTCTAAAATTTAAATACACTGCAAACAGTTCGGTTTATATACACAGAAGCGCCAAAGAACCTGGAACAGGCATGCGTATTCAAATACAAAGATATGTAAAAAGGCAGAATACAGCGCTGCAGTCGGCAACGCCTATATAAGACAAAAAGTGTCTGGTGCAGTTGTTAAATCGGTTACTGCTGCTACAATGGCAGGTTATCACGATGTGAGTGAGTTTGACGTGGTGTTAAAGTCGGTGCACGAGCGACTGGACACAGCATCTCCGAGGTAACAATGAAGTGGGGATTTTCCCGTACGATCATTTCACGAGTGCACTGTGACTATCAGGAATTCGGTAAAAGATCAAATTACCGACATCGCTGCGGCCGAAAAAAGATCCTGCGAGAACGGGACCAACGATGACTGAAGAGAATCGTTTAACGTGACAGGAGAGCAACCCTTTCGCAAGTTGCTGCAGATTTCAATGTTGTGCCATCAACAAGTGTCAGCGTGCGAACCATTCAACGAAATATCAACGATATGGGCTTTCGGAGCCGAAAGTTCACTCTTGTAACCCTTGAATGCACGACACAAAGCTTTACGCCTCGCCTAGCCCCGTCAACACCGACACTTAACTGTTGATGTCTGAATACATGTTGCCTGGTCGTCGGACGAGCCTCGTTTCGAATTGTATCTAGCGGATGGACGTGAACGGGTATGGAGACAATCTCATGAATCCGTGGACCCACAATGTTAGCAGGGTACTGTACAAGCTGGCGGAGGCTTTATAATGGTGTGGAGCGCGTGCAGTTGAAATCTAGGTACGACTCTGATAGGTGACACATACGTAAGCATTCCGACGAACTTGGGCAATTCCAGCAGGACAATGTGACAGCCCACACCTCTAGAATTGCTACAGAGTGGCTCCAGGAACACTCTTCTGTGTTTAAACACTTCTGCTGGTCACCAGACTTCCCAGACATGAATTTTATTGAGCGTATAAGGGATGTCTCGCAACGTGCTGTCCAGAAGAGCTCTCCACCCCCTCGTACTCTTACAGATTTACGGACAGCCCTGCAAGGATTCATGGTATCAATTACTGCAGCACTATTTCGGGCATTAGTTGAGTCCATGCCACTACGTGTTGCAGCACTTCCGCGTGCTCGCGGGGGCCCTTCACGATATTAGGTAGGTGTACCAGTGTCTTTGGCTCTTGAATGTACAATGATCAGCCAGAACATTATGACCACCGACCTATTATCTATATAAAACCGTCCATGCGATAGCAACGTCACTTGTCGAGGAATGACTGATAATCATACATAGACACGGTGCATGTAGTATCAGTGAGCGTCCTATTCGTGTGTAGAATGGGGAAGGCGCGCTATCCATCTGAGTTTCACCGACAGCAAATTTTGGTGGCCCGGAGGATCACCAAAAGCATTTCGGATACTGCGGGACTTGTCTGGTTTTCGAGGAATGCTTTGGTGAGTGTCTTCAACACGTGGCGAAACCAAGGTGATATCACGTCCAGACGTCGTGGGATCGGGCGGCCATCCTTCATTACAGATGTCAGACGAAGTAGGCTGGGCAGACTGGTAAAACAGGACAAGCTACAAATTGCAGCGGAACTAACATCAGACTTTAATGTTGAGCAGAGTACAAGTGTGTATGGGCACACAGTGCATCGAAAACTCTTACGATGAGCCTCCGCAGATGCATGTGCCAATGATGACACTACACCATCGGCAACTGTGACTGAAATGAGCGCGTGACTGTTATCACTGGAAGTAGGCGCATTGGTAGAACGTTGCATGGTCTTATGAAGCCAGATACATTATTCATCATACCGATCAGAGAGCGCGAATCCGTCGTCTTCCAAAGGAAACAGCTCCTTGACACCCGTACTGCGTGATTGAGAAGTCCTGGCGGCGGCTCACTTATGCTCTGTGGAACATTCATGTGGGCATCCGTGGGTCCAGTGGAGCTCTTTTAAGGCACCGAGCTGGCAAAAGAGTATTATACCGGTTGCAGACCACATATGCCCCTTCAAGACGATCGTGATTCCCGATGGTAGTGACATTTTTCAGCTAGATAATGCGCTGTGTCCCGAGGCCGGAAGTGTGATTCAGTGTTTCGAGGAACACAGTGGCGAGTTCCAGTTGATGTGCTGGCCCCCCAACTCTTGAGAGCTGTACGCGACCTGACACATCTGGGATGTGACTGAACGTGGCGTCCGCGCTCATCACCCCCATCTCCGGAACTTTTGGCAGTTAGGTGACCTGTGTTTGCAAAGACGTGCTGTCATCTCCCGCCAGCGACCTACCAAAGCTCCACTGCTTCCATGTCACAACAATTCGCTGCTGTTATCCGTGCCAAAGGTGGACATAGCGGCTATTTGGAAGGTGGTCATAATGTTCTGACTGATCAGAGAATGTATCATTAATAAATTCAGTTTAATTGTCATTCGTACCCTTGTAAGTCAAAAGGCTGTAAAACTAGCGGAAAAACAAGCGAGTATCCGAGGAAATTCAGTGTGAAAGTGTTTTCTGTTGATGGTCTCCTAAAGAGGTTCTTTTTCAGTAGATCTTTGGAGGAGAAGGTGAGATTTGGAGAGTTATGTGCTCCATATGTAAATCCAACAACATGAGGGCATTTGACGTGGCTCACCGGTCTGGCCGAATCTTTGGCTGTAAGAAAAGATAAAATGCTCTCTAGAGATTTATGCGTAGAATAAGAGGGATTTTTGAGGAGCGGTTCATGTACCGGTGCAGAGGCCCAGTGGTTAAGTGACCCAACTGGCTATTTGTTAGCTCAGGTTAGATTCCTGTTGCTATCATACTTTTTTAATCTTATTTTCTTCCTCTCTACGCTTAATGATTAATTAGAAAAATTAAATGTATTTAAACAGTTTATTCAATTTGGTTATAATTACTACCATCGAAAGTCAAAAAGCTGCAGGCCACTACATTATAGCACAAACGTAAAACTTTTGCATGAGCAAGTACTGCACTTATCTGACCAGCAAAGAGCCACGTTTTGTAAAAAAAGTTGAGGCTCTGAAGCTCGAAGGCGGGCATAGCACTGCCCTGATGATAGAGGAAATTTCAAAATCTGTCATGAGTCAGTTTTCAGTATGTTGCACGACACTTTGAAAATTACTGTACAGCTGTTTGGGCGGTCAGGACTTTGGAGCGGGCGTCCACGGCTGATATTAAATGATAGAACAGAAAATTAGGTCAAACAAAGAGAATATATCCCAGTGCCTAGGATACATGGGACATCTCTACATTAGGAAGTTACCAAATACAGGCCAGTCTAGGAGGTCGAACACACTACAGAAAGTGGACAACAGGAGGGAAGGCAGTTCTTTCAAAAATGGCTCTGACCACTATGGGACTTAACTTCTGAGGTCATCAGTCCCGTAGAACTTAGAACTACTTAAACCTAACTAACCTAAGGATATCACACACATCCATTCCTGAGGCAGAATTCGAACCTGCGACCGTTGCGGTCGCGCGGTTCCAGACTGTAGCGCCTAGAACCGCTCGGCCACCCCGGCCGGCGGAGGCAGTTCCTGTTTAGTTCTCTTGGTGACCAGTCATGGAGCGCAGAGCAAGAGGCTCTGCCTCCTAAGATAGATGTCTATCCTACTCGAGGTCGGGATCACAAGAGAGAGAAGCAACTGAGTTCCGCTCTCCAGAATCGTCCAGGGTCCACACACGTAATCTTCCTCCCACGCTCGCTAGTGGATAAACGAATGGTGTGAATTCGCCAGCAACTTGAGCAGGGGTCTGAAGGCGTCTCTGCTCAGCAGCTTCAACCAGACAGAACTATCTCCGCTCTGAAAGGCAGGCAGCTTATGTCACGTAGGCAGAGCCGAAGTTACTCTGGTAGAAAACTTGTAAAGACTTGACTGGGGCCTTTCAAATAATTTTTTTTTTTAAATCCAACGCCCAAAAATATTCCATGACTAGCTGCCACCTTGTACATGACGGAAGGTCAACAGCCGCTGGGTTCGCTGTCCACTGCCACTCGTTCAAAAAGTCTATCGGACCGAGTCAGCAGCGGAAATATTGCAGCTACGTGAGTTCAGTCCATATGAACGCTTTAGCCGCCTGATCTCCAGGGACGGATTCTGAGAGTGTCACTATGATCCGGAAAAAAGGGAGTAACGCAAAACAAACGGTGTCAAAGTGTGACTTCAGCGCGACCGAAAAGGTTTTAACGTTTATGTCTTAAGTAAGGTGTGATGTTTGTGTGCAACAAAGAACAGTTATGTCAAGTGGTGTGCTGACTGCGTGTCTGATTACGTGTATCTGTATATTTACCTGACCCTGTTTTAATCAATCTGTCTACTAGCAAGAAAGCAGTACCAGTAAACCCAAACTAATTAAAGCCTGTGCGCGATAATGACAAATTAGAGGTAAGTACATTCAGATCTACTCGATTTTACTACGGCCCTGTAAATCTGAATAGGTAAAAAAGTGGTCCCTGTGCGAAAATCCATAAATTGTGTGAAATAATTTTCTTGCCTCGTATTAGTGTCGCCTTATATAATACGTTCTTTTGCTCTCAGCACTACTAAACTACAGTTTCAAAAGCCAGAATGCAAGATATATGACTGCGAAACATCTAGAATTTGTTGAGATAAAAACGACTTGGAATTGGGAAGTGGAACATGACAGCGGAGAATGTTTGTAATATCTTGCTTGAAAATCTTACTATATCGTGACACTGACTTGCAATTGTAAAGCCATATCATGAAAAGTTACATTTAAACAAACAAACGATCTTCACAAAAATAAAATAATAAACTTGGAGTTACATACAAATCTGGTCTCATTCAAATTCGTTCTACAGAAAAAGGGCATAAATACATGAATACTGATTACCTTATTGTAGAGCGATGTAACAATATGTAGAAACATTGTTCAAATGTCTGTGAAATCGTATGGGACTTAACTGCTAAGGTCATAAGTCCCTAATCTTACACACTACTTAACCTAAATTATCCTAAGGACTAACACACACACCCATGCCCGAGGGAGGACTCGAACCTCCGCCGGGACCAGCCGCACAGTGTAGAAACATTCTTCATCAGAATTTCGTAATAATATTTGTACCATTTTCTTAATTAATTTTTCTTCAAATCTTATTTCTTCCATGAATCATTAATACACAACACTTAAATTATTACACTGAATATTTAACACTAAGCGACTGCCCACTCCGGAGCATCGCAACAGACACTACCAGCCTCTGGCGCGCTACTCCTGCACCTCCTGAGCAACAACTGCCTACTACTGCGTAATCTAACACAAGCTCGTTGTTACACGTACTCTGCCTCAGCGATAGCTGCCTCGCAGCATTCTTTCACACGTACATCTTCGTAATCGATATGTCGCTTATGCTCTTGAATAATAGGTTAAAATTTTCAATTTTCGTTATATTTACCTATTTCAAGGTTGAAGACCCAACCATCTGGCAACGTGATGCTGAGTGACTCATAGGACCACCACGGTGTGGTGTAGCCAGAATATGTTCGTAAGGACTAAATCATCACAGGAGCGTCATTATGGGAGGCTACCAAGACCAAGGGTTGTGAGAAGCTGTCCAAGGAAATATACTTGCTCCATGACAACGCCCCAGCTCATTTTGACTAGGACACTGTCACCGATAATGCCAATAATGCTTGTTTGGACTATCGGCCCATGCACGACAGTGCACAGTACCAATATTTTTCAAAAAGCCGAGCGAAAATACAATTTTTCAAGGGGTCATATCTCGGGTTCTATTGATGACAGCGGTAAAGGGTGAACTGTTCAGGCGTGTGGGAAATTTTATGTGACTTAACTGCTAAGGTCATCAGTCCCTAAGCTTACACAGTACTTAACCTAAATTATCCTAAGGACAAACACACACACCCATGCCCGAGGAAGGACTCGAACCTCCGCCGGAACCAGCCGCACAGTCCATGACTGCAGCGCCCGAGACCGCTCGCCTAATCCCGCGCGGCGGGTGAATTGTTTCTGATAGCTCTTGCCCTAGCGAGCATTTGTATACCTATCCGAAGAATGGGACTCTATAGCTATCCTGCAGTCCACTATCAAACTTTAAACATCACAAACTTTGACTACCCCAAACAAATTGAGAAAATCGGTTAGTATTTTTGCTTTAGGTGTCGTGTAGTGTGGACATTAGGCGGCTTACAAAGGAACCGTCTGTTCATGGGAATTTCCTGTAGAAACCCCGAAAATTCATAATTTCTGAGAACGAAAAGTACCAATTGTGAGGATGGCCACTTCTATAATTTCTTTCCATAGCAGATCGTCGAAATTTTTATTTTTTATTTACTTATTTACACGTCAAGTTCCGTAGGGCCAAATTGAGGGGCAAATCTACAAGGTCATGGAACATGTCAGTACATGAAATTACAACATAAAAGTAATAACAGATAAAAATGAAATGCTTATGAATCCGAAAAAAGTCGGTCCATATGTTTAAGTAAACGGAGTCAACAATTCAACAAGAATCAGCTTAATCTTTCAAAGATTCCTCGACAGAATAGAACGAGTGACCCATGAGGAAACTCTTCAGTTTACTGCTAAGATTTTTGAATTCGAGTGCTAGCTTATTGAAAATGGATGCAGCAGTATACTGCACACCTTTCCGCACAGGAGTTAAGGAAGTCCAATCCAAATGCACGTCTGATTTCTGCCGAGTATTAACTGAGTGAAAGCTGCTTATTCTTGGGCAGAAGCTAATATTGTTAACAAGAAATGACGGTAAGGAATATATATACTGAGAGGCCAATGTCAAAATATCCAGAATTGTGAACAGGAGTCGACAAGAGGTTCGTCAACTTACATCAATTATTGCCCGAACCGCCCGCTTCTGAGCCAAAAAAATCGTTTTAGAATGGGAAGAGTTATCTCAAAATATATTAACATTCGACATAAGCGAATGAAAATAAGCAAAGTAGATTAATTTTCGTGTCGAACTATCACTCACTTCAGATACCGTTCGAATAGGAAAAATGGAAGCATTAAGTCTTTGAACAAGATCCACGTCGGCTTCCCACGACAGTTTGCTATCTATCTGAACACCTAGAAAATTGAACTGTCCAGTTTCACTAATCATGTGGCCATTCTGTGAAATTAAAATGTCAGGCTTTGTTGAACCGTGTGTTAGAAACTGCAAAAACTGAGTCTTACTGTGATTTAGCGTTAGTTTATTTTCTACAAGCCATGTACTTAGGTCACGAACTGCACTATTTCAAACCGAGCCAATGTTGCACACAATATCCTTTACTACGAAGCTAGTGTTGTCAACAAACAGAAATATTTTGGAGTTACTCGTAATACAAGAGGGCACGTAATTTATATAAATAAGGAACAGGAGTGGCCCAAACACTGATCCCTGGGGCACCCCTCACTTGGCTCTACCCCACTCAGACACCACATCACAGTCATTCTCAACACTGTGAATAATTATCTTTTGCTGTCTGTTCCTTAAGTAAGAGGTGAACCAATTGTAGGATACTCCCTGTATTCCGTAATGGTCCAACTTCTGGAGCAATATTTTGTGATCAACGCAATCAGACGGCTTAGTTAAATCAAAAAAATGCCTAGAGTTTTTGTTTAACCCATCTAGTACCTCACAGAGAAAAGAGAATATAGCATTTTCAGTTGTTAAACGACTTCTAAAGCGTAATTGTACATTTGATAGCAAATCGTGTGATATAAAATGATTAATTAACCTTACATACACAGCATTTTCAATAACTTTAGCAAACACTGTTGGCATAGAAATAGGGCTAAAAGTATGTACATTATACCTTTCTTCCTTTTTATAAAGCGGCTTTACTACTGAGTACTTTAATCGTTCAGGAAACTGACCATTCCTAAAGGAAAAATTGCAAATATGGCTAAATACAGGGCTAACATGTGCGTCACAGTACTTTAATATTCTGCTAGGCACTCCATCATAACCATGAGAGTCCTTAGTTTTCAGTGATTTAAATATTGACTCAATCTCCCCCACGTCTGTATCACAGAGGAGAATTTCAGACATCAATCTCGGAAAGGCATTCGCCAAGAAAGTTATATGATTCCCCGTAGAAACTTAATTTTTATTGAATTTCCCAGCCATGCTAAGAAAATGATTGTTAAATACTGTAAATATACCTCATTTATCAGTTACAGAAATATTTTTACTACGACCTGATTTTATATCGTCGACCTTGTGCTGCTGACCAGGCACTTCCTTCACAACTGACCATATGGTTTTAATTTTAGCCTGTGAATTATCTATTCTATTAGCATACCACATACTCTTTACCTTTCAAGTAACATTTTAAGCACCTTACAATACTCTTTGTAATGGGCTACTGTAGGTTAACTGTGACTACTTCTAACATTTTGATGCAATTCTCACTTTGTTCTACATTATATCCTTATCCTACTAGTCAGCCACCCGACCTGTCTATTAATGCTAGTACCCTGTTTAGAACGATCTAATGGAAAGCAACACCCAAATAGCATGTGATGGCTCTCGATATTCCACCATAACCGAGTCCGTCAACATGAAGTAGCCAAGGAGGTGGAAACGTGGGTTCTACTATATCAAGACTGCTTGGTAGCTACAATAGGAAAACACAATTAATTAGCATGAGTACAAAATAACAAAGTATTTATTACTTAACTTTGTTGTAGTCCACGATTTGTTGGTTGACAGTTATAGAAGACGCGACTAGACTAAGCGTCTGTAGAATGACATAATTTACAAGACACAAATCTTGAAGTGACGAATTAATCTTCCGTTATCTTGAATGTCGAATCCGGTGAACCTGAAGACTATCTTGGCACTGGGCTACAAAGGCTCGATGGCAACAATGACTGATCTGCAGACGATGACTGACTAACATCGGCGCTGGCTGACCACTGAGTGCGGCTACGAACTGTAGACTGCCACAACTGCACTAATCTCCTGCTGCACAGGAAGTGGCCTCGCGGCGAGCATAAGTACTGCGACTGGCTGTGTACTCTTTGGCTAGCACAGCCGTTCTTCTGTTCCGTTTATCGAGAGAATCGCATCTCGCGGATCAATCTCTCAGGCGGCGATGTGGTCGTATGACTGACGACATCACAGCATGAGAAATGTGTTGAGGAAAGCATTGCATCTATCATCTATGTTATCAGCACTATAAATATCTTTCCACTCTTGTTCCTTGACAAGGTTTAAATAACTCTCTACTGATGTTGGATTAACTTTCCTACATAGTTTGTAATTATATGTGAAATTTATTTGAGTACAAAAGTCTTTTGGTGTTAAAATTTGTGTATCATGGTCCGAAAGGCCATTCACCCTTTTACTAACAGAATGCGCATCTAGTAATGAAGAATGAATAAAAATATATACGGTCTATAGCTGTGCTACTGTTCCACTGTGCCCTAGTTGGAAAAAACACAGTCTTCATCAGATCATATGAGTTTAGGAGATCTACCAACGTCCTTTTTCTTGCACCTTCATACACAAAATTAATATTGAAATCATAACATACAACTAATTTCTAGTACTTCCTATGAAGTGAATCAAGAACCCTCTCTAGCGTGAGCAGAAAAGTTCTGAAGTCAGAGTTAGGGTGCTCTGACATACCAATAATTTCAAAGTCAACATCTATACGCAGGTCATTAACTCTATCTCTAATACCTCTTATATTTTGAAGAAATATACTAATTCATTCTCTACTTGGAATGATGACATAGAGCCAATTGTCGAGTAGCAATGCGCCGTTCGGCGCGAAAATGGTATCTGCACGATTCAGCACGTCTGGAGCAGTGGCTGTGACAGGACGTCCCGAGCGTGGCTGATCATGGAGCTCCGCTTCTGCATTTACTGAAACTGTAACTTTCTTTTCCAATCGCCCAGCCGTACTCCTATCAACTGCAGCATTTCCATACACTGCACAGAAACGTTTATGGCTGTTCACCACGGTTTCTTTTTCTGCACACAAGAATTCAATAACAGCACGCTGCTTGTAACGTGAGTCGTATGTAGACGTCATTTTGACTCTGTACTACGGCTCTACCATCTACCAGAACCGTTCGAAACTTCACCGGCGCACAGAACAAACATCAAAGGTGAAGCACCAACTAGGAAGTTTCTCTTTGTATACTAAAGGCTTTTTAAAGAAATATGGGGCATTACTTATTGAACAACCCTCATTATTATTTGGGCTGACTCCAGCTACACAATGCAGAAACAAAATCGCAAATATCTGCCGAAACACCAGAGAAAAGGAACCTGACGGCTCTTAGGAGAGACACGCTGCATACACGGTGACAGTGAGAGGGAGATGCTGAGTATGAAGGATAAGCTACAAAGATGGAATGGGAAAATAGATTTACAATGTTCTGTATTACAAGAGCACTAGTACGTTCACTTCCCAAAATTTCTGGTGAGAACGGCGAAATGAGGATCGAGGCAGATGGTTCCCCACTTTTCTCTCAGAGTCTTTTAGACATAAACGTATTCGCCTTTTTTGTGCTCCAGCAGGAGCATTTCTCCGCTGGTCAGTTATTGCTCTACCCCGTATTCTTTTGACAGGCACTGAGATGCTCTTTCTTCTTTCCTCGGATGAAGAAACCGCGGAGTAGCAGACATTTCCAGAACGACTACGACATGAATCTCGAAGTGGAACGTTCCCCAACAGCCAAATCGCATATTCTACAGCCAAAGTCTCGACAAGTTATCCATCGCAGGGAAAAATGCATAGCACAGAAAGGTGAACATGGAGAAGAGGACTAGCACTATCACCAGATTTCAATACCGCATCTCGATTTTTCGAGGTGATAATTAAACTTCTACGAGCAACCCTCGAATATGAAACAGTAATAATAGATGTTTCCTTCTGCTACACAATTTCTTTTTGTAATGCTAACCGTAACACTCAGTAGAGAAAATTTACCCACTCATTCTGATTGCATGATACCAAGTTTTGCTTCCAAGTACAGTAATGGCACAGAGTTTCTGCAAGTGGAAACGTGTATGAATGTAACAGCATCCAATGCTCTGTAAAACGAAAAATTATCACGCTGCCAGCTTGCGTATGTTTCCCCAAACAGCGCGGAAATTTATAGTGCCATATTGTACGCACCGGATATTCGCAGATCCAGTTTACTGCGTAGGGCGTTACAGCGTTGGTAATATATAAGCTCCACACAATTTCCTTTAAAGTGCACTGGTGTTCTGTGCGACTGCGTAAATCAAACATAATGGGCAACGACAGAAATTGCAGGAAATTTCATCCTGCAGAGCCGGCATACATTCAGGCAGTGATTTGAATACAACTGGTCCAAATTTGATACCGCACGCTTACGACCCTATCTTCGGCATACAGATAAAGAGCAACTACTTACAAATACATATCGACTAAGGCATCCCTCTTTTTTCTGTTACATAATGGAATTAAGAGAGGAAACAACTGAAGTAATTCAATTCATGGATCTCTCTTTTCCACTGATTTTGACTCTGGTTAAGTTTTGTCTGTTTCTGCCGGTCGGGGTGGCCGACCGGTTCTAGGCGCTACAGTTGGGAACCGCTCGACCTCTACGGTCTCAGGTTCGAATCCTGCCTCGGGCATGGATGTCTGTGCTGTCCTTAGGTTAGTTAGGTTTAAGTAGTTCTAAGTTCTAGGGGACTGATGGCCTCAGATGTTAAGTCCCATAGTGCTCAGAGCCATTTGAACCATTTTTGTCTGTTTGTGTTTACTTACCTCTGTAAATTACAGAATTGCACAGTCTGGTCAAGGGAAGGAAATATTTGACTTAGTCAAGAAAAACTGTAGAAAAATAGTGAGAAACTGTCCTAGTGGACTGATGGTGTGCTGTAAGTTTTTCCTACCCATCAGGTCTCTGTTTACATGCTAAATGACGTAAGGCCTTTGAAATATAACTGTAATTTATTTTAAAAGTAAAAATCCCTGCTAAAACGATGAATAGACGTTTCCAGTGCACAGTTGTAGTACAGTCTTAATGTTCATTTAGTTCACCCAAATCGTACACTCTTACTTACAGCCAATAATAAAAAAAATTAATAATAAACTAAAAATATATGTGCCAATTAGCCTAGCATGATTTGGTGTTATCAGCTACTCCGTGTCCTAAATTCTCCAATAGAAATTTGTTTTAATCATTCGATGTACACCACTGGCCATTAAAATTGCTACACCAAGAAGAAATGCAGATGATAAACGGGTATTCATTGGACAAATATATTATACTAGAACTGACATGTGATTACATTTTCACGCAATTTGGGTGCATAGATCCTGAGAAATCAGTACCCAAAACAACTACCTCTGGTCGTAATAACGGCCTTGATACGCCTGGGCATTGAGTCAAACAGAGCTTGGATGGCGTGTACAGGTACAGCTGCCCATGCAGCTTCAACACGATACCACAGTTCATCAAGAGTAGTAACTGGCGTATTGTGACGAGCCAGTTGCTCGGCCACCATTGACCAGACGTTGTCACTTGGTGACAGATCTGGAGAATGTGCTGGCCAGGGCAGCAGTCGAACATTTTCTGTATCCAGAAAGACCCGTACAGGACCTGCAACATGCGGTCGTGCATTATCCTGCTGAAATGTAGGGTTTTGCAGGGATCGAATGAAGGGTAGAGCCACGGGTCGTAACACGTCTGAAATGTAACGTCCACTTTTCAAAGTGTTATCTGTGCGAACAAGAGGTGACCGAGACGTGTAACCAATGGCACCCCATACCATCACGCCGTTTGATACGCCAGTATGGTGATGACAAATACACGCTTCCAATGTGCGTTCACCACGGTGTCACCAATCACGGATGGAATCATCATGATCCTGTAAACAGAAATTCTATTCATCTGAAAACATGATGTTTTGTCATTTGTACACTCAGGTTCATCGTTGAGTACACCATCGCAGGCGCTCCTGTCTGTGATGCAGCGTCAAGGTTAACCACAGTCATGGTCTCCGAGCTGATAGTCCAAGCTACTGCAAACGTCATCGAACTGTTCGTGCAGATGGTTGTTGTCTTGGAAACGTCCCCATCTGTTGACTCAGGGATTGAGAAGTGGCTGCACGATCCGTTACAGCCATGCAGATAAGATGCCTGTCGTCTCGACTGTTAGTGATACGAGGCCGTTGGGATCCAGCACGGCGTTCCGTATTACCCTCCTAAACCCACCGATTCCATATTCTGCTAACAGCCATTGGATCTCGATCAACGAGAGCAGCAATGTCGCGATACGACAAACCGCAATCGCGGTAGGCTACAATCCGACCTTTATCAAAGTCGGAAACATGATGGTACGCATTTCTCCTCCTAACACGAGGCATCACAACAACGTTTCACCAATCAAATCCGGTCAACTACTGTTTCTTTATGAGAAATAGGTTTGAAACTTTCCTCATGTCAGTACGTTGTAGATGCCACCACCGGCACCAACCTTGTGTCAATGCTCTGAAAAGCTAATCATTTGCATATCACAGCATCTTCTTCCTGTCGGTTAAATTTCTCGTCTGTAGCACGTCATCATCGTGGTGTAGCAATTTTAATGGCCAGTAGTGTATCACTAATATAATACCATTTTAGTTGCATCATAAGTACACCAGTAAGTAATGAAAAAGACAGACTAACCTAAGATTTACACAACTATTAAGTGTATCCATGTTTCTGTAGCCACACATCGACATTAGAGAGGGAATATGTGCATCAAAAGATTGACTACATCATTTGATTCTGTAAAAAAAAAAAAAAAAAAAAAAAAAAAAAAAAAAAAAATCTTAATTATCGGCTAAAAAAATCACTTCAAACTTTTTATAATGAAATACGTCAAACATGAAGATTCAGAAACGAAGGATTTTCGGATGCTTGTTTATATGTACTTTTTCTTATTTCGTGTCTGAAGGCGCCCCGAAAGCCTGAAATAGCACGATTTAGTGCTGAAAAATAATGCCTCACGACTTTTTTTATCATTTTCTCAACATCGGTTGAAATGTTACGTGTCATACATATTTCTCGCTCGAATTTCCCGCTTCGATGATGCAATCTGCAACCCTCAGCCGCTAGAGCCTCCCAATTGAAGCGTGTAACATGGCGATGTGCCACATGACTACACCGATAAGCCAAGGCATTATGACCACAGCCCACCGCGACGTTGGATGCCGCCTGGTGGCGTCAAAGTAACAAAAGTATGTAAGCGGAGCAGACACGGATGACAAAGGCAGATTGTTATTAAGCAGAACCTGTGAACGAGTATCTCGAGAACGGCGAAGCTGGTCGAATTTTCACGTGCTACTGTCGTGACCATATACGGAAAGAGGTAGGACAGTGAAACTGTGCTAAATAATACTGGTTGGACGTCCTCAACTCCTCACACAATTTGGGGCTTGGATGCTTTTCTGCTCTGTAAAGTAGGATAGATGGTGATCTGTGGGGTCTCTGCCCCAAAAGCATAATTCTGATTCCCGCACAAGAGTTTCGGAGCACATCGTTCATCGTACATTGTTGGACAAAGAGCTCCGCAGCAGACCACCCTTATGCGTTCACATGTTGAACCAAAGACATCGTCAATTACGATTGAAGTGGGCACGGGACCATCAGGATTCGATAGTCAGTAATTGGAAACATGTCAGCTTGCTGCGAAACAAATACTGCATCATTGTGAGAGATACAAAGGCGAACGAGTGTGCCGGGACTTACCCCAGTTCACTACCACTAGCAACACACCATCATAACACGGCTGTGCTAGCATTCAAGGTGTTGCACCATAACCTAAGAATTAAATTAAAAATTAAAATAACTTCTCCAAATTTTGCCAGTGTATGCTTCAGAAAAATCGTGAAGCCTCAGAATATGTTTTGCTAAATATATTATTTTAAGAAAAAAATAAATGGCTCCAAATAATTAAGCAAGAAAGCTAAAAATTGTTCAGAAGGTGAACATGTATCCCATAATCAAAATTTACAAGTCTCAATCTGATCGGGGCTATATTCTGATCAAAACTGAAATTTTTACTAAAAACTGAAGGCGCCAAATATTAGACTCAGGCAGATGAAAATTCATATGCATCCTCGGTTTGATGGAAAATCACAAAATACACACATAAAAAAAAGGTTTGCATCACCTCGATTCCGAAAGTTCCAGAACCTATACAAAAAATTGGAATACACATCAACATAAACATCATTTCCGCCCTTTTTATTGCTCATGAAAACCACACATTGCATGTTGTACCACCATACAGCGAGACTTTCTGAGGGGGTGGTCCAGATTGCTGTACACACCCGTACCTCTAATACCAAGTAACACGTCCTCTTGCATTGATAACAAGCCTCTATTTGTCATGGCATACTATCCACACGTTCATCAAAGCACTGTTGGTCCAGATTGTCGCACTCCTCAATGACGATTCGGCGTAGATCCCTCAGAGTGGTTGATGGGTCTCGTCGTCCATAAACACCCCTTTTCAGTGTGTCTCAGGCATGTTCAATAGGTTTCATGTCTGGAGAACATGCTGGCCACTACAGTCGAGCGATGTCGTTATCATGAAGAAAGTCATTCACAAGATGTGCACGATGGGGGCGCGAATTGTCGTCCATGAAGACGAATGCCTAACCAACATGCTGCCGATATGGTTGCACTATCGGTCGGAGTATGGGATTCACGTATCGTACAGCCGTTAATGACCCTTCCATGACCACCAGCGGCGTACGTCGGCTCCATGTAACGCCACCCCAAAACATCAGGAAACCTCCATCTAGCTGCACAGTGTGTAAGGCGTTCAACCTGACTGGGTTTCCCCCAAACACGTCTCCGGCGATTGTCTGATTGAAGGCATATGCGACACTTATCGGTGAAGAGAACGTGATGCCAATCCTGTGTGGTCCATTCGGCATGTTGTTAGGCCCATACGTACCGCGCTGCATGGTGTCTTGGTTGCACAGATGGACCTCGCCATATACGTCGGAAGTGAAGTTGCGCATCATGCAGCGTATTGCGCACAGTTTGAGTCGTAACAGGACGGCCTGTGGCTGCACGTAAAGCATTATTCCATATGGTGGCGTTGCTGTCAGGGTTCCTCCGAAGCATAATCCGTAGGTAGCGATCATCCACTGGAGTAGTAGCCCTTGGGCGCCCTGAGCGAGGCATGTCATCGACAGTTCCTTTCTCTCTGTATCTCCTCCATGTCCGAACAACATCGCGTTGGTTCACTCCGAGACGCCTGTATACCTTCCTTGTTGAGAGTGCTTCCTGGCACAAAGGAACAATGCGGATGCGATAGAACGGTGGTGTTGACCGTCTAGGCATGGTGGAGCTACAGAGAACACAAGCCGTGTACCTCCTTCCTGGTGTACTGACCTGAATTGATCGGCTGTCGGACCCTCCCCCCCCCCCCCCCCATCTATTAGGCACTGCTCATGCATTGTTGTTTACATCTTTGAGCGGGTTGAATGACATCTCTGAACAGTTCAAAATGGACTATGTCTGTGATACAATATCCATAGTCAACGTCTATCTTCACGAGGTCTGGGAACCGGAGTGATGCAAAACTTTTTTTGATGTGTGTTGTAAGACCAATAAGCCTCCTCTATTAGTTTCAAAGTTATTTACTAAAACACGAAATTTGGAACAAAAATGTCTTTATACATAATAAATTCATTGGATTATAGTGATGGAAAAAATACAGCTGTACCAAGTTTCAAGATTTTGGTGTAAATAAAAATCATTACAAGGAATCTAAAGGAGGCAGTTCAGAGGTCATGTTCGGTTGTGTTCTAATAATTCTAGCCAGCATAGTTTAAATGCAGTCGAGCTAATACTTTTTTCGGTAATTCAATCAAACTTAAATCTAATAATATCAAAATTATGAAGGTTGTAAATTGTTACAAAACAGAGATATTAATTAATAGGTCTCTGAGAAATGGGCCATTTAGATTCTGCTATCTGTGCCTAGACCGACTGATAGCAGATATTCGTTTTGGTGGTCCGCTGTGCCCATATATAAATATGGCCAGTGACACAGTGAGAGAGACACTTGGCACAGAGCTATCAATCTGTCCACATCAGTCAAACGCCGATACACGCTGTGCCTCAGATGACGTCAGAGACAGGCTGCTACCAAACGCGTTTTCGGTAAAAGCAGGAAGTGAACTTACAAGAACTATACACCGTCCTGGATTGCTTAGTATTCAAGGCAGGAACTGTTTGTGTGGCGCCCGTAATGTTGACAAAACCGCGGGGGGAGTAAGTAGATTATTTTCCACCTCTAAGGGGAGAAATTAACTTTGATGGTTAGAAGTCAGGGTGATAGACCGTTTTACTTCGAACTTACCATAGAGGTCGCCTCTGAACTGATAATAGTGCTGTTTCCAGTAGGGACATTATTATTATTATTAGGAATATTATTTTGTTTGTGGGTGCGAATTTTTATTGAATATATTAATCAGTTACAGCTCAAAACTTTTGGCTCTGAGCACTATGGGACTTAACTACTGAGGTCATCAGTCCCCTAGAACTTAGAACTACTTAAACCTAACTAATCTAAGGACATCACACACATCCATGCCCGAGGCAGGATTCGAACCTGCGACCGTAGCAGTCACGCGGTTCCAAACTGACGCGCTTAGAACCGCACGGCCACACCGGCCGGCTCAAAACTTTCATTTATAGTCGTAGTTCCTGAGGGCACTGAGTAAACAGCATGTAGGATTATTTTCTTTCAGTGAATACAATGAGTAATGTGGACTTGCAGACTGGGAATTATGGCCAGTATGTTCTCCACCGCTTTCTGGCTGGCCGCAAAAATAGTTTTCAGAATGTTGTAAACGGCGAAGCTTAAATTGACTGTTTAACCCGCCGCCTCGCAGTCTCTTCAGGAGAATCACATTGTTGCTGCACTAGGTCGATGGTGGTCTCCATAAACGCCGTCATCGAGGTGAACGGTGACTCGAAACGTGCAGCGCGCCACGGACACGGGCTGGTGGGAGCAGTATTATGCTATGTGAGACATCGCCCTGCTCTTACATGGGATCTGTGGTAGTAATCGAAAACACGGAAATTGGAAATTTGTGGTAAGTTCTGCGAGAGCAAACTGCTGAGCGCGTCGGTCTCTAGGTTTACAGACTACTTAATCTAACTTAAAGTAACTTACGCTAAGGACAACACACACACCCATGCCCAAGGGAGGACTCGAACCTCCGACGGGGGGAGCCGCGCGTTGGAAACAACGAACAACCCGCATGCCTTCACGCTTGATGTATACCCCGATGGCAATGTCGTCTTTTATCAGTATAACTGTCCGTGTCTCGGAGCACGTGCTACAGTTGTTTGAGAAGCATTATAGTGAACACACGTTGATGTTTCGGCGACCAAGTGCGCCTGACATAAATCCTATGGAAGCCATTAGGAGCCGGCCGATGTGGCCGAGGGGTTCTAGGCGCTTCAGTATGGAACCGTGCGACCGCAGGTTCGAATCCTGCCTCGGGCATGGATGTGTATGATGTCCTTAGGTTAGTTAGGTTTAAGTAGTTCTAAGTTCTAGGGGACTGATGACCTCAGATATTAAGTCCCATAGTGCTCAGAGCCATTTGGAGCATTTTTGAAGCCATTAAGGCCGCTATCGGGCGCCGTCACCACGTACGCAAATCAACGGCCCGTTATTTACGCAAATTACGTGACCTGCGCGTAAACATGTAATGCCACATACCTCCACAAAACTTACCAACATTCTGTCTGACTCCTGATAAAACAGAATCAGTGACATATTTCGTTTAAAAGACGAACAACTGTTAATCAAGTGAACATAATGTTTTGGCTCATCAATGTATGTTGGTGTATTGCGAGACCGGCGGAAAACTGAAAGCACGAATTCGAAGAGTTCGTCTACACATGTAGCATTCTCTTCTTCAGCATGACAACGCTGGACCACACAGGAGGGCTGTGACAACTGCAACAAACCGACAACTTTGCTTTATTGTCATTGATCGTCCTCCACACAGTCCCTACGTGGCTGCATCCGATTCCTATCTCTTTCCAAAACGTAGTGAACACCTTCGAGGTTGATAGTGACGAAGCAGAGCAACCAGATGTGAGGTTGCGGCTCCGTTCAAAACGCCAGACATTCTACAGTGACGATATCAACAAACTGGTCTCACGATGGGAGAAATGTGTTCATCGCTTTGTTGAGTATGTTGAAAAAAAAATTGTAGACACGAAAAATAAAGCTTTAAAAAGCTTTATGAGTTTCACAAAAAATTTCGGAGGCATTGCTTTTCAGCACGCTGTCGTATTTCGCACAGGCACCACTTAGAGGCTATACCTACCATCCTCCACTCACGACTTGTTCCTCCCACTGTAAGTCGCATGACGTGCCCTCTTGGTCAACACAGCTGTCACTGCAAGAGGTAAGACAGTGCCACTTAGGGAACAAGACTTCAAAAGTCGGGTATTAGGTCCAGAACTTCAAGCTACACTGCTAGTAATAACTCAGTCTCTTGTAAAGTCGTTCTGCTAGAACTGCATTAGCGAATGACGGATATTTGGCGCTAAAGTTCACATTGATGGTACATGTGATATAAATAACTTTGTCATGGGCAAAACTTTCCTGCTGGCATATCACACCTGAATTACCTCCGTCAAACAACAAACTAGTATTTCTGTCATTTTACCAAAGATATTTCACCTACAAAGTGACCTGGAGCTATGGACGGAGATTGATCCGCATTCGCGAAGACAGTGATTCATTACGTCCCCATTCCACCACGGAGATTTACATTTTCTGTGGTTTCCTTAAATCGCTTAAGACAAATGTCGGCACGTATCCTCTGAAAAAGAACCCAACCCGCTTCTTCTTGCAGTGCGAGAATGTGTTCTGTATCTGTGGTCTTAGCATCGACGCGATGTTAAATTCTCAATTTTCTTGCTTCCTTTAGTAGCCTATTATTTCGTTTTTTCTTGGACCAATTTCATCGACAGGTTTTCTTCCTTCTGTACTGCTGCCATGCATTTTTGTAAGCACGTCACTATCCTCTTTACAGAGGACCAGTATGAAAAAATTCCTTAACACAATGTACATTTACTTGTGTACTCTGCAATTCACAATTAAGTGAGAGTTCATCAAATCACTTTCAGACTATTTCACTACTGTTCCAATAGCACACGGAAAAAACGAACTCTTCCGTCTTTCGGCGAGAGCTCTAATTTGCCTTATTTGATTATGATCATCATTTTTCCCTCTGTAAGATGGAGTCATCAATTCTTTTTCCTCTCAGAGGAGAAATGTTAATGAAGTTGATATTACTGAAATTGATGTACTTGTTACTATACTACAACATATCCAATACGGATGCCAAATCGCTGTGGTTTAAATTGGCGATTTATTTGGGAATAAATATCCAATCAGTCACTTTTCTGTATTTTTTGATACGATTTAATGTACCATTAACATGCTCTCGAGCCACTGCAGGGTCATCATCAGACAGAGGTGTTATAGGAACTTTATCTCGTGGACCAAGATCAGATAAATGCTGTGGTGATGGAGCTATCTAAAATTACGGAAATTTAGTTATTAGTGACGAAATGGTTGTGAAACCAAAAGGTCGTTATGTTTTGAATACTTACAGTGCGCTGTATCGAGATATCCTTTGCAAATCCCGTCCCTTAATCCACTCGCATTTAGTGGGAAGTTTTACATGAAAAATTGTGGTGTGGTAATGGGTTGCAGGCTTGCTTGTTGAGGTATTTATACATAAACTATAACAGGAATAGCTCATCCATAATTCACTGACAAAATTGCATACTGTAAAACATACGTCCAGGACACAATAACATTTTTCAATGGTCCAAAACATGAACTAACTAACCTAATAATGACTAAAATGCACCCAAGTATCAGATTCACAGTTAAACATCAGCCCACTCAAGGAATTAATTCCCTTAATATGTCGCAACAACAAGCATACTGTCCAAAATTGCACAGAAAACGCACTACCACTGATGTTGCCATTAATAATAAATACCTCATGACACCCAAACCAATATAAAACCACTTTCTTCAGATCATCTGTAAGCTGTATGTTTCGCATCCTCATCAGTGAAGCAGATGCATCTATAGAAATGAACATACTTAAAATTATAGCCCAAAATAATGGATATAATACCTGCCTCAAATTTGCCAGCCTTCCACTCCCTGGCAAAGCGTAAATTTGCGAATCTTTTCAGACCACATGGGATAAAAATATCCTTCCACACTGACAGTAAACTACAAAATAAAATTGTTGACTATAATAAATTCGCCGGAGAGTGGCATCCCAATTCCGGAATATACAAACTCACATGTTCCTCTTCTTGCTTCTAAGTAGGACAGATAGGGAGAAATTTTGCAACCCACTACAAAGAAAGTGCCCTTCGACTTAAAAATTTCAATACGCCCAGGTTTGCATCACATGTTGCTCTTCATGAACTCTCTCTTGGCGATGTAATGACAATCTTTCTGAGCTACTCATTTGTGAGAAAGGGCTCTAGATGGATGTCCTTGAACAGTTAGAGATTTATAGTGATTTACATTCGGAGACTAAAACAACCTCAAAATTCTTAACGAACAAATTGAATCAACGCAGAACTTTTTCTTCCCAAATTGTTAAGACATGCTGGCACCTAAACACCGAAAATGACTATAATGTGACATATTCATCCTCCTGCATAAATTATATCTTCCTAGTCATGTAACAATCAACTCACTCAATCTTTAATTACATAGTAAATATTACACTCTGTTTATGTTTCGTATGAATTTTAATCCATATTACATGTCTGTTGCCAATATAAGAACACTCCTGCAGCTAGAAAAATTTACTTAAATATATTATCTGTACTTGTAATATCTGTGCTGCAATCCAATACTTCTCAGGCCAAAGACTATGATGTAACAAAGTGTGATACCCATCACATTCACTTTCTTTGTGATGACATCCAGTGTTCACTTTCTGCCAATAAGTGGAAAACCAAGCGCAGTTAAATTCTGTTTGTATTTGTTTGTGTTACCTGATAACGTACATTATGGGAACGTATTTACTGTAAATATCACGATGTAACGCACTGAAAATATCCAAAACATAACAACAGGATAACTAATTTCCATAATTTTCGCCAGCACCGTCACCACACTTGTTACACAATATAATGTTCCTGTAACACCTTCATCTGATAGTGAGCCTGTAGTGGCTGGAAAACATGTCATGTACCACACATATTGTAGTATTAGTTAACGAAAAATCTCTGATCAGATTTAGGACATGGCCAAAAGGCTGTATTTTTTTCCTGATGACATACAGTAAAAATTATATAGACAGTACCTAAAAATTTAAATAAAAGAAGTTTAACTATAAATCATACACTCAAGTTAAATTCCCCGATTGCCACTTATGAGAACATCAGTCAGTTAAAGTAAATGGAATTGTCCCAGCGCTGTGTATGTAGATGATCTGTCAGCTGAATGGCGCATACTATTCATATTTTGTCTTGCTGCTACAGATGGCTGCATATGTCAGCAAGCGATCACCTTTCCATCAGGTCCTGTTGGTTATCTCCATATAGCTGTCACAGGTAACCGCATAACATCCCTCGTAGGTTAAACTCACTGCCAGTTCTTGTAGTGCCTTATCTGTTCTGTTTTATTGATGCATCTGAGAAGGGATTATCTTGTAGTAACAGTGAGAGAGTACGCAGGAAGAGGATGAAAAGAAGGTGTCAGTCCCCAAGGGACGCACTTCACATTCACGAGACTTACAGGTGTTGACTTTAAAAAAATGGTTCAAATGGCTCTGAGCACTAAGGGACTTAACATCTGAGGTCATCAGTCCCCTAGAACTTAGAACTACTTAAACATAACTAACCTAAGGACAGCACACACATCCATGCCCGAGACAGGATTCGAACCTGCGACCGTAGCGGTCACGCGGTTTCAGACTGAAGCGCCTAGAACCGTACGGCCACACGGCCGGCCGTTGACTTTAAAAACGCAACTGCAAGTGGTCTTGAACTATAAAAGGCAGTCAAATGATAGCGACGCCAATGGGAAAAAAGTAGGTGAACTGTTATTATTTCAAAACTAATCACCATGGTTGTTAATATATTTATCACACTGTGAGAAAAGGTAGTCATCGCCTACATGGAAAAATGTTTCCGGTTACCAAGGAAAAATGATTGTATCCAGACGGGCACCCCTTCGCCCGAAACCAATGGAAGGTCACGAATGTCTTTCTTGAAAGCTCCAAAAATATGTAAATCGCATGGGGAGACATCGGGGTTGTATGAATGTGTAGGAGCGTCCCAGAGAAACTTCTGCAGCGGAGTCGAAACTGTCTTGGCAACATGTGTATCGCTGTTATCCTGCAGTAGAATGATAACGTGCGTCAAAGTTTCTGGCCGTCTGCACCTAAGGCGCGCTTAAACTTTTGCAGTGTGTCCACGAGCCGCTGTGCGTTGACTGTGACGCCGTGATCCAGAAAACTGATCAGCGAGCCCTTGGCAGCCAATGAAAAATGTCATGCTCACTCTGGCGATTACATTTTTTGCTTGTTTTTTTCGGTGGGGTGAATCAGTACGGTCCCATTGTTAGCTCTGATGCTTGCTCTCCAGCTCATAATGATGACACCATGTTTTATCTCCAGCGGCTATAAGAAAACGATATTCTTATTCGTTATACCACTTCAGGTGCTGCAGTGATGGCGTCATTCTGTTCAACTCCGAAACTTTCTGTTCCTCGTTTCTCAGATATGACAGGGACCATTACTTTGCATTTCCGTTGTTTCTAAAGCTTCTCTAATAGAAATTTGTGGGTTACAATCTCAAACATCTTGGATAATTCTAAAATTATGCCTATTACGTTGTTAACATGTAATGCGTAAAGCATCAGTTTTGTTAACTCCATAAAAGCCGATTCCGTAGTTCTACCATTTCAAAAAACGCTCTGTGCTTTGATGAGTAGATTATATTTGTTCTGTTAATTCATTATTCTCTCTTTTACAATTAATTCTATAATTTTTAGGAATGACAACACAAGTCTGTGAGATATAAATCAGCTGGTCACTTTCGATAAGTTGACATCGTCAGATGTGAAATCAACTTCAGGCGTACTTTTAGATAATGTAAGAGAGGCCATTACTGAACACGTTGTATGCCAATAAACCAAATCATGACCAACTGGTTAACAGTGTGTTCCTTCAACTTGGGCTGCAATACAGCAGCGATTCTGCGTTGTATGGATTCGATTGGTCCTTGGTAGATATCTGAATGTCTGTAGATGACTACCCAACGTAATACAACTGACGAAAACAAGGGGCGATGAAAACATGGATGCTAAAACAATATACTCCAGCACGCTGATGAGTCCTTCTAGCAGGCCGGCCAGAGTGGCCGAGCGGTTCTAGGCGCTTCAGTCTGGAACCGCGCGACCGCTACGGTCGCAGGTTCGAATCCTGCCTCGGGCATGGATGTGTGCCATATCCTTAGGTTAGTTAGGTTTAAGTAGTTCTAAGTTCTAGGGGACTGATGACCTCAGATGTTAAGTCCCATAGTGCTCAGAGCCATTTGAACCATTTGAGCTTTCTAGCAGCTTTTCCGTAAGTACTTACAAAGATGTTCACACATAAACTGATGTATGTCTTTTAGCCTGTTGTCAAAAACAGTTACATTTACTGAGCAATAGTGAAAAGTTATTGATTTACAACAAACCGTTAGTACTGTTTTAAAGAGAACAAATGGTGATTCATTCTGAATACATTTCTAAATATTGTTCTCTCGACTTCTGTGTGGAAATTTGGTTATTAAGTTATAATACCAATACCTATCGTAAAATCATTAACTACATTTTGATTTCACATCGGATCTTATTCGTAACATTAACTGAGGTACAGTACAAAATGCCAAATCGGAGTTTCAGGTTAAAGTTCTGTATGATAATTTCGTTGTATCAAAATGACTGAAATTCTTTAGTGTTTACATCACAAATTTCGTGAATCGTTAGTGCACATGATACATAAAGTGAACAAGTCACGTTAAATACATCCGATGACTGATAAATGTTCCAAAAGTCTATTTTTAGGTAGGTTGAAATTAACGAATTTTTCCTTAATTAATTATTGGTTTAATTACAACATAGATATTTCTCCTAACATTTCTGTGGGAATGTAATAATATAATCACGAGATTGAAACAATAAATTTTTGCTGAAATTTGTGACAGTTTGTTAATTCACAACATCAGGTCTTCTAACTTATTATAACTTTCTGTTAATTATAGTTAAATGATCTGAAATTGTGTTAATGATGTTGATTCGGTATACACTAAATGATCAAAAGTATCAAGGACACGTCACTGAAAATGACTTACAAGTTCGTGGCGCCCTCCATCGGCAATTCGGGAATTCAATATGGTGTTGTCCCATCCTTAGCCTTGATGACAGGTTCCACTCTCGCAGACATACGTTCAGTCAGGTGCTGGAAGATTTCTTGGGGAATGGAAGCCCATTATTCACGGAGTGCTGCACTGAGGAGAGGTATCGATGTCGGTCGGCGAGGCCTGACACGAAGTCGGCGTTCCAATACATCCCAAAGGTGTTCTGTAGGATTCAGGTCAAGACTCTGTGCAGGTCAGTCCATTACAGGGATGTTATTGTCGTGTAACCACTCCGCCACAGACCGTGCGTTATGGACAGATGCTCGATCAAGTTGAAAGATGCGATCGCCATCCCTGAATTGCTCTTCAGCAGTGGGAAGCAAGAAGGTGCTTAAAACATCAATGTAAGTCTGTACTGTTATATTGTCACGCAAAGAAACAAGGGATGCAAGCCCCCTCCACGAAAAACCAGAGCGCATCATAACACCACCGCCTCCGAGCTCTACTGTTGGCACTACACACGCTGGCAAATGACGTTCACCGAGCATTCGCCATACCCACATCCCGCCATCGGATCGCCACATTGTGTACCGCGATTTGTCACTCCATACCGTTTTTTCCACTGTTCAATCGTCCTTACACCAAGCGCGGCGTCGTTTGGCATTTACCGGCGTGATGTGTGGCTTATGAGCAGCCGCTCGACCAAGAAATCCAAATTTTCTCACCTCCCGCCTAACTGTCATAGTACTTGCAGTGGATCCTGAAGCAGTTTAGAATTCCTGTGTGATGGTCTGGATAGATGTCTGCCTATTACACATTACGACCCTCTTCAACTGTCGGAGGTCTCTGTCAGTTAATAGACGAGGACGGCCTGTACGCTTTTGTGCTGCACGTATCCTTTCACGTTACCACTTCACTATCACATCGGAAACAGTGGACCTAGGGATTTTAGGAGTGTGGAAATCTCGCGTACAGACGTATGACACAAGTGGCTCCCAATCACCTGATCACGTTCGAAGTCCGTGAGCTCCGCGGAGAACCCCATTCTGCTCTCTCTCGATCTCTATTGACTACAGAGGTCGCTGATATGGAGCATCTGACAGTTGGTGGCAGCACAATGCACCTAATATAAAAACGTTTGATTTTGGGGTGTCCGCGTACTTTTGATCCCATAAGTGAAGCACACATTCTAATTTGTTCATAGAAATTAAGGAAAAACACACTTGTTAACTTCCATCCATTATATAATGTGAATCGAATAATATACAATCTGCCAAATTTTTAATGGTATCGAAGCATTCATTAACTACCCTATAATTAGTCCTATTACAACAGTCATCCTGTTGAAAGATGCCATCGCCGCCGGGGAACACGACGACCGGGAAAGGCTACAGGTGCTCCGCAATAATGTTCCCATAGTCCGCACCTGTCATGGCACCTTCTATTACTACCAAAGGTCCCACGGAAGCTTAGTTGGATGTCACCCGTAGCATAATGCTGCCGCTACCGTCCTGTCTCAGTGGTTTCGAGCAGTCGTCCACCCCGATGACCGCGTTTCCAGACAGGACCAACAACCCAGTGTAACAAGGAACATGATGAAATGACCAGAAAAAACGTTCCAGTGATTCACTATCCACTCTCTATTATTCCGTGTCCACTGCAATCGTAATAGGCGATATCTTTGACTCAACATATGAACACGTAGGGACAGCGTGTTGCGGTGCCCATGTACAGCAATGTGTACTCAGCTTTGTATTCCGGTAAACCGTGTTACAGAGCAACAGAAATATTCATAACCAGGGCACTAGAAGGAAAAAGGATCTACAGTAACCTTTAATGAATCTAACTTCGGCACAGAAAGAGGTGAAATATCCAGTTATAATACTTTTTTACAACCTTCCCACGTAAGTAAATTGTCTGACAGGTAGCAGATGTACTCTGATACGCATATTAAAAACTTTCTTAACAGAGAGGTATTCCTGATAATAAATAGTCATTTTTGCAGAAAAATCTGTAATTGACCAGTATATGGCAAATTAATATTTTATCCACGTATGTGTGCCTGTATGTTCGTTCTGCCGACATGTTCCACATCATAACGCTGATCTATCGACCAGGTAACTAAGTAAGAGACTAAGTTTTGACTGTAGTAGCAATGTACTGTGTCATTAGATCTGCTACAGGTCGCCATCTACACTGTTTTACAGAGCTTGGTAACAGCCGACCACCATGCTTAGTCTCACAAGGGGACCATCAGACCTGTTAATCACGAATTTTGATGAGTTTTAGGCGTGTTGTGAACTGACCTGTCCAGAATACGTGCCCAGCGGCTTTTCACGCGACGGCCCCTAGTTTCCAAGAACATCGAGGCTTAAGTTTTTGTACGTAACTCCTGTGCCTCCAAGGTTAATCATATTTCAACCAAGCGAGAGTAGCGAAGCGGCTAAGGTTCACGTCTACCACGCTGGCGCTATGGGTTCAAATTCTACCTGTGTACATCTTGTTTTTCTATTTAATAGTATAGAATATCATTAAATAACATATGCAGCTAGGGGAGGATTTCAGATATAGATTAAAATACTCATTCCTAATTTTGACCTCAATTTTGCAATTAATACCGATCAGTCTGACTGCCAGTAACAATCGACGTGCAACAGAACCCTTGCGGTACAAGGAGCAAAAACAGTCCCTGTCCAGAAAAATGATCTGAAGAAGACTACTCATCCCTTCACAGGACCGTATAATGTAACTGCGTCAGGAAAGATATTACCTTGCGTTTTCTTATGTATCGGACGAAGAAGTGCTTTTTAAGCCACTTATTTGGTGGATGAGTTGTATTTCCTTAACATTCTACCTCGAAATTTCAGTCCAACACCTGCTGTACCTTTTACTTGTTTTATGCGATCATTGTACTTAAAGTCGCGGAATTTGGGTATCAGCCCCAGATTTACAGAGCTGGATGTGGAAAACCGCCTTAAAACCAATTACAGCCCGGCCAGCTCACGCACCTCATCGTTAATCCACCACAGGAGTCGCCCACTCCCACGCCGGAAACTCCTACTGTTCTGTCAGGATATGTGGCCTGAGGAACTGTGGGGCGTCTTTAAATACCAACAAACAAGGTTCATTATTACTCAATTCTTCATTTTACAGTTCGTAGCTCTGCCTGGTTGCTACGCTGGTTGCAGTGGGATCTGCTTTCACCAGCAGCAGAGGTCGCTGTGTTAGCCGAAGAATTGGGCGGCGACTCGTGTTCTGGTGAGTCGCCAGCAAAGCTGATCCATAGGCGCTTCCCATATGGCAGGTTGCAGCGAGGAAAGCGTGACCGTGGTGCCGCCCTGAAAATGGTCGCTCCCTCTGTAGTCATTGCACGCAGTGTCCCGTCAGATGGATCGCGCATGCTGTGAAGTCTCATGTCGTGATGTACTCTGAGCCGTCGTCCTCCCGAATGCGAGTCCAGTACGTGTGCAAACTACTGCCCATCCTCACTCGGTCCCGGTGCGTAACACCATGAAGCGGATTTGATCCGGAGCTGGTTGGCCTGCCCATGACCCAGTGACAAGGCATTAGTGAGATCGGCTATCCAGAGAGGTCAGAGCCGTAGCAATGTGCCCTTTGTCAAACTTGCTTATGTCCGTAGATTTCCCCATTTGCGGTCCGCATCTTCGCTAGAATGAGTCCCCAATTGTATCTCCGCTTATACACGTACCCTCAGCCGGCGTTCAGTCTCGTAGTGGGTAGCGGTCAGAATGTTTTCGTTCGTCATTGTTTATAAATGATACCCAGGTAGGCCGCGAGTCCCATAAAACTGATGTAGAATGATGCTGTTCTGCACTGGATATTAGTAACGCCAAGAAATCGTTCCAAAACTCATAGAGACCAACGCAGAATCGACGCTTGGTGCAGGGAGCTGCAGTTGATCTTGAACATAAACAACGTATTGCGTGTAAATACGAAGAAACGCCCATTAATATTAGATCACAGGATTGACGATCAGTCATTGCAAATAGTCACAGCCGTGCAATGTCGAACGCAGTCACTTGTGTGCAGTTCGCACAGGATGTGTACTCTGTAGAGCCCTCGGTAGCCGCTGTGTGACAGCTCATTAAGACGAGTTGAGCAAAAATAAGACGTATTACGACTAAATTAGAAAAAAACACAGGAAGCTCCACCGTTCTGGCCACAGACAGACTAATCGGTAGCGACCGACCATCGTGTCATCCATCAGCCAGTAACGTCACTTGATGTGGTGTGGAAGGGACTGTGATCAACAAAGAGTTCTCCCGGCCGTTATCGGGTTAACCGTCCTGGAGCCGCCGTAACTCAGTGAAGTAACTCCCCAACTGGCATCACGAGGCTGAGTGGAACCCCGTTACAGCCCTCCCGCCGCCAAAAATCCCTAGCACTGCCAGGAATCAAACCTGTGCCCTCCACCGGCGTAATTTACACCGACCACTCGGCTACAGCGGTGGAGGGCAAAATTAAGCTTTCCTTTAGTTACATCAGGTGATCAAATGGAGCCGCGCGGGATTAGCCGAGCGGTCTGGGGCGCTGCAGTCATGGACTGTGCGGCTGGTCCCAGCGGAGGTTCGAGTCCTCTCTCGGGCATGGGTGTGTGTGTTTGTCCTTAGGATAATATAGGTTAAGTAGTGTGTAAGTTTAGGGACTGATGACCTTAGCAGTTAAGTCTCCTAAGATTTCAGACACATTTGAACATTTTTTTTTTGATCGAATGGACGTTCCTGTGCTGCAAGAGCTGCTTGATATCTTCTCAAGGCACAATCACCAATCATCACACATCTACTAAACGCTTGAAATCACAACCCGAATACTGTCTTCCAACTCTTTAAGTAGGGCGTGAGGGGGGATGTTTGTATACACATTGTCTTTTAACATTTCCACAGTTAAAATTTATATCTATTTATTTCTGGGGAATGTCGAGGCCAGTGTACTGTCCTGTCATAAGAAACACCTCATAATATTTCCATAGCCGCCTTGGCAGTGTGTGTTCTTGCACACAATTAACCGTAGGTCTTGGACCAGTAAAACTGCCCTCAAGTTTCATGCACTCCAACATGGGGCCACTGTCACATCCGAACAGTTCACAAATCTAGATACTGCGCGAAATATCAGCTTGCCAAATGAAGGCCCACAATAAGGCCCCTATCAAACTGATAACTCTGATAACTGTGTCTCACATAAGCACACGACATCTCCGGGTTTTCGACTGGGATCATTCAACATCTGACGCTGTTCGCTTCCCATGTATACCCTACCAGGACTGATAACAACACTACACACAAACAGCACCAATGCACACCAGTAGTCTTCCTTCTGGTCACAAGGAATTGCTACACCAACCATTTGCACACGCACTCATTGTGCTTATATGTAGGAAGTAATCATCAAGCAGCGTGGACCATACTCAATCAGAAACTGTTGTTTTCTAGATCTTTCTAACTGAAAGATTCACTCTCTTGACGTTTCTTTACTGAGCTACGCATCTTGAATCATCGGGAATAGTATAAGAGGAAATTTTGTATGAACGCAACCTGACATTCCACATACACTATCTGATGAAAAGGATCCGCACATTACTATGTAATGCGGCATTGACCGCTAAATGTCTCGAGAGGTGGACCCTCTAATTTAAAAGGAAGTGTGTGTTGCTGTTTTCCCAGTACAGAAGCATTAACAGCAGAAGGGGTAGGTCAGGAGAGCTCAGTGACGTGGAAAATCACTCATATATGTAACAAATCAGTCAGAGACATTTCAAGCCTTCTAAAGCTGCCCAAAGTGACTGTTGGTGACGTGATAGCGACTTGGAAACGCGAAGGATTAACCACAGCTAAACCAAGAACAGGCAGACCTCATGTACTGACGGACAGGGACCGTCGACCATTGTGGAATGTGATCGTTAAACATAGCATGAAATCAGGGAATGGGATAGCTCGTGAAGTGCTACCAGCAATCCAACTAGCAGGGTGAATGTCGTCGGGAGTTACGAAGACCAGGGTATAATGGTCAAGCAGTTCCTCGTGAGGTACACATTTATGCAGTCAACGTTAAGCGATGCTTGTGGTGCTGTAAAGATCGATCGCACTGTGTAATGGATGACTGGAAACGAGTGATTTGGCGTGATGAACCACACTTACCCCATAACAATGCAGCGGAAAGATTTGGGTTAGGCAGATGCCTCGAGAACGTTGCCTGTCATCATATGGAATGCCGACAGTGAAGTTCGGTGGAGAGGCGTAACAGGTGTGACAGTTCTAGAGTCATTCAAAGAAGTCTACTATCAATAGCGAGTAAATGCTCGTATCATGCAATACTACTTAGACGACTTTAACCTCCAGAAACTGGGATATCTATGGATCCATTGCGAGAGATACAGTCAGCCATGAAAAATACTTTTTTAACACGTTTTCTGAAAACTGTCTTGAGTAGCTAGCTCGGCAGCCCACACGCAATGGAAATATCTTAGACCTTATAGCTACAAGTAGGCCGGACCTTATCGACAATGACAGTGTAGGAACAGGAATTAGTGATCGTCATGTCATTATAGCAACTATGCTGACGAAAGTTAACAAATCAGTCAAGAAGGTTAGCCGAGTGTTTCTACTACATAGAGCAGAGAAGCAGTAATTAGCATCTCACTCAGACAGTGAACTGGCATCACTAGTTCCAATAAGATGGATGTAGAGGAATTATGGGCAAAGTTTAAGCATATCGTAAATCGTGGTGTGGAGAGTTGTGTGCCTAGTAAGTGGATAACGGATGGGAAAGACCCACCATAGTTTAATAAGGAAATTCGGAGGATACTGAGGAAGCAGTGGCTGTTGCACTCTAGGCTCAGAAGGGAACGCATGAATGACGACAAATGAAGGTTCGTAGAGATTCGTGCGTCTGTGAAAAAATCTATGCGCGAAGCATACAACACCTGCCACCGTCACATCTTAGCAAAAGATTTGGCAGAGAACCCAAGGAAATTCTCGTCTTATGTAAAATCGCTAAGTGGGTCTAAGGCTTCCATTTAGTTCCTTGTTGGCCAGTGTGATGTGGCAGTTTAAGGTAGCAAAATGAAAGCAGAAGTTATAAATTTCACGTTCAAGAACTTGTTCACACGAGAGAATCGTATAAACATACCGTCATTTGACCATCGGACAGATTCCCGTGTGGACGACATAGTAATAAGCATTCCTGGAGCAGAGAAACAATTGGAAGATTTGAAAGCAAATAAATCACCAGATCTGGATGGAATGCCAGTCCGCTTTTACAAAGAGTGCTCTTCGCCACTGCCCACTTACCTAGCTCGCATTCATCGCGAATCTCTCGCCCAGCACGAAGTCCCAAGCGACTGGAAAAAAGCGCAGGTGACTCCAGTGTATACGAAGGGCAAACGAACGGACCCGCAAAATTACAGACCAATATCCTTAACTTCTGTTTGCTACAGAATTCTTGAACTTATTCTCATTTCGAATATGATAAAATTTCGTGAGATTGAGAAGTTCATGCCCACGAATCAGCATAGTTTTAGAAGGCATCGCTCGTGCGAAACAGCTTGCCTTTCTCTCATATCATATATTGCGAAATATGGATGAAGAGCTACAGGCAGATTCCATATTTCTACATTTCCGAAAAGCATTGGATATGGTGCCCCATTGCAGGCTTTTAAAAAAGGTACGAGCATATGGAATCGTTTTACAGATATGTGAGTGGCTCGAAGACTTCTTAAGTAATAGAACCCAATATGTTGTCCTCGACGGCGAATGTTCATCGGAGACAAGGGTGTCGTCATGAGCGCCCAGGGAAGTGTAATAGGACCGCTGTTGTTCTCTACAAGCGTAAATGATTTAGCGGACAGGATGAGTAGCAATCTGCGGTTGTGTGCTAATGATGCCGTGCCGTGGTGGACGCTAAGGTGTCGAAGTTGAGTGACAGTACGAAGATACAAGAAAACTTAGAAAAAGTTTCCAGTTGGTGTGATGAGTGGCAGCTAGCCCTAAATGTGAAAAAATGTAAGTTGATGCGGGTGAGTAAGAAGAACAAACCGGTAATCTTCGGATATAGTATTACTAGTGTCCTGCTTGGCACAATCAGGTCATTTAAATATCTGGGTGTAACGTTGCAAAGCGATATGAGATGGAACTAGCATTTGAGAACTGTGGTAGGGAAGGCGAATGGTAGACTTCGGTTTACTGGGAAAATTTTAGGAAAGAGTGGTTCACATTTATAGAGGATCGCTTATAGGAAGCTGATGCGATCTATTCTTAAGTACAGCTCAAGTGTTTGGGATCCATATCAGGTCGGAGTGAAGGGAGACATAGAACCAATTTACAGTAGGTTTGAACAACACATAAGTGTTACGCAGATGCTTCGGAAACTCAAATGGGAATCCTTGAAGGGAAGACGACGTTCTTTTCGGGAAACACTGTTGAGAAAATTTAGAGAACCGGCATTTGGAGCTCAGTGCCAAACGATTCTACTGCCACCAACATACACTGCGGATAAGGATCGCGAAGATACTAGAAATTATGGTTCATACGGAGGCATGTAATCAGTCTGTTTGTGAATGGAACAGGAAAGGAAATGACTATTAGTGGTACAGGGTATCATCCGCCATACACCGTACGGTGTCTTGCGGAGTATCTATTTAGATGTAGACGTATGGGGGTGCTTTTCTTGTTTGGGTTGTAGTCACCTCATTGAGCTTAATAAAAAAAATATTGGGGAAGGATACGATGAAATTTTAAGGCATTGTGTACTGCGTATAGTAAACCAATAGTTAGGAGGCGATGACTGTATCAGCAAGACAATGCACGTTGTCGTAAAGCAACATCTATGAGGCAACGGTTTGTGAACAATAACTTTCCTGAAATGGACTGGTCTGCCTTCCCTACCTAGACCCGATGGAACACCTTTCGGATGAGCTGGTAAGTCGACTTCCCTCCAGATCTCAGCGTCTAACACTACCTTCTCTGGTTTCGACTCTGGAGGAAAAATTTCTTGCCATTCCTCCACAAACATTCAGAGGCCTCATTGAAAGTGACCCCACCGGAGTTCAAGCCACGATAAAAGTGAATGGTGGACATAACCCATATTAATGTCGCCTAATAGCTGTCTGGACCCTTTTGTTCAGATAGTGTGCGAATCTCTCAAAACAAGAAACATTCGTTGGTCCAGTCAGCTGGTTTGTGCAACATAGTGAATAGAAACTACATATAACGATTAAGACAAAAAAAATCTATATTCAAGATAACAGTAAGCGAGGTACGTCACATATCGTTCACGAATATGTCATCTGCCACAATAATCGCGGAAGGGGCCGAAGCATAACGTGATGATCGGAGCCTACCTACGGTCGTACTGATTCCCACACGTGGCCACAGACAGCGTTTTATTCGTACATGAAACGCCCCGTATCTATGAACATTAAACCGCAGTGATTTAAAGCGCAACGGCGTTATTAAATTATTGCAGAAAAGAGTGCTACACGACTGAGAAGTAATTAAAGAAGCCACACTAGAAAGAGGTAACTTACAAAATCTCACACGATCATTTCTTGCATATTACTAGTCAATCTGAGTCCGTTACCCGATAGGGAATATTCGAGAAGCTATAAAAGAGCAGCGCGTTTCACCAGATGTTCATTCCATTACAGTGGCTCAAAATACAAGAGACGCATTGGGCATCATGGAGAGCTGTATCAGTCAGTAAAGAGAACGAACATACATTGCAACAAGAATCAAGTAACGTGTTACTTCCTCGCACATAAGATTCGCGAATGATCATATTGGTAGAATCAGATTAATAATGGTACTCATCGTTACCATTCAAATCCAAAAGGTGAAATGACGACGGTACACAAACTGCTCTCCGCCACACACTCACATACGGTGAATACAGTATACTTTCTCTAGATGTATACTACACATGGGAGGAAAAAAATCTCTGCGCAACATTTTATTCGTGCATTGTAAAATAAGAATTATCCGTTTCCTGGGGCACAAGCTCCCCATTTACATTTACTTGTATACTCTACAAGGCACTACGAGATGGCCGTAATGAGTCTTGTCTTCGCGATCCGTATGGGAGGGATAGGTAAGGGCTGATGGTACTATATACTCCTAGACTGCTTAATTAATATTGGTTCTTGAAACTTTGTAAGTAAGCTTTCGTGAGATGATGGGCGTCTATCTCCCAGCGTCTACCAGTTCACGTTGTTCAACGTCTAAGTGATACTCTCTCCCTGATAAACCGAACTTTTGACCGTTCATGCTGACTTTCTTCTTAAACGTTCTTTAGCGATGATGGATAACGCGTTCTAAGACCATAAGTACAGAATCGTTATGCGAATCTTATAAAATGGCCGTAAGCTTTGAGGCAATCAAACGACGCATGTGGTTGAAGATACTCGTTTGGTAAAATGACGTGTACTGCCGCGTGAAGAAGTCCACAACTGCCTGCTGCACGTCCTCATTCGACAGGAATCGTCGGCACTTCAAGGTCTTTTTTAGGGGAGCGAAGGAATGAAAATCACGTGGGGAGCCATCAGGACTATAGGGCGGGTTCTAGAGTGTTTCTCACTTGAGTCTGCGTAACTTCTGCGTTACGACATTCGCTCTATGGTGATGTGCGTTATCGTGAAACAGTAGCCTCCTCGGCGCAGTTTTCCTGGACGTAATTTCTGCAGCGTTTCGCAGTACCGGTCTCCAATCGTGGAGATTACAGGTTCCTTGATACCTGTCTTGTGTCGAATCCTGACCAGCACGGGACTTGGCGCATCATTCCACGACGCTGGTTTTTAACAGCCATGCACTTGCTTCTGTCTACAACGATATCTGCCAGTCTTCTGGCAGTCGAACAAGGAATAACAGCGCGTTAGCCCTGTTCTGACGTAGTTAGTAATAACGCCGCCATAGTTAGTTTCCGCATTTAGTTCACGCACGTCGGAAAGGCAAGAGTCCCACACTAATCCCTTGCCTACATGTCGGTGCCTATATACCCACACCGAAGTCGTGCTACGTTGCATATACACTGCAGCAACGTCTTGAGATGGAAACTTCCTGATCACCCCTTACAGTAAAGGTCCACCTCCGTAACTGAGTGGTCAACGTAGATGGCTGCCGTGCGGATGGTCCGGGTTCGATACCCGGTACTTTCATGGATTTGTGTGTTTTTTTGGGGGGGATGGGGGGGAGGGGGGGCTAGATGGGGTGCACTCAGCTTAGGGATGTCAACTGAGGGGCTCCTTAACTGAATAGTAGCAGCTCCGCGGTCTGGAAAATCTGTATAGACGGTCGGGAGAGTTGTGTGCAGACTACGTGCCCCACCATGTCGCATAACGCTGCAAGGCAGAAGATGACATGGCGACCAGTACACACCTTCACGGCCTGACGAAGAGCTCGTTTTTTTCTTCTTATGATAAAGTAATTTAATCTGAATGTTGCCGTCTAGACGCTTTCTACAGTGCAATAGGATATTCACTCTACGACGAGCTCATTTGTATACTCCAAGGAATAAATCTCACTGTTGAAGGCTCAAAAAGTTTTTACTCCCTGTGGTAACCCAAGTAACTACTGCCTTTTAAGTCCTCGAAATATAAGGTCACTCCATGGCGACCAATTCCAGTTTCGTAGTTAAAATCTCGGTCGTTACTAAACCATATTAAGATGGCTCAACGGATCCCATTCCTCTCTCTAAAAGCCTGTTGGATGTCCTAGTTTAGGTGGTGTTCGTTATTCACTTCTTCAGTGCCGCAGCTTGGACAGCTATAGCGGGTGTCCGTGGCTATATCTCTCATATTAATTTGCCAACGAAGAAGAAAAATTCGACCGAATAAATTGTAGCAATTTTCCAAAAGATATTTCCTTTACCGAATAAGGAAGCCATTAACAGTGAAAGAGAAATAGAGGAGGCTCCCAGGAAATGGAAGGAGAGCGAGACGCGGCGTGCAGACGCCGGCGCCGCTGTAGCTCGTTAAAAGCTGTGCAAAAATTTAATAAGGAAGCGAAACACAGGAATGGGGGCGGCGCGGAGGCGCCGGTCGCGGTCGACCGTCTCGCAGCGGCAGTAAGGGTTGCAGTGGGGGCTGCCACCCCGGAAGACTTGAGTGACGTCTAGCTGATAACGCGTTGCGTCAACGAAACATTTTAACTGACGTTCCATTAAACACAATAATGCGGGAAATACCGTATTTGAACTTTTGTCTCCTTATACGGTGTGTTTCAAAAAGAGATATCCTGTTCCACAATAGTATCGGTACGCATGCTACATCATTCGCTACCTACACTGAAGATTCAAAGAAACTGGTACACCTGCCTAATATCGTGTAATGCTCCCGCGAGCACGTAGAGGTGCCGCAACACGACGCAGCATGCCTTCGACAAATGTCCGAAATAGTGCTGGAGGGAATTGACACCAAGAGTCCTTCAGCGCTGTCCATAAATCCATAAGAGAACGAAGGGGTGGAGATCTCTTCTGAACAGCATCCCAGACATCCCAGATATGTTCAATAATGTTCATGTCTAGGGAGTTTGGTGGGCAGCGGAAGTGTTTAAACTCAAAAGAATGCTCCTGGAGCCTCTTTGTAGCAATTCTGGACGTGTGGGGTGTTGCATTGCCCTTCTGGAATTGCCCAACTCCGTCGGAATGTACTATGGACATGCATGGATGCAGATGATCAGACAGTATGCTTACGTACGTGTCAGTGTCGTATCTAGATGTATCAGAGGTCCCATATCTCTCCAACTGCACACGCCCCACACCATTACAGAGCCTCTACCAGCTTGAACAGTCCCCTGCTTACATGCAGGGTTCATGGACTCATGAGGCATGAGGTTGTCTCCATACCCGTACACGTCCACCCCCTCGATACAATTTGAAACGAGACTCGACCGACCAAGTAACATATTTCCATTCATCAACAGTCAAGTGTCGGTGTTGACTGGCCCATGTGAGGCGTAAGGCTTTGTGTCGTGCAGTCATCATGGGTCACGAGTGGGCCTTCAGCTCCGAAAGTCCACATCGATGATGTTTCGTTGAATGGTTCGCATGATGACACTTGTTGATGGCCCAGCATTGAAATCTACAGCAACTTGCGGAAGTGTTTTATTTCTGTCTCGTTGAACGATTCTCTTCAGTAGTCATTGGTCCCGTTCTTGCAGGATCCTTTTCCGGCCGCAGCGACGTCAGAGGTTTGATGTTTCACCGGATTCCTGCTATTCACGGTACTCTGAGCAGTGTAACAAAGGAAGAAGTGATGAATATCTGGTCTCGAACGTGAATTAATTACTCCAATCACCTCTGAGAACTATGAATATTCTTTCAGAATCGAATACTCTGCGATGAAGAGGTCTCAGTAATTCGATTCAAACAGCAATGTCTTGAGAATACGAATGTCTTATTTTCTGACTCGCTTGGACTGCGGAAATTGCTGTATGTATCAGGGAATTTTTTTTTCCTTTTTTATCATTGTGATTCATAATTTCTAGCTGATTTTATATCAGTGGCCGAGGTAACCTGTCAATGAAGTGCCCTCTCTTTAATATGCTCAATTAATACTGGAAATCCAGAATGAGATTTTCACTCTGCAGCGGAGTGTGCGCTGATATGAAACTTCCTAGCAGCTTAAAACTGTGTGCCCGACCGAGACTCGAACTCGGGACCTTTGCCTTTCGCGGGCAAGTGCTCTACCATCTTGCCCGCGAAAGGCAAAGGTCCCGAGTTCAAGTCTCGGTCGGGCACACAGTTTTAATCTGCTAGGAAGTTTCAATACTGGAAATAATTGTATGATGAGAATTTACTTGCTTTCTACGTGAAATGTGTGTCAAGTCTAGATTGCCTTTTGCATCTCTTGCTGTTACGCTTAATGAAATAAAAATATCAGTAATGAAAGTAAAAGATACTTAACTGCTTAGTTTTTAATTTTTTTTCTTTTTTTGTAGGGAGGTGCCTCCACGTACAACACACCGTGACCGAAGTTTAGATATTTGCACTAGTTCTGCTTAAATTTTAATTTTATTGCTGGAATATTTTAGTTTAGTCATTCTATTTATTATGTTCCTCCAAAATTTTAGATCTTTTCTTTTCAGAAATCTGGTTTTGGACTAAAACCACTTTGCGCAGTAAACTCAGATTTATCTTCCTCCATTACGTTCCGAAGCGCAGCAACGGTTTTTTCAGTAACACATGATTAAGCCATGCCTGAGCAGCATGCGTCTTTAATATTGTACATATGTCTTCGAAGTTCCTTGAAACACCTGTATGTGCTACAGCATGTGCAAGATGTTCAAGTACCTGAGAGGTTTACTTGAAACTTTCAGCCACTGCTCGTCTGTCTACTTGCAAACAGTACCACAAACCTTGAAGATAACTGATCATCGGGTACTGCGAAACTAGTAGTTGAGGACAGAGCTTTGCTCTACAGTGCGTGAATTGACTGGTCGAAACATGGACAGAATATAGTTTGTGTTGTCAGACTGGAGTCTCTCTTATCGAAACGTACCTTTAAGATTTCCGTTATTTTGAGCATATACTGTCCTCTTTTCTTGAATTCATCTCCGTGGCTATGGAAAATCTAACTTACTGAATTTCTATTATTTATAGATGGTCATTCCTTGCTTACAAAGGGTCATGTTCATACCAGTGAAACAAATACATACCTTCTCATAACTGGAGTCAAAATAAAGGAACTGCAGCACCTCGAGACAACATTTCGAAAAAGTGGGTTCAACCAGAAACAAATAAGACACGCACTCAGACAGACTGCGCCAAGAGAACAAGAAGAAGAAACAGAAAAACACAAGTCATTGACGTGCATTCCGTTTGGCGGAAACACCTCAAGAAAAATCGGTAGAATCCTGGGGAAACACGATGTGAAATGTGTATTCCGGCCCCCTGCAAAAACCTTGACTCTACTGGGTTCAGTGAAAGATGACATAGGCCTTCGAAAACCAGGCGTTTATCAAATTCCCTGTCAGTGCGGAAAATCATACATTGGGGAGACAGTCCGCACTGTAGAAGAGAGGTGCCGCGAACACAAGCGCCATACCGAATTACGCCAGGCCACTAAATCAGCCGTGGCTGGCCATTGTATAAAGACTGGCCGTACTATGGACTATGAAAAGACAAATATACTCTGTCAGTCCTCCTACTTCTGGGACAGCGTTACTAAAGAGGCCATTGAAATCCGACTACAGGACGCTCTAATTAATAAAAACAGCGGCCTTCAACTTAGTCAGGCTTGGAACCCTGCACTCAGCCTGGAGAGAAAGATGCGGTCCCAGAGATCGAGGACCGCCCCCGACGGCGGCAGCAGGGAGACTGCAGACCCCAGTTCAGACCCAGGCACCGCTTCCCCCACCACCTCCAGCAGCCGCCGCGCCGGCCGCACCGAAGACACCAGAGAGGAACGGTGGAGGGGGTAACGGCCAGTATATATAGGGCGCCGAGAGGAACAGTACAGCATTCGTCAGGAACCACCTGAAGATGGCAGCGTGACGTCTGCCGAAATATTGTGGAGAAATTACAACACTATCCGCTCGCATACCCGAGAACTGTTCAAACTGGAAATACGCCTGGAAAACTTCAGATCGCAAAGGAAGTTCTATTTAAATGCAAATGGTTTGTTACAGATCGCCTAATTAAGCTGTGAACTTACATTGTCTGCCAGCAGCGTACAATCTGTGCATCATTAGCCCGTGATTTTCGATCATAAATTAGTTTTACAGTGCCATTTGATTCTGCACACTGTGTGAGCTCTTGCAGTGCTTTGTGTGGCACAGGTGCTGCTCGCTGCGTTTAACCGTCTGAACTTTGCAACGACCTACAAACACCTGACGGGTTTCTTTCCGTCTGTATGTTGTAATACTTCTGAGCGAGAATTGTAAGCCGTACTGAACTGTGAATTAATTAGGGAGTCTCATCATTTCAGACATTTCATACAATCCGTAGTTTTATTTACCAAAATTAGCCTGAACTCCAGTTTCTTCTTCTACAGTACGTTGGTAATTCGGAGCAGCCAAGCAAGAAGCGACCAGAATTTGTAACTCACTCACAAATTGGATGGTTATGCGGAACTGATATTTCAAGGAGGCTAAGCTCCAGATTAGGTACACTTTTGTCACAACGTAACACGCGGCAAATACAGCACGAATTACACAGCCGAGTCACATTAATGTGACCACCGTCTATGTTCGACGTCACCGTGCAATAGCCACTAATAGACGTAAGGCGACAGAAGCAGCAGTGGAGAGTACATAGGCCGTGTCGGGGAGGAAGGGAAGCGGAGAACAGTGCAGTCGTTGTCGAAAAGTAAGTTTTTAAGCTGTTCGCGTGCCGCCGTGGTTTAAGCATACCTTCCATGGCAAAATGGCGCTATCGAAAGAGGCGCCGAGGAAACTGGTGCACCACGGGCCATAGATGACAGGTAAAAGACGGCTGGGGAGATACGAGGGTCACTCCAAAAGAAATGAACACTATTTTTTTAAAAAATCCATCTTTTATTTTACATGTTTGAAATTTTTACAGTGTGTAGATACATCCTTTAGGAACAATATTTTCATTTCTCCACATAATTTCCATCCCTCTCAACTGCCTTACGCCATCTTGGAACCAGCTCCTGCATACCCGCACAGTAAAATTCTGGACCAACCTGTTGGAGCCACTGTTTGGCAGCGTGCACAAGGGAGTCATCATCTTCAAACCTTGTTCCACGAAGAGAGTCTTTCAGTTTCCCAAAGAGATGATAGTCACATGGAGCCAGGTCAGGACTGTAAGGCGGGTGTTCCAGTGTTGTCCATCCGAGTTTTGTGATCGCTTCCATGGTTTTTTGACTGACATGTGGCCGTGCATTGTCGTGCAACAGCAAAACATCCTGCATTTGCCGATGTGGTTGAACATGACTCAGTCGAACTTGAAGTTTCTTCAGTGTCGTCACATATGCATCAGAATTTATAGTGGTTCCACTTGGCATAATGTCCACAAGCAAGAGTCCTTCGGAATCGAAAAACACCGTAGCCATAACTTTTCCAGCAGAAAGTGTGGTTTTGAATTTGTTTTTCTTGTGTGAATTTGCATGATGCCACTCCATTGATTGCCTCTTCGTCTCTGGTGAAAAATGATGGAGCCATGTTTCACCATCTGTCACAATTCTTCCAAGAAATTCATCTCCACCATTCTCGTACTCTTCCAAAAGTTCGCTGCATACCGTTTTTCTTGTTTCTCTGTGAGCCACTGTCAACATCCTGGGAACCCACCTGGCACAAACCTTTTTTAACGCCAACACTTTCAGTATTCTGCAAACACTTCCTTCCCCTATCCCAACGTAGCATGACAATTCGTTCACTGTGACGCGTCTGTCAGCAGTCACCAATTCGTTAACTCTCTGCACATTGTCTGGAGTGTGTGCAGTACGAGGCCTGCCGCTGCGAGGTCAATCCTCAGTATTTCCGTGCCCGCTTTCTTCACGTAACCTGCTTGCTCACCGACTAACTGTACTGCGATCGACAGCAGCATCTCCATACACCTTTTTCAACCTCTTGTGGATGTTTCCCAAAGTCTCGTTTTCACAGCACAGGAATTCTATGACAGCACGTTGCTACTGACGAACGTCAAGTGTAGCTGCCAACTGGAAGACATACTGTGACGGCGTCACTCACTGTAACAGGTTGAACTAAGTTTGAAAACAATCGGGAAGGATGTATCTACACACTGTAAAACTTCCACACATGCAGAATGAAAACTGTATTTTTACAAAAATAGTGTGCATTTCCTTTGGAGTGATCCTCGTATGTACGGGTGAATGAACGCGCAACTGTTTAGCTGCTGACCTCCCATTTGAACCAAGGGCCTACCAACAGTGTCTGCTGAACGATCGTTCAGCGAACGTTTCTGCGTTTTGGCTTCCGCAACAGGTGCATGGCTCGTGCACCCATGCTGAGTGCTGTTCATCGGCGACAGGAGTTGGAACATGCACTCAGGCGCTCAGTCCGGAACCGCGGGACTGCTACGGTCGCAGGTTCGAATCCTGCCTCAGGCGTGGATGTGTGTGATGTCCTTAGGTTAGTTAGGTTTAAGTAGTTCTAAGTTCTAGGGGACTGATGACCACAGATGTTAAGTCCCATAGTGCTCAGAGCCATTTGACCCATTTTGGAACATGCACGCCAATGCGGCAACTGGACGTCCACTAAGCGCCGAGAGGTGATGAATCACGTTTTATACTCCGTCGAACAGATAGGCGTTGGCGTGTACGACCCTGCAACAATCGTCGGTATAGTCCAGGCCGGAGGAGGGAGAGTTATGTTCAGGGAATGTCTTCGTGGCTCCCCCTGGGTGATCTCGTCATTCTGGAAGGCACCATGGATCAACACAAGTACGCCTCTATCCCTGGGGAGAATGTCCACCCCTGCATGGAGGTTCTTCTTTCCCCGGCACAGTGGCATCTACGAGCAGAACAACGAAATGTTTCACAAAGCTCGCAAACTACGTGTGTGGCTCGAAGAACACTAGGATGACCCTCCCGCACTCTTGGCCACCAAACTCCTCGGGCTCAAACCCAATCGAGAATCTGTAGGGCCACCCTGATCGTACTGCTCGCACTATGGATCCTTAGCCGAGAAACCTAGCGCAGCATGACGACGGCATTGGAGAGGGTAGGTTCCACATTCCATATTCCTCTCGGTACCTTCCAGAAGTTCTTTGACTCTCTTCCTGCACGTCTGTGCTGCAAAAGGTGGTTATTTAGGCTAATGACTGGTGGTCACATTAATGGGACCATACGACGGTCGGCCGAATATAGCGTTGTCTTCAGGCAGGATCGCGGTGTTTCCTTTCCATTCTCATTCCAAGACAGCAAAAGTACAGTCTAGAGAAAACAACTGCTGCACAGAATCACCTAATAACAGGTTGAAATTAACGCCACAGGTAACTAGTGGAGATACAAACTATAACAGTGTCAAGTTAATACAAATAATTACCACTAAAATGTTTTGTGAAGCCAGAATCAGACGTTGTCAGGTAAACATTTCGCCAGTGTTACAGATAAATTATAGTGGCATTTAAAGTGATTCGGAAGCATTTAGTGCTGGGTTGTTTCGAAATCTAAGTTTACCCTTAAACGATCCACTTCAAGCTTGTAGTTTTTTTTACGCACAATCTACATTCCATGCACCCCAGGAAAGGCAATTCAATGTGCGACGTATGTTATAACAGTGGAGTTGAGACAAGATCTGGAAACACAACTTTTAATTGGACTAGTATCAACTGTAAAAAAATAATAGAATGGTTTTATACGTATATTTTTGTTTATTATCTCCAAGACTTGCATAATATCGTTTGAGTATGCGACGTCTAATTTTTAACACTTCGGAACTTAATCAGTCTTAATTAATGTGAGTTATTTAAGCTTAATTCTGCAGTTCGATACAATGGCGAATTCAGACTATTGTGTGCGCTTATCTATAGTAGCGTAATCGAACTTTGTTTGCAAAAAATAGATATATGTTGTCCTCCTCTACGGAAGGTAAAACATAGGAAGGCAGGCAAAGATGTGCACTTGATCCCTATCTGCATCGAAGTGTAATAAGAGGAGTAGCACTGCGTCATCAATTTGAAGCCATGTTAACTGCCCTGAAACATTAGCTTCTGGTGCTTTGACTGTGTGGAGTCGTGAAAGTGTTTTCATCAAAATTGCCAGCTTACGTCGTTTACGGATGCACTAATCGTTCTGATTATAGTCTAAAGTGTAAAGGAATCATATTGCATTCGGGTGTGGACTCGTTCGAGCCATATTTTCTTTAATTTATATGAACTTTAGTTGCGCTGCTTACTCTTCCTGCAGTTGATTTACTTCTATCACTTGACTTTAGATTTACTATTAATCCAACTCGAAAAGCTCTCTGAGTGATCTCCCCGAGAAGGAAAGATTTACTCCTCACTTCTAATGAAATTACGATTTAAAAGCTCAGTGTCAGAAGCTATGGAGATTTCAGTTGTCTCACTTTCCATTTTTATGCACATATCTGAAGTGTGCAGATCGCGACGGAGTTTAGCCGGTCCGGAAAGAGATACGCGTACGACACCCGACTAGGGCGAAGGCGCCGTCAACGGGGACCACTTTTGGATTCCCACGTCTGTCTCTGGGGACTTCTGCAATGTGACCGACACCGACTCCTCATCGTTTGAAACAGACAGGCTCCAAGTCCAGAAAAAGATACATCCATGGCAATACAGAAGCCCAAAATTCATGTCGGGGTGACACAAGATTTAAGAATTTACCAAAACATTTTATACTATCAAAATCACATTGATATTTCTCTGTTCAACACCATTCTTCATATTTCTTTAGCAAATTTAGCAATGGACTACTGAGGGGTATCTGCTGAGAGGCTAGACAAACGGGTGGTTCATGAAATGGAGCAGCAGACATTTCAGTAGTTGTAGGAGCAACAGTCTGTATTACCGACTAATCTGTTCTCGTAACATCAATCAAAACGCCTTGCTCTACTGGTATTGCGAACGGCTGAAAGCAAGGGGAAAATACAGCCGTAATTTTTCCCGAGGGCATGCAGTTCTAGTGTACCGTTAAATAATGACGGCATCCTCTTTGGTAAAATATTTCGGAGGTAAAATTGTCCAAAATTGTCCTCTACTCGGATGTCCGGGCGGGGACTACTGACGACTAGGTCGCCATCACGAGAAACCGACTGGCACTCTACGGATCAAAGCGTGAAATGTTACATCCCTTAGTCTGACAAGTAGGTAAAAAAAATGAAAAAGGGAAATGGATAGGTTGAAGTTAGATGTAGTGGGATTTAGTGTAGTCAGGTGAGAGGAGGAACAGGACTTCTGATACGGTGAACACGGGATTGTAAATACAAAATCAAATAGGAGTAATGCATGAATAGGTTTAATAATGAACTATGAAATAAGAATGCCGGTAAGCCTCTGTGAACAGCGTAGTGAACCCATTATCGTCGCCAAAATAGACACGAAGTCCAGTACAAATTTATGTGCCAACTATCTCCGCACATTACTGCTTAATGTTTTATTACAAATTTTACGAAATTATTTCTATCCACGAGAGAAGAAGGAAATCATACGAGGTGTTTCACTAGGTTAAGTGTTAACTTTTGCTTATTGGTAGAGTACAGGGAAACTGTATTTTCTCTGCAAAGGAGATGCTTTCAAAACACGTGTACATCTATGTTAGAGTGCTTCTCAAGTGTTTGTTATACTTATCAGGTCGGAATTACGTGAAGGAATTGAGTGTATACAAACAAAAGACACAAGTCGTGATTGGCTTCTTTGAATGGCAAGAGAGTAAAACATGTACATTAAGAGTTCTTAAGAGGAGTTGGAATGCCGCAAAATGGTAAAAAATCATATTTTCAGTTTTTTAGTCTATAAAGTAATTTGTAATTTATGCGTAAAATGGTGCAAAATTTCTTACAAAATTCTAATTATAAATATTTGTATTTCATTTTTCAAAACTGTATGTGCATTCAGGAGAGCTACTCAATCTGTGATGCGTTCTCATTCAGACCTTCACATTTCCGAAAATATTGTAGAAGGCTGTGTATTTAACTCTTCTGTTGCAGAAACTATGAGCTTTGGGTTGGCACCATTGTTATAGCAATCATCAGTCTTTATAGATCAGTTCTTGATTTGTAAGTAGGTGTTTTGAGTCTCGATTTTCACTTGAGCCTCGTTCGGTGTTTGTTAACTATATTCTTGTTACTTTTAGTGTTAAAGATCATAGTTTCTACGATGCCGCGTAATGCATCATTATTTAAGAGTGCAAGCTCCGTGGGAACTGAATTACAGAGACCTTCTGTGTAAATGATTTCTAACGTTTATGCAGCTGGAAAATGTGAAGGAGACACACCCACTACTACACCACAAAAAAGTTCTCAAATCACGTAAGTGGATTTACAGATGGTACTTCTAATGACTAGTATGTTTCAGAAGACTTTTGTATTTTTTGTGAGTTTGTCAACAATCGTTTGTGTTATAACCTTTGTGGAGGTCCAGTTGACTTAAAAATAACAAAAATTATTGAACTTTCCTGATACACTACTGTTGTCTGTATCAGGCTATAGTATGCACTGTGAGCAATTGGTAAAGAATATGCCGCAGCTCGAATACTTTGTGCCATAATGAATCGTCCACCTCCACCTGTTAAAATACATGATTACACTGAAGTCATAGGAGACTCTGTAACAGATTTATCTATGGAAGCTGCTGCCACTGAAGCCAAACACACGGTCTAGCCACATTAACGTCACCACCAGCCAAAAACCTGAATAGCCACCTTTTGCAGTGCGAGACGGTCGTGAACAGAGTCATTGAGGTTCTGCATGGAACAAACAGGGATGTGAAATCATTCCAAGTCTAGTGCTGTGAGCAGCTGCGCTAGATTTCTCGATTAAGGATCCATGGCGCGAACAACCCAATCGGTGTGGTTCCACAGTTTCTCCATAGGGTTTAAATCCGTGGAGATTTGTGTACGGGAGAGGACGGTAAACTTATCCTGGTGCTCTTCGAATAAACTCACTCTGGTGTTCTTCAAGCCACGCATGTACGCTGCGAGCCGTGTGCCACGTTGTATTGTCCTACTGGTAGATGCCATCATGCCGAAGAATAATAAACAGTAGGTATGGGCGGACATGGTCCCCAATTGTGTTGATCTGTTGAGCCTTCCAGAATGACGAGGTCATCCAGACTTTGCCCAGATCATAACGCTCCCTTCTGGTTACATACAGTCAGCTTTCAGACGTTTCACGCCGTACACGCCAACGGTCATCTTTCCAGTGGAGCATAAAACTTGATTTGAATTCATTGGACATCCAGTTGCGCTATTAGCGAGGAAATTTCAGACTTCGTTGCCAATGAAGAGCAGTCGTGAAGGGCGCATGAACCTGTCGCCTACTGCGGAGGTCCGTAAGCAACAATGTTCGCTGAACAGTCGTTGGTAGCCTCTTGATTCCTCTGGACGGCCAGTTGCTTAAAAGCGACACGTCCATTCACCCGTACACATCTCCACAGCCTCTGTTGATCCTTGTTGTCTATGAGCCGTGGTACAACAGAGTTTCCTCGGCGCCGGTTTTCAATAGTACCGTTTTGCCATGCATGATATGCTTTAACCACGGAGGCACGGGATGAACTTAACCGTTTCGTAAATGTTTCTATTCTCGGTCCGAAAGTCAATGATCATACACTTTTGGATGTCAGATAAATGGCTCCGTTTCCGCATTACGACAACGACTGCACTGTTTCCCTCGTCCCCCAGACACGATTTATACAGTATACCCACGACTGCCAGTGCTGCCACCTGCCATCTGTTGGCGGTTATTTCACGTTGAGGTCGAACACAGGCGGTGGACACATTAATGTGACTGGACCATGTACTATCTGAAGAGACTTCCTAACGTATTTACGAGGCGTGTTTTTTAAGTAAGGTCCGTTTTGTTGTAGACACCTGCAGTTCGCGCGCGTACCGCAACGAGCACGTGCGTCGTGTACCGGCATGCCTCGGGAACAACTGCGCTCAGTTTCAGCTCTGCAGCTAACCTGTACCGTTCTGTTCTGCGCTTTCAAAATGTGTAAGACCATCAACTCGCCCGCCGTGTGTGAGGTTGGCTCAGTGATAACGGTTTTTGTCAGCAGGGAACCTGTCTGCTGCAGAAATTCATCGACAGATACATTTGCGAAGTGTACGGTGACACTGTTATGAGTGAAAGCAAAGTGCGTAAATGGGTACGAGAATTCAAATGTGGCCGTGACAACGTCCATGATGAGGACCACTCCGGTTGCCCTTCCTTGATTACAGACGATTTGGTGGCTTCAGTTGAAGCGAGGATTCGAGAGAACAGGCGCTTCACAATAACAGGTCTCTCAAACGAATTTCCTGACGTGTCGATATCAGTGCTTTACAACATTGTTTCTGAACACCTAAAGTTTAGGAAACTGTGCTCCCGTTGGGTCCCAAAACTCCTAACAGAGGACCACAAAAACGAAAGGTTTGAATGTGCGATTAAGTTCTTGACTCGTTAACACGAAGAAGGTGACGGCTTCTTGAGTCAGATTTTAGCTGGAGACGAAACATGGGTTTCGCATATCACGCCAGGATCGAAGCGACAGCGAATGGAATGAAGACACACGCACTCACCTGTAAAGGTGAAGGCCAAACAGACTCTATCCCAGCGCAAAATCATGGCGTCGGTGCTTTGCGATAGGCATGGTGTTTTGTTAGTCGACTTCATGCAACGATGAACCACTATCAACGCAGAAGAATACTGCCAAACTCTGAGAAAGCTACGCAGAGAGATTCAAAACAAAAGACGTGGCGTACTGACAAAGGGAGTTGCCCTTCTCCATGACAATGCAAGATCTCACACTGCAGGTCAGACCCGCGATTTATTGGACAGTTCTGGCTGGGAAATTTCAGACCACCCACCCTGTAGTCCTGATCTTGCGCCGAGTGATTACCATCTGTTCCTCCACCTCAGACAACACCGCAGTGGCAACTGTTACAACGATGACGGCAGTGAACTCTTGGTTATTGGAGAAGGCGGCAAGTTTTTATGAAGAGGGTATTTTAAAATTAATTGAGAGGTATGATACATGTTTCAGCAAACTTGGTAACTATGTCGGAAAATAGAGTGAAGTATGTACTTTCTGAAAATAAATTTACTTTTTTGAAATAACCTTTAGTTGTGTACTGCTATTCAAACCGACCTTACTTAAAAAACACGCCTCATATATTAGATGTTACATTTGTTCTCTTTTTCAGAAAATCTTTTCTTGCAACTAGGAGTCTGCATTCTATATTGTCTTTACTTCCTGAACCGTCTATTATTTTGCTCTACAAGAAAAAAAGCCTTATCTACAGCATTCCATTATACTTGTCTTACTTTTGCTGATATTCATCTCTATCCATTTCATGCAATTCATTTCCCAAGTCCTCTGCCGTCTGTGACAGAATTACAGCATCGTCGGTAAACTTCAAAGGCTTTATTTCTTCACCATGAACTTTAATTAAATAAATTTCATCTTTACTTTGCATTACTGCTTGCTAAAGTTACAGATTGAATAACATGTGCCAGCCGCTGAGGCCGAGCGGTTCTAGGCGCTTCAGTCCGGAACCGCGTGACTGCAACGGTCGCAGGTTCGAATCCTGCCTCGGGCGCGGATGTGTGCGATGTCCTTAGGTTAGTTAGGTTTAAATAGTTATAAGTTATAGGTGCTGATGACCTCAGATGTTAAGTCCCATAGTGCTCAGAGCCATTTGAACCATTTGAATAACATGTGAGACAAGTTACAAACTAGTCCCCCTTACCGCATCCCTTTCATTCACGTCGTCCATTATAAAAGCGTTGTTCAAAAATACAGAAACACCGCGAGAAATGCATGCTTGAACATAAATGCAGATGCGAGTCAAGCCTGCAGGTTGTGCTGTTGTACTTAACTTCGCACGGCACATTTTCAGTGCCATCGGTATGTTGCAAATGTCATTCTTGGTCAGAACTGATCCGGCGTAACATAAAGCGCCTGCACGCCGGCCTAGAACAAAACGGTAGAGAGGGCTTTGAGACGTCAGCCAATAGTACGCTGACTAGGACCGCACCATGGCAGGAGTGGCCCCTATACGAAGATCCGTACCAGATCGGGTTGAGGGAGGAGATAGAGAAGATCCAAAGAAGAGCGGCGCGTTTCGTCACAGGGTTATTTGGTAAGCGTGATAGCGTTACGGAGATGTTTAGCAAACTCAAGTGGCAGACTCTGCAAGAGAGGCGCTCTGCATCGTGGTGTAGCTTGCTGTCCAGGTTTCGAGAGGGTGCGTTTCTGGATGAGGTATCGAATATGTTGCTTCCCCTACTTACACCTCCCGAGGAGATGACGAATGCAAAATTATAGAGATTCGAGGGCGCACGGAGGCTTTCCGGCAGTCGTTCTTCCCGCGAACCATACGCGACTGGAACAGGAAAGAGAGGTAATGACAGTGGCACGTAAAGTGCCCTCCGCCACACACCGTTGGGTGGCTTGCGGAGTATAAATGCAGATGTAGATGTAGAATGCAAGCGCCGCTCTGCATAGCCGCGGCCTCACTAGAAGACGAATGGTTCAAATGGCTCTGAGCACTATGGGACTTAACATCTGTGGTCATCAGTCGCCTAGAACTTAGAACTACTTAAACCTAACTAACCTAAGGACATCACACACATCCATGCCCGAGGCAGGATTCGAACCTGCGACCGTAGCAGTCTCGCGGTTCCCGACTGAGCGCCTAGAACACTAGAAGACGAGCCGCGATAAAAACGATATGGCGGTGACTTGTGAACTGTTATTATTTGCTTGCTTGGGAAATATATGCATCGAAGGACATTGATTATTTGCTTGTCGCCATTTGCTTGCGACCCATCTTTGTAATTACGCAAAGTATTGTCAGTTTAATTTACTGCAAGAAACTCCAATAACAAGATTTGCTTGAGTTGTCCGAGAAAACAGCTTCCTATGCACCCTATATTAGAAGAGTGGGCAGGACACGACAATAACATTGTTCTGTGTAGTTGTGAATGCATTATGTCAGAGTTGGGTGCATTCGAACGTGGGCAAATTCTTGGTGCTCGTATGGTGGATGCCAAAGTGATTGGTGGTTCAAGAGGTACCTAGAGTGGATTTATACCGCATCCAGGGAAAGCGGTAAAACATCATCCGCTAAGTCACAACGCGGAGCAAAGTGTGTATTTAGTGACTCAGACGGACCGTCGCTGGAGAGGTCTATGACGAAAAGTGAGAGGACGACAGCTGGAAAGTCACTGCAGAGCTAAATGTCGCACACGTGAACCCTGTCAGCAGCAAAACAACACGAAGTTAGCTAGGAGTTGCACGGCGAGCTGTAATTGCAAAACCACTCGTCACTGATGGAAATGCCCGTAACAGAAAAACGTGGTGCTGAACCCATACAACCTGGACTATGGAGCAGTGTGAGGAATGGTCGAATAAGTCTTGCTTCAAACTATTCTTCACTTCTGGCCGATTTATGGTCCCGGGAGTGAAATAGGTGGGGGTTCGGTGATGTTTTCGACAGCTATTTTGTTGTGCCACGGGCCACACTCTGCAAGATCGAATTACTGCCAATGGTTACGGGACCAATTTGTCTGATCAGATCCGTACCAAATTTGTTCCCCAATGGTGACGCAAGACCCCTGTTCACACAGTTCACATCATCCAGTACTTGCTTCGTGAGCATGAAGGAGAATTGTCGTATCCCCCCTCGCCACCACACACACCAGATCTCAAAACTATTCAGCCTTGATGGTCTATCCATCTCCATCATCGTTACCTGAACGGCCGCTGGAAGAGTAGTATAAGATTCTCTTGAAGCCATGCAGGACCTATATTTATCTATTCCGAGACTGCTGTAAGCTGTTTTCAACGACAACCGTTTTTCTATATCGTATTAGACATGGTAATGTGTTTTTTGTGTTTCCATATTTTTGTCCGCCTCTAACTGAAGTCTGGTTCTTACTCACGTTGTAGGTAACCTTCCGCTCGGTGTATTTTGTCCTTGAGCATTGTATAACTTCTCCAGTCAATATTTTCAAATGCTTCGTTACATCCATAAATGCTAAGAATGTAGGTTTGCGTTCTACATCTGTCTTCCAAGATAAATAAGAGGGTCAGTACACTTTCCGTGTTCTTACATTTTCCCCGGAACTCAAACTGATGACTCAAGCTGATGTTACTCTTCTGTAAACAATTCTTGTTATTATTTTGTTACAATGGCTTATTACGCTGACGGAACATGTGATATTTGCAAATTCAGTGAATTTCTTTGATGCCTTACCTGTCTTAAAACGGAAACCTATGCTGCGTTACAACATCTTCTGTTTCAAAGTGTATTTAACTTGTAATTGGATTTTGACAGCACTTCTACGTAATTTGATTTAACTTAGCGGTTATTGATGTTTAGTAAAGTAACAATGTAACAGATAGACTATTAAATATAGTATTGACAAGATTTTCTCGATGTTTAACCGTTTTAAATTTCAGTTGAATATTTGTTCCTAGATACACGGCAATGTTGTACCTCGGAACGCTTTTTCACTTTTGGGAAAGCATTACTTTTCCAGAGTAGCTTCTGTAATTTCAGAAAGAGACTGCACAACACAAAAAATGAATCCATCAGTTAACAATGGAATTAGAAAATGTATTACACTTCTATTAAATAGCTCGCTAGAGGAGCAACACTCTCCCCTACTGTAGGTAAGAATAGCAGAAATGATAGAGCCAAGGGAAAGTGGAGGATCGAAATGAAGGCCTGGACTGGGACATAATGAGGGAAGTTTGGCTGTATTAGATAATAATGTTGCATGTTATGGCTGCTTTCATGATACGAGGCTATTGAATTTGTAGAAAGGGATGATTTGTAATCTAGGTACTGAGTTAGTTTCAGTTTCAGTAAAGCCATCGTGGCACACTAGGACGAAAACTTAGACGGAGGATGACTGTGTTAGTACTGTATTTTCAAGGCGTACGTGAGGTGCCTAGAAGCTCATGGAAATAAAAACAGTGTCCGGAAATGTGGAGTAGACTAGAGTACTAAATGTTGAGAGAGCAAGTACGATAAGTTGTGATTCCCATGGGTGCTGACAGAATTCCACAACTTGCTCAAAATATAGCCCTTGTTGCTATCAATAAGATTATCAGCCAGCCTCATTAACAGTGAACTCCTTCAGAAAATACAGTTGCAGTAGCGAAAAGCTGCAGCATGGCGCTTTCTCTCATTACATTTCATTGCTTTTCCCTCTGATAACCAATGTTCCGTCACCGCGGATTTGTCGAATTGTTAGAACCATGTGTGACTGCGGTGTTCCACATACTGCCCCTGAACATGACCAATACTTCTACCAATGTATGCTTTAATATAGCGGCGTGGAATCTTAGCCCAACAGCCCCAGATCATCCTTAAAAGAACCAACAGGGCTCTAATCTTAAGTAACGGATGACACACAGTATGGGCGTAAGAACTCATAAATTTTCCTTCATGTATATCATACCCTCCCAGCATATGGCGGGAAACTTCTCATGTAAATTTGTCTTGCTGTACTTCTGGTGAGGACCCAAACTCAAAGGCGTGGTGGATCTGCTTCTCAGAGAATCTGTTCTGTTTAAACACAGACTTAAGTTTTTCTGTTTCCTATGTTAACCTTTCCGCATTAGTTATGGTGTATGCTCTTCGGACTAGCGTCCTAAGGCCCCAGTGCGTTGCTACTGCGGATAATAGTCGCACACAGGAGCCGGCCAGTATGCGTATGCTTGCGGTGAATACTATACCCGATCGTGCGATCATTCCGTTTGTAAATGAGAACTTCCAAAAAGTGGGATGCTTTCCATCGGTGACATAACCATTTTCACGAAGAATGTATAAAGAATATTATCTAATGGGAGTGATCTTTAGCAAACTGACTGGAAGACAAAGGGGGTTCTTTACTGCTTGGAATTACGAGCGGGGAACATTGCCCAGCTATCGAGTCGTAAATGAGTTCTTTTAAGACAAAATTTAATAGTGGGGAGCAGGCTGTTGCAGGCACTTTGAGGGGCTGTGCTAATTAACTTCGCTCGTCAAGTCGCGATGCCGGAGGCGTCTGCGACTGACTTCTGCCGTTTCTCAGTGTTCCGCGAGAAGCCAGCGCGGAAACACGCCTGAGAGCGAGAGTGAAACGAAAGATACACACAAAGCAGACAATCTGCTGGAAAGTAGAGCACTACGAAAACTTAACGGACTTGCACTTAGTAAATTGGCAGTGGACACTGCATGGTACACCTGACTGCGTGCGCTGGTAACAAATTGGATGATCAGCGCTATAAGATTGCTCCCTAATGTCTACAAAAATGTTTCGTTTGTGGACAATCATAAGCAAATGCAGAAAGACTTGGACAAAACTTCCACTCGGTTCAATGAATGGCAACTCTCACCAAATGTGGTTAACTGTAGGATAATGGCTACAACTATCAGAAAGAAGCCGATTGCTCCATTATTAGTGATCAGTTGCATATATGGGTATCGTACCCTTACATATGTTCTAGATCGTCTTTTGTTTCACTTATAATCTCTTGGTCATTTACAAAAATTATTTTCTCAAAGGTAACATTATTTATTTTAAAACGTTTTGGTAATGTTTGTCATATATTTCATGAGCACAAAATGTGAGAGAGATTATTGTTCAATGATCGCTATACTCATTCTCTGCCGGCCGGAGTGGCCGAGCGTTTCTAGGCGCTACAGTCTGGAACCGCGCGACCGCTACGGTCGCAGGTTCGAATCCTGCCTCGGGCATGGATGTGCGTGATGTCCTTAGGTTAGTTAGGTTTAACTAGTTCTAAGTTCTAGGGGACTAATGACCGCAGCAGTTAAGTCCCGTAGTGCTCAGAGCCATTTGAACCATTTTGAACTCATTCTCTAAACACTTGTAATCGAAACCCTCACGTGTTCGGACCGTTAAAAAGGGCCTTGAAGAGTGTACGTTTCCTGTCGAACGAGGATGTGCTGCAGGCAGTTACGGAGTTCTGCACGCAGCAGGACGAGTTTTTTTACCAAACTGGTATCTTCAACCTGGGGCGTCGGTTGGATAATTGCCTCACTGTTCACGGCGATTTTACCTGATTAGCATGCCGATTCTGCACTGTACGGCCTTCGAACAGAAACTTTGTGATCGCCCGTTATGTATTTACCGCCTTCTCCTAAAGCTTACAACTATTTTTTCAGACTTCCAAACGTGTTCATGTTATCTGTCACTAATAAACGCGAGGGTTGTTCCAGTCGCCACGGCTCACCCGCTTGCTGCCGAGAGACTAGAACGTGAAACCTAGGATGACTGCAGTCTCTTCGTTGTCCGTAGCGGAGAATTTTTTGTTGGCTACAGCTTTAGGACTGCCAGTAGCTGACGGGAATTTAAATGCGCTTCAGTCTGTCGTAGAATTCCCGCATCCGCGTCCCCCAAGTCAGTAACTTTAGTATCGGCGATGGGTGTTACTTTACTGTATTTGGCACAATACTGTAAGAAGGAGAAGTCCGAATGGAAAATTATTGTCGCGAAGTTAAGATAACGACAGTTTTTTGTAACATTTTATTCCTTGATGAAGTCAGAAGAGTCAACTACTTTTTTATTCGCTTTTGTCTTGGTCAGCTTTGTAGCTGTGACGGTCTACAGGTTTCAGCTCCTATGAGTCATTGTCAGAATATCTATATTAATCCAAAAGTTACACGTCCAATAGTCGCCCAGCACTAGGCGTGTTTACTTATAGATTTCAAGTTATCACAATGGGTGCTACACTATTTGATGTTCAAATGGTTCAAATGGCTCTGAGCACTATGGGACTTAACATCTGAGGTCATCAGTCCCCTAGAGTTCTTAAACCTAACTAACCTAAGGCCATCACACACATCCATGCCCGAGGCAGGATTCGAACCTGCGACCGTAGCAATCGCGCGGTTCCGGACTGAAGCGCCTAGAACCGCACGGCCACCGCAACCAGCACTATTTGACGTAATCACTTTTGTAATATGTTAATGGTCCTGATGATAACGGAGTCAAAACTAATAAATTGTCACAACTCCACAAGCGCATCAAGGCAGTTGCGAATTAAAAAATAGTATTTTTCAAGACAGATAATGTGCTCCAGTTTGACAATGTCACATTTCATTAGAAAAAATTGAAGTTAAATTAGTCGGAACACACACCTTGTGACACTAAAGCTCGAGCCTGTCCCACTACTTGTCAAGACACGTAAATGAACGTTCAAATGAGGTCACATAACGAAGAAAAAGATCCAAACTAATTAAAATCAGGTTTATAGACCTAAGGATTATTGGTCCCGTCGTTACACCTAATACTGCTGAATTTCAGTTTTAAATATCAATTGTGTTTCAATGTCTGTGTAACGTTACATGTAGATTTCTCCTTCTAAGAAGAATCGGTGAGCAAAGAGACCATTATAGTCATATTCCTTACGTTTTGCATAAAAGTATACCGAAATCAGATCTATGATACAACCATCACGAAAGAATTAGCAGTTTCTCCAAAATGGCGACAACCGTTAGAATACTCTGACAATTTGCTGAGCTCTTTCTTCTTGAAACAGGCGTCTTGACACAGAAGACTTCCTCTTTTTTGTCAGTTTATTCTTCGACAGAATGGGAAAGATCTGAGAAACGAAGCGATTATCTGCATTCTGTGTCTCAGCAGGTAGAACTATACCACTGTCCTCAGCAGTAGACAGGAGACCTATTTTTTGAAGCGAAAGGTTTACTGAGAACCGGTCACTCAGAGATCACAACTATAACTCAGAGTTTAGATGCAACATTTATTTTTATGTTTTAAAAATACTTGAAAATTATGACAAAAAAATAAAAATATTTGAATGTGATTCTGTTTATTTATGTGAATGAGAAAAATATCCAGTATTCAATAATGGAATTAATACTACGCCTCGCGGATTACTGAAGAATTACGATACACATTGATATTCAGCCTGAAGTTGTCCATCACAAATAAGTGACGATTATTCAGGAACACTACCTTATACGGAAAAATCCGCGCTTTACTTCACAAGAGGTCACTGGCAAATTTATAACAGGGCACGACGCTCACATTCACATCGATATCTTCATCTTGATGACCATCTAACGCGTTTGAAATTTCGCACGTAGTTTGTTTTGTCAGGCGCAAAACTGCCGCGATATGTTTGTTGTCCTCCAGGCGTTGCGTAATATGGGATCGCTGTTCAGCTTTATTGCCTTTCTGCATGGTTGGCAGAACAGGTCTGGCCGAGGTGAACTAACTGGTAGTTGCGTTTACTTTTCCATTTCAGTATTTCCTTGTGCTTCACAATACCAGAAATGAACTACGTGTCAGTGAGACAAGTGATGCAATATGGGGCTACGGACAAGGAAATCCTCGGCTTCTACGGTGAGTGCGGCCGAAACGATGATAAACACACAGCTACCAGCTGATATACAAAATAGAACAACATACACTAAACATTTAGAGCAGCGGACGTTCACTTAAGATTAAATAACTGCAGGTTCTCCTTAGTTTCAGAAAAACAGAACAGAAAAGAAATAAACTGAACATCTAGCACATTGATCAAACATGTAAATCTTATGTATTAATAACTGAAAAATAGGAATTTTTGTAGTTACAGAGAAAAAATGTAAAATACGTATTTACAAAAGAAATATTTATTTCCCTCAAAGCACGAGTCTTCCTCATAACACCCCGGGGTGTGGACCTCTCGCCCTATTCTCCTCGTTCAAGCATCAGCGGTTTCTGTTGGATGGCATGTTCGGAAGTCGCCAACGGTTATCACATTCGGCTCCAGGCATTTGGCACCTAAAGTCTCGTTACATTTTACTTTTCATTATCTTGGACAGAGACACGTAACGGCGGTCACGATAAACGCGCAACCGTTTTAATGTGGTGTGAGCAATTGTATCGCGCTGGAGCATTGTGACGGCCAGCTGGATGCTGCAAGCCCCTTCGACATCGCCATGTGGTAAGAAGATATCACGACCACACTTCTTTGTCGCCTTGACCGAGCTCTCTTGAGTGTAATAAACTCTGATCTCTCTGGTTTATAAAGAAAGCTTCCCTCCAACAGTATCCGCAAAGTCGAGTTTAAATTAAGCTTGTAGAATTGCGGCATATTGTCCTTGACTCTGTAACCATTAGTTGTTTAATACTGTACTAACAATGCCTGTTTCCCTTTAAGAGTTAGTGTTTTACTTAAAGTTGTCTGCAATGAATTCTTGGATGCAAACGTACTTTTATGAAGGCTGCTCTCGGGAATATGGAAGTTCTGGGATCCGATAGATGAATATTTCAATGATAAACTGTTCCTTTGTGTGTTGTAACCCCTGTCCACATTACAACTTATTAATCAGTTTAGAACCACGCCTTACGTAGTAAACACTAAGAGCGGGAATTGTAAACTATATTCCGCCAAGGACAGTACAAGGTAAAAACACTCCCCTTCCCTTAGGCGAACGCAGTGACAGCATCTAACAAGATAAAATTTGTTCAACATAATCGCGATATTAACGTAAGACAGGGAGGGGGGGGGGGGGGGGTTACAATTTGCAGGCCGCGCGGGATTAGCCGAGCGGTCTTAAAGCGCTGCAGTCATGGACTGTGCGGCTGGTCCTGGCGGAGGTTCGAGTCCTCCCTCAGGCATGGGTGTGTGTGTTTGTCCTTAGGATAATTTAGGTTAAGTAGTGTGTAAGCTTAGGGACTGAAGACCTTAACAGTTAAGTCCCATAAGATTTCACACACATTTGAACATTTTGAACAACTTCCAGTGCTATTGACTTCGCCATTAAACACAATCGCTTACAAATGGTGTAACGTAACGTAAGGTTCTCTGAATAACTTTGCCTTGAAAAGAGTTTTAGGCCTATGTAAATTTTAGGGAACAATCCCTTCACAGATTAAGTTCGCAACGGATAACGCAATGAATTATTATGTGGCAGTCAGAGAAAACTACGTCTAGTTAGCTACACTTGTGCCAAGAACTACATATTTTAGTAGCATAATCAATCAATGAAACAAATACGACTCTATTTTCAGACGTATGGAAAAGGAATGAATGAAACGAGCACGGAAATAGCTTCAAATGATGAAATATTTATTTTGGCTAAGATTTCCAGTGATAACAGTAGTCTTTTGTATTTATAGATAGAAAAAACATTTTTGATACATTTATATAAACTAAACTAAGCCTTAATCTGGCGAGTCCTGTGGGGTGAGAGAGATCTGGAGGGCACGTGGTCACTGCTCAGTTTCGAAACACAAACATTCACGTGCACTAAATACACATGCCGAACAAAATTTTGATAGTATTTTTGTAAGAAGTGTTGTATGTTCCCAGTGGTTGGCATGGAGCAGGATTTTGTGTGGCTGCATACGTTTGCGTGAAGCGCTTCGAATCAAATCGATTCATTCTTTGCCAAATGTACGCTCGATACAATTTTACTGGTAATTTAAAAGCCCACCACAAATAAAATAATATGGCAAACCGAAATTGTTAAGGCTTGGGCTACGATTTGAATCTAGTGACCGCGTGGTCGCGACTAACGGAAATCGTCACATTACGCTACTGATTAACTGAACCAAAACTGTACCAGAACCTAAATGGTAGTTCAAAAAGCTAGGAGAAGCAATAGTTGAGATTATAAATTATTAACACATTCAAATACCTTTTGTACTTCGTTCGACGCAGACTTTATGAAGGAACGTCTGGTCGCTTACCTGTCTTCCGAATAACTCCCTGTAACCGTCGCGTGGAGCCCTATCCGAACCGCCCGAGGTAGTGGGGGAGGCCCATGACCAACATCTGCTACGAAAAACGTTTTAGCTTTACTCATCTTTGGCCCTCTGCCTTCCACCGACGCCGCTTAAGTTGGCAGAAGATTAGGAAAGCCACCCCTTCTCTGGTCCGTTTGCTATTTCGTTTAATTCATTCACACTTGACCACACACTTTCAGGAAGGATCAGAAATGGAAATCCCGACATAGGACGTGCTCATAAGACGAAAAAGAAATGTGACGACTCACATTCCTTTTACGGGCATGCAGTTGTCGGAGCAGAGATTAATTAGTTGCATAAAGGTTGATTTAATATTACAGTTGTAAGTAGGCTGTTTAGGTTTTTTTATTGGTAACGCCACCTCTGTATGAAAATCACCGGCTGTGCTGTGTGCAGTCTGTGGCTGCTTTGCATTGTTGTAATACTCGCCATTGTAGTGTTGGGCAGCGGCAGCTGGATGTGAACAGCGCGTAGCGTTGCGCAGTTGGAGGTGAGCCGCCAGCAGTGGTGGATGTGGGGAGAGAGGTGGCGGAGTTTTGAAATTTGTCATGAACTGCTATATTTATATATGATGGTATCAAGGTAAATACATTGTTTGTTCTCTATTTTCATTTGCTAACTATCCCTATCAGTAGTTAGTGCCTTCCATAGTTTGAATCTTTTATTTAGCTGGCAGTAGTGGCGCTCGCTGTATTGCAGTAGCTTGAGCAGCGAAGATTTTTGTGAGGTAAGTGATTTGTGAAAGGTATAGTTTAATGTTAGTCAGGGCCATTCTTTTGTAGGGAATTTTGAAAGTCAGATTGCGTTGCGCTAACAAAATACTGTGTGTCAGTTTAAGTACAGTCTTGTATAATTGTTCAAAGGGGACGTTTCATATGTCGACCCTTAGCCGAGGATACCTCACTGGAATCTTCTGATTTTTTCTTGTAGTTTGTGTAATTAGTGTAGCTATTGTTTATTGCTAGCGCGTAATTGTAGAGAAAATCTCCTTTGTAGTTGCAGTCTTTCATTGTTGTACAGTAAAACAGTTTTGGCATGCATGTAGATTTGCACCAAGTATTTCGCAGCTGCAATTAACTAGATATTATTTTCAGTGCTATGTTAATGTGTTCTCTTATTTTTGATCTTCAAATTGTGTTTTTCTGTGTTGTCGTGTGAAATACTGTGACAATAATGGCGTGTGAAAAACGTAATACTAGGCTCCAAAGTAAACTGAGAAATGACAGTGAAAATGAAAGCAGTGTGTTAGCGCCACCGAGTAATGAATTAACTGATGTTCAAAGTAGTAATTTGGTAATTGTGCATAGGGAAATGGAGCGGGCTGCAAACAATGGTGTAGACAGTGAAACAGGTAGTGAACAGGGAAGCATTATCGATCGATCGGTCGGCAACAGCTCGCCTCAGGAATCCGAAATGACAGGACACAATTTCGCAAATACTGTGGATTCAGGTTTTGGGTCATCACCGTTTTCTCAAATAAGTCAAGACACATTTTCTGCTTGTCAAAATGTGAATGTTGCCGGTGCAAATGCACTGCCGAAAAGCGTAGAGAAACAGATTCCAGACACTAATACATTATTATTGCAATTAATGCAACAAATGGAACAAAATCAGAGACAAATGGGACAAAATCTTAAAAAATTAGACACAGTGGAACAAAATCTTAAAAAGTTAGACACAATGGAACAACACCAGAGACAAACACAGCAACAGTTAGACACAATGGAACAACACCAGAGACAAACACAGCAACAGTTAGACACAATGGAACAAAATCTTCAAAAGTTAAACACCACACTTGAACAAACACGTGAAGATTTAACTACTGAGTTACATAACATTGAATCGAAATGTCAAAAAGTCTGTAATGACGTAAAAACACAAATTTGTGAGCATTTTCAACCTATTTTTTCGCGGCATGAAAATGCATTACAGAATCACAAAGCAGCCATAAAAGAACTGCAAACCATTGTTCATGAAAATCATGAGACCTTGTGGGCTAAAATTGACTCAGTTGCATCTACCGATTCGGTTAAGCAACTTGCAAAAACTCAGAAAAACTTAAAGGACACAGTAGATTCGATTTCAACACAAATGGACACTCTGAAACTTGGTTCAGAAAAACACACTGAGGAAATGTGTTCACTATCGGAGAAAGTAGCCGAACTTTCGGATCAGGTTACTAACTTATCTACAAAGGTAGATGATGATCTGAATGACTCAAGACCTGTAGCCTTCACTGACACAGAAGAGTATGAACAAATTAGAAAATTCAAACAGAATCAAAATCAAATCAATACACAGTACAAAAGAGAAATCCGGGAAGTACAAGATCAGCTGACACAGGTAATACAAGAATTACGTATTTCAGAGGATACTCACGCCCCAATACGGGAAGAGGGACACAGAAATACGGAACAGCCACAAAATAATAACACAGGGCATTTCGGAAGTTATGAAAGAAATTGGCAATGTGCACCGAATTTTGAGATGGAACGGCCGACACGACCTAACAATGACCGATATGCAACTCGCCGACATGATGATTTTGACTATAAGCTGTTCATTACTACACGTAAATTCAAAACATTTAAGAATTCTGGCAACGACATTCATCCACAAGCATGGCTCCATCAATTCTCGCATTGTTTTCCTCCCAACTGGTCATTGGAGCACAGGTTAGAATTTATGTGTGGCTATTTAGAGAATGAACCAGCTGTAAGAATGCGATCGGTCATTCATGATTGTCACAGTGAAGGAGAATTTTACCATGCCTTCCTCTCAGCATATTGGTCTCAAGCTACACAAGACCGAGTAAAACATGGCATCATAATGATGAAACATTTCGAACAATCTGAATTCTCCAGTCTTGTGAAATATTTTGAAGACATGTTGCACAAGAATCAGTACCTGTCAAACCCATACAGCCCCTCAGAACTCATCCGCATTTGCTTAATCAAATTACCTGAACATTTACGACATTTTGTTTTAGCAGGACGTTGCAAAGACGACATTGAAGCTTTTCAGGGACTCTTACAAGAACTGGAAAGTGACACTGACAATCGCGGAACGCAGGAGCACAACAATTACAGATCACATCAGTCGCAATTCCGCGATGAAAGAAATAATAACTGGACTCGACAAGGCTACTCTCACAACACAAATCGTGACCAAAACAGACACCACCCTTATGACAACCGTTGACAGAATAATAGTTACAGAGAAAGATCGCATTTCCGTAGTAATGAATATGACAGAGATAACCATAGAAACAAACAATATGGGTACCAAAACAATTATTATCAAGGGAGACAGAATAACTTTAGACGCAACGGACCAGTGCACAGTTACGATTCAGGGAGAAAGTCTCCACCATGTGACCGACAAGAAAGAAACTATGGAATCTACCGACATGACGACAGACGATATGATCGTAACGACAGACCTGAATTGCATCAGAACTGGCGGGATTCAAACAGAGCAGGGCCCTCTCGTCACGGTGAATTTGTAGAAGTTAGGTCTCCAAATCCCAATAACGACGCGCGCCAACAAAGGGACAGACAATGACTCGCACCGCAGGCAGCCGCTTGCGCCGGCTGGTTCAGAGAAAAATGACATAGACGCTAACCTTAAGAAAAATTCCAGTATTGTTTAACGACGTATACTGCACGATAATTGCATTGAAGTTGAAACTCTGCGTACTAGGAAGAGTAAAGGTTTACACCACATTTCACATGTAAAAGCGTTTATTGAAAGATAATCTGCTTTTTAACTTTGTCTTTGCCATAAAACGTTTCACTTCACGTCACTAGTATGCTTTAGAAACTGTTAACATGCAACAATGTTTGAAGTTAAATATCCAGTCAAGAACCAAGAGAACTTATTGAAACAGAAATGATGAATGCATTGTTATAGTGAACAGACGTCACAGTGTTATTGTGTGTGTACATTTTTGCTTGTTAGTTGCACGATTATGGAACGACTATAAGGCTTACATACTTAGAACATTTACCAGTACTGCTAATGAGATTTTAATGCAACATTTTGGTTTACTTGAAAATATATTCTGGATTTAAAGTACTTTCAGTGAGATACCAGATGGCACAGTGGTTAGTTTATGTGACAACTACACGATTTTATCACGACGCTACTAATGAGTGACAATTTACAATGTTGCTTTTGCAGTGTTTCTGTTTTATATCTGCACAGTTTTCTGTTTTATTCTGGAAAGTAAAACAGGTTTTAGTAGTAACTTTTGTGGTATAGCTACAATGAGACTGCCTTTTCCGTAGCACAACAATACGTTACAGCACAGTGCTTTCCTCATCACGGCAACAAGCGTAATAACTAAGACATTTATACGCAAAGCATTTCACATTTGTGTATTATGAGGTAAGTACATTGACTTCTGCAGAACTTAGCTTTCGGAGGACGATAACTACGACACTTCCACACAGATTATCTTACAACAAGATGCACATTTAGCGCTACAGGATACGCATTTCAGTGATTAATTTTGTACTTAAAACATTTATTTTTAAAGATTTTTGAATTACAAAGAAAGTTTTCCGTGATACATTTCATTCCATTGCTGTAGTCTGTTACACCTGAGGGTATAATTACATTAATCCTCAGGGGGGTACACGCTTACTTTGTGTATCATGTGTTTGGCAAGCATAAGGAGCCCTAGCTAATATGGTATTTGCTTATACAACTTTACACATCGGTACCATATATCTCTAAAACACAAATTACACAGCTATCTGATCATTTAACTGAGAGATAAACTTTTTTTTACTACATCAGTGACACACGTTTACGCAATACACAGTTGGGTAACTTCACACTTATGAAACTGTATTTTGTCTGTACTTTGTAAACTGTTCATATTTTTTTGGAATCATTGTGATACTATGAGAGCTTTGAATGATGTATTTGGTAAGAGAGCATGATTTTAAAGTACGTTTGAGGTAGATGACACTATTGAAATGAGCAGAGAATTTTTTTTAGGTTTTGAAATTATTGCAGAAAGCTACGACGTTTTTGAGATTTGACTGAGGTGTTATGATGTTATTATTACGACGACGATGTGTACTATGCTGTTGAGATATGTTTATAATCAATAAGATGATGCTACCGTATATGAGGAATAAGAAGTATGTTGGAAAACAAGAATCGTACTTTAAGAGTTATGAAATGTGCGTAAATGCGTGACTGTATCACAATGCTGATGAATATTTTATTTGGACACTTATATTTATAGGATTTTCTTTCTACAGATTTGCAACGCTAATTCTTGACCTGTGATATATTTTTATGTGAGACTGTCACTGTAGCGGAAACTGCTGTCGTAAATATTTCCGTAAGAAAGTTAAGTGACCACCTGCACGTGCGTCGTCGGCACACCGCTGTGTCAGACACCTGGAGAACAAGCCATTAGGGTGTGCCTTTCCGGAAGCACAGGTAGAAAAAAAAAAAGGGGAGGCCATTATCCTCGCTATTGACATTTCCTTGTTGAAAGCATACTGCGGAGCTCGTAATTTATGATATTTACTAAAATGCCTAATGAAATGATTAGAAACATTTTACATCTATTGTCTTTGTAGTTAAGAGATTGCTCATTTTGTTTAATATCTGGTTTCCAGCTGTGTTGCAGCATTGGTTTTATAAAATAAACTTAAATGCATCTGCTAATGTGAACACTTTCTGTCAACAGATTTATTAAATAATTATTATCTGATCCACATTCTTCGAAAAAGGAGCTCTTGGAATGGAGAGAACAATAAGAAGGGACTAATAACAGTAACTGCATCTATAATTTTCTTTTCAAGTACTTGGTAATTTCTTTTGTAGAATAATTGGTGGTGCACCACTTTAATTACATAGACATTAAGATGTGAGTATACATTTCCCTTATGTGCATTGTTGTTTTTACTGTAATATTTTTTCTGCTTGAGCTATGTCATGTTTAGGTATACGGGTAAGTTACTGCTGTTTGCCAGGCATAGTGTTACTGAATTTGACTTTGTGTTACTCTGCTAAGCCAGTTTTACTACTCATTTATTTTTCTTGGTGCTGCACATTGGCTCATATTAGTTGTAATGTTGCATTGCTTGGTAATTTAGATTTACTGTAGCTTGCTTTGCAATTTTCCATTTTTTTTGGTCATTGCTGTTTTTGTTACTTATTTTGTGCTGCTGCATTGCCTCATCCCTTAGTTTAGCATCTGAGCTCAGTAGATTTAAGTTAGCTTAAGAGGGGGTAGCCTCTAAGAGAATGAGTTGCGATGAATTGGAAGAAATGCATTGAGAAGTTATACGAAAAAAAGTACAGAAAATAGGTTTAGGTAGGATTTTCTTGGAAATAAATGTTGAGGTAAGAAATGTGTGAACATATAAATACAGAAAGCATGCTTAAATAGAATTTTTTTGCTGGAAACAAAGGATGAAATAAGAGGAAAGATATATGAAGTTTTGGGTTGGACTGCAGTACCAAATGTTACACTGAAAACGAACCCTGTCCTTTCCTATTGGTGTTATCCCACTATGTGTTTGTGTACCCTTGTGTATTTGTTTTCTTCCTGTCTCTATGTAGTTTCATAGAATTTTTTCTTCTTTTAATATTAAGCTACATTCACTATGATGAGGAATACTGTTATCCTCGAATATAATTGGCATTAATAATATGTTATTTACTTTGTAAAGATGTTAGACATTATTAATTCTGTTCTGTTTAATGCTCATGTGTGAAGTTGATGTTTCAAAAGTTATTGTGATCTTTTATGTATGTACTCATGTCATAATTCCACTGATGTATATGTTTATTTCTATTCTTTTGTAAAGCCTGTACTACAAATGTTATCTGTATTGTTATGTTCTTTAATGATGTATTTTGTACCTTTGTTATTGTATTCTTCTGTTATAAAATTGTAATTGTCACCAGTTCATGATATTATTAACTTGTTAGTTACATTTCACTGCACACGTTTCTGTTGGTCATAGTATATGGACAATATGTGAGAAGTTGGGACTGTTAGTGTTTGCACGTGTGTTAATAATTCAGCAAGGGACTGGATAACAGCATTGTTGGTTCTAAGGACAGTTCCGAAAACTTTGTGAGTGCACAAGTGGTGGTTTATGGACTTGCTATATTATCCGCAAGACTCTTCAATGGTGATTGTGCACCTGCACAGTCACAACAGATGGCTGCTGGCTATCTCTACTAGGACTACAGTGGGTCTACATCTTTGATAATCCATCAATACCATTATTTCTACAAGGACTGCAGTGGGTCTGCACCTCTGGTGGCCCACCAATACCGTAATCTCTACCAGGACTACAGTAGGTCTGCTCTGTGATGACCTACCTACCAATACTCTTCAAAATTTCGACTGACTCTGCTGTGGGTTTGCTCTGTTGTGGCCCATTACCTGTATGCATGTCAAGAGTCAGCACTGTCTTTCCGTTGGAAGGACAACACTACTTCTTCAAGACTGCATGGAAATCCACTACTTCTGTGTGCATTTTCTTTTACTGCTCAGACTTTGAGAAAAACTCTGCATTTTTACTGTGATGAACAATCTGGACTGTCTTTATGGACTGTGAGAAATTTTTAGCTTTTGACCAACATTGTATCAACAAGTGTGTGCATTTGATTTCTTTGTTATTGTAATTATGAAAATTTTTTTTCAAATCTGTATTGGCCACTGCCCAATCCAATTTGTAAAATTTTTTTGTGGGGAGCATGGGGGCTATATAAGTAGGCTGTTTAGGTTTTTTTATTGGTAGCGCCACCTCTGTATGAAAATCACCGGCTGTGCTGTGTGCAGTCTGTGGCTGCTTTGCATTGTTGTAATACTCGCCATTGTAGTGTTGGGCAGCGGCAGCTGGATGTGAACAGCGCGTAGCGTTGCGCAGTTGGAGGTGAGCCGCCAGCATTGGTGGATGTGGGGAGAGAGATGGCGGAGTTTTGAAATTTGTCATGAACTGCTATATTTATATACGATGATATCAAGGTAAATACATTGTTTGTTCTCTATTAATATCTTTCATTTGCTAACTATCCCTATCAGTAGTTAGTGCCTTCCATAGTTTGAATCTTTTATTTAGCTGGCAGTAGTGGCGCTCGCTGTATTGCAGTATCTTGAGCAGCGAAGATTTTTGTGAGGTAAGTGATTTGTGAAAGGTATAGTTTAATGTTAGTCAGGGCCATTCTTTTGTAGGGAATTTTGAAAGTTAGATTGCGTTGCGCTAACAAAATATTGTGTGTCAGTTTAAGCACAGTCATGTAGAATTGTTCAAAGGGGACGTTTCACAGTGTTATATGTCACGTAGTATGGAGATTTGTTTTTGCATTCATTTTCTTAGTCATGTAACGACAGCTATTGTGGTGTTACAATGTTACCCGTATCTCTACTAGGAAAGGCAAACGACACTCGTATTCGAATGCGCGCGTGACTTCTCCATACGCCGCAGAGCTCGGTACGTTATCGTGCCTGCTCGAACAATCACATGACAACTGACTCGTGTGTCATTAGTAGAAACGATAAGCGATAAGATGTGAACTAACCACAACATGAAGCTATAGCTCTGCTTAACATTTCGTGAACATCCGTGAGGAAGTAGCGTTGAATCCTACTGCCGTAAAAAATCGTGTTGTATGCGAATTAAATCGCGGTAATGGTTCTTTTACGGAATTTATGACTATACAAATATTTATGAAGTATTTTCAAACCTTATACTAAATGATCAAAAAAAAATTCTAACAATATACACTCTAAGAAAGACGTACCACTAAGGAATTATCCCAATGGGACGGAAATCGGTATATGTGATGTACGTTTACAGACAAACAAATGATTACAGTGTCATAAAAATTGGATAATTTATTCAGGAGAAAGAGCTTCACAAATTGAGCAAGTCAACAACGCGTTGCTCTACCTCTAGTCTTTACGCAACAGTTAATCAGCTTGGCATTGATTGATAGAATTGTTGGATGTTCTCCTGAGAGGTATCGTTCCAAATTCTGTCCAACTGACGCGTTAGATAGTCGAAATCCCGAAACAGTTATAGGGCCCTGTCCATGATGGTCCAAACATTCTCAGTTGGGGAGAGACCCAATGATCTTGCTGGTCAACGTAGGGCTTGGCGGTTTGGTAACTACGAAGACAAGTAGTAGAAAATCTCGCCGTGTACAGAAGGGCATTATCTTGCTGAAATATAAGCATAAGATGTCTAACCATGAAGGACGACAAAACGGTGCGTAGAATATCGTCGACGTACTGCTGTGCTATAAGGTTGCCGCGGACGACATTCAAAGGAGTCCTGCTATGAAATGAAACACTACCCCAGTCCATCACCCTGGTTGTCGGGCCGTTTGGCGGGCGACAGTAGCGTTGGTAGCCCACTGCTGTCCAGGCAACCTTCAGACACATCTCCGCTGGTCATCGCGTCTCAGTTCAAAGCGGGACTCACCACTGAAAACAATTTTACTTGAGTCAATCAGATTCCTGGCCGAATGTGCCCGGCACCACATGAAACTGGCTAGTCGTCGTACAGAGGTCAATGGCAGTCGGCACAAGGGGCGGCGTGAGCTCAGCCCCCTTCTGTGAGCCGTCCCTACGATGACTGAAGCATCCGTTGCACATCGGATCGATGATAATGATGAATTCAGGGCTCACAACGCCTCTCTGACGCTTGCTCGGTCCTCGCGTTCTGTCGTCCCTCTAGGTAGACCGCTTCTTTCTTGACGCTGTGTTCGGCCGTGGTTCACCCATTCCTGCCAACATCGTCGAATAGTGGCATTGCTCCTAGTCAACGTTAACCGACTCGTCGATTGCTCCAATTGGCTTCTTTGAGCGTTGCTACACGTTCTCTCTCGACTGCTGACGTCTGCATATATTGTAGACGCGCCGTTCATTCCCATATGAAAATTAGTCTGTGACTAAATTACATAGCTCCTTCGTGAACCGTCTATTTTCTTTAAGTTATCATGTTTTAATCAGCTTGGAAACAATACGATAAGAGTTAGATGAAACCAGGAAGAAAATCCTGAATTAACAGTCTAACGCATGAAACAAATCATAGTAAACTGATTGCAGTTACTATCAATAGAATAAATCATAGCTGGAAGACTATTAGTGGGCATAGTACGAACTGACGTTACTAGATGGCAGTACGAGGAAAAACTCCAGAATTTGACTGAACTTCTACTGCGATCTCATATTAATTTACTAGTAGCTGCTTTAACATATGATTTGCGCTCTAGCACATACTGCAGTCCTTGGTCCACGATTATTTTTATTATTCACTAGTCAACACGATAATGCTTCGCAATAGCTAAATATGTATGGCAACTGCATAAAAAAGGGGATACGTCTGATGTCAACTCCGACCGCCCAATCTCTCTTCTGACTGCCTTATACAAAATTCTTGAAAAAATAATGTATTGTAGAGTAGCTTCACACCTTTGTAAATATAAAGTTTTAACAAAATGTCAGTTTGGTTTCCAGAAGGGGTTTTCAACGTAAAAAGCTATATATACTATCACTATGAAATATTAAATGCTCTGAGTAACCGTAAGTCACCCGTTGGGATTTTTTGTGATCTACAAAAGGGTTTTGATTGTGTAAATCATGGAATACTTCTAGATAAGCTCAAGTACTGTGATATGAATGGGACAGTGCTCAAATGGTTTAAATCATACCTAACCGGAAAAGTGCAGAAAGTTGAAATAAGTAGTTCACATAATATTCGAAAAAACTGGTGATTTCTCAAACTGGGGAACAGTCAAGAATGGGGTGCTGCAAAGTTCGGTCTTGGGTCCTCTGCTGTTCTTAATGTATACACTCCTGGAAATGGAAAAAAGAACACATTGACACCGGTGTGTCAGACCCACCATACTTGCTCCGGATACTGCGAGGGGGCTGTACAAGCAATGATCACACGCACGGCACAGCGGACACACCAGGAACCGCGGTGTTGGCCGTCGAATGGCGCTAGCTGCGCAGCATTTGTGCACCGCCGCCGTCAGTGTCAGCCAGTTTGCCGTGGCATACGGAGCTCCATCGCAGTCTTTAACACTGGTAGCATGCCGCGACAGCGTGGACGTGAACCGTATGTGCAGTTGACGGACTTTGAGCGACGGCGTATAGTGGGCATGCGGGAGGCCGGGTGGACGTACCGCCGAATTGCTCAACACGTGGGGCGTGAGGTCTCCACAGTACATCGATGTTGTCGGCAGTGGTCGGCGGAAGGTGCACGTGCCCGTCGACCTGGGACCGGACCGCAGCGACGTACGGAAGCACGCCAAGACCGTAGGATCCTACGCAGTGCCGTAGGGGACTGCACCGCCACTTCCCAGCAAATTAGGGACACTGTTGCTCGTGGGGTATCGGCGAGGACCATTCGCAACCGTCTCCATGAAGCTGGGCTACGGTCCCGCACACCGTTAGACCGTCTTCCGCTCACGCCCCAACATCGTGCAGCCCGCCTCCAGTGGTGTCGCGACAGGCGTGAATGGAGGGACGAATGGAGACGTGTCGTCTTCAGCGATGAGAGTCGCTTCTGCCTTGGTGCCAATGATGGTCGTATGCGTGTTTGGCGCCGTGCAGGTGAGCGCCACAATCAGGACTGCATACGACCGAGGCACACAGGGCCAACACCCGGCATCATGGTGTGGGGAGCGATCTCCTACACTGGCCGTACACCACTGGTGATCGTCGAGGGGACACTGAATAGTGCACGGTACATCCAAACCGTCATCGAACCCATCGTTCTACCATTCCTAGACCGGCAAGGGAACTTGCTGTTCCAACAGGACAATGCACGTCCGCATGTATCCCGTGCCACCCAACGTGCTCTAGAAGGTGTAAGTCAACTACCCTGGCCAGCAAGATCTCCGGATCTGTCCCCCATTGAGCATGTTTGGGACTGGATGAAGCGTCGTCTCACGCGGTCTGCACGTCCAGCACGAACGCTGGTCCAACTGAGGCGCCAGGTGGAAATGGCATAGCAAGCCGTTCCACAGGACTACATCCAGCATCTCTACGATCGTCTCCATGGGAGAATAGCAGCCTGCATTGCTGCGAAAGGTGGATATACACTGTACTAGTGCCGACATTGTGCATGCTCTGTTGCCTGTGTCTATGAGCCTGTGGTTCTGTCAGTGTGATCATGTGATGTATCTGACCCCAGGAATGTGTCAATAAAGTTTCCCCTTCCTGGGACAATGAATTCACGGTGTTCTTATTTCAATTTCCAGGAGTGTATATTCACGAAGATGCAAAGCTGGTACTTTTTGCCGATGATACAAGTATAGCTATCACACCCAACAGACACGAATTAACTGGTGAATTTGTAAACGATGTTTTTCAGAAAATCATTAAGTGGTTCTTTGCAAATGGGCTCTCATTAAACTTTGACAAAACACGATATATACATTTCCACACAGTAAATGGAATGACACCACTAATAAATACAGACTTCGATCAGAAATCGGTAGCTAAGGTAGAATATTCAAAATTTCTAAGTGTGTGCATTGATGAGGGGTTGAACTGGAAAAAACACACTGAGGATCTGCTGAAACGTTTGAGTTCGGCTATCTATGCTATTAGGGCCATTGCAAATTATGGCGATATATATCTCAGTAAATTAGCTCACCACGCCTATTTTCATTCTCTGCTTTCGTATGGCGTCATATTCCGGGATAACTCATCACTGAGTAAAAGAGTGTTCATTGCACAAAATCGTGTAATCAGAATAATTCCTGGAGCTCATCCAAGATCATCCTGCAGACACTTATTTAAAGAGCTAGAGATCTTCACTGTAGCCTCACAATATATATATTCACTTACGAAATTTGTTTTTAACAATCCGAACGAATTCAAAAGTAATAGCAGTGCACATGGCTACAACACTAGGAGAAAGGATGATCTTCACTACGCAAGGTTAAATCTAACTTTGGCTCAGAAGGGGGTAAATTATGCTGCCATACAAGTCTTTGACCACTTACCTAATAGCATCAAAATCTGACAGATAGCCATACAGCATTTAAAAGGAAATTAAAAGAATTTCTTAATGGCAACTCCTTCTACTCATTAAATGAAATTTTGGATATAGTAAGTGGGTAATTTCCCCAACTCCCACAAAAAAATATTAAGTGTCATGTAATATTTTATGTAATGTGCATCACTCCTCCCCCTTTCCTTGTCCATTTCCTCCTCGCCCCTCTCTCTGTCCATTTCCGTTTGAATGTTCTGTAGAGTATCGTCTAAAATTGGAAATAAATCCGTTAAGATCTTTTGGAGACTTTTGGCGCAACGTTTCCCCTTTATATATTACATATATATTCATATATGTAATGTGTTACAAAACTATATAACCGGTATACAGCCTTTGTCCTCCGAATGTTTATTAAAGTATCGTGTAAAAATTTGAAGTAAAACTGTCAAGAACCTTTCGAGATTTTCGGTGAGAACGTTCTCCTATATATATATATATATATATATATATATATATATATATATATATATATATATATATACTCTCAAATTGATATTTTGTTACGAAAACATGAGACAGCAGAACTGCCAAAGCGAACACATTTTTTATTTATTTTCTTTTCCATATCAAAAATATTATTTCCATCATATTTCCTCTGTGATTTTACTACTGACGACAATGGCCGAGATGGCCATCGAAAGCTCGAGAAGTTAATTCGAATTGACGCGGTGACGCGGCTTGAAAACCGAGAATATTATATCCAGACATGACTCCACGAAAGATTTCGAAGATACATTATCATCCACAATTACGAACACAACAAAAAAACGACTAAATTTGTCCAGCCCTTGTCAGGTTATGCTCTTTCTTACATATGCCAACTGACTTTTATTTTTATGTAGATAACCGTTGTATATTAACGTTAAAACACCTCGTTAGATCGTCCGGCGATCGGAAGCTAGAGCAGGCTCAAACTTTTGCCGAATTGTGAAATAAATTGCTCGAGGGCTTGGAGTCGTGTTCAAGTACAGCACTAGTATGTACGGCAGTTTACCAAATACCTAACTCCTGAAGAGCTGCAGCTGCGAAGGAACCGTGGAAGATTTAGTCGGGAGTCGGCGGCGGCAGCCCGGCTTCCTGTGCGCTGCGGGCGGCCTAACTCGGCGGAGATAGCGTCTCACTCGATTTCCCGCGCCGTCTGTCGGCCGGAACCCTGGAGTCAGCGCCGGCCTGTCGCCTGCACGAGGCCCTTCTGCGGATGCATCTTTCACACCTACGGGAAGTCGATACACGCGGCGGCGGCAGCAACGGCCGACGGTCCATTGGCGTCGCACCAACGTCCAGAGATTCTAAAGAAGCAAAAGAAGCCACTGTCGTAAACTTGGCCACGACTGTCACACGTACTTTCTGTAGCACAACCTTTGCAGATATGCACAACGATATTTACTTTCCACACATATCGAATTCTTATTTTGATTTTGTTATTATTAATTTTCATAGTAATAAAGTTTTTATGTGCCGTAAGAAATTCGGACTGTGTAATATTATCACAATGTTACGTCCCCCTATCAGGATAACATTGTGATATGAAGTCCAGGACAGGTAAAGTAGAGTGTAATTCACCTCTCAGAAAAATGGGCTGGCATAGTGCTTCTTTATGACAAACAGCTATAAGTTCGTTACAAATTTGCCCACCTTTATGATTTTTTTTCTCAATACAAAGAAAAACATTCGTCACAAAGTTTGCATATCGCTGATATCCATACTTATAATTTTCTTAAGATCCATTTAATTATAGGCCCATCCTCACTGAAACAAAATTATGCAAAAAATAAATTACATTAAGCAAGGTAATTAAACAAAATTTTGCACACTTACTTGAGCATCTGTTCGGCGAAACCATGTGAGTAAAAAAACAGGTCACAACATTTACATTTAACACAATATCATAGAAACAATGAAATTACTTCAAACTATTAGACACTTCTTTACAATATATATATACACGCATCAAAAAAGTTTTGCATCATCCCGGTTCCCAGAACTACTGAAGATAGACGTTAACTGTGAATATTGTATCACAGACACAGTCCCTTTGACTTTTCAGAGAGGTCACTAAATCTGCCCCATCGATGTAAACAGCCATGCATGGACAGCGCCTATTAGACGGAGGGGATTCGACAGCAGATCAGTCCCAGACATTTCACCAGGAAGGAGGTACACAGCTCGTGTTGTCTGTAGTTCAACCATGCCTAGCCAGTCAATACCACGGTCGAACGCGTCTGCATTGTTACTTTGTGCCAGGAAGAGCTCTCAACAAGGGAAGTGTTCAGTCGTATCGGAGTGAACCAAAGCGATGTTGTGAGGGCTTAGAGGAGATACAGAGAGACAGGAAATGTCGATGAATTGCCGCGCTCAGGTGGCCCAAGGGCATTGGATGACCGCTACCTACGTATTATGCCTCGGAGGAACTCTGACAGCAACGGCACCATGTGGAATAATGCTATTCTTGCAGCCACAGGACGTCGTGATTCGTCTCAAACTGTATGCAATAGGCTGCATGATGCACAACTTCACTCCCGACATCCATGGCGAGGTCCATCTTTGCAACATTGACACCATACAGCGCGCTACAGATCGGCCCAACAACATGCCGAATGGACCGCTCAGGATTGGCATCACGTTCTCTTCACCGGTGAGTGACGCATATGCCTTCAACCAGACAATCGTCGGAGACGTATTTGGGGGGAACCCAGTCAGGCTGAACGCCTTAGACACATTGTCGAACGAGTGCAGCAAGGTGGAGATTCCCTGCTGTTTTGGGGTGGCCTTTTGTGGGGCCGACGTACGCCGCTGGTGGTCATGTAAGGCGACGTAACGGCTGTACGATACGTGAATGACATCCTCCGACCGATAGTGCAACCACGTCGGCAGCATATTGGCAAGGTATTCGTCTTCATGGACGACAATTCGCGCCCTCATCATGGACATCTTGTGAATGACTTCCTTCAGGATAACGTCATCGCTCGACTAGAGTGGCCAGCATGTTCTCCACACATGAACCCTATCGAACATGCCGTGGATAGATTGAAAAGGGCTGTTTATGGACGACGCGACCCACCAACCACTTTTAGGGATTTACGCAGAATCGCCGTTGAGGAGTGGGACAATCAGGACCAACAGTGCCTTGATTAACTTGTGGATAGTACGCCACAACGAATAGAGGCATGCATCAGTGCAAGAGGACGGGCTACTGGGTATCAGAGGTACCTGTGTGTACAGCAATCTGGACCACCACCTCTGAAAGTCTTGCTGTATGGTGGTATAACATGCAATATGTTGTTTTCATGAGCAATAAAACGGACGGGAATGATGTTTATGTTGACCTCTATTCCAATTTTCTGCACAGGTTCCGGAACTCCCGGAACCGAGGTGACGCAAAACTTTTTCTGACATGTGTATATACACAGTGAAGCACCAAAGAAACTGGTGTAGGCATGCGTAAACAAATACAGATATATGTAAATAGGTAGAATACAGCGGTGTTTTCGGCGACGTCTATTTACGTTGACCAGTTACTGCTGCTAGAATGGTAGGTTAGCAAGATTTAAGTGAGTGTGAACGTGGTGCTATGGTCGGCGTGCGAGCTATGGGACACAGCATCTCCGAGGTAGCGATGAAGTGGGGATTTACCCGTACGATCATTTCACGAGTGTACCGTGAATATCACGAATCCGTTAAAACATCAAATCTCTGCTACGGCCGGAAAAAGATACTGCAAGAACGAGACCAACGGTGACTGAAGAGGATCATTAAACGTGACAGGAGTACAACAGATGTCAGAGTGCGAACCATTCAACGAAACATCATCCATATGGGCTTTCGGAGTCGAAGGCCCACTCTTGTACCCTTGATGACAGAATGACAAAGAAAGCCTTACTCCTCGCCTGGGCCCGTCAGCGCCGATATTGGACTGTTGTTGACTGGAAACTTGTTGTCTGGTCGGACGAGTCTTGTTTCAAATTGTGTTGAGCAGATTGATGTGTACGGATATAGAGACAATGTCATGAACCTATGGACCCTGCATGTCAGCAGGCGATTATTCAAACTGGTGGAGGCTCTGTAATGGTGCGGGGCGTATGCAGCTGGATTGATATGGGACCCACTATACGTCTAGGTGACACGTACCGAAGCATCCTGTCTGATCACCTGCATCCATTCATGTCCACTGTGCATTTTGACTGACTTGTGCAATTCCAGCAGCACAATGCGTCACCCCACACATCCCGAATCGGTATAGAGTGCCTCCAGGAACACTCTTTTGAGTTTAAAAACTTCCGCTGGCCACCAAACTCCCCAGACATGAATAGTATTGAACCCATCTGGGATGCCTTGCAGCGTGCTGTTCAGAAGAGATCTCTACCCACTCGTCCTCTTACAGATTTATGGACAGCCCTGCAGGATTCATAGTGTCAGTTCCCTCCAGCATTACCTCAAGCATTAGTTAAGTCCCTGCCAACTCGTATTGCGGCGCTTCTGCATGCTTGCGGGAGCGCTACACGATATCGGGCAGGTGTACCAGTTTCTTTGGCTCCTCAGTGTATATATGTCCAGAAGATGAAAACAGCCAAAGATCCTCTCTTTCAGTGCAGATGCACACCATCCACTATCTCTTGCAGGAATCTGCGAGTAAGGGGCTCATTGGCAGGTGATGCTACCTCAGCAGTGAGTAACTGGCAGAGATCTTGGGCCACAAGGTAAGTGTACTTGGGTGTCCGAGGCGATTAAGGCAACGCTAGCATGAAGCGATAACTCCAGCTTCAAGTGCTGCTCTCGCACAAATTTTCTCATGTTACCATTCATACATTTCAATGCCCAAATGCAACTAACGTCAATAAAAAACTTTGAACTTATTTTCAAATTCAGTGGTATGAGAAAAAACGAACTCATGAGACATTTAACACAATATTCTGAGCAAAGGTTTGTTATATTTAGAAACAAAGTTATAATGCAAAGCAAATCATTGTCTTTTTACGAAACCATTCATAAATGTCCAGCCAGCTGGGGTGGCCGAGCGGTTATAGGCGCTAGTCTGGAACCGCTCGACCGCTACGGTTGCAGGTTCGACTCCTGCCTCGGGCATGGATGTGTGTGATGTCCTTAGGTTAGTTAGGTTTAAGTAGTTCTAAGTTCTAGGAGACTGATGACCTCAAAAGTTAAGTCCCACAGTGCTCAGAGCCATTTGAACCATAAATGTCCCTAATTTTATTAATGGGACATGTTTTCTACAATTTCATTGTTACACTTGTTCTGCAGGAGTTCATGCTGTCACAAACGTATCCCTACAATCTCGGCAATAACTTTTTCGTTTTCCAATGGCCGAAGAAATTTTTTTTAGAATTTAACTCTTATTCAGAATGGTCTACACATACGACTCATTTATATCATCTTAACTTCAGTTAATTAGTTCCTCAAACATATCGGCAGTAGCAGAAATCTTCCATTAAATCTAAAAACACTTTTCCCCACACGCAAACAAAATAGCTCAAGTGCAATTCATTTACTTGTCGCTTCCATCGCTAATGGCAGTATTAAGGAAGTACACACTGCAGCAGATCTGTATATTCTTGTTGAAACGACTTACAAGGTATTTAACAATAAAAAGTTGAAACGCTCTGTTGTGATAAATACCTTCGTCACAAACATCTTCAGTTTTACACGGTACTCGGGAAAGGCTAGACGTAGAAATCATTCCGAAATCACTCATCATAAATTCTTCGTACATATTTTATCGGAACGTTACTGATCCAGCCACCGGAAGAAGTAAATTTTCGATAACATTTATTTAAGTTTTGATCCGAAGTTAAGTACACTGTAGCCTGCCGCACTAGCTGACGAAGACGGATTATTATATACGTTTACGCTGTCCCTAACATCGATTTATTTCTTAAGGCCACCTCGTTGAAAAACTCTTCGTAACTACCAGACAGCCTTCCACACACTACTAGTAACTGAAATTCAGTTAATTTCTTTGTAGTCCTCTATTTTTATCATAGTTTGGAGGAGAATGCCTGCCGCGGTGGCCGTGCGGTTCTGGCGCTGCAGTCCGGAACCGCGGGACTGCTACGGTCGCAGGTTCGAATCCTGCCTCGGGCATGGGTGTGTGTGATGTCCTTAAGTTAGTTAGGTTTAAGTAGTTCTAAGTTCTAGGGGACTTATGACCTAAGATGTTGAGACCCATAGTGCTCAGAGCCATTTGAACCATTTTTTGAGGAGAATGAGGGCAAAAGTAATTGCTTCATCTATACAAAATTCATACCATGTATCTACATTTACATCCACACTCTGCAAACCATCATAATGTGTGTGGCAGAGAATATTTCCCATTGTATCACTCACTGTTCCATTCGGTTCTGGAGCTCGGTCTTAATGATTGCTTAAATGTCGTAGTGCGCACTGTAATTATCGTACTACCAGTACCTCCCCCACCTCCTCCACTTCGTTAAAGAATCGACCTCCCATGTATAAAATAGCTTCAAACGTCTGATTACTCTACAAATGAGTTAATGTGTTAAATATTTGACATTATGGTTGAGATACTGTAGTTTTTCACGATTATCATTGATTATGACGCCACATCTCCTAAACTATGTGTCGCACAATGATATACTTCAGCAAGTAGTTTCAATTGCATATCTAGATACTCTCTGCAAACTGTAATGTGAAAATAGTTAGTAGTAAAGAATTAATAACTTAAAACATCATGCCTGAGGCTCAAGTTTTACTGCATGGACGGCAAAACTTTTTACTTTCTCCGTCAGTTTCTCCACTATGGACGACTTCGTCATCGAGGAAATGTCTGACGTTACTACATTGCTTGCCAGGCGACGTGGAATATGCGGGAGGAAGACTCGGCAGCAGAAAATGAAACGGCAACATATTTCATTCAGCGGTTACTGGTTTTATTTATTTCACAATCACTGTTTCGGCATGTGTAACATTCTCAGCTGTATCATCATGTGTGTCAATAAACTTTCTTTACTGATTAAAGGACCTTATCTGTGTGTTCAACCATATTTACAGATTTCACTGCATATGCAATTTATCACGTAAATATGGTTGGACATAAAAACGGTGCGGTGTCCCATTAACAGTACAGAATGTGTACTGACGCACTTCATTTCAGGTCTCAGTTGATAATGGAACGTATGCAGAAACCGTGATTGTGAAATTAATGATCCAGTAACAGTCCGGTGGAAACGTCTTCCCTTTATTGAAATACTGTCGGACTGTGGATGTAAATAAACGCAAGATAATAGGTTCCTGTATATTTTACGCACCAATGTTATGTTACATTTGCTGTTTTGTTCAAACATAATTAGCTGTGATTAGTAAAACTCCAAACCATCTCCCATAATCCACGAAAATACTTCTCTGTCCGATGCCGTAGTCACACCGACCAGATATAAGCAATGAATTACATCTGTTTGCGACAACGGTTACTTTCATTATCCAAAGGTCACCTCACAGTTGACTCTTCAGTAAGCCAATGTCCGCATCTTCTCTCTAGCAAGAAAACGTATATATTTTTATTATGACGTGTCTTTCGGCAAGTTTGTGGTCCATTGCCATTTGTTTAACTCCCACCTTACTCATTCAGCCTTTAATCAACAGCAGTATAGACAAAAATCAAGGAACGTATTCCAAAACCTACCATCAATTTGGATTCCAGAGACGTGTAGGAACACGCGAGGCAACGCTGACCCTACGATTTATCTTAGAAGATAGGTAAAGGAAAGACAAACTTACGTTTATAGCATCTGTAGACTTACAGAATGCTTTTGACAGTGTTGAGGTGAATACTCTCTTTGAAATTCTGAATACTGCAGGCGTAAAATACGGGGAGCAAAAGGCTATTCATTACTTCTACACAAACCAGACGGCAGTTATAAAGAGCTGAGAGGTGCAGAAAGGAGGCAGTGATTGAGAAAAGAGTGGGACAGTGTTGTAATCAATCTCCGATGTTATTCTATCTGTACACTGAGCAAGCAGTAAAGGAAACAAAAGAAAAATTTGGAGTAGTAATTAAGGTTCCGTAGAAAAAACAAAAACTTCGAAGTTTACCAATAACGCTGTAATTCTGTTAGAGACAAAAAAGGACTTGTAAGAGCAACTGAGCGGAAGTGACAGTATCTTGAAAGAAGGATGTTAGGTGAACATCAACAAAAGCTAAACAAGGGTAATCAAATGTAGTCGATTTAAATAATGTGATGATGAGGAAACCAGATCGGAAAACGAGACACTTAAGTAGCAGATTGTTTTGCTATTGGAGCGGCAAAATAACTCATGACGGCCGAAGTAGAGAGGATATATAATAGAGACTGTCAATTGCAAGAAAAATGTTTATGAAAAACGAAAATTTGTTAATATCTAATATAGATTTGAGTGTCTGTAAGTCTTTTTTTAAGGTAATTGCATGGAGTGTAGCAATGTATGGAAGTGAAACATGGACGACAAACATTTTAGACAAGAATAGAATAGAAGCTTCTAAAATGTGGTGTTACAGAACAATGTTGAAGGTCAGACTGGAAGATCGCATAACTGATGAGGAAGTACTGAATAGAATTTGAGGAGACAAGAAACTGTGGCACAGTCTGACTAAAACAAGGGACTGGTTTACAGGACACTAGTATTGGAAGGAAGTGTGGTGAATAAAAACCTTAGAGGGAGATCAAGAGATGAATACAGTAAGGAGATTCAGAAGGACGTAAGTTGCAGTAGTTATTCAGAGATGAAGAGGCTTGCAGAGATTAGAGTAACATCGAGAGCTGTATCAAACCAATCTTCAGACTGAAGACTACAACAGAATATCATTCACTGATGTCTGTTCCTTCCACAGCTCCTTAGCTTCCATAGCACCTGCCAAATTTACTAAGTACTAGTTGCCTTAAAAGCGTAATATTTTTAACATTTCAGTACTGATGAGGCAAAATATTATGACCACTTGCTTACTACCACGTTGGTACACCATAGGAACGCAATACAACAGCGATTCTGCGTGTCATAGGTTCGTCAAGTCCTTGGTAGGTTTCTGGAGGTATTTTGCATCAGCTGTCTACGGAAGGTCACGCAAAACCCGTAAATTATGAGTCGGTGGTTGGGTGCACAGTGCTGGTGCCCTGTATTGTCCAAGATGTGTTTCATCTAGTTCTCATCGGGCGAATATGGTGGCTAGGACATCAACCTGAACTCACTATCATGCTCTTAAAACCATCTCGCGTCCGTCGGCCGTCGTAATTTAATGTATATATTATTATTGTTATTATTATTTTTTGATTGTTGCCGACTTACGTGGTGGGCCTTAATAAAAATGATATTCCATTTAATTTTGATTTTACGATTAAATGCTTTCCTGAAGTTTTTTTAACAATATTTATCTCAAATTATTTGTTACGTTAATGAATGTTAGACTCGCAGAATCTTAAAACAGAGCATATAAGTTGTACAATGTAATAAATTTTTCATATTAATTTTCTCGGCTAGTCAGCTCACTTTAAAGCAAAAGATCTTTAGTTATTAATTACAATTGCGGCCCACACACGCGCGAGAGTATTTTTCTTACCTCCGTTAACCATTGTATTGTAGTCGGAGTCCTGGCTCTGGCTCTCGGCTATGGTACTGAAAATAAGAATCTTAAAGCTACGTATTTCTGCAACTTCGTGCGGCTGTGGAGAACAATTAATATTATGTTAATAGCGGGCGAGTATTTCGCTTCCGCTAATTTTTCATAAGTTAATATCGCCACGTAATGGCGTCGTTGGCTGCATCGGCCGCTGCGATTGTTGAACTGTAAATTACTTGAATGCAGGTTAATTCAAGGAAGGCGGGCATGAAATCGGGATCACCTCTTACAAATTAAAAGTGCACAATAATATTCAATTAACACATTATATGCTTAACTCATACAAATATGCTTACATTTGCCAGTACTCGCAAGATGTCCGTCTGTACATCATCAAGACAAGTGAAGACTAAAAAAATTAACAAAAGAGCGTATCTTGTCGTCTCTTTAGATCATTTTGTCATAAATTATTTCTTTGCATTGCATTTCCTTGCATTTCTCGACAGAGAAATTATTGTTTTACGGCTACATGATAAAAATATATTATTCAATTTTTAAATGTCTCTTCTTTATAAATACTGTTTTTTAAGTCTTATCGTAATAAAGCACTGGGGACGCTATAACCACCATAGCAGATTCTGGTCTTGTGACGCGAACAGTTATACTGATGGAAGTTGCCATCGCTGGGGAACACATCAACCATAACAGCTGTAAGTGGTCCGCAGTAATGTCCCTGTAGTTCATAACTGTCAAAGTGCCTTCGATTACTAAAACAGGTCCCAAGGACGCCCAGGTGAATATCGACCTCGCTTTTCTAAATTCGTTGAGTGGTGCACGCTTCCAGTAGCCAATCGCCTGGGTAACGGCACATCCAGTCACGACCATGGACCTGCGTTGCGTGATTGACTTGTGGTCTCTCGGGCTTTCTTAGCGTGACTGATCAACAGCGAGCTGTCGAGTGTACAGCCGCGTTGTTGTTTCCATTTTCTGCACAATATTACGTAGACCGACCCAGTCGTCTCCTGCAGGTGCTACGAGTTTAGCTGGTGGATGTACTCGGTGCCTGGACTACAACCAGACTGTGAACTATCGTCGGTCTCCCTCCGCTGTTCACAGCCGAGTTCGATTTAAGACGTCTTTTTCCCTTTCGATGCTGTTTTGTTTTACAGATCAAGCTGACACTCCGTGAAACGCAAACTCCTTCAGCGTTTTCCCACTCCGATGTATGTGACGGTCGGCAAGATGTTAATAAATTGAATGCCGGACCCCACGTATTATTTAAATTGAAACATTCATCCTTGTTTATTAGGTTTTCTGACATCTTTATTTCGATAGACTCCTTTATTCCACTGTCCCAGAAATTTGGCGTTTGCATCTCGATACTGGTGTCGTATTTCATTTCATGATATTGCTTAGTTGATTTAGTCGGGTATGTCACTGACACTCCCTGCATCATTGCTCGAATGTTCTGATAGTCGTTGGAAAATTACACCTGCGACTGGTATTCCGAAGGAATGGGTGCTCAGTGCATCAAACTGGATGAGCGATGCAGTGAAAATCAGGAACGACTGAGAACGAGGTCGAAACTGAGTCAGGAAGAGAAGTGAAAAATCGCTTACCCGCTTTATGCTGGATCAATATCAGGAAAGATCGATAGATTCTTAGGGAAACATGGCATAAAGTGTATTGCACTCCAGCTCCCTTCAGCTGTGATAAAAAGTCTGCTTTGTGCTATTAAAGACACGACATAGGTCTCCAAATGCCACGTGTGTATCGTATTCCATATGAAAATGACATGTCTTACTTCAGGCAGATTATCAGAATAGTCAAGGAGGGATGCAACTAACATCAACTACATGCCCAGCTTAAGCAACCAAGGAAATCAGCAGTCACCGACCACTCCCTCGAATATTAGACCAGTATCATGGTACAAACATCAAGTTTCTGTGACAGCTTACTAAGGAGTCTATCGAAATAAAGCTGTCAGAAAACCTAATAAATGGGGAGGGACGATCAGTTTAAATAATGCTTGGAATCCGGTATTCAATTTATCAAAATCTCACAGACCATCATATCTATCAGAGTGCGAAAACGTTGAGGAATTAGCGTTTGACGTAGTATCAGTGCATGCTCTGTAAATCAAAAGAACATGAAAGAGCCCAGTGGACGTGTGGAATTGAACTCTGCTATTAATAGCGGCCTGAGTCCAACAGCGGTTTTCAGTATGGTTGGAGCCCAGACAGCGAGTATGCATAACAGCAAAACTAGCAGCGCCTGGCTCTGTCTTCGAAATTTCGCGCATGAAATGGAAACAACAACACAGATGACCATTCGGCAGCTCACCGTCAATGATTCACTAGCCACGCAATGGGTTTCCATTGAACCATAGTTCAGTCTTGATGACCCCAAACCCACTGCATTAGTTACTGACAACTTCGCTCTGCCAACATGGAGACACCGTGTGGGGTCGTCTGCTATGTAGTCCCCTGTACAATAGTGTTCGCTGAACAGTGTTTTCTGCTCCCATCTCCACGTTCTGTGGTGAGGCGTAACTGTTCAACTTGTCGCGATAGTTGCGTGTCAGGGGCAGGCGTGGAACGACGCAGTGTGTTGATGTGAAACAAGCGTCAGGTGCGTGCGCAGATGATTCATCTTTGCTGTGCAGTGCGCTACATGTTAACAGGCGAGTGGAGCATCAGAGAACAACGGCCCAGCCTAGTAGATCAGCTGTTCAGAGAGAAGCCGCTAGCTAGGCGGCAGAATTAGGTACGAACATTGCCATAAGAGCTGGCGAATACATTACGAGTGGTAATTCCGTGGCGAAGGAAATAGTGGACGGAACAGTGGATACACAGGGAGGTGCGGTTAGCAGTGTTACCAATGAAGTAAATGGCGAGAATGAATTAGCAGAAGTAAGTGATTGGCGTGTGCAGATCGACGATCTGTACAAGGGCCTCAAGCATTGTGAGTGGGAGGATTTTAAGAAGGAATATGAGGCAAAGGTTAATTAGTAAAAAAGGAAATAGTAGGGACGTCGATAAGGTGACGTGACCCGAATTTATGGAGGAGAGAGTAAATAGCGCCGCGCAAAGTACGCGTGCTGCCGATAGGACGATGGTTAAAGATAGGAAGGAATTGGAGGATGAAATCCTAAGCATTGACGAGGAAGTAACATCTGTTAACGATCCGCCAACAGTACAAGCTGTTACCGAAAGGCACCATGAGGAAGGGGCAGGTAATTACCTACGAGTAACTGAAGTTCACGAGGATTACACTAAATATGAAGTTACAGTGGATGTGAGTAAAGCTGATAATGAGGTCCTTTTGCCGAAAGAGGATATTGAGTTAGAATCAAAGCCTGACGAAAATGCAAAGGAAGAACTTAGTGCCTGTCTCAGAAAAGCTTTTATGGTAGAACCTGAAAGCGATCCAGAATGGTCGGATTCTGACGATAGTTCAGATGACGAGTATTTCGATACTAGTGAAAATAATGGGAATACAGCTTATTGCGATATTGTACCTACTGACGACGAAGTTTCAAAACAAAATCCAGATATTGAGACTGAACACAGAAGAAAGGAGCCACAGGCGACTCAGTGTCAATGTTACAAATAGTTCAAGTATTTAATGACTTTGAACTCCGGGAACCAAAGAAACCGCCAGAGATAGGTGATGTGCAGGTCAAAAGCATATCTTGGGACGATGTTATCGTCGACCCGGATTTGCTTAGGGAAGAACACAACAATGAAAAGCATTTCACGGTTAAACAAACTGTAATACCAGTTGAAATTTATAATGTGAAATTGCAAGTACTTCTTGATACTGGATCTCGGATAAATGCTATCTCCCAATCGTTTTTCGAACTCATCAGCGATAAGCCTGGACTAGTAATTATGTCAGTGACTGGTGTAAAAATTATTGGTGCTACTGGCAAGACTAGCAAGCCAGTAAAGAACCAGATATTGGTTGAATTTAGTATAAAAGGACAAAAGTTTGAACGCGATTTCTTGGTTGTGCCAGACTTGAGTACTGAAATGATTCTGGGCATAGATTGGCTAGATAAAGAAAAAGTTATCATTGATTGTAGCCAGGAAGTGGTCAAAATTAACAATGCATCTACGAATTTGGAAATAAAATTTGAGGAAAATGGGAAGGTGTTCGATTCAGAAATTGGTTCTTTATTGTTGGAGATCTACCAACGGAATGATAGTTTGACAAACATGTATGAAAAGTACCATGTCGAGAGGTGAATAGATGAGAGTGACAGGCAAGGGCATGATTTTAAAGAAATCGCGGAAATTTTGAAGGAGATATCTCCTAATCGGAAAATAGAATTGTTTGATCTTTTAGAAAGCAATAGCAGCGTATTTTCGGACAAACCTGGCCTAGTTAAGAACTTGGAATACCAGATTGAGACATTAGAGCATAAACCTTTCTTTGTAAGACCGTTTTCGGTACCCATATCAAAGAGTCAGGCTGTTCAGGTGGAAATAGATAAAATGATAGCATGGGGTGTAATTGAATGGATCTACAGTGAATATAATAGTCCCCTTATCATCGTGAATAAAAGGGATGGGGGAGTAAGAGTAGTCATTGACGCCAGGACTTTAAACACAATTGTAAAGAAGGAAATAGACAGACCTGAAAATCTGGACAAAATGCTCCAAAAGTTTTATAATGTGAAGTATTTAAACAGTCTGGATGATGTCAAAGTTAGCGTAAGGAGGGCTATGCGTGAAGCGTTCAGTGAATTCGAAAGTAAAATTCTATGTACCGACTTGACAGAAAATCCTAGGAAGTTCTGGTCTTACGTTAAATCAGTAAGTGGCTCGAAACAGCATATCCAGACACTACGGGATGATGATGGCATTGAAACAGAGGATGACACGCGTAAAGCTGAAATACTAAACACCTTTTTCCAAAGCTGTTTCACAGAGGAAGACCGCACTACAGTTCCTTCTCTAAATCCTCGCACAAACGAAAAAATGGCTGACATCGAAATAAGTGTCCAAGGAATAGAAAAGCAACTGGAATCACTCAACAGAGGAAAGTCCACTGGACCTGACGGGATACCAATTCGATTCTACACAGAGTACGCGAAAGAACTTGCCCCCCCCCCCCCCTTCTAACAGCCGTGTACCGCAAGTCTCTAGAGGAACGGAAGGTTCCAAATGATTGGAAAAGAGCACAGGTAGTCCCAGTCTTCAAGAATGCGCAAAACTATAGACCTATATCTCTGACGTCGATCTATTGTAGAATTTTAGAACATGTTTTTTGCTCGAGTATCATGTCGTTTTTGGAAACCCAGAATCTACTAAGTAGAAATCAACATCGATTCCGGAAACAGCAATCGTGTGAGACCCAACTCGCTTCATTTGTTCATGAGACCCAGAAATATTAGATACAGGCTCCCAGGTAGTTGCTATTTTTCTTGACTTCCGGAAGGCGTTAGATACAGTTCCGCACTGTCGCCTGATAAACAAAGTAAGAGCCTACGGAATATCAGACCAGCTGTGTGGCTGGATTGAAGAGTTTTTAGCAAACAGAACACAGCATGTTGTTATCAATGGAGAGACGTCTAAAGACGTTAAAGTAACCTCTGGCGTGCCACAGGGGAGTGTTATGGGACCATTGCTTTTCACAATATAAATAAATGACCTAGTAGATAGTGTCGGAAGTTCCATGCGGCTTTTCGCGGATGATGCTGTAGTATACAGAGAAGTTGCAGCATTAGAAAATTGTAGCGAAATGCAGGAAGGTCTGCAGCGGATATGCACTTGGTGCAGGGAGTGGCAACTGACCCTTAACATAGACAAATGTAATGTATTGCGAATACATAGAAAGAAGGATCGTTTATTGTATGATTATATGATAGCGAACAAACACTTGTAGCAGTTACTTCTGAAAAATATCTGGGAGTATGCGTGCGGAACGATTTGAAGTGGAATGATCATATAAAATTAATTGTTGGTAAGGCTGGTACCAGGTTGAGATTCATTGGGAGAGTCCTTAGAAAATGTAGTCCATCAACAAAGGAGGTGGCTTACAAAACACTCGTTCGACCTATACTTGAGAATTGCTCATCAGTGTGGGATCCGTACCAGATCGGGTTGACGGAGGAGATAGAGAAGATCCAAAGAACAGCGGCGCGTTTCGTCACAGGGTTATTTGGTAACCGTGATAGCGTTACAGAGATGTTTAACAAACTCAAGTGGCAGACTCTGCAAGAGAGGCGCTCTGCATCGCGGTGTGGCTTGCTGTCCAGGTTTCGAGAGGATGCGTTTCTGGATGAGGTATCGAATATATTGCTTCCCCCTACTTATACCTCCCGAGGAGATCACGAATGTAAAATTAGAGAGATTCGAGCGCGCACGGAGGCTTTCAGACAGTCGTTCTTCCCGCGAACCATACGCGATTGTAACAGGAAATAGAGGTAATGACAGTGCCACGTAAAGTGCCCTCCGCCACACACCGTTGGGTGGCTTGCGGAGTATAAATGTAGATGTAGATGTAGACCGCCAGATACTTGAAAAACCCATTGAGCAAAGAATTCCGCAAATATACCGCTTTTCTATTCGCTGGGAAATGCTATCAGTATAAAGTAGTGCCATTTGGGCTTAGCACTTCTGTGGCAGTATTTATTACGGCACTGGACTATGTATTAGGGAGAGAATTAAGTTCCCGGCTAACCATTTATGTAGATGACTTACTGATTGCTGCTGAGGAATGGCAAGAGCATTGCGAATTATTGCAGAAAGTTTTTGTTGCTCTACAAGCAGAGGGCATGACACTAAAGTGGAAGAAATGTGAATTCGTCGGAAATAAAGTTTTTGGGGCATATTATTACTACGATTGGGATTGGCAAGGACCCAGAAAAGTTAAGTGCAATAGTAGAGTGTCCAGCTTCCAGAAATAGAAAACAGTTGAAAGCCTTTTTAGGTCTATGTGGGTTCTATAGAAAATTCGCCAAGGAGCAAGCTTTTAATGGTCCTCATTTGAATAATCTCCGAAGAAAAATAGTGCTTTTGTTTGGACTGAAGGGTGCATGAGAGATTTTGAAAATTTAAAAAGTGAACTCTTGCATGACAATATTTTGCATCACCCCATACTGACAGAACCTTTCCACATGAATACTGACAGTAGTGCTTATGGTATTGGTATAGAACATTTCCAAGCAAAAAAGTCGAACACAAGACTATCGCATTTGCAACTAGAACTCTAACAAAATACAAGAGAAACTACACTATGTCGGAAAAGGAGGCTTTAGCCATTATATGGGGATTAAAGGAATTATCTGTGGGGCCATAAGCTCATCATACTTACTGACCACAAAGCTTTAACTTTTCTTAAAGATTGTCGTTTACTTAATGGTAGGCTAACCCGTTGGGCTTTGTACTTACAGCAGTTTGATTATGAGATTTGCTATGTTAAGGGTACTGAGAATTACATGGCAGATGCTTTATCTCGATTGCCTAATGGTATGAGTGAAGTACCCAATGAAAATGGTGAAGAGGGTACTTTTCAGATAAGGTATACGAAAAGGAAAATTGAGCAAATATGTAAAAACATAAGGTACCATCAGAATGAGGATCGGACATGGAAATGCGTGAAGGTAAATTTTGACAGTATGCAGTATCCTCAGATTGAGAAATACTACAAAATCTTTAAAGGCATTTCAAACAGTAGGAAAGATTTAGTCACTGTGGAATGGAGAGTATGTTGGCCACCCCAGTTTGACACTGATGTCATAGACCATTTCCATTTAGCATTGGGACATAGTGGAACAAAGAAATGTTTAGATAAACTGAATAATGTAATAGTGATTGCTGGTAGTGTCAGTAAGAAGGTAAATGAACGAATTAAGTCAGTGACGTATGTCAAAGAGACAAAGTACCTAACAGAACTAGTTGACGTCCAATGCAAAGTACATTACCTGAGGACACCCTAGAATTATTATCAGTAGATTTGTATGGTCCCCTCCCGAAGACTTCGGGAAATTGTGCATATATTCTAGTAATTTTTGAAGTATTCTCAAAGTTTGTAAAATTATACCCCTTGAAAAAGGCAATGGCAAAAGCTGTATTTAATAGGATGGTCGAATACTTCAGAACCATCGGGAAACCCAAAGCAGTGCTATCTAATAATGGCCCCAGTTCATATCCAAAATTTGGAAAGAAGGAATGGAGCAAAATGATGTGGAGCTTAAATATATCTCAGCCTACCACCCAGCTAGCAACCCAGTTGAGAGGTACATGAGAGAAATCAGCTGATTGTGCAGAACGTACTGCACTCACAACCATAGAGCCTGGGGCAGATTTACATCGGACTTTGAGAATGTCATGAACACCTTACATCATGAGTCTACTGGGTTCCCACCAGATGAAATTTTGTTAGCCAGCAGAAATAAAAGTTTAATTGAGGAAAAACTACAGTTTCCGCCTTGTACAAGCTTGGGGTTGAGTCAAAAGAAAGAATTAGTCAAAAAAGGGCAAAGCAGAAAGCTGAATCTAGATCTAAAAGACATGATAAAAACCTGAAAGTTTCAAAGTTTAAAATTGGGGTTTCTTTTAAAAACCCACGAAAAATTTAGTGAACTGAACCATGAAATTTCCAAATTTAAATATATTTATAATGGACTTTATGTAATACAGAAAATTCCACACAATAATGCTTACTACCTGATCTACCCAAAATCCAAGATACCTTTAGGTGTAAGAAACGTTGTGAACCTGAAACTGTATGTTCCTAGGAGTGAGTGACCTAAGTGCACTCAGAAAGCAATCTGCAGTAAATGTGCTGTACCCTATGATGAAACTATTTTATTCAAAATGTAACAAATCTTTGTAAATGTATGTATAACAATGTCAGTGTGCTAATGTACTTATGTAAGTCTCAGGTTACCAAATGTACTATAAATGTAAAGGTGTATGGAAAAAAGGTCTGAAAAGAAAAAGCAAATGCTGCAAGCCCAACAAAAGATGGGACTGCCAAAAATCAAAGAGGGCAGATAAATAGTCAAAGGAGAATTGTAAGTGTGGTACAGGTGATGTGATAAAATGATGCGAAATGGACTGCCCAAATCTGAATAATAGGGAGCAAATATATGTAGTGATTTTTATAAATAGTGCAACGTAACCTTCCAGTACTGGTGGTGGTATAAGTCCACCTAAGTAGGTAGATTACCGTCGCTTTGACATGTCCTACCGTTCCTGCAAGCTACCGTCTGTAGTAAATGGTTTCTTAAATTCGTGTGGTCCACGAAATTACTGGCCCCTGCGACTTATTGCTGGGTATTAATAATTTCTAGCGGAAGGTTTTTACGAACCGGTAGAATTTTGAACGCAACGGATAACGCATTTTTTTATTGAACCACTACAGAAGGCACCTATACAGGAGTTAATAGGCATTATATGGCTTTTATTTGCTTTCATGACCCAGAATTCGACTGTGGTACTGACTGCCACCTATTCTTTATGATGGAAGGAGTAAATAATCAGTCGAGGGTAGAGATTAATTCACATTTATTCAGTACCGATGGTATTTCAACAACTAGTCATGTTTCTCTTGCAATGTACATCATCAAAACCGGTTTCTAGTTAACATGGTTCAGTTTCGCCACGTAACTATGGAATGGGACAGAGGAGCGCAGACCTGGCTTCAATGTAATTCTATACAACCGCACAATTATACCTAAGCCCTCGGTTATTACATTCAATTACTATAGATTACTCAGAACAAGTTCCGCAAAGACAACACAAGCAAAACTAGGTCAGGGTGGAAGAGTATTTCGCAAATCTTTATCAAATCAGTGGGCATTAAAATCCGATACTTTTCCTAGTGGCACGAGTATTTTACTTAACGCACAATATCGCCAACAAATCAACTCGTTACGGGGACGCACAAGAAACATCACTTCAATGCTGTTCAACTCACATGGCCAAGTTCAGTAGCCAACAGAAACCCAGAAAAATATGGACACACACGATTATTCCTTCCCTATTTTACACTCGCTCACTATCGTATGATTATTCATCGTATACAATATATTTTCAGACCGAAACTACAATTTATCAATGCGGCGGTTGCTCCAACCAACCACCTGGCGCGAAAGGCACTTGGTACGTTGCCTGAACAAGGCACTAACGCAAGGTCTACTGAAATTCGAGTAAATTAAGAAAATCCAGTTCCTTATTGGGTTCAGTGGTAATTTCGCACCTGATTTCAATATCTGGACTTCATTACAGAGCAGATTTCAGACAATCTAATACCTATGTTAACATTACCAAAACGAGAGCTGCGTCTCCATGTCTGTCCAGCACCACGACCCAGGAACAAGTGCTCCTCTAACCGAATTCGCCTAACCGTTCCGCTTACAAACGTGGTGGGGGTGGCGCGCCAACCTGACAGAGCCAATACGTACCCCTTCGTGTCATCTTTGCCCTGACCTGTAAACTTGGTCTCTGTTAAACTTGTTCACGCTTGGGGGGTTGGTACTACCCTACCCCAGAACGACCATTCATCCAGTGTTACAATCTGTGCCTAAAGCTTTCTGCTAGTTCACACACTCACTCATTTATACCGCCCAGGCCGCACAAATGAAAGGAAAATGGGAAACGTAGTACACAACATAAAAAAATACAATAAATAACACTGTTCAGTCCATTCTCTCCTATGGACACCAGCTGAGGTATTACCTGCAAGAGAAGAAACTCTTGCTAATAATTTCTGCGTGCTAGCAGTATAATAAAACATTGGAACGGTACAACAAGTTCCGTTTCAATAGTATTGTGTGTTTATTAGGAAATAAGGAAATGGACTGCCATTCAATGCAAGCAGCAAGAAATTGTTTTATAGTGTATATAGATATTTGTATATGCTTTGTAGTTAAGTGTTAGTGTTCCAAATTTTGATTTTATTTATCTGAGAAGTTAAATAATAATAAGTAATTTGCTACTTAAATCAGGTTGTGATAGGAGGCTGGACTGTGCAAACGCACTTAAGTAAATGAAAGGTAAATTTTCTTGATATATTAAAAGGTATAGCTATATATAATGTGAGTGAAAGGAAGCTTTGTGATGTAAAACTGTATGATGGTACATTCACACAAAGATTCAGAACCCCTATATGAAAATAAAGTTTAGTGTTCCCATCAAATTTGCACTTAGTGAAATTTACCGGAAACAGGGGCATGTGTAACAACAACGACTCTGTACTATTGTACATATAAGTAATTCTTTTTATCTGATTTTACGATAAACTTGTGTAACTGATGTTGTGATTTAATTTCCTTTTGTTTCATACCATTATGTTAAGAAAACTGTAAATAAGTTTCAACGTGAATATTAATGTTTATGTCAAATGTCAAGTAATATTGTAATAGAATTGAAATGTAACAAATGTTGAAACTGTTGTAAGATGAAACTTCCTGGCAGATTAAAACTGTGTGCCCGACCGAGACTCGAACTCGGTAAACGCACAGTAGGCCACCCGACAAGCAATTCTATAATATAAAAACCTATATTAATCAACCTGGCAAGGAGACCTCACTTACCGTGAGGCCATTTCATAGGTTGGCCTTCGGCTGTGTGTCTGAGCAGGACTTTGAGGTTACTATTCTATTGAGGTCATAAACTCTTACCCTAACAGTGAAAACGAGATAAGAATTTTTAATTTATTTTTAAAAAAAATTTAACGAGCGGTCTGGCGCGACCAATAACCACCACAATCAATAAATATAGAGATAAGAAATTAAATTTTATGAACAAAAACTCTAATATACAACAACAGAACAATAAATCAGAAAACTAAACAACGCTAGTGCATTTGTAGAATACGCTATTGGTTGTTGTACGCGTGTTAAGCGCGTGACCTTGATTGGGACTTGGTCTCTGGCGCTGTACGCCTCTCATCGCGCGTGACCTTGTTTTTGGACTTAGAAATTTTCAGCGTGCCTTATATTTACTTGACCCGTGTTGCAGAAAAACTCACTTCCGGTCTGTGTTATTCTTATGGAGATTTAGCACTCTGAGATTGCTCCAGAGCAGAGAATTCACTTCCGGTTTTTAATGAGCACTGATAAGGACTTCCGCCGCGCTGTACGGTACTGAGGCAGCTGCAGGCTCATTCGACTCGAGGCAGCCGCACGATACACATCGCCATGCCGTACAGGAGGAGAATGTATAGAAGAAGGAGCAGACTTCCAGTGTACAAGACAGTGGACACCTTTTCAATTACACCAAACGGCAAGTTCGAGTCTCGGTCGGGCACACAGTTTTAATCTGCCAGGAAGTTTCATATCAGCGCACACTCCGCTGCAGAGTGAAAATCTCATTCTGGAAACATCCCCCAGGCTGTGGCTAAGCCATGTCTCCGCAATATCCTTTCTTTCAGGAGTGCTAGTTCTGCAAGGTTCGCAGGAGAGCTTCTGTAAAGTTTGGAAGGTAGGAGACGAGGTACTGGCAGAAGTAAAGCTGTGAGTACCGGGCGTGAGTCGTGGTTCGGTAGCTCAGTTGGTAGAGCACTTGCCCGCGGAAGGCAAAGGTCCCGAGTTCGAGTCTCGGTCGGGCACACAGTTTTAATCTGCCAGGAAGTTTCATATCAGCGCACACTCCGCTGCAGAGTGAAAATCTCTTTCTGTTGTAAGATGTTTAAAATTGTAACTGTGCGCCTGGTCCATACGTAGGCAATGTGTTAGGATATGCAGAATGCAAAACCTCGGGTGAAAACCCAGTCTGTCAGGCAGCGGTAAAATGTGGATGGCAGGCGAGCGCGGGAAAATGCGCGCAGGCACTGCACAGCACAACGGGCATAGTAGTAGTTGGAGTTTGACACTGATTTGAGCAACACCTTCTGGAGCGAGGAGGCTCTCGTGGAAGACATAGCTTCACTGAGCCTCAGATATGCCGTTCCAACGCCCACACAGCATGGCAAAATTCCATAGGCACTAAATGGAAAAGTATTGCGACGCTAAGAAGAATTAAACCGCCGATACATCAAGAGCCATAGCTGTGGTTGTATGTGTGCTCTCTGCCTCACCATCTTGCCCCCCGCCAACCGCTGCATCGATACTAGCAGGTTGAAACTTTTAGTACTGTATTCGTATGGATCAGAGAGTGAACTGTGTTTGTTTGGTGCAATAATAACCTAAATTTTACCAGAACTTTTCCATCATTCAATTATCCTCACAACTAACCTAGACAGGGTCCTTTCCAAACGTTGTGCAATCCGAGTGTCCCAAAATGAAAATTAAAAGTTGTATTAATAATAATTATTTGCAGAACTAGCTATATTAGAATGGTGTTTAAAGAAATGTTTTGTCAATGAACCAGTGCATGAATAGCGAAGGTCTAACGAATTCGAAATATAACTTTGGTAGTGATACAGTAATGAAGTTTATTATTTCGAGACAGGTTTAAAGGCATTTAAATGAGCAGTAAATAAGATGAAAAGAGTAGTAACTTTTATACTGGAAATCTCAAATGAATAATAAATTCAGTAATCATTTCTTTTAATACAGCGATCATTAATATTTTCAGGGTCCCCCCGTCATTCATTTGAATTCTAAAGTGTTCTAAATTGGTTTGACCAGCAAAAGTTAAAGTCAATATAAAAGTCAAAATTTATCAGTGTTTTATCTTTATCAAAATTGACATTTTGTGTGTGGCATGAAAGTACAATTTCTAGGGTAACCTATGCCCGATATTAATCAGACTAATAGACAGTATAAAGTTTTGTAGTAAACATTATAGTGTAGTGTTATGTATTCATGATTTTCCGTATCAGTACAGAACGTGAAACTATCAGTTCAATAGATTTTCTGGTTCTAAAATTCTACTATATTATGCAGTGTTACAACTTATTGTTTTGCTGCCTTTGTGACGATAGATTTATATGATTCTAACTTCTTATTCAATCCCTTAAGAGTTAGTAGTTCGTTTCTGTTGTTGTGAGCAGAGTGCATTTCATATATAATCGACTTCTTTACTTTAACTGCCGTGTTGGTATGTTTGTATCTGTTCACATTTGCGATATCACATGCAATTTTCACTTCTGCGACAGTCTTTATTATTGTATTTGAGTTAATTGCAGGTGAGGCTGGAAGGACAAGTTCCGTCGAGTTGGTTACAAGTTACACAGGCCGAATGAATAGGAGTCGTCGAGTTGCTTCGGTGGGTTGTGCTCATATTAACTAAATATTCCAGTGTCCTAAAAACCATTTGGATTTGTTCCAGTAGCTTATCACTGAAATTGGTGTCGTCATTTGATAACTTGACGCCAGTTAAGGAAGTGTAACGACGCCCACCAAACAGATACGAAGCATGACTAAACACATAGCTACAAGTATAACTAAGTAGTGCATAAGTCTGTGTTCGGCGTTCCAAGCTGCGCTGAAATATTTTTCCCATTCTACCTGTTATGTCATTTTAGTCTGGACTTCAACGGTGCGCCGAGATTATTCTTGCTATTCTAACTTTAATGCCATTATTTTAGTGATGGTTTTAAGCGATTGGCTAACCAAATTTTAAGAGCCGTGACTGCCCAAGTAAGTCACTGAGGTTAATTCCCTTGGTTTCATTTGTGTAGTATATCGTTGCAAGATACTGATAACTAGTTGTGCAGTTAGGATTGTGTATCTCATGCCTCAGAATATTGTCTGCCGCTGATGGGTTTTATGTTGCAGATAATTGGGAGTGGTTGACGCGAGCAAACTGGGATGTGACTACCACGGTGGCAGAGTGATAATTAAGGCCCTGCCCCCTCCCACGTCTATGGTTATGTTGTTACTGTCCTGTAATTCCGTCCTTTCGGTGCAGAGTTATGGTTTCTGAAACTCAATCTTAGTGCCAAGTTCAGTACCTTTTTATTTCATTTCCTGTCCCGTGAATTTCTTGTATTGGTTAAAATCTTTTGGTGTGCTCGCGTCCATCACTTATTCTCATGTAGAGTGAAAGCGGCCCCTGTTAAGTTTTTCTTGGGAAGATCTTTTCATTATAGTCAAGCACTGACATCATACGAACCTGGTGTATGCAAGTAGTATTGTTGTAATTAGTCTGAAGTTGGCGGAGCAAACTTTAAAAATTTTGGGACTCGTTGAGCTCAGAACTTTGGTGTGAGTTAGTCATGTTAGTTATATTTTATGAATCAGGATTTTTTGAACATTGTATTAGTTAATGAAAAGTTGGCCGAGTAAACCTTAAAATTTTGGTGTTTACTGAACTCAGAACTTTTAACTGGGATAGTTATGTAGTCAAATTTTACGAGTATGCTTTTATGAATATTGTGTTTGGATCATGAAGAATTGGCCAAAGAAGCCTTAAAACATTACTGTCTGTTGAATTCCGAACTTCGATGAGCTGAAAAGATAGATAAAAGAGTTTCCATGTAAGTGATGAAGTAGGCGTGGTTCATTTGTCTGTCATGTTGAATCAATTATGGATCCATGGACATGGTTTAAATTAATGTAAGCCGTTGAAAGAAAACGACATCTGGAAGATATCTTAAAAGATTTTCGTGTTCTATAAGACAAGCTTTGTTGTAATTATGGTTACTGTGAATGTATTATAAAAATGTATTTGTAATAAAGAAGTGTGGGGCAACTACAACTGATTTCGATTATAATTTCGGTGTGTCCTAAGGGACCACTCCACAGTTCTTACTTGAAGATGTTCACTGTATGAATTACGTGTGCGCGTGTGATGGAGCTTTCTAGGATGTATCCGTGTTTTTATAGGTGCATAACTTTTCCTCCAATTTTTTGTGTCTCGATGTACGTGTAATGTCTGCACCCTCATAAATTCAATTAATCTAAAAATGGTCAGTTGTACATTTAAAACTAGGGCTATGAATTTATGAATGAGAGGCATTAGGACGATGATTGCATACAATTAATAGCACTCATAATAGCAACATAATTTACTCCCCTCCCCCACAATCCCAGTGGGTAATCAAATTACGAGATCACTAGGCTAGAGAGTACGCGCCATCAGGGCGTGAATGTCAACACAGGCGTTTTCTTCTCCCTTGATTTTTGGCTTGTAGACCACAATAAATTGTATAACCAATTGAGAGTCCGTTGTATTCCTACTACTAATTTCAGACCCCACAATCCCCGCTAATTATTGTTCATGAATTGAAAAATGCAGTAAAATGATCTTGAAACAGTAATTAAATGTAAGTCACCGAGACTATAGATAGCCGGCCGAAGTGGCCGTGCGGTTAAAGGCGCTGCAGTCTGGAACCGCAAGACCGCTACGGTCGCAGGTTCGAATCCTGCCTCGGGCATGGATGTTTGTGATGTCCTTAGGTTAGTTAGGTTTAACTAGTTCTAAGTTCTAGGGGACTAATGACCTCAGCAGTTGATTCCCATAGTGCTCAGAGCCATTTGAACCTTTTTTTTTTTTTTGAGACTATAGATAAAGTTCGACTGTGGCTTGAGCCACCTCTAGCGTTTTCCGTTGTGTAAAACGTTAGCAATATGTCTTTATTCAATAAATAATCAAACAATTATTACTCGCTGTCCTCTTTATTCTAATCCAAGCATTAAATCAAGGAGAATAATGAAAGCTTACGTTCAAATTGGTACAAGAACAATGCACACCGTTTGGCACCCATTTATCAAAGAGTTCCACACACTGATTAAGAGCAGGTCGATAGAAATTTAGAGAAGTCTGCTAGGGAACAAAAAGAGCGGTGTTCGTTCAATAGTATCGCCTTATGCTGTCTTTCCATGTTTCACACGCTATACGCTACGTTGGGCTCAGGGGCTACGATTTCAGGAACAAATAGTCGAGGAAAGCTGTCGTTCGTTGTTTGGCCATAATTTGTAAACAAACTTTTTGTATATAACTTCTCATGCCACATATTTCCTACATTTTATGGCCGGCCGCTGTGGCCGAGCGGTTCTAGGTGCTTCAGTCTGGAACCGCGCTGCTGCTGCGGTCGCAGGTTCGAATCCTACCTCGGGCATGGATGTGTGTGATGTCCGTAGGTTAGTTGGTTTAAGTAGTTCTAAGTCTTGGGGTCTGATGGCCTCAGATGTTAAGTCCCATAGTGCTTAGAGCCATTTGCACCATACATTTTATGCTTCGACGCTACTTAATTTTTTAACAGTACTTTTGATTGCTTTTAACTTTGATTTCGGTAACCTAGGGGCGAATTCTGCGCTAAACAGTTCGGGCACTTCAAGTTTATTCCAGTTGCAAATCACTGTCACACATTTGTTGCCTGGATTCAGATATTATAGAGAACTAATGATTAAACCTCCTCAAGTTTTAGAAAAATTTCTGTATCTTGATTTTCTATGTGTATTCCTATTCCTACATTTCCCGAAAGCGTTTGATACGGTGCCCCACTGCAGACTGTTAACGGAGGTACGAGCACACGGAATAGGTTCCCAGATATGTATCTCTAAGACTTCGTAAGTAACGGAATCTAGTACGTTTTCCTCGACGGCGAGTGTTCATTAGAGATAGGGATTTCGTCTGGAGTGCCCCAGGGAATTGTAATACGACCACTCTTGTTCTCTCTCGTCTGGAGTGCCCCAGGAATTGTAATACGACCACTCTTGTTCTCTCTATACACAAATGATCTGGCGGACGGGGTGAGAAGAATTCTGCAGCTGTTTGTAGATGAGGCTGCGGTTTACGGGAAGCTGTCGTATTTCAGTGAATGTATTTAGACTAAATCTCTAGTTGTTCTACACATAGAAAAATGTAATTTTGTATAGATGAGATGGAAAAACGATCCTGTAGTGTTCGAATATAGCATTAATAGTGGGAACGCTTGACACAGTCACGTCCATTAATTATCTAGGAGTAACGTTAATAAGCTATGTGAAATGGAACGAGCACTTAGGGACGGTAGTAGGGAAGGTGTATAGTCGACTTCGGTTTATTGGGAGATTTTATCAAATGTGGTTCATCTGTAAAGGAGACCGCATATAGAACTCTAGTGCGACCGGCTCTTGCGTACTGCTCGAGTACTTGGTATCCCACAGGTGACATTCAAGGAAGACATTGACGCAGTTCAAAGACGGACTGCCAGATTTGTTACCAGTCGCTCGATCTACACGCAAACGTTACAGAGATGCTTCGTGAACTTAAGTGGGAGTCCCTGGAAGAAATATGACGTTTCTCTCGCGGGACACTATTGAGAAAGTTCAGAGAACCGCGCTTTGAGCCTGACGCGGAACGCTTCTGCTGCCGCCAGCGTACATCCCGCGTAAGGACCACGAAGATAAGATAAAAGAAATTAGGGCTAGTATCGAGACGCACAGACAGTCGTTTTTACTTCGCTCTTTTTGCGGGTGGAACGGGAAAGCAGGTCCGAAGCTTCTGTAAAGTTTGGAAGGTAGGAGACGAGATATTGGCAGAAGTAAAGCTGTGAGGACGGGGCGTGAGTCGTGCTTGGGTAGCTCAGATGGTAGAGCACTTGCTCTGCGAAAGGCATAGGTTCCAAGTTGGAGTCTCGGTCCGGCACACAGTTTTAATCTGAAAGGAAGTTTCAGGTCAGGAGTAGTAGGTACCATGCCCCACGCACCATTCGGTGGCTTGCGAAGTATGTCTGAAGATATTGATTATCATACATGTAATCAGTATCAAAAATTACTTCACTGTTGTAATTCAGGATAGTTCCAGAAAGATACGAAGAAAATATGGTCGTCCCCATATGTCTTATTTTAGATTCCTAGTTACTGAGAACTGAGATTTTACTTCGTAATTTGTCAGTTTGGCGATGTCCGCTATCTTCCTAACTTATCTGAATTTCAGAAAATTTATTGTGCTCACTTGTTATGAATCGATACATGTCTGTAACTTCAGGATGCTTCGCGGCTAAGTCATAAAGGATATGGACCGCATATGACGTCATTATATTGAATCAGCTGACTAGTGATGATATCCTCTTTCAGCCTACGACATGGCAGATAATAAAGTTCTTGTAGCTAAAATGCTGTTTCCCGACTATATGATCGCACATATCAATTATTCTGTAAGTTTTTGCTCGTGAGACCCACGAGCATTTGCAGAATAATAAATTGTAATTCAGGGTAAAGTCAATGTTCATAGGCTCTCTGAATACGTGATTGGGTTTCTAAGAGCCGACTACGCTAAAATCCAGGGATAAACCAACGCATTTATCGTATTAATCTAAAAATCCAGACACAAAGCTCAAGTAAATGCAGGCAGGAAAATCGGTGAAAAATAATTTTCATTACTCACATTGCTTTAAGCTTTAACGAACCTGAGTCTGTTCAGTTCACTGAAACGCAAATCGGAGGTTAATAATCGTTCATCTTTGAATTAATGAACGTCTGAGCGAGGGCTTAAGCCAAAACGGAGCTGTCTATATCACGTTACGTGTCACGTAAACTTCCGGAAAAATATCTGAAAACAAATCTAAGTTCGTTTAGTACCAATTTAAAAACAACTTCCACAACTACGAACTAGCTACATTTTCTAGTGCTGAACACTGACAAATAACCTCTGTAAAGTCGAGTGCAGATGACTCGCAAATAACCGTGGTAAAGTTTTAGAGTTTTAAATTATTGTTAGTTAACATTATTATTGGCAGAAGAAATAGTTACGGTGACGGGAGGTAGTACTGTGTAGGGTAAAATACAGTACCAATATGAATGCATATTTTGTGTAAGAATCAATACAGCCTGTGTATAAACTATATGTAACAGGCTGCAATGGAATGGATAAATAAATAATGAATAAATAAATTACAGTTCAGATTAGTTCACCTAACTTAAAATATTCGAAGTTCAAAAGCTCAAAATATTTCAGAGATTTAGCTAGCAGCACTCGCGAATATCACAAGTCCACGATTTAACACCTCGGAAAAATTACGACACACTTGAGACACGAACAAGCATGGAGTTCACATAGACTCGTTCTGCTAGCTCTCGAAACCGGATGACTCACGGATCCGACCCAAAAGTCGACTTCCATATGAATGCCATGCGCAAGACGGCTGCCGCTGTTTAAGGCCTCGCTTTGATCCTAGTCAAATACACACTTTTCTGATTTCCGCAACAAACTTAAAAACTATAAATTAACGGTATATAAGTGTATCATACATGAGTTTGAAAATACTTTTGCAGCTTTCGGTTGTTGTTTTTCCTGTAAATTGAATTGTTTATTTAAAAATAACGACTTTGCCAAGACAAACACTATTTTTGAAACGTCCCCTTAGAAAAATTATACATGACTGTGCTAAAACTGACACACAATATTTTTAGCGCAACGCAATCTGACTTTCAAAAATCCCTACAAAAAAATGGCCCTGACTAACATTAACCTATACGTTTCACAAATCGCTTACCTCACAAAAATCTTGGTTACTCGAACTACTGCAATACAACAAGCGCCACTACTGCCAGCTAAATAAAAGATTCAAACTACGGAAGGCACTAACTACTGACAGGGATAGTTAGCAAATGAAAGATTTTAATAGAGAACAAACAATGTATTTACCTTAATATCATCAAAAGTCATAATATATATATGTAGCAGTTCATGACATCCAGTCTTAAAAATTTCAAAACTCCGCCATTTCTTTCCCCACATCTACCACTGCTGGCGGCTCACCTCCGACTGCACAACGCTACGCGCTGTTCACATCCAGCTGCCCAACACTACAATGGCAGAGAACAATGCAAACTAGCCGCAGACTGCACACAGCACAGCCAGTGATCTTCATACAGAGTGCTATGTAACATAAACAGCCTACTTACATAGCCCCCATGCTCCCCACAAAAAATTTTACAAATTGTTTTGGGCAGTGGCCAATAATGATTTGATAAAATTTTTCATAATTACAATAACAAAGATATCAAATGCACACATTTATTGATACAATGTTGGTCAAAAGCTAAAATTTTCTCACAGTCCGTAAAGACAGTCCTGATCATTCATCACAGTAAAATTGCAGTGTTCTTTTTTTCTCAAACTCTGAGCAGTAAAAGAAAATGCACTCGGAAGTAGTGGATTTCCATGCAGTCTTGAAGAAGTAGTGTTGTCCGTCAAACGGAAAGACAGTACTGACTCTTGACATGCAGATAGGTAATGGGCCACAACAGAGCAATCCCACCGCAGAGTCAGTCGAAGTTTTGAAGAATATTGGTAGGTAGGTCATCACAGAGCAGGCCACTGTAGTCCTGTTAGAGATTACGGTATTGGTGGGCCATCAAAGGTGCAGGCCCACTGCAGTCCTTGGAGAGACATCCAGCAGCCATCTGCTGCGACTGTGCAGGTGCACCATCACCACTGAAGAGGCTTGCAGACAATATAGCAAGTCCATGAACAACCACTTGTGCACTCACAAATTTTTTTTTTGAAATGTCCTTAGAACCAGCAATGCTGTTATCCAGTCCCTTGCTGAATTATTAACACACATCCAAACACTAACAGTCCCAACTTCTCACATGTTGTGCATTACTATGACCAACAGAAACGTGTGCAGTGAAATGTAACATAATTTGAAGAACTAGTGTCTATATTATTATAAATTTACAACATAAGAATACAATTACAAAGGTACAAAAAACATCATTAAAGGACATAATAGTACAGATAACATTTGTAGTAATACAGGCTTTACAAAAGAATACATCAGTGTTACAGGAATTATGACATAAGTAAATATATAAAATAATGAGAATAGTTTTCGAAACATTAATTTCACACATGATCATTAAAACAAAACAGAATAAATAATGTCTAAAGATCTTTATGAAGAAAATAACATAGTATTTGAAAAATTCTACGACGTAAATCTAATTAGCTAAACACATAAAGACAGGAAAAACACAAATATACAAGAGTACACAAACACATAACAGAATAACACAGGGGGAAAAAACAGGGTTTGTTTTCAGTGCAACATTTGGTACTGCAGTATTTTGCAAACAAAACCTTTTTTTCTTGGAGATCTCCCTTCGTTCATCATTAGTCCCAAAAAGTCCTATCTGTACCTGCTTTCTGTAATTTTTTCGTATAACTTCTCAATGCATTTCTTCCAATTCATCGCAACTCTTTCTCTTATATAATCTACCCCCTCTTAAGCTAACTTAAATCTACTGAGCTCAGATGCTAAACTAAGGGACGAGGCAGTGCAGCAGCATAAAAGAATTAATACAAACAGCAATGAAAAAAATGGAAATTGTCAAAGCAAGCTGCAGTAAATCTAAATTACCAAGCAATGCAACATTACAACTAATATGAGCCAATGTGCAGGAACAAGAAAAATAAATCAGTAGTAAAACTAGCTTAACAGAGTAATACAAAGTGAAATTTAGTAGCACTATGCAAACAGCAGCAGCAAATCCAATAACTTATATCTAAACATGACATAGCTCAAGCAGAAAAAATATTACAGTAAAAATGGCCATGTTTAGAATCTATGTCACATCTTAACACTAGGGTGATTCATCACCTTAATTTACACTACTAAATAAGTTACCCAGTCATTGACAAAAATTATGTATGCAATTCCTGTGAAGGGAAATGTCTTTTGTGCTCCCTCATTTTTTTAAATAGATTATAAAATGGTTATTTACTGGATCTGTGGGCATAAAATATCTATACTAGTACATCTAATAAATTTTATTTTAACCAATGCTGCAGTGCAGCTAGAAACTAGATATCAAACAAAATGAGCAATCTCTCAACTAGAAAGACAATAGATGTAAAATCTTTCTCATTATTTCATTAGGCATTTTAGTAAATATCATAAATTAAGAGCTCCACAGTGTAATCATATATTTTAAACTTTGAGCGTGTCGTATTTGTGATGCTTTCTACAAAGAAATGTCAATAGCGAGGATAATGGCCTCCTTTTTTCTCCACCTGTGCCTCTGAAAGGCACACACTAATGGCTTTTTTTCCAGGCGACTGTCACGCAGCTGCCCACATAATGCATCATGCCCACGACGCATTACGTGAAGGTCACTTAACTTTCTTACTGAAATATTTACAACACCAGTTAGCACTACAGTGGCAGTCTCATATACGAAATTTCACGGGTCAAGAATTTGCGTTGCAAATGTGTAGAAACAAAATCTTCTGAATATAACAGTGTCCAAAATATTTTCGCCGGCATTGTGATACATTCACGCATTTACACACATTTCATAACTCTTAAAGTACGATTCTTGGTTTCCAACATCCTTTTTCACAAGTCAGAGTCCCTAACCACTGTTCATTACTCCTTACCTTATTACACACATACATATTCGTCGACACGTCAATCTTGCGACGACACTTCAATATTTCATCATAATAAATACATAGCATAATCCAATTCCTCATATACCATCAGCTTATTGATCATAAACATACCTCAACAGCATAATACACATTGTCATCATAATAATAACAACATAACACCTCAGTCAAATCTCAAAATCGTCGTAGCTTTCTGCAAGAATTTCAAAACCCAAAAAACAATTCTCTGTTCATTTCAATAGTGTCACCTACCTTAAACGTACTTTAAAAATCATGATCTCATACCAAATACATCGTTCAAAGCTCTCATAGTATCACAATGGTTCTGAAAAAATATGAACAGTTCACAAAGTACAGACAAAATACAGTTTCATAAATGTGAAGTTATCCAACTCCGTAATTGCGTAAACATGTGTCATTGACGTAGTACAAAAGTTTGTCTCTCTCAGTTAAATGATCAGATAGCTGTGTAATTATGTGTTATAGAAATATGGTACTGATGTGTTAAGTTGTGTAAGCAAATACCATATTAGCTAGGGCTCCTTGTGCTTGCCAAACACATGATACACAAAGTAAGCGTGTACCCCCCTGAGGATTAATGTAATTATACCCTCAGGTGTTACAGATTACAGCAATGGAATGAAATGCATCACGGAAAACCTTTGTAATTCAAAAATCTTGAAAAATAAATGGTTCAAGTACAAAATTAATCACTCAAATGCGAGTCCTGTAGCGCTAAATGTGCGTCTTGTTGTAAGATAATTCTGTGGAAGTGTCGTAGTTACCGTCCTCTGCAAGCAAAGTTCTGCTGAAGTCAATGTACTTACCTCGTAATAAACGAAGCGAATTGCTTTGCGTATAGATATCTTAGTTATTACGCTTATTGCCATGATGAAGGAAGTACTGTGCTGTAACGTATTGTTGTGCTACGGAAAAGGCTGTCTCATTGTAGCTATACCACAAAAGTTACTACTAAAACATGTTTTACTTTCCAGAATAATTCAGAAAAACTGTGCAGATATAAAACAGATACACCGCAAAAGCAACATTGTAAATTGTCACTCATTAGTAGCGTCGTGATCAAATCCCGTAGTTGTCGCATAAACTAACCACTGTGTCATCTGGTATCGCTTACCTCACAAAAATCTTGGTTACTCGAACTACTGCAATACAGCGAGCGCCACTACTGTCAGCTAAATAAAAGATTCAAACTACGGAAGGCACTAACTACTGACAGGGATAGTTAGCAAATGAAAGATTTTGATAGAGAACAAACAATGTATTTTCCTTAATATCATCAAAAGTCATAATATATATATGTAGCAGTTCATGACATCCAGTCTTACAAATTTCAAAACTCCGCCATTTCTTTCCCCACATCCACCACTGCTGGCGGCTCACCTCCAACTGCTCAACGCTACGCGCTGTTCACATCCAGCTGCTCAACACTATAATGGCAGACAACAATGGAAACTAGCCGCAGACTGCACACAGCACAGCCAGTGATTTTCATACAGAGCGCTACGTAACGTTGCCAATAAGAAAACATAAACAGCCTACTTACATTTTATGCTGATGTCTTACTCACAAATATAAACAATTAAAACTACGTGTACTCATCCATCCCTATCTAAATTTATTTAGTGATGCTGTCGCTACTTCTCCCTCATTTATTATTAAAGTAAAAATTTAATTTCTTATGCGCAGAATGCACGTTCTAGACAGTTTGTCTGCGGAAATCGCTTAAGGCCTTGTCGAGATATTAATATTCAAATTTGATTTTTTACAAAAACATTTAACATCAAATAACTAAAACCTTTCCTTCAGATCGAGGACGCATTTCCACCCATGCACTCATTTTTGTCTTTGTAGTCATGTTACTGGCTTCTCTGTAACTACTAAAGTTAAGTTTTTATTGGATTTTTGTCTTATTTGCTATTTATTCTGATCACTCAGTTCAGCTACGACGGTTACCCTCTCCATGTTTCTCAACAATGAGTGGTCACTCAGGTTTTCCTAGCCACGTGGCCAAAGCATGCATTTACCTGATAACAGTCCTGAGGTCGTGGTAACTGTCATGCTCAGTGTATTCACCAATCCGACACACCCTCTCGGCTGACAGAACACGCACATATTTCTAACATCACGATGAGGTGGGTGTGAACTGCTACATCTGCTTTTTTTAAAGCTTTCAATCGCTAGTACAGGGATGTATCCTCTCTATGTGACATCTGGAATCCTGATTAATTTATCTTAATTGTACTGTTTCAGAAAAATTCGAGAAGCATTTGCTTGCACCAAAAGATATATGAAAATGAGTAATATTTTGTTCCGTGGGTAAAGTTGTAAAAAACAGAAAAAGTTATGAACAATTTTTCATTCATATTAAATCAGTGAATTTACTAATGAGTGAGATGTGGATTGTCTTTTATTTGAGCATCTTTTTTGTGTTTAAACTATACGAATTAAATGAAAAACGATATTTTACATCTATCATGTAAAAAAACTCTTATATTCCGGCCTAGCGATTCTGAAAGACCGCCAGAGGTCATGGAATTTATCTTTGGCCGCTAGGAGGCACTGCTACATCTGTGAGACTTCTACCGCCGTGCTGGTGCTCTGACTTCGCTGTGCTACAGGGCCACGACCACCTTGCTCACCGATTAGTGCTAGCGGATGTACATACTATAAAACTAGCCCGCCACAACCCTACTTTCTCGATAGAATACTAGCATGGAACGCACATCTCCTTACTATCCAACACAAAACCCAAAGCCTACTAAAACTAGTAACAGGCCGCACCTAGAGGTGTACTTTCTTCTACCATTATCGTCACTTATAAATGTCTCATCAACACCATCCTAACCTACACCAACGTTGTATGGATCTCTACCTCGCCTAAGTTCTGTAAGTCCCTTGAAATTCTGGAAACACGTCCAAACCATCTTGCCCTACATATTCGCCTACCTCCTCCAACTCACATCCTGTACCAATTCATCCACTTCTCACACCTTCTTCTCTTCCTGGAACACTTTCGGATCTCATACATTAGTGGCAAAACCCATTCCCAGCGCACATTTCTCACTCACTAACAACCAAAACACGTACACTGCTGTGCCACTGTATTCATATTCCACACTTCTTGCATCTTCATGCCTTACCCATCCTTTCCAGACGGATATTTAACCAACTACCACTCCGCAACAATGAAATCCATCCCGAAACATATCCCTCTTTGCAACCCTAACCACAACGCACCACCTCATATCATTCTTCCATTTTCTCCTTCATCCGCCTAACTGCCTTCTAGTCGCTATCTGCGGCTCTACAAAGCCCCGTAGTCATACTCATAATCGCCGCCTCATCATGACAATTTTTTCGTGTGTCATCCAGCATCACCATTACAAAATGGCATCATTCTCATTCATTAGTGGCGACATATTTTAGCTATGATATAAATTCATCAAGCAAGTTTTGAAAACCCTCAATGTTTTCCATGTATGTGTATTTCACAAAAACTTCTTTTATCATCATTTGCTTTCATGTAAAATTATAAGTATGTCCACTACTGTGTTTCTATTAAAAAACATTAATGCCGTTGCCAACTATTTAAACATTTTAATCATCTTTTAAATACGGTTTATGTAGCCTTTGGCTGAAGTGTGGTTTTTATCCGCTACCAGCCCGCCCCCTTTGTGGGGAATTGAAATAACAGAAAGCTCTGCTCTCGGTGGTGTATTTGCATCGCACTGGTAGCCCTTGGCGTAATGCATCATTGTTCTTGTTGTTCCGCTTCGCTACGTCTTCGTTACTCTGTTTCTATTGCTCGCAGGACTTTTTTGTTCCTCGCGCCACCTCCACTTGCCTGCTCTTCGTTGTTGTCTCCCGTCTACACTCGGCGATGCGTTGGTGACAACCCACGGCCGCTCGGACTGTCTCTGCGGATTCTCCGCGACGTTCGCGTTCTTGTCAGATTCTGGTCACCATAAATTCGTTGGTCTGCAGGTGTAAAACTCGATGAATGGCGAAGATTTTGAGACGACAGAGTACTAACATCTGGTTCACTGCAAGGGTGTTCTCTACAATAAACGATTTCTAATACACTATGCCTTTTATCTTGATATTGTTTAGGCACCTGTACTGGATTAAGCAAAATCCATGAAACATAAACGTTTATTTTGTAAAAAAAAATCGAACATTGTACACAGAAAAGTGTCACTTCTTATAAAAGCTTAATGAAATGTGTTACACATATTGTTGACGAAACGTCAGAAAACTAGAGGTTTCCCTCCAGATTGCTATTTTTTCTTCTACTCCTGTGGAAGCTGAGAATAAATTGACTTGCAGTAGGACAAATATAGGAATTCGATGAACAAATGTAATCCTATGTCTTAAGGGAAGACAGAGATTGGAACATGTCCAACAAATACATAACTGAGGATACTTACGATATTGCAGTGCATGTCCGAAGGAACTTTCTATCGTTATTTAGAATAACATAGGCACTGCAATATCGTATTTATGCGCCGACACCGGTCAAGTGGCTTTCAAGTAAAAAGTCTCCCCTGTAAAGGAATATACGTAATGGGTGTACAAGTACAGGTCACAGACACTTGGTTGACGACATTTGAAAGTTTGGTTATGGCTGTCAATCGTGCTCGGACAGCCTAATGCGCTTAAATGGTGGTGGCCGGCCAAGGTGGTCTACCGGTTCTAGGCGCGCAGTCCGGAACCGCGCGACTGCTACGGTCGCAGGTTCGAATCCTGCCTCGGGCATGGATGTGAGTGATGTCCTTAGGTTCGTTAGGTTTAAGTAGTTCTAAGTTCTAGGGGATTGATGATCACAGTAGTTAAGTCCCATAGTGCTCAGAGCCATTTGAACCATTTTTTTGCTTAAATGGTGGCTCAGCTATGTAAAAGCGGCTTTACGCAAAACGTTCACATGATATGGCGAAGTAAGTCACAATGGAAACGACTGACTTGCGAATTTTGTTTCACAGCCCTACGTGAATTGGCGACGCAACCACCGTCTCCCGCGGGCTGCTCCTTACGGCAGTGAAGATGGAAGGAATTAAAGTACCCAGGTATCCAAAATTAAAGCAGCAATCGGAAATCTTGCACGGTTGCGTTTATTTTGCTACAAAACAGCATAAACAGGTGATAGCAAAGGAGGAACTATATAAAGGATACAGAACGTTAACAACTGCAGGGCGCACATAATCACCCAACAACCGTACTGAAAGTCCCAAGACCTCGTCATGATACCTAACAGCAGTTAAACCTTTCTGATTCACCTGTACAGTTTCATGAAGAGGTGTCCGAGTGGTCAACATAATCTCTGCCCACACCGTTAGTGATCCTCCTCGATATCGGTCTCGTTTTACAATGTTCGGATCTCGAAATCGTGTTTCACATTCCCTTCAGATGCGAATCCGTCGAAAATCACTCTCGACACCAAATCTGGACTCATCTGTGAAAAGAACATTGGCTTCTCTTCGATTGTCCAGGTAGCATGTTGACGACTCCACTCTAGACGTTCTCTTCTGTGAAGACGTGACAGAGGCACACATGCAGCAGGTCTCTGACAATAAACGCCACTCTGCTGAAGCCTTCTCTACACCGTTTGCCTCGATGCAACACGTCCAGTGGATGCGTCGAGGTCCAGTGCCAGATGATGCGCAGTACTCAGGCGGTACCGTCGTGCTTTTACAGCCAAATAACGGGGCCCTCTTTTGAGATCACACATGGTCGGCCCTGCCCTGCCCTGGTCTTCGGCATACAGTTTCGGTCTCTATGTACTGTCGCCACGAGAATCAACAAAACGATACACGTAAAGCCACTGGGCCACATGAGTTTGCGACTGACCTGTTTCCATTCTTTCTATAGTCCTGCACCGCAGTGAGTCTGGTAGGCGTCTTCTCTGTGCCATAGTGCACCGTCTGTGACTGTGCACATAGCGACTGCGGATATTAGACTAACCGAAAAACACTACTCTGTTTGATAGGTGCCCTGACGTCGTCGTTGGCTTGGTTTTCCGTTGACCGAAATGCTGTCTTCCGTGCAGAACACGATCGTACGGACATCTGACGACAGTTTGCATGACTACTGGTATATCATGACTTAGGTACAGGACGGGGAAATAGCGGTTTGTTGCTTTAACTTTGGACACCAGTGTACGTGCCATGGTGCTCGATGTATTACGCAACGAACGGCCATCATTAAACTATACAGTAAGAGAAAGGAGGCAGCGGTGACGTACACTTATATGGAACGTCGAAATGACCGACGGATCTAGGGCTACGTCGCAGGAGGATATTGCACGTGTTTTCACTCACCACTATTGCAGTTTCTATGTGAAGGACCAGCTGGACAGAGCAGGACTCGCAGACGTGGTTCAGGAAATGCCAGAGGCCGAGTATCCCATTGCAGTGGACGGTCTTATGGCTGAAATCACCATAGATGCTCTGGATGCTGCCTTAAAGTGTCTCCTGGACCGTATGGACTCCCTCTTGAGTTCTACAGCACCTTTGGACATCTGATCGGACCGACGTTGGTACCGGTGCACAACGAACTCTTAACACCCCTCTTATGGGTCCCTACCGAGTTCACAGAGGGTACCCTGATACTCGTTCGAAAGCCAAGTCTTGGTAGAAGACTACAAGACTGCCGACATTTGAAATTATGAAAAGGAGACTACAAAATATTTGCGTGTATCCTTCGTGCCCGCCTTCAGGCTGCGGGAAAGGACAAAATACATTTAGATGAGTTGTGTCTAAATGGAAAGAGCAATACACACACGGCGCTAGGGTCATACAGGAATGTCACAGCATTGATGTCGCCAACCGAGTGGACAGCGCCTTCAAGGAGTCCAATTACAGACCACATCTTTCCAATGCCACGCATACCCTGACTACGACGTTCTTTCGGTCAAGGAGACGAAATCCAGGTGGCACTGGGATGGATTCAGCAGTATGAAACGGTTTTGGGTAGTGTCACTAACCCACGAAAAACCCAATGTATGGAAGTGGGCAGAGGGCTGCCACCAGGGACGACATTGCCCATTATCAAGGTCCCCACTCTCAAGTGTTCCCCGGAAATATAGATGTGCAGTAGAGGATAATTATCAACGTCTACTGCGTCAGAATCGCGCATTAGTATAACACGCACTGCTCGCCACGGACATCTCCCAGGGCGCACATTATGTCAACATCTATTTGGGACCAAAAGTAGGTCACTTGGCGCACATATTGCCGTTGCCCACCACGATCGCGTCAAGGCTACAGTCAGCGTTCGGACATTTAGAGAGTGCTGACGTCCTCTTTAAAATCTGGTATGATATCTTGCCACCGAGAGAAGGAGGCATCGGACTCATAAACGTGAGGAACAGTCGGCGTGCGATATTTCTTAGTACGATGCAACACTTTTTTAGAGCCGAGCACGTCACCTTAATGGGCGCTGTGATCAACGAAGTGACCCCTTCCCCTCATTAACTCCGTCCACCATTTAATGTTGGCCACATCACGGCAGAGTTACCACACTTTCGGGACCTCTTCGTTTTAACAAAATGTCAGTTTGGTTTCCAGAAGGGTTTTTCAACGGAAAATGCTATATATACTTTCACTAATGAAATATAAATGCTCTGAGTAACCGGAAGTCACCCGTTGGGATTTTTTGTGATCTATCAAAGGCTTTAGATTGTGTAAATCATGGAATACTTCTAGATAAGCTCAAGTAGTGTGGTATGAATGGGACAGTGCTCAAATGGTTTAAATCATATCTAACTGGAAGAGTGCAGAAAGTTGAAATAAGCAGTTTACATAATATGCAAAAAACTGGTGATTTCTCAAACTAGGGAACAATCAAGAATGGAGTGCCGCGAGGTTCGGTCTTGGGTCCTCTGCAACAGCATACTTGCCATTCTATATTCACGAAGATGCAAAGCTGGTACTTTTGGCCGATGATACAAGTATAGCTATCACACCCAATAGACAAGAATTAACTGGTGAAATTGTAAACGATGTTTTTCAGAAAATCATCAAGTGGTTCTCTGCAAATGGGCTCTCATTAAACTTTGACAAAACACAGTATATACAGTTCCACACAGTAAACGGAATGACACCATTAATAAATATAGACTTCGATCAGAAATCGGTAGCTAAGGTAGAATATTCAAAATTTCTACGTGTATGCATTGATGAGGGTTTGAACTGAGAAAAACACGCTGAAGATCTGCTGAAACGTTTGAGTTCAGCTACTTATGCTATTAGGGTCATTGCAAATTTTGGCGATATATATCTCAGTAAATTAGCTCACCACGCCTATCGTCATTCTCTGCTTTCGTATGGCATCATATTCTGGGGTAACTCATCATGGAGTAAAAGAGTGTTCATTGCACAAAAGCGTGTAATCAGAATAATTCCTGGAACTCATCCAAGATCATCCTACAGACACTTATTTAAAGAGCTAGGGATCTTCACTGTAGCCTCACAATATATATAATCACTTATGAAATTTGTTATTAAAAATCCGAACGAATTCAAAAGTAATAGCAGTGTACATGGCTGCAACACTAGGAGAAAGGATGATCTTCACTACTCAAGGTTAAATCTAACTTTGGCTCAGAAGGGAGTAAATTATGCTGTCACAAAAGTCTTTGGTCACTTACCTAATAGCATCAAAAGTCGGACAGACAGCCATATAGCATTTGAAAAGAAATTGAAAGAATTTCTTAATGGCAACTCCTTCTACTCGTTAGATCAATTATTGAATATAGTAAGTGGGTAATTTCCCCAACCCCCACAAAAAAATTAAAAATATTATGTGTCATGTAATATTTTGTGTAATGTAATATCTTGTATAGACACCTTTTATTAACTTGAGACGTTCCACATCATTACGAAGAGTCATATTCATGATCTATGGTACAAGTACTAATCTAATCTAATCTAATCTACGCAGTGACAGGAAAATACTGAATAGTTTACAAATTAAACTATTCGGTAAGTGTAAAGTCCGGGTATTTTCTCCTATTTTTTATGATACTGTCACAATCATCTGTCCGTCGAGGTATCTAAAACCCCTAATACAAACCAGTTTTCGTGGACTGGCAGTGCACCGTATCTATGCAGGAGACAGTGCATGATGTTACAATTGTTAAATCTCTGCAATATTTTCACTTCCCTAAGATACACGAATACTTTCTTTTATTGTAATCTGCCGAAAATGTTACCGATGGAAAAGTAATCCTAAATTAAAAGATGGCAGAAGAACAGATGTATCTTCTTAAATTAACCCTGGAATCCGTTATCGGTACACAAATTACTCGCGATACACTCTGTGTCTCTGGTTACTGAATTCTGGCAGGAATAATATATCGACTCACTGAAGAGTTTCCGAAGGCATTACCGCTACTGGGAGGAGAAGGGCAGACATTTACGTCTCCCCCGGGACCAAGAAATAAATGGCCAGGTGCCAAGTGCGGTGAAAATACTGCGACCCTCCGTCTCGCACGAGAGGCGCCGTCATTGTAAGAACTATTGCCGATCCTGCTGTGTGTCTCCTAGCGTCTCCTGTAGATATTTGCACCAGTGCAAATATGTCTTACATCATGGAAATTTCAGGATCTAAAAGCAGGTAGCGATAGTAATTATAAAGTACAGAGTAGTTTTAGATTAATGGCCGATTTCATAATACTCTCGAAAGCTTCCATGTCATTGTGGTGAGATCCAGTTTTATTGGATAATGAGATCCTACGTCTGCTACTTTGTAAAAGTACTATACTATAGATAGTGTCGATACTTGCAGTCGACAGGGCAAGAAGGCGTTTGCTGTTCTATAGCAGAGAGCAGAATGTGGTTCGCGAAAGAGCTCCGATTCACACCAGGCATTCCGTTTGGCACGGAAAACTGGGGTTAAGTGATGCACTTTAATGAAAAAGTAATTGTGATTGCGATCAATTGCAGTCATAAAATTAGTTTTTCTTCGTGTGAAGTCAGGAGATACATATCAACGAGTGATGTTCATCTTGTGAAGTTTAACGACGGGACATTTTACATTCGCGCCGGACTCTCGAAACAGAAAGAAAACTGGTTGAACGGAAAATTGGTTGCTTACTGACGAGTGGAGCATGTAAACCATCACACAGCAGAGACTTACATTTCTGGCTTCCAGATAGTATACCTCTTCTACCGCTGTATCAGCCACAAAAATTGAGAGTGTGATCAGTGCAGCCAAACACAGAAATGTAATCTCAGAATATAGTGGTTATTTCGAAATGGGACTGCTTTCATTTCGATTGTTGGTCTCGCCCTCTGTGGTTTATTCTGAACATTCCTGCATGCCTACGATCAATGGTTGTAGTTCCAGAATTCGAACGAACTTAACGTGCTCCGGGTAAAGCGCCGTTAAGCCACTGCTGTTAACGAGAATCAACTTACCTGTAGAAAGTGGATGGATTTAGTTAACATTATGGCGACTATAGACACCTTTCGGTTGAAACAGAGGAAAGAGATAGAGGGTGAATGAGAAACTTTGATATGAAACAGGGAAGGGGGCAGAGGGTTACATAGCTGAAAGAAAAGATCTAGCACAAACCAGTGCCTAAAAAATTATATTGACGATAAGTGCAAAACGGCTAAGCAGGAAAGGTTAGAGGACAAACCAAAGAATATACAACTACACTCATACTCATAAATTAAGGATAATGCTGATACATGGTGAAACAACGCTCTGGTGGGTGGTTTGCGGGTTTAAATCGCCTCGGGGTATGACCATGCGGTGGATTTGACCTGCGGTAGTCGCACGGTGGCGCTGGCAGCAGTCCACATACGCAGAGGTGTGTTGGTGCATGTCAGAGTATGGTGCAGCGAATAGTGTGCAGACGTTTTCAGACGTGCTAATGGTGACTTTGTGTTGAAACTGCCTCAATGAACACATATTGATAATGTTATGAGGGGTAGAATACCAGGGCGACTGGCGGCTGGTCAAACACATCTGATCGTAGCACGGACCCTCCGTGTGCTGTGATTTCAAGATCATGGCAACGACTCCAGCAGACAGGAAACGTGTCCAGGCGCTACAGTACGGGACGTCCACAGCCTACAACACCACACGAAGACCGATATCTCACCATCGGTGCCCGCAGACGGCCGCAGATTACTGTAGGTAGCCTTGCTCGGTACCTCACTGCATCCACTGGAACAGTTGTCTCCAGATACACAGTCTATAGACGACTGAACAGACATGGTTTATTCGCCCGGAGACCTTCAAGGTGCATTCCACTGACCCCTGATCACAGAAGAGCTCATACAGCCTGGTGTCAAGAATACAGTACATGGTCATTGGAACAGTGGTCGCAGGTCATGGTCACAGACGAGTCCAGGTATAGTTTGAAGAGTGATTCTCGCCGGGTTTTCATCTGGCGTGAACGAGGAACCAGATACCAGCCCCTTAATGTCCTTGAAAGGGACCTGTATGGAGGTCGAGGTTTGATGGTGTTGGGTGGGATTATGATTGGTGCACGTACACCCCTGCATGTCTTTGACAGAGAAACTGTAACAGGTCAGGTGCATCGGGACGTCATTTTGCACCAATATGTCCGCCTTTTGAGGGTCCCATTTTCCTCCTGATGAATAATAACGCACAGCCCCACCGAGCTGTCATCGTGGAGGAGTACCTTGAAACAGAAGATATCAGGCGAATGGAGTGGCCTGCCTGTTCTCCAAACCTAAACCCCATCGAGCACGTCTGGGTTGCTCTCGGTCGACGTGGTGATCACGCACACGTATTGATGTCGGGGTACATGCGCAGGAAATAGTGGCGTTTTGTAGCACATGTGTTTCGGGATGGTTTTCTCAACTTATCACCGAACGAGGTGGCGCAGTGGCTAGCACACTGGACTCGCATTCGGGAGGACGACGGTTCAATCCCGCGTCCGGCCATGCTGATTTAGGTTTTCCGTGATTTTCCTAAATCGCTGCAGGCAAATGCCGGGATGGTTCCTCTGAAAGGGCACGGCCGACTTCCTTCCCCGTCCTTCCCTAATCCGATGAGACTGATGACCTCGCTGTTTGGTCTGTTCGCCCAAACCAACCAACCAACCAACCATCTCAACTTATCACCAATACCATGGAGGTACAGGTCTGTGTCTTGTGTGTTCCCTATGTACATATGCTATTAGCACCATTTTTGTGTAATGCCAAGTCGTGTGTAGTGCCAAGTTGTGTGGCACCACACTCAGAATTATCCTTAATTTATGAGCATGAGTATGGAATGTATAACTACAGAGGTTGGAGAAAAGAGAAGCAGCTGTATGTGTATCAAGAGCATAGATGGAAAATCAGTACTTAGTAAAGAAGGGAAAGCCTGCCCGGCTAGCTGTGCGGTCTATTGCACTGCTTCCTGAGCGAGAAGGCGTACCGGTCCCCGGCACGAAATCGCCCTGCGGATTAGTGTCGAGGTCCTGTATGCCGGCCAGCCTGTAGATGATTTTTAAGGCGGTTTTCCACCTGCCTCGGCGAATGCGGTCTGGTTCCCCTTATTCCGCTTCAGTTACATTACGTCGGCGATTGCGGCGCAAACACTGTTTCCACGTACGCGTACACCATAATAATCACGCATTGGGGTACACTCGTCTGAAATGAGACGTTCCTGGGGGGGGGGGGGGGGGGCACTGGGGTCCGAACCGCTCAATAATCAATAACCCTAACCCTAGGTTTGGTGTGGGGCGGTGGTGGACGGCTGTAGCCTGTTGTGGGGTTTGTATACCACTGAGGGCTACGGCGGGGACGAAGCCCATCACTCATTTCTAGCTCCCCTATTCAACGCATTCACACATACATACATACAAAGAAGGGAAAGCTGGAAGGAGCATATAGAGGGGCTACATATGGGAAATGAAGTTTAAGGCAATATAATATGTACAAACTGAAGAGAAAGTGACGGAGATGAGATGGGAGACGTGACACTGCGAAAAGAATTTGACAGAGCACTGAAAGACTCAAGTCAAAATAAGGTCGTTGGCTTCGATGACATTACCTCAGAAGTTCTCATACCTTTGGTAGAGCCCGCTGTGACAAAACTATTCCTGCAAGCTTGAAACGTCCCCTTTGAACAATTTATACACGACTGTGCTTAACCTGACACACAATGTTTTTAGCGCAACGCAATCTGACTTTCAAAATTCCCTACTAAAGAATGGCCCTGACTAACGTTAAACTATACCTTTCGCAAATCACTTACCTCACAAAAATCTTCGCTGCTCAAGCTACTGCAATACAGCGAGCGCCACTACTGCCAGCTAAATAAAAGATTCAAACTACTGAAGGCACTAACTACTGATAGGGGTAGTTAGCAAATGAAAGATATTAATAGAGAGCAAACAATGTATTTACCTTAATATCATCACAAGTCATAATATATATATCAGTTCATGACAAATTACAAACCTCCGCCATCTCTCTCCCCACATCCACCACTGCTGGCGGCTCACCTCCAACTGCGCAACGCTACGCGCTGTTCACATCCAGCTGCCGCTGCCCAACACTACAATGGCAGACAACAATGCAAACTAGCCACAGACTGCACACAGCACAGCCAGTGATTTTCATATTGAGCGCTACGTAACGTTGCCAATAAGAAAACATAAACAGCCTACTTACATAGCCCCCATGCTCCCCACAAAAATTTTTACAAATTGGATGGGGCAGTGGCCAATACAGATTTGAAAAAAAATTTTCATAATTACAATAACAAAGAAATCAAATGCACACACTTATTGATACAATGTTGGTCGAAAGCTAAAATTGTCTCACAGTCCATAAAGACAGTCCTAATCATACATAACAGTAGAATAGCAGTGTTTTTCTCAAAGTCTGAGCAGTAAAAGAAAATGCACACGGAAGTAGTGGGTTTCCATACAGTCTTGAAGAAGTAGTGTTGTCCTTCCAACGGAAAGACAGTGCTGACTCTCGACATGCTGACAGGTAATGGGCCACAACAGAGCAAACCCACTGCAGAGTCAGTCGAAGTTTTGATGAATATTGGTAGGTTATCACAGAGCAGACCCACCGTAGTCCTGGTAGAGATTACGATATTGGTGGGCCACCAGAGGTGCAGACCCACTGCAGTCCTTGTAGAAATAATGGTATTGATGGATCATCAAAGATGTAGACCCACTGTAGTCCTTGTAGAGATAATGGTATTGGTGGGCCATCGAAGGTGCAGACCCACTGTAGTCCTTGTAGAGACGGCCAGCAGCCATCTGTTGCAAATGTGCAGGTGCACAATCACCATCGAAGAGTCTTGCAGAGAATATAGCAAGTCCATAAACCACCACTTGTGCACTCACAACGTTTTTGGAATGGTCCTTAGAACCAGCAATGCTGTTATCCAGTCCCTTGCTGAATTATTAACACACGTGCAAACACTATCAGTCCCTACTTCTCACATATTGTCCATGTACTATGACCAACAGAAACGTGTGCAGTGAAATGTTACTTAATTTGAAGAACTGGTAACAATTACAATTTTATAACATGAGAATACAATAACAAAGGTACACAATACATCATTAAAAACATAATAATACAGATAACATTTGTAGTAATAGGGGCTTTACAAAAGAATAGAAATAGACATATACGTCAGTGTTACAGGAATTATGACATGAGTACATGCATAGAAGATCAGAATAATTATTGAAACATCAACTTCACACATGAGCATTTAAACAGAATGAATAATGTCTAACATCTTTACAAAGTAAATAACATATTATTAATGCCAATTATATTTGAGGATAACAGTATTCCTCATCATAGTGAATGTAGCTTAGTATTAGAAGAGAGAAAAATTCTATGAAACAGTACACAGAGACAGGAAGAAAACAAATACTCAAGGGTACACAAACACATAGTGGGATAACACCAATAGGAAAGGACAGGGTTCGTTTTCAGTGTAACATTTGGTACTGCAGTCCAACCCAAAACTTCATATATCTTTCCTCTTATTTCATCCTTTGTTTCCACCAAAAAATTCTTATCCAAGCATGCTTACTGTATTCGGTTCATATTTCTTTCAAAATAATTATTTCTGATTGTACAATACTCATTTGGGCCCAAATCGTTTTCATATAACTTTCAAAGCATTCTTTCCCTATTCTCCATAGTTCGTTTCTTATATAGTCTACCTCCTCTTAAGCTAACTTAAATCTACTGAGCTCAGATGCTAAACTAAGGGACGAGGCAATGCAGCATCACATAACAAATCAACACAAACAGCAATGCAAAAAATGCAAATTGGCAAAGCTAGCAGCATAAATGAGCAAAAGTCAAATTCAATAACACTATGCCTGGCAAACAGCAGCAACTTATACCTAAACATGACATAGCGCAAGCACAAAAAATATTACACTAAAATGGCCATGTCTAATACCTATGTCACATCTTAACATTAGAGTGATGCATCACAATTTATTCTACAAAAGAAATTACCAAGTACTTGAAAAGAAAATTATGAATGCAGTTACTGGTATTAGTCCCTTCTTATTGTTCTCTCCATTCCAAGAGCTCCTTTTTCGAAGAATGTGGATCAGAAAATAATTATTTAATAAATCTGTTGACAGAAAGTGTTCACATTAGCAAATGCATTTAATTTTATTTTATGAAACCAATGCTGCAACACAGCTGGAAAACAGATGTCAAATGAAATAAGCAATTACGCAAACCAAAGCATAAAAACATCATTCAATAGCTATGTGACATTTCATAAGTTAGTAGAAATTCTCTCAACTCTCGTAGAAAGACGCTTGTCGTAATCAGGTGTGCAGATGTACGAATATTTCCCATCAATTCATAAGCATTTCAGCAATTAGCACAAAGTGCGAGTAATCATATGTTTTCAAGTAACGAGGGTGTCGCATTAGCGATGAAAGGCACACCCTAATGGCTTGTTCTCCAGGTGTTTTCCTGTGCTCTGAAAGGCACGCGCTAATGGCTTTTTCTCCAGGCGTCTGACACAGCTGGGTGCCCGCGACGCATTACGTGCAGGTGGTCACTTAACTTTCGTACGGAAATATTTACGACAGCAGTTTCCGCTACAGAGACAGTCGCATATAAAAATATTTCACAGGTCAAGAATTTGCGTTACAAATCTGTAGAAACAAAATGCTATTGATATAACAGTGTCCAAAAAAAATTTTCGTCTGCATTGTAATACATTCACGAATATACACACACATTTCATAACTCTTAAAGTACGTTTCTTGGTTTCCAACATCCTTTTCATAAATCAGAGTCCCTAACCCCTACTCCTTATTCCTTACCTTATTACACATATACATATTCATATTCATCAACACGTCTTCAATATTTCATCATAATAGCTACATAGCATAATCAGATTCCTCATATAGCATCAGCTTATTTATCATAAACATACCTCAACAGCATAGTACACATCGTCGTCGTAATAATAACATCGTAACACTTCAGTCAAATCTTAAAATCGTCGTAATTTCCTCCAATAATTTCAAAACGTAAAAAAAATTCTCTGCTCATTTCAATAGTGTCATCTACCTCAAACGTACTTTAAAATCATGCTCCCTTACCAAATATATCATTCAAATCTCTCATAGTATCACAATGGTTCCGAAAAAATATGAACAGTTTACAAAGTACAGACAAAATACAGTTTCATAAGTGTGAAGTTATCCAACCGTGTAATTGCGTAAACATGTGTCACTGATGCAGTAAAATAAATGTTTGTCTCTCTCAGTTAAATAATCAGATAGCTGTGTAATTTGTGTGTTTGAGAAATAAGGTACCGATGTGTAAAGTTGTATAAGCAAATACCATATTAGCTAGGGTTCCTTGTGGTTGCCACACACATGGTACACAAAGTAAGTGTGTACCCCCCTGAGGATTAATGTAATTATACCCTCAGGTGTTACAGATTACAGCAATGGAATGAAATGTATCATGGAAAACTTTCTTTGTAATTCAAAAATCTTTAAAAATAAATGTGTTAAGTATAAAATTGATCACTCAAATACGTGTACTGTAGCGCTAAATGTGCGTCTTGTTGCAACATAATCTGTGTGGAAGTGTCGTAGTTATCGTCCTCCGAAAGCTAAGTTCTGCAGAAGTCAATGTACTTACCTCATAATACACAAAAGTGAAATGCTTTGCGTATAAATGACTTAGTTATTACGCTTATTGCCGTGATGAGGAAAGTACTGTGCTGTAATGTATTGTTGTGCTACGGAAAAGGCAATCTCATTGTAGCTATACCACAAAAGTTACTACTAAAACCTGTTTTACTTTCCAGAATAAAACAGAAAACTGTGCAGATATAAAACAGAAACACTGCAAAAGCAACATTGTAAATTGTCACTCATTAGTAGCGTCGTGATAAAAATCGTGTAGCTGTCACATAAACTAACCTCTGTGTCATCTGGTATCTCTCAGAAAGCACTTTAAATTCAGAATGTATTTTCAAATAAACCAAAATGTTGCATTAAAATCTCATTAGCAGTACTGGTAAATGTTCTAAGTATGTGAGCCTTATAGTCGTTACGTAATCGTGCAACAAACAAGCAAGAATGTACACACACAATAACACTGTGACGTCTGTTTACTATAACAATGCATTCGTCATTTCTGTTTAAATAAGTTCTCTTGGTTCTTGACTGGATATTTCACCTCAAACATTGTTACATGTTAACAGTTTCTTAAGTCTGACAAAGCATACTAGAAATGTGAAGTGAAAAGTTTTATGGCAAAGACAAAGTTAAAAAACAGATTATCTCTCAGTAAGCGGTTTTACATGTGAAGTGTGGTGCAATCCTTTACTCTTCCTAGTACGCAGACTTTCAGCTTCAAAGCAATTATCATGTTGTTTACATCGGTAAAGAATGCTAAATGTTTTCTCAAGGCTAGCGTCTTTGTTATTTTTCCCTGAGCCAGCGGGCGCACGCGGCTGCCTGCTGTGCGAGTCATTGTCTGTCTCTTTGTTGCCGCGCGTCGTTACTGGGATTAGGAGGCCTAACTTCCACAAATTCGCCTTGCCGAGAGGGCCCAGCTCTGTTAGAATCCTGCCAGTTCTGATGAAATTCACGTCTGTCGTTTTGTCGGTAGTTTACATAGTTTCTTGTTTGTCGGTCATGTGGTGGAGAATTTCTCCCTGAATCGTAACTCTGCGCCGAACTGTTGCGTCTGAAGTTATTCTGCCTCCCTTGATAATACTTGTTTTGGTTCCCATATTGTCTGTTTCTCTGATTGTCTCTGTGATAGTCATTACTACGGAAATGCGATCTTTCTCTGTAACTATTATTACTCTGCCAACGGTTGTCGTACGGGTGGTGTCTACTTTGGTCACGATTTGCGTTGTAAGAATAGACCAGTCGTGTCCGGTTATTGTTTCTGTCGTCACGGAATTGTGACGGATGTGACCTGTAATTGTTGTGTCCTTGTTTTCGCGTTCCGTGATTGTCAGTGTCAATTTCCAATTCTTGTAAAAGTCCCTGAAATGCTTCAATGTCGTCTTTGCAACGTCCTGCCAAAATAATATGTCGTAAATGTTCAGGCAGTTTGATTAAACAAATGCGGATGAGTTCTGAGGGGCTGTATGGGTTTGTCAGGTACTGATTCTTGTGCAACATGTCTTCAAAATATTTCACAAGACTGGAAAATTCAGACTGTTCAAAGTGTTTCATCATCATGATGCTATGTTTTACACGGTCTTGTGTGGCTTGAGACCAATATGCTGAGAGGAAGGCATGGTAAAATTCTCCCTCACTGTGGCAATCGTGAATGACCGATCGCATTCTTACAGCTGGTTCATTCTCTAAGTAGCCACACATAAATTCTAATCTGTGTTCTAACGACCAGTTGGGTGGAAAACAATGAGAGAATTGATGGAGCCATGCTTGTGGATGAATGTCGTTGCCATAATTCTTAAATGTTTTGAATTTACGTGTAGTAATGAACAGCTTATAGTCAAAATCATCGTGTCGGCGAGTAGCATCTCGGTCATAGTTACGTCGTTTCGGCGGTTCCATCTCAAAATTCGGCGTACCTTGCCAACTTCTTTCACAATTTCCGAAGTGCCCTGTGTTGTTATTTTGTGTCTGTTCCGTATTTGTATGTCCCTCTTCCCGTATTGGGGCGCGAGTGTCCTCTGAAATACGTAATTCTTGTACTACTTGTGCCAACTGATCTTGCACTTCCCGGATTTCTCTTTTGTACTGTGTATTGATTTGATTTTGATTTTGTTTGAATTTTCTAATTTGTTCATACTCTTCTGTGTCAGTGAAGGCTACAGGTGTTGTGTCATTCAGATCATCATCTACCTTTGTAGATAAGTTATTTAGCTGATCCGAAAGTTCAACTACTTTCTCTGATAATGAACTAATTTCCTCCATGTGTCTTTCTACTGTGTCCTTTAAGTTTTCCTGAGTTTTTGCAAGTTGCGTAACCGAATCGGTAGATGCAACTGAGTCAATTTTAGCTTGCAAGGTCTCATGATTTTCATGAACAATAATTTGCAGTTCTTTTATGGCTGCTTCGTGATTCTGTAATGCATTTTCATGCCGCGAAAAAATAGGTTGGAAATGCTCACAAATTTGTGATTTTACGTCATTACAGACTTTTTGACATTTCGATTCAATGTTATGTAACTCACTAGTTAAATCTTCACGTGTTTGTTCAAGTGTGGTGTCTAACTTTTGAAGATTTTGTTCCATTGTGTCTAACTTTTTGAGATTTTGTTCCATTGTGTCTAACTTTTCAAGCTTTTGCTGTGTTTGTCTCTGATTTTGTTCCATTTGTTGCATTAATTGCAATAATAATGTATTAGTGTCTGGAATCTGTTTCTCTACGCTTTTCGGCAGTGCATTTGCACCGACAACATTCACATTTTGACAAGCAGAAAATGTGTCTTGACTTATTTGAGAAAACGGTGATGACCCAAAACCTGAATCTACAGTATTTGCGAAATTGTGTCCTGTCATTTCGGATTCCTGAGGCGAGCTGTTGCCGACCGATCGATCGATAATGCTTCCCTGTTCACTACCTGTTTCACTGTCTACACCATTGTTTGCAGCCCGCTCCATTTCCCTATTCACAGTTACCAAATTACTACTTTGAATATTAGTTAATTCATTACATGGTGGGGCCAACACACTGCTTTCGTCTTCACTGTCATTTCTCAGTTTACTTTGGAGCCGAGTGTTACGTTTTTCACACGCCATTATTGTCACAATATTTCACACGATAACACAGAAAAGCAAAATTTGAAGAGCAAAGATAGGGGAATACATTAACATAGCACTGAAAATAATATCTAGTTAATTACCAGCGCAGCTGCGAAATACTTGGTGCAAATCTACATGCATGCCACAACTGTTTTACAGTACAACAATGAAAGGCTACAACTACAAAGGAGATTCTCTCTACAATTACGCGCTAGCAATAAACAAAAGCTACACTAAATACACAAACTACAAGAAAAATCAGAAGATTCCAGTGAGGTATCCTAGGCTAAGGGTCGACGTATGAAACGTCCCCTTTGAACAATTTATACACGACTGTGCTTAACCTGACACACAATGTTTTTAGCGCAACGCAATCTGACTTTCAAAATTCCCTACTAAAGAATGGCCCTGACTAACGTTAAACTATACCTTTCGCAAATCACTTACCTCACAAAAATCTTCGCTGCTCAAGCTACTGCAATACAGCGAGCGCCACTACTGCCAGCTAAATAAAAGATTCAAACTACTGAAGGCACTAACTACTGATAGGGGTAGTTAGCAAATGAAAGATATTAATAGAGAGCAAACAATGTATTTACCTTAATATCATCACAAGTCATAATATATATATCAGTTCATGACAAATTACAAACCTCCGCCATCTCTCTCCCCACATCCACCACTGCTGGCGGCTCACCTCCAACTGCGCAACGCTACGCGCTGTTCACATCCAGCTGCCGCTGCCCAACACTACAATGGCAGACAACAATGCAAACTAGCCACAGACTGCACACAGCACAGCCAGTGATTTTCATATTGAGCGCTACGTAACGTTGCCAATAAGAAAACATAAACAGCCTACTTACAAGCTGTACAGGCGAATTACCTCCAGACTTCAAGACGAATGCGATAATTCCAATTTCAAAGAAGGCAGGTTGTGACAGGTTCTGACAGTGTAAATATTACAAAACTACCAGTTTAATAGCCCATGTTTCCAAAATACTGACACGAATTAATTGCAGAGGAGTGGCAAAGTGGTAGAAACCGACCTCGGGGAAGATCAGTTTGGGCTCCGGAGGAACATAGGCACACTAGAGGCAATAATGGGCGTTGCGACTTCTCTTAGCAGAAAAGTTAAGGTTGGCTGGTTCAAATGGCTCTGAGCACTATGCGACTTAGCTTCTGAGGTCATCAGTCGCCTAGAACTTAGAACTAATTAAACTTAACTAATCCAAGGACATCACACAGATCCATACCCGAGGCAGGATTCGAACCTGCGACCGTAGCGGTCGCTCGGTTCCAGACTGTAGCGCCTAGAACCGCACGGCCACTCCGGCCGGCAAAGGTTAAGGAAAGGCAAACATACTTTCATAGCATTTGTAGATTTGAAGCAAGTTTTGACAATGTTGACTGGAATACACTCCCTGAAACTCTGAAGATATCGAGGGTAAAATACAGGAAGCGAGAGATTATTTACAACCTATACAAAAACTAGAGGCAGTTATAAGAGCCGAAGGACGTGAAATGGAAGCTGTAGCCTATCCCCGATGTTATTCAGTATCTTTTTCTGAACAAACTGTGAAATAAAACAAAGGCAAAATTGAAAAGGGAATTAAACTTCAGGTGGAAGAGCTAAAGCTTTTGCGGCTTTCCGATGACATTGTAATTCTCTCTGAGACGGAAAACCATTTGAAAGGCCAGCTGAATGGAATGGACAGTGTATTAAGCAAAGATTGTAAGATGAACGTCCGCAGCTCGTGGTCGTGCGGTAGCGTTCTCGCTCCCCACGCCCGGGTTCCCGGGTTCGATTCCCGGCGGGGTCGGGGATTTACTCTGCCTCGTGATGCCTGGGTGTTGTGTGATGTCCTTAGGTTAGTTAGGTTTAAGTAGTTCTAAGTTCAAGGGGACTGATGACCATAGATGTTAAGTCCCATAGTGCTCGGAGCCATTTTTTTTTTTTTTTTTTTTTTTTTGTAAGATGAACATCAAGAGTACAGCAAACAACGGTACTGGATTGTAGTCAAGTTAAACCGGGCGATGCTGAAGGAATTAGATTAGAAAGTGAGACATGAAAAGCCGTATATGAGTTTTGCCATTTAGGCAGCAAAATAAATGTCGATGACCGAAGTAGAGAATATACATTGTCAGGCCACATCCAATGACCATCTGTCAAAAGCCTAAATAACCACATTTTGTATTGCAGACCGTTGCAAGACGTGCAGGTAGAGAGTCAGTGAGGATCTGGAAGTTACCAACAGGGATGTGGAGCCATGGCGTCTCCACTGCTGTGGACAGCTGCTCTAGGTTTCTCGGTTGAAGATCCATGGCGCGAACACCCCGTTGAAGGTGGTCCCACAGATTCTCGATTGGGTTTCAGTCTGGGGAGTTTGGTGGGCAGGGGTGTACGGTAAACTCATCCCGGCGCTCTTCGAACCATGTAGACCTTTGTGACACGTTGCACTGTCCTGCTGTTAGATGTCTTCGTGCCGAGGAAAAGCAAATTGTATGTAGGGGTGGACTTGGTCTCAAAGGATAGATGCATACTTGTGTTGATCCATTGTGCCTACCAGAATGACGAGACCACACAGGGAATACCCTTAAAACATTCCCCAGACCACAACGTTCCCTCCTCCAGCCTGTGCCCTTCCGATTGTTGCTGGGTTTTTTGTTTCAAATGTTTCATCCCGTACATGGAAATGGCCATCTGTCCGATGGAGCATAAAACACGAGTCATCTGAAAAGGCGACCTGTCTCCACTCAGTGAATGTCCAGTTGCGATGTTGGCGTGCAAATTCCAGCCTTGGTCGCCAATGAAAGCTGTCAACATGGGTACATAAACCAGGCGCCTGCTGCGGAGGTCCATATGTACCAACATTCGCTGAACGTTCGTTGAGGCGACACTACTGGTAGCCCCTTGGTTCATCTATGCGGGCAGTTGCTCAATAGTTGCACTTATGACTAGACTGTGTAAAAACCAGTCGAGAAATAACAAAAACAGTATCTCCAAAAAAGGGGAATTCGTTAACTTCACTATTAACATAAGTGTTAGGGAGTTTTTCATGAAGATATTTGTTTGGAGGGTAGCATGCATGAATGTGAAACTTTCGAAATGTGGTGCTTTATAAGAATACTGAAAGTTGAATGGGATATCTAACGAGTGAAGAGAAACTGAATCGAATTTGGATAAAAGAAATTATGGCACAACTTGACTAAAAGAAGGAGTGGTTGATACGACGTATTCTTGGGCATTGCAGAACTGTCAGTTAGATAATGGAATGAAGTTTCCCTGCCTGTGTGTATCGGGGTGTGCTGAGATTGGGGGCGGGGGAAGGTTGGAGGGGAGGAGGCGGGGTAAAGGTTGAAGAGGGAGTGGAGGTTGAAACTGATGTGTGGTGAGATGAAAAAGCTGGCTTCGAAAGCTGCTTCAAACAAGTTTTCGGATTACAGGCCACGACATCGACGTTAAAAAACTGAATCCAGTTCGTTTACAGTTGCTGATAGTGAACACTATTCCATCTGACTTTGGAACACGTGACCTAAAAGAGTTCTTTTTATAAACAAAAACTTTAACCACCAACACCGTTTCTTACATTTACCACTTATTAGCGGATCTGTGCCATTCATCAGTCCTGATGGGAGAGATTGTGTTAAATTTGCAATATTTACTTACATTTCATCAATAAATTTACGAGTCTGGGCAAAGTGCAGAAGAACAATTCACTACCTTCAGAGTCAAAAAATTTCTGACTCTAGTGTAGCAGATACAGTTTTAGGTCTCATAACTTTTTTGTACTTTGCTCTTCCAAGGACAGTGAACTGAGCATTCTCAAGGCAGTATTCGGAAAGCTACCTCTTGTTTTCGACAGTCGACAGCTTGTTAAGTTTACGGTTTCTTTGTTTCGAGTGTTATGATTGTGTCTCTCATGTTTTTTGCTGAATGTGCACTGGCGCACAGAACGTAAGGACGAAAGTAACCTTCACATGCTGCGTCACTGCCAAGTATCATAGCTCGATGAAACCTCGACGATACGTAGAGAGAACGTCTGCAGTAAAGCGTAGAAATTAACTGAAAGAATTTCGTAATGATACGAACAGAAATTAAAATTTTATTCAGAGACAATCGTTACATTGAAGTAATAGGATTTTTTGATGACGCCCTGGACTTTATAAAATGTGGGACATGGCCCTAAAAATGTGGATAACGCAATCTGAATTTATCTGACGCTGAGAAGACTTTGATTGATTAAATCTACTGTGATTTCACTACACAGGCGCCGCTGAGAGCAATTGGCGATTGAGATCTGTATGCCCTGACAAGGCCGGGGCAGAAGTACGTTACCCTGTTTGCTTCACGCAGCGATGAAACTTGCAGCTGGCGAGATGGGTGCGGCGGAGGCGAGACGTGAGGCGGCACCTGTGACTCGATCGCGGCCACGAAAGAAATGCAAAAAATCTCACGGTCTAGCGATAAGGCAGACGGATCGCAATTTACTCTCTACCAGAGCCCTGAAATCTCGGTAGATTTCAGTGTGTGACACACCCGTTCACTGGTCGTACCAAGGACCAATTTGGCTCACTTATACAACAGAGTGCACTAGGATACCGAACGTCAAGATTGGTAAACCAAAAACGATTAAGTGTGCTCTCGGTAAACGAGTAGTCCGATACGTTTGAAGTCACACTGTTGGAGGCCTCCCCAGTCTAAACCAGTCGCAATTGAAGTCAGTCTCAGGGCAGGTCCCAACCACCAACCACACATGCCAGAGCATCGACCAGAAGTCTCTCACCAGACCAAAGTCCAGCACCTAAGTGCTTAGCACCTCATCAGAAAAAAAATCCTTTTTGCCGCAAAGTGCATGAACGACACCGCCTTCACGCCATCTTGAGCCAATCATAGGGCTCTAGAGGCGCTAAATCTCCCCTCCCACGCGACAGCACAAACTCATGTCGAACCAGAGCAAGAGTTACGAAACTTGTACCTCTGGAAAAAAAGGAAACCGCCAATTACTGGTTTTTTTAAGTTTTCGCGGAGGAGGAAGATGTTTTTCTCCGAAGTCATGTCACTTCCCACAGCAAGAAGCGAACAGATACAATCTTATAGATCTTGATCTAAATCGCCTGTGCCTTGGGAGCTTGTTAGTCGTAGCTATGAGGCATAATAAAGACTCTATCTCTAAACGTTTCTCAGGCGCCGGCGTTTCTTATACAACCGAGGCGGCCAATGGAAGTGGGTCACAGCCCTATTTGCAGTATCGGCAAACACGAAAACTTGCATGGCTCTGCACACAATGCCTGGTTTACGGCTCCACTGTGTAAACGCGTCCCTTCAGTCCATCGTCCCCATGCCAGCCTTCGGCTGGCGCCAATGCAGATATAGCAGCATTGTTCTGCTGGAGGCCTGTCTCGACAAGGGGCTGCTCTGTCTGCCCTGTACAGCAGTGGGTCTGTCCAGCAAGATTTACTGAGGGATGGGCTCGCTGCCAATTGCTTCCAAATCCCAACTGCCATTTCTATGAGCTAAGAACGATAAAAATACCTCATGCTTTTAGCGCCCTACCAGGCTCCATCAACGTCTGCTGAAGGAGTGTCAGGTTGTAACAAAATCTTTAATAATTTCCCGTATACGAAAAATAGGTGAGAGAGTAACTAGTCCTCTCTCACACTGAACAACAACTGCTCGTTGACTGACACACGCTGTCATTTCCTATTCCTTCAATTGCGAAGTCAGCTCCATTGAGCACTATAGTCATGCTGACTTTACACTTTGAGACGGTCAACTCTGTGCACAACTGGGAGACCTCTGGCAGTATGCTCCCACACTTTCATTAATTTCCACCAAGTAGTTAATATGGTATGGTAGTTTATATATTTCGTCTTTCAGTTTTGCAGAGCAGTGTACTTAGGTTTTCCTTGATGTGGATGAGGCACAATAAATTACTATTTTCAGCCTCTCAAGAAGTGTATTAAACGTTACAATTTCTTACACACATACTCAATTTCACCATTCCATGAAAGTGTATGATCTATTAAAAAAAGAAAAAAACAGCAAAGTATCTACCGGGTGATGAGAAAGTCAGTATAAATTTCAAAACTGAATAAATCACGGAATAATGTAGATAGAGAAGTACAAATTGACACACATTCTTGGAATGACATGGGGTTTTATAAGAACCAAAAAAATAGAAAAGTTCAAAAAATGTCCGACAGATGGCGCTTCACCTGATCAGAATAGCAATAATTAGCATAACAAAGTAAGACAAAGCAAAGATGATCTTCTTTACAGGAAATGATCAATATGTCCACCATCATTCCTCAACAATAGCTGTAGTCGAGGAATAATGTTGTGAACAGCACTGTAAAGCATGTCTGGAGTTATGGTGAGGCATTGGTGTCGGATGTTGTCTTTCAGCATCCCTAGAGATGTCGGTCGATCACGACACACTTGCGACTTCAGGTAACCCCAAAGCCAATAATCGCAGGGACTGAGGTCTGGGGACCTGGGAGGCCAAGCATGACGAAAGTGGCGGCTGAGCACTCGATCATCACCAAACGACGCCCGCAAGAGATCTTTCACGCGTCTAGCAAAATGGGGCAGAGCGCCATCCTGCATAAACATCGCAGGTTCCAGCAGGTGTTTATCAGCCAGGCTGGAGATGATGCGATTCTGTAACATATTGGCGTACCTCTCACCCGTCACAGTAGCAGTTACAAAACCAGAATCACGCATTTCCTCAAAGAAAAAAGGCCCGATAACGGTAGATGTGGTAAATCCAACCCATACCGTGGCTTTCTCGTCGTGCAATGGAGTTTCCACGACAGTTGTAGGATTTTCGGTAGCCCAAATTCTGCAGTTGTGGGCGTTGTGAGACCCTCGGAGCGTGAAATGAGCTTCGTCGGTCCACAACACGTTACTCAACCAATCGTCATCTTCCGCCATCTTTTGAAACGACTACACCGCAAAAGCGCTCCGCTTCACTAAATCGCCAGGTAACAGTCCATGATGCCGATGGATTTTGTACGGACCTGACGGGATACGAATTCGATTCTATGCAGAGTACGCGAAAGAACTTGCCCCCCTTCTAACAGCCGTGTACCCCAAGTCTCTAGAGGAACGGAAGGTTCCACATGATTGGAAAAGAGCACAGGTAGACCCAGTCTTCAAGAAGGGTCGTCGAGCAGATGCGCAAAACTATAGACCTATATCTCTGACGTCGATCTGTTGTAGAATTTTAGAACATGTTTTTGCTCGCGTATCATGTCGTTTCTGGAAACCCAGAATCTACTCTGTAGGAACCAACATGGATTCCGGAAACAGCGATCGTGTGAGACCCAACTCGCTTTATTTGTTCATGAGACCCAGAAAATATTAGATACAGGCTCCCAGGTAGATGCTATTTTCCTTGACTTCCGGAAGGCGTTCGATACAGTTCCGCACTGTCGCCTGATAAACAAAGTAAGAGCCTACGGAATATCAGACCAGCTGTGTGGCTGAATTGAAGAGTTTTTAGCAAACAGAACACAGCATGTTGTTATCAATGGGGAGACGTCTACAGACGTTAAAGTAACCTCTGGCGTGCCACAGGGGAGTGTTATGGGACCATTGCTTTTCACAATATGTATAAATGACCTAGTAGATAGTGTCGGAAGTTCCATGCGGCTTTTCGCGGATGATACTGTAGTATACAGAGAAGTTGCAGCATTAGAAAATTGTAGCGAAATGCAGGAAGATCTGCAGCGGATAGGCACTTGGTGCAGGGAGTGGCAACTGACCCTTAACATAGACAAATGTAATGTATTGCGAATACGTAGAAAGAAGGATCCTTTATTGCTTGATTATATGATAGCGGAACAAACACTGGTAGCAGTTACTTCTGTAACTTCTGGGGGTATGCGTGCGGAACGATTTGAAGTGGAATGATCATATAAAATTAATTGTTGGTAAGGCGGGTACCAGGTTGAGATTCATTGGGAGAGTCCTTAGAAAATGTAGTCCATCAACAAAGGAGGTGGCTTACAAAACACTCGTTCGACCTATGCTTGAGTATTGCTCATCAGTGTGGGATTCGTACCAGATCGGGTTGACGGAGGAGATAGAGAAGATCCAAAGAAGAGCGGCGCGTTTCGTCACAGGGTTATATGGTAAGCGTGATAGCGTTACGGAGATGTTTACCAAACTCAAGTGGCAGTCTCTGCAAGAGAGGCGCTCTTCATCGCGGTGTAGCTTGCTGTCCAGGTTTCGAGCGGGTGCCTTTCTGGATGAGGTATCGAATATATTGCTTCCCCCTACTTATACCTCCCGAGGAAATCACGAATGTAAAATTAGAGAGATTCGAGCGCGCACGGAGGCTTTCCGGCAGTCGCGAACCATACGCGACTGGAACAGAAAAGGGAGGTAATGACAGTGGCACGTAAAGTGTCCTCCGCCACACACCCTTGGGTGACTTGCGGAGTATAAATGTAGATGTAGATGTATATAGCATCGGATGGGATGCCTCAGTGCCAACCAAACAGTAGTGTATGGAATGCCGGTGCGACGTGCGACTGCACGAGCGTGCATAGACGGGCCCGCTACAGTCTCCATTTCTTCCTGAACTCTCTCAGCAGCATTATGCCTTATGCTCGGTCGGCCACTACGGGGTCTATCGTCTAAACAACCAGTGGCTTCGAACTTCGAAATCATTCTCGCTACAGCTGCATTTTTCAACGGACCTTGACCCGTTCGAATCCCCTTCCTATGACGATATGATCGTAACGCTGAACTAGAACATTCCCCATTCTGATAATACAGCTTTACTAAAAGCACCTTTTCAGGTAACGTCAACATGCTGCGACTGCTGGCACATCTGATTCTCACTCTCATTACAGCTCCTTTTATACACGATTGTCATGCGCTGTCACTGACGTTTTGCTGTCCAGCGCCATCTGTAGGACATTTTGTGAACTCTGTTTTTTTTTTTTTTTTTTTTTTTTTTAGTTCTAATAAAACCCCATGTCATTCCAAGCATTTGTGTCATTTTTACCTCTCTATCTACATTATTCCGTGGTGTATTAAGTTTTCAAATTTATACTGACTTTTTGATCACCCGGTACATGGTCCACCCAAGTGTTTTTGCTGAGGCTGCATACCGTACTCTGATCACTGATCTTTTTCGTAACGTATTTTCACCTTATTTGAGATTACTCACTTCCTGGCCTTTTTGAAAAGCAGATATGATCCAAGTCTGCCTGGCAGAATTATTTCCTCTGGCAAGAAGAGTAGCGTTCTCAGCAAGCTGTAGTGTGTGACCGTCTTGGCTTCAGTCATTTACAAAAGCAGGTAAGGACAGGAGCTATCATAACAACCTGTGGCGCGCTGTGTTCTAACTCCTACTCCTGAAATAAGGCTCCATGGGCTAAATCAATCTGCTGTCTGTTTCCGAGGTAGCACAGGACCTGCATTTGTGAGGATGGGAGTTCAGTCCACAACTGACCATCCAAATCTAGTTTTTCCATGATTTCCCCAAATCGTCAGAGGCCAATCCTGGCATGGTTCCTTTGAAATGGCATACCTGATTTCCTTATCTGTCCTCGAAACATTCCGAGCTTGTGCTCCGTCTCTAATGACTTCGATGTTGATGGGCCGTTAAACCCCAATCTTCCTTCCCTTTTTGTCGAGGCAGTACTGAACGATAGCTTGGACAGTACCTCACACGACACACTAATTTAACTTTTCGCGTAAGGTCTTGTGAAGGCTGCAGTCAAACGCTTTGCTGAGATCGCAAAGATTGATTCCTACAGCCTCTGTCTCCTCAAATGTTAGTTTTATTAAGATATTTTGTTAGTATTTGACATTATGAGGACTCTGTTATATTAGATGTTACAAAAACAGCTACTAACCACTAATTTAAGGACGCTTTTGTTTAACACATTTGATTGCTTCTCGCCAGTGCTAGTTTCGTACTTTTGTTCAAATGGCTCTAAGCACTATGGGACTTAACATCTGAGGTCATCAGTCCGCCAGACTTAGAACTACTTAAACCTAACTAACCTAAGGACATCACACTCATCCATGCCCGAGGCAGGATTCGAACCTGTGACCGTAGCAACAGCGCGGTTCCAGACTGAAGCGCCTAGAACCGCACGGCCATAGCGGCAGGCGCACTTTTGTTCACCAGATGGCTTCGTTAGAGGATGAACTGTTAATCAGGTATTAGTTCTTATAATAATTGACATTGTCATTGTCATTTGATGAGAAAAGTTGACTCTTTATGTTATGTGCGTATCGGTTAACAGGCAAGATAAACTACTATCCATGTCAGGCCATCCTACTCTTTAAAATTTGTTATTGAAACTAAAATGTTTAATTGGTTGTACGTAACATGCTGACCCCTCGACATCGCGCACAGTATAGAGATCGCCATCAACAATGCATGTTACGTATTATATATTGTTATATATTATGAAATTATGCTCTGGACCCTAGGGGCAAGTCAGTTTCACTTGTGACGCCGTTCAAGTTGGACGTTACTTACTTCCGTTCCGTCACAGCGTTACGAGTATTGGTAGTTTGATATTTACGTGAAGTTTTTGCGCTTTGTGAGTTTATGCCCTATGTCGAAATCATCTTAGTGTTCGTCTTGGTGTTCGTTTTAGTGTGCTCTTGGTTGCGGCCCTTGTCCGCTTTTTTTTTTTTTTTTTTGTTTCCATGGCGTTCAGGTCTATTTCACGTGAAGGCACAGTGGGTTTTTCTTTTGATAAGTCGATCCGCCATGTGCAGTTCAGTTCTCTGGAAATCCGCGATTGGTTGTTAGATAATTTTGGTTTGACTTCGGATCAGGTATACAGTGTATTCTGGCACTGAACTTTATAATTTCTACCTCTACACCTACAACTACATAGATACTCTGCAAGCCGCTCTACGGTGCGTGGCGGAGGGTACCCTGTACCATTACTAGTCGTTTCCCTTCCTGCCCCACTCGCAAATAGAGCGAGGGAAAAACGACTGTCTACATGTCTTCGTATGAGTTCTAATTTCACGAATCTCATCATTGTGATCCATACGCGCAATGTATGTTAGCAGCAGCGGAATCGTTCAGCAGTCAGCTACAAATGCCGGTTCTCTAAATTTTCTCAGTAACGCTTCTCCAAAAGAACGTCGCTTTCCCTCCAGGCATTCCCATTTGAGCTACCGAAGCATTTCCGTAACATTTACGTGTTGTTCGAACCTACCAGTAACAAACCTAACAGCTCGCCTCTGAATTGCTTCGATGTCTTCCTTCGACACGACTAGGTACTGAATCCAAACACTCGAGAAGTACTCAAAAATAGGTCGCACCAGTGTCTTACATACAGTCTCCTTTACAAGTGAACCACTCTTTCCTAAAATTCTCCCAATAATCGGAAGTCGACCGCTCGCCTCCCCTACCACAGTTCTCACATGCTTGTTCCATCTCATATCGCTTTGCAACATTATGCCCTGGTATCTAAACGACTTGACTGTGTCAAGCAAGACACTAATAATACTGTATCCGAACATTACAGTTTTGTTATTTCTGCTCATCCGCATTAAGTTACATTTTTTCACATTTAGAGCTAGCTGCAATTCATCACACCAACTGGAAATTTTGTCTAAGTAGTCTTGTACCTTACTACAGTCACTCAACACCTACGCCTTACCAGACATCACAGCATCATCAGTAAACAACCACAGATTGCTGCCCACCCTGTCCACAAAATCATTTATGTATGTAGAGAACAACAGAGGTCTTATCACACTTCCCTGGGGCACTCCTGGCGATAGCCTTGTCTCTTATGAACACTCGCCGACAACATATTGGGTTCCGTTACTTAAGAAGTCTTCGAGCCTCTCACATATCTGAAATCTTATTCCATATGCTCGTACCTTCGTTAACAGTCTGCAATGAGGCACCGAGTCGAATTTTTGAATCCCTTACAAGTCGAAAAATTACCGTTTAAACACGGTGAAACGACCCCTTAGAAAATTTATGAATGACTGTGCTGATAAACCTCTTACGTTATTTGATTTTCAAACAGCTGAGGAGAACTAAACGTACTCAGACATTTCGCTCTTTACTTATTCTGATCAACACTAAACTGACACACAATATTTTTAGCGCAACGCAACCTGACTTTCAACAATCCCTACAAAAGAATGGCCCTGACTAATAATAACCTATACCTTTCATGAATCACTTACCTCACAGAAATCGTCGTTACTCGAACTACTGCAATACAGCGTGCGCCAATACTGCCAGCTAAATAAAAGATTCTGACTACTGAAGGCACGAACTACTGATAGGCATAGTTAGCAAATGAAAGATTTTGATAGAGAACAAACAATGTATAATATTAAAAAAAATGGTTCAAATGGCTCTGAGCACTATGGGACTCAACTTCTGAGGTCATTAGTCCCCTAGAACTTAGAACTAGTTAAACCTAACTAACCTAAGGACATCACAAACATCCATGCCCGAGGCAGGATTGGAACCTGCGACCGTAGCGGTCTTGCGGTTCCAGACTGCAGCGCCTTTAACCGCGCTGCCACTTCGGCCGGCCAATGTTCAAAAGTCATCATATATATATATATATATATATATATATATATATATATATATATATATATATAGCCGGCCGTTGGTGGCCGAGCGGTTCTAGGCGCTTCAGCCTGTAACCGCGCGACCGCTACGGTCACAGGTTCGAATCCTGCCTCGGGCATGGATGTGTGTGATGTCCTTAGGTTAGTTAGGTTTAAGTAGTTCTAAGTTCTAGGGGACTGATGACCTGAGATGTTAAGTCCCATAGTGCTCAGAGCCATTTGAACCATATATATATCAGTTCATGATATCCAATATTATAAATTTACTCTTTCTGATTGACACACGTCCAGATCGCCCGCTCTCAAAATCCTGCCATCTCTCTCCCCACATCCACCACTGCTGGCGGCTCACTCCAACTGCACAACGCTACGCGCTGTTCACATCTAACTGCCCAATACTACAATAGCGAATATTCCAACAATGCCAACCAGCAACAGACTGCACACAGCACAGCCAGTGATTTTCATACAGAGCGCTACGTGACGTTACCAACATAAAATCCTAAACAGCCTACTTACAACGGATCTCAGGTTCCTTTGCGTCACAGAGATGACTCAGTACAGTCCTCCTTGCGAACGCTGGTGTTGAATACACGCATGTTCGTGTGTTCAACCTGCCTCCCGAGGTTATTATGCTTATCTTAAAGACGTTTTACTAAGTACGGCGAAGTGAAAAACAGTCGCCTTGAACAATGGTCCAGCGACCAAAGACCTCAAAGCTGCAGAGGGATTCGTTCTGTAGAAATGCAGGTGAAACAGAACATCCCGTCTCCTTTACAAATATGTGGTTAGCATATACACGCTGCATGCAGTGGCCCCGTGGGGACGTGCTTTTTCGTGCTACGAGAACGTTCATTTTCGTCCAATTGTCCGTGAAGGATTTTCGTTTTGCGATCTTCTCTTGAAGAACGGCGTAAGATAATAGTGACGGACCTGTTCCCCAGAGGAACTGAATCGGGAGCTGGGCAATCTGCCGCTAGTGACACCCACCGGACGGGACTGGAATTTCGCTGCAGGTGATTTTCCGCAGTCACGACAGAAGACGCATTCTGATGTGAGTGCCCCTTCGCGGATGCTCAAATGATCCAGAATAAGAGGCACCCTATACGGAACAGGGATGATGCTGGTATCGTTACCCCTGTCCCCCCCCCCCCCCCTGCCCTTCCTCTGAACCTCTCCAGCAGTAGGACCACTTGATGTCGATTCCCTTGTCGCCTGCACCGTTCGCTCCACTTGCTGAGTCACAGTAGTACCCTGTTCCCTTGCCGGTCTGCCGTCTGATTGTCTTGTTGACGTGAGTAGGTCACTTTCACTGGAGGTTCCTCCTGTGCAGATCGTTTCTGACTCGTGTTCTACTAAGATTGACTTGGATGCGGTGAACGATCCACCCACCCTGCCGGCAACAGAGACTAATTTGCCGTGTAGCGGGAGTAAACAACGAATCCAGCCGAATCGTGCTGTTGCAAGGAAAAAATAGAAGCATGAAGGTTCACCAGGATGCGGCACTATTCCACCCACCCTCTTCCCCTTCCCTCTCACATAATCATGGATGGATTGGATTGTCCATCGCTTTCCGCAGATGTTTCCTCTGAAACTCTCCAGCACTAGGACCACTTGCAGTCGATTCCCTCGTCGCCTGTTCTTTGAGTCACAGCAGTACCCTGTTCCCTTGCCTAGTATTACTGACGTCCGGTCTGCTATGGACTGTGACCGTGGAGGGTGCAATGAGTTATTTGCTGCCGTTTTCAAGTGCCCTCATTCTGACTAATGACCAAAGCTTACACCTCTACTACCCTAAATGTTAATAGGATTGAACCAGATTTACGTGTAGCTTCGTTACGTCAGTTTATTTCTGATTCCTGTGCTGATATCGTGCATTTACAAGATTTGTTGTTTACCAGATTTTCTCTTCCCGTATCTCAAACTGTTTTTAACGTGGCGCATCAATAAGCGACGGGTACCGCCCTTTTTTCGTGAGGGTATCCGTTGCTGGTATTGAAATACTTGATCCTGGTAGGGGGTTTCAGAACTCACCTTGGTTGTTTTACATGCGCCGTCTGGTTTTGGTCATACAGTGGCGCGTTTGGTGAAGAAGAGTGAGCCGTGCGTGGCTCGTGTTCATGCCGTTTCTTGCTTCACAGCTTGTCTTTACGGAACTGTCGCCTCGTTTCTTATTCGATTTACTGGTGTCACTAAGTTGCTGGCTTGCCTGTCCGTGAGTGGCAGCAGCAGCGCCTATCGATAGGAGCCCTGTCGTGTTACGCTACTGGCAATTAAAATTGCTACACCAAGAAGAAATGCAGATGATAAACGGGTATTCGTTAGACAAATATGTTATACTAGAACTGACATGTGATTACATTTTTACGCAATTTGGGTGCATAAATCCTGAGAAATCAGTACCCAGAATAACCACCTCTGGCCGTAATAACGGCCTTGATACGCCTGGGCATCGAGTCAAACAGACCTTGGATGGCGTGTACAGGTACAGCTGCCATTGTAGCTTCAACACCATACCACAGTTCATCAAGAGTAGTGACTTGCGTATTGTAACAAGCCAGTTGCTCGGCCACCATTGACCAGACGTTTTCAGTTGGTGATAGATCTGGAGAATGTTCTGGCCAGAGCAGCAGTCGAACATTTTCTTATCCAGAAAGACCTGTACAGGATCTGCAACATGCGGTCGTGCATTATCCTGATGAAATGTGGGGTTTCGCAGGGGTTGAATGTAGGGTAGAGCCACGGGTCGTAACACATCTGAAATGTAACGTCCACTGTTCAAAGTGCCGTCAATGTGAACAAGAGGTGACCGAGACGTGTAACCAATGGCACTCCATACCATCAGGCCTGGTGATACGCCAGTATGGCGATGACGAATACACGCTTCCAATGTGCGTTCACCGTGATGTCGCCAAACATGCAACGTCCTCATCTGTTGACTCAGGGATCCGGACGTGACTGCACGATCCGTTACAGCCATGCGGATAAGATGCCTGTCATCTTGACTGCTAGTGATACGAGGCCGTTGGGATCCAGCACGGCGTTCCGTATTACCCTCCTGAACCCACCGATTCCATATTCTGCTAACAGTCATTGGATTTCGACCAACACGAGCAGCAATTTCGCGATACGATAAACCGCATTTGCGATAGGCTACAATCCGACCTTTATCAAAGTCGGGAACGAGATAGTACGCGTTTCTCATCCTTACACGAGGCATCCCAACAACGTTTCACCAGGCAACGCCGGTGAACTGCTGTTTGTGTATGAGAAATCGGTTGGAAACTTTCCTCATGTCAGCACGTTGTAGGTGTCGCCACCGGCGCCAACCTTGTGTGAATGCTCTGAAAAGCTAATCATTTGCATATCACAGCATCTTCTTCCTGTCGGTTAAATTTGGAGTCTGTAGTACGTCATCTTCGTGGTATAGCAATTTTAATGGCCAGTAGTGTATCTTTGAAGCGACCGCTAGTATTTCCGGCTCGTCGTGTGTCGGGAGTTGAGTCGGAAAGGAGCTCCAGTGAGGTCTGCACAGCTAGTACTCGCCCGACCGCTGGCGGCACACATGCACTGTCTGACGGAAGGAGACTGGAGCGGGAACGACCGTTGGTTGATCGTTCGGTCGGCCGACTCATCGGCCGACGTATATTTGGTCGCCGACCGCTTCGGTTTCTCTGTGTGTGTCGAATTGTCATTCATCCTGGTTGTTCCACAGTGATTGCTTTAACGATTGTTCGAGTTCTTGTGGAAGTGTTTTCGTGGAACTGTGTCTAGCTTGTGTAATTTCGACTGAGCAGTTCTATTAATGCTGTCTGCATACTGGAGTAGGCAGTCGGTCGGTTGGGACAGTGCAGCGAGGAAGTCTATGCGGCGAGGGCATTAGCGTAGTGTTCCACAGTGCCTTTTTCCTCGCCGTGTTGGTGATGTCCGTACCGCGTGTAGTTTGACAGCCTTTGGTGTTGTTCATATTTTTGAGTGGTTATTGTGCCGTGGCTGTTTTTAGACGCCAATTCTGAAGACGTAGTGCTGCTGGTATCTTCATCCTCGGCTGATAGTTTCCGTTGTCGTACCGTTGGTCGGCGTAGCGAAATTGATTAGGTTGTTGGTCGGTCCGTCAGCCGTCCCTGGGTCGGGTTGCCATCTGATTAATTAATCTTATTCTTGGCTGCCTATCTCAGCTAACGTTACGTTAGAGTTACCTCCTCAGGCCGACCCTTGGAACACTTCTGAGCATCATTGTTCTGTTGTTTTTAGATTGTGATTTTTTTGTCTCAAGTACGGTGCGAGGCCTTCAGCTGCCTATTAATTTGGTTTGTTTTAATTTTAAAATAAGGTCATCAGCCGTCTTAAGTTAAAACTTTGAAGATTCTTGTTTGAACTATTTTTTTAAAAAAAGAAAAGAGGGGAATTTTGCTCTATTGCAAATCTTTGTTATCCAGGCCTTAAGCCGTGAGTTGTTCAATGTTCAGTATGTGGCCTTCAGCCGAGTTTTATGTAAAGTTTTGTAACTAAGGCCTTCAACCGTGTGTATTCCTTATGGCAATTATTAATAACTTGTGTTCGGTCGTTCAGCCGTATTGTTTTTGAATGCTTTTAAGGCCATGTGTGATTAAGTGTTACAGGAAAATAAAGTTTGTATGTTTTGTGCAACTGACAGTAACTGATTTTGGCCCCTTTCCACAGCTATAACTTCATCCGCTCTGTCCTGCGACACCAGATCTCAAAGAGGTTGTTTATTCTTTGCGGAACAGTCCTCAGTGTCTCATGTTCGGTGATACTTTTAATTGTGCTTTACGTCCCAGCGTCTGCAGCTCGTGGTCGTGGGGCAGCGTTCTCGCTTCCCGCGCTCGGGTTCCCGGGTTCGATTCCCGGCGGGGTCAGGGATTTTCTCTGCCTCGTGATGACTGGGTGTTGTGTGATGTCCTTAGGTTAGTTAGGTCTAAGTAGTTCTAAGTTCTAGGGGACTGATGACCATAGATGTTAAGTCCCATAGTGCCCAGCGATCATTCCCCACATTATAATTTCTGTCTTGAGTTAAGTGAACTGATCCATTAGATGCGTTTGCGTGACGTATGAGAGCAGAAATATTCTACGTTGGTTATAGACAACTCTTGTAGCGGTATCGACAGGTTTTATTTCTCAGATTGTTTGTGTGATAGTATTCTTGCGGTTGACGTTATCCCCGTTTCTTTTCCGATCACTGTAGTGTGACGGCCGCTGTAAACCTTGAACAGCAAGCTGTGAAAATGCTTCGTGCACAATGGATGCTGACTGTCTCACACCTCACAGGATAACGCACTGGATGACCGGTTTGGACACGTGTAGGAGCGTTGCCTCCGCTAAGCTGTGCTTTACTCTTCGCTGTTGCATTGGTGGACAGATTTAGCGAAGCTCCGTCAGTCCTTAATATCACACTGTGCTTTAGAAAAACTTACGAACTTCATTAAACACTCCTGCCTGAACTGAATCAACGAGCGGGTGACGCCCCTCTGCGGATCCAAGACGTTCGCCGTATTAAATCAGAACTGATGTAGCTCAAGTAGCATTCAGATGGAAAGTTTACAGGTCAAACCTAAGCCTAGGTCGGTTGTTGCAGGGGAACCGACATCCTTCAATCACCTGCTTCGTCATCAAGCGCGACGTCGTCGTTCCTTCATTACGTCTCTCACGATGGCTGAAGGTCGCCAACTGACAGTGTTCGCTTACTCCACCTATACGACGCGGAGTTATATGCAGCGGATAATAATGCGAGACCCTTTCCCGATGGCGCTCATGGAATGCTAAGTGGGCAGATCACGCCTCCTCAAAACGTTAAATTTTGGCCGCCTTTCAGGCAAACTAGGTGTTCGCTCTTATTGTTGCATCACCCTTCCGTTAATCACCTGGTCCAGATGGTGTCCCTAAGGACTTTTATTGCCGCTCTTAGCCGACATTTATGGCACTGTTAAAGGATGTTATGCAGGGGAAATCTGTACCCGTAGCCTTGACGGTGGGTACAATTATATTAATACTGAAACACTCTGGTCCTGTCACTGCGAATTCTTTTCGTCCTCTCAGTTTACTTACTTTTGATTATAAAACTGTTGTGAGGGCTATCAATAGCAGGTTATCTTTTTGTTGGGGAACGTGATTGGAGAGCATAGAGTCGCCTCCCTGGTTGCTCGATTTTGACACCAATAGCAGAGCTCCGGGGTGTGATTTCAGTTGATGCAGTCACTCCCGTTCACCGTGTCCTTGACTTTCTGGATTTTAACAAGGCTTTTGACAGTGTTTCTCATAGTTATTTAGCCCGTGTGTTGAAGATAATCGGTTCTACCTCTGAGACTTGAGCAGTTCTTTCCCATATGTTTTAGGGCACTGCGGTGAAGATACTTGTTAATGGTCAGCTGACGCCACCGATCACCATTAGTCGGGTTGTACCCGGCGAAGTCTGCTTTCGACGTGACTCTTTGTACCCTCTCTGGTACAGTTGCTTTGCCGTCTTTCACTTCAGTTGCGATGAATGACTCTTTCTGGTGCGAGCCTCGCAGTTAGAACGTATGCTGACGACGTGGTAGCTCTTTTCCGCCGTAGTAAGGAGGTTCCCTTGTTAAAGGCGGCTTTAGATTATTATTGTCGAGTCTCTGGTTCACGGCTGAATGAGGACAAAAGTAAACTTCTTACACATCGGGGCTTCAATACTGCTGCTGTCCCTTGGACTTCTGCTGTAGACCGCTATACGTCATTGGGTATCATCGTCGATCGTTGCCTTCCTAAAATGGCGACGCTTCACTTGAAAACAGTAACTAATCACATTCATGGGGGCATACTCGAACACGAACGGTGTCTAGTTACAGTTCTCCAAAAAGTTCCCATTTTGGATACTTGTGTAAGGCGTTTTATGCTGAGGTGACTAAAGTCATGGGGTGCCTCCTAATATAATGTCGAACGTCTTTTTTCACGGAGTAGTGCGGCAACTCGACGTGGCATGGACTCAACGAATCGTTGGAAGCCGCTGCAGATAAATTGAGCCATGATGCCTCAGCGGACGTCTATAATGTCGAAAGTGTTGCCGGTGCAGGGTTCAAAATGGTTCAAATGGCTCTGAGCACTATGGGATTTAACATCGGAGGTCATCAGTCACCTAGAACTTAGAACTACTTGAACCTAACTAACCTAAGGACATCACACACATCCATGCCCGAGGCAGGATTCGAACCTGCGACCGTAGCGGTCGCGCGGTTCCAGACTGAAGCCGGTGCAGGGATTTGTCCACAAACTGACCTCTCAATTATGTCCCATAAAAGTTCGTTGGGGTTTATGTCGGGCAATGTGGGTGCCCAAATCATTCAGCTCTTACCGATTGAAATCGGGAATCAACTGACCAGGCAAAGGTTTCCCAATAGTCTATGGTCACGAGACCAGGAGAGGTACTGCAGGCGACGTCGTGCTGTTAGCAAAGGCACTCGCGTCGGTCCTCTGCTGCCATAGCCCATTAATGCCAAATTTCGTAGCATTTACCAAACGGATGCGTTCGTCTTATGTCCACATTGATTTCTGGGGGGATTTCACGCAGTGTTGCTTGTCTGTTAGCTCTGACGACTCTACAACGCCGCTGCACTCGGTCGTTAAGTGAAGGCCGTTGGCCACTGAGTTGTTCCTGGTGAGAGGTAGTGCCTGAAATTTGGTATTCTCGGCACACTCTTGGTATTTTGGATCTCGGAATATTGAATTCCTTAACGATTTTCGAAGTAGGAAGTCCCATGAGTCTAGATCCAACTACCATCCCGCGTTCAAACTCTGTTAATTCCCGTCGTGCGGCCATAATGACGTCGGAAACATTTTCACGTGAATCACCCGAGTACAAATGACAGCTCCGCCGACTCATTGCCCTTTTATACCTTGTGTATGCGATAATACTGCCTTCTGTGTATGGGCATACTGTTATCCCATGACTATTGTCACCACAGTGTACTCTGCCCAGTTGTTCCCACTCCCTGTAATGATGGCAAAAAAAAATTGCGGCAGCTGTCTAGGCTTTTTTTTTTCAGTCTAAAATATTTATGTTGCGCTCTCGGACCACGACCAAATCACATACTTAAGGTTGTTCGGACCTCACTTACATCAAGACGAAAGCACTTCATTCAGCACATGGCTTTGATTGTTACCCAGGAGTCACATACTTTCACGGCTCAGCTGTTCGCACTTTTGCATCCACCGGCTCCTGCTCCGCTTGTTGATGTTGGTCGCCTTAATTTTAAATCACGCCACGGTAGAGAATTTCACCTTGTTGTGGGTTATTTGGGTGCCGATGTACTGCAGCGGCCGGTACTTACGATCTGGTCTTTGCTCCCTCACTAGAAAAGGGTGGTCTGTCTCAGCCCCATAAATGGTAGCGTATCGACCGTCTTCGGTCAAAAAATACGCCAGAGCGGTAGTGAGTTGCAACAGAGCGAGCCGTAGGCGGGCGAGAGTATTATAAACTGCAAAGCAAACCACAGCCGACACGCATTGCAAATCGGAGCAGTTGGGTGTGATGCAGCAACAGCCGATGCTACAGTATGCTAGCGGGAGGACGGAAACCTAGTCTATAATGTATTGGTATTCAACCATTCCTGTACTGAATTATTCTCATATCAGTATCACAGCGTACTCCACGAGCCTGTGACACCCATGTGGTCCGCTGTTCAACCACAAGACTGGGCAGCCTGCCTGAGTGAACAGGTAGCTGCCCGCTTGCTAGAGGAAGTTCACAGTCATCATCGGCTGCGTACTACGTATGGCCAAGGGCCGGAATAAAGAAATTGTTAGAACGAATCTGCTGTGGTCCTGACGTCTCATTTCACTCACCATGGGTGACAATCCAAGGGTCATTTAACAGAACTATTGTCGCCGTGGACTCCTGGAAGACAGTGCGGAACAATGTTGGTCTCCCGGTTCATTCCATGGCAGTGGCCACTTCTTGGTATAGAGTCGTAAATAATTTGATCCCCACTAATGACCGTTTGCATCGGTTAGGGATTAGTGGCACTGACGAATACAGTATATACCATCCGGCACCGTTTTACCTACTGTGGCTTCAGATCAGTTGGCTTTCCGTGCCAGACCTGTTGACACTTGCTAGATCATTGACACTCATCTGCAGCCTGCAACTTCGTTTTTCTTTTCTTTTCTTTTTCGAGAACAGTACACAATACAACAATAATGTGGCTGTTTGTGGCCGCTGGTGATTCTTTTTTTTTTTTTTGGGGGGGGGGGGGGTAGAGGGAGGAGGACGATCAGTTCGCATTTCTCCAGTATATACATGATACATTCTGCATACTGGTGCAGCTGACAGCTGCCCTGCTTTCAGGACATCTTTTCCAGCATGTTCACCCTTACGTTTTACCAACTGGGAATTGGCTGAGGTCGGATGTGGGTGCCAGCTTCTTGTGATGGGACGTTGGGTTGCACAATTCCATAAAAACGTGCATGTGAGAATGGACTAGACTGACTGTACCGACTGAAGGGTAGTGGAAACGTAACTGTACGGGTGCACAGTATCAAACGGAGAAAAGAAAAAGCGGTAAGGCGAGTAAGAAAATAACTAAAAGATAAAAACGTGGTTAGCGTTCAAGCTCTGTAATCAGTGGATCAAGTTCCACTTACATTTTTTTTAATTTGTATTTTTTTCAACACTGGTTGTATTACTTCATACAAGGGAGATTAAAGAGGTGACATAGTGAGGGAACGCATGTATCTGCATGAACTTTTGTTGAGTTTCCACAGTTATTTGGATTTAATAATCTACGTCTGTGGTAAAGTCATTGTGCTGTAAAGCCTTATCTGCTTTGGTTCTAGGTTCTAGACCAACGTTTTATCTCTTCTGTGACAAAGCTATAGCAAAAATGCTTGCAAACTGAAAGGTTGCGAAATGGAATTTCGGTGGAACCACAGATGTTTTATTCTTCGTTTTTCACCCTCTTTCTACCAACGGCATTGTCAAAGAGAGTAGAGAAGTGCAATTATGTACGGTGCGGACGCAGAAGGCAATGGAAACCACTGTGTTAAATACACACAATATGTATCCACAGGACATGTGGGCCAGAATAGAAAAGCGTCATGATGATTTCTCCATTAGCAACGTCATGATGATCTCTCCATTAGGAAATGATCCCAGATTAACCCCCTTCGGATCTACAGGACGAGACTGCCAAGAAGGAGGTGATCATGAGAAAAAGACTGAAGAAATAACCACGGGACAGCATTCTATAGGTCTGAGCCTGGAATGTCAGAAGTTTGAATGTAGTAGCAGTAGGAGGGTAAAGCCGGAATGAACACAGTTTTAATATCAAATTCATATGCAAATTAATCAATTAATTACCTCTACCCATAGATGACATCAAGGATTTTCCCCAGCCGGCACATGAGCCATGCCCCTCCCCCTCCCCTCCCCTCCCCCTGCCACTCCCCACATGCTCTTTAGAGGGAATTTCGAAATTTGATGGGAATTTCGAATTTTTGCGGGAATTTAGAATTTTGTTGGTAAATTCAAAACTTGGTCAGAATTTCAAAAATTGCGGGAATTTCTTTGCCTCAACGTTGTCCTCACGTCCCACCTCCATCCAGGAATTGGCAGGAAATTCATATTTTGGGCCCTTTCTGGAACTCTAACCCCAGTCCTTGTAGGCAGAAAGCCCAAGTGCCCCACTTCACAGAGAAACGGTCAGTCGCTGTCCAGCTGCAGGAGACGATGGTTAGGTTAGTGTATATAATTTATTTTGCATGGGAATCTGAAGTAAATATCGGATCTCATTACGTAATTAATGATAAAGATTGGATCAGCTCCTAGAATCGCAACACAGATAAAAAATTGACGATGTCATACAATTGCTGGGAAAAAGAAATCGCAATACCACTTGAAAGTAGTAGCAGACGCACTCAAACTGTGACTCTACATACGAAGATCCCTTTTTGTAAAAGTCGAAATAAATCTCTCTGCTCCACACACGAACTGCTGCGAAAAAAGGCTGGAGCAGAAGGTATTATCTTTATTTTTGGCGGGAAAGGTGCAGAACAGACGAGATGTAGGTGGTGGACAGAGAGGAGTAGCATACAGCTATGGTCCCTGTCCATAGCCTCCTACATGAGGGATGGAAGGAGGTGATAATGGACAAGCATGGCGGGAATACTTTTCAGCGAATACAGGATGGACTGAGGATGCTGGAGCTGTCTGTCAATCCACAGTGCAGGAGACGACTTCACACGCCCACAGGTACCCCTTTTTACCAATTGCGTGTGTTCTTGCCGTTTGACGTCAAAATTCACTACAGACGCTTCCCGATGCATTTCTCGACAATCACTCTGCACCTCTGGTGCTCTACATTCATATAAGCATTGCTCTCTTCATTTCTGGACGACTTCGTCGTATTCCACTGCCCCTGAGACATTACCTTGGTATAGCTGCTGTGTGTAAATTGTACGCTGATACATAGTAAGAATGGACACGGCAGCAAACCATCACTGAAGGTAGGAAGGCCAATACACGATACCACAACTGATGGGAAATGCTTCACTCTTTAATTACATATCAAAAATGCCGTGAAAAAACCAGTACTCGTAAATAACAGATCATAATGCAACAAATGGGAATTGAGAAAAATCATTGTAATAACACAACTACTGAAAAAAACGACTTCATAATATCACATAAGGAGACAGAGTTCGCAGCTTCATGTGTGATCACCTCGATGTGCGGTCATGGACTAACCTGGAGAGCCATATACTTACATGGATATGGTGTCTGTTCCTTCAGACATGTCCGAAAGAACAGACACCATTGATGACGTGCAGCCGTCTAGCGTGGTTAGAGCAAATTTTACCTACCTCCCATCACACCTCATCCCTCCCACTCCCCATCGTAGGTACGTATACTGGCCTGTTCTATCCTGCTGCTGATGGTCCACAAAGAGATCCAACAACTGGTGACAGTGATACACTGTCTCCGTTCTACGGAAATCAGTTCAAATGGGCAAAAGACTGAAGACCAGGATGCTTCCTGTAAGCCATTAAATGTATTTATCGTAAAGACTAGCACCCTCCGCTAACAACAATGAAATTCCGGATAACTCTCCAGAATACATTTCTGACGTCTGCTGGTTGGGCAGCTGTCACCACCTCTGCTGGCCACAGCCCTCTCCACATCTGTGGGCAGAGCCTTCAGCCAGCCGGAGCCAGAGGCTCTGCGTCTCTGGCTGGGTAGACAGTACAGGCAGTTAGAAGACCAACGAAAAAAGTGAGACAAATGATGGCTATCCCAACGGTGTGTTGTTCATCTAAATATGCAGCTGCGCTGCACTCGCTGTGCCATTACTGATTGCTTCCTTTGGCACCCGTCATCTGTGAGAAACATTTCAGTCATAAGCTAGCATCTATTTAAAAAAAAACACACACAATTTCAAAGGCAATAAAAAAAATCTTCATTTAGATTTATGAGAAAAATCGGTATAGTTTGAGAGCATTCCCCATGTTCAAGTTATAAACTGTCACGTACGACGGCATCGAGGGCACTGGATTCTTTTCAGATGAAGGAATTATCGATGTAGAATGGCATCTATACAGTCATTCCTTTACGATCGACTGCAGGATCTCTTTCCACATCCCAATATTCTGTGACATCCAATGACGAGATAAAAATAAAATAAAGATACAGATGAGCAAACTGCAGAGGTCAGCAGAACTCTTTAGCGACACATCAGACAGATGTATTAATGTATCTCAAATATCCTATACATTTCCACCCTGCAACAATGGAAAAACTTCCACTGTTTTGCTGCAAAAAGTACAGTTCACTGAAGAACGTTCTCCTTACTTCGAAACTTACATTGAAATAAAGAAAAAGCGAGACTTTAAATCCCAAGAAAGAAAATACAGTCTACCGAAATATCTATGATAGGCGATTTCGTTTAGTTTAACCCCTCGACCGTGCTCTCTACAGAGTGTAAAGTTCTTTCAGCGGAGATCGCTAGCGGTGTTTTCAGTGAAACAATACATTTTGTGAGACAGTAGAATTTTCCAAGTGCAAACATATGTTTGTGTGATGAAGATATTGAACTATTAATAAACCAAAGCGATAATGAGTGGTGTAGTGACAGTTTTTCTAGTGGTGAAGGAGACAGTGATAATTTCAGTGATAGTGATACAGAAACGTCGTGTGTGGAAGAGGACGTCGCAGAAGAAATGGTGACTGCTGAGACTAGTTCTCCAAGATCTTGGTCGGTTAAATGTAGTGCTGATAGGAGTAAGTTTCCTTTCACATGCACTCCAGCAGTAAAAATTAGTTTCAACGACCCTCCAGATCCATTAAATATTTTACCTTCTTTTTTGAAGACAGCTTGTTAACTAGTGAAACAAATAAATTTGCTGAACAATTTAAAAGTTCATATGCAGACAAATTGAAACAACGATCGCGTATGCACAAGAGGTTACCTACAAATAATGGAGAGCTCTATTCGTTGTTTGCATTGTTAATACTCCAAGGAATTGTGCAAAAACCCGAATTCGAAATGTATTATTCGACAAAATAAGTTGTTGAAACTCCGGATTTCTGAAAAATTATGTCTGAAAGACATGAACAGTGTCCCACTTGAATCCATAGCCGTATCGTGGCCCTGCATCGAACAGATATTTGAATGTTGTGCAAGGGCAGTTGAATTTAGTGAAACTAAACTTCTAATTGTTGTTTCTTATAGGTCCCCTAACTATGACCTCAGAGCGTTTAAGCTCAAGCTAGAGAGGCTTCTTGATTTACTTTGTAGGAAGTACCAGAAATTAGTTATGTGTGGTGACTTCAATATAAATTTTGTATATGATGGTGCAAGAAAAAGGATGTTGGTAGATCTCATAGATTCATATCTTCTGTTGCAGACGGTGTTTTTTCCAACTAGGGTGCAGGGCAACAGTAGCACAGCCATAGACAATATTTTTATCTATTCTTCATTGCTAGGTGGGCATTCTGTTAGTAAAAGGGTGAATGGCCTTCCAGATCATGATTCTCAAATTTCAACACTAAAAGACTTTTGCACTCAAACGAAAGCCACATACAATTACAAACTATGTAGTAAAGTTAATCCAACAGCAATAGAGAGTTTTTTAAATCTTGTCAAGGAGCAAGAGTGGCAGGATGTTTATTGTGCCAGTAACATGGATGATAAATATAATGTTTTCCATAACACATTTCTCATGCTCTTTGAGAGTTGCTTTCCATTGGAACGTTCTAAACGGGCTACTAGCAGTAATAGGCAGCCTGGGTGGCTGCCTAGTGGGATAAGGATATCATCTAGAATAAAGTGGTAATTATATCAAAATGTTAGAAGTAGTCACAATCAAGCTACAGTAGCCCATTACAAACAGTATTGTAAGGTTCTTAAAAATGTTATTATGAAAGCAAAGAGTAAGTGGTATGCAAATAGAATAGCTAATTCACAGAATAAAATTAAAACCATGTGGTCAATTGTGAAGGAAGTGTCTGGTCAACAGCACATGGTCGACGATATAAAGTCAGTTTGTACGAGAAATATTCCTGTTAGTGATAAATCAGATACATGTACAGTATTTAATAATCATTTTCTGATCATTGCTGGTTAATTAAATAAAAATTTAGTTTCTACAGGGAATCACATAACTTTCTTGGCAAATGTCTTTCCGAGATTGATGACTGAAATACTCCTCTGTAATACAGACATGGGGGAAGTGAGTCAATAATTAAATCACTATAGTCTAAGGACTCTCATGGCTATGATGGAGTGCCTAGCAGAATATTGAAATACTGTGCTGCACATGTTAGCCCTGTATTTAGCCATATTTTTAATTCTTCCTTTAGGAATGGTCAGTTTCCTGAGCGATTAAAGTACTCAGTAGTAAAGCCGGTTTATAAAAAGGCAGAAAGGGATAAGGTAGATAATTTTAGACCTATTTCTATGCCATCAGTGTTTGCTAAAGTTATTGAAAAGGCTATGTATGTAAGGATAAATGATCATTTTATATCACACGATTTGCTATCATATGTATAGTTCAGCTTTAGAAGTCTTTTAACAACTGAAAATGCTATATTCTCTTTTTCTGTGAGGTACTGGATGAGTTAAACAAAAGTTTTCGAACGCTGGGCATATTATTTGATTTAACTAAGGCGTTTGAATGTGTTGGTCACAAAATATTGCTCCAGAAGTTGGACCATTATGGAGTATGGGGAATATCTCACAGTTGGTTCACCTCTTACTTTAGCAACACACAGATAAAGGTCATTATTCAAAATGTTGAGAATGGCTGTGGTGTGGGGTCTGAGTTGGGTACGGTCAATGGGGGGGGGGGGGGATGCCCCAGGGTTCAGTGTTGGGGCCATTCCTGTTCCTTATTTATGTAAATGATATACCCTCCAGTATTACGAGTAAGTCTAAAATATTTCTGTTTGCTGATGACACTAGCTTGGTAGTAAAGGATGTTGTGTGCCACATTGGCTTAGTTTCAAATAGTGCAGTTCATGACCTAAGTTCGTGGCTTGTAGAAAATAAACTAAGGGTAAATCACTGTAGGACTCAGTTTTTACGGTTTCTAACATACAATTCAACAAAACCTGACGTTTTATTTCACAGAATGGACACATGATTAGTGATACTCAACAGTTCAAATTTCTAGGTGTTCAGATAGTTAGTAAACTGTCATGGAAAGCCAACGTCCAGGATCTTGTTCAAAGACTTAATACTGCCATTTTTACTATCAGAATGGTATCTAAAGTTAGTGATCGTTCGACACGAAAATTAGTCTACTTTGCTTATTTTCATTCGCTTATGTCATATGGTATTATATTTTGGGGTAACTCTTGCCATTCTAAAAGGATTTTTTTGGCTCAGGAACGAGTGGTTCAGGCAATAAGTGGTGTAAGTTCATGAACCTCTTGTCGACCACTGCTCACGAGTCTGGGTATTTTGACATTGGCCTCTCAGTATATATATTTCTTACTGTCATTTCTTGTTAACAATATTATCTTATTCCCAAGAATAAGCAGCTTTCACTCAGTTAATACTCGCCAGAAATCAAACAGGCATCTGGATCGGACTTCCTTAACTTCTGTGCAGAAAGGTGTGCAATATACTGCTGTATCCATTTTCAATAAGCTACCACGCGACTTCAAAAATCTTAGCAGTAATCCATTCGCTTTCAAATGGAAACTGAAGATATTTCTCGTAGATCACTCCTTCTGTTCTGTCGAGGAGTTCATTGAAAAATTAATCTGATTCTTGTTGTATTGTTGATTGCGTTTACTTAAACTTATGGCTTGATTTTTTTCGCGTTCATAAACATTTTATTTTATCTGTTATTACTTTAATATTGTAATTTCACGTACTGAGACGTTCCATGACCTTGGAGATTTGCTCCTCAATTTGTCCTAAGGAAATTGACATGTAAATAAAAATAAAATAAAATAAAGTGGATTTAGTTTTCTCTTGAAGTTCCTTCATTTCAATGACAATATTTTGTATTCGCAAGACTGTGGAATTCTTCCAAACTGTTCAAACTGAAACCTGTCATTGACCATGCAAAAAAAAAAAAAAAAATTGAAGAGGCTTATACTCTGGAACAAGAATTTTCAATTGATGAATCCCTCGTACTGAGGAAAGGGCGGCTTTCTACAAAGCGATATATACCATTGAAACGTGCTCGTTTTGGAATTAAGTCATTTTGTCTCTTCGAAGCAAAAAGTGGCTATTTGTGTCGTTTTATCATTTACACAATGTAACCTCCTAACAGATTAATTCCGTAACCTCGCAATAAAAAGGTGACTAGCCTCTCAATGAAAATGTGACTCATATATAACCTTTCATAAGAAATCTCGTAATGTAACTTTTCAATAATTAACTGACTGTGAACCTAAACTGGTAAATCTGGACGTCAGCAGTGCTGCGTCATGGCCCTGAAAACTCATTCTGAATAAACTGAAAATTCTTACCTCAATGATGTCGCCGGATAACGCGTATATATCTGCTCCTATAAGAAATGTTTCTGGTACAGTACCCTTCTGTGCAACGGGTGAGTGACGATAGCAACGAAGTGGCACCTAAGTCTACGGCCTTTTTGCCTTACGCAGGAAGCATTTCCAACAGGATTGGCCGTATTTTGCAGAAATATGATGCGAAATGTGTTTTTCGACCACCTTCTAAGTTTAAGGCCCTGTTGGCGTCCGTAAAAGATGATCTTGGTTTTCGTAAGGCTGGTTTCTATCGTATTCCTTGCACTCGTGGCATGTCATATATTGGTCAGACAATCAGGACTGTGGAAGACCAGTGTATTGAACATAAGTGTCACACACGCTTACAGCAGCCGAACAAATCCGCTATTGCAGAACATTACCTTGACGCCGGTCATCCTATGGAATACAACAACACGGAGATTCTGGCTTGCACGTCCAGCTATTGGGATAGTGATATTAAGGAAGCTGTTGAAATCAAACTATCAAGCAACCTTATAAACGCAGATGGTGGATTTTGTTTAATTGCTGCTTGGAACCCGGCTCTGTCTCTCATCATAAAACAGAGGGACAGAATTAGTGCTACCACACCTGTTGATTAATAGTCAATATCGATATTTCTGATGTTGGTTATCTTTGGTTGTGTGTTGACTCTGCGGTTACTTGTTCTGTGTGTGGTATCTTCCTTGTTTCTCCTCTGTGAACCGATGTATTAAATTCCCTTGCACATTGCTTCCTCTTTGCAGTTGTGCCTTGAGCATTGCAGGGTGTGCTCCTGTAGAAATATCGGCAGTGGTCGACGACGTCACCCGGTACCAATCCGTAAGTTATTTGAACATTCAATTCGCCGGGAGAAGTTAAGGTCTCACATTCGAAATATATTTAGCAGTAGCTTTGCGTAACGGAGTGAAGGTGACAAATTTCGAAGTGAGTTCAACAGCGACGAAGATGTAACAAAAACCTCTATTAGGTCTGGGAATCGGTCCAAAAATGTCTACAGCGGCCATATGTCTCAATTTAAGGGGTATGGTGTGATGTAACTGAGGAGTATGTGAAGTCATGTCTGATTTAGTTTTCCGGCAGATTTTACATGGCGCTAAAACTCGTCGTATACTTTTCTCCATGTAGGCAAAATAAGTTCTGTCTCAGTATGAGAAAACATTTTCTGATCCATATACCGAGCGAGGTGGCGCAGTGGTTAGCACACTGGACTCGCATTCGGGAGGACGACGGTTCAATCCCGTCTCCGGCCATCCTGATTTAGGTTTTCCGTGATTTCCCTAAATCGCTTCAGGCAAATGCCGGGATGGTTCCTTTGAAAGGGCACGGCCGATTTCCTTCCCCATCCTTCCCTCACCCGAGCTTGAGCTCCGTCTCTATTGACCTCGTTGTCGACGGGACGTTAAACACTAATCTCCTCCTCCTCTGGCTCCATAATGTGCGTAACTTAAATGAGTATACCAAATTAATTTAACAAGCTCGTCAGGAACGCGTAACAACCAGTTGTTGCTGTCAGGGGAGAGTGGCGAAACAATGTTGTTGTGTACAGTATAATTGTTTCTAATGGTAACGTTATTCCTGTCTTGCCAAAGGGTCTAATTTCTTTCCATACGTTGTCCTTGCTCTGCTCTTGTGCTATGTCTCGTAATGACACTGACGAACAAATGAAATTTTCAAATGCAACTTGTTCAATATACATGAGGCTAAATATTGCTCGGCAGAAGTCGTTTGTGATGTCTTGCTGATTGTTCCTGAGAGAACGGGATAGTGCGTCTGCTACAACATTCTGTGTACCGCGAATGTGAACACTTGTAAAATTAAATTCCTGTAATTAAAGCTTCCATCTGCTTAACCTGTCACGGGAATGTGAACAATTGTAAAATTAAATTCCTGTAAATAAATCTTCCATCTGCTTAACCTGTAAAGTGTATAGCTGTATGATCTGTATAAACGGTAGTATTTCTTCCATAATGAAAATGCCTAAATCTGGTAAATGCCCATACAACACATAATGTTTCAAGCTCTGTAACAGAATAATTGCGTTCAGCAGGTGACAGAATGCGACTTGCAAAGTCGATGTTTTTAATTACTGTAGTATCGCCTTCTACAATGTTCTGAAAAATGTATACGCCTACAGCGGTGTTAGAACTGTCGGTGGCAATAGAAAAATTTCTGGTAGGATCTGGGTGTGATAAAAGTGGTGCATTCAACAAGGCATGTTTCAGATTAACAAACTGACTGTGCTTGGCTATCCCAGAACCAAATAGCATTTTTACCCGTCAACTGGCATAATCTAGGGGTGTCTAAAGAAGAGTAATGAATAAATTTACGGAAAAAGTTAATTAATCCCAGAAAGCTGCGTAGTTTCTTGGTCGTTGGAACAGTAATGTCACGTAAAGCTTGAAATTTTTACGGGTCAGGCGCAATCCCTTCTGCTGAAATTACATGCCCAAGAAATTCTATGAAAGTTTTGCCTAAGTGCAATTTGCTAAGATTAATTGTGAGTCCTTGTGCACGTAAAGTTTGCAACAGTTGTTCAAGAATCAAATTATGTTCAAACCAGTTAACTTCTGCGATAAGGATGTCTACATACGTTGTGATTCTGTCTTTTTCTGTCGGAAGTATAGTATTCAAACCACGAATAAATGCTGCAGAAGAAATTGTTCGACCAAAAAGTAATTTGCAGAATTAATAACAATCACCAAAACAGAGAAATGCTGTGTACTTTCTGCAGTTCGGATGGAGGTGAATTTTCCAAAATCTCGATTTTAAATCTAATGTGGAATACATAGCGGTACCATAAAATTTTTGTAGTTCTTCTAGTGTCTGTGGGCGATCTGTTTCATTAATAATAATATCGTTGACATGACGCGAATCGAGTACGAGGCAAAGTGAGCCGTCCTTTTTCTCAATATGGAGCGGGGTTTTGCACGGTCTAACTGCCAGTTCAATAATACCTTGGTCAAGCATAGCTTGCAATTCTTTCTTGACTTGTTCTCTGTGGAAATATGGAATAGGATAATGTTTGGCTTTAAATGTAACATGCTGTTTAACTTGAAATTCATACATAAAATCGGAAATAGTACCAGGGATGTTGTCAAAAACTGGAGCCTGCTGTAAAAGAATATTGCGTAGTTGAGTACGTTCACCTGTAATTGCACTGCTCTGTTTTACTTTCTCAGAAATCATATGCATAACGTCATAGTCGGCTTCGTCTGGTGTATTGTTGTGTACCTACGTCTCTGTGAACAATGTGGAATGACAGTCTGTGTTACGCGATGTAGAAATGACCGATTTATTGCCTGTTCTTCTGCTGATAAAGCGTGATGAAATTCTAATGCCAGTTGTAATTTTTCTTCCTTTAACTTTACATAGGAACTTCGAAAGTCAGTAATTGCGTCGTCCTGTACCAAAGAATTCGTACCGTACGTACAATAACGTCTGTTGTCAACGAAGGAACAATCCAAAAATTTGTGTGGAGCATATGATCTGCAATACAGAATAAGTGTGTCTGTAATTTTACGTCTACTCCTTTACCAGATACTGCTCCTTTTACTTTACTTTAGTTTTGCCTAGTGATATCGTGGGATAGATGTTCTCTTTGTTACATTCGTTGAAAGTTTCTTCATTTATAAATGACGTAGGTGATCCAGAATCGATTACTGCTGAAAATGTGGATGCTCCAATCTTTACTTCAATAACAGGGTGGGAAATGGTTTTCTGTATTACTGGTTTTTCATGTAAAACTTGTCTTGGATGTCATCAAAAGTAATAACATTTTCGTGAACAAGATTCTGTTTATCAAAAGTATTGCTTACATTGCTGGAAGATGCAACCCGTTCTGTATCTAGTCAAATTCTTTCTGACGTGCTGTTATTTGCGGGAGGATGCTGTGGCGTTTCAATTATCTGTACTGTTCTGTTACTTCGACCTGACGTTTTAGGTTGGGGATGACATCGACAGTCTGGTTCATTCATGATAATCTGTGGTTGTGGATGATTCTGCTGCTGACAAAACCTGCTGTTATTAAATGTGCGTTGAGAACTGTGCTCATTACTTTTACGTCTGTCATGATAGTCATTACTATTCGCTGCATTGCAATAGGAGTTGAAATGATGTCTTCTGTACGTAGTGATTTCCTTGTTGCTGTGCGTTACTATTTGGCGGAGCCGACACTATGCGTGTAGGCGGTGAAACATTAAAGCTTGATTGACCTTGCACATTATACTGTGGGTTAGGTATGCTAACCGGCTGGTTTTGTCGTTGTTGTGGGGAAAAGCCTTTATTGTTGACAAAATGTGTTTGCGGTTGCTGATAATTTTGATGATACTGTTAATGAAAATTTTGTCTGTTATTAATGTTGTGGTAGTTGCCATTTCTGGAGCGTCTAATGAAAAGTGTCGCTTTCACGTAAAACTTGTCATATCAGGTTTTCTTTACTCATTCTTAATCCTAGATAGATCGATGGTTGAAGAGTTCTTTTGATAGATATAAAGGATAGTAAATGAGTAGGTAGCAGTGTAGGAAACTAAAGAAGAAATAGCACTACTCCGGCTCAGGGCTCTGTGCACACTATGGCACATATTCATGGAAGTGTAATGAATCCCCTGAGGTCAAAAGCTGCAAATAAATTTTAGTTTCTGCGTTACAGGCCAAGTTGGTGGAAATCCAAAAGTAAATTGTTGTATCCAGTCCAAGGGGCGAATCTGTGTTCTATCATTTCTAAATACCTTAAATTTCCTAACGGATAGAAAGTGCTTGTAATCAAAATTATCGTCTCTGAACGTTCGATCAGGTTCGGGATTGTATGAGAATTTGTCCCTGTTCTGAATCTCTCACGTACTCTCTGTTAATTACCTAGGTTATACTGGCTGCGTGAGTGTGACAACTGTTCCGAATGTGGCGTATGCTGTGACGTGTTAGATGCTGAAACATTTTTCATTTCTGTCACTTCTTGCTGTAAAGTCGTCCGTACAACTGGGGCGAGTGCTAGTACGTCTCTCTAGACCTGCCGTGTGGTGGCGCTCGGTCTGCAATTACTGACAGTGGCGACACGCGGGTCCGACATGTACTAATGGACCGCGGCCGATTTAAAGCTACCACCTAGCAAGTGTGGTGTCTGCCGGTGACACCACACAAAGAAAAGCAAAAATGGAACAAATACAATAACAACAAAGAGATATAAATTGCCGATGATCTGTGAAAGACGGAGTGACAAAGTACACTCCTGGAAATGGAAAAAAGAACACATTGACACCGGTGTCAGACCCACCATACTTGCTCCGGACACTGCGGAGGGCTGTACAAGCAATGATCACACGCACGGCACAGCGGACACACCAGGAACCGCGGTGTTGGCCGTCGAATGGCGCTAGCTGCGCAGCATTTGTGCACCGCCGCCGTCAGTGTCAGCCAGTTTGCCGTGGCATACGGAGCTCCATCGCAGTCTTTAACACTGGTAGCATGCCGCGACAGCGTGGACGTGAACCGTATGTGCAGTTGATGGACTTTGAGCGAGGGCGTATAGCGGGCATGCGGGAGGCCGGGTGGACGTACCGCCGAATTGCTCAACACGTGGGGCGTGAGGTCTCCACAGTACATCGATGTTGTCGCCAGTGGTCGGCGGAAGGTGCACGTGCCCGTCGACCTGGGACCGGACCGCAGCGACGCACGGATGCACGCCAAGACCGTAGGATCCTACGCAGTGCCGTTGGGAACCGCACCGCCACTTCCCAGCAAATTAGGGACACTGTTGCTCCTGGGGTATCGGCGAGGACCATTCGCAACCGTCTCCATGAAGCTGGGCTACGGTCCCGCACACCGTTAGGCCGTCTTCCGCTCACGCCCCAATATCGTGCAGCCCGCCTCCAGTGGTGTCGCGACAGGCGTGAATGGAGGGACGAATGGAGACGTGTCGTCTTCAGCGATGAGAGTCGCTTCTGCCTTGGTGCCAATGATGGTCGTATGCGTGTTTGGCGCCGTGCAGGTGAGCGCCACAATCAGGACTGCATACGACCGAGGCACACAGGGCCAACACCCGGCATCATGGTGTGGGGAGCGATCTCCTACACTGGCCGTACACCACTGGTGATCGTCGAGGGGACACTGAATAGTGCACGGTGCATCCAAACCGTCATCGAACCCATCGTTCTACCATTCCTAGACCGGCAAGGGAACTTGCTGTTCCAACAGGACAATGCACGTCCGCATGTATCCCGTGCCACCCAACGTGCTCTAGAAGGTGTAAGTCAACTACCCTGGCCAGCAAGATCTCCGGATCTGTCCCCCATTGAGCATGTTTGGGACTGGATGAAGCGTCGTCTCACGCGGTCTGCACGTCCAGCACGAACGCTGGTCCAACTGAGGCGCCAGGTGGAAATGGCATGGCAAGCCGTTCCACAGGACTACATCCAGCATCTCTACGATCGTCTCCATGGGAGAATAGCAGCCTGCATTGCTGCGAAAGGTGGATATACACTGTACTAGTGCCGACATTGTGCATGCTCTGTTGCCTGTGTCTATGTGCCTGTGGTTCTGTCAGTGTGATCATGTGATGTATCTGACCCCAGGAATGTGTCAATAAAGTTCTTATTTCAATTTCCAGGAGTGTAGTAAATGCGTTGCGCCAGATGGAAACTACATTTAACGTTAGGTAAATAAGAGCAGATATATCACTGACTACTTCTTAGAAATTCAAAAAAAATGCGATCCTGGCCGTCTGTCGCCAAATGTAACCTCCCAACAGATTAATTCCGCAATAAAAAGGTGACTAACCTTTCAATAAAAATGTGACTCATATATAAACTTTCAAAAGAAATCTCGTAATATAACCTTTCAATAACTGACTGTGAATCTAAACTGGTAAATCAGGACGTCAGCAGCGCTGCGTCATGGCCCTGAAAACTCATTCAGTATAAACTGAAAATTCTTACCTCAATGATGTCGCCGGATAACGCGTATATACCGGGTGATCAAAAAGTCAGTATACATTTGAAAACTTAATAAACCACGGAATAATGTAGATAGAGGTAAAAATTGACACACATGCTTGGAATGACATGGGGTTTTATTAGAACAAAAAAACACCCCATATTGCTAGAAGTGTGAAAGATCTCTTGGGCGCGTCGTTTGGTGATGATCGTGTGCTCAGCCGCCACTTTCGTCATGCATGGCCTCCCAGGTCCCCAGACCTCAGTCCGTGCGATTATTTGCTTTGGGGTTACCTGAAGTCGCAAGTGTATCGTAATCGACCGACATCTCTAGGAATGCTGAAAGACAACATCCGACGCCAGTGCCTCAGCATAACTCCGGACATGCTGTAGAGTGCTGTTCACAACTTTATTCCTCGACTACAGCTATTGTTGAGGAATGATGGTGAACATATTGAGCATTTCCTGTAAAGAACATCATCTTTGCTTTGTCTTACTTTGTTTTGCTACTTATTGCTATTCTGATCAGATGAAGCGCCATCTGTCGGACATTTTTTGAACTTTTGTATTTTTTTGGTTCTAATAAAACCCTATGTCATGCCAAGCATGTGTCAGTTTGTACGCCTCTATCTACATTATTCCGTGATTTATTCAGTTTTCAAATTTATACTGACTTTTTGATCACCCAGTATCTGCTCCTATAAGAAATTTTTCTGGCGCAGCCCAGTCCAATGCTGGCCACTAGATTTTGTTATGTATGAAAAGCAACTGATTTTCTTTACGATAATCAGCATGACTATGGATAGGAGAAATTAGTGAAGACTTTAAATTAAGATGAATGAGTGTCAAAAGTTATCTTTATAAAAAGATTATGTTTATTGAAATATTTTTGAAAACATTTACATGAGACTTTGATATAACAATAGTACAAAAATCTGTTGTAGCCATTAACACATGCGCGCGGCAATGAAGAACAATAATTTTTGCTTTTACTTTGTACTACATTGCTCAAGCACCGGCATCGCTCTCCACGACCGGCCTTGGTAATTCCATAACTCTACTGTTCTTCTCGAGCTACAAAACACTACCACTGGACTACATTGTCCGAACTGTAGGACACAATCGCCCAACTTTGAGCTGCTGCTGCTGCTGCTGCCGACACTGCTCTCAGGTGTGCAATTCTATTGTAGCTGACACATTACAGGAAGCACGTGAGCAATCCATCGGGGTTACATCTGCTCGAGTGCGCTAGCAATAAATTACTTAGGCATGGACCTCTTAAAACAGAAAAGACACAGTGTTTGAGCCACAATATACTGAATATCCTTCAGCGTCGAAAGTTATTTTGTCGTTACTCGAATGATATTTTGACAAGGGATATACGATTTTTACTGACCGATTCCATTCAAGTCCCCAGCTGTTAGGCTTTCTTTTATCTAAAAGCACTGATTGTACAGGAACAGTTACGGTGAACAATAAAGAAATGCCAGCAGATTTGAGGGGAAAAATTCGAGAAGTGTCAAATAAGACCTTTTATAGAAAGTTGATGGCGATGCGATGGCAAGATAAAAAAGATATGTACACTCTATCCAGTATCTATAGTAACGAACTGAGAAGAGGAGAACAGTAAAAACAAAGCCTGAAGTTATACTGAAATACAATGACAGAACGAGCGGCGTTGATTTGGCTGACCAATACATGATAAATTATACTGCCACAAGAAATAGGCTGCGAAAATATTATATGAAGCAGTTTCGCCATTTCACGGTCGTGACAGCTCTCAGTTCCTACCTTACATATAAGAAACTTAGTGGAAAGTTCGGACGACTCGATTTTCAAATTCGTCTAATCGAAAGTTTACTGGAAAAATAGTGCACATGTTGTTTCGTCCTCTCATCGCAGGAAGTTTGGACGCCCCTGCCATGTTTCAGCCCCAACACGTTTGGTAGGCCGGCACTTTCGCAAACACGTTCCAGTTAATGAAAACAAGAAGGCGCCGACACGAAAATGCCGAGGGTGTTGCAGCAAACTGGATGGCAATGGGAAGAAAATAAGAAGAGAAACACGTGTGTATTGTGAAGAGTGCGATGTTGGATTGTGTTCAATACCATGCTCTGAGCTATACCATACAAAGAGTAATTTCTAATAAATATTCTTCAAGAAACTGTGTTTCCTGTAGCTCAGAATATAAAAATGAATAATAAATAATTATTTTAGCAACAACGTTATTATTGTGAAAACCTTATAATAGTTAACTATTCAGTCGTTAGATAATCACTTGCCCTCACAACAATCGCACATAAGCGTGTCAAATACGCGCCGCTACAATAAGCGCTAGAGGCACGGAAAGAATGACACGCGCGGGAACAGTTCTAGGCGCCAAAACTTCCCGCCAGACCAGCGCTGCAGCGGCTTTTCACACAAACAGCACGGTCGAGCGGTTTGTGGACAAAATTACATGGTCTAAGAGCGTCCCTGGCATTCAAATCCGTGTCCATAAATAGTCATACACATGTGTGTTACAAATATTTCAGACACTTGAAATAACATTACAGAATACACTCTTATTGTCTAATCATGCGTTAGGAAAAACACAAACATTTTACGTTCAGCAACGACAAGCTGTAATTCAAGAAGACATTGTTGTTTTGTACACTATGGCAGGTCCCGTTTACCAGTGCAACGCCTTATTGTGCTGCGTTCATGAAACGTAAAAAACAAATCGTCAGAGCATGCCTTTTAATATAATCTCCTAACGTCAGCTAGTAGTGAACCCTATAAGATTCCTCCGATACATCGAAAACAAATGCCGTCGGCGTGCTGGCATCTGACACTTTTGCTCCATAACTCGCACCCAGCAGACCGTAATTCGCGATAGCAGAAGATCGTTGTTTTGCAGCTTTATAAGCAATTTGGTCATCGTAGAACAGCTTGTTTCACACGATCTCCTTACATGTCTGGAAAAACCCTATCGTTTCTAGGTTCCGCAACAAGCAAGTGGTGGCTACTTTAGAATTATAGGCTATGAAGTATAAAACACAGAATTTGTATGATACATTTTTTAAATACACAGTCATGACGATAATAATAAAACCGGTCATGATTTCATGAGAATGGATACAGTCGATTTATATAGTTTAATGAGAAAAATCCTTATTGTTTGAGAGTGTATGCATGTTCAAATTACTAAAGTCATGTATGAGAGCATTACATTCATTTCAACAGTATGGAATACAGATACAGATCTGCATCTACACACACGAGTATTTATTACGTTCGAGAGCATTGCTCTTCATTATTTTGTAACATCTAGAGTAGGTAAAAAACTGTCTGCACCCAAACATTAACCTGCTATACTTCTCTTTGTAATAGAATCTCCTATCATCCTGTAACTTTTTACCGCCTCTCTTCCGATGTATCGAAAAACAAATACCGTCAGCGTTTTGACATCAACCATAATTGCTCAATAACTCGCTTTCATGGATGTGTATGAGTGTGTAAAGTTTTGTCATCTGTGCAGGAAAGAACAACATATCCAGCAGTCTATCACTCACAATAGATGATTATTGTGTTGCTGCGACAGGTAACAGATATCTCGAAGAGGACAAGAGCTCTACACCCTCTTATTAGACATGTACCTGATTACTGTTTAGATGTTGACCATCCCTGGATGGTGCTGCTCACAACACTCGCGTGATAGTATAAAACCAAAGAGATGACATTATCTTATTGGTAAAAAAATGTAAAATAAAATAAACTGACAGACATCACAGCACATGGAAACAGGATGAGTCTGCAACATTGAGGGAGGCTTCCAGAGGATTGTCTGCCGGTGATGACCTCTACGTTTAATCCCATGCTCCACAATGACAAGTAGCTGATATCCAGTGTTCCGCCAAGGTTCTCTCCATCTCAACCAAGTGGTGTCAGTCAATCATTATGTGGTAATCAACAGCTTACCAGTAGACGGATGGGATGGGAAAGACACCGTCAATATGGCACGATGTATTGTAATATACACCGCAGTTAATAGCGTGAACAATTACAGCAATTTTACGAGTTGTTACGTAATTTCAACGCCGGTCAGTGACACAGCAGAATGCTTCCCAATTTCTGTATCATAATTAAACCACCCCTCCATTACAGTGAGAGTATCATGTTGTATAACAGACCGTGAATGCAGATAGATGACTGTGCAGTACGTCCAATCAGTCATATACACCACAAGTATACCATACAGCGCCCTATACCGATGCAGTTTGGTTATCTACATGTTTCTAGTTCACCGGCCATAGTCCGTAATTTACGACTGGCCATCTTTTCCCATATGTATGCGAGCCACACAGTTTTCTCACATTCTTAGATTAAAGACGGAGATTGGAAGATCTTGCCTCATTGTCCTTGACCAACCCTTCCTGCAACACGATTGCTAATTTAATCTGTAACTGACCAGAAATAGGGGGGTACTATACCCGCTATATTCCACGTCTCGTGAAGGAACAGAGCTAGCTGAATCCGTAACTGCTGTTCAGTGAAGACTGTTCCACAGCAATTTTACTCACAGCACTCATCCAAGTGCACAAGATCTCTCCAAATGCATGCACGTCGAGGAGGTAAGCACCCATTATCGATATACAGTATACATGAGATTGTTATGGTATAGAAAACATGATCAAGAATAAACGTGTGGTTTACACATGATGAAGCTCCAGATGGAGGGAGTTCGAAACATTTCACGTAAATCACTTGTGCTATCGATTCTGGAGTATCATTCCAGTGTCTGGAGTCAATACCAAGAAGGTACCGGCAATAGAGAAATGATCGTACAGCATGAACACAGCCGCTCCTGAGGCTACACAGCTCTGCACTTAAAAACGCCATGAAGTTAAAGCCATATGATTTCCGAAGTATCAGTCGTGCGGAATGCAACGCTCTTTATACTGTAACGCAGTAAATATATGTCCAACATTCGAAATAGAACCACCCTGCAAGTTTTCTACCCCACTCACTACGGTGGCAAACTTTAATATGATGAAAATACTTCATTCAACACTATCCTGGTGTCAAAGGAAGGGAACGAGCTGTTCCTCACTGCGAAGGTATCGTCGATGTACATCCACTGCTCGAACTGTTTATAAACTAGGTATAACGAAGCCTGGAGACTGCTGTTCTGTCTCTTGGGAAATGGACGGATTTTATACGATTTTTAAGTCGGAAATGTACGTACCCTCAATCAAATTTCCCGCGTCAGTCGTGCTTATTAGCAGCAGTAGTAGCTGTTTTGACGGGTGCGGCCAAATGTCACTAGGAAATAGAGCGAGAAAATTCGACATGAATATTTTCGTCAGCTGATACATGGAGTTACCATCCACGGCGTGCTGCATGATAATGCACGTGGAGAAACAGCGATTCCTTACAAGGGAGTAAACACCACAATCAGTACCCAAAGGAGATGTAACAGTCGTGTTGCTGCTTACAGTAACATCACCACGGCCCTGGTAGCCTTCCTCTTGCACACAGAAGCCGTTGTCTGATGTTAGTTTTTCTCATGTGTGGGACAATGTAGCAATCTCTTGAGTAGCCCCTCCTCGCACTATTAAGACAGATATATGTGACATCAGTCCACTCTCTTACACATCACGCTAAACATTGGCTAAAGTCTGTTTAATACACTGACTCATCTCCTTAATACTTATGGAATAACGTTGCTTGTCAGCACGCACTCAGTAATTTCTACATGTGTACGAACTCTGTCCTGCATTGGGACAAACATGTCCACTTGATTTAATATAGCTCTTCTGTGTAATTCTTATACCGCCTTTATTGAAGTATGTGTTACGAAAACACCCGTAGTTTACAGGGGGAATTAAAACTGATTGCAGACTGAGCAAAATTTTTAAGCATTTCTCGTTCTAGAGTTTCGGTACCCCCAGTCCTCCTCAATTCCCCACATTTCATGGTACTTTTTCACTAATTTTATGTATTCCCAGTCATTTTACGAAATTTTGCTAGGTTTTCGCGATTTGCCGGCCGGGGTGGCCGAGCGGTTCTAGGCGCTACAGTCTGGAACCGCGCGACCGCTACGGTCGCAGCTTCGAATCCTGCCTCGGGCATGGATGTGTGTGATGTCCTTAGGTTAGTTAGGTTTAAGTAGTTCTAAGTTCTAGGGGACTAATGACCTAGAAGTTAAGTCCCATAGTGCTCAGAGCCATTTGAACCAACCATTTTTTCGCGATTCCGTCGTATTTCCCCTCAATTTCATGTATTTCCCATAAATTTGTCTTAATTAGACCATGTTTTCCTCGATTTTTACCGAGTTTGTCATTTTCATGACTTTTTCGATAGTTTTCCATACGTATACCGTCACAGTGCTGACATACCCATGAGTTTTTAGATTTTATACGAGGATATTTGCGTGCCTTATACACCAACCTACTAAAAAAAAATCCAAAGATTTCCCCTCTTCCCGATGATCTACATGTATTCAAATTCAGATGGCTCTAAGCACTATGGGACTTAACATCTGAGGCCATCAGTCCCTAGACTTTGAACTACTTAAATCTAGCTAACCTAAGGACATCACACACAACCATGCCAGAGGCAGGATTCGGACCTGTGACCATAGCAGCAGCGCGGTTCCGGACTGAAGCGCCTAGAACCGCTCGGTCACAGCGGCCGGCTACATGTATTCATTTTGGATAGCGCAATCATGAAAAGTATAGTAACACTCGCTTCGCACCTAGATGACGCTCAGCGAGTGGTGCACATGGTGGACACATTGGAAATTCGGAGTCTGGAAACAATTCTGTGTACTGCTAAGACACGTCAGAGAGCTTGTCTACTGACTCAAGTAGTGATGCAGCTGTTGGAGATTCAGAGTCTGGAAACAGTTCTACAGGTTCCTTTGACTTCTACTCTGACGTGTTGAGATCTGCAACAGGGGGTTGACACGTGTACAGAGTTGATTTCTGTTGCTGCTCGGACAACTTTCCCCTTGATTATATGGTCTTATTCCATATCACATGAGCTTCGCTACTTCTGTTTGTATCTTCCAACTCTGATACATTCCCACAATCCTGTCGGGACATCTACAAACTGTAGATATCGGGATTTTTTTTAGCCTAGTAATAAGTTATGCGTTAGTTGGCAGTGTGTCGACTGCACTTAGCATCATGGACCATAAGAGTTTCTCGCTTCTCCCTACGTACAGAGTGCGTCTCCTCAGCAGCGTAATTTAAAGACAAACAGTTAGCAAGTTATGCATTCGAACCGCAAGAGTCCGCAACCGACAGCTGTACACACATACACATGGAGACTCTGCATGCATACTACCGCTTGTACGGTATTTTCGATTGTGCTGCAGCCCTGCAAATAGCGAAAAACTATTTGCAAAATGGTTCTGTAGGGGATGTAAGCACATTTAAATTCCTCCTGCTAAAGTGCATAACATCTTCAATGCAAGTTATACTACCAATATTTTGTAACAACATTGTCTAGGTTCTCCAGTAATAACAACAAACGAAGGCATCCTTCTACACCTGTCACACCTCCTTGTATGATGACGGCACATGATCATCCCAATTCCGCTATTTTTTGTGCTAGATGTCTGTTGGATGGAGACACAGTCCTTTGTGAGTACTTTTGTTATGTACGAGACAGAACAGCACGTTAGTTGGGCGGTATAGCGAGCACTGTACTCGAATGCACCCAGGCACTTACAACCATATATTCTACAGATGTAGTGCATTTGCTCTGTTTTCTGCATGTCAGCGTTTATCCATGTGTCGTGGATGGCACATATGACACAGGGTAGGCGTGGTTTATAGTTTGGATGTGGATCCACCGTGCGTTATATCTGTGTCAGAGGTGTCCAGAGGTGCATTACGTCCAGGAAGGGCTCGAATGTGTATTCACCTCTCATTATATCCAGAACAGTGTCTAGAGGTAGATCCGCAATGCGTTACGTCCGGAACAGGGTTCAAAGGGGTATTCATCATGCACTGTATCCGGAACGGTGTCTAGAGGACCATCTGCAATGCGCTACGTTTGGTATATGGTTTGAAGGTGGATCCACCAGCGAGATGACTGGGTCAGTTTTACGGAAGCCACCACAACACACGCATAGACACAGACATACACAGAACAGAGCTAATGCACTGCATCTGTAGAATATACGGTTGTAAGGTGGGAGATGTTGTTAGGTGGTAGTAGGAGATTCTATTAGAAGGAGAAGTATAGCAGGTTAATGTCTGGATGAAGATAGTAGTTCCTTTTTTACCTGCTCTTTGTTACAAAAGAACAGAGACGAATGCTCACGAACGTAAAAAATGTCTGTAGAGATGCTGAGCTGTATCAATATTTCATATTTTTCAAATGAATGTAATGCCGGTAAGGCTTACAATTTGTAATTTGAACATGCAGATGTACTGAAACTATACCGATTTTGCTCATTAAAGTAGTATAAATCGACTGTGTTGATTATCATGGAATCATGACTGTTTTTATTATTATCGTAGTAATTGAGTGTTTAAAAATATGTATTACTACAAGTCCTGTGTTATTTCATACTTCAGAGCCTATAATTATAAAGTAGCCACCACTTGAATTACAGATCATTATGGAACCTAGAAATGATAGTGTTTTTCCCGACATGTCTAGACTGCGTGAAACAAGCTGTTCTGTGATGACCAAATTGCTTACAAAATTACAACAAAAGAATATGCTGCTATTGCAAATGACGGTCTGCTGGGTGTGGTCTTCTTCTTCAAGTATGGATGACAAAACCTTTACACACAGATCGGTAGAGGTGAATTAAGCAGCTAAAGTATCAGATGTCAGCACGCTGACGGTATTTGTTATAGATATAATGGGGGAATCTTACAGGATTCACATCTAAGTGACATTAGGAGGTTCCATTACAAGGCATGCTCTCACGATTTGTTTCTTATGTTTCACAAATGCCAGCACAATATAGCACGGCATGTAAACGGGACATGCCGCAGTGTACAAAACGAACAGCTTCCTCTTGAAATACAACTTGTTATTGTCGAACACAAAATGTTTGTTTTTCCTAACATGTGAACAGATAGTGTCAAAACTGTATTCTGTAATGTTATTTCACATATCTGAAATATTTGTAATACACGCGTACATGACAGTTTATTTATGGACACTGGTTTGAATGCCAGGGACTCTCTCAAACTGTGTAATTTTGTCCATAAAACCGAAAGAAATCGGTTAACATAGTTGTTTCGTTAGACTTTGTGTTCACTTTTTCTTCGGAGTTTACATTCTCGCTTTTTCTTTACGGAATGAAAGTTTCGAAATAACGAGGGTATTCTGCACGGATCGGTAGATTTTGCAGCAAATCAGTGAAAGTTTTTTCGATTTTATGCAGGGTGGAAATGTATACGATATATCAGGTAAATTAATACATGTGTCAGATGTGTCGCTGTAGGGCACTGACCTCTGCAGTTTGCTGACTTGTAATCGGCAGCAGTGCTGCTGTTTTTATTTTTTATTTTGTTTCATGTCGTTGGATGTCACAGAATAACAGAATGCGGTGGAGGGAGACAGATGTGAACTGTATCCTGCAGCCTAACATAAAAGAATGACTTTACAGAGGCCGTTTTGCATTAATAATTCAATTGTCTGAATGGAATTTAATGCCTCCATGCATGACAAAACGTAACTTAACTATGAGAAATGCTCTGACTGCATTGATTTTGCTGATAAATCTAAAATAAAATGGACTGTTCTTATTTTCATGGAAACAAGACCGTTTTTTAATAGATGCTCGCTTATGAGAGGTGTATTGACATTAAATACAACTGTTAACCTGAAATGTTTCGCGCAGAACGGTGGGTGCCAGCGGAAGTAATCATTTGCAGAGATTTCTTCGGAATTTCATTGTTGTTCCAGGGGGGTTGCTAGTTTGTACGATAAATAAATTTAATGGCTTGCCGGAAGCATCCTGTTCTTGATTCTTTTGCCCATGTGTGACTGATTTCTGTAGACCCGACACAGTATATCACCACCACTAGATGGATCTCTTTGTGGGCCATCAGCAACGGGTTAGAACAGTCCTGTGTAGTTACCTACGATGAGGGAAAGGGGGCTGGGGGAAAGAGGTGTAATAGAAGGAAGGTAAGACTGGCTCTAAATTGGTTAGTCCGTGAACGCACATCAATGTGATCACACGTGCAGCTGCCACCCCTGTCTTCTGGTGCGATTTTTTGGGATCAGTTTCTGCATTGTGTTACTACAATGATTTTTCTCAATTACCAGTACATGTGTTGTATCATAACCTGCTATTTACGGGTGCTGGTTTTTTCACGACAGTTTCTACGCGTAAATAGAACAGTGAAGCTTTTTTCATTACTTGTGGTAGTTTGTATTGGCCTTCCTACACTTCAGTGATGGTTTGCTGTCCTGCACATTTTTACTATGTATCAATATACAAGTTACACAGCTGCTATACCAAGGAGACCTCTCAGGTGCAGGACTAAGTTGTCGATAAATGAAGACAGCACTGTTTATTTGAATTTAGAGCACTAGAGCTGCAGGGTGATAGTCGAGCAATGCATCAGGAGGCGCCTGTAGCGAACTCTGACGTCAAACAACAAGACACACACACAGGTGGTAAAGAGGGGCGTGTGAAACCGTCTCCTGCACTGTGGATTGACAGGCCACTTCAGAAACACGGACAGTTACAGCACAGGTAATAGTCTGTATGAGTTGTGAAACGCATCCTCAGCCCATCCTGCTACATCATCATTATTCGCTGAAAAGTATTCTCGGCATGCTTGTCCGTTATCACCTCCTTCCATTCCTCGTATAGAAAATTACAGAAACAGTCCATAGCTGTATGCTTACAGTTAGTACACTTATTAAATTCCTCTCTATCCAGCACCTACATCTCTTCAGTTGACCACATATCCCGCCAAAAGTAAAGATAGTACCTTCAACTCCAGCCTTTTTTTCCAGCAGTTCACAACTGGAGCAGAAAGATTTATTTCGGCTTGTAGATAAAGGGATCATCCTACGTAGAGAAATCCTATGAAGAGAAATGCTTGAGGTTATCTGAGGCTATAGACTGGCAATGGCAAGAAAAGCGTTTCTGAATAAGGGAAATTTGTTAACATCGAGTATAGATTTGTGTCAGGAAGTCGTTTCTGAAAGTATTTGTATGGAGTGTAGCCGTGTATGAAAGTGAAACATGGACGATAAATAGTTTGGACAAGAACAGAATAGAAGCTTTCGAAATGTGGTGCTACAGAAGAATTCTGAAGATTAGATGGGTAGATCACATAACTAATGAGGAGGTATTGAATAGAATTGGGGAGAAGAGTGAGTTTGTGGCACAACTTGACAAGAAGAAGGGACCGGTTGGTAGGACATGTTCTGAGGCATCCAGGGATCACAAATTTAGCATTGGAGGGCAGTGTGGATGGTAAAAATCATAGAGGGAGACCAAGAGATGAATACACTAAGCGGATTCAGAAGGACGTAGGTTGCAGTAAGTACTGGGAGATGAAGAAGCTTGCACAGGATAGAGTAGCATGGAGAGCTGCATCAAACCAGTCTCAGGACTGAAGACAACAACAACAACAACAACAACAACAACAACATAGATATAAGGAACTCCAGAGTAGGCAGTTCAAATGGTTCAAAATGGCTCTGAGCACTATGGGACTTAGCATCTGAGGTCATCAGTCCCCTAGACTTAGAACTACTTAAGCCTAACTAACCCAAGGACATCATAAACATCCATGCGCGAGGCAGGATTCGAACCTGCGACTGTAGCAGCAGTTCGAAATGGTTCAAATGGCTCTGAGCACTATGGGACTTAACAGCTATGGTCATCAGTCCCCTAGAACTTAGAACTACTTAAACCTAACTAACCTAAGGACATCACACAACACCCAGCCATCACGAGGCAGAGAAAATCCCTGACCCCGCCGGGAATCGAACCCGGGAACCCGGGCGTGGGAAGCGAGAACGCTACCGCACGACCACGAGATGCGGGCAGCAGCAGTTCGGTTCCGGACTGAAGTGCCTAGAACTACTCGGCCACAGAGGCCAGTGTAGGCAGTTCAGTTGGAGAGGTGGACATCTATAAAAATGGCCATCACAGAAGTACAGGCAAAGAGAGGTGCAAGGTATGCAACTGAGCAAGATGAAATATCTCAGCTGATCGACGAAAGATGGCAGTAGAAAAATGTTTCGAGAAAAACAGGAATACAGCAGAATAAATCCCTTAGGAATGAAATAAACAGCTAGTTCATGGAGATGAGGAGATTTGGTTGTAGATAATATATGAAGAAATCGAAAAAGAAGCTATTGTTGGGATGATAGGTCCAGCATGAAAAAGAATCGAAACAACCTTCGCTGAAATGAAAAGCAATGGTGGTAACATTAAGCGTGCAATTTGAATTCCACTGTTAAACGCAAACGGGAGAGCGGATAGATATAAAGAGTACACTGAAGGCTATTATTAAGAGGAGAACTAGTTTGATGACGTTATATAAGAAGAACTGGGAGTCGATATGGGTGACATAGGAGATCTAGTATTAGAGGCAGAATTTAAAAGAGCTCTGGAAGACCTGAGGTTAAATAAAGCAGAAAGGAAATGGCAACCAAATGACTATCCATTCTGAATATAAGAAACTGGCGACATACTGACAGATTTTCGGAAAGATATGAGCCACACAATTCTGGAGATAGCGATGCCAAATGCTAATGGAACATATCACACAATTAGCAGTTCAGGCATTCAAGCAGCTAACAAGAATAGTGGAAAGGAAAATTGAAGATCTGTTATATGACGTTCAGTTTGGCTTTAGGTAAGGTAAAGGCACCAGAGAGGCAGTGCTGGTGGTGCGCTGATATGGAAGCACGGGCGAAGAAAAACCAAGACACCCTTATAGGATTCGACGACCTAGAAAAAGCGATCGACAAAGTAAAATGGTGCAACATGTTCGAAATTCTGAGAAAAATAGAAGTAAGCTGTAGGGAAAGGTGGGTAATATACAATACATAGAAGAACAAACAGCAAACAATAAGATTGTAAGGTGGTGTGGTCTCCTGACCTTCATTTCTTACATATTCACGCGCTCACCATCGTATTCTGCATATCAAGACGTTTCATTCGAGACCAAACTCGGTAGGGTAGAGTCAATTTTACATATTTCCATTTTAACCGATATGAAAATCTAAGCCGGCTGGGGTGGCCGGCGGTTCTAGGCGTTACAGTCTGGAACCGTGCGACCGCTACGGTCGCAGGTTCGATCCTGCCTCGGGCATGGATGTGTGTGATGTCCTTACGTTAGTTAGGTTTAAGTAGTTCTAAGTTCTAGGGGACTGATGACCTCAGATGTTAAGTCCCATAGTGCTCAGAGCCTTTTTTTTTTTTTTGCAAATTTAATAAATAAATCGCAAGTGGGCGCCGAGATTAAAAAGTCCAGGCTGGCGTACACAAACATTCAAGACACGACGGCCACAGAAGTTTTTGTTTGGAAGAGGCAATAAGGCCGCTGGAAAGTCCATAGGAGTGTGTGTTAGCATGCAGCTGCACTGGCCGGCCGACCGCCCAGGGACCAAAACGGTTTTTGCCAGAGAAAAGGGATAATGGCCTGCGTGTTCACCTTAAAAGCAAAGCCCGATGTATTGTATGGGAGAGCTCCATCATACGCATTTTTTGACGGACCTAGTGCGCAGTTTGAGTTCTCACAGGTGGACAGTAAACGCCTAATGCAGATACTATATATTTCCGGATTGGTCGGCTTAAACGAAGCGCCACTCTCCCGTTAGTAAGAGTAACGCTGATTGGCGGACTATTTCTAACGCATTGAGCCGGAGGAGTGAGTGAAAGGCAGCGGATGATATACCCTTCCACTGTTTGCGTGGAGAGGTGTCGTTCCGGTGACGCTCTTGAAGCGGGAACACATAGTGGGAGCCAGTGCGCTCGTGAATGTACGCAGAGAGCGAAGGAACAAAGTCTCTAATCAGTACTGCACTGAGAGAGCACCTCTGTCGCTAGCGAATCGGAGTGTAATACTCTAAATTGAGTCTCTCGCGATTAAGCGTTTGTTCACTGTGTTGGCAATGTGCGGTGTGAACACAGAGTACTAGTTAGCCCCTGCGAGCAAACATTCTGGAAACATTGAGTGGCATCGCGGTGGACTGGTTATCTGCCCAGTGTACCACGCCAGTAGTTAGACTAGGGACAGATAGGAGTCATTGACTTCATCAAGGTGTAGTGAGAGTTCGATTGGCCAAGGTCAATACAGATAGAAAGAGATAGTTTTGCTGTTTTATCAGCGGCGAACGACGCAGGCAGTAGTCGTTGCAGCTCACGGTATTGGGCGCTACAGCGTAGGCGAGTCCCCATCTTTCCTCCATTAGAAATAACGTACTTTATTCATGTCACTCTATTACATTCCTCACACGACAGCCTCGACCGAACTTAGAAAAATTTAATCCGATAATTATTCAAGTTGAGTAGGCGCAGATCCCAGCCATTCTGCCAAGTAAATAACATCCCTAAAGAAAAGGGATAAAAGAGCTTTCCCACACTTTGTATATGTCATTAACAGGATTCCTATCCATAAGAGGTAACCTCCTATTCCGAAAAGAACCCAGAAATTTGTGTATCAGTTTATAAATAAAAGTTTCACTTGAATTTCTCGGATTTTGCAGTAAATAATATTTTCCGATCGTTTAATGTTTTTCTTACACTAACTATCAATACTCCAGTACCCAAGTATCCCACTAATTACACATAATAAAGTGCAATATTTTTTGTTTCTTTTCTTTACAACGGGCGACTCCAGAAGATATTTATTGCTGAATGTTTTTCAGGCATTTCTTTTTGGTACGTTAGGAACGTCTGTCTGACTTCTGTAGTAGTGTAGGGTGGAAATTGCTTCTTGCAAGAGCCAAAGGCTACCTATCAGATCGATCCGTTGCACAACTTGTCAACATAACACCCACATACTGACAAGATTGTAAAACAAAGAGCGAGTTAAACACGGTGTAAGACAGTGATATAGTCTTCTGCCTCAACTGTTCCCTCTATACAACAAAGAAGCAACGACGTAAATAAAAGAAGTTGCAAGAATGGGATTAAAATTTATGTTGAAAGGAGATCAATGATAAGATTCGCTGATGACACTTTTGTTCTTAGTGAAAGTGAAAAAAATTACAGGATCAGTTGAATGGAGTGAACAGTCTAATGAATACAGAAAATGAACTGAGAGTAAAACGGAAAAAGACAAATGTAATGGGATGTTGCAGAAGTGAGGACAACAAGAAACTTAACATCAAAATTGGTTGATATGAAGTAGATGAAGTTAAGGAATTCTGCTACCTTGGCAGCAGAATTACCCATAACGGACGAATCAAGAAGACAGTAAAAATCAGACAAACACAGGCAAAGAGGGCGTTCCTGCCCAAGATAAGTCTGCTAGTATCAAACATAGACCTTAATCTAAGGAAGAAATTTCTGAGAATGTACGTGTGGAGCACAACATTCTATGGTAGTGTATCACGGACAGTGGGAAAACCGGAAAAGAAGAGAATCGAAGGTTTTGAGATGTGGTGCAATAAAGAGTATTGAGAATTAGGTGGGCTGATAAGATACAAAATGGGTTCTCCACAGAAGCGGCGAAGAAAGGGACATCGCTGACAAGAGGAAGGAACAGGCTGATAGAACATGTGTTGAGATATCAAGGAATAACCTCCACGATACTAGAGGGAGCTGTAGAGCGTCAAAACTGGAGGCGAAGACATAATTGAATATGTCTAACAAATAATTGTCGACATAGGGTGCAAGTGCTACTCTGAGATGAAAAGGGTAGCGCAGATTAGGAATTCGTGGCGGGCAGCATCAAACCAGTCAGAACATTGATGGCTGAAAAAAATATTCTTACATATTATAAAAATATCACAGTGGCAAGACTAGTGAAATAATGCCATTGGATCTGTAAGCGCAACTCGTTCAATCACTCTTAGGCGAGGTGCTGTACTTTTCCTTCCTCCAGTACTTACCCTTGGTCTGTCACACGGAAGGAGGTCATGACAAGCTTCACCTACTTCGAATAAACGTGAAAACGATGTGTGGGAGTCTATTAGTATACACATAAAAAAAAAGTTTTGCATCACCTCGGGTCCGAGAGTTCCGGAACCGGTACAGAAAATTGAATAGAGATCAACATAAACATCATTGTCGCCAGTTTTATTGCTCACGAAAACCACACACTGCATGTTGTACAACCATACAGTGAGACCATCAGCGGTAGTGGTCCATAATGCTGTATACACCAGTACCTTTAATATCCAGTACCACATGCTCTTACATTGACGCATGACTGTATTCGTCGTGGTACACTATCCACAAGTTCATCAAGGCACTGTTGGTCCAGATTGTCCCACTCCTCAACGGCGATACGGCGTGGATCGCTCAGAGTAGTTGGTGGGTCACGTCGTCCATAAACAGCCCTTTTCAGTCTATCACAGGTACGTTCGATAGGGTCCATGTCTGGAGAACATGCTGGCCACCCTAGCTGAGCGATGTCGTTATCCTGAAGGATGTCATTCACAAGATGTGCACGATGTGGCGCGAATTGTCATCCATGAAGACGAATGCCTCGCCAATATGCTGCCAATATGGTTGCACTACTGGTCAGAGGATCGCATTCACGTATCGTACAGCCGTTACGACGCCTTCCACGACCACCAGCGGCGTACGTCGACCCCACACAATGCCCCAAACAGAAGGGAACCTTCACCTTGCTGCACTCGCTGGACAGTGTGTCTGAGGCGTTCAGCCTGACCGGGTTGCCTCCAAACATGTCTCCGACGATTGTCTGGTCGAAGGCATATGCGAGACTCATCGGTGAAGAGAACGTGATGCCAATCCTGAGCAGTCCATTCGGCATGTTGTTGGGCCCATCTGTACCGCGCTGCATGGTTTTGTGGTTGCAAAGATGGACCTCGCCATGGACGTCGGTAGTGAAGTTGCGCATCATGCAGCCTGTTGCGCACATTTTGAGTCGTAACACGGCGTCCTGTGGCTGCTCGAAAAGCATTATTCAACATGGTGGCGTTACTGACAGGGTTCTTCCGAGCCATAATCCATAGGTAGCGGTCATCTACAGCAGTAGTAGTCCTTGGGCGGCCTGAGAGAGGCATGTCACCGACAGTTCCTGTCCCTGTGTACCTCGTGCATGTCTGAACAACATCGCTTTGGTTCAGTCCGAGACGCCTGGACACTTCCTGGCACAAAGTAACAATGCGGACGTGATATAACCGAGGTATTGACTGTCTAGGCATGGTTGAACTACAGAGAACGTGAGTCTTGTACCTCCTTCCTGGTGGAATGACTGAAACTGATCGGCTGTCGGGCTCCCTCCGTCTAATAGGCGCTGCTCATGCATGGTTGTTTACATCTTTTGGCGTGTTTAGTGGCATCTCGGAACAGTCAATGGGACTGTGTCTGTGATACAATATCCACAGTCAACGTCTATCCTCAGGAGTTCTGGGAACCGGGATGACGCAAAACTTTTTTTGATATGTCTACATTTCGTGTAAGCCAAGTGTGGCACTGCCACCAATTTCTCCTATGGGTGTGCGGATTCTCGGAAATCACAACATATTTGCAGCAAAAACAGCAAGAAAGAATGTAGATGCTGCTCATTTCACTCTGTTATTTAAGCTGTACTCTTAGCTAATCATATCCTCTGAAATCACGACATACTCGGAAAATCCGGCCAGATATTTGTGACAAGCAAGAGCAGAAATGTAATCGCTAGTCGTTTCACTCGCATTAATGTCTTCCTTTGGTTTTTAATCAATTTCACAGAATCGAAGAAAACTATTCCTGAGAGAGCGCACTCTTATGTGTAAGTAATATCGAACATTAAAGGACCTTGTTTCCAGTTGTCGCCTGTAACAGCAGCAAGTCACCTACTTGGCTGTTTCAATGTTTTTCATAGTCTAATTCTTAAATTCCGTGCGCGTTTTTATTTGAGAGGAGTAATCCGGCGTTTTAGAAAGTGTAAAGTATAGCTTCGCGCAGTCTCTAGCACAGTCGTCATTCCTTTTGAGCCGCCGACTACATAGCTCAGTAAGGCACCAGTCTCCGTTGGTGACACGTCACAAAGTTAGCAAGTTAGATATTTAGCTTTTTCTGCGAGCTTTTATAGTTGATTCTTAAGTTAGTATTGCCCATTGGCTCCGCTACCGAGTCACCTAGCAGTGTACATGATGTGGTTGATCCAACCTCACAGCAGGGTGAGTGGCGAGTGGTAATGCGATCGCGTTGCTCGAGATGGAGATTTAATGTGTGAGCTGGACGTCTGAGCTCGGCCATTCACCCTGTCAGCGGACAGGTGGCCGCTCCTTCAGCTGGGTCCGGGCGGGAAAATAGGGGATTACTAGTTTTCGGGAGCTCCAGAGTTAGGCACGATATAAAGGCTCAGGGAATTAGCGTCCAGGGTTGGAAGGAAATCGGGTGTGCACTCCTTGTGTCTGCCAAGGGGCCTCAGCTGAGATGTGGGACAGGCGCTGCCTGTGGCTATCGAGCGTCCAGGGTGTACCGCCAGAATGTTTGGGATACCCACCAGCTCGGAGCAGAGGAAAACATAGAAGCAATTCGGAGGCGCAATACTAAATTTGTTGCTGGTAGATTCAACCAAGACGCGAGCGTTGCAGAGGTGCTTTGTGAATTCGGAGAGAATCCCTGGGGGGGAAGACGACGTTCTTTTCGCGAAACACTTCCGAGGAAGTTCAGAGAACCAGCACCTGAAGCTGACTGCAGAATTATTCTACTGCCGCCAACGTACACTTCGCGTAAAGACCACGAAGATAAGAGAAATTAGGACTCGTTTGGAGGCATATAGACAGTCGTTTTTCCCTCGCTCTATTTGCAACTGGAACAGGAAAGGGAATGATTGGTAGTGGTACGAGGCACACTCTGCCACACGCCATACGGTGGCTTGCAGAGTATGTGTGTAGATACTTGTATTACATAAACAAGGAATTCAGGTACTCCATTGGAAACGAAGGAAATGAAAAAAAAAGTGTTACCATACAGCAGGACAAAACTTACTTCAGTTCCAATATTCCATGCCCCTGTCCACAATTCCACAGTGACTCTCAACAATATTATCATTCATCTGAGGATGTCCTGGTGTGTCTTACCGCAGAGGAATTGTCATTAACTGATATTTAATGAAAAGATATAGTGCAAAGGGAGGTGTGTTTGTGACAAATCTTCAATTGGCTGTTGCCTTGAAATGTCAAAGTGAAGCAACATGCAAATTACAATACAAAAACAACAAAATCCGATGAAATCTAGTATGGTGTCTCCAAAGTGGACGACTGCCATGGTCACGCCAAGTGATAGTTTTTCTTAAACCGAGAGTGTCAGAGGTTTCTCCCCTGGTGAACGGTTAACGTCAGTTTGGACGTTGTTGGCTCGGAACTACAGTCTGGGCTTGCAGATCGAGTCGCGTGGTTGTATAGGGGTTGTGAGTCCGCCAAGTGATGTACAGTCGATGTGTATGAGGCGGTTACAGTAAGTAGAAAGTATTTTCTCAATGGTTTAACTTTCGATTAAAATTTATATGGCTCAAATGGCTCTGAGCACTATGGGACTTAACATCTGAGGGTATCAGTCCCCTAGAACTCAGAACTACTTAAACCTAACTAACCTAAGGACATCACACACATCCATACCCGAGGCAGGATTCGAACCTGCGACCATAGCAGTCGCGCGGTTCCAGACTGAAGCGCCTAGCCGGCCGCGGTGGTCTAGCGGTTCTAGGCGCTCAGTCCGGAGCCGTGCGACTGCTACGGTCGCAGGTTCGAATCCTGCCTCGGGCATGGATGTGTGTGATGTCCTTAGATTAGTTGGGTTTAAGTAGTTCTAAGTTCTAGGGGACTGATGACCATAGATGTTAAGTCCCATAGTGTTCAGAGCCATTTTTAAAGCGCCTAGAACCGCTCGGCCACAGCGGCCCACGAAAATTTATATTCCGTTAACGTCAATCGTATCAAGATTCCAGATACCGCAAATTATTAAGAATCGGCCTGGTCGAGTTTCAGTAAGTTTAATTCAAACTTCTTATCGTTTGTTTCACGCTTGTAACGGTCTTATAGTGATTGTTGGACGTTGCTCGCAACATTTTCTATAGCTTTTGCGATCGTGAGTTATAGGAGCAGCGAACTACACTCATGTTAGATTAATCTTAAGATAACTGATATCCCGAATAATGGACAGTGCAGAGAGAAAAATATAATTTTGGTGTTGAGACTGGAAGTGGGGGACTTCGAGGGAGAGGGGTAACTGACTATCTGCAAAATAAACTTAATAAAAAGTGAAATTCTGTTCCAAATCCAGTTCTTATATTTTAAGATTCTTCTCATTAATCTGTGTATCTATACCTACTGTTAAATCCCCAGCCGCGGGATTCTTTTCATTTATCTATCTATACCAATTGTTAAGTGGTTCAGTCTGGAACCGCGCAACCGCTACGGTGGCAGGTTCGAATCCTGCCTCAGGCATGGATGTGTGTGATGTCCTTAGGTTTAAGTAGTTCTATGTTCTAGGGACTGATGACCTCAGATGTTAAGTCCCATAGTGCTCAGAGCCATTTGAACCAATTGTTAAGTCCCCAGCCGCGATTTCTGTCTGTATGCTTGAACTAAGCTCAGGCACTACTGTAGGGTTTGCATACGGTTTTCAGTAACAGATAGAATGACTCACGAGGAGTGTTTGTGTATATAATTTATTACAGTTAAGTAATGGTGAGTGTGTATCGATGTATTGTTACCTGTTACATATTTTATTGACGCTTCCGATGACTTCTCGTGGCAATCAAAGAAGTTACCAGCTGTCCGAGTGTAGAATAGGCGTTATCTGGCAGGAAAAGCTGTAAAAGTTGCGTCAGTTCCAGAGTTCAACGGCTTGACCACAGTGTAGGTCGGGACTAAAGAGCAGTAAAGTTTAAGAAGCGGCTTCAAACTGGAATAAATATCAAAACAAGGCAACGAGAATAATAATCAAGGGGCATTTTATTTATCTCCGGGATTTTAGGGAAAATCACGCACAGTGAGCCGTACACAAAAGATGCGGCGCAATGGTGCAGGCGAAAATACAATTAACTTAGCAAAGTATAACACAAATTACAGCATGCAGTTTTATTAAATATCGTTTTAGTACACTTAAACCTAATATTAAACTGATATCAATGGCACTGGTTTCACTGTACACTTCATTACTGTTCACAAGCTTCTTCTTGGAAGCATTTAGTGATGATGAACTGTGTTCAGTGTCGCTTACCCTAACATCGTTCTCTGGCTGTAAACTTACAACAAAAACATGTTCTGTAGCATCTATTTTCTTTTTCTCGTCTTCTGAAATTTTCACTTTAGTGGATTAAACAGAGAAAAGTAACTCAATGAACAACAAGTCCAGACATACACAACGAAAGGTGTAATGCGCCTTACAAGTCGTGGATGATACCACGCAGTGTACGACAAACAGTAAGCAATATCACAGCAGCTAATGTAGCCCACCTATGTAGCAAGATGTTTACTATAAATCAACATAAATTACCGGCTTCTAGAGTAAAGAGTTGCCAGGATATTTTGTCGGAACTGAACAAGTGCTCATGGAACCTGTAGAAATTTCTTGTGCAGTAAATTATTTTAAAATAAATTAAGAATACTTACAGCCATCCAGAATCAACGAAACATTAAAGAGAAAACTCTTAACAACAGCTTGCCGTTAAAAAAAAAAGAAATTGGCATCCCATAACTACACCACCTATTGCACTCCCCTTAAGATTAGACCGATGACCTCAGCAGTTTGGTCCCTTAGGAATTCACACACAGCTTAAGATTAGCAAATTATATAGAATAAATAAATCACATTTACTTTCTGTGAATATATAACAGCTATAAGCATGCACTAAACACTTAGAGTAAAGAAACACCTTCTTACTTCAAAACAACGGAAATAATCTACTTTTAATTTCTTACAATAATGTGTAAATGGTGTGTGTGTGTGTGTGTGTGTGTGTGTGTGTGTGTGTGTGGTGTGTGTGTGTGTGTGTGTGTGTGTCGATTCGCCATAAATGTCACGTGGTTGGGATTCCACTTTAAACCGTAAATTCCCTTTCCCCGGTTGGTTACCAGTTCAGGGACACGCAAGTCGCCGGAGTGGCGTCCAATTAAAAGACGTGCATCTCGGGCCACAGAGCCTCACGAATTCCTTCAAATGGTTCAAATGGCTCTGAGCACTATGGGACTTAACATCTATGGTCATCAGTCCCCTAGAACTTAGAACTACTTAAACCTAACTAACCTAAGGACGTCACACACATCCATGCCCGAGGCAGGATTCGAACCTGCGACCGTAGCAGTCGCGCGGCTCCGGACTGAGCGCCTAGAACCGCTAGACCACCGCGGCCGGCCACGAATTCCTTATTACCATAGTCTGTACACCTATTCATATCTCCACATATAGTTAAATAAAGTCCCCCGCCGCTGCCTCTGTCTGTATGTTGAGAGTAATCTCAGGAATTGCTGTAGGAATTTTGATACGGTTTTCACTAACAGACAGACTGATTCACGAGGAGGGTTTGAGTACATAATTTATTACAGATTACAGCCACGCCATCCAAGTCAACTGGCCATAGTTGTTCAGTGTTTCCCAATCGAAACCATGACTGGTCGCTACTAATACATAATTTAAAGTAATAAATCTAGCTATAATCGTGTTTTGTTAATGCACACGGTCATTGTTAGCGACACACGTGATCTGCTAATGTTGAGTCCCACTACTATAATCTGTTCATCATAAGAATAAACCAGATGTAAACATTACATGATGTATTCTTCCGAGTTTGTGAGTGAAGCCAAGCTGCGTCCAGTACAGTCAAGTACTGAGCGACAATGCGGAACAGCCTTACCGGGGCATTTAACTACGATGCTCAGGCCAGCCAGCTGGTCTAACAAGCAACGATGTGAGCGGTTGCAATTCAGGCGCAAACAATATAGCTACGAATGTCATTTAATTTTTAAAGAGAATGAAACAATATTCGGCAAAATTCCAGCGCCACCGCACGCTTCTTACGTGACTAGCAGCGGAAAGCATAAAATGCTCTCGTTATTACCTAAGATAGTATTCTAATTACAAACAAGAGTGATGAAAAATCCTAACTTAAACAAATCCCTTAACTTGGCTCCAGATCAGTTCTGTTGGGTTCGTACTGTAATGCTGTAGTGGCAAATGTAAAAACTTAACATTTGTATGGTGTCCTCGATGCTGTGAAAACGAGTGTTCTACGACACTTACCACTCTGGTTCGTGTGAGACTACATCTGGGGTATAAAACAATGGACACATCCAAATAGAGTAACTAGTTTTTCATTTTTGTCCATAAAAATTAAACTGTTTTTTTTCTTAAGTTAAGCAACCTTTATTAACAAGAATTTATACTTGAAATGAACACAGGAATTTCGTGTGCAATATGTAATTAGAAACAGGAAGACGTGCATTATTCATTAAAAAAATTATGATGAATTTTACAATTACGAAATGTAGGTATTTCAGTTTGAAAAAAAAAAAAAAAAAACCAACGCGAGACCTGAAACACCAATACATGAACTGCACCCGAGTATGAATCTATTATGCTACCGATTTCGCTGTACGTCCAGCGTGAATTTGTGTCAAAACTTCAAAGCTATTTTCTTCTGTAAATTTATGAAAAACATTAAGAAGAACCTATTTCCCGTCACTGTTTAACCGTGTTTACTACGGAGCAGGAAGCAGCCTCAGCCATTTTCATACTGCGTATTAACAGCGCAACAAACAGAGCACAACAGTACAGAGACTGTGATTGTACACGATTTTTGAAATAAAAACTACACAGCTAAAGTGTGATTAATAAAAACGTTGATGGTTGCTAATACATTAGAATATCTTAAAGTTTGATTTAACGAAATTTAGTAATAAGATATCTAATACGTAAGTAGGACCTACTTCCAAGAGCGTAAGAACTTCATTGTACGTGTGCTACAGCTTCTGACCAATGATCGCGTTCGTGTTTGTTTACATCAGGTTTATTCTAATGATGAAAAGAGTACAGTCAAGCAGTTCGATGCACAAATATTAACGAACTGTAGTAGCAAAAATGGGTAAGGTGCTTACAATTTCTTTGATATCATTATTTCAGTGGACATAAATATAACGGTAATTAACGACAGTAAACTGATTTCATTCATTTCAATGTTTGTATTCCTTGTTCCCCGTTTTTGTTTCAAGAGTTTCTTTTGGCAGCACATTTTCTCTGGGGTCGTTGTTTATGTACGTTCGTTTCCTACAGGCGTCGCAACCGCAATTACATTTAGAGTGACGCATCTCGTGTGCCGTGCAGCAGCCGCTGTACAGCTTCAAACTGTTCGCAGCGCCATGTCGCGCCCGCAGAGCTGACGGCGGTGTCGCGACATTCACAACGGTCTCCTGTCACACAGAGCGTGACCCGTCGCCGGCAGCGAACGAGCGGCACACTCCAGTCTCTTCCCGTCCGCGCTGCTGTGAACAGCATGTTCTGTCGCGCGGGCCACCTGATAACCTTGACATGTGACCGCTACAGGTAGATTTTTTTCCGGAATCTGGTGCATTACGCCTGCGTCATTTTAATGCACGCATCCGTGAGAGGGTTATTGGTCGATGCATTTGACGAACTTATGTTCCTCTTTCCGATGCGTTAAATAAATGTTTTCAATACTTGCCGTTCCGGTTGGTTTAACAGGAAGTCATTCCAACAATTTCTCTATAAAAATCAACATTGGTTCTGCAAACAGAGATCTTCCGAAAGACAGCTGTTCATCCACGAGATCCATAGCGCTGTACAGAACGGCTCTCAGTTTGACTCTCGCACTGCCTTTTCGTGAAAAAGTTCGAGGTTATAGAGCATCAGAACAGATTTGAGACTGGATTCAAGACTTCTTTGTAGAGAGAACTCAGCACGTCGTTCTTAACAGAACAACGTCGGCAGGTGTAAAGGTAATTTCCGGAGTACCTCGAGGAAGTATAATATGACCGTTACTATTTAAATACAGGGCTATTACAAATGATTGAAGCGATTTCATAAATTCACTGTAGCTCCATTCATTGACATATGGTCACGACACACTACAGATACGTAGAAAAACTCATAAAGTTTTGTTCGGCTGAAGCGGCACTTCAGGTTTCTGCCGCCAGAGCGCTCGAGAGCGCAGTGAGACAAAATAGCGACAGGAACCGAGAAAGCGTATGTCGTGCTTGAAATGCACTCACATCAGTCAGTCATAACAGTGCAACGACACTTCAGGACGAAGTTCAACAAAGATCCACCAACTGCTAACTCCATTCGGCGATGGTACGCGCAGTTTAAAGCTTCTGGATGCCTCTGTACGGGGAAATCAACGGGTCGGCCTGCAGTGAGCGAAGAAAAGGCTGAACAAGTGCGGGCAAGTTTCACGCGTAGCCCGCGGAAGTCGACGAATAAAGCAAGCAGGGAGCTAAACGTACCACAGCCGACGGTTTGGAAAATCTTACGGAAAAGGCTAAAGCAGAAGCCTTACCGTTCACAATTGCTACAAGCCCTGACACCCGATGACAAAGTCAAACGCTTTGAATTTTCGGCGCGGTTGCAACAGCTCATGGAAGAGGATGCGTTCAGTGCGAAACTTGTTTTCAGTGATGAAGCAACATTTTTTCTTAATGGTGAAGTGAACAGACATAATGTGCGAATCTGGGCGGTAGAGAATCCTCACGCATTCGTGCAGCAAATTCGCAATTCACCAAAAGTTAACGTGTTTTGTGCAATCTCACGGTTTAAAGTTTACGGCCCCTTTTTCTACTGCGAAAAAAACGTTACAGGACACGCGTATCTGGACATGCTGGAAAATTGGCTCATGCCACAACTGGAGACCGACAGCGCCGACTTCATCTTTCAACAGGATGGTGCTCCACCGCACTTCCATCATGATGTTCGGCATTTCTTAAACAGGAGATTGGAAAACCGATGGGTCGGTCAAAGGAGATCATGATCAGCAGTTCATGTCATGGCCTCCACGCTCTCCCGACTTAACCCCATGCGATTTCTTTCTGTGGGGTTATGTGAAAGATTCAGTGTTTAAACCTCCTCTACCAAGAAACGTGCCAGAACTGCGAGCCCGCATCAACGATGCTTTCGAACTTATTGATGGGGACATGCTGCGCCGAGTGTGGGAGGAACTTGATTATCGGCTTGATATCTGTCGAATCACTAAAGGGGCACATAGCGAACATTTGTGAATGCCTAAAAAAACTTTTTGAGTTTTTGTATGTGTGTGCAAAGCATTGTGAAAATATCTCAAATAATAAAGTTATTGTAGAGCTGTGAAATCGCTTCAATCATTTGTAATATCCCTGTATATTTGTAAATTATTTAGTACGAGGATTGACTGAAAAGTAATGCCTCCACCTTTGTAGCTCTTCAACAGTTGGCAGCATAGGTATGCGGCAGGTACTGGCTTGTTCCGTAGCTCCAGTTGGCGGGAAGCCTTAGCAGTGAACGATTGTGTTGTTACAGTATAAAGTATGGAACGCTGCGCAGACGGTAGGTCAATGCGGTTAAAGCAACGTGCAGTCACTGAATTCTTGACAGTAGAAGGAGTCACCTCAAAGGGGATTCATCAGAGAATGAAAGCAGTTTATAGTGATCGTGTTGATGTGAGTACTGTGCGTCGTTCGGCGAGTAAGTTTAAAGATGTTGAGGCGGGAACATCTGACCTGCGTGACAGAGCTGGACGTCCTGTGACAGCAACCACCGAGTTTCACAAGCAAAATGTTGACAGATTGATTCAGGACTATCGTCGTATCACTCAGAGAAAAATTGCAAGCACATTCGGCATTGCACAAGAACGTGTGGGTAACATTATTGTTTTGCTTGGCTATCGGAAATCTCTGCACGATGGGTACCCTGGATGCTGACTCCTGAAATGAAAGCGCACAGACTTGAAAATTTCCAAGAACTCCTCTCACGTTACGAGAATGAAGGTGACACCTTTCTACATTCAACTGTGACAGGAGACGAAACGTCGGTACACCATTACGACCCGGAGACGAAACGTCGGTCTATGGAAATCGACACAAAGACTCGCCCCAGAAAAAGAAATTCAAGACGCAGCCCTCAGCTGGAAACATCATGGCCACAGTGCTCTGGGAAGCAGATGGTGTTATCGATGTTGATTTCCTTGATCGTGGAACAAAAATAAATTCAGAGCGTTACGTCACAACGCTGCGAATTCTGAAACGACGGCTAACAAGGATCCGAAAGGAAAAGGGAAATGTTTTCCTGCGGCATGCCGAGGCCAAACCACACGCTTCACGTGCCACCACAGCAGAACTTCAGAGACTGAATCTCACCACCGTACGGCATCCTCCATACAGACCAGATAGATTTAGCACCGTCTGACTTCCATATGTTCCCGATAATGAAAGACGATCTGCGAGGACATCATTATGCTACTGATGAAGACGTTGAGAGAACTGTGAGACTGTGGTTGCGGAAACAGAGTGTTGACGTCTTCCGTGACGGCTTCAGAAAACTCGCTCATCGTTGGTAGAAATGTATCCAATTGGGTGGTGATTAAATGGAAAAGTGAATATTGGTAATTAAAGGTCACATTCTAAGGATTATTTCTGCGTTTGAGTTATTAAAATATTCCCATCCAAACCCCATTAACGAAGGTGGAGGCATTACTTTCCATTCAACCCTCGTAGAAATCGTAGGAAGAACTAAAAGAATAAGAAAGTATCCACGCCAGAAGACAGTACCGATTTGCAGAGAACTGAATGGTTCGGGCTCTGGCAGTTGTCGCTGAATGTGAATAAATGTAATATATTGCGCACGCACAGGAATAGAAATGCACAACTGCATTGCTACACCATTGATGACAAATTGCTGGTAACATAAAATACCTAGGAATAACTATCCAGATCGACCTTAAGTAGAATGACCAAATAAAACAAACAGTAGGGAAACCAGACACGAGACTGGGGTTCACACGTAGAATCTTAGGGAAATGGAACACATCCATGAAGGAACTGTATTACGAGGAGCTTGTCCCGAACGATTCTTCAGTATTGATCATCAATCTGGAATTCTTACCAGGTAGGACTGACCGATAAGATAGAGAAGATCCAACTAAGAGCGGCGCGTTTCGTCAAGTGATTTTTAGTCGGCGCGAGAGCGCTACAGACATACACAACAAACTCTAGCGGCAGACGTTTTAATAGAGGCGTTGAGCATCACCGAGATCTTTACTACTGAAATTTCGACTGAGCACTTTCCGGGAAGAGTCGGACAACATGTTACTTTCCCCCAGATGCACCTCACGAAATGCCCACAACGAGAACATTCGAAAAATTATATATAATGGAGAGACTTACCGACAATAATTCTTCCCAGGCGCCATTCGCGAGTGGAACAGAGGAGGAGGGGTCAGTTACTGGTACCCCAAGTAGCCACCGCTACGGACCGTTAGTTGGCCTGCGGAGTATGATGTACATGTAGAAATGCCTGTAGCAAATTTCAAGCTACATTTTTCGTTTTAGGTTATGCAGAAATAGTATAAAATTCCAAATACAGTGTAGTAGATATTGTTTGCGGATTATTGCTTAGGAAAGCTGAATCTCAGATGTATCTCTAGTCATGTTGACATTGCACAGTCTGTCGATATCGTTTCAGGAGAAATATGTGATGGTCAATTTAGACGGTCTGCAAACCAATCGTTTCTCATTCTATGCCCAAATGAGTCAACGATAGCCATAAAATGAGTTCAAAGACGACAGAAAACTTAAACTGAAACAACAGAATATATATGTGGTGTCTGTTCTTTCGGACACGTCCGAAAGGATAGACACCATTTTGATCTTGGCCCACTAGGAATTAAGAGACAAAGGAATTAAACACATGATATGCCAGTGGGCACTGAGTTTTGCCAACGTGCAAGTTGAATATTTGTGTCCGACTGGGATATGAACCTGGATCTCCTGCCGACTAGGCAGATGCTCTGATCATTCAGCCATCCGAATACAGCACTCACTTCAACTGCAGGGACTACCTTCGCACGCCTCCTCTCAAATCCAAATTCTCAACTCATGCCACACACTATTGATGTGGTGTCCCTGCTCATCAGCCTCATTGCTCGTAGAAGCTCCCCGATTCCTGTAAGAACGAATATATGATTAAGAACATGACAGTCAATGATCCCTTCAGTGCAGATGGAAACCAAACTCGCACTCTCAAACAGAAGTTGGCGAGGTGTCGCAAGTATTGAGGCTCATGAGCAGGGGCACTACATCAGTAGTGTATGGTACAAGTTAAGAATTTGGACGGGGTGGCCTAGCGGTTCTAGGCGCTACAGTCTGGAACCGCGCGACCGCTATGGTCGCAGGTTCGAATCCTGCCTCGGGTACGGATGTGTGTGATGTCCTTAGGTTAGTTAGGTTCAAGTAGTTCTAAGTTACAGGGGACTGATGACCTTAGAAGTTAAGTCCCATAGTGCGCAGAGCCATTTGAACCATTTTTTAAGAATTTGGATGTGACAGAGGGAATGCTACGGTAGTCCCTGCGGGTGTAGGGACCACCATGCCCGGATGGCGTGGTGGTCAGTGCATCTGCCTAATAGGCAGGAATCCCCAGTTCGAATCCTGGTGTGGCACAAATTTTCAACTTGCCCCATTGATATAAATCAGAGACCACTGACAGCTAATGACTTTAATTCCCTTGTGTCTTGAAACAACAGGAAGTAAAAGTATGCAGTCTTTACTTTTTTTTTATTATCTAAATATTACACTGTATTAATTCGAATGAACTGCGGAGCGTCATGGTCTTCAAATCTTTTTCGAGTGACAGACACAAACAAAAATTTTCCATAGGCTTGCGAAATTCTGACATATACACTACGGTTGCTACTGACACGACGGCGTTTGCAAAGTAATCCGTCAATCACGAACATCATCTTGTGTCAGCCCAACTCCAATTAATTTGTGATCCATGTAGGCTTTATGCTGTGAACACCGTGATGCTCCTGTTGTGATTCGAGATGATTATCTAGTTGCGATACACCCTCACACACGGTACACAGCTACACCTACATAGGGCGCCCCCAGCCAGGCACTTTCCAGTGTGTAGCCACATAGACCGCGCGCGTACCGGGAACCTGATTATGCTTCCACCACAATACATTATAATAATCCTCTCTAACTTTCGATAGTTATGTCTGACGCCAGAGAGGCGCTGAGACCATGGATTATTACTGCATCCGCCAAATAGAGTGCAGATGACGATTCATCCATCGATAGTGGATAAAAGCGGCCACATATCGTCAGTTGGCAGTTGCCGACCAGTTCCAATTGCCGGCCAGTTGCCGCAGTTATAGCCCGACAGGTATCAATAAGTAATTATTGGACAGTTAACGCCAAGAGTCAAGTTTTTATGATAAACTGGACCTAAACTATAAACTGTCCTACTACCACATTACCCCATCCCTAAACATCCACACTTTCCACGTCCTCGTACCACCCCCACCCCCCTCGCCCTCCAACGAAACGTCAATCACCTCTTCTTACCCAGCCATACAATCGGCTCTGATATATATCACCGTCCTACCTAATCTAGGACAACCCATACTTCCTCCCCTCTTCACTCTCCCAAATCCTTCCACCAAACGTTCGTCCACTCAAACCCCTTCCTACGCACTAATTCAAATACTAGGATCCCATGATACCTCCACCCCTGAAAGTCTACACTCATCGCTTCTTTTACCCGTGTATATGTTTTAATCAACTTGCCGGCCGATGTGGCCGAACGTTTCTAGTCACTACAGTCTGGAACCGCGCGACCGCTACGGTCGCAGGTTCGAATCCTGCCTCGGGTATTGATGTGTGTGATGTCCTTAGGTTAGTTAGGTTTAAGTAGTTCTAAGTTCTGGGGGACTGATGACCAAAGAAGTTAAGTCCCATTGTGCTCAGAGCCATTTGAACCATTTTAATCAACTTGCAAATCAGTCTTTTATCTTTTGACTTACGCAATTGACCACCTGTCTTTCATTTTTCTGATGTCATGAAAAAATTTTTACCATGTTTTAAATATTTAAAATCGATGGCTGAAGATCTGGCAAATTGTAACTCTTGACAGTTACAGCCCACCCGCCGCCCAAAGGGGGCGAGGGTGATAAATAACACTAAAAAACTATATAAACTAACAGCAGTCCATTCTTAACTATTAGTTAGCCAGTACTAAGACTAACTTCAGAACTGTGCCACGGTCGTTCTTCAGAAGAAGAAGAATCTTGTACGTTACTTTATTAAAGGATGTTACTTGTTTCACACTGTGTTGCCCACAGTACTTGTATTCTAGCATTGATCGTGTGTGACGAGCCTAGCTGCAAAGTACAAGTACGCTATCTAAATACAGACTCCTTTTCTGCGAATAGAGCGTTCACTTCCTGCTATCTTCCATGTTGGGCGGCAAACCTATTTCGTTGAACACATTAGTTTTCTGTGTTCTACTTCATCCTAAAAACTTCTTACCTAATACTTTTTATGATGTCGTAGAACGTAACATACGCTTTAATTTTGCTTTTCTATGTCAGTACACATTGCAATTCTGATACTTCACAGAGCTACCCAAGAAGTTTTCCCGATAATCACAATTGTCTTCGATGTGTATTATGCCTACTTTCCACATTTTACAGTGTAACATCTCAAACCTCCCACGCCTATGACACAACACCGTAAATTTTGTTTCGTGGCTGTACTGTAATGTTTGATCTACTATTTGATGTTCGTGCTTCTGTTGATACCGATGAGGTGCTCAGTTGAGCAAGTATATGTCTACTGCCGACTCACTTTCATTAGTTACCCACATCGCTAGAAAAATAAAAAGTCGTAACAACTGGACGCAAGCCAGAACCGTACTCGCATTTCTTATAAAGAGTTTTGTTTATATAGTGGCGAGTTGACAAAAATATTTGGTGTTGTCTAAATTAAATGAAATATCATCTAAGGTTAGATGCTATTATGTGTACAAGATGAGTAGCAGCAACCAGAAAGCAGAAACGAAGTGAAGAGCAGACTGCCGATGCATACTAGCTGATAAAACGTGTCCGGACAACCACTGTAACGCAGAACTGACTACCAGATACCAAGAAAGGAGGACCCAACAGTATAAAAGGAGGCGGGAAGTACTCTGTATCAGTAGAGGCCAAGGGGATGAAACTCATAGAGCGACTTCCGGTAATGCGGCCAATTGGAGTGCTGCAAGTTTATCAGTCCATCATATCGTTTTCTTATTAGGTAATTTAACGTCTTCCATGTTCGTTTTCGTTTTGTAGCAAACGCAAGCTGGTTTAAAAAAAATGGTTCAAATGGCTCTGAGCACTATGGGACTTAACATCTGAGGTCATCAGTCCCCTAGAACTTAGAACTACTTAAACCTAACTAACATAAGGACATCACACACATCCATGCCCGAGGCAGGATTCGAACCTGCGACCGTAGCGGTCGCGCGGCTCCAGACTGAAGCGCCGGCCGGCGCTGGTTTCATAGCATTGTGTTTCTGTATGCGACGTACAGCTCATGTATCGAAGCTGCTTACAAGAATAATATACAGAAGAATGGAAAAGTAAATTGAGAATGCGCTAGGTGACGATCAGTTTGGCTTTAGGAAAAGTAAAGGGACGAGAGAGGCAATTCTGACGTTACGGCTAATAATGGAAGCAAGGCTAAAGAAAAATCAAGACACTTTCATAGGATTTGTCGACCTGGAAAAAGCGTTCGACAATATAAAATGGTGCGAGCTGTTCGAGATTCTGAAAAAAGTAGGGGTAAGCTATAGGGAGAGACGGGTCATATACAATATGTACAACAACCAACAGGGAATAATAAGAGTGGACGATCAAGAACGAAGTGCTCGTATTAAGAACGGTGTAAGACAAGGCTGTAGCCTTTCGCCCCTACTCTTCAATCTGTACATCGAGGAAGCAATGATGGAAATAAAAGAAAGGTTCAGAAGTGGAATTAAAATACAAGGTGAAAGGATATCAATGATATGATTCGCTGATGACATTGCTATCCTGAGTGAAAGTGAAGAAGAATTAAATGATCTGCTGAACGGAATGAACAGTCTAATGAATACACAGTATGGTTTGAGAGTAAATCCGAGAAAGACGAAGGTAATGAGAAGTAGTAGAAATGAGAACAGCGAGAAACTTAACATCAGGATTGATGGTCACGAAGTCAATGAAGTTAAGGAATTCTGCTACCTAGGCAGTAAAATAACCAATGACGGACGGAGCAAGGAGGACATCAAAAGCAGACTCGCTATGGCAAAAAAGGCGTTTCTGGCCAAGAGAAGTCTACTAATATCAAATACCGGCCTTAATTTGAGGAAGAAATTATTGAGGATGTACGTCTGGAGTACAGCATTGTATGGTAGTGAAACATGGACTGTGGGAAAACCGGAACAGAAGAGAATCGAAGCATTTGAGATGTTGTGCTATAGACAAATGTTGAAAATTAGGTGGACTGATAAGGTAAGGAATGAGAAGGTTCTACGCAGAATCGGAGAGGAAAGGAATATGTGGAAAACACTGATAAGGAGAAGGGACAGGATCATAGGACATCTGCTAAGACATGAGGGAATGACTTCCATGGTAAAGAGGAAGCTGTAGAGGGCAAAAACTGTAGAGGAAGACAGAGATTGGAATACGTCAAGCAAATAATTGAGGACGTAGGTTGCAAGTTCTACTCTGAGATGAAAAGGTTAGCACAGGAAAGGAATTCGTGGCGGGCCGCATCAAACTGATGACAAAAAAAAATGCGACGTACAGTGTATATTGCTCTCTTTGAATTACCACGTAAACATGTTGCTCGTGTTCTGCTTGATTTCTGTTCACATCCGTGATATTGGGCCGAGTAAATGATTCTATACTTGCTTTTGTTTCAAATGAAATAATAGTTGGTTTCGTTGCATGGTGTTCCGTGGACGTATGTATATTTGTTACTACTTACGAATTCGTGTGTGAACTGCTCGATGTAAATGGATTGTAAGTATATTGCTTTTATTTTACTTCCGTTTTCCGAACTTCCTCGCATTTAACGGAGAACTCCATGTTGGCAGGTTTTGACAGAATTGGTATTTAGCTTTATTACATACTGTCACCGAAGGAGTAATGTAATCCTCCTTTGAATGGTATTGCTCCTTGCAACTGAGTACATTTCACAGTGGTTTGCAGAGTATGTATGTAGATGTAGACAAATATGCTTTGCAGCCTTAATGACTAGTGCATTCTCCCTTGCAAATGCAAAAAATACAACATTATTTACATCAATGCGTTCTCACGGTATTAAGTCCTACAAACAATACATTTTAGCAGAAATCAGTATATTAGAATTTTAGAATTACTTTCAGCAACGAAGATTTCGGAAGCCTCCATTAAATGCAAGAAAGTAGGAAAAACGGATGTGAACGAAAATAACGTGGAATGTCAGCAATATACTTACATTGCCATTTTCACACACGGATTCGTAAGCAGTAAGAAACAGACATGAGTCCACAGATTACAATGCGACCAAACCAGCTTCTGTTTACGAAAAGAAATATAACATCATTCGCCACACCCAGTACTACGAAAGAGATCATAAATTAAGGACAATATTAGCCACATATTTACAGTGCAATTGAAAGAGAGCAATACAACCAAGACGGCCAGAACCAGGAACACAATGTTTTGAAACCAGTTTCTGTGTTATGTCAGAAGATTTTTAGGTTTTGACATATGCTAAAGAGAAATTATTTCCGCTTGATAATGACCTACTGGTAGAAATTACAATATTGGTTTTTACAAATAAGTAATTTTATAGGCAAAGGGCGACCACAATGCCATTTAGAAAATTTTATGTTATTGTTAACCCCTGGTACGAGAAGCTACTCTTAGTTTTTGATTGAGAGTTCTCGAATATGTTGCTTTGTACGGCCACAAAAACGTTTTCAGGTACACACGATACCACCAAGTGATCAGGAGCACCCATAAAATATAAATGAAGAATATTATCAGCTAATACACGTATTTCGCGGAGCAAGAATACGGATTTTCGCGCCATATTTTTTCCTTATTCGAAGTTTACTACCAAGCCACTCGGAGCGGAAATGTCATTCTCTATTTACATATCCTAACACGAGCCTTGCACTTCTCGTAATTTGGTGTTCTGTGAGAGAGGAAGTAACAGCAGAATGGTTCGGTCAGAAGAGCTCACTGTCATCGAAAGTGCACTATTCATTGATTGTCACGAAAGTAAAAAACCTATCAGACGTTTCAATCCTTCTGAAGTTGCCCAAACGGACTGTTGGTGATGTGATGGCCAAGCGAAAACGCGAAGTAATAACCACAGTTAAACCAAGACCAAACAATCAGTTCTCGGGTACTAATAAACAAGGACCGTCGAGCACTGCGGAGCGAGGTTGGAAAAAAAATTCGCTTGAAATCAGTGGAATGATTCACTCGTCAGCTCCAAAGTGCTACCAGCAGTGCAGTCAACACAGTGACTGTGAATAGTGAGTTGGAAAGAATGGGCTACAATGGTGGAGCAGCTCCTGATAAGCCATACATTTCTGTAGTCATTGCTAAGCGACGCTTCAACTGGTATAAATAAGGACGCCACTGGTCAGTGAATGACTGCAAACGAGTAACTTGGAGTGATTAAATGCATTACGACCTGTAGCAGTCGGACAGAAGGATTTTCGTTAGATGAATGCCTGGAAAACGTTACCTGGCATCACGCGGGGTGCCTTCACTGACGTATGGAGTAGGTGGTGTTGTGGCACGGGGGTGTTTTTCGTGGTTACCGTGTGGCCACCTTATCGCGCTTAAGAAAACACTAAATACGGAAGGATGTCAACACATTTTACAGCAATTTATGGTGCTTGCGTAGAGGAACAGTTCAGAGATTATGCTTGTTTGTATCAGCGTGACAGAGCGCTCTGTCGAAAAGCGGCAAGTACGATGCAATGACTTGTGGACAGTAACATTCCTGAAATAAGTGGCCTGCTCGCAGTCCCGATATGAGCCCAGTGGAACACATTTGGAAAGTGAACATAGACTTCGCTCCAGAACCCAACGTACTCTTCTCTGCTTCGGCTCTTGAGGAAGAATTCCTCCACAGACATTTAGACATTTCATTTAAACTGTCCCCAGCATAGTTCAAGCTGTGATAAAGGCAAAGGGTGGATACACCCCATATTAATGTCCACTAATAGGGCTCCTGATACTTTTGATTAGATAGAATACGAAGAATGAAGATTTAGAAAGAGTGGAGGAGGTTTTTTTTTTCATTACATTATAAGTGCCACACTGTAAATTATACAATGTAAATGTTTATGGAGATAACGGTTTTGTATTTCTATTCATGCGGTTGTTCAAAAGAGATTTTCTCTTATCACTGACTTTCTTTGCTAGAGAAATGCTCTCTGTCGTCTTAAGCGCAACAGTTATCATCTGCTGTCGTAGAAACGACAAAGTACATCATCCACAGGGTGTTTATAAATGAATATCGCGGTTTTAACGTTTTATAATATATGTTATATTAAACTTACAGTTATAAATGATATGTCAAATGAAAGAGCAACTCAGTTTTACCAAGAACCGTATGAATGTTCAGTGTGAGCACCATCTGTCGCACGGCACACGTAAAGTCTGGACAGGCCGCAAGGGGCCCAATGACAGGCCATGCTTTGCATGCCCTCCACGTTCACGCGACCTAACGCCATGCGATTTTTTCCTTTGGGGCTTCATCGAGGGTCGTGTGTACGTGCCCCCGCTACCAGCAGACCTCCCTGAATTATGAAACTGGATTAAGCAGCTGTTGCTACAATCACTGAAGACGCACTTATCAACGTTTGGGAAGAACTCCGCCATAGACCTGATGCGTGCCGTGAGACAAATGGTGCTGACATTTAACATTTATAAGGTTCTTGGTAAAACTGTTTGAGTTGCTCTTTCATTTGGCATATCATTTATAACTGCAAGTTTAATATAATACATATTATAAAGCGTTAAAATCCCGATGTTGTTGTTGTGGTCTTCAGTCCTGAGACTGGTTTGATGCAGCTCTCCATGCTACTCTATCCTGTGCAAGCTTCTTCATCTCCCAGTACCTACTGCAACCTACATCCTTCTGAATCTGCTTAGTGTATTCATCTCTTGGTCTCCCTCTACGATTTTTACCCTCCACGCTGCCCTCCAATACTAAATTTGTGATCCCTTGATGCCTCAGAACATGTCCTACCAACCGATCCCTTCTTCTGGTCAAGTTGTGCCACAAACTTCTCTTCTCCCCAATCCTATTCAATACTTCCTCATTAGTTATGTGATCTACCCATCTAATCTTCAGCATTCTTCTGTAGCACCACATTTCAAAAGCTACTATTCTCTTCTGGTCCAAACTATTTATCGTCCATGTTTCACTTCCATACATGGCTACACTCCATACAAATACTTTCAGAAATGACTTCCTGACACTTAAATCTGTACTCGATGTTAACAAATTTCTCTTCTTCAGAAACACTTTCCTTGCCATTGCCAGTCTACATTTTATATCCTCTCTACTTCGGTCATCATCAGTTATTTTGCTCCACAAATAGCAAAAGTCCTTTACTACTTTAAGTGTCTCATTTCCTAATCTGATTCCCTCAGCATCACCCGACTTAATTTGACTACATTCCATTATCCTCGTTTTGCTTTTGTTGCTGTTCATCTTACACCCTCCTTTCAAGACACTATCCATTCCTTTCAGCTGGTCTTCCAAGTCCTTTGCTGTCTCTGACAGAATTACAATGTCATCTGCGAACCTCAAAGTTTTTATTTCTTCTCCATGGATTTTAATACCTACTCCGAAATTTTCTTTAGTTTCCTTCATTGCTTGCTCAATATACAGATTGAATAACATCGGGGATAGGCTACAGCCCTGTCTCACTCCCTTCCCAACCACTGCTTCCCTTTCATGCCCCTCGATTCTTATAACTGCCATCTGGTTTCTGTACAAATTGTGAATAGCCTTTCGCTCCCTGTATTTTACCCCTGCCACCTTCAGAATTTGAAAAGAGAGAATTCCAATCAACATTGTCAAAAGCTTTCTCTAAGTCTACAAATGCTAGAAACGTAGGTTTGCCCTTCCTTAATCTAGCTTCTAAGATGAGTCGTAGGGTCAGTATTGCCTCACCTGTTCCAACATTTCTACGGAATCCAAACTGATCTTCCCCGAGGTCGGCTTCTAGTAGTTTTTCCATTCTTCTGTAAAGAATTCGCGTTAGTATTTTGCAGCTGTGACTTATTAAACTGATAGTTCGGTAATTTTCACATCTGTCAACACCTGCTTTCTTTGGGATTGGAATTATTATATTCTTCTTGAAGTCTGAGGGTATTTCGCCTGTTTCATACATCTTGTTCACCAGATGGTAGAGTTTTGTCAGGACTGGCTCTCCCAAGGCCGTCAGTAGTTACAATGGAATGTTGTCTACTCCCGGGGCCTTGTTTCAACTTAGGTCTTTCAGTGCTCTGTCAAACTCTTCACGCAGTATCGTATCTCCCATTTCATATTCATCTACATCCTCTTCCATTTCCATAATATTGTCCTCAAGTACATCGCCCTTGTATAGACCTTCTATATACTCCTTCCACCTTTCTGCCTTCCCTTCTTTGCTTAGAACTGGGTTTCCGTCTGAGCTCTTGATGTTCATGCAAGTGGTTCTCTTATCTCCAAAGGTCTCTTTAATTTTCCTGTAGGCAGTGTCTATCTTGCCCCTAGTGAGATAAGCCTCTACATCCTTACATTTGTCCTCTAGCCATCCCTGCTTAGCCATTTTGCACTTCCTGTCGATCTCATTTTTGAGACGTTTGTAATCCTTTTTGCCTGCTCCATTTACTGCATTTTTATATTTTCTCCTTTCATCAATTAAATTCAATATATCTTATGTTACCCAAGGATTTCTACTAGCCCTCGTCTTTTTACCTACTTGATCCTCTGCTGCCTTCACTACTTCATCCCTCAAAGCTACCCATTCTTCTTCTACTGTATTTCCCCCATTCCTGTCAATTTTTCCCTTATGCTCTCCCTGAAACTCTGTACAACCTCTGGTTCTTTCAGTTTATGCAGGTCCCATCTCCTTGCAGTTTCTTCAGTTTTAATTTACAGGTTATAACCAATAGATTGTGGTCAGAGTCCACATCTGTCCCTGGAAACGTCTTACAATTTAAAACCTGGTTCCTAAATCTCTGTCTTACCATTAGATAATCTATCTGAAACCTGTCAGTATCTCCAGGCTTCTTCCATGTATACAGCCTCTTTTATGATTCTTGAACCAAGTGTTAGCTATGGTCAAGTTGTGCTCTGTGCAAAATTCTACCAGGCAGCTTCCTCTTTCATTTCTTCCCCCCCAATCCATATTCACCTACTACGTTTCCTTCTCTTCCTTTTCCTACTATCGAATTCCAGTCACCCATGACTATTAAATTTTCGTCTCCTTTCACAATCTGAATAATTTATTTTATTTCATCATACATTTCTTCAATTTCTTCGTCATCTGCAGAGCTAGTTGGCATATAAACTTGTACTACTGTAGTAGGCCTAGGCTTCGTATCTATCTTGGCCACAAAACCCCGATATTCGTTTATAAACACCCTGTATTTTAGTTAAGTTAAATTACAATGTTATAGTATTGTGAATTACTTGGATGTTTGTTATTTTGTGAAACTATTACAGATTTAATTTTCCTTGAAAAGTACAATGTTTAATTAACAATACCAAATTATCATCCATGAAGTCTTTCGTGCCATCATCTTTCCAAAAAACGACAGTCAGTATACTGTCTGTACCAACTCTGAAATAACATTCAACATTCTGAGAACTTTCGCCAGGTGACGAAGCCATCTTATTCCACTGCTGTGCAGTCCCCTCTCAACTCTATTATAGTTATGGTGTAACTACTTCATGATTTCACCATGAAACGATGAAAAGAATGAGATCACAAGGCTCAATACGAAGGATGTAGTGAAAAAGGTACATCATCTCCTTTCCATTCCGATTCAAAAATATTGGGAATTAATGGAGCGTGGACAGCTGGCAGCGCTAATAACTGGAATCTATTTTTATTTATGAAGCTGATTTCGAACAGTGTGAATCTCAAAGGACCGTTGTGAGCGTGTGGGTGCTATTGTCATTCTGTGCAATGGATTAATCTGACGTGTACCCTTTACCCTGTGGCTCCTGCAAGATGCAATTTTCATCCCCACACCACTACAGAAGTCAGACAGACGCTCCTAACGTTCTAAAGAGAAATTCCTGAAACACTTTCAGCAATAAATATCTTCTGGAGTCGTCCGCTGCAAGGAAATGACACAAAAATTCACAATTTCTTACGTAATTAGTGGGATACTTGGGTACTGGAGTAGTGCTAGTTAATAAGAAAAACATGAAACTAACGAAAATTATTATTTATTTTGCAAAAATTCTGAGAAATCACAATGGCACTTTTAGTTATGAACTGAACAAATTATTTCCGGGTTCTTTTCAGAATGTGAAGTTACCTCTTAAAGATAGGATTCGCTAATGAAATTTCTATACAAATTTTAAGATTTTTATCGACTTGGCAGAATGGTTGAGAGCCGCACCTACTCAACTTGAATAACTATCCGTTAGAATGTTGCTAGGTGCAGTCGAGGCTGTCACGTGTGAAATGCAGAGAAGTGTACTGTTGTGGAGGAAATATGGGGCTCGCAAGAGCTGTAGCGCACAATACCGTAAGCTGCGATGACTGCTGTCTGTGCCGCTCGCTGCTGAGAAATAAGATAACTCTCGTTCTATCTGGATTGACCTTCGCCCATCAAACTCTCCTGTTCGCCCCTAGTCTTAACTATTGGCGTGGTACACCGGTCAGATAACCAGTCCACTGCAATGCCACTCAAAAATTCGCTCACAGGCGTTTAACTATAACTCTGCCCACTCACACCACACAATGTGGCGGGCAACACAGTGAACAACACTTAATCGCAAGGACTCAGTATAGAGTTGCACTCCAATTCGCTCTCGACAGACATGCTCTCCCAGTGAAGTACTGAGGAGAGACTTGTTCCTCGCTCTTTGAGTACACATACGAGCGCACACGCTCTCGTTACGTGTTCTCGCTCCGAGAGCGACAACGGAACGGCCCCTCTCCATGCCAGACATGAAGGGGTATATCTTTCGGTCTCTTCCATTACTCCTTCAGCTCAAGGCGTCAGGAATATCGTCTGCCAATCAGTATTGCTCTTCTGAAACGGGAGAATGACGTTTAGTTTAAGGCGACCAATCCGGAAATCTGTAGCATTGGCGTTCGCTGTCTCCCTGTGAAAACCTCTGAAACTGCGTGCTATGTTTGTAAAGAATATGTAGGCTGGACGCTCCCACACAATGTAGCAGAATTCGCTTTTAAGCCGAACACGGGGTTATTCTCCCTTTCACTCGGGCAAACGCTGTCTGCTCTACAGTCGTTCGCCGGCCGACGTAGATAGGTTGACTCGTCCTCTGAAGGGACCAGCCCCGGCGTGCAATTCACCTCTCCCAAACTAAGAGCTTTTGCGACCGTCATGTCTTGAATGTGTGTGTGTACGCCAGCCTGGAGTATTTGAATCTCGGTGTGCACTTGCGCCTTATTTTTGTTATTTGCATATAGTTTACATGAATTCATACAACATTGACTTTATCTTATCGAGTTTGGGTTTGAATGAAGAGTCTTGATGTGCGGAATATCCGTTGTATAACAGTTTTTCTTATCAGAACAGCAGTATTGTGGTAACACTCTTATATTCAATGTGCTGAAACCGGATACTGATGTAGAAAAGGACAATTTGTGTATTCAATTATCCATATGTGCACTTCCTTCAAAAATAGATCCCTATATCCAGTTTTGTGAAGTTTGAGGACCCGTGTGTGAGATTATTAAGTAATCATGATACCAAAATTACCATTATTAATTACATCTGTGTGCAACAAGTTGGAAATTTTGATACTCTGAGAGAGAAAAAAAAGAGTTAGCCATCTGCCCAGCGACATAACGAGGGTTACACTGCATTCGGAGGTGAGGGTAAATCCTGCAGAGTATCGGGTAGGTCCGTAGGAAAGATTACGTGTGAAATTTAATCTGAAGATCTGTGACTTGTTAATCTGGGTTGAAATTTTGTTGTGGGAAAGATTTGATACGTACTGGCTAAAGTCGGTTGTTCTGTTTTATTTTACATGTTCAATCTGTGTAATTTGAATGTGGCGACTTAGTTACAAGTACTGTACCAAAAAGCAAGAATTTTCTTTGCATAGCCTGACCGCTAGTAAATCCTCTAGGTTATTACTGAATGGAATTAGGTGTGTGTGTGTGTGTGTGTGTGTGTGTGTGTGTGTGTGTGTGTGTGTGTCAGAGAGAGAGAGAGAGAGAGAGAGAGAGAGAGAGAGAGAGAGAGAGAGTAGGAAAATGGAAATGTCGTGTGGCTAGGGCCTCCCGTCGGGTAGACCGTTCGCCTGGTGCAGGTCTTTCGATTTGACGCCACTTCGGCGACCTGCGCGTCGATGGGGATGAAATGATGATGATTAGGACAACACAACACCCAGACCCTGAGCGGAAAATCTCCGAGTGGATATCCGTACCAATCCATAAAGTGCACTATAGTGATAAGGAAAAACATTAAGAGACCGTAGGATATAGGATATTGAAATGCGTACGTAATATCATACTCACTGGGCAGAAAGACTTCCTTGTTTTCTTTTACGTTCAGATGTATTGGAGGAAATTTTGTATCATTGCAGCGGTAGAATCTCACAAAATAAAAGAGGAGAAATGGTGGTCATGATTATTCAGTAGAGGGTAGCCATTTTGTTCAGACATTTTTTGCCATAAACGCCCTATTACTAGAATACCCAAGCTCTAATTAAAATGAGTGCAATTGAATGGGAATGTGGTCTTGCTAAGGTGGTGCGAGTCCATCGGAAATGTTTACAGACAGTGCCATTTTAAAATTTGTTAGTCAGATGGGTTTAATTCCGTTGCGTTGAGATAATTTTAAAAAAAGAAATTTATAGCAAAACAGTTGGGTGATAGGGCTTTGCAAACAATGCACAGTAGCAGTGGCTACGATAAATCATATCAAAATTTCCGATGCACAAATATTAAAAGCACTCGCTTGGCATGCCACACATCTAGTAGGCCTGACTGCTAGATGCAACAGGTGAGAGAGTAGCGACCGGAAAAGATAACGGTAGTAACCTCTCACAATGACGGCCAGCTGGTTAATGGGTGCGCCAAATTGCATTCGGTTATTCAAAAAGATGGAGCCAATTTAATAAATTCTGATGTTGTAACACATATATTGGTAACGAGTAATCAACACATCGTTGCAACGTAGAGGATGTAAAGTTTCTACTACCAGCGCTAGAGCGCCTAGAGTTGAATAAACAACATCTAGAGAGAATTTTGCTTTTTTGAACCAAAGTCTTTCTCAACGATGGATAGGTAGCATCGAAAAGAAGACGTTACTCTTACGTTTTGACCGCCGAAATCTCCTGCTCATGTTCCATGTGACTTTGCTCTCGAGTTTTGTAAAGGAGGTAGTTTACCTTCTGCCTCCACCAGTAACTCTGTGTGACCTGCGGAACCGTATCACAGCTGTGGTGAAGGCAGTAACACAAGAGGTAATACTTCGCGTTGGCGGAGATTTCAGCTACAGCTCGTATAAATGTTAAGGAGATAGCTGTTTCGCATCGGTGTTCATGCGAGTGTTTAAAACACATTGTTTCTTGTCACTGACTTTGTTTGCTAGAGAAATGCTCTCTGTCCTCTTAAGCGCATCAGTTATCTTCTCCTGTCTTAGAAACAACAGAGTAGATTTGTTTCTTTGCGATCTTTGTTATTTTTGTTTTCTGAAACTATAATAGATTTAAATTTTTGTGAAAGTACAGTGTTTAGTTATCACCAGTAAATTATCCAAAAGTCTTTTGTGACCTCATCTTTCCATAAATTACAGTCAATGTACTATCTGCTCCAACTGTGCATTAACAGTCAACATTCCGAGAACTCTCGCCAGGAGAAGAAGTCGTCTCATGCGACTGCCGTGCGTGCCCTCTCATCTATACGTTAGTCAAGGTGTACTGTCTCATGATTTCACCATGACGTGATGTCCGGCCCAATAGTTGAGTGGTCAGGGTGACGTATTGCCATTCTACGAGCCCGGGTTCGATTCCCGGCTGGGTCGGGGGTTTTTCTCCGCTCAGGGACTGGGTGTTGTGCTGTCTTCATCACTTCATCCCCATCCGGCGCGCAGCTCGCCCGATGGGGCGTCGAATGTAATAATACCTGCCCAGCAAGGGGCCTCCCGGCCAATGACGCCAAACGCTCGTTTCCATTTACCAAGACGTGATAGAAAGGACGAGGTCACAAGGCGTAGTACTAAGGACGTGGTAAGGAAGGTATCTCATCTTCTCTCTTTAACGGTTCAAGATCATGTGAAATTAATGGAATCTCGACGGCTAGCAGTACTAATATTTGGAATAAATTTTTTGTTACATAGCTTATTTCGTACAGCACAAGTAGGTACCGAGTACTTGTATTTTAAATGTTGGCAATTATATAGATTTATACCATACATCTTAACCTAGGGTCTAGATGTTTGTTGCATGCGCCCAATTGAGGTGTATTATTCAAAAAGATGGACTCAATTTAATATACTTTGTGTTATGACACATCAATTGGATATGAATAATAAACACGCCGTTGGAACGAAGAGGATGTAAAGTTTCTATTATCAGTGCTAGGGCGCCTAGAGTAGCGAAAAAAATCGCTAGAGACCATTTTTATATATTTGGATCCAATCCTTCCTCAGCGATAGATGAAAAAGGTCTTGGTCTTTACGTTTTAGCCGCCGCGGTTTCCTGCTCACATAGTATGCAACGTTTTCTTGTGGGAATAACACTGTACGACACGCGGAACCGAATCTGAACTACGGCGAAGGCAGTAACACAAGAAATGATACTTCACGCTGACGGGAAGTTCGGCTACGACTTGGACGTATGCCGTGCGGCAGGCGGGCAACGCACTGAACATATTTAAACTGTTTTTATACTTTAAAACTTCTTATTTCCAAATTATATGGATTATTCACTTCAACTTAAGTTTCATGGAATAAAAAAATCTATAAATTGGTCCGTATTTTGGAATAATCCTATATTTTCATGCTAAACCATCCACTCCTTCATCCTGGAACCGCTGGTATCTCACGATTGTTTACTATATGCGCTAATAGTTAGCCACTCTTCGTGCTCATAGCCTGCGCTACGCGCTGAAAACTACATTCGCGTGCAACAATAGTAATTCCGCCTATCCTGAGTGCATTGTTGTAATTTATAGAGCATAATTTTGCCTTAGGTCACTGAGACGCTCAAAATACTGACCTGAATCCGTTTCCCCCCAGGATATGACCAAGTAGCGTGGATGTGGTCCCATCTTTCAGCTCACAGTGATACTGGTTTAGCTCGGAGAAAGAACAGAACGGACCGAGTTCTTCCTTTGCCACGTCCAATGTTCCACGCAGGAAACCACATATCACCGACCCACCCCTCCTGAATCAACATTACAAAATACTTACATCTTCGTCGAATAACAGCAGGACCAGTGTATAGCCTCGGATAACAACCAGCAGTGATAATTGTCAGTTTAACGCTTAATTAAGGCTATGGAAGTAATCCTGTCTTCAGTCCGAAGACTGATTTGATGCAGCTATCCATACTAGTCTGTTAAGTGTAAGTCTCATCATCTCCGAATAACTATTCCAAGCGACATCCACTTGAACCCGCTTACTGTATTCATCCGTTGGTCTTCCTCTACAATTTTTAGTCCCATCCATTGCCAAGCGGACAATTCCTCGACGCCTCGTGGTGTCCACTACCAATAGATATCGTCTTTTAGTCAAGTTATGCCATGAACTTATCTAGCCCAATTCGATATATCACCTCCTCATTGGTTAAACGCTCTACCCACCAAATATTCAGCACTCTCCTGTAGCACCACATTTCAAAATCTATTTTCTTCTTGTCCGAAATGCTTACCGTCCACGTAACACTTCTGTTCAAAGCTACACTCCAGACTAATACTTTCAAAAAAGGCTTCCTAAATTTTAATTTCATATCACAATGTCCAACCACATTAATGCGACCACCTGTCAAAACCCTGAATAACCAGCTATTGCAGTGCGCAATAACAGTGTCACAGAGGTTCCGGAAGCTACCGACAGGGATGTGAAGCCATGCCGACTCCTCTGCCGTGCTCAGCAGCGCTAAGATTCTCCGTTGATGATCCATGGTGCGAACAGCCTAATCGAAGTTGTCCCACAAAATCTCAGTTGGGTTTAAATCAGGAGACGTTGCTGCTCAGGAGAGTACGGTAAACACATCCTGGTGCTCTTAGAACCACGCACGTTCATTGCGAGCTGTGTGACATATTGCATTGTCCTGCTAGTAGATACCATCATATCGAGGAGAAACAAACTGCATGTAGGAGAGAACGTGCTCCCCAAGAATCGATGCATACTTGTATTTCTCCATTGTGCCTTCCAGAATGACGAGATCCCCCAGGTCGCCAGACGCTCTTCCTGTCGCCACCCGTTTCCTCTCCAGGGCGAAATGTGTGTATCCCATCTATATCCTACCAGAAAGCGTACGAATATTCTCTAAATATTTGCGAATCGAAACTGAGTCGGAACGTGGGTACCACCTAGTGGGATGTGGGACACCGCCAAAATAGGGAAACGTTAATATGGTGATTTTAATGTAAGATACACTGCATAGTCTCCCACCACTTGAATAAAACGCACAGAACGTTCATACGTACACGTGAAACGATCAGTCCTCCTTTGGGATGTTGTTCAGTTCACGCCTCGCGTTGGCTTGAATGTCGGTTACATCGTTAATCCTTCAAGTGTATATCTGCACTTTGTCGTAGGCCAGTATTGATGATGCAAAGTCTCGTTATCCGTGATGATTTTTTCCCGAAAAGAGCTGTCCACACGAGTTCTTCAAAACATACTGTAAAAGTCTTGAGTACTTGGTTTAGAGAGCTTTCTCCATTGTGACTTCGTTGACCACTACAGCCGCACATCCACTACCTACTTACCACTGCCGGCTTACAACTAACTGGCCGAGTGCACAACTGTTGTTTACAATTGTTAGCTCAAGCTGTCGCCGAAGACACTAAGCTGACATCTCTTGTAAGCCAGTAAGAAATTGAGTTTCGGAACTTTTTGGGTGAATGGTATATAACAGCAATCTGGCTTATATATAAGATGTACATAACCTGTCCCTCCTTGTATTTTATACCCACTACCTTCAGAATTTCTAACAATGTATTCCCCACAACTTTGTCAAAAGCCTTATCTAAATCTACAAATGCTACGTATATACCGTAACTTGCCGTTTCGACATGAATGTCTGTCTTATGACCTGTCCACTAAACGGATTTTCGTTGTTTGTGGACTAAATCTGTCCCCTAGCTGTCTCAGTAGTTGGAGTCATTGTCTCCTCAGGAGTATGTGGTCTAGGTGGTCTAGGATCCTTTCTGTGCGGAGGGATGAAAACTTTTCTGGATAGTATATGTTTGTTATGTCGCTAACTACGGAATAAAAAAAATTGTTTATACTTTTAACTTTCACATTCTGAAGCTCTTCAATCGCCTGGTTGACATAAATAAATTCATCGGTTTCCAAAGTCTGACTCCAAACATGACATTATTAATTCTTCCAAAAGGTTCCACACGACTCTCTTCTACGACATCTAAAACGTAACTGCTTCTTAAAATAACTCAAACACGAGTATTTCTTATGAATTCTCCATTTTACAACTGCTCTTCCCGCCAAGTGCGAGCATCAACGGAGATTATTTTTGAAGTAAAAAAGTTTAAATCATTTACATTACAGTGTCTAATGGTGACTTTATTATTTTTATTACTTAATTCTATATTATTCTGTCTTTTAAAAATGTTTGAACTCAAATGCAAGTCTGAATCAAATTAAAATTATCTTTGGCTAATTGAGTCTTCAATTAAAACAAGAAAAATTACGTACTTTAAAAAGCATATAAAAATATTTTTTAAACATTGAAATTGGAATTTAATTACCACCATCATGATTCATATTTTTTAGCTAGGCTCTTCTACCGGTATTGTCTGTTGGCGAATATAAATTTGGGACGTTATTTACGCCTAAAAGCTATCGGACTTCATTTTGGAAAAGTGAAATTTTAGATGCAGGTTCTGTTCGGAAAGCAAACCAAACGTATTAAACTTATTGCTGCCGTTAACACGCGATTATTCACTAACAGACAACTCCACACAAATTAAGCCACATTTAATCATCAAATTCATGAAAAACGCTGAGGAAAAAAGGTATGATTAGTCGTAATAACAAACACAGTGAAATTAAATTGGTATTATTATGCAAAATGAGCACAAATAACAAAATCTCTACATAACATTGACAAAGCAATAATTTTTTTGACCGTACCAGACAATGGCTGACCTGAGAGAGAGAACAAAAGGTTGCGAGTTCTTGTTCGATTAATTTGCATAGATCATATAATTACAGAAATATTAATTTCGTTGTAATCACAGTGTCTTTTTTTAGCGATAAAATCGTCTCAGCGCTACTACGCGAAAACACAGAGTCACGAAATCCGCTAACACGTAGGGGAACATTATAAGTGAACGACATTGTTTCGACTAACTGATACATATTTAACAAAACTTAGTGAATATAAATCTACACATTTCCGTCTTAAAATTTCACAGCTATCTTAACCACATAATATACAAGGTGTTTCCGTAAGAGCGTGCAAGAATTTAAAATGACAGAGGATGCTCCACTGAACAATTTGAGGTAAGGACCCTGAGGTCGGGGAGGCCAGCTTTAGGAGATAATAGGAATAAAATCATTGTGCTGTGTACTTTTTTATTTAAATTAGTTACAGTGAACTGCAAATACGATCACTGACACGATGAACGTACCACTTGTGCCGTATCTTACAAAATGTGCTGAAACTGACTGCCATCAACCTCAATGCAAGCATGGCATCGGCGAACAGGATTCTGGTGCTCCGTAACAAATATCCCTGGTGTGTTTCGATTCACATCACAGGCAGCTACAATTCTGGCAACTAATTCCATATCCGTATCCACTGTGGTCTCATACACTAGTGACTTTAGATATCTCAACAGGAAACAAAATCAAGGGGCTTTAGGTCAGGTGACCCGCAGGCCATGGAATAGGGCCGCCTCTTCCAATCCAGTGACCAGAAAATACAGCTCTGAGATGCTTACGAACATCCACACGCGGAAGGGAGGTGCTGCGCCGTCGTGTTGTATCCACATTCTCTCAGGAACAGCCGAGAGTGTGTTCTCCAACAACTCAGGTAGAACTCTTTGCGCGAACCTCAAGTAGAAGTGGTCATTCAGACGGCCAGGTAGACTTCCCAGTAATCAGTCTCGTCCTGCTTGTTTCCTTTCAGGAAATAAAGAATGTACATGTAAATAAACAGCTCAACACGTATGAACTTGAAGCTGGGGAACAGTAATGCTAGACAAAGCGGTAGACACGTTTACTTCAATATCTTCTTAAGCTGGCTTCTCCGACCCCAGGTTTCCTACTTAATGGGGGTAGGACGTCAAACGAACCGACTTGGAGCAGAAGAGGCGCCACAGGACATTTTAATTTCCACTGTCTATACTTTTATAAGTTAATTCATAAAACTTTGTCAGCATGATCAGGAAGGATTCAGAATTCACACTCGTAGCAGCGGAAGTTCAAAGACGTAACAAAATAATTTTTTTTACATGTGAAATTTCATCATTTTTTCACTTACTATTGGCTGCATTTGTTGCTATAGGTAAACTTTCTTCATAAGTAAGAGAGACTGTTCAACGAATTTTGCACAGCATGCAAATTGTACTTACAGGTGTCTGAAACTCTAGAACCTATTTAATTTATGAAAAAATGAATGAGCTGTTAAAGTTTTAAACTTTGTTTCGAAAAAAAATCAAATTTTGTAGTTAATTATCTCAGTTTATACCACAGTTTTTAATAGATTTGGAAAATTCTAGAGTTTCATACACCTGTAAGTATGGTTTGTATGCTGTGCAAAATTCATCAAAGAATCTCTCTTACTTGTGAAGAAAAATGTACCTATAGCAACAAATGCAGCCGACAGCAAGTGACAAAATGATGAAATTTCATATCTAAAAAAAATTTATTTTGTTATGTTTTGCACTTCCACTGCTATGATTGTGAATCATGAATCCTTCCTGGTCATGCTGACCAAGTTTTATGAATTTATTTGTAGAAGTATAGACACTGGAAATTAAAATATCCTGTGGTGCCCCTCCTGCTCCAAGTCGGCCCGTTTGACGTCCTACCCGCCTTAAAACCTTTCAGTGGAGTGTTCTCTAGGACCTGTTATGTTTTTGCAAGATGTTACGAAAACACCCTGTATAAACAGCAATGCATGAAATATGGAATTTTGTTAAACACAGTATATATGTGATTCTTCACTTAAAAGTGAACATATACGTGCTCGTCGGTATTAGAGAGTTCATAATGTGTGTTAGACTTGAGTACATCACAGTGCATAGATCTGCCTTTCTTTAACCTGCCTTTTAAGGTAAGTCATAGGGTCAGTACCCCGTAAAATGGTAATTGATATCGTTGGCGACGAGCGAGCGTCTTTTATTTACTTTTGTAAGTTTCTTTCGGCGAAATCTCTCCTTCCTTGTAACATGGAAAGTTACAAGATATTGGGAAAGGGCTAAGGAGCTCAGCAACAGAGTTAACGGTCTTCTGGGCGTTCCAGTTGAAGAAGCACAGCGACTTCCACGCTCAAGTGAAGTGAAAGAGGCTAATGTACCGAAATGAGGGCAGCCGCGAGGAAACGGGAGCAGTCCAAGTTAAGGTCGTCGCCGTCAGGCACCAGGCGCAGACGAGCGCCGCGTCTCCGACGCTGCCAGTGAGCGAGAGGGACTCCATCTGTGTCTGTGCTCAACCACCGCCCTTTTCTAAACCCTCTCGTCCAATTACAAAGGAAATGTCTGAGAGAGCGCGCATTTTTACCCCGTGTCCTAGCTGACAAAGCCTCTGTACTCTCTCTGCCTGCTACAGAGGGGCTTTACGCACGCCGCGGGATGACCGAACACTGTGTAACGGCGCGAGATGAATTAATTTCGCTCTCCACTACATACGGCGCAGAATTTGCTTTTATAGGTCTTCTGGGCATCGCTGGCGGAAAACTTGAGTGCTCGAGGGACATACAATCTGCTCACTCCGCTGCGGCAAGTCCAGCAAACTAACGGGCCGTAGTCAAAAATGACTACAGTCTACAAGTAAATGAGAAAGTCCTGTTGTATCTTTTTGATACAGCAGCCATGAAAAGTTATCTATAGGCACTAGACGTATGTTGTGTACCAAAGTGTAGGAGTGATGGATCCCCCTTCATATCAACAGTGATTGAAGTCACACATATTTACATCGAACACATGTAATCACATAGATTTTCAGAATGCGCTCATTAATATTTATTTCAAAGTTAGAAAAGGGAAAGCAATAATAAATCGAAATTAATATACCCACCCGAATTCCTTGATATCAGTTGTATAGGGTATAGACCTACTACCCAATTCTGGCATGTGAAAATTTGTGCCAGATGGGACTGGAGAAATCCGGGTTCAAGTCCAGTCCGACCCAAATTTTCGTATGTCACTGTTGGGTAGCAGATTTATATCTAATACAGTTGTCAGGGAATTTTCAGTCAGCTAATTAATTCAGAATAATTTCTTACACCTGTGGGTCGTCGACACTGTTCTTTCAGACGCGCATGTAGACCTAAGCAATAATGAATGCCTAAATTTAAACTTTAATACAAATTAGAACGATGAATTATGTCTGAGACGCTCATCTACATGCGGCTATAAGGCTTCAAATTTAAAATTATGTCTGCCACAGATGAGCTCGAAAATATGAACACTCATTCTAACCAAGCTTATTCCTCTAAGCTTAACGTCTAACCTATATCCATGTAACACATCTGTACCAAAAAATACTCACTGTGCTTCCTTACATTACCTTACATTAACTTTACCCAGTCTCAGAGCAATAAGTGAAGAATGATTTGCATTTCATTGGTACAGTTTCAAAGAAGTGTTATTATATCGTTTTCCTATAGTAACAATACGTAACGCTCATTTCACTACAGATATTATCTTATCTTAATTCAGTTCCATTCTTTACACATATATTTTTGTCTGAACGAACTCGATTCCATTAAAATATGCAGCTATCATTTTCGAAAACATAGAATTAACGTGGCATGGCGCTGCAAGTTTTCATTTTAGCACCTCACCGTCGCCAGTTTTGAGAGTATTCGTCTCTATCATATGTGATTCTGTACTACATAAAAGGTAGAAAAGAAAAACAAGGTTTCAATATGATGAACTCTGTACCTGAAATAAAAAGTAAAAGAACTAAAAACATTTAGCATGCATAGAGCTAGCGTTAAGTTTACCATGTTATTCATCGGTTCACAACGATTTCTTTCGTAGCTTGTTAGCGAACAGAAAAAAAATACATTTCTCAGTCGACACTTTCACTTGTAATGGTCATGTAATGATATGGGCCCTTGCAATTTTCCTGTCTTCTTCCACAACGAACACCTTCGGATTTCCTACACTATATGTAAAATTCACACCAACCACACACACACACACACACACACACACACACACACACACACACACACACACACAGAGAGAGAGAGAGAGAGAGAGAGAGAGAGAGAGAGAGAGAGAGAGAATGGAAGCAAGACATCAAATCGCTTTGGCATGAGTGTGTGTACAGAAAATATGGGTAACAGGCCCATAGCGCCCCGTACTTTACTGGAGAAATTAATATATTTTTATCACTACTTTTGCACTACAAACTGGAGAACTTTACGCCTGTAGAAACATAACGGGAACGAAATTTTAGCAACATGTTGGAATTTCGGGGATTGTATGTGATATAAAAATAAAGTGTAATAGTCCACATCGCATTTTATTTTCGTTGTACTGGAGATAAACTGTTCTGGTTACAGTAAGTACCATCGGACCCAGACTTCAGACCTCATGAGGAGCCGCTGTATAAATACCATCAGGTATCTGTAATCAACTGTAACGCCATAAGGTATCCGCCACCAGCTGCTCTGGCAATTTTAAGAGCCAGCAGTGTATCCGAAAGGTCACGTTTGAGAAACAATGATGCTTTAGTCAGAAAGAAGGCCATCAGATATAGGACGAGTACTAACTATGATCATGATATATGTTACTGGGTGCATAACAAGCGCCATTACTAAGTTCTTTTCGACGAGTGTGATTAAGGGAAATTCATAAAACGTTCGACATGAACAGAGCTGGTTTCTTAAAAACCGAGATCAGACACACAAGCTCGCGCACACACACACACGAATCAATTCAATGAGCAGAAATCGTGGCTCGCTGATCAATGGTCTACTGAAGGAAGAGCCAGTCACTCTCCAACACCCTAAAACCTCCAGCCTACAAGTTTAGCTTGAAGTCTGGACAATTCATATAATTTTATAACGCAAATCACCCTCGTCACGTCGTCCTCTGAACCAGAGGACAGATCTGCACTTAAACCTACTGCCATTCTCTAATCGAAGTATATAACGCACTGCGTTGAAACATAACATGTCGAAATGAGTATGGTACAGGAATCACAAACCACAGCAAACCGCCACGCTTTAAGTCGGCTACGTCCTGTACGGAGCCGAGTGAGTGAGACTTCACCCTCCTGTATAACCTGACTAAGGACCACCAGGGACGTACAGTGGGTTTTCACACCCCGCGTCAAGTTTTCCCACACCTCCAGACACTATTGTTCCCATTGATGCGTGATCTTCTGGTTAAATAGCGAGTTCACAGCCGCTAGGGTAATGACACGCAGGTCAACAGAATAACTTAACGGCCTCATTGGCTAATGTATCAGCCGGTCGTTTCCCTTTATTTCTACTTACCAGCAGAATACCACCTTCCCACGCCACTGCAGCAAGAGATGAGGTCACCGTCGTTGCAGCTCGAACGCTGCGAGAACAAACACGGCCACTGTGAGGTATGAAAATGCGATTAAGCATCTCTGGCCTCGACAACGCGTTTTACGGCTGCACGTTTTTTGGGCGCGAGCCTGCACGGCAGTCGTTAAAGTGAAATCTACGCGCATTTAAGCATATGTGAGCTTAACAATAAGTTTTACGGTTGCTTCTTTTTGTGCACTCACCAGCGCGGAGGTCGTTAAAACGGAGTCTACAGAGGTGCACACACTCGGTCGGAGGAATATTCGAAAGAAAACCGAGTAGACTGAATTTTACGATCGCGTGTTTGAAGAATAACGTAAGTACTGAACGTATACGTGTACTTGGCTCATCTGTGTTGAGTGGAAGTCGCCTGAGTTCGTGCCGCTTCGGAGTCTTTACGCTCGTTGTCAACCTTAGTTATGTAACAGTATTGTGCGACGTAACAAAAAGTAGCCGTTGTTAATAGTGCTGATCCACGGGCGATGTTGTGCGTAGTGGTTGTTACACTACTGGCCACTAAAATTGCTACACCAAGAAGAAATGCAGATGATAAACGAGTATTCATCGGACAAATATATTATACTAGAACTGACGTGTCATTACATTTTCACGCAATTTGGGTGCATAGATCCAGAGAAATCAGTACCCAGAACAACCACCTCTGGCCGTAATAACGGCCTTGATACGCCTGGGCATTGAGTCAAACAGAGCTTGGATGGCGTGTACAGGTATAGCTGCCCATGCAGCTTCAATGCGATACCACAGTTAATCAAGAGTAGTGACTGGCGTTTTGTGACGAGCCAGTTGCTGAGCCACCACTGACCAGACATATTTTCAATTGGTGAGAGATCTGGAGAATGTGCTGGCCAGGGCACCAGTCGAACATTTTCTGTATCCAGAAAGGCCCATACAGGACCTGCAACATGCGGGCGTGCATTATCCGCTGAAATGTAGGGTTTCACAGGGATCGAATGAAGGGTAGAGCCACGGGTCGTAACACATCTGAAATGTAACGTCCACTGTTCAAAGTGCCGTCAAAGCGAACAAGAGGTGACTGAGAGGTCTAACCAATGGCACCCCATACCATGACGCCGGGTGATACGCCAGTATGGCGATGACGAATACACGCTTACAATGTGCGTTCACCGCGATGCCGTGAAACACGGATGCGACCATCATGATGCTGTAAACAGAACCTGGATTGCCACTCAAGCACCCAGGCTCGTCGTTAAGTACACCATCGCAGGCGCTCCTGTCCGTGTTGCAGTGTCGAGTGTAACCGCAGCCATGGTCTCCGAGCTGATAGTCCATGCTGCTGCAAACGTCGTCAAACTGTTCGTGCAGATGGTTGTCGTCTCGCAATCGTCCCCATCTGTTGACTCAGGGATCTAGACGTGGCTGCACGATCCGTTACACCATGCAGATAAGATGCCTGTCATCTCGACTGCTAGTGATACGAGGCCATTGGGATCCAACACATGGTTTGGTATTACTCTCCTGACCCTACCGATTCCATATTCTGCTAACATTCATTGGACCTCTATCAACGCGAGCAGCAATGTCGCGATACGATAAACAGCAATCGCGATAGGCTACAATCCGACCTTTATCAAAGTCGGAAACGTGATGGTTCGCATTTGTCCTCCTTACACTAGGCATCATAACAACGTTTCACCAGGCAACGCCGGTCAACTGCTGTTTGTTTATGAGAAATCGGTTGGAAACTTTCCTCGTGTCAGCACGTTGTAGGTGTCGCCACCAGCGCCAACCTTGTGTGAATGCTCTGAAAAGCTAATCATTTGCATAACACAGCGTCTTCTTCCTGTCGGCTAAATTTCACGTCTGTAGCACGTCATCTTCGTGGTGTAGCAATTTTAATGGCCAGTAGTGTAGTATTATTTACAAAAGTGAGTGAAGAGACTGTACCTGATTCTTCTGTAGTGGCGCGGAATAGTAAAGAGTCAGAAACGTGGAATATTGTCAAAGTTTCGTTGCCTATGCCGAGAGCCAGATGCAGTAGGCTAGCCAAGTGGTAACACGATTGCACATACATCGGAATGTGTCGCCACGCAGGGGCAGTGGCCTGGTTACACACAGCAGGCGCGAGAGAATTGCTTAACATGCGGGTTTGTGTTAAACGGAGACTTTCGTAGAGTGCAAGACAGAGATATAGCGTCAGCTGTACTGCATTTCACAACTTCGCGTAAGTCTGCCGCAACAACACGTAACTCTGTCGCAAGAACACCTAAGGGGGGAGTACGACAGATGAATCAGCAGTATAAGTGGAACGAATGCGGTCATTACAAACGAGCATGACGTCAGGACGTCGCTCGTGCTTCCTTTAAATACGCCAGCTTTGATAGCAACAAGGCACTCGCACTCGCAGTTAGACTTGCAGTTAGATGTGTACTGGGTCGCAGCGTAGGGCTCAGATCGGTGATCGACATGTTAATCTTTATTAAGGAGATGTTGCAGTAAGGACAGCACATCCAGCAGCAGACGTGAGGGGACAGTACCAGCTCTGGTCCTCTGCTGCCGCTGTCAATCATCACCCAGGATTAGCAGACATCGTGGCAGACTCGCTCGCCGCCAATGCTGACCACATCAGTGAGCCGTCGTCGAGATCGTGCGGGGCCTAGGCCCTGTGCATCCGCCATCACAACCGGGTGAGCCGACGACGCTGGGGGACTGCAGCCCGTTCCGCCCGTCCACGGCGGACGAGCCGCCAGGAGGAGCAGGGAAGAAGACGGGGTGGGATAGAGTACACTCCGCACTACGAGAACGCCTCTCGTGCCGACAGCGTCGGGACTCCAACCCGGAGCCACCTGCTATCCGCCGTCGAGCCGGCCGGCCAGCCCGTGCAGCAGCTTGCTGTCCGCAGCCGAGCCGCCGGCCAGCCGGGCGCCGCCAGCCATGCGCGGCCGAACTAAGGGCATTCCTCTGCTACGTCACAGCACGCGGCGCTGCGCTAGCAAGACTGTGCGGCCCGGATCTGGTGTCATCGTTACGAGTCAGCGAGGACTCGGGGAAGACCAAGCCATATTGTACGCTGCAGGAATAAAGATGTTATGAATTAATAATGTTTCTTTGGCGTTTCTGACGCTTCTACAGCCATTTCCTAGCATCCTGACAACTGGAGAGGTCACCGCTCGGCCATCCAGTCCACCGTAGGTGACCGGAACCACCGGAGCACAAGTTCTCGCACCCACCGCCTACACTTCTGACAACTTGGCATCTGCTTTGGTGCAACTTCAGCAACGCATTAATCCATTACATATTCGTTTCTTTTATAAGCTATAAGCTGGCTGCTCTGGGAGGCGGAGGAGGGGCTTGGCTCATCAGTCAATGCACTACGAGCCGATGGCAAGCTTCTGCTCCTAGCATTCCCTGCGCAGGCGCCAAGTAAAGTGTAAAATCAGTAGGGAATGCCATTCCACACAGAAGCCTTCTTAAGAGTTTAAGTGTTATTACAATCTCGTGGCATGATCTTGTTACTACAATTCAATAATACCTTCCGACAAATAAAACAAGAAACTAGTAGCAGCGTCTAAATCCATAGCGCTTAATGAACTACAACCAACTGATTATCGAGTCATCACCTCAGTACAACTAGCTAACATAAAATAGTCGTAACTGAAAGAAATATGTGTGAAAATTTCTCGAAATTTTAAGTTTCCCTGTACACAAAGTGTTCGAAATAATTCTGATCTGATATCCAGAATAAGATTTACACTCTGCAGCGGAGTGTGCGCTGATACGAAACTTCCTGGCAGATTAGAACTGTGTGCCCGACCGAGACTCGAACTCGGGACCTTTGCCTTTCGCGGGCAAGTGCTCTACCATCTGAGCTACCGAAGCACGACTCACGCCCGGTACTCACAGCTTTACTTCTGCCAGTATCTCGTCTCCTACCTTCCAAACTTTACAGAAGCTCTGCTGTGAAACTTGCAGAACTAGCACTCCTGAAAGAAAGGATATAGCGGAGACATGGCTTAGCCACAGCCTGGGGGATGATTCCAGAATGAGATTTTCACTCTGCAGCGGAGTGTGCGCTGATATGAAACTTCCTGGCAGATTAAAACTGTGTGCGCGACCGAGACTCGAACTCGGGACCTTTGCCTTTCGCGGGCAAGTGCTCTACCATCTGAGCTACCGAAGCACGACTCACGCCCGGTACTCACAGCTTTACTTCTGCCGGTATTCTCATTCTGGAAACATCCCCCAGGCTGTGGCTAAGCCATGTCTCCGCTATATCCTTTCTTTCAGGAGAGCTAGTTCTGCAAGTTTCGCAGGAGATCTTCTGTAAAGTTTGGAAGGTAGGAGACGAGACACTGGCAGAAGTAAAGCTGTGAGTACTGGGCGTGAGTCGTGCTTCGGTAGCTCAGATGGTAGAGCACTTGTGCGCGAAAGGCAAAGGTCCCGAGTTCGAGTCTCGATCTGGTACACAGTTTTAATCTGCCAGGAAGTTTCATATCAGCGCACACTCCTCTGCAGAGTGAAAATCTCATTCTGGAAACATCCCCCAGGCTGTGGCTAAGCCATGTCTCCGCTACATCCTTTCCTTCAGGAATGCTAGTTCTGCAAGTTTCGCAGGAGAGCTTCTGTAAAGTTTGGAAGGTAGGAGACGAGATACTGGCAGAAGTAAAGCAGTGAGTACCGTGCGTGAGTCGTGCTTCGGTAGCTCAGATGGTAGAGCACTTGCCCGCGAAAGGCAAAGGTCCCGAGTTCGAGTCTCGGTCGGGCACATAGTTTTAATCTGCCAGGAAGTTTCTGATCTGATATGCTTGTTTGGTTTGAAAGTCAGTGCTTTTCGGATTGTTCTGGTTTTCCTTTCAAAATGGGTATCTTTTTATTAGAAAAAACTTGCCAGTTGTGAGTAGGACTCGCGTGCTGAGGTTTCCGTACAAACTTAATTATGTATGTAGTGTGTTCATCAATCCCGGGAAGCAAAAAACTTGACGATTTTGTGTGTTATCGACATTGATACCCGTAAGATATCGGGCCCAGGAATTCCACGACTTACGACAATGTTTTAATGTCAAGTTTGAATTTGGATAACAGATGACAAAGGAAATTTTTGTGTGATGTAATTACGTATTAACAATTCTTTATTTTACTTACTGTGAAACCTTGCTTCTTGCCAAAATTTCACGATTCCATGCCAAAGTACCGCACCCTATAACTTATTATGAGTGACTTGGCGAGTATCAAAATATGTGCCAGAAATGGCCGTATCTTTTGATTGCATTGCCTTAGAAGCTTATATTTATTACACTGCCAAGAGTCCATAGGATCTAGTATGTAACATACCCACATCAAAAAAGGTTCTGCATCATCCCGTTTCCCAGAACAGACGATGACTGTGGATATTCTATCACAGACACAGTCCCTTTGACTCTTTAGAGATGCCACTAAACCCGCCCAAAGAAGTAAACAACCGTGCATGAGCAGCGCCTATTAGACGGAGGCGGTCCGACACCCGATCAGTTTGTCATTCCACCAGGAAGGAGGTACAAGATTGATGTTGTCCGTAGTTCATCCATGCCTAGACGGTCAATACCGCCCGTCGATCGGTACGTCTGCATTGTTACTTTGTGCCAGGAAGGGCTCTCAACAAGGGAAGTGCCTAGGTGTCTCGGAGTGAACCAAAGCGATGTTGTTCGGACATAGAGGAGATACACAGAGACAGGAACTGTCGATGACATGCCTCACTGACGCCGCCCAAGGATTACTACTGCTGTGGATCACCGCTACCTACGGATTATGGCTTGGAGGAACCCTGACAGCAACGCCACCATGTTGAATAATGCTTTTCGTGCAGTCACAGGACTTCGTGTTACGACTCAAACTGTGCAAAATAGGCTGCATGATGCGTAACTTCACTCCCAACGTCCATGGCAAGATCCATCTTTGCAACCACTCCACCATGCAGCGCGGCACAGATGGGCCTAACAACATACCGAATGGACAGCTCAGGATTGGCATCTCGTTTCTCTTCACCGATGAGTCTCGCATATACCTTCAACCAGACAGTCTTCGGAGACGTGTTTGGAGGCAACTCGGTCAGGCCGAACGCCTCAGACACATTGTCCAGCGAGTGCAGCAACGGGGAGGTTCCCTGCTGTTTGGAGCATTATGTGGGGCCGACGTACGCCGCTGGTGGTCGTGGAAGGCGCCGTAGCGGCTGTACAATACGTGAATGCCATCCTCCGACCGATATGGCACCCATATCAGCAGCTCATTGGCGAGGCATTCGGCTTCATGGACACAATTCGCGTCACATCGGCACATCTTGTGAATGACTTCCTTCAGGATAACATCGCTCGACTAGAGTGACCAGCATGTTCTCCAAACATGAACCTCATCGAACGTACCTGGGATAGACTGAAAAGGGCTGTTTATGGACGACGTGACTCACCAACCAATCTGAGGCATCTACACCGAATCGTCGTTGAGGACTTGGACAATCTGGACCAACAGTGCCTTGGTGAACTTGTGGATAGTATGCCATGACGAATACAGGCATGTATCAATGCAAGAGAACGTGCTACTGGGTATCAGAGATACAGGTGTGTACAGCACTCTGGACCATCACCTCTGAAGGTCTCGCTGTATGGTGGTACAACATGCAGTGTGTGATTTTCATGAGCAATAAAAAGGGCGGCAATGATGTTTATGTTGATCTCTGTTACAATTTCCTGTACAGGTTCCGCAACTCTCGGAACCGAGGTGATGCAAAACTTTTTTTATGTGTGTAGGCTCTTTCAGCTTCATACGTCTATTCGTTCTATCGGACAGCCAGACAGACGGACAACGAAGTGATGCTGTAAGTGTTCAGTTTTTTACAGATGGTGGGACGGAGCCGTGAATAGGAGATATCTACTTGTTGCAGCGGTCTAGCTGGCGAGTGAACTACGTGTGAATAAAAAAAACTGTCTGCTATCATAAACATATTTATTTGAAAATAAACACATTGTTAATGTTTAAATATGTAATAACGTTGGATCTTCAGAAATACACTGCTATTCATTCACTTCATCACTTTCATCCATACCACTAAATTTCAAGAGCAACTGTAATTGTCAGCGGTCAGTCAGTCCACCTTCAGATGATAATTTCTTCTAGGTCTCTTTGCTGAGATAGGTGTTCGTAAAACAGCCGATATTCTGATCCTAGTGCGGGAAGCCCCCCCATGAACCATAGACCTTGCCATTCGTGGGGAGGCTTGCGTGCCTCAGTGATACAGATAGCCGTACCGTAGGTGCAACCACAACGGAGAGGTATCTGTTGAGAGGCGAGACAAACGTATGGTTCCTGAAGAGGGGCAGCAGCCTTTTCGGTAGTTGCAGGGGCAACAGTCTGGATGATTGACTGATCTGGCCTTCTAACACTAACCAAAACGGCCTTGCTGTGCTGGTACTGCAAACGGCTGAAAGCAAGGGGAAACTACGGCCGTAGTTTTTCCCGAGGGCAAACAGCTTTACTGCATGGATAAATGATGATGGCGTCCTCTTGGGTAAAATATTCCAGAGGTAAAATAGTCCCCCATTCGGATCTCCGGGCGGGGACTACTCAGGAGGACGTCGTTATCAGGAGAAAGAAAACTGGCGTTCTAGGGATCGCAGCGTGGAATGTCAGATCCATTAATCGGGCATGTAGGTTAGAAAATTTAAAAAGGGAAATGGATAGGTTAAAGTTGGGCTAAATGGGAATTAGTGAAGTTCAGTGGCAGGAGGAACAAGACTTTTGGTCAGGTGAATACAGGGTTATAAATACAAAATCAAATAGGAGTAATGCAGGAGTAGGTTTAATAATGAATAAAGCAATAGCAATGCGGGTAAGCTACTGCAAACAGCACAGCGAACGCATTGTTGTGGCCAAGATAGATACGAAGCCCACACCTATGACAGTAGTACAAGTCTATATGCCTACTAGCTCTGCAGATGACGAAGAAATTGAAGAAATGTATGATGAGATAAAAGAAATTATTCAGATAGTGTAGGGAGACGAAAATTTAATAGTCATGGGTGACTGGAATTCGATAGTAGGAAAAGGAAGAGAAGGAAACGTAGAAGGTGAATATGGATTGAGGTTAAGAAATAAGAGGAAGCCGCCTGGTGGAATTTTGCACAGAGCACAACTTAATCATAGCTAACACTTGGTTCAAGAATCATAAAAGAAGGTTGTATACATGGAAGAAGCCTGGAGATACTGGCAGGTTTCAGATAGATTATATAATGGTAAGACAGAGATTTAGGAACCAGGTTTTAAATTGTAAGACATTTCTAGGGGCAGATGTGGAATTTGACCACAATCTATTGGTTATGAACTGCAGATTAAAACTGAAGAAACTGCAAAAAGGTGGAAATCTAAGGAGATGGGACCTGGATAAACTGACTAAACCAGAGGTTGTACAGAGTTTCAGGGAGAGCGTAAGGGAACAATTGACAAGAATGGGGGAAAGAAATACAGTAGAAAAAGAATGGGTAGCTTTGAGGGATGAAGTAATCAAGGCAGCAGAGGATCAAGTAGGTAAAAAGACGAGGACTAGTAGAAATCCTTGGGTGACAGAAGATATATTGAATTTAATTGACGAAAGGAGAAAATATAAAACTGCAGTAAATGAAGCAGGCAAAAAGGAATACAAACATCTCAAAAATGAGATAGACAGGAAGTGCAAAATGGGTAAGCAGGCATGGCTAGAGGACAGATTTAATGATGTAGATGCCTATCTCACTAGGGGTAAGATGGATACTGCCAACAGGAAAATTAAAGAGACCTTTGGAGAAAAGAGAACCACTTGTATGAATATCAAGAGCTCAGATGGAAACCCAGTTCTAAGCAAAGAAGGGAAAGCAGAAAGGTGGAAGGAGTATATAGAGGGTCTATACAAGGGCGATGTACTTGAGAGCAATGTTATAGAAATGGAAGAGGATGTAGATGAAGATGAAATGGGAGATATCATACTGCGTGAAGAGTTTGATAGAGCACTGAAAGACTTAAGTCGAAACAAGGCCCCGGGCGTAGACAACATTCCATTGTAACTACTGACGGCCTTGCAGGCGTTGACAGATGTGAAAATTACCGAACTATCAGTTTAATAAGTCAAGGCTGCAAAATACTAACGCGAATTCTTTACAGACGAATGGAAAAACTGGTAGAAGCCGACCTCGGGGAAGATCAGTTTGGATTCCGTAGAAATATGGGAACACGTGAGCAATACTGACCCTACGACTTATTTTAGAAGCTAGATTAAGAAAAGGCAAACCTACGTTTCCAGCATTTGTAGACTTAGAGAAAGTTTTTGACAATGTTGACGGGAATACTCTTTCAAATTCTGAAGGTAGCAGGGGTAAAATACAGGGAGAGAAAGGCTATTTAAAATTTGTACAGAAACCAGATGGCAGTTATAAGAGTCGAGGGACACGAGAGGGAAGCAGTGGTTGGGAAAGGAGTGAGACAGGGTTGTAGCCTCTCCCCAATGCTATTCAATCTGTATATTGAGCAAGCAATAAAGGAAACAATAGAAACATTTGGAGTAGGTATTAAAATCCATGGAGAATAAAACTTTGAGGTTCGTCGATGACATTGTAATTCTGTCAGAGACAGCAAAGGACTTGGCAGAACAGTTGAACGGAGTGGACAGTGTCTTGAAAGGAGGGTATAAGATGAACATCAACATAAGCAAAACGAGGATAATGGAATGTAGTCGAATTAAGTCGGGTGATGCTGAGGGAATTAGATTAGGAAATGAGACACTTAAAGTAGTAAAGTAGTTTTGCTATTTGGGGAGCAAAATAACTGATGATGGTCGAAGTAGAGAGGATATAAAATGTAGACTGGCAATGGCAAGGAAAGCGTTTCTGAAGAAGAGAAATTTGTTAACATCGAGTATAGATTTAAATGTCAGGAAGTCGTTTCTGAAAGTATTTGTATGGAGTGTAGCCATGTATGGAAGTGAAACGTGGACGATAAATAGTTTAGACAAGAAGAGAATAGAAGCGTTCGAAATGTGGTGCTACAGAAGAATGCTGAAGATCAGATGGGTAGATCACATAACTAATGAGGAGGTACTGAATAGACTTGGCGAGAAGAAGAGTTTGTGGCTCAACTTAACAAGAAGAAGGGATTGGTTGGTAGGACATGTTCTGAGGCGTCAAGGGATCACAAATTCAGCATTGGAGGGCAGCGTGGAGGGTAAAAATCGTAGAGGGAGACCAAGAGTTGAATACACTAAGCAGATTCAGAAGGATGTAGGCTGTAGTACGTACTGGGAGATGAAGAAGCTTGCACAGGATAGAGTAGCATGGAGAGCTGCATTAAACCAGTCTCAGGACTGAAGACCACAACAAGAACAACAGTGCGGGATGGACTGAATTGAACATGACATCATATCATTGTACTTTCCATTTGATACAGGTAGGACGAACGCGTACAAAGATTTGGTCTCTGGCAATAAGATTTTTTTTGAATCGTCTTGTTACAGTACAAAGCTCTAAACTTCTCGTCAAAGTGTTCTTTAAACCACATAGGCCTAATAAATGAAAGCTGTTTTGTGAGTTTAGCCAGCACATCCTGTGCCGTCATACTGGTTTACCGTTCACATCTTCTTTCCTAATAGTCGTGTGGCGATTCAGATGACACAGATAATCATCTCATGGGTAATTTCGTGAGTAACGTAAGTTGTGTCACCCTTTCTTCTACCTCTTCTGGAAATCACTTTACCGACTATTTTTTCATTCAGTAGTGATTGCCGAATGCATAGAGTCGCTTTCCACTTCACCATGACTAACAACCATGAGTTTTAAATCAATAGTTTTTAAGTTAAGCATTTCCTGAACAGCGGTGAAACACACTGCAGCAGTAAATTTGTTTGGATTCTGTCCTCGACAGCGGCCGCTAATACAGGAAATACTCGTACAAACAGCGCCTTATCTCACTGATTCCTCGTTTTCTCTCTGTTTCCAACAAGAAGAAATCATACGTCATACACTGAAAAATTAAAAGATTTCAATCGTTGCTCATAAAACAAAGCATTGTTGGTAGGATCAGTTAGTGTTAGCAAAGCTTTCTGGAGGTCGGTTCATCATCATTGACCCCAGCGATATTGTAGGTCCTTTTTTGGGATGATGACAACCGAGATTGTACTTCTCTGCTAATATGGGCTTAACCTTTTTCAGTATCATTTTCTGTGCGCACTGATCCATACAGGCAGTATAAGAGTGTAATATTAAGGATGCACTTTTTGAAATAGATTAATATATGGGACTTTAAAAGAACTAGCTGGTCTGCATTTTCTGAAAATCTGCACAAACGTGCGGGAAGAATTCCACAGAAAGTTCCAGGTGTCTCCAAGGAATATATACGTGGATAAACTGAACAGTGCGAAATTCTCTACAAACAGTTTTGCGACACCAATGACTGTATAACAGCTGACGAACTTCTACACAGTATCGACGCAACTCGCAGTATGCAGTGAACTGAAACAGTTGAGGCATCACTGTAAGAACACGAAGAAAGCGTAGGGGCAGTGCAAAGTCGCACACGCTCCATCAGCTCTACAGTTTTTCTCACACAGTTTTACAGGCATCATTCCGTAAAACAAAATATCGTTTCTGATTTACTTACAGCTTCTTAGCCGCGCGGGATAGCCATGCGGTCTAGTGCCCCTTGCTATGGGTCGCGCGGATACCCATATCGGAGGTTCGAGTCGTCCCTCCGGCATTGGTCTGTGAGTGTTATCCCTGGCTTAAGTTAAAGTTGAATTAAGTAGAGAGTAAGGCTAGGGACCGATGACCTCAGCAGTTTGGTCTGAAGAACTTACCACAAATTTCCAAAACAGCTTCTTATGTTACCTTCATAGTGAAGTGTCCATCAAAACGTTAATGGTCAGAGTTATTGTGATATTTTACAATTATATAAGGCGTTGCACGAAATTCAAAACGTCTGCAATCAAAAACAGGGGTCGCTGTGATATTGCGTTTGGTGCATATCACATAATATTTTTCTGCATATGAAATTAAGCTAATATACTGAACGTTTCTTTAGACTTGGGGGGAGGTCTCTATCTGCTACCAATCTCGAGAAAATTTATTTTGTGTAGCGCTCTCATTTGTGATTCCAGGTAGAGCGATAAAGCCAGAATGAAATATCCATAATACACCTCACATGTCATAAACGGTTTGAGATATCGAAATGAGATTTTCGAAATTGATATGTAAAGATAAGAGTATTTCGTTATTGGTTAATATGCGAAGCTTCATTATCCGACGCATTGTTGGACTAAAGATTTCCTCAACAAACAATGTAACTTTTAAGGGCCATCGATAATTGAAAAGAGAATTTCTGTAGGTTTTGCAACAATATAAGGGAAGAAATTACACGTTTTTTATACTGAGGATGTGTTTGTTCATAAGCTCCTCACTTAATAAACCACTGTTTCAGAATTCTGCAGCAACTGCGTCTGCACTAGCAAGTCAGTGATGTGACATTGTGCAAACACCGCTGTACTTTGGCAAAAGAAGCAAATTTTAACACGGAGACAAGAAAAAAATGTAGATTCTTAGTCAAACTGCTCTGCTGATGACATTTCTCTGAAGAAGATGCTAAGAAGCCTGGGCCAGTTAGATCACTTCTTTGATTGCAGTTTCAGTGGAACACCCAGAGTGTTTTCGATAGTGAACAACTGACACTGAAACTCACCAAAGAATTTTCTTTCTACGCCTAAATGATCTGAGAAATATGAAAAACTTCACACCAAATAGCACACCATCGTCATCCATCCCATCAAGGTGCAAAATTTTTAGAGACAATGGAACAAACAACAACAGATTGATGGGCAGAAATATGGCACAACAGCGCTACCTGAGAACATCTGTGGATGCCTTGCATCTCCTTCAGGCCACAAGGTCCTGAGGAGCACCGCAAGATCTGGGCTGCACTCAACAGAATAAGGACAAATAGTGGAAGATATGCCGGCTTAAGGTGCAAATACGGATTTCCGGTAACATCATTTCCAGCTGTGGTTATGGTGCAGGACGACAAACTGTTCAGCAAATCATACATAAGTGCCCAAAATGATCATGACGATACAGAGCTTTCCTGAAGGCAAAAAAGACTTCAGTTGAGTGTGTTGAGCTTCCCTTATGTGATGTAATGCTTGCCACACGCTAGATAACAATATGCACGTTAGGGTCCGAAGACTTCTTCAAGAGGGCTACTGATATAAAATAACTTCAAAACAAGGCCCGGAAGCCTTCGGAGCCCATTAATTAGGTTGTCAGCAAACATCCTACAGAAGATTCTGAAATAAAAAACAGTATAAGGAGTTTTAACAATTCTCTGAAAATGGTTAAATTTTAGCTCGTCGTTATTAGGGCTGGAAGGGAAGTTGTGAGAAGCAGTGTTTACCATCTGATTGTGCAGTAATGTTTAATTGCATATTCAGTGGCTAGCGTAATATAGCTTTCTTGTGCACAATGAAAAGACCAGAGCGACTCACGTGAATAATTTAAAAAGACAGATAATGAGTGTAAGAAAACTTTATGTGACTCTTCAATCAGTATCATGAAGAGAAAGAACTGTCCCGTAAAAATATGAATGCTGGTAAGAACAAACCTAATGTTGGTGAGTATGACCTTCATGCTGTTACGCCACTACCTAAAATTGTGGTGTCGTTATTATACTATAAGAGCAAAATTAATTGTTTCAATTTTACATTTAGTGGTACCTACACAAAACAAGTCGAATGCTCTTTTTTTGTCTGAAACGGAAGGGAGGCGAGGAGCTGTAGAAATTGGTAGTTTCATTGCACGCCATATAGAACTGCTAGATAATAGAGATGCTAACTCTGACGACAAACAGGTCATCTTATATTCGGATAACTGCTATGGAAAACAGAAGAATTAAATACCTTCTCACAGTGTACTGGTATGCTGAAGACAAATAATATTCGTATTATTATCACTCGTTAAATTTTTATACGAGGACATTCGCAGATTGGAGGGGACAGTGGGCATTGTACAACTGAGGAACTGTGAAAATGCATGTTAAATTTAGTGAATTCTATCTGCCAGAGAAGTGTGTTACATTAATTAGCATGGCAAAGAAGACAGGACCACCATAGCGCATTCATCAGTTGATTTACGAAGATTTTTGTGATATCAAAGATTTGCAGGAAGAGTGGGGTACTAATTTTGACGAGAGTACAGATAGGAAGGAATTAAATTGGCATGATAGTAATGTTTTAAATGTCAAAAGAGAAAAGTCCTGAAGCATTCACTTAAAAGACGTCTTACAAAGATACAAAATTTGAGAGAGTTAATGTACAGAACTTGAAAACAAAAGTTTCGAAGTCTTTGGAGCCAATTAGGTAGGCTGTCAACACGCCTTAAGTGTTAATAAATATATGTAATATTTCATTTTTCTGCTAGTAAAATGACTATTTTGTTTTCAGTTTAGTTAAATCTTTTCCTAATAAGTATCCTCATACTGAAAACAAGGAGGATATTCAGCATCTCAGCGATGAAAACATCATTCCATAGAATTATAATAATTCTTATTATAAAGGTGTTCTCAGTATTTATTCAGTGCTTGGGCAGTTCATTATGATTCAATTATTTTACCGTCTAATCACTGCTAGACTTTTATAAAGCTAAATTATATTGTCATTTGATTTATACTTCTGAGTTTGTAGAAAGTTTCGCTAAAAATATCTAATTTTCAAAAACATATTGTGTTTGCAGCAATGCGCGCCAAGTGCCTATTGGCAAAATCTGTCCTATACAAAGTGCGACTTAATTAGACATAAAAGATTATTCGTAAATATAAAATGAAAATCAAGTGACATACGTATATGTTTTATTCTATAAAAGTGTACGAGCTATAAATGATCAACAGTTACAAGTATGATCAAAACACAAGTGATATAACTTAAACGAAGGGCAGTCCTTTGCGGTCAATACTAGAAATAACGAACACGTCATTTGATCCTGATGTTATATCCATTCTCATTAGCAGTGAAAAATTTCCTTAATAAAGTTTCATTAAAACAAAAACATATTTATTGATTCTTAGAATATCTGATTTTTTCTTTGTGTCGTTCTTGCCCCGAGAGTTATTATCTACTTCTAGGATTATAGTAATCGTATCACTGACGTAAGATATTACGGCACTATTGGTTAACTGAAGATATCTCTTTCTGGCGCAGAAACAGTCCAAGGTTTGCGATTTCGTGCTTGCCTGACGTACATTATATCTAACTTTTAGAATTTTCAGGTATCCAACAGGTTCACGTCGTAATAGCACCACGATATTTCAGCTAGCAGACTCGTTGCCATCTTCAAATTGTCCCCGATGACTGCTGCTCTACTCGTGTCACCCAGTTGAGCTCTGTTGGCGAGTGAGGTACACTCAGCCCTTGTGAGGCAAACTGAGGAGCTACTTTATTGACAAGTAGTGGCTCCGATCTCGGAAACTGCTATACGGCTGGGAGAGCGGTGTGCTGACCACATGCCCCTCCATATCCGCATCCAGTGACGCCTATGGGCTTCATATGACATGGCGGCCGGTCGGTATCGTTGGGCCTTCATGGCTTGTTCGGGAGGAGTTTGATTTTTTAGTTTAGTTACCCCTTCCAACACTCCGCTCCTGTCACTATCCGTGCCGCAGCCGCGCTGGATGGTAGTGGTGATGGGGAATTGGGGATAGGGGTTATAGCGCCTGGCTCCGATCTCTGGTCGCCAGTATCCGTGCTATAGCTTTCAGGTGCGAACCTGGATGCTTTTATTTTTCCAGGCTCAGTGCGGGATTCCACGCCTGGCTCAGTTTTAGGCTGCTATCTTTATTACTTAGACCATCAGGGACACTAATTTCAGTGGTCCCTTCAATCACATAATCCCAGAAGGGATAAGATTGCCTAGGTACGAGTATTAGGGTCCAAGATGATTTCCTCAATGTTTTAATCAATCAGAAGGCAAGCTGAACCATACTCTTACCTGTACATCATAAATGCAACACGGCGTCACAGTACTGTGCAGCAATTCGACACTGAAGAAGGTTGAGGAGGAAGTTACTTTTACGTGGAAAAATAATTACACTTCCCGACCCCCACCCCCCACCTCATACAGAATGAAATCTGCTTTTCCAAATATAGAGTGCTTGTAAGCAATTATCCGCCATATCCTTTCTTCCGGGGTGCTAATCCTCTGTAGTCGGCAGAAGAATCTATTCAGTGGAAATAAGACGATAAAAAGTTATGCCGACCCGTGAAATCTACTCGCACGGTCCAGCTGTCAGAACTTCCTAGTGATAGGCACAAAACGAGTCGGTGTTGCTCCAGGTTTTACGAATAGTGTGAGGGGAAATTTCAATCGAGCGAGCACTCTACCACAGGGCAACAGTTTCATTCTGTCTACCATAATTTATGATTTATACGAAGCGTTTCGGGAAATGACTCCTATGCCATGGCATAGTACAAAGAAATACACCCATGAAAATGGGAATCATTTCCTGAAACGCGTCGTGTAAAACATAAAATAAAGGCGTGGCTGGTAGCTGAAAATTGTTTACAAACAAGCCCATTGTTTCCATAGTCTCAAGCTTTCAAGACAACCGTTTATAAATGCACAATTAGATTGCCACACTTAATTTCAATTTACTATGACATGCTCAAAAAATGCACACTACTTTCTTTTCTCAACAATATTTTTTTCCCTTAAAGCATACGATCACTTGTGCTCGGTTCTGTAAAACTACCGCTTAACTTCAATCGATGGAGACGCGGAGACCCGTCGCTCTCGGTGTGGTACTTCCTGGAATCGTTATTGATCCTAGTTTCTCTTGATTTAATCAAGTGCGTGAGTTTTAAACACCAAATTAAGTGGTAACTATGATGGCGGAAAAGAATATTACACAATTGGTATTACGTTCACATTGATTAAGTGAAAACAGTACAAAAAGTTAGGAAGCAACATCGCAGCACAGATCAGCTCTTTGTTCTCGTTATACTTGGATCAGCAGCGATCATCCATTGATGATGCAATTGACAGCCACTGTTTTGATCTGCTCCGGCGCAAAGATGACCTAACTCTCGCTATTTGCGTAAACAACAACAACACGAACGCAGACAAACGGATTTGTCATGTGAATTCATTTTGGCAATTGTGTAAACGGAGTAACTGTTTTTATACATTTTATGTTAAAAGTCCGCCAACTATCTGTATTTCAAGTATTTAGTTTTGTATTACCGATACTATTTCTAAGTGAAAGCTGCATGTTGACTGTCTACATACTTCTGTACGTGCCGTAAACGCCCTTATCTTATTTTCATGTTCGCTACACGAGGTTCTCGATGGTGTCAGTATAATTATCGCACTGTCTGTCCCGTATACGGGTTCTCTAAATTTAGCCAACAGCTTTTCTCTTGAACTATGTTCCATTTCTTCCATCGATTCTCTTTTAATTTACCGAGTATTTCGTCATGACCTCGTGTAGCAGTCGCGCCTGAGGAGTGTTTTGCTGTTACACAGCAGGCATGGGCAATCTCTGGTGACTCTCGACCCTGATTCACACACCTACCTAAACCCGCGTGACGCTTAGCCACGTGGCGCGATAGCATAGCTCCTAGCGCATAAATTCAGAAGTATAGCATCAGTGACGTTAATATTTATGGGGTAACGCACCGATATGAATCGTACATTTTTGACGACCGACACGCCACGCCCACAAGTTATGGTCAAAAAATGCTTTTTAGGAGAACATTAGATTTACGTTCACCCCCACCTCCAGATAATTAAATTTATTTACGCGTCGTGAACGGGATCTCCCTACTTTCACCGTTTTACAATAGCTATCTTAAAAGCTTTCGTTGCAGAATTCAGCAACATCGTTAACAAACAAACATTATTCACGGCATCAGTATACATGTAAACATCGAAAGATGGGATGCCAGACATCCTGACATGTCATCACGGAGAAATAAACAGCTATAAAAACAAATGGTTTCAGTTAATCTATGATTAATCACCTTAATTTCAACAGTTGCAGTATTCCAATATGTCCACAACGGAGAAGAATTTTTTATTAACGTTAATAGAGAAAGACTAGAAAAGCCAAATATGGCAATGAGATATGCAATTCTAGTTGACAAGGAATTAGGAATAACTTCTCGATTTTTAATTGGAATAGTTACGCAGGCAGGTGATTCCAATTTTTGAAAACACTGTTAGCAAGTGTTTTTTTGTTTTGTTTTTTTAAATATGTGTCCAAAAACACTTATGAGAACTGATCGCACTGGCGTGGATTGCTTCTGTAGCATTTAATAAGTACAATGCGAGTCTCGCTCTCTCTCCCACGAAGTTGTTCTGCAGGTCGGATTGATACCAACCGCCGGCCGCCGACTGATTACGCGTGCGGCGCGGTCTGCGGCGTCTTGCCACGGTTCGCGCGGTCTCGCCCGTCGGAGGTTGGAGCTCCACCTCGGGCATGGGTGTGTGTGTTGTCCTCAGCGTAAGTTTAAGTTGGATTAAGTAGTGGGTAAGCTTAGGGACCGATGTCCTCAGCAGTTTGGTCCCATAGGAACTTACTACAAATTTCCAAATTGACTACTCATTTCATACAGGGTGTTTCAAAATTCCTGTTACAGGCTTATATGGGTTACGAAGCGGACTTGGTAGACAAAGCTGTAATAAGGGACTGTGTTCGGAAATGTAGCGTTTGGATATAAAATAAATTTGAAGATAGAATCACTTCAAAATCTCACATTCACGGTACACAAAGACACCATGAAGAGGGCGCCGTCGTCAGTTTCCATTGTATTTATGGCATGACATCCTGTTTTCTTCCGACTGCTACAATAGATGTGTGGAAGTAGTAGGCTTTACATTCGCAGGATTGGCTGTGCTGTTCCACGGACGCGCCGCAGTTTCCTCTTTGAAGATGAAGTCTTCCGTCACATAGAAGAGAACACGACGACGAGTACTCCAAGCATTGCCCTTGCCATGGGCTCCTGTTGAGCACTAAGGTCAGAGTCAATTGCCTCTGTCGTGTGCGTATCGTGAATAGGGAGACTGATAGTGATAAGATCCTCCAATTTAGTTTGTATCCAAACGATACATTAAAAACGAGAAACACAACTGCATTAGGGAAAAATAAACTATAGTGTTATAAAATACCTCCATTTTGTAACAATCTGCTTCACTGTTGGACGATGGCGAAATTCCTCTAGTAAGTAAGTTGTTTTGGTATCATTGTATATAGACCTATCTCGTTCACAAATGGAAACATAAAAACACTGAAAAAATGTCCTATGCCACGAGAGATAGCCACTAAAAACAAGTTCTACTCTGTAGATATGAGACAACAAGACTGCTGTCAAAGACAAATTGCACCTACTTTTATTAAGATTTATACATGTTCTTTTTTATAGATAAAGGGAATTATTTCATTCCGCTGTGCAGTCTATAGTAGGCTGAATCGATGATGCATTTGGATATGCCACATCATTCTCTTTTTTGTTTATCACTGCATCTGTATGCCAAGCGAGGCAATGGAATAGCTTAGGAATTACGAGAGAATGACGGTCAAACTTATAAAAACCATCATTAGTATTGCTTTTAACAGAAAATGTTAAGAGATATGGAATTATCCCAAAGAACATCAAAGTGAAAACCCCAAAGAAATACATTTGGCAACACAGTGAGAAAGAGAGTCGAGAAAACACGACTACGAGGTGTATGAGAAAAGTAATGAGACTGACAACATTGCTAGCTATGTGGCAACGCTGTATTGTTCCAGTTGTGTAGACCGGCGTGTTCGTCCCTTCCAGATGCACTGTCCGAGTTTCAGCTCTGCAAGCCATCACGCGATTTTTTTAGAGCGCCATCAGTGAAGTTCTGTTTTTGTTGTGCCTCACTAAAATGGAACAGCGCAATTTAGAACAACGTTATGCCATTAAATTTTTCATTGAACTTGGAGAATGTGGGAGTTTGAGCTTTGAAAAGCTGTAACAGGCCTATGGGGAACAATCCTTATCAAGAGCACAAGTTTTTCAGTGGCACAAAACCTTCTTGGAAAATCGAGAACACGTTGGAAATGAATTTTATCCAAGGAGACCTTCAGCTTCAAAAATCGACAAAAAGGTCGAACGTGTGCGTGTTCTCGTGGGATCAGACCAACGTTTAACAAACAGGGTGAGGTGAACTGTTAAACTTAAACACTTTCACCGTGAATCACGTTTTGACAGAATGTGTGCTCATGCGAAAGTTTCGTGCGAGAATGGTGCCGAAAAACCTGACAACTAAGCAGAAGGACAATCGCAGAAACGTGTGCAATAATCTTCTTGAGAGACTGCCAACGATTGCCACGAATGGTTCAGTCGTTTTATCACAGTCGATGTATTCTGGATTTCTGAGTACGATCCTGAGACAAAGCGGCGAAGTGAGGAGTGCCACACTGAGACATCTCCTCGACCGAAAAAAGCTCGCATGAGCAATTCAGAGATTAAAGAAATTCTGATTTACTTTTTTCACAATAGGCGTATCGTGCGTACAAAATTTCTCTAGGACAAACTGTCAACCGAGGGTTTTACTAAGATGCCTCGAAAGGCTCAGGAAAAGGGTGAATCGAGTGACATCGGATACTGCAGACAAGTGGATGCTGCGACATGACCAGACCCAATTGTCACACGACCACTTCCACCACAGAATTTTGATATCAAAAGGCATTCCTGTTGTTTCACAGCCCCACTATTCACCTGATCTGGGTCATTGCGTCTTCCTTCTTTTCCCTAAATAGAAAAAGTCACAAAAGGACATCATTTTGGGACTACGGAAAACATTCAAAGGAATGTGACTGAAATGTTTAAGACCCTGCCAGTTGAAGCCTTTGAGTGCTTCTACCAAGACAGAACAACGACTCCGCTGGCGTATAGCTGCTGAAGGTAACTATTTTAAAGGAAAAAATACTGTTGTTTCAAAAAATAAAAGCTTTGACAGACCTCGTAGATACCGAAATTAAAATACTCCAGAGAAAGAAAGACTTCCTAAACAGACAGCTGTACAATAGTCATCTTGTGCTAGCGGATAAAATGCCAATCTATGCCTCCAAGTATGTGTGCCACAATATCAATGATAATGTTAGCAAATAACACATCAGTGTCCTAAAGAGACGCAAAGTAAAGCTACCGAAACTTAAAAACATTCTGCTGACATAAAATCACATAAACAACGATTTGGGGAACCAGCAATAAATTCTATAGCAAAATTATAAACACCACCAAAATGTAGTTCAGCGATGAAACACTTAACCTCACTAATAAAGGGTTGACAAATAACACAGAGCAATCACTCAACACGAGAAATACTAAGAAGATAATTGTAGATACCAACAATCCAGTAGACGCCGCTAAGTTAGATAATAACGCTAAAATTTCTAACGCACAAAAAGTTAAAAATCTGCTTGAGAAACAGAAACGGTATCACCATTAACGAAAATTGTACACTCCCTACGTTAAATAGTGAAATGGAAGACCATAAAACAACTGTCTCCAAGTCACACAAAGAAAACTCAGCAGTTGTTTTGTATGAAAATGAATACATCCATAAATCCTTACCGTTTTTTGAATAAAATATCATCATACGACCAAATAAAGACCCTACCAACATCTTCCAAATTGAATCTAAGGCTCTCCACAAAAATACTAATTTCATACATAGTGAAAGAGAAGAGCACCACTATATATCCATCAATCCAGCAGCACCACATCTAAGTTCTCAATCAAAAGCTCACAAAAAATATGGCTCTGTAAGACCGATCTCAAACCCAATAAATTATCCTCGGTATAAAATTCTACAGAAACTCAACAAAATCCTGCAGGATAACTTTGTGTTTGAGAGTAACTACTCAATAAAAAATAGCCTTATTTCCTAATGATCTGAAATGTAAACACAGATCTCGAATGGTCTCTTTAGTTATAACAAATCTGTGTGTTAACATCCCCATTCACGATGCTACAGCTGTTATAAAACAGAATCTAATAAAACACAAGAAGCTCTCCCTGGCAGAAATCACCAAATTCATTATCCTTTTGCAACTGGAACTGAAATACAATTGCTTCTCTCTCAATGAAAAGCAAACAAACGGGCTAGCTATGGGTGCCAACATATCATGAACTATAGCCGAAACTTCCATCAAGCACCTAGAGTACAACGTCGTCACAAATAACGCAACATGCATTTAAAAATTCAGTTCTACAGAAGACATGTAGAGGATACATTTCTAATCATTGAAATGGAAGACACTATTCAACAAAATACACAAGAATACTAAATTCACCTGTGAGCTGGAAATAAAAATGTCATTAACTCCTTGGTTTAAAAGTTTGCAAGCAAGATGACAAACCACACAATTGTTTAATTATGTAGCTAGTTTTAGTGAAGAGGATACACACCTTTTCACAGCAGCAAACCAAGGACAGTGTAGGTTACGTTGCTTCTAATGAACATACAGTCCGTGCTTCCTCCTGCCATCCCAACATGCACAATTAGCAGCATGCCACTCAATGATACACAGATCTCTAAAAACCCTACTGAGTGATGAGAACTTCCAGAATGAAATAAAAACTATAAAAGAAATAACTATCGCTAACAGTTATAAACTCACGCTAGTCGACGGTTTAGTTAAAGAATTTAGAAAGAAAACGAACAAAACAGTCATCAAGAACAAGGAAATTACACTAACAACATGCATCCCAAAAAATTACCAAAATCTTGAAACAACACAAAATAAGAATTACATACAAAACAAATAGTAAAATTTGCCACAGACTGTCTCATGACCTAATAAGCATTCTAGGTGTTTTCATTTTCTCGCATATATAAAATCATATGTAGCAAATGCTGAGCTAAGTTATAGGTCAAGCAGGCTGTAACTTCCACAAAAGATTCAAATACTTATCAACACCTACTGATACAACACACCATACTTATCTGCAACAGCCACCCATAAAAAAGATACAGGACATCCATTTGACAACGTACAAAGCAACCTGAGATGCTAAATGTACTGAACTGAGGACACAGGATTTCTCTGTATGAAGGACTACAAATTCATATACACAGAAAGTTGGAGAAAATCTACTCAATAACACTAGTGGAACAGGCTCAACAGACTTTTTCAAAAGCTTTGACAAATTATTTCATTCATTCTCATAATTTACAGCGTTAGTGTACAGCAAATTAACCTACCCACCTCATTCATTTCCCAATAAGTTCTACCTACCATATACATGTTTGATTTGTTGTAATCCGTTTTATATATAAGCATTTAATACAATGATTGAACTGTGCATACTCCATATTCTGTTACAGCCTATTCATTTTTTACAATGAAATAAAAATATATTTATGTATATGTAACTACCTAGTATAATAATTGAATTGCACACAAGTCATTATCCTGTCACAGCCCATTCATATTTTTAAAATACAATAAAAACACATTTAAGTATATATAATCACCTAATACAATACTTGAGTTGCACACATGTCCACATTCTATCACAGCCCATTCATACTTTAAAAATAAGATATTTATGTACAAAAACATTCACTATAATAAGTAAATTGTAATGTCAAGTAACGAATAACCAAGCTCAGCTGTTATACTTTCAGTTATCTTTGTATGCAGTGTAAAAAAGCATATCTGTAACATGTTATACACTTTTGAAGTGACGGTGTAAACACAATGAACATAGGAGACAACATACAAGAAGTACCAGTATGCAGACTTTTTACAATTCTTCTGCCTCTGTAAGTGCAATTTGTCACAAATTCATGTTCTTTAACTTCAATAGTGCCTCCTCTCACAAGCAATCATTATCATCATCTTGAGAAGCAACATAACCTACACGGTGCTTGCTTTGCTGCTGTCAAAAGGCGTGTGTGCTCTTCACTAAAAATAGCTACGTAATTAAACAGTTCTGCACCTGAAGAAGTTGGTGTCAAACATCGAAACATATGGTGGCTAAACAATACGTGACTGAGGCAGAAGACTGTTTTATTTGTATTATGAGTGCATGTTAGCATACATATGATCATATATGCACGACACTTAATACTGACCACGTTGTCGAAGCTGGCCATTAGTAATGAATTAAATATTTTATTCAAATAACAGATAGCCTCAGCGGAACCATGACATTTTAAACAATAGTTTCTTCTTAAAGTGAAAGTATTGTTTGCTGTCTAAATATACACCGTTTCCATTAAGTAGCAGAAATGTACGCCGCATAAAAGTATACTCCTTCAACTTCAAATTTTTCTCCATTTCGGTCACAAATGCTACCTGCTCTGTCAATCTCATTCTAGTTCACCGACACTTGTCACTTTGCTCCGAAATATTTAGTACGCTTTATCGGAATCAAATACCACTATACTGGTACTCATGTTTATTTCGGGGATTAATTTTACCAGCAAATCGAATTTATTCGTTGACATAACCGGGAAATTATAGCTTAACAAAAACTAGGCGACAACGAGTGCATCACCCGTTAACAATTCATTAAATAATTTCAATATCCTGTTATGACACTAATTAAGCAATATTGTGAAAATCATTTCGTAATGTATTGATTATTTGCTTTATACGAAAGAGTCAGTTCAAACCTCGTTGCTCCAGAGGTATGATTTAGTACGAGTGGCTACAGGGTGAGGTAAACGATGTTTTTTGCTGACCTTTTCCTCCGTTTCGTCGTAATAATGAAAAATAATAAAGACAGAGTGGTATATGTTAACATAACAGCTTGTTACGCGTTGACAGAAGAACCGGGATAGAAAATGCGGTCATATACTTTAAGTTCACGACGCCCTGCGGCTGGCTGTTCCTGGCTGACTGTAAATTAATCTCTATGTGCTTGCCTGAACTGTGCCTGCGCCTATATATAAGGTCAGACCAGGGGTTTCATCTGGTATACGGAACTGGAAGCCATGAAGTAGTGGTGACACGATGCGGCTTTCCCCGAATGTGTGGACATTGGAAAAAGGGAGAGAAGCGCTGGGAGGGAGGGTGAGGACAGAGGGTTTGGGGCATGAAGTAAACCAGAACTAACGACGGTAGTTAGCGCCTCAGGCTTCCACTCGCACCTGCTACTGCTTCTTCTGCTCTGCCGGGACGGGTATTTCGGACTTCTCTTGGTTCTCTTCCGTTACTGCATCAAATTAAATTCGTCTTGTGAAGTAACACCCAGTGGAAAGAGTTCGCCAATGGTGTGGTGAAACATACTGAACAGGAAAAAGAGAAAGCAGAGTTTGTATGTCGTAATATGCAGGGTGATAAGGCTAAGAACGGCCACATACAATATTTACAGAACTAGTAATCGAGGTGCGTCTTCCGCTAAGTTATAACGTACGGCGTCACCAGTTGTCTGACTCACGCAAGTAATTTTTGACTTTTATGGTTGCCGAATTGAAACACCGACTTCAATGGGTAATTTTTCTTCAAATGTAACTGTATATGTTTTCAGAAGCATTGGAGAGAGCGTTCGAAGATGATTTCAACGAGATAACATTAGTAAAACTTCGTCAAATGGTAACAAGATAACAACACAGCATACAATTTTTTTCCGTCAGCAGGAATAATCCCATAAACGTCTTCCATAATCTACCAAATGTGTATAACGGTATGTCTCATATAATGTCCGTCTTATTATTATTACTGTTATTTCCATACCAAGTGCTCAAAATGTTAACTCGAGCACAGATTGATGCTTTAGGTGATTCTGGGCAGACAGTACTGTGCATTGAATTTAATCTGGATATAGCATACTGCAGAACAGTCCAGTTTTATATGGGATTTCATGTCTCTGGCTATTTTTAATATTTCCACAGTTAAAATTCCTGAGATATTAAGTCTGGTGACCGTGTAGGCCATTTTATGTTTACCAAACGACCAAATCAACGACCTCCAAGGTCCTGTTAATGTCAGTGTTTATCTGTGTAGAATGTTTGGGGCATCTGTCATATTGGCACCATACATATCCAGTGGGATGTCTTTCAAAAATTGGCAGCATATCCGTTAGGAACTGTACACTGATCAGCCAGAACATAATGACCACCAGGTAATAAAATTCTTCTGGGCTGTTGACCACATTGTCAGTATCTAAAATTGTACGACGTTTCGGCCTCTACTGCAAACGGCCTTCCTCAGGGCTTTGTGCTGACATCACTGCTGAATGACAGAGACTTTAGGTCTTTTACAGTAACGGAGGAAGCTGTTTACGTAATTTGATAAGGTGCTTGACGAAGTCGGGGAGTGGTGTTAAGCATTTTTGTTTTTTCTTTTTGTCCTTGTATTATTCCTTGTGATTGGTGGATAAAGACGTGGTTGACTGGTGTTTACATTATTTCTTGCCATTCGTGGAAACAGGCGAAATAGAAACGGGCAGTAGCTGTGACGCAGTGCTGCTTACTTGTTGCCAGGTGCGGGCTACGGCGTCCCGCCCTGTGTGATTTGCTTTGCGCGCCCTGTCCTCTTGTAGCGTTGTCACTGCTAGCAGCCAGGACGCCGGAAGCCTATACCCGTACTGTCTATTCATGGTGTCAGGTCGTTTGACTACTTCTATCACCTCTATTATTTTCCTGCTCAATGCAAATTCCTGTTTCGCCAATACAAGGATTTCACGAAATATTATCTCTTTATTGCACTCATCCTCGTGTTCCGCCACCGCTCTGCAGTTCGTGTGCTGATCGGGCACCCCGTTTCGCCTACATACACTAGTCCACATCTGCAACCGATTCCGTAGCTTCCTGCTGTATTTAGCTTGTCGACCGCATCTTTTGTTGAGCCTAGAACGTCTTTTATTTTGTTATTGCTCCGAAAGATTGGCTTGAAGCCGACTCGGCGGAGAATTTTGCTAACACGTTCATTTTCCCCTTGTACACGTGGTAACTGGCTATGCTGCCTGCTTCCTTATGCTGTTCCCGATTGCCTTCATCCTTCGTCGTCATAGTTTTACCTATCATATTGTTGCCACAACCATTGGCTCCACAGATGGATCCGAGGTTTCGTAGCTCCGCCTTCAGGTTCGTCAACGCTGTTCCTGTCGGCCCTCCTGTTTAAAGCTTGAAGGGCGACTTCTTCTGCGTAGGATGATGGAGGAGGCGTAGAGGGGCCTGTCCGTGCTGGTGGCTTATACTCTGTGGCCAAGTTTACCATCAGGTAAGTAACTTTCATTTTACTGCACTGTTGACTGAGATGACCACATAGAAAGGAAGAACTAAAGAAGTTCCACCAACATAATATGTGGTGTTTACCCACGGTCACCTGTTGGTATCTCTTCAAGGAGTCAGGCATTTTACATGCACCTTCACGACACACACATATTCGATAGTGAAATTCGTCATGAATAATGCACAATTTGAGGACAACAGTAATGTGCATACCTACAATACTAGAGAAAAATGACCTTTATTACCTATTACTAAATGTCAATAGCTCTTGAACAATAACTTAATATGTCTGATAGGTAGCAAAGCAAGTTATAAATCTAACTTAACGATCATGCGTTCTGGACAATGTCTTCCATTCTATAGAGGAGGAGGGGATTAGTGTTTAACGTCCCGTCGACAACGAGGTCATTAGAGACGGAGCGCAAGCTCGGGTGAGGGAAGGATGGGGAACGAAATCGGCCGTGCCCTTTCAAAGGAACCATCCCGGCATTTGCCTGAAGCGATTTAGGGAAATCACGGAAAACCTAAATCAGGATGGCCGGAGACGGGATTGAACCGTCGTCCTCCCGAATGCGATCCATTCTATAGACATATTTTATTTAGAAACTGATAGCCTCTAAAAAAACTAGTTTTAAGAGTAGTTGCATGAGTAGGATTGAAAAACAATATGCGAAAATGATTTATGGAACATGCAACTAACTAACGGAATAACGAACTGTAGTATTTGCGAGACACTCCCTTCGCTGTCCGCACTCGCACACTCAGCCTGTTCTAGAAGTGACTTTGGGTGGACTGTGATCGCTATTAAAATGTCAGTTACATATCTCTCATCAGTTGTTGTTATTTCTTGATGGTGCATTTTTTTGGTCGTGCGGTAGCGTTCTCGCTTCCCGCGCCCGGGTTCCCGGGTTCGATTCCCGGCGGGGCCAGGGATTTTCTCTGCCTCGTGATGACTGGGTGTTGTGTGATGTCCTTAGGTTAGTTAGGTTTAAGTAGTTCTGAGTTCTAGGGGACTGATGACCATAGATGTTAAGTCCTATAGTGCTCAGAGCCATTTGAACCATTTTTACAAACTTTGGGACGGTTTCCTTACACCAATATAAGAGGAAAAAGGTCATATAAACATATGTACCAAAATCCTTCGTTTTCGAGTTATTAATGAAAGTTCTCGTTCAACTGCTTTCCAAATACAATCCACAACTTCACTAGCTATGCAACCGTTTGGCTCGTTGTTTATAGATGCGTTATGCTGCCATGCAGACTTGTTTACATTCGTCTTCCGTCTCTCTTCAGTGTATCCATTGTGTACATGTACCACAAAGAGTATGTCAACAAAAAGGGCTCTGTCCAAACATGGCAGGATGTTTATTTTTTGAGTAGGTAGACGTGATTTTTATGTAAGCCCACGGGAATTTAATGGACTGAGGCCGCACAGCTGTATCAGACGATATTTAGAGACAAGGACCGCATCTCGTACAAATAATTGAAAGCCAATCAAACTTGTAAGGAATACAAATATGTGAGGGTTATCCAGAAAGTAAGTTCTGATCGGTAGCGAAATGGAAATTACAGTGAAAACCAGAAACGTTGTATTTTTAACAGTTAGGTACGCCTTCCAACTACTTCTCTACATTGTCACCGCTCCAACTTTGTGTTCTGTCGTAGTGTTGTATCAACTTTCCAATATCCTCGTCTTAGAAAGCAGCTGCCTGTGTTTTCGGCCAGTTATATGCACTGGTCTGCAGCTCGCTGTCTGTGGAAAAATTTTGTCTTCATAGCCAGTGGTTCTTGTGAGGAGATATGAGACTCGGGGGAAGCCAATTACGGACTGTATTGTGGGCGATCAAACAATTCTCATCGGAAACGCTGCAGGAGCGTCGTCGTTGCCCCTGCTGTGTGCAGACGAGAATTGGCATGAAGAAGGAACTGTTCGACAGCTGTGTTATGTGGGCTACATGACACAGGCGAAATCTCTAACCAGGCCCTCATACCTGGCGGGAGACACTATTCCCTACCCATCTTTGCGTGCTCACTGTCCACTCAAAACTGAAAAGAGCGACGCGACGGGATCTACGGGCATACTAGAGACACTGCCCAACACATTTGTGCAAAGCTTTACCGGATTTTCCCAGTGGTTTCCATTTCGTGACCGATCGGAACTTACTTTCTGGTTTTAAATTTGACTTATTTTCAAAATAAGAGGAAATTTGTATCTCAGTGCGAAATTTGGAGTGCAGAGTACATGAAATGCACCATGGGTTCTGTTAAAACTTTGAGGCTGGATAAACATGGAGTAGCCGACCGAGACAGACCCAGCAACAGGCAAGTAACCGCATTTGTCATTTACGAGTTCCTAAATTTTACTATACCATTTGTGTGCTTTAATAGTTCAGTTTCTTGAGTTTCTGCGTCTAAATTTATATCTAATACCCACAGTTGTCACGTATTTCGTTTGTGTCGGAAAGTAAACCGATTTTGTGAAATATTACAAGTTGCAAATCAGGGTCAAATTAGTTTCACCCGAGTCCTTCGGTAGTTAGGTTTTTGAATATCTGCGTATTACTAGACACAGTTTGTACGTTTCGTCAGGTTCTACAGTAGAGTTGCGCAGCACGTGCCGATAGTCCGTTTATCTGCATAGTTTAGTTTTCCACGGTCTTCAATATGGACAGGGACTGTGATTGTTGTGTGCGGATGCGAGCCGAGATGGTGACACCTCGCTCTCAGCTTCAGGCTGTGATGGCTTCGGTTACACAGCTTGAGGCTGCAGTGGATGGGCACCACTGATGTGGGCCGGCCGTGGGGATCCAACGGACGTCCAGCGCGTCAGAATCCTCCGATCGGTCCTCACCGGTGGCCAACCCAGTTACTGCTCGCTCTGAGACTGACCCCTCACCTGTGGTCGAGTGGGAGGTCGCCCCAGGGAGAAGCAGGCGGCGAGAGACTTCCCAGGGGGCCGCACGTAAGGCCGCCCCGGTTTGTCTGACAAAGAGGTTCCAGGTGCTGTCTGTGGCTGACACTGTCGCTGAGCCAGATGCTGTCGTCTGTCCTGTTTCAGAGGAAACCACTAAGCCTGTAAGATCTGGGCAATCGCAGAGGGTGGGATTATTGGTAGTTGGGAGCTCCAACTTTAGGCGCGTTATGGGGCTCTTTAGGGACTTGGCTGACAAGGAGGGTAAATAATCCAATGTGCACTCCGTGTGCATACCGGGTGGAGTCATTCCAGATGTGAAAAGGGTCCTTCCAGATGCCATGAAGAGCACAGGGTGCAGCCAACTGCAGGTGGTGGCTCACAACGGTACCAATATGTGTGTCACTTAGGATCAGAAGAGATTCTCTCTGGTTTCGAGCGGCTAACAGAAATGCTAAAGGCTGCCAGTCCTGCTTGCAAGATGAAAGCACAGCTGACCATAGCATAGTCGACAGGACCGATTGCGGACCTCTGGTACAGAGCCGAGTGGAGGGTCTAAATTAGAGGCTCAGACGGTTCTGCGACCGTGTAGGCTGCAGATTCCTCGACTTGCGCCAAAAGGCGGTTGGGTTTCGGGCTCGGCTGAATAGGTCAGGTGTCCGCTATACGCAGGAGAAGCTAAGTGGGTAGCAGGGGCTGTGTGGCGTGGACTGAGCGGTTTTTGGGTTAGTGGGTCGCGGGAAAACACAAGAAGGGCTTCAGTCACAAAGGGTGCAGGCTGAACACAGGAAAAACGTAGATACAGGAACCATTGGCTTAACAGTTGTAAATTGTCATTGCTCTGTTGGGAAAGTACTAGAGCTACAAGCGCTAATAGAAAGCACTGATTCTCAAATAGTTCTAGGCACTGAAAGCTGGCTAAAGCTAGATATAAGCTAAGCCGAAATATTTGACAATAGTTGGTGTGACTTTAATTTACCCTCTATATGTTGGTGAAAATACATGTTTAATTCCGGAGGTACGCGTAAAACATCATCCGAAATTGTGCTAAACACATTCTCTGAAAATTATTTCGAGCAGTTAGTTCATGGGCCCACGCGAATAGTAAACGGTTGTGAAAACACACTTGCTCTCTTAGCAACAAATAATCCTGAGTTAATAGCGAGCATCAAAACTGATTCAGGGATTAGTGAACAGAGGGCTGTCGTAGCAAGACTGAATACTGTAATCCCCAAATCCTCGAAATATAAGCGAAAAATATACCTATTCGAAACAGCAGATAAAAATTCACTTGACACCTTCCTGAGAGACAATCTCCACTCATTCCAAATTAATAATATAAGTGTAGACCAGATGTGGCTTGAATTCAAAGAAATAGTATCGGCAGCAATTGAGAGATTTATACCAAATAAATTAACAAACGACGGAGCTGATCCGCCTTGGTACACAAAACGGGTTAGAACACTGTTGCTGAAACAACGAAACAAACATGCCAAATTTAAACAGACGCAAAATCTCCAAGATTGGCGATCTTTTGCAGAAGCTGGAAATTTAGCGCGAACTTCAATGCGAGATGCTTAAAACAGTTTCCACAACCCGGCAGAAAATCCAAAGAGATTCTGGTCGTATGTGAAGTATGCTAGCGCCAAGAAACAATCAATGTCCTCTCTGCACGATAGCAATGGAGGTACTATCGAAGACATTGCTACCAAAGCAGAGTTACCAAACGCAGCCTTCCGAAATGCCTTCACAAAAGAAGACGAAGTAAATATTCGAGAATTCAAATCGAGAACAGCTGCCAACATGAATAACGTAGAAGTAAATTTCCTCGGGTAGTGAAGCAACGTAAATCACTTAATAAAAGCAAGTCTTCTGGTCCAGACTATATACCAATTTAGGTTTCTTTCGGAGTATGCTGATGCATTTGCGCCATACTTAACAATTATATTCAACCGTTCTCTCGACGAAAAATCTGTACCCAAAGACTGGAAAGTTGCACAGGTCACACCAATATTCAAGAAAGGTAGTAGGAGTAATCCACTAAATTACAGGCCCATACCGTTAACGTCGATATGCAGCAGGATTTTAGAACATATATTGTGTTAGAACATTATGACTTACCTCGAAGAAAACGGTCTATTGACACACAGTCAACATGGGTTTAGAAAACATCGTTCTTGCGAAACACAACTAGCTATCTTTATTCACATGAAGTGCCGTGTGGTATTGACAAGGGATTTCAGATCGATTCCTTATTTATGGATTTCCGGAAGGCTTTTGACACTGTACCACACAAGCGGCTCGTAGTGAAATTGCTTGCTTATGGAATATCGTCTCAGTTATGTGAATGGATTTGTGATTTCCTGTCAGAGGTCACAGTTCGTAGTAATTGACTGAAAGTCATCGAGAAAAACAAGTGATTTCTGGCGTTCCCCAAGGTAGGGTTATAGGCTCTTTGCTGTTCCTTATCTAAGTAAACGATTTGGGAGACAATCTGAGCAACCGTCTTCGGTTGTTTGCAGATGACGCTGTCGTTTATCGACTAATAAAGTCATCAGAAGATCAAAACAAACTGAAAAACCATTTAGAAGAAATATCGGAATGACCTTAAATAAGGAAAAGTGTGAGGTCATCCACATGAGTCATAAAGGAACTCGTTAAACTACGGTTACACGATAAATCAGTCTAATCTAAAGGCCGTAAATTCAACTAAATATCTAGATATTACAATTACGATCTACTTAAATTGGAAGGAACACGTAGAAAATGTTGTGCGATAGGCTAACCAAAGACAGCGTTTTTCTGGCAGGACACTTAGAAAATGTAATAAATGTACTAAGAAGACTGCCTACACTACGCTTGGCCGTCGAACATTTTCTGTATCCAGAAAGGCCCATACAGGACCTGCAACATGCGGTCGTGCATTATCGTGCTGAAATGTAGGGTGTCGCAGGGATCGAATGAAGGGTAGAGCCACGGGTCGTAACACATCTGAAATGTAACGTCCACTGTTCAAAATGCCGTCAATCCGAACAAGAGGTGATCGAGTCGTGTAACCAATTGCACCCCCATACCATCACGCCGGGAGATACCCCAGTATGGCGATGACGAATACACGCTTCCAATGTGCGTTCACCGCGATGTCGCCAAACATGGATGCGACCATCATGATGCTGTAAACAGAACCTGGATTCATCCGAAAAAATGACGTTTTGCCATTCGCGCACCCAGGTTCGTCGTTGAGTACACCACCGCAGGCGCTCCTGTCTGTGATGCCGCGTCAAGGGTAACCGCAGCCATGGTCTCCGAGCTGATAGTCCATGCTGCTGCAAACGTCGTCGAACTGTTCGTGCAGATGGTTGTTGTCTTGCAAACGTCCCCATCTGTTTACTCAGGGGTCGAGACGTGGCTGCACGATCCGTTACAGCCATGCGGATAAAATGTCTGTCATCTCGACTGCTAGTGATACGATGCCGTTGGGATCCAGCACGGCGATCTGTATAACCCTCCTGAACCCACCGATTCCATATTCTGCTAACAGTCATTGGATCTCGACCAACGCGAGCAGCAATGTAGCGATACAGTAAACCGCAATCGCGATAGGCTACAATCCGACCTTTATCAAAGTAGAAAAAGTGATGGTACGCATTTCTCCTCCTTACACGAGGCATCACAACAACGTTTCACCAGGCAACGCCGGTCAACTGCTGTTTGTGTATGAGAAATCGGTTGGAAACTTTCCTCGTTTCAGCACGTTGTAGGTGTCGCCACCGGCGCCAACTTTGTGTGAATGCTCTGAAAAGCTACTCATTTGCATATCACAGCATCTTCTTCTGTCGGTTAAATTTCGCGCCTGTAGCATGTCATCTTCGTTGTGTAGCAGTTTTAATGGCCAGTAGTGCAGTTATTGATGTCAACAGGGTGCATGTTGGTGAGTATGGTAGTCATTGTAAGTCCCCTCAACTATCAAAGTAGTTGTTGGGCAACAATTCTCGCTGCGAAGTCGTGATAGATCTCCAAACAAATTTCTGAGTTATATCGATCCTACGACAGCTTGCAGTATCACTTAATGTTAAGTCGGAGTGAGGTTGGATATTCAGTCGATATCCATCAAGTTGATACTGCTACTAGGGCTTAACTAAAGAAAAACGTTTCATGCGTGAACTATTATTGCTACCGTGTAACTGAGTGCAAGAACTATTTTTATTTTTACACAGATACGGCATGCTACTTAATCAGTATTTAGTTGATCAATGTACTCAATTTGAATCAAGGAGTTTGCCATTTATACGGTTCAGTCTATAGGAAATTGCTCGCTGAAAACTATCTTCACTTGTAGGATGCCTTGTATTCAAATGAACATAGGAATAATAATGGACATCCGGTAATACTGTCGTCAACATTTAGTGGAGTATCAAAGTAACTACACGAAAAGGCACAAGACGCGACTGTAAAAAATTATGGAAAACCCCATCTTATCGTTACGATGACCGGAAATTCGAAGTGATCAGAGATTAAAAATAACACATATCATAATGCAGCATCCCAAGATAGGTGCCTCACAGTTAATTTAGTGTTTCAGTTAAAAATGCGAAAACTATTATTTATCTTAAATAAAGAACATATCTTTGATCCTTCGCGCTATCACATGTACACTAGCCCAGTACTTTATGACTCTATGGTAAGACACATGGTTCACGTGCAGGAAAGAAGGAAAATGCTCAAAAAATTTCCTAAATTCTTTCAGTTATACATCAGCTAGTGATGACGAATACCCAAAATGCCTCCTGAGGAAGCTGGACCACAGGCTACCATCATAAAGTGTGAACTGGGCGATAGATTAGTAGTGACGTGTAACAACTTTTACACAAATTATGACGCGCACGTAAATGTGGAACTTGGTAGTTCTGTAAAATCGATAAAATATGTCACAAAATACATCAACAAAACCAGTGATCAAGTTAAGTTTTCCTTGCAGTCGGCAAATGAAGTAAGGCAGCTGCATTTGTAGTTCAGAGACAGTCTCGTGCATTCTATCATTTAACGTACACGAACGAGCAGCAGCTATTATGCACCTTGCTGTTCATTACGTAAATTGCCGGAAAGTGTAGTCTACATGACCCAAAACAATATAAACAATGTAAACAATCTCCATGACACAATGTTAATGGAATTTTTGAAGTTATGTGTGGATGATGACTCTGCGAAAACTCTGATTCACGACAAAATCACAAGCTTACACGTGGAATCAAGTTACTAACAAATTCTATCGATGGTAACAGAGGAACTGTAGCTGAAGGTCATACTGACATTAGAAAGACTCATGATGTTGGCAGGGTATACGCTGTTCACCCTAACAGCAGTGAATGCATTCACTCGAGAAAGTTACTCCACGTTTTTAAAGGACCTAGTTATTTGCATGCCCACACAGTGTGCAAGGTGCAACTTATGATAGCCTTCAAGGAGCGCGCAAAGCTGTGCGCCTACTAGAAGACGATTCTCAGTGGCAAAATACGCTATGCAAAGTTGCAATAAGCTGTAAAGCGAAATTTCTCATTTACTTTTACCACCGTATTGTTTTACGCAAATTACTGACCTTTGGCAAAATCGCCGTGAAAGCGTAGCTAACGTCATACTGCACCGTAAACGACAAGAATTGTCATCTGATGGTATAGATTACGACCACAATGTATTTGATAAAGCTTTACTTGAATTCAATAAAGAGGTTCAGTCTCTATCAACCAAATCAGTAACAGATTTCGTACTTTTATTTACCAACGAATTCAGATATACATCAACCAACATGGAGTATTTGCGAAAACAAATTACGATCATTCCCGTCTTTTACACGCCGTTCAAAATGGTTGTCCTTTGAATCACGAGCGGAAAAAGTGTTTACGACTTGCTAATGTCACCAATCAACAACGGAAGAAAATGTTTTTGTCTAGATGCGCCTTGAGGCATTGGCAAGATATTTGTAATTAATGTAACACCGTGCTAGAAAAGTCAGATCTTGCGGAAAAATCTGCCTCACTGTGGCTTCGCCTGTCACTGCTGCCACACTTTTAGCTGACGGCCGAACTGCACGTTATTTATTCAAACTTCCCGTGAAATTTTATGACGATGATACGTACAGCGTTTGTAATGTTTCTAAGCAGAGCAGTGCTCGTAAATTCATACAGGATTGTGACGTGATTGTTTGGGATAAAGTTTCAATGTCCCAAAAAACATCCGTTGAAGCGTTACACATAGCAATGTGAGATTTAATTAACAATCGTAGCCCTATGGACGGCTACTAGTAATAGCAAGAGGAACGTGAGCAGACGAAGTTCTGCCATCTTTGAAACGTTCATATTCAAGACCGCATGTAATAAAAGTGGAACTTAAAACTAATAGGGGAGTTCTATCTTATCGATAATATACATGTTACTAATAACTTACTCAAAATAGGAACTGGCGAATTCCAAGCAATAAACGGTAAAAGAATATTAATACTCTATTTCGGTAACAAATGTATACCCAGATGTTCACAATATGTGAACTCGACACTTGATTGGTTTCAGAAAAGGGCTACATTATCAACTGTAAATGAATAATTCATTACAGAAAATGACTAGATTACGTACAATTTTGAGGCCCCATCACAAGTTCATAGCTCTATTGACACAGTCTTATATGGAGGGGAAACAATACATAATCCTGCTGAATGTTTAAGTTCATTGATGCCGCCTGGAATCCCACCGCATACATTAATACTAAAAGTAGGCGCACTTAGTATTTCGTTGAGATATGTAAACCCACCCCTACTTTGCAATGGAACAACACTCCGAATAATCAACATTTTTTGATCGTCTGCTCATACTAACTGGTTGTAGAACTAGACCAACTGGTTTGACACCAAGAATATCAACGCTAACCACAGAACTACTTTCCGGCTTCAAACCGCTGCAGTTTCCCATTTAACTCCCCTTTTGTGTGGCAGTCATCAAAGCTCAGGGCCAAAATGTTAGCAGGATTGACCTAAGCGTGCAATGTTTCTCAAAAGGCCGGTTGTACGCGGCCCTGTCACGCGTGACATCAAAACATTATATGTTCATTTTTACACCTAATCCTGAATAGATTATCAATTCAGTATGCAAAGAAATGATTATCAATTCAGTATCCAAAGAAATATTTTAAGTATTTACTGGAGCACAGTTTAAAAATAAATTAAAAAATTTAAGGCCTTCTTACGGAGTCTAAATGCAACACATTTCGTCCTACTATCAACTTAGATATGACCACCACTATAATTTGGAATTAATATTAAGTTACTTAACGTTGTTCTCTGATTTTTAATCATAATTCTGAGCAGCGGCAAGCCTCCTACCGTCGTTGTCTGATTCTTTATTAATTCTACGCAGTGACCGCAAATAAAATTACTACTACTCCACACAAATCGTGCGGTAGATCATATTTAGTGCTGCCCATGCGAAACGGGGCAGGTCGTTAATATTAAACACGCTGCCTGACAAAAAACGTGAGGGACCCATAAGGCACTGTAGGATGTCAGTATAGCATCGTATGCATGCACACCATCAGAGGAAGTGTAAATGATCAGAGTTGTAATTCCCTGTGACAGGGAGAACCGTCGTCGGACTGTGTTAGTCCTGTTCATGTTTAGTGTTGTTACCGGGCCTTCTAGGGTAAACAAAGGGCATGAACAGTGTCACATGTTGAGTGATCACTGCGAAGGACCGGAGTTGCCGCGTATCGTGTGAGACAGCGTTATCAGGATCTGGGCCCCAATGTGGGTCTCAATTGGACCAACTGGTCGAATCATGCAATATCCAGACTTGTAGAACATTCTGATGTGACAGTGGCCCAAAGCTGTACTGCACAGGAATGTGAAAGCAGGCATACTCATCAACAAGATTCTGATCGATCACGTCTGATCACCATAATGGAATATCGTCGTATTGTGCACCAAGCACATCGTAACCTCTACATATTGGCACCTACCATTTGAGAACATGTAATGGACTTCCTGTAACACTCTGTGTAACCCTGAAACATTGGTCAGAGACTATCGCCAACTGAACTAGGCATACTGTCCCAATATTAGGCTACCATTAAAACCATAATACAAACGGTTCCTTTTGGAGTGGAGCTATGACTGGGAAACATGGACTGCTATTGTGCTCAGCGATGAATTTATGATCTGCCTCTGATGACCATTGTTGGCAAGTAGGAAAGTGATCTGGGGTGAGCCTCATGCTTCCGATGTTTTGGAGAGGCACGGCATTGTTACTCCTAGCATCATGGTGCCTGGAGTTATCGGATATTACTTCAGGCGATGGCTGGTAGTGACTGAGGGAATTCTTTGTCCTCTTTTGCTACGTCTCGTTCGATAGTATCGTGGTGCCATTTTTCAAATGGATAATGATCCTCCACACATGCCTTATATCTCCATGAACTATCTGCGTAATGTTGGGGTAACTCTATGGTCAGCAAGATTCACAGATCTGTCCCTGATATGTGTGAGACTGCATTTCAGTGTCAGTATCCAGCATGTCAAGGACCATTTGGGAGATTTCTCGGACTGCTTGCCTCAGGAGAGGATACAATGGTTTTATGACACCTTCTCAACCGAATCCGTGTATGCATCAAGATCAGAGCTGGTATAAGGGATACTGATAAGGGACCCATTCTATTTCGTTTCCTCCTCCCTTCTGTAAACACAGAGGTGATAAAAGTTATGGGACAGCGATATGAACATATATAGATGGCAGTAGTCTAGCATGAACTAGGAACAAAAGGGCAGTGCATTGGCGGAATTTTCATTTTTGGCCTCAGGTGATTCATGTGAAAAGGTTTCCGACGTGATTATGCTCGCGCGACGGAAATTAATACATTTGATTGCGGAATGTTAGTTACAGCCAGACATTTGAGTTATTCCATTTCGGAAATCGTTAGGTAATTCAATATTCAAAGATCCACAGTGTCAAGAGCATGCCAAGAATACCAAATTTCAGGCTTTACCTCTCACCACAGACAAAACTGTCGGATGATCTTTTTTTAACGACCGAGGGCAGCGGCGTTTCTGTAGATTTGTCATTGCTATCACACAAGCAACGCTGCATGAAATAACCCCATAAATCAATGTGCGACCAACACCGAACGTATCTGCTAGGACAACGCGGCGAAATTTGGTGTTAATGGACTATGGCAGCAGACGACCAACGCAAGTGTATTTGGTAAAGGCACAACGTAGCTTGCAACACCTCTTCTGGGCTCCTGACCACGTCGGTTGGACCCTAGATGACTGGAAAACCGTGGCCTGGCCAGGTGAGTCCTGATTTCAGTTGGTAAGGGCTGATGGTAGGATTCGAGTGTGGTGCACACCCCATGAAGCCACAGATCCAATTTGTGAACATGGCACTGTGAAAGCTGGTGGTGGTCCCATAATCGTGTGGGCTGTGTTTACAGCGAATGGACTGGGTCCTCTAGTCCAACTGAACCGATCACTGGCTGGAAATGGTTATGTTCGGCTACTTGGAGACATTTTCAGTCATTCATGGACTTCCTGTTCCCAAAAAATGATGGATTTTTTGTGGGTGGTAATGCGCTGTGTTACCAGACCACAATTGTTCACGACTGGTTTGAAGAACATTCTGGACGATTCGAGCGAGTGATTTGGCCACCCATCGGACATTTATAGGACATAATCGAGAGGTCTGTTCATGTGCGAAATCCTCCACTGGCAGCACTTTCGCATTTGTGGCGGCTAAGAGGCAGCATGGTTCAATGTTTCTGCAGGGAACTTCCAACGAATTGTCGAGCCTATGAGACGTCGAGTTACTGCACTTCACCAGGCAAAAGGACGTCTGACACTATATTAGGAGGTATCCCATGATTTTTCGCACTTCAGTGTATTTCACCTTTTTGCCAGGCAGTGTAAAAGGTCGTTGGATGCAAATATTACTATGAAATAAAGAGGGTGATAGGCTACATGAGATCAGTCAGAAGATTGATATCCCAAAAAGAAACTCTTGTTAAGTGAGCCCTACTGTACAGGTCGTTCGTCCAGCTGCTGATGCCACAGTGTCCAGATCGCGAGCCAGCCACAGTGTTGGGGGTGGCCGTGGCACGACTCTGGCCAGCGGCGCACCTCGGTTCAGGCCAGGCTGACCCCAACGGCAGCCAGGGCGCGCTAATAGTGGGGCCATCCGTCTGGCCGGCCGCGTTTATCTCCGGCGCTGAGGAAGCGGCCCACCCCAGTCGGTCCCGGGGATTTATGGCGGAGCGCGCCGCGGCTCCTTGCTGCTGCTCTCCAAATCCTATTACCTGCTGATGGCGATCTCCGGCCGTGTGTCACGGCACAGTGCCGCACTCTGATTCCAGCTGCCTTCCCACTTCGCGAGACCAGCTACGAGACGTGGGCAAGAGTTCATCGCTTTGCTGAGTGACAGGACACTCAGTCATTAAAATTTTAACTCTAGTAGAGACAACCAATTACGGTTTTCACCTGTCATATACCGGTCGGTATCGATCACTTCACTAGTAAAACAATAACCTCAAACTAAACTATTTGTACATAAATATCATATTTGCGAATTGAAACACAACTACACTCCTGGAAATTGAAATAAGAACACCGTGAATTCATTGTCCCAGGAAGGGGAAACTTTATTGACACATTCCTGGGGTCAGATACATCACATGATCACACTGACAGAACCACAGGCACATAGATACAGGCAACAGAGCACGCACAATGTCGGCACTAGTACAGTGTATATCCACCTTTCGCAGCAATGCAGGCTGCTATTCTCCCATGGAGACGATCGTAGAGATGCTGGATGTAGTCCTGTGGAACGGCTTGCCATGTCATTTCCACCTGGCGCCTCAGTTGGACCAGCGTTCGTGCTGGACGTGCAGACCGCGTGAGACGACGCTACATCCAGTCCCAAACATGCTCAATGGGGGACAGATCCGGAGATCTTGCTGGCCAGGGTAGTTGACTTACACCTTCTAGAGCACGTTGGGTGGCACGGGATACATGCGGACGTGCATTGTCCTGTTGGAACAGCAAGTTCCCTTGCCGGTCTAGGAATGGTAGAACGATGGGTTCGATGACGGTTTGGATGTACCGTGCACTATTCAGTGTCCCCTCGACGATCACCAGTGGTGTACGGCCAGTGTAGGAGATCGCTCCCCACACCATGATGCCGGGTGTTGGCCCTGTGTGCCTCGGTCGTATGCAGTCCTGATTGTGGCGCTCACCTGCACGGCGCCAAACACGCATACGACCATCATTGGCACCAAGGCAGAAGCGACTCTCATCGCTGAAGACGACACGTCTCCATTCGTCCCTCCATTCACGCCTGTCGCGACACCACTGGAGGCGGGCTGCACGATGTTGGGGCGTGAGCGGAAGACGGTCTAACGGTATGCGGGACCGTAGCCCAGCTTCATGGAGACGGTTGCGAATGGTCCTCGCCGATACCCCAGGAGCAACAGTGTCCCTAATTTGCTGGGAAGTGGCGGTGCGGTCCCCTACGGCACTGCGTAGGATCCTACGGTCTTGGCGTGCATCCGTGCGTCGCTGCGGTCCGGTCCCAGGTCGACGGGCACGTGCACCTTCCGCCGACCACTGGCGACAACATCGATGTACTGTGGAGACCTCACGCCCCACGTGTTGAGCAATTCGGCGGTACGTCCACCCGGCCTCCCGCATGCCCACTATACGCCCTCGCTCAAAGTCCGTAAACTGCACATACGGTTCACGTCCACGCTGTCGCGGCATGCTACCAGTGTTAAAGACTGCGATGGAGCTCCGTATGCCACGGCAAACTGGCTGACACTGACGGCGGCGGTGCACAAATGCTGCGCAGCTAGCGCCATTCGACGGCCAACACCGCTGTTCCTGGTGTGACAGCTGTGCCGTGCGTGTGATCATTGCTTGTACAGCCCTCTCGCAGTGTCCGGAGCAAGTATGGTGGGTCTGACACACCGGTGTCAATGTGTTCTTTTTTCCATTTCCAGGAGTGTATATAAATTTTATAAGGACATTTACAATATTTCCACAAAAATTTTGTTATTTTGACGTAAATAATATGTATGAGTCAACTTAAATACTCGACTTGGTGTTTTCCCGGCGTATTTCTAACGTAGAATTTTTAGGTATTCACCCACATCACACAGCAATTCGTCCACAATATTTCAGCAAACAAACTCTTTACTATAGTCATGTGGTCCCTGATGACTATAGCTCCTGTCTTGCACATGATAGAGACAGATGTATCCCCAACTGTTGGTGGAGTCCAGGTGTCCAGCCACATCTCCAAGACTGGAATGGATGAAGATGGTGAATAGACCTGATGCATGGGAGTCCTGACGTTTCCCCTCTGATAACGATGTTCTGGGAAGCTGGTGACGTCGGCGTGGCCATCAGGTGCTGTACCCTTTGTCCAAGGGAGTGGATAAGATTGAGTGACTCGGCAGTGTTCATGTAAGACAGCTATACAGCCTGGTGAAACCTAACACACAATGGTGAAACTTTGAATACCTGGAGAAAGTCAGCCAGAGGGAAGCCTTGTGGTAGATGAAGTGCGAGACGCAGAGCCCTGTTCTGGAGCCATTGGTGGTGGCCAATGTGCGTCTCTGCTGCGTTGCCCCAGATCACTGCCGCATACTCGAAGACTTGTTGGATGACCATGACATACAGTACCACTCCAAGATATGGTGGGAGTGTTCATGTGGGTTTCAGCTACAGGTAAAGTGGGTTAGGCGATTCCTGGCTTTCCTGTTGTCATCTACATGTTGTCTCCAAGACAGCCTTCTGTCCAGAGTCACCACCGGTATTTCATTGAGGCGCCCCACGGGATGGCGTTTTCTCTGACCTTGAGACACTGCAGGTCTCTTGGCACGTGTTTCCTGGTGATAATGAGTGTCTTGAGTCTTCACACCATTGGCAAAGTTTCCATTTCCTTGACCAGTGGCCGAGTGCATTTGTCGCTCCTTGCAGTCTTTGCTGGAGGTTGATGGCGCTCCTGTCCCTGCAGAACAGTGCTGTGTCATCAGCATAGAGGGTGAGAAGCATTCAGTCCACCCTCAGCCTGTCTGCAATGTACAGGGATTATAAGACTGATCGAAGGACAGTGTTTTGGTATACTCTGGAACAGATGCTATGACGAGTTGACACACCTTCTGTCCTGACATGGAAGCTCTGGTGTTCCAAATATGACTTCGTGGGTGGAGACTGCTGCTCTGCTCTTCTTGTCATCCTACATACACTAGCTATAACCCTGTCCACCATTCTGCACCTACTGCTGTCCATGATGGTGGTGGGTGGTGGGTGGTGGGTGGTGGGTGGTGGGTGGCAGGTGGCGGGTGGTGGGTGGTGACAATACTGGTACCCAGGTAAAACTCTGTCCTCCAGTCTCTGCACTATGACTCTCAGGTGTGGGCCTCATTACAAGGGGATGCTTTTCTTGTTCTAGGCTCACTGTGGGACTCCACTCCTGACTCAGTTTTACGTCAGTATCTTTATTAATTAGGTCATCTTGAACCCTTGTTTCAATGGCCTCTTTAACCACACTGTCCCAGAAGATAGAAGATTGTGTAAGTATTTTGATGTCATAATCGATAATGTTGTTAGTTTTTATATTATGATTGTCCATTGCTGATTTGGTGATGTGGCATAACACAGTGTGGAGGCTGTATTCATGGTACCTGTCTTCTACTGTGCATACGGTTTCCGCACTATATGCTTTGCCGCAACTGAGTTTGGCAAACCACTGGTTTTCAAAGGCAGGAAAGCCAGCACAGCCACAATTGTTACAGCGATTTAGGTTTGTAAATTATTTTGGTGTGTAAAATAAAAATTTCCTCTTCCTGAGTAATTTATAATATAGTCTGTTGTATTTTGGAGGGTGTAAGTTATCTACTCTTGGGGTTGTAATAATTGTCTTGGTGGGCAGGATTAGGTTCATTATCTATGTCATTCACTCATGTGTCGTGTCACAAAACATAAGACTAGATAAGACATGATTGGCAGTTTCATGCCCAAGTTTGTATGGCAACACAAAGATAATCTTGGGTCTTCTAACATTGCAAGTGATCACAAATAACCCTCTTACCTATGCAGTTATTGTTTATTTTATATTACAGCAACCAAGTTGTCAACCCAAAAATAATGGGACAAAGACGCACAACAAGCTATGTTGGAGGCACAACCGTAGGGCTAATACTGCACAACAATCAGGGGGACACTCAGTGATTGTGCTACAAGCAACAAATCTGTTAGCTGAAATACTGTGGAGGGTCTATGACATGAGCCGGGTGGACATCTGAGAATACTATGACTTAAATAATGCCCTTGCCAATGATATAAATATAGTCTTTGGCTGGTAGTGGAAGTAGAGGGTTACTGGGCTATCTGGCGCAAATCGCTGATATTAGCATCAGTATTCCTGTAATAGCTGACATCAGCATCATCTCTTTTCCCAGGAACGCTGATGACAGCATCTGGTGCTGGGGTAATTACATTATTCCCAGAATTCCCCTTCTCTGTCTCACTCAGAGACCAATGGCTTTTCATGTTTTGCTAAAATGTGGAGCAACCAATGGTGTGCAAGCTTGTCCCACCAATCCTTCAGCAGTTTTAATTTTTAGAGTTCGATTCAGCCAGCAGCATCATTTACCGTTTGTATGCCTGTCCAGTATGAAGCAGTGCCAGCAGCAGCATTACAGTAGGAGCAGCAACGATCAGCTGGGAAGAAGAAGACCGTCAGTAAATATGTCAATATCCTTTTTTGCTATAACAATATATTATTACTAAATTCTTGTGTGTTCAGCACAGTGCTAATGTTGTACCTTTTCCGTGCATGTGTATTTTACAGATGCTTTGACCTATTGTGATAAATTAATAATGTTTCCAATTGTGTGTTTTTGTCATTATTGTAATAGATGAGGGCATGCGAAAGTTCCTGCCAGAACCACAGTCACTGTCCTAAGTTGTGTGTGGACCTGGTGTCATTCGACTACATTGTAACACAGCCACAGATATGGGAACTTGAGTTTCATCTAGTTGCTAGCAGAATACTGCTATTCACCAATACATAAATTTTGACTGCAAATGGATCAAAGAGCGTAAATGTAGGCCTAGCAGCTCACAGTGACTGATGTTGTGACTGAGGTAGTTAATGTTCAACACCTTGGTACTTGAGTGTAATGGTACAAATGGGGTTGTCTGTTTAGTATGGTATACATCTACAAAGAATTATTTGAACAATACTGCAAAACTGAATGCTTGTGTGTAAATAAAAAAATGGTCTACAAAAAATTGCTCTTTTTTGCTTCCACCATATAACAAGTTTCACATGTTCAGCTAAGTGTTATAACAAATTTTGATTTACTGGCTTTTGCGATGTGCCATTGAGCTATCTCAATAATGGAATGTCAATAACAACAATACAAACATAAGTACAAGACAACACCTGGTACCGAAGCAGAGAAAATCTCTGACCCAGGTGGGACTTGAACCCTGGCCCCTTCAATTAGTAATCCACCCCACTGACCACGCAGCTGCTGAGGCAGATTGCCACAGTCAACGTTTCCAAAGACAGTGCAGTCCTACTTACATTCAAGTTTCCATGCACTTCACTACCAGTTTCTTGTAGACGATATCCTACATCTGAACAAATATACTGAAATTAGCTGTGTAGTGCATGGTGGAATGTGTTTATGTATTTGAAAAGAGGATGAATTACATTTTTCTCCCGAGCCCAGAATCTGCCTCTACTTTTACACTTCTATCCTATGACATATATCCAGGAAAGCAGGTGTACATCAATAGTCGATGTGTTTGGTGGTACTGCATTAAAGTCAACAGCACAGAAGTCACTGCAGACTGCATATCCAAAAGTCAAAGTGATATGCATTGGAGCTAGGGGCGGGGATTCCGTCATTTAGACAAGTGTTGTGTGTTATTGAAACCCTATATTACTGATTGCGACCATGAGCTTGCTGGAAATGGTGAGCCCTATGTGTAGTGTATTGCAGAGGTTGATGCACTGAACAGTAAAATAACATTATTGAATGCAAACTCATTTCCATTCTATACAGGCTACAAACAAGCAATGCACAGAATGAAATGTTACATTTGACAGGTTTATCTTTTCTAGTAATTTCTATAAATCTCTGGATTGTGCACCTCTCACTTTGGTAGAATATGTGATAGCAATTATTTCAAATGCTAACAGTGTTAGTGGCAAATGTGTACCTGCTTTGACTAACAAACCATCAGTCCAGGAGATGAATGAAAAGTGAAATAATTATCTCAAGCATTTACCATGTCAGGAATATTGCTGTACATCCAGTAAATTGATAAATGAAGTATAGCAATACAAATTTATATATATATATATATATATATATATATATATCACTTTTTCAGCTTACAGAATAAGCCAAGTGTTCCCATTTGTTTCCATTCCACATACTTTATAACAAAGGAATATCTTCCCACAGGGACTGTAAGTCCTCTGCACTCATATTTGATGTTCAAAACCTCTTTGAGCTATGAGAAAGTCGTATAGCATCATAAGTCCATGGATGAGGTGCAATGAAAATGTCGGAGAGCAGCAGATGTCAAAGAAGAGATGGCAGGATGTCCCCAGCATGTATTCTTTCAGAAACCCCATTCATGTAGCGATCAGGCAACCATTTTTGCAGTAAGTCAACATTAAATTGTCCTGTCATCAGATGTTTCTTTTTAATGTCTATTATCATATGGAGTGTCGATTGTCTCTTCTACACTGAGAATATCACATGTCAGCCAGAGATTTCTCACCTCACTATTCTTTTTTTTTTTTTTTTTTTTTTTTTGTTAACTTTGACTGGTACCGATGACTGTGCTGATATGACTGAGTTAAGGCTTGAAGAGTATTTATAATGCTTTGCCAGGTGGGAAATCATCATATAGATACAAAATGAAGGTTACTATACTTTCAAATACCTGGTAATGAATACTTTTCAAGGTCATCCGTTTACCCACTTCCACTACGTGTAGATTATTGTGGATAGCGCCCTCTTTTTAGCAGAGAATTCGTTTGCAAATGTTGTAAACGTGAAGTTCTACATGGAAATTCCACAAGAATGTGCAGCAGGGGAGTTGCTAGCGTATACTCAGGAGAATGTGGAGCGTAATAACAGCAGTATTATGCAAGAAGTAGGAGGTAAAATTAAACTCCATGAGTGTTCCCAGTTAAAATATTTGCAGGAAAGAACAGAACTAATTGTTAAACCCATAAAACATATTTTATAGGAAAAAATTAGCTACATATTGAAGTTTGAGACATGCATTAAATTAATATATTTCATTGTAGATTTAAAGTATATGGTAAAAATGAAAACAACACTGAGCATAATTAAGAAGGAATGAAGGAGGTGTCCCCTATGTGTAAATGCATATGTAGAATTTAATTAAGATTTTGTAGAAACATATTTATTTTCATGGTCTCTACATTCCCAAAATTTCTAAAATGAGGCTTCTATTTAAGAGAACCTATATGCATGAGAAGGAAGAAGCTATTACAAACATACAAGCATTGTTTACACATTGCCTTAAGTGGAGGAAGATATCAGAATGAGTATTTCACTGTAAGCAGCAATGGGGAGTAACCATACATTGGAATACTGATCGAAAAATGTAAGAGTCGAGACTACTTACTGCATTAAAGGATGTATGACAGTGGCAATAACATCAATTTTTTCACAGTTTGGAACCGATGGAACAACTTGTTACATATTCCATGGAGAGCCTCTCTGCCAACAAAATGCCAATCTGTGTGTGTGGTGTTCCGCAGTTTGTACAGAAGTAATAACCCCTTAAAGCACAGTTAATGTGTTATGTATACAAAAAAGCTAAGAATATTAGCTAGATACTTTTGCAAGCCTCGGCTTGTCAAAACGAACACTCCTTCTATTCGATGTATCAGATATGTGTTAAATAACACCGTTGTCATTACGCAAGTGTTACGCTAAAGCAGCAGGAGAAACATATTTCTTGCTGCAGTACCATTAAGCAATGTTATTTCTTAGATCTTAAGGAAAAAAGAACCAGGGTATCAAACGCAAACTATCTACTTATTCATTTTATACACAAAAAATGATTTTTTCTTGCGACAGTGTATTTATTTTCCCCAGATGCAGTTTATCAATAGCAGACAAGGGATACAGATTAGTACGTATAGACAAAGGACAATACATGGAAGAAACAAAATACTCATCTCACAAAATAACATAACAAAATTAAAATCGGACCAAACAAACAGATTTCAGACAAATGCAAAAAATACTCTGAAAACTATAGACTTCATACTGGATAACACAGAAAAAAGAAAGCTGTTACAGGATAATCCCACTGCAATTCTCCTCCAAAGTCAACCACAGATCCACAAGGCGAATATTGCAGTGAGATCGATAGGGGATTTCAGGAAATCGCCCTCTTTCAAGCTTGCAGGATGTTAAAATTACTGCTGAAAACTTCAAAGTACAAGAAGATGGAATGACTAAAAACACTACAGAGCAAACACAAGGAAACACTTCTCTCATTTGACATAGAAATCATGTATTCCAACATGCTGGTACCAGAAACGACAGACATCATAGATAAGAACTGGAAAACACAAGTCAATACTCTGATGAACAGATTAATGGAAGACTTACATTATTAAAGCTCATTACAAAACAAAACTACTTCGAATTCAATAATGAATTTTATTTATGAGAAGATGGATTGTCAATAGTGTCCCTAGTTTCAGGAACCTTAGCAAATATTTTTATAAACCACATTGAACAATTCTTTTTCACTAAAATAGTATTACAGAGTTTAAGAAATATGGATGACATCCTCTGCTTCATACATGAACCACAAACAAAAATTGAAAAATTAAGTACTGACACAAGAACATACATAAAAATATAAAATTCACAACTGAAAGAGAACAGGATAACCAAATTAACGTTCTGGATATAACAATCAGAAAATAAAACAATAAGAATAAGTTTGAAATTTACCATAAACCAACAAACAACTGACACTATCATCCCCAGTCCTTGAACCACCCACAGTCACAAATGCAAGCAGCACTTCGATACACGCAGCATAGGCTCAAGACAGCGCCACTCAATTAAGAAAACTACCAAAAAGAACTTGACATAACAATGCAGATACTGTAAAGTGATGCTTATAATAGAAAGATAGTCACAAAGCTAAACAACAAAATTTAAAAATATAAAAACAGAAAACTAAAAACCACATACAACAACACAACAACACCAAGCACAGTCACAAACACACAGTACCATAAGAACTACACAGAATAATTATGATAATATAAAACACAAGATGGTACACAATGACATATAAACATAAACTAACATATAAAATCGCCAATACTTTTCAAAAAACAGGACATAAACATAGCATACTCAACAGAAAATTCTATCCAGAAATACACCCCAAAACTGACAAAAGAGACAGATATATACCAGAGAGCAGGTATATATCAATTACAGTGTAACACTTGTGATAGCAGGTACGAACGGAAAACAGGCAGAACGTTTGATGTCAGATACAAATAATACATGAGAGGTAGGCGGATGAGACAAACCACTCAGAATTTCCAGAACTTCTAAGAGAACGCAATCACAAGCCAATTGCTAGGGAGGAAGACATAGAAATAATTAGAATAAACAATAAAAAATACCTTCAACCCCGCAAGAAAACTACCACATACAAGGAACCAAAGCAGAAAAGAAAACTCTGATGATCAAGTATACATAAAGAACAGTTCACTGTTTGCATTATTGGATAAAATTTGTAGAATAACACACCAGAAAATGATTATCATCATAACAACACCAACTCCTTTCCCCCTTACTCTTTCACAAACTCCTCGACAAAACATTTATTTCAAAACTCAAATCAGCTGAATATCAGAACTTTCTACCACTCTTTGACAGCTATTACAACCACATTCAACCTTCTACAGCTCATCTGACTTACAGCACGTACGCCCTCGCGCGCACACACACACACACACACACACACACACACACACACAGAGAGAGAGAGAGAGAGAGAGAGAGAGAGAGAGAGAATAGAAATGAACCGACGTTAGTTTTCAGCATATGCTTCGTTAGGTTAGCAACATGTACATAAACAAATCAAATAGGAAAAGACTTAAGCTAATGCATAGTAGGTGCGACTATAAATCACAGTTTCCAATAAAATGTCTAAAACCAGTTACAGAAGAATAATAGTGCTCCAGTCCAATTACCGCAAAGAACGCGATAACTGTGAAGTAACAAGTTCGTAACGTGAAAATGTGCTTATATTTCGTAAGTGAGGTTATAGTGCGACCTCCATCCTGTAACCAGATGAAAGGAAACGCAGATGCCGTCCAAAATCAGATAACTGTAAATAATCACTTATGTGCGTAAAACGTAAGATGTGAAATGTTTTATAACCTATAAATATCTCATAACGAAACAAACCTGTATCATTATAGAGTCCACTAAAGATACCTTAATGTAAAAGATGAAAGGCATTTGGAACGAAGAAAATAAATTGAAACAAGGACAAGAAATTTTTAATTTATAAAAGGAATATTTCTGTGGTTCAAATGGCTCTGAGCACTATGGCACTCAACATCTGAGGTAATCAGCCCCTAGAACTAAGAACTACTTAAACCTAACTAACCTAAGGACATCACACACATCCATGCCCGAGGCAGGATTCGAACCTGCGGCTGTAGTGGACGCGCGGTTCCAGACTGAAGCGCCTAGAACCGCTTGGCCACACCAGCCGGCAAGACTCACTGGATTAGGACTTTTCGTGGTGCTCTGGAGGGACGGATGCGCAGTAATTCGTATACATGTGGATGGCACTAAGCTCCTCGATTAGCTCCGGCAAAGTAAGCACTCAGTCAGATATATTTGACGCCCCTAGCGTCACACTTTCTTTCACTGATCCCACAGCAGATATAATTTACATGTGGGATTCTATAGATGAGTTCTCTTGTTTGATCACCGTTGCCTAAGTTAGCGAATTAGCAATCTCTGAGGATAAACATCCCATCCACAACAGAGGAAAGGGAACTATAATCATTTGTTAGGCTCCCACTTCAATTCACAGAAACTTGTTCTACTTATTATATATTTGAATAGCCACATATTGTTATAAAATTTGAAGACTCCATTTATTGGTTCTCTAAATTAATAAATCTCATTGTGATACTAGCTCCTATCATCATTTCAGTAATTATAGAATCTCATTAGAATATCCTGCATTTAATCATTTGGGGGGGGGGAGATTATTCAGTACATTGTAAATTATGAAAAGGGGTCAACGCATGCACTGCCATTAAGGACAGAGCCAAATAGATTCTTTTGCATTCACATATGCTTGCGCAGAATAGGGAGAGTGATAGTTCTTGGGAGTGGAGTGTATCTCCATAAGACTGAGATTCAAGTTTTAGTCAAATCAGGGGATTCGTATCACCTCACCACCAGGCACGCTATCATAATGTGGAGACCCTACTATTGATAAGACTTCACGGAGAAGACTCCTAGAGATAGTCAGTTATTTATTCAAATTTCAAGCAATTTTTTCTGTTTCTTTCAGTTCTCTCCAAGCGCAAATGTATTAACTTATGTGCTTCTTTCATGGCGATTTAGCTCATTTTATGTATTTTAAATGCGACTGTTTTCTGGTTTCTGCACCACATCCCATATTTTGCTCACGTTGATAGCAACATTGCTGATGATTCTGCATGGATAATACGTGCATGTATGCACTATTATCAACATTCTTGTGTTTTTGCAGGTTAATAATCTCTATCAAACTAGTTAACAAGCAGTAATCTAGTAAGTTCATTGCGCTTGTAGTAACGATGTCGAGTTATCTTATGTTTAATGTGGCTCTAGAGACAGGAATATCGGAGATAGACTTGACTCCGTTTATAAGAAATTCACGTGAAGTTTCTGTAGAGTCTATGTTATGTTCGGTGCTTACAATATAATCTAATGGGACACCGAGCCCCGTGCAATGAAGCACTGAATGTGGTTTGTGACACCTGCAAACCCCCAGCTCAAATGGCATGAAACTGTACCGAATGTGGATTGGTAGGAGAAGAAAGTAGGAAAGCAAACTTTCATTGAATCACGTGGGACAGATGCGACCAATAGAATTTGGTGTTTTTGTTTCTCTCTCTCTTCCCCGTTGTGGAAGTTAAACCAGTGTTTGAAGTCATATTTTCCATCGAGGTAACAACATTTTCTTTTACAGTAAAAATGGAGGTGCTGTAACGCTAATAGTAATCAAGGGGGACGAATCTATATGGATGAGCACGTCGTAATAGATTGGGTCAAACCGCGAGATGTACATTAGCGGGCAATATTGCCTATTTCTGACTTTGGGATGTCGGAGACCTGCAATCAGAATTTCTGAAGAGGGTGAGCCCAGTTATGGACACAGAATCAGTCGAGACAGATGTAGAGGAAGTCCTACGAATAAAAAAGAGCAGGAAGGACAAATCGGGTATGACACAGAGCCGGAATTGCGTCAAAACATTTACCGGGAACACGCGAAACAAAGTGTGCAAGATTGGTACATTGGGAATGCGGAACATAGGACCAATACGCGTAGCGTCTCAAAAAATGACGAATGTAAAAGAGCTCAAGATGAAGAGGTAATATTTTTAGGACATATGGATGCTGCCAGTGCTGTGTGTAACAACGCAACTGGAACTCAAGATTGCTTAAGTGAGGCATAGACAGACAACAGCTGGACGAGTGCATGGGTTTCGACGCCAGTAACAACAGCAAAAGAAGAAACGTCCAAGACATTCAGGCTTGAACAAGAAGAAAGTAGGGTAGATTAAAAATTATTATAGACGCAGTAGACCCAACCCGAAACGGCACATTTGAAATTGATGAGAGATCAATCCCGCTAAGTCACTGCAGAGGAGCAAGTGAATTACATGTATCGTCGCCTGTAACAGTGGCGAGGCACGAGAAGATGCCGGGTGTACTCCTTCAAATACTGAAGGAAGTGAAAGAATCAGAAAGCAAACGAGAGCAGGAAATGAAAGAATCAGAAAGGAAACGAGAACAGGAAGAACAGTAGTGAGCTCAGAGAGTCGAGTAATTAGAAAGGAAATGAGAGCAGGCCACATACGAAAGAGAGAACAGTTAACGACAGAATTGGATCTTGATAACCTGCCATTGTAGCAATAGTAACCGATCTAACAACTGCTACAGGCACTTATAAAGGTGTTGCCGACCGCACCGTCGTATTCTGCCTATTTACCTGTCTCTGTATTTGAATACACACGCCTATATCAGTTCCTTTGGCGCTTCAGTGTAACATGGGACGAGTAACGAAACGGCACATGTAAGTTCCTTTTCGGCTGTCAGATCCAGCCATATCTACGTGTCGAGGCTGCAAAGACCAGGAAATCAGTTGGTTCCCACCAGACATCACATATAAAAATGTCATATAATAAGACTTTTTTCGGGCGCAAATGTGTTGAGATTAGGGTAATTAACTTTGGAAATGGGTCTAAATAAGAGTGAAGTATAAGAACTATATTTTTTCTGTTTGGACGACCTACTATAAATACCATCGTCCGTATGATGTTATTCACGACTTTGAAGTCGTCAGGGACGGGATTTATAGAGGTATCCATGGGACGCTTATTACTCACAACAAATGGATTGCTGTCACGCGGGAGCGTTGCCATCTTATCCAAGTGTGAGGGTTTCAGATTTGTTTAGTTGTGTGTCGAACCTTGGGCGGTTTTGAATCATTTGTGTCGTCGGGGAGGAGCTTGCTCTTTCGCGTGAGTGTGGACACGCTTCAGTTGTGTTGCGCCAATTTCCGAGAGAGTTTTGTTTGAGTATGGCCACACGTTGTGCCCACATTTCGTGAGAGTATGATGCTAAGGAGGCCATTGGGTCGCCCACCCAAGCGACTACAGCGTTGGATCCGTCCTTGTTCCGGTCGTGAATTATTCGCAAAAGAGCCACGTCTGCGGACACGTGTATTCGACAGAGTGGCGTTAGGCAGCCAGTGGGAGGAGTACGAGCTATAAACCCTAGACAACGTCGTTACTAGAGGTCGACTAAGGAAGAGGCACACGCAAAACATGGTCTTACTATAAATTCGCTCGAAAGGTGCTACATTAAGAGGGAGAGGATTTGAGATTTTGCGTAAGCCCGGCGGGCTGCAAACGTCGGCTGATGGATATTTAAGTTTCTGTAATGGTCGCTAGAAAGTAAGTAGGCGGTCCAGAGCCAATAACGCCATTGACAGCCGTCACAACCCCTGCAACACCTCTCCAGCACGTTAGTTGACGCAGTGCACTCTTGGAAGGACTGACGTTTTTTATGATGTCGGTCCTTCCAAGGGCGCACGTATCAGCAATATTTTTCTCTGTCGTGCTCGCGAAATATATATTTATATGCTGTCGCACTATGTTTTGTGTCTGGTTTCAATGTGTTCACAGGACTAAGTGCTGGAAACCCTCGGGGACATCGTCACGATGGAGGGCGCGCCAAGCACAGGAGTTAGCTATTAGATTTCACCCTAAAAGTTAGATACAAGATATGGGGTCGGGCACAGTTGCCCAAGATTTTCAGTAACTAGACTGAACGCTAGGATAAGTACTTGCTCATACTATGGTCAACTTTTCTTTTAGAATATGCGATCATATTCACGTTGTTTATTTTCTTCTTTCTGTTTGGTGGAGGTAATTGTGAAACTGTAATTTCCATAAGTCTGTATGCACATAAGTTGTAGTCTAGACGGGCACTTACGTAGCTGTACAACATGGGTAGTTTGTAAGATTATTATTATTTTATAAATAGTTGTCTGTTCTACATCCTGTAGTGTAATAATTCTACACTGCTGGCCATTAAAATTGCTACACCAAGAAGAAATACAGATGATAAACGGGTATTCATTGGACAAATATATTATACTAGAACTGACATGTGATTACATTTTCACGCAATTTGGGTGCATAGATCCTGAGAAATCAGCCTTGATACGCATGGGCATTGAGTCAAACAGAGCTGGATGGCGTGTACAGGCACAGTAGCCCATGCAGCTTCAACACGATACCACAGTTCATCAAGAGTAGTGACTGGCGTATTGTGACGATCCAGTTGCTCGCCACCATTGACCAGATGTTTTCAGTTGGTGACAGATCTGGAGAATGTGTCGGCCAGGTCATCAGTCGAACATTTTCTGTATCCAGAAAGGCCCGCACAGGACCTGTAACATGCGGTCTTGCATTTCCTGCTGAAATGTAGGGTTTCGCAGTGGTTGAATGTAGGGTGGAGCCAAGGGTCGTAACACATCTGAAATGTAACGTCCACTGTTCAAAGTGCCGTCAATGCGAACAAGAGGTGACCGAGACGTGTAACCAGTGGCACCCCATACCATCACGCCGGGTGATGCGCCAGTATGGCGATGACGAATACACGCTTACAATGTGCGTTCAGCGCGATGTCGTCAAACACGGGTGCGACCGTCATGATGCTGTAAACAGGACCTGGATTCATCCGAAAAAAATGACGTTTTACCATTCGTGCAGCAAGGTTCGTCGTTGAGTACACCACCGCAGGCGCTCCTGTCTGTGATGCAGCGTCAAAGGTAACCGCAGCTGTGGTCTCCGAGCTGATAGTCCATGCTGCTGCAAACGTCGTCGAACTGTTCGTGCAGATGGTTGTCGTCTTGCAAACTTCCACATCTGTTGACTCAGGGATCGAGATGTGGCTGCACGATCCGTTACAGCCATGCGGATAAAATGTCTGTCATCTCGACTGCTAGTGGTACGATGCCGTTGGGATCCAGCACGGCGTTCCGTATTACCATCCTGAACCCACCGATTCCATATTCTGCTAACAGTCATTGGATCTCGACCAACGCGAGCAGCAGTGTCGCGTTATGATAAACCGCAATCGCGATAGGCTACAATCCGACCTTTATCAAAGTCGGAAACGTGATGATACGCATTTCTCCTCTTCACACGAGGCATCATAACAACGTTTCACCAGGCAACGCCGGTCAACTGCTGTTTGTGTATGAGAAATCGGTTGGAAACTTTCCTCATGACAGCACGTTGTAGGTGTCACCACCGGCGCTAACCCTGTGTGAATGCTCTGAAAAGCTAATCATTTGCATATCACAGCATCTTCCTCCTGTCGCTTAAATTTCGCGTCTGTAGCACGTCATCTTCGTGGTGTAGCAATTTTAATGGCCAGTAGTGTAGATACAGTACATCATTGAGAATACGAAATTCCTTTTTTTATTTGTTATGCAAAACAGTGGGCGTTATTATAAACTCAAAAAACTCCCGTTATGCCACGGTACTAATAATCGCTGTTGTAATGATGTCGAACAGTTGTTATGTCAATCGGTGCTTTGAGAACAACAACAGACAGGATTCACACTAGTAATGTGCAGGTGGTGAATTGAGGGTCGCAGGCAGAACGCATGTGAACTTGTTTCGGAAGTCGCCTGCAGCAAGCAGTGCGTCCCTATCGGCTGCCAAGGACGAGCAGCGGCCCAGCTCGGCGGTTGGAGGTCCGCCCCACATTCTGGTGAGACTCACTGGCACGTGTCTCGACTGGGGTTACTAACAGGAGCAGCCGCCTCTGCCTGCCTGTCCACACGACCAAGGCAGCCAACAGGGAAAAGACTTACCAATATAGTGTATGGCCGGATTACAAGCACACGTTGGGCAGACTGCCTGACGTCCGTGCGGGCGCGCAACCCGGAGATGCCCCATGACGGAGATGGAGAACAACGGACACCAGAGGCTCTTTTCTTCGTAATCTCACGTATTTTGTCTGCGGCGACACCACCTCTAGTACCACGTAAAGACGAGTGCATCGACAAATATCCTTTCGAGTCAATGTACTTAGCCAAACGGCCGGACTGCTAGCACAATGCAGCTCCATGCTGAACAATTGTGGACCCCAAGTTTTATTGTTTTTTCTCCTCTCCTAGAGAGAGCAGGCCTGAGCTATAAACAGTGAATATATATCGATGAAGTGACCAGTTTCTAGGATCCTGTGTGGCAACAACACAATGGTTGTTCCTCTCGACAGTTTTCTCTGCTCATCCCTGAGCAAGTTCAATCTCACTGTCTTTGGACAGTTGACTAAGGGCCAACAATTATGTGGTCCACTATAGGAGTGGCGCATCTGCCGTTGCACACACCAGAAAGAGTCACCATTCTATGTTTTCATGGATGCACGTCGAGATCTCCATGTCGACGTATCCTGCTGTCACCAGCCGACTTTCCACCAAGAGAGCCACTTCGTCCAGCCATCCATCCAATGGCCATGACAGAGGGCTACCAGGTGCTGCCCACTGCTGATTGCTCCTGGTAACATGTCTTGTGGTGCTCTTGTCGAGTGTCCCACCCCACAACTGCCCTGGCACTCCAGCGCACATACAAGCACATCGACACCAAAACGCATCTGTATCAGTACAACCTAATTCGGAAATCTTGTTGTGATAAGTGATAGTAAAAACTCCATACTAGCATGTGATGTTCTAGTGATCCACCACCTCCAATGTTAGGGCAGATTTCTGTTCATTTATTACCTGTTGTGACAAATCAGCCAGTGCCCGCCAAAATATTAACTCTTGGTAGAGTATTACAGACAGCTGTGGTTTTACTACATGATTGTGTCTGTTGTTAGATAAGTCTCATCTGACATAGGAAACTAATTTTTGCTTTCACACTAATGTCAACGCACTATATGTGTTTGTGTCTTCCCATTATTATTATTATTATTTGCCTCTAGCATTCAGATAAGCCTAAAGGCTTACGACAGCCATGTTTTTTGTGTTCAATGACTAAGTAATACATTACTATTTGCTCACAATCGTGCTACTGTAACGACGTACATGTACTGCTGTGTGTATAAATGTTGATCCATTATTCCACTTTAAACATATTGAGTAAGACGAAGCTAAAATCAACACAGCTCAAAATGATCTTGTTTCTGTTTTTGTGCATTCTGCAGTATGTTTGCCTAAAATATTTCGTACACAACGTGATACACATTTTTGTCATTTTGTTCTCATTTAAATAAAATTTACAATTTTTTTCACACTACCATTCACACCCATAAACATTTTTCATGTGTTGCGTATGAGAGCAGTCACCACTGATTGACCGATGGATAGATCCTCTGTCATTTCGTTCATTGTTACAGACTATCGTTTTTAATCAGGGTACAGTTTGCATGAAAGTCGCGAAATACTGCTAAGATAACCATTGTATCAGTAACCTTTTTATTGGAAAGCATAAATGTGGTTGTGTTGAGCACGTGTCAGGTTAATTTTTCGTTGTATGATTTGTGTCTGAAGTTTGCAGAGACCAAGAGGTCTCATTTAAAAATATGAGCAACTTCCAGCACAAATGTCAGCCTCGTGCCCAACTATCATGAAAGTGAGTGAGGACACGTGCGAATGATTGGAGGTACTCCTACTTTGCTTCTGTGTTGGATGAGATGTATTAGCTTTAGTGAAAATAAGAGGTTGATAACTTAAAAAGAAACCTACCTTTTTCTCTTCCTTACTCTAAAGTTTGATGGCATCTTAACACACTAGATTCTTCAGGTTTTTCCGCATGTTCATGACATGCTAATTCAATCCTAAATCATTCACTAGGAGGAAAAACCTATTGTGAGTTTGGAATTAGAAGAGATTTCAAGCCCTTTTGGCTTTTCCTTTCTCATTTATGTTATTTAACTGCCTTCTCAGGGGTGTCGATAGGAAGGTGATCAGGTATTAATGACTTAATTATGCTTTGCTCAAATTAAATCACGTGATGGGTCTTACATCACTTGCTGTATTCTCCAAGGTCTGTTGGAGGACATTCTGTGTAGGAGAGATACATGGGACAGTGGAGTCGTGTGTAGCTGCCTCTGCCAAGTTCCAGAAAGGTCAAGTCCTGGTGGCAATGGCTGTGGTCAGGAGGGCGCTCCTGGAAAGGTATCCTTGACAGCTGGGCTCCACCAGCTTTCTCTCAGCCAGACGTAAGGCAATGAGGCTTGCATAGACTGCTGAGTGTGCGAACAAGGCACTACGTTAACAGGTTTACACCACGAGGCCTGTGCTCCAAGCGAATGTGTAATCTGTCAGTGCGACACCATGGCACCTGTAATAGGGCGGTCGGGCATTGTAGCAATGGTTCTTAGAATCATGACTGGGTGACCGCAGAGTGTCAACCAGGCCAGGACCTCAAGCAGGCACAGTATGTTGCTATGTCAGTTACTCTTCCCAGCCCATGGTGTCTCATACGCTCACTGAAAGAGCAACTTGATTGGCAGACAGACGGCAACACTTGCTGACATAGTAGGCACTAGTTTTGGGGGAGCAAGCCACTCTATTGGGGTATGTTAATTTTTGTGGAGTTTGTGTGGAGAATTGAATTTTCTAGGGAACCCTGTTCCAAACCACCGGGAAGAGGACGACTAGAGACCGGACGTCTTGTCGCGTTAAGAGTTTTCACTGTCTTAGTAGGCTGGACAGAGTTTTGTAAGTGCTGAGCCAGACTGCAGGTCTCCATAACTCGTTTCGATATTGCAACTTACCAGAACATTGTCCACAGCTGCAGCTCATTGGGGTGATCAGCATTTCTGATAGCCTGCAGTGCAGCTCATCATTGGTAGCTGACTCCACATAAATCGAGCATGGCATTTGGTACATTATTTGGCAGCTCTGGAAAAGTGGGGACTCAGTTATTTTTGGCCCTCTTAGCACCATGGCCCCCACACTGTTCCCACAGTAGGTCTAATTTACATGTGTTATTCTATAGATGAGTTCTGTTACTCGACCACTGTTTCCCAAGTGAGAGAATTAGCAATCTGTTATGATAATCAGCCCATTCGCAACATAGGAAAAGGAACTACAATTATTCAACAGAGTAAAAGGAACTACAATTATTTGAAGGGCTCCTACTTCAAATTTGCCACTAATTATTCACAGCAACTTGTTCTACTTGTCATGTATTTGAATAGCCACATATTGTCATAAGAGTTGAAGACTGGATTTATTTGTTCTTTAAATTAATAAGTCTCATTGTGATACTAAATCCTACTATCGTATCAGTAATTATAGAACCTCATTAGAATATACTGCATTTCATTAAATCTTCTTGAGGGGAGATTATTTAAGATATTCAACCTTACATAAAGGGGTCAATCCATGGATTGTCACTAAAACAGGGCCAATAAATTCTTTTGCTTTCAGATATCCTTGCACAGAATAGCGATAGTGACAGTTCTTGGGTTGTGGTATGTTTCTTCACAACATCGAGATACAGCTTTTACTGAAATCAGTTTCACCTCACCACCAGGCACATTTTCACCACCATCTTATATGAGTGTAGAGGACTTTCAGTCTCTAAACAGTGAGTGTATGAAGATGTTTTTAGTCATAAAGTGCATAGAATAGACATACTCAGGTACAGAAATGAGAAATAATAAAGTTTTTATATTTTGAAAAATGTGATAACGAGGGTTGGAACGTTAATAGTGGCAACTGTTTACTTACAGCTCGCACAAAATAGATACCTGTTTCAAAGTTTTACTGACCTTCAGAGTAGTCACCAGCATTGTGTGGAAGTCGTAGGATACTCTTAGCAGAGCCAGTTGTGTTGAAAGTTCGAGCGGCGCGGTCTATTGTCCGACGAATTTGTAGCAGTTCTGAAGCTAATGCCTTGAAGTGTTTCCTTCAGTTTAGAAATCGATTAACTTACGAAGGCTTAAGTCAGAGGAGTGCAGTAGGTGGTATAGTACTTAGCAGTCCCATCAGTCAAACAAATCGGTAAAGCTTGCACTGTACGTGCTTGAGCATTGTCCTGCAAAATGATGGCCAGGTCCTGCAGAAAGTGTCATCACTACTGTCTCTTTACTTTTCACTTTTGGAACACAACCTACGACCAACTTAAGAGACAGAAGTGATGACACTTTCTGCAGGATCTGTGTCCTGTGTGTACAACCACATTCCTGACATAGGACGCCTGAGTCAAATAGTTCACTCTTATCCTGGATTGATGTTCTGTTACTCAAAGCAGACACGCATCTCCTGGTAACACTATTAGCATTTAATGTAATTCATATCACATCTATTACCAAAGTGGAAGTACACTACAACCCAATGATTGAGTATACATAGTAATTTATAGAAATTACTAGAAAAGCAAAACCTGTCAGATGTTACATCTCAGTTCAGTATGTAGCCTGGATGGAAGAGCTGAGTGAGCATCCATTAACATCACCGTGCTGATCAATGCATCAACCTCTGCAATGCACCACATACAGGGCTCACCACTTCCAGCAATCTCATGGTCCCACTCTGTGATACAGGGTCTCAAGAACACACAACACTTGCCTAAATGACAGAATCCTTCCAGTTCTAATGCATACTACTTTCACGCTTTAGATATAGACTCTGCAGCGACCTCTGTGCTGTTATTTCTAATGCAGTACCACCAAACACATCGACTATTGATATACTGATACTTTCCTCAGTGTGATACATAGGATGGATAAATAAAGGTAGAGGGAGGTGTTGGGTTGGAGAAAAAATGCAATTCATCCTCTATTCGGATATCTGAGTACATTCCACCATGCACTGTACAGCAACATCCAGGGTATTTGTCCAAATGTAGGATGTTGTCCACAAGAAGTTAGAGGCGAATTGCATGAAAACATGAATATAAATTGGACTCCACTGTCATCACAAACATTAACTACAGCAAAAATTATTTAATTTGTTATAATTAATAAAGGAGCATATGAAAGTTGTTGTAGGATGGAAGCAAATAGGAACAATTTTTTGTTGAACATTTTTTATTTACATACAGTCATTCAGTTTAACAGTATTATCCAAATAATTCTTTTCTATGTATCATACTACACAGATAGTCCCATTTGTACTATGCATACTACACTATATTACCAAGACACTGAACGTTTTCTATCTCAGTCACAACATCAAAGTTACTGTGAGGTGCTACGTTTAAGGACACATGCTTACATCCAGTTGCAGTCAGAATTGTACATATCGATGAATAGCAGTATTCTGCTATACTGTAGTCGAATGACACCAGGTCTGTAGACATCCTGTGGACAATGACTGCTGCTGCTGCTGTGATTTAAGTATGAACTTCTGCGTCCTCATCTGGAACAATAACAGTGAAAAGTTTATAATTAAACGTTATTAATTTATCACAAAATGTCAGAGCACCTGTAAAATACACATACCGCTCGTGGAGGCAGTATAACGTTAGCGCCTTGCTAGAGTGCGGTGATGCACACACACAAAATTGGTAATAATCATATTGTTATAACAAAAAAGAGAAAATTGACAAATACTTACTGACGATCTACTTCTTCGTAGCTGATCACTGCTGCTGCTGGTGGCACTTCATATTGGACGGATGTACAGTCGGTGAATGACTGTGCTTGCCTAATCGAAGCATAAGAAATAAAATTGTTCAAGGGGATGTGGGCTGAGCTTGTATGCAATTGGCACACTTCACATTTTCGTTAAACGCATAATGCCAGTAGCTGCCGGGGTGAGTGGGAGGGAGAGAATTCTGGCAGTAACGTCTTTTGCCCAGTGTCGGACGATGGCCCCAGCGATTCCAGGAAAAGAGCTTATGCTGATGTCAGCACTTACAGGAATGCTGATGCTGACGTCAGTGATTTGCACCGGAAAGCCCAGTGAACCTCTAGTAGTGTAATCTCTTTGTCCCTTCTGGCTTAGTAGAAAGAGAAGTTGAAAGAGTCTTGGGGAATGATTTGAAAAGGTTAGATATGTTTTATGGAGATATAGCCAACAGATGGAGTTTCTGTAGGTCATGTAAGCAGATGAACTTCTACAATTCTACAATTATTGTGACCCTGTAGTCTGAGTATATTAAAATACAGAAGTGAAAACTATGAACTATTGTTATTTCGTAGTTAAAGTGACACAGCAAACTATTACAATACCAGGAAGATTCAGATTCATTTGTACAGGAAAAACTCGCGATAATCATACCCCGAAGAAGTAGACAATAAAGCCAGCATAAAAAAAAGCTAAGTTGCTTATTAAAACTTTTAATATTGACACGTGTACTTTTACAATGAAAAATGACAGATAACAGTGCTCTGAAGTGTCAGTGGAGATTTAACGTTTATTAAAAGTGGCATGTTAAAGTATACAGTACCATAGGAGGAACACAGTAAATCTGTACGTAATTTGGGGGTATACAACGTGAGAAGTCTTGTGCACAGGACTGCCACCTCTGTTTGCAAGACGGCTTTAACCCGATAAGGTGTCGACTCTAATTAAGCTTGGTTGGCAGGAACAAGTAATGCATTCTTTTCTGCTTCAAGCATATGCCAGAGTTCGTCAGTCAAGCTGGCTGGGAAGTAGTGGAGTGCTAATCTCTGGGCAACCCATGACCAGATGTTTTCAGTAGTTGAGAAATCTGGGCAGAAGTCGAACCCCTTCTGCATCAAAATAGGTCAGGCCAACACGGGCATCATACGTTGTTTTATATGAACATGACTTTACAATGATCTCAAAGATAGGTCACGGCCACCATCCTTAACATGCCAAAAAAATTAAAATCTTCTGTCCAAATTACTGGCTATACGAACTAGAGGTGGTCATGTTGTGAACATAATGGCACTCCATACCGTCCCACCAGATGCTGGGTCTGAATGTACGACATTGTTTAATGCAGTTTGGCAACGTTAGTTCTGTTCGACACCTCCACAGACGGATACGCCCATCCTGATGCTGCACAAATAACAAGGACTCTCGTCCGTATAAAGGCTTGGTGCCACTCCTGCATCCAAGAGGCACAAAAAGTCCCGAGCTTGTCTGACGCACGTGAAAGATTCATCGAAATCTTGAAAAAACCAAACTGGCAGACGTTAGAAGATAGACGCAAGTTATACCGCAAAAGCAAACTTACAAAGATTCAAGAGCGAACGTTACGGCAAGTCGAAAAAGAGAGGAGGTGAGAGATATTTATACGTGCCTGTGATAAACCCCTTCCCTCAACAATCTCTCTCCTTCGTCCCTCCTCTGTGCTACCACAGATTTGTCACTGATCTCATTTGTACTAATACTACAGTACACGCGTGGTGCCTATTTGCCTCCAGCGCCCTGAGTGGAATGCATAAGTTCTAATAAATGTTCACCAACCTGCAGTCTTCTATAGATGTTGTCCCCTGTACAGAAAACAGCACGTAGGTCGTGAATCCGTTATCGTGAGGCTGTAATAAACTCTTAGTGAGGAACAAATATTTTATAAATAATTAAATTTTAATTAGTTTGTTCTTACGGGATGCCACTCGCTTTCTATAATCAGAACACGAGAAACTGCTCAATTACATTCCACTTTAGAGTCACGAATAATCTCTATTCTTCAACAAAATAATGGACTACGTATTTCCGTAATTACTATCACACTGTTGTCAACTGCATGTCCAAATAACCAAAAAATTGCTAATAAAGTGTTAAATGACACCGACCGCTGCAGACAACATGTCTGTCCTCCGACACTGCCGAACCTGAAGTATCTGAGCTAGCAGAATAGAATCGCGGAAAACAAAACTCCGAAAACAATTTATTGGACTCACCAAAACGAAACAATAACACAATTTCCAAAAGAACAGCAGACTCGATCCCAACTGCGGATAGTCATCAATATAGTGATACAGGCATCCCATGTTGGTTGTACGTGAAGAGGGATGCCGATGCAGTAGGCGCTACGATGTCTGAAGTGGGCGGCCACAGCAGAACCAGCTATACCTTACAGCTGAACCACTTCTCCCATCGTCCAAGTTAGGGGCGATCCGAAGATCACCGAGGTGCTTCCTCTGCCTTTTTATTTAGCAATTGATTATTATTCAGTCGGTTATTTATACTTGAGAAATAACGGACTGATGGCATGCTATTGAAAGATGCTTTAATATGAAATGCTAGTAAATACGCTGTTTAATTTTTGTAATATTAATAACTGAAAATTATCATTTTGGCGTGCAACTTCTGAACCCAGCAATCGTGGAGAAGAACCATAATTTAGGCGGTCTTTCTCACGATACCCGTACCGAACGAAACATGTGTCATCGATTCCTTACACCACATTATGTCATCTTGCCACTGCTGTCTTCTCAACTGCTCTAAGAAGAGCATCTCGTACATGAATTTGATGGCTGTGAAGCTAGAAGTATTTCAGCGTTCAATAGAGAATCTAGTTATGTACTTTATGCCCTTATCAGTCACTCCCGTAAGGACCATAAATAGATCATCACACCAATCGTAACACGCACAGAGACATTTAAACAGTTATTCTTTTCGGGCTCCATACGTGACTGGAAAGGGAAAAAGACCACGCTAAATCTCATCTGCCATTCTCTCCACAGTGGACTGCACAGTATGTATGTAGATGTAGGATTGGCTTTTGGACGATATTGACAATGACAGAGAATTTATTGATGAGAGTGAGACTAGTGAATCTTTTCCTCTATGCTGTAACAGTAGTCACCACAAATCGGAAATTACAAGTAGCAACGAAGAAGTAAGTGACTATAATTTGCAATGCGTTGCATGTAAATGGGGGGGTCTGTGGTAATGGTGATGGTAATCTTATCGCATTCAGGTACTCTACGTGACAACAACGTTGCATTCTTGCTCTAAATCCTCGACTAACAAGGGTACTCTAATATTTCCAATTCTTTTTTTATCGACGAACTTCTACACGAAATTGTAGCCACAAAAACTATGTGATCAGTAAAGAAATTACAGAAAACTATTTCACAAAAAAATAAAATCTTATAGTAGTAGACATAATCTCAGTCAACAAATACTGCAACTGTTGGAAATTTATAACACATTATTCATCAGAGTCATCGATGCGATGTAGTGCTGTTGATTATCATCTGTTTGCCAGTTGGAACCATCTTGTGGTTATTCAGGCTTTCGACAGGTAATCACAGTAATGTGACTTGACAATATAGGTGACGATGTTATCTAATGATTCTGTCAGATTCGGTGCAGGGTAACACGACATTTTCGTCGACATAAACGGGAACCTCGCCATCAATCATACCGCAATTTGTACTATTGTAAATAATGCTATAGACAAAATATTCAGAAAATCTTCGTGGAAAGATATTTCTTCAGAGGAAATTAAGGCATTTCTTGACGTAATACTAAACACTGTCTTGAATTCGAAAACGAAACCTCGCAGTGCAGTGACATTGATGTGACCACCGCCGATGTTCGACATCAACGTCAATAACCACTCACAGACGGTAGGTGGCAGCCCTAGCACCAGTGGAGGGTATATAAGAGTACTGGATTGGGAGGGGATTGGGGGGGGGGGGGGGTGAGATGCAGTGCAGTCGTTATCGTATTACGGAAACGACGGAACGATTTATCTGAGGTCCAAAAGGGCATATCGTTGCCTTTCGGGCCAAGGACGGAAATATTTCAGAAATGTTCGCGAGCAGCCTTGGTTAAAGTATACCGTGCATGGCAAAATGGCGCTAACCAAAACCGGAGCCGGGACAGTTGTGATGCACTACGGGCCATAGATGACAGGGGTGAACCACGACTGTGGAGATGTGTACTGGTGAACAGACGCGCAACTGCTGAGCAACTGATCGCCTAAATGAACCAAGGGACTACAACCAATGTCTTGTCAAAGATCATTCAGCGAACGGTTCTGTTTAGGAGACTCCACAGTAGGCACCTGGCTCGTAGACCAATGATGACTGCCGTTCATCGGCGACGAAGGCTGGAATTTGCACGCCACTACCGTAACTGGACGTGATGGTGATGTTTCTAGCATATGGGCGCTCAACGGCGATTTCATCAACGCCTTTACCCATATAAAACAAACGAATGTGGATAAAATCTCGAAAATTGATCCGCACTCATGCACTCAAATCGAGCCCACAACCCATTCTATCGTATATGCTCTAAAACAAATGAGAAAGAGTAAAAGTAGCCATCCATAAGATTAAACAAAAGTAAAACGACGAAAGAGCTAAAAGAAAGGCACGGGAAAATGCGACCGGCTGAACACTTACAAAAATATGGGTGAGCCAGTCACCCTTTTAACACATTAAAACTATCGCCCTACAATCTTTGGAAAAATATTGGACAATTCACAAAACCTTAAAACTCGAACCACATTCATTTGACCATTGCAGCGCTGCATTGGCCAGAAAATGAAATACAGCCCATTAAAATGTGGCGCATAGTTATCTGTACGCCACAAGCACCACACATTGGAGGGTCCTCTCGCCAGAGGCGAGGTCTATGCTGTCTAAGACTGTGGTCTATGCGAAGACAAGTAAGGAGGACCTCATCCCGTCGACGTACACCACGGCCGAGCTGTGGGCTTTACTAGACGAACCTTACTGTTTGTCACTTCCAGCCACTCATTTTCCCACCGACACAAAACTCTGGCGCTCAACAGCGATGAAACAGAACGCAGGAAGCTAGCACGCTGAAATACATGAGAATCACGGCACGCCTTCTTGGCTGCTAGATCCGTCCTTCCATTCCCTGCAAGTCCCATGTACCCTGGTACCCAGCAGAAAGACACCTCCTCCCCCAGTCGTTGCAGCTGGAAGACGGCATTCTGTTTATTCTGGACTACTTTACCTGCTAGGTTCTAACTTTCAGAGAATGAAGGGCACTCAGAAAATCAGAACAGACAAGAAATTTAGCACTGGAAGAACGTCTCATCTGCTCCAGGGCCCTCAAGGGCATATAATTCTGCATCGAAAATGGTAAATTCTTAAGGCAGTCGGACCTCGAGGACACGATTCGGGAAAACTACAGAGCAACCACATGAGGCCGCCTGTTTAGTCCCATCCGTGTCGTTGTTGTGATCATATAAAATGCCAGAAAATATCGCATTAAAAAACAGAAGCAGGAGAGTAATCTCTCCTATACTGCACCAAATCTAAAATTATCTTGGACTACTACAGTAATCGGGGTGGCAGACGGCCAAAACTCTGGAGTTGCGGCAGTAGTTGCTCCACACCGAGTGACTCCATCACACGCCACACACGAATCCCAAATGGCACTGTGGCTCGTAGACAGGTGCCATAAGGGTAACAGTATGGTATGTGCGTGAAGTGGGAGCTGTGAGGAACTTACATGCCTGACGCTCCATGAGGAGTTGTCGCCGGATGGTGAGTTGCGGTTCACCAGCTCCAGCACAGGAACTGGGTATAGGACTGGTCCTACAAACACCCATGACCACCCCAATCTTCTCATGGTGGACAGCATCAACAATCTTCAGGTAAGATCGCCTCGCCAATCTATACATCGTGCACTCATAGTCCAGCCAAGAACGCGCGAAAGCCCTATAAATCTGGAAAAGACGCAGCCTTTCTGCTCCCAGGACCTGTGGCTAAGGCACTTTATGATGTTCAGTGCCTTGAGGGGTTTGGTTTTCAGGCAACCACGACAATTTGAAATAAAAAATGAGGCCCAGTAACCCCACTGACTGACTGAAATGTAGGATGGCGCCCCTCACATGGAAATCACGTAAATTAAGAATGGACACACACACACACACACACACACACACACACACACACACTTATCTGGAGAAAACTGAAACCCCGTCTTTGCAGCCCACTCCTCTAACCCCTGCAATGTATGTTGCATGTGATTCGTCGCGGGTGGACCGCTGGAGGAGGAACAGAAAAAAACAAAATCGTCCACAAATATGGAGCACTTGGTTCAAATGGCTCTGAGCACTATGGGACTTAACTGCTGTCGTCATCGGTCCCCTAGAACGTAGAACTACTTAAACCTAACTAACCTAAGGACATCACACACATCCATGCCCGAGGCAGGATTCGAACCTGCGACCGTAGCGGTCGCGCGGTTCCAGACTGTAGTACCTAGAACCGCTCGGCCACCACGGCCGGTTATGGAGCACTGTTCAGGACTCCTAACTGCAGACGTGATACTGTTTATGGCTATGGCAAAGAAAGTAACACTTAAAATATTGCCCTGAGGGACCCATTCTTCTGCTTAGAACCATCTGACAGCGTGTCATCAATTCGGGTCCTAAAAAATGGCTGACACAGAAAAGACCATATGAAGATGGGGAGGTGGACACGAAAGCCCCATTGACGCAGTTGTGTGAGGATACAGTGTCTCCAGGTAGTATCATAAGCTGTACTGATATCGAAGAATGCACTATTACAGTGATATTTATGTAGAAAAACCTGCTGAATAGCCGCCTCTAGCAGGATCAGGCTGTCGACAGTGAACCGTAATCTCCAGAATCCACACTGAGAGCGGGTGAGCATTTGCCTGATTCTAAAAACCAGACCATATGACGTTTATCCATTCGTCCCAGGATTTTCCTACACAGCTCCTTAAGGCGATACTCCGGTAATTACTGGCACGTATGCGGTCCTTTCCTGGTTTGAGGAGAGGTACCAAAATTACCTCTCTCGACGAGTTGGGGAGGAGAATTTGAGGAGAATTTCCTTCGACGGTGGTGGCAAATGTAGAAGCATGCTGTACCAGATTTGATCGTGACTGGTACAGTATCACGAGTCTCAGACAGTTCTGATTCCAGTTCCCACATGGAGAAAGCGCAATTGTAAGAAACAGAATCGTGGGATCTGAAGTCCAATTTGCCCCTCTCTACAGTCGCACGGTAGCAGCGAAATGCGATATCTTGGCTGGCTGTGGCAGTAGTTTTCGCAAAATGCTGTGCCAGCGTCTGACCGATATCTCTGGGTGTCGTTTGGAGACACACCTGTTTCAGCACTGCTGCCATCGATACTATTATTTTATTTTATTTACAAGTCAAATTCCGTAGGACCAAATTGTGGAGCAAATCTCCAAGTTCATGGAATGTGTCAGTACATGAAATTACAGCATAAAAGTAATAACAGATAAAAATAAAATGTTTATAAACCGGAAAAAAGTCAAGCCATAAGTTTAAGTAAAATCAATCAACAATACAACAAGAATCAGCTCAATTTTTCAAGGAACTCCTCAACAGAATAGGAGTGACCCGTGAGGACTCTCTTCAGTTTCGATTTGAAAGCTAAGGTTTCTGAATTCTAGTGGTAGTTTATTGAAAATGGATGCAGCAGTATACTGCACACCTTTCTGCACAAGAGTTAAGGAAGTCCGATCCAAGTGCCGGTTTGATTTCTGCAGAGTATTAACTGGGTGAAAGCTGCTTATTCTTGGGAATAAGTTAATATTGTTAACAAGAAATCCTTCTAGAATGGGGAGATTTACCTAAAAATACAATACCATAAGACATAAGCGAATTAATATAAGCTAAGTAGACTCATTTTCGTGTTGAACGATCACTCACTTCAGATACCGTTCGAATAGTAAAAATGGCAGTTTATATATTGAGAGGCTAATGTCAAAATACCCAGAATCGTAAACAGGGGTCGACAAGAGGTTCGTGAACTTACACCACTTATTGCCCGAACCCCCCATTCCTGAGCCAAAAATATCCTTCTAGAATGGGAAGAGTTACCCAAAAATATAATACCATAAGACATAAGCGAATGAATATAAGCTAAGTAGACTCATTTTCGTGTTGAACGATCACTCACTTCAGATACCGTTCGAATAGTAAAAATGGCAGTATTAAGTCTTCGAACAAGATCCTGAATGTGGGCTTTCCACGACAGTTTACTATCTATCCAAACACCTAGAAATTTAAACTGTTCAGTTTCACTAATCATATGTCCATTCTGTGAAATTAAAACGTCAGGTTTTGTTGAATTGCGTGTCAGAAACTGTAAAAACTGAGTCTTACTGTGATTTAACGTTAGTTTATTTTCTACAAGAAATGAACTTATGTCTTGAACTGCACTATTTGAAACTGAGCCAATTTTGTACACAACATCCTTTACTACCAAGCTAGTGTCATCAGCAAACAGAAATATTTTAGAGTTACCCATAATACTAGAGGGCATATTTTTTGTATAAATAAGGAACAGGAGTGGCCTCAACACAGATCCCCGGAGCACCCCCCCCCCCCCCTCCCCTCACTTGACTATACCCCACTCAGACCCCACATCACAGCCATTCTCAACACTGTGAATAATGACCTTTCGCTGTCTTTTCCTAAGGAAATAGGTGAACCAATTGTGAGCTACTCCCTGTACTCGGTAATGGTCCAACTTCTGGAGCAATATTTTGTGATCAACACAATCAAATGCCTTAGTTAAATCAAAAAATATGCCTAGCGTTCGAAACCTTTAGTTTAACCCATCCAGTACCTCACAGACAAAAGCGAATATAGTATTTTCAGTTGTTAACCTACTTCTAAAGCCGGACTGTACATTTGATAGCAAATCGTGTGATATAAAATGATGAATTATCCTTACATACCTCCTTTTCAATAACTTTAGCAAACACTGATGGCATACAAATAGGTTTAAAATTGTCTACATTATCCCTTTCCCCTTTTTATATAGCGGCTTTACTACTAAGTACTTAAATCGTTAGGGAAACTGACCATTCCTAAAGGAAAAATTAGGAATATGGCTAAATACAGGGCTAACATGTGCAGCACAGTCCTTTAATATTCTGCTAGGCACTCCATCATATCCATGAGAGTCATTAGTCTTCAGCGATTTAATTATTGACTCAATCTCCCCCTTGTCTGTATTACAGAGGAGTATTTCACACATCAATCTCGGGAAGGCATTTGCCAAGAGAGTTAAATGATTACCTGTAGAAACTAAATTTTTATTTAAGTCACTAGCAATGCTCAGAAAATGATTGTTAAATACTTCTAAATATATCTGATTTATCAGTAACAGAAATATTTTTACTACGAACTGACTTTATATCGTCGACCTTGTGCTGCTGATCAGACACTTCCTTCACAACTGACTACGTTTTCCGGAAATCCTCCAGGTGCTTCCCATATTTTTGTAGAGCAGATGAAACGATTGATAGAGTTCAGGGACGCTTGCCAGGGCCGTCTTTTGCTCTCCTTAACTACGCGTCGACCCTTGGCTCTTGCGACTCTAAAGGCTATAAGGTTGTCTGCTGTTGGGCTCCCGGATTGCTATTAACACTCATTTGTCCACCGAGGTACAGGTCGTCTCCTAAGATGACCTGAGAACTTTGGGATGGAGAAGTCAGCGACACGATGAATCATTTGTGTCATGTGGTCCACTCATTCCTGGACGTCGTTGCAGTGTTCAAACACAGCCAGTTGGCTGGAGAGCGTCCAGTTAGCCTTGCTGACGATCGACTTTGTTGGCTTTATAATAAAGACACTCAGTCACCTTTCATGCAATAAGCGTTAACAGTTATTTACAAGACGTACGTGACAATGTCAATCTCCTTTATACATTCATATACACGATGTACAATCAATCACATGATACCTAATTGTGTTTGTAGATCACGGCAAAGTATGTGGATGAGTTCTTGTAAGGTGCGAAATTATAGCCACCTTAAAAAAAATTACTAAATAAAGGAAAGTCCAACGTTTCTGACGTTCATCTATCTAAATAATTTTCCTTTTACTTAATAAGTGGTAAACTACAGAGAAAAACATCTTGTCCGAAACAAACCGTTTGACTTCTTAAGTAATAGAACCCAGTACGTTGTCCTCGATTGTGAGTGTTCATCGGAGGTGAGTGCCCCAGGGAAGTGTGGTAGGTTCGCTGTTGTTTTCTATCTACATAAATGATCTTTTGGATAAGGTGGATAGCAATGTGCAGCTGTTTGCTGATGATTCTGTGGTGTACGGGAAGGTGTCGTCGTTGAGTGACTGTAGGAGGATACAAGATGACTTGGACAGGATTTGTGATTGGTGTAAAGAATGGCAGCTAACTCTAAATATAGATAAATATAAATTAATGCAGATGAATAGGAAAAAGAATCCCGTAATGTTTGAATACTCCATTAGTAGTGTAGCGCTTGACACAGTCACGTCGTTTAAATATTTGGGCGTAACATTGCAGAGCGATATGAAGTGGGACAAGATGAGGATGATGATTATTATTAGTGTTTTAGGGCGCACAACAGCGAGGTTATCAGCGCCCGAAGTGGGACAAGCATGTAATGGCAGTTGTGGGGAAGACGGATAGTCGTCTTCGGTTCACTGGTAGAATTTTGGGAAGAGGTGGTGCATCTGTAAAGGAGACAGCTTATAAAACACTAATACGACCTATTCATGAGTACCCGAACGTTTGGGATCCCTATCAGGTCGGATTGAGTGAGGACATAGAAGCAATTCAGAGGCAGGCTGCTAGATTTGTTACTGGTAGGTTTGATCATCATTCGAGTGTTAACGGAAATGCTTCAGGAACTCGGGTGGGAGTCTCTGGAGGAAAGGAGGCGTTCTTTTCGTGAATCGCTATTGAGGAAATTTAAAGAACCAGCATTTGAGGCTGACTGCAGTACAGTTTTATTGCCGCCAACTAATATTTTGCGGAAAGACCACAAAGATAAGATGAGAGAGATTAGGGCTCGTACAGAGGCATATAGGCAGTCATTTTTCCCTCGTTCTGTTTGGGAGTGGAACAGGGATAGATGATGCTAGTTGTGGTACGAGGTACCCTCCGCCACGCACCGTATGGTGGATTGCGGAGTATGTATGTAGATGTAGGTCTGCACAGGTCTTTCAATTCGCTATCTTCCGCAACTCGGGTGTCACGCACTTAACACAAGCGATCACGACAGTGCGAAGATATTTGTCCTAATGGAGGGGGTGTATCTAAATAAACAATGTGAAAAGAAAGGTTTAGGAAAATAAATGAGACACCACTTCGCCTAATTCTCGTAAGTAATCTACACTTACCTGGCATACTTTCAGTGAACACCACGGCTGTGCAGCGTCTTCACATACATCTATATGTCTCAAGGAATCTCGCAGTTTGTGGTCAAAGGTGCGATCATTTTCAACCTTTCCTGTTATATTCGCGAATGGAGTGTGGGGAGAACGTGGATTAAGTGAGTAGCAAGATCTGCATGTTTCGCACCGTTAACTTGAAACTCCACGAAATAAAGGCGGAGGATGGTGACTACACAAACGTCTGGGTGATTTTTCTAGGGTTTGCTGCTAGATCCTAAAATCAACTGCGCGTAATAGAAGGCGATTATAAGAAAACTTTCGCTGCTTGAGGTACAGGTGCATCTACATCTACGTGGCTACTCTGCAGATCACACTTAAATGCTTGGCAGAGTGTTCATGCAACCACCCTCACAATAACTCTCTATTATTCCCCTCTCGAAAAGAGCGCGTAAAAACGAACATCTGTATCTTTCCGTACGAGCTCTGGTATCCCTCATTTTATTATGTTGATCGTTTCTCCCTATGTAAGTCGGTGTCAACCATATGTTCTCGCATTCGGAGGAGAAAGTTGGTGATTCAGATTTCGTGAGAAAATCCCGCCGCAACGAGAAACGCCTTTATTTTAATGACGTCCACCCCAAATCCTGTATCATGTCCGAGACACTCTCTCGACTATTTCTAGATAATACAAAACGTGCTGCCCTTCTTTGAACTTTCTCGATGAACAATATTGCAGTGCCTGTATTATTCCGAATAAAGATGCAATTTTCCTCCGGATGAGTATGCATGTTCGAAGGAAAAGACACTGGGGCGACCACAGGCGTTATGAAATACTTGAAGTCTATTGGCAGTTGCGAATATGAACAACCGACAGCTGCATAATGGAATGAAAACAGTGAAAATCTGTGCCGGACGTGGAGACGAACCCGGATTTCCTGCTTATCGCGAGTGTTCGCCTTACGATTAGGCTATCCGAGCACGGCTCACGGCCAGACCCCAACAAACGTATGTCGTCAACCATTTGGGTACGTCCATTATGTACATTGCCGTGCAGGTGCCATCCGCATAAAATGCCTCTCATCACGGGTAATGGTGCAACGACGTGGGTGCAATTGATCCCGTCGGTGCGTCGCTGCCTCCTTCATCCAGCGGTTCCATATCCGCCTCACAGTTGCTTGGTTTCGTCCGACGCCATCACCGATTTCTCTGAAAGATAATCCGCAATCCCTAATTCCTCGGTAGAACTTCAAAACGTGCTCGAAATAAGCTCGCTGTCTATTACGAGGCATACTGAAGTAGTTTACGCGAAACAACGGCACGAAACAACAATTCCAGTACATCCATGCGACAGTCTGTTCCCCCTTTATAATAGCACTTTCATGTGGCGCTACTAGTGAATGTGATGTGCACCTGCGCTGGAATGCTAATCATGTGCATCTCTCGCTGCAAACGCATGCTGCAAATTTCACCTGATTGTGGTGCTTCCTTCCTGGTGTTGCATTTTGGTTGTTCAGCAGTGTATTTATGGTATCCTTCTTGGTTCAGAACTTAAATATCAGTCCCCACAGAAGCTTCTATTGCAATTCTCAGAAATTCTCCAGGAAAACGACTTTGATGTTTCCCGAGCAGCTTTAATAACCGAAAGCAAGGTCATCATTCCGAAGGGACGGCCTTGCTCTATGGTGGGTTGCTTGCCTGTCACGAGCTGCCTGGTGTATCGATTTACCAGGACTGCGCGTGAAGATGACCCTCACTGGCGCTACATTTTCTGAAGATCACGCCACCGAAGGTCTTCCTCCTTGTGGTTTGTTGTCAACAGCTTGGCGTGACAATTCTTAATAATTTTAGCATGAAGTGTAGCATGAGCGCCATGAAGACCCCGTCACCGTCGTTGAACAAGGACTACAGATCGCCACACTTCAAACCGCGAAGCGACCTGGGCGCGCTCTTGTAAAGTCGACTCTACTGCCATCTCGTCGTCGTTCACCGTAAAAACATACTACGCACGGTCAACGTATTCTCAGATATCCTGTAATAAAACGCAACAACGTTCATTAATACATGAGAACAATCACAAAACTTCTGGACATTTAAAACTAGGCTCATCCTCTGATATACGAGGGTTGTCCAGAAACTAAGTTCCGATCGGTCACTAAATGTAAACCACAGTAAAAATCAGAAACATTTTATATGCAAGAGCTAGCTACACTTTCCAGATAGTTCTCTACATAGTCGCAGCTCCGACTCAGACATTTTTCGGAGCTTTATACCAAATTTCCAACACCATCGTCATAGAAGGCAACCGCTTGTGGCTTCCGATAATTCTCTACGCTGGTCTATAGCTCGTAGCCTGCGCCCAAATCTTGTCTTCGTATCCACCGTTTCATGTGAACAGAGATGACACTCACGACGAGCCAATTAGGGCTGTGTTGTGGGTGATCGAACACTTCCCATCGGAAAGGCTGCAGGAGCGTCTTCACTGCCCCTGCAGAGTGCGGCTGAGAACTGCCACGAAGAAGGAAGTGCGTGGCAGTTGTGTTAGGTGGGCTGCATTCATTAAGGCAAAGCCTCTCAGCAGGCCCTCCTACTTGACGGGAGACATCGTTGTCCTAGGCACCTTTACTCGCTCACAGTGCGCTCACAACTGAAAAGAGCGTGTTGATGCGATCGACGGTCATACTAGACACACTACCCAACAAATCTATGCAAAGCTTCATCGGGTTTTCACTGTGGTGCCCATTTCACGACCGATCGGAACTTACTTTCTGGACAACCCTCGTATTTCCTCGACATTGGGAAGCGATTTCTTTCGTTCCTCCCTTGCTTTGTACTACAGGCAGAACGGATCGTCAATGGACCTAGGTTTGTATTTCATTGACTGCAATGTTGCAGACGAGGTGCGAGTGTCTGTGAGAGAGGGGTGCGGGCGCCACTATGTGGACGCGCTACTTGTTGCTCCTCCAATCTGCGACTACTGAGGCGCGCGGATCCCCGCTCCCCCTCCCTGTGCCTCGTATGCTTCAGCCGCGAGAAGAGCTGCAGTCCGCGCCAGCTGCGCGCACTCATATTTCCCGAGAAGCGCCCTCCAACATCTGCGGCAGAGGCTCCACGCCCATCCTGCCTCGCACGCTCTTTCTCCACCCTGCCGCCTAAGTTTATTCCACACAAATCTTTCTAACGGTACACTACACATCACGTCACTGGTTGCCTACGCGAGTGCGAAAGGTCATAGACTGGAAATAAAGTCATGTCTGCTGAAAAGGCTGTCGGAAACATTGCAAAACAAAATAAAGCTTAGTCACAAGACACGCCGTACACAGCAGTTTCCCGTGGATGTAATTCCGAATTCACAGTTCAAAAAAACGTAACAAATCGTAAAATATTTGTCAGAATACCCCGTCATTCCAAAAAGTTTCTAGATTGAATTAATAAAAAAATAGACATGATCTACATAGTCTCCCCCAACTTGAGTACTATCCACAAAACGTTCATAAAACCACGTAAAATACGCAGAAAATTCCTTCTTTGGGGAGCTCTTCATCTCGTGCGTCACATTCTCTAGAATGCCGGTTTTGTCGTCAAAGAGTTCACCCTTCATTTGATTTTCTGCACGTTGTCGTTCTTTGGTAGGTTCGTACTGATAACAGCAAGTCTCATAACCTACGAAGAGTTTTTCATTTCAGTCAAGTCACGGCAGGTGTCCACGCGTCGTTGATTTTTGTTCGGCAATCAAAGTATTTGGAACAGACTATGCACACACTTTCCTCTGTTCAAAACCTTCTAGAAAATGTCTTGAGCACTTTATTTAGAGACGTTCAGTTTGTTGCTCCACTGTGATTTGTGACAACGTTGACACACTACGATCGCAATCGCACGTCCACTACTTAACACGGCCTGCTCACAACTGACTCGCCGAATGCACAACTGTTGTTTACACTTCACAGTTCAAGCTGTCACCGTACTCAGTGCGCTGACGTCGCTTATAAGCCGGGAATAAAACCAGGACGAACTTTTTGCACGGGCGGTGTATAATATCTAGACTCTGCATCAACAAAATTTGTATTGACAGCGCTTGTGAAGCAAGACGTTGATTCACCAGTAGGTCTCAATAGGCTGAAGAAGATCTAAACGTATGTCACAGATTCCATAAGGCTTCGCCAGGATACTGAGAAAATCAGATTTGAAGCGCAAGTTACGTGGAAGAGTCCAAGATCATAGATAAATCACTCCCTTAAATGGTAGAACAAACCTAAGACAGGTACCTTTTAGCCACTGGGAAGCAGTAATGAAACCATTAACCAGTTTCCACAGGGGACCAGTCCTGCAGCAGTATTTGTAGATCTCGATTGTCAGGTCCGCCCACCATGTAACCCCAGATTCCCAAATCACAGTTCCTTTTCAACTTATGACACTCTACTACACTATCTAGTCAAAAGTATTCAGACACCCAAATCTAATGCAGAATAGTCCACTAGATGTCACTAGAGGCGGATCCGCCGGAATGCAATAGAGGTGGGCATTATTGTGTTGCCAATAGAGAGGCAGTAACAGTAGAATCGGTTATTCAAGGGAGCTCACTGGTTTCGAACGTTGTCTTTAGATGTCACCTGAGTAACATATCCATCAGGCCCCATTTCAATTCTTCTAAAGCTGCCCAAGTCCAGCTAACACTACATCTGTGAGTAGGGCGTTTAAAGGACTGGCGTACAGTGGTCGAATAGCTCCTTATAAGCCACACATTTATGTAGTCAGTGTAGTGGATGACTGCAAACATCCGGTGGATGGGTTTGGGTTTGGTAAAGTCTGGACATTTTCTCCCAGCATGTGAAGTATGGAGGAGGTGGTGTTAAGGTATGGGGTGTTTTTCGTGGTTAGTGTGTGTTCTTCATATTGTGCTTAAGAAAACATCATCTTGGCAATGCATCTTGTCATAAACTAGCAACTGTGTGGCAATGGTTTGTGGACAATAACATTCCTGAAATGGACTGACCTGCCCAAAGTCACTACTTAAACCCAATGGAACATCTTTGGGATCGGTTAGAAATTGACTTCGCTCCAGACTGCTGTTTACAACATCATTCAGGAAAGAAGCTTTCCTTGAGAGTTCACAGTTATATGATATAACAGAGAAGCAAGATCACTGTAGGATTGACCAGTGATACAGGTAAAAGAAGATTTGCCAACGCAAGATATGAATCTGCAACAAAAACAGCATGAGGCTCAGAGCCAGTTCGTACAGGAAACAAGCGCCTTCTACAGAGAAGCAGGCAACAGAATACAGACCGGAACAGAACCGTGACGTATTTATTGAAAAATAAAGAACATGATGCAACCCTCTAGCTGAAAGAGCCGGAGACGATTTCTATGGCGTCAAGACATCTGGTAAGGAATATGCATCATAAAAGAGAGTATATTACATTTTCTGTAGCTGATTCCGTAGATATAATCCATGTTAAAGTGAGCATCCGCCAACAGAAGTGGGACAACTGGTGAAATTACTGAAATTGGTCCTTCCTTAAGTAACGAATTATTTTACTTAAACAACTTGTACAAACACTTTTTGATACATGCTCCTATAGAATGGGATTACAGACAGAATGCCCAGATTGTCTAATATATACTCATCATTCCTAATGGAGACAAAAATAGGACAGCTAAGTGCCATGTGAAGTGCCAGCGTATTACATGAGGCTAAGAAAGTGGCAATAGAGTTAACGTTAGATGTATTCTGACTCCAAGAACGGATTACTAAGGCAGGAAATGTCCACAGTACGCCAATAGCTGCCCCTAAAGTGCCGTCCTGTGGCAGCAATAATAGTATTTAATAAGGCCATCACGATGACTAATATATCACAGTATTATTCAGAACACGAAATCTGTGTGGAAATGGTACCCTTAAAGGAGAGTTACTTCCTGGTTTCCATGTATTTTCAATTTGGTGATGAGGTCGACGAGTATCTGATACAGCTAAAGGATATTAGTCACCTAGGAAGAATTAAGCCTCTTATGCACGCCACTGATGCAAATGCGAAGTCATTATTGTGGCATAGCAATCTGACTGATGGCAGTGGGAGGCAACTGGAAGAAGCCATTATGGAACTGAACCATCAGGTAGCGAATAGATCTCGCAATCGGCTTACGAAATAAGGGTCGGAGCAAGTCAAGTATAAATGTCACTCCAATAAATACGGCAGCGGCGCGCCGTGTTAAACCCTGGAAGGTTAAGAGTAAAATGACGTCGAGTGATCACGATATCATACACTGTACCATCACTGGAAAGGAAACCCGAGACATCAAATAAATGGTGTGCGTAAGTCCCAAATACAACATCAAGGAGACTAAGTGACAAGTTATGAGAATAGTGTTTCAGCGTCCAGGGAGTCTATCGTTGGGTGACGATAGACATTGTAAAGCGCAAGAACTGACAGTGACTGTACGTAGAACAGTGCAGGCGTCGATACCTACCAGGAAAGGCCCTTCTAGAGGAGTACATTGCATCTGGACAGAGGCGCTGCTGAATTTCAGATGGGGAACAAGAAGAGCCAGGAATCAGCATCGACGAAGAAGAAAGATTCTGAAGACTGCATAGATGCAGGTAGGTTAAATAACATTTTAATAGTCTGCGATCACCAACAGTCTTATCCACACTCCAAAGAAATGATAGGATGTTAACAGAAAGTTGAGGACAGACAGCTACACTGCTACTGGAAACATTGCATCCTGACGAATAAGACGCGACCTCTGACAGAGTAGGTTAGGAAAAATGTTGTGGGGAGACAACAGAAACAACAAACTTCCGTACCATTCGGACAAGAAGAAATTGAGCAAATAATTTTAAGAGTGAAAAAGAACAATACCCCAGGACCGGATAGGATCTCTTACACGTCTCATCTGACCAATTCAATATTTACTTTATTGAACTGCTAGAGTGTCTCTTGCAAGATAGGGGTCCCTGCACAATGGAAGAATGCTGAAGTGGTGATTGTCAGAAAGAGCAAGACAAGGATCCAGTGATACCCAAATCCTGCAGACAATTTTTTTTTCTGCGCGTTCTTGGCAACATATTCAAAAAACTTATGAAACACTTTGAAGATAATAGGATGCTACACGGGATGAGCTCTCAGCAGTATGGGTTTAAAAGATGTAAGGCAACTGAAGACTCAGTTAATGAGGCAATCTCGTTAGCGACAGATACTCGTTCTACATACTCTCTAGCAATGATCTACGTCTATACTCCGCAAGCCCCTTTAAAGTATGTGGCCGAGGGTATTTTGTGTACCAATGTCATTTCCCTGTTTCTCTGTTCCAGTCGCATTTGGTTTATGGGAAGAATGATTGATGGTAACCCTCCATGTGGGCCCGAACCTCTATCATCTTCATGTTCTTTTCGTGCGATACACTGACGTGCCAAGACATTATGACCACCTGCTTAATAGCTTGTTGGTCCATCTCTGGAACGCAATACCTCACTGATTCTGTGTATCATAGATTCGACAGTTTATTGGAGTGTTTGTGGAGGTATGTCTCACCGGATGTCCATGCACAAGTCTTGTAATTTCCTTAAACAGCTGGCCGCTGATCATGCTCCTCAAACCACAGTCTTTCAGACACAGACAGTGATCCTGTTGACAGATGACGTCGCCGCAGGTAAAGACATCAAGCATGAAGGCGTGCAGGTGTCCATAGATGTCAGCGTGTCGTCGATTACTACCTCAGGTCCCAGCGTAGCAGAATATCTCCCTCACCTAATAATCCCCCCACCAGCCTGCGTCATTAGCACGGTGCACACTTAGATTCGTCGTTCGCGTTGATGAGGGAGTTTTTGGGGACGACCATCGATGTGTTGTAGCGTTTCCAACTGCTCGACACGTTTCCATTGATCCACGGTCCACTCTCGACGATCCCCTGGCCACTGCAATGGTAACTGACGATGTCATTGGACCAACATGTGGGCGGCTATATCTACTGCTTTCTAGATCTCGCTGACGAACAGAGCAAACCGGGTTGTGTCGGAACCCAGGATGGTTCCTACAGAGGAGATTTTCTGTCTCCGTAAATGTCGTAATATGATATTGCTGGCAATCTCGATAGCTTAAGGTACCTGTCTCCCTTTGGTCGCCTTAGGGAGTTGGGGTGTTCAGAGGTGTGGCACAACTGTCTGAGAGACTATTGCCGAGGGAGACATGCATCTTTATGTGCCCAGGAAACGAAATAACAAAGACAATAACAAAAGTCTCTCCGCAGAGATCAGTGTGTGGCCCAGAGTTTTGGGTTTTAGCATTGTAACCCATACTATAGGAGTTACGTGATAATGTTAAGGTAAGCGGACTGATACCATCTATGTCGTTCGTGCTTAGCGATGACTCCAGAGTAATTATGGAAGACAAAAGCATCACCCCAGTTCCCAGAACTCCTGAAGATAGATGTTGTCTGAGGATTTTGTATCACAGACACTGTCCCTTTGTCTGTTCAGAGATACCACTAAACCCTCACAAATATGCAAACAACCACGCATGAGCAGCGCCTATTAGACGGAGCGGGTCGGACAGCCGATCAGTTCCAGTCATTCCACCAGGAAGGAGGTACAAGGCTCGTGTTGTCTGTAGTTCAACCAGGCGTAGACGGTCAACACCGATGTTCGATCACGTCCGCATTGTTACTTTGTACCAGGAAGCGCTCTCAACAAGGGAAGTGTCCGGGCGCAGTGAACCAAAGCGATGTTGTTCGGACATTGAGGAGATACAGAGCGACAGGAACTGTCGATGACATGCCTCGCTCAGGCCGCCGCAGGGCTACTATTGCAGTGGATGATCGCTACCCAAGAAATATGGCTTGGAGGAACACTGACAGCAACACCACCATGTTGAATAATACTTTTCGTGCAGCCACAGGACGTCGTGTTACGACTCAAACTGTGGGCAATACGCTGCATGATGCGCAACTTCACTCCCGACATCCTTGGCGAGGTCCATCTTTGCAACCACGACATCATGCAGCGCGGTACAGATGGGCCCAACAACATGCCGAATGAACCGCTGAGAATTGGCATCACTTTCTCTTCACCGATGAGTGTCGCATATGCTTTCAACTAGACAATCGTCGGAGACGTGTTTGGAGGCAATGTTCTAATTTTCGTTCCTGCACTCCTTTTTCCTCCACCAGTATCGAGATTTAAACAGATTAATCGTTCCAGGCAAGCCCCTTGACATAACCAACGTATTTGCATTGGCATATGAAGTCAATCTACACTCCTGGAAATGGAAAAAAGAACACATTGACACGGGTGTGTCAGACCCACCATACTTGCTCCGGACACTGCGAGAGGGCTGTACAAGCAATGATCACACGCACGGCACAGCGGACACACCAGGAACCGCGGTGTTGGCCGTCGAATGGCGCTAGCTGCGCAGCATTTGTGCACCGCCGCCGTCAGTGTCAGCTAGTTTGCCGTGGCATACGGAGCTCCATCGCAGTCTTTAACACTGGTAGCATGCCGCGACAGCGTGGACGTGAACCGTATGTGCAGTTGACGGACTTTGAGCGAGGGCGTATAGTGGGCATGCGGGAGGCCGGGTGGACGTACTGCCGAATTGCTCAACACGTGGGGCGTGAGGTCTCCACAGTACATCGATGTTGTCGCCAGTGGTCGGCGGAAGGTGCACGTGCCCGTCGACCTGGGACCGGACCGCAGCGACGCACGGATGCACGCCAAGACCGTAGGATCCTACGCAGTGCCGTAGGGGACCGCACCGCCACTTCCCAGCAAATTAGGGACACTGTTGCTCCTGGGGTATCGGCGAGGACCATTCGCAACCGTCTCCATGAAGCTGGGCTACGGTCCCGCACACCGTTAGGCCGTCTTCCGCTCACGCCCCAACATCGTGCAGCCCGCCTCCAGTGGTGTCGCGACAGGCGTGAATGGAGGGACGAATGGAGACGTGTCGTCTTCAGCGATGAGAGTCGCTTCTGCCTTGGTCCCAATGATGGTCGTATGCGTGTTTGGCGCCGTGCAGGTGAGCGCCACAATCAGGACTGCATACGACCGAGGCACACAGGGCCAACACCCGGCATCATGGTGTGGGGAGCGATCTCCTACACTGGCCGTACACCACTGGTGATCGTCGAGGGGACACTGAATAGTGCACGGTACATCCAAACCGTCATCGAACCCATCGTTCTACCATTCCTAGACCGGCAAGGGAACTTGCTGTTCCAACAGGACAATGCACGTCCGCATGTATCCCGTGCCACCCAACGTGCTCTAGAAGGTGTAAGTCAACTACCCTGGCCAGCAAGATCTCCGGATCTGTCCCCCATTGAGCATGTTTGGGACTGGATGAAGCGTCGTCTCACGCGGTCTGCACGTCCAGCACGAACGCTAGTCCAACTGAGGCGCCAGGTGGAAATGGCATGGCAAGCCGTTCCACAGGACTACATCCAGCATCTCTACGATCGTCTCCATGGGAGAATAGCGGCCTGCATTGCTGCGAAAGGTGGATATACACTGTACTAGTGCCAACATTGTGCATGCTCTGTTGCCTGTGTCTATGTGCCTGTGGTTCTGTCAGTGTGATCATGTGATGTATCTGACCCCAGGAATGTATCAATAAAGTTTCCCCTTCCTGGGACAATGAATTCACGGTGTTCTTATTTCAATTTCCAGGAGTGTATGTTCATTTCCACTGAAAACTGTTGCAACTGAAAGTGGAATGATGGATGCGACTTCGGATATTTTACTGTTCTCACCATTAATTACTTTAAGTGCTCCATGTCTGAAAATTTGGCACAAAGTGCTTCTTGATCTAGAGAACAATGAATCCCATCTGTCGATCGTTGTAATTTTTTGCTCTTTCATTGTCATCTGAATGTTGTGTTCTTTTGGCATGGGACTGCAATGTCGTTTTGTAGTAAGTAAGTAGTACCCATCACTTATGCTAATTGAGAAGTCTCATCCTTCTTCTGTCATTCCCATTCATTCTAAAAGATTGCGATGATAGAACACTAGACTGCCTTTTTTTGTGCAAACGGCCACCGGACCTCTGAACGTCCTTCACAATATAAACAAATAGCGAAGTATAAACAGCTCTGACACCACGGTTCTGCCGATCTCAGAGAGTTGTGCCGACCGCAAAGTGCCGCACCACAATGCTAAATGACATGTCGCGCTGTTCCACGTACTCCCGAGAAGGACCGAGCAAAGCCGAGTGGCAGGCCAGGCTCTGGAGCGCCCGCAGCCCGTACATGCTGCGCGCGTGAAGTTTGGCGCACCGTGGCTACCCCTGCGTTATTAGACGAAGGAAAGCTGTCCGATGCTAGTACGACCGACTCTTATAACTTAGGCCAATACGAAAAAGTTAATACAAGATCGCATATTACAACTGTGGCGAAGTGAATGGGACAGTTCAAGCACAGGCAGAAGAAGATATGAATTTCCCTCTAACATCAGGGAGAGACTATACGCGAGATTCCTTAACCTGTTGAGCGGACATGGCGTGTATGCTAAGTATCTATACAAAATCAAAAGACAGATGAATGAAGGTAGCGCCTGCGGCAGTGTGAGCACTGCAGATTACATTATGTGGGACTGAGTGCTCTACAAAGATGCAGCGCTAGTTGGTGTCAGACATTAAGGACAATGGATAAACTCCACGAAGTACTCAACCACACGTCAAGATGCTACCATCTCTGCTAGAAAGATATAGAGAAGACAACTGAGGTGGGCAACGCTGAAAGGAATGGTTTCACAAGAATGTACATTGCACTGAAGCAAGTTATCATGGAAGTGTGGATTCTAAGACGTAACAGTGAACTGCGGAATCGTTTGTTGTACTGAAAAGGCTACTGACGTTTTGCCCTACCCCTAAGGAATCCAGCGGACAGTGACTGTTGACCGGGATACCCGCCAGGATAGCCGGGAGCACTGATGCGCTGCTTCCTGAACCCAGGTAGGCGCGCCGGCCCCATACCGAATCCGCCCAGCCGATTGAGGACGAGGGCCGTTACGCCGGCCAGCCTGGATGTGGTTTTTAGGCGGTTTTCCACATCTCACTAGGTGAATACTGGGCTGGTCCCCACATACCGCCGCCTCAGTTACACGACTCACAGACATTGGCAGACGTTCGCAATATTTCATGGCTTCCACTAGACGCAAACAGCTGGGGTACACTACTTACGTCCTGGGGGGGTTCAGGGTGGCAGCAGGAAGGGCATCCAGCCACCCTCTGCAAATATCACTAACAAATCCGCAATAACAAGGCCGACCCCGCGTGATGCGGAACAAGGCCCACAGAAAGAAAGTGACTGTTGACCGAGGTAGCATGTCGGCGGATCCAATAGTGAAACGCCAAGAAACTGGTATAGGCGCGCATATTCAAATACAGAGATATGTAAACAGGCAGAATACGGCGCTATGGTTGGCAACGCCTATATAAGACAAGTGTCTGGCGCAGTTGTTAGATCGGTTGCTGCAGCTACAACGGCGCGTTATCAACATTAAAGTGAGTTTGAACGTGCTGTTCCAGTGAGCGTACGAGAGGTGGGACACAGCATCTCCAAGGTAGCGATCAAGTGGGGATTTTCCCGTTAGACCATTTCACGTGTGTACCGTGAATATCAGAAATCCGGTAAAACATCAAATCTCCGACATCGCTGAGGCCGGAAAAAGTGTCGGCAAGAATGGGACCAAGGACGACTAAAGAGACTCGTTCAACGTGACAGACGTGCAACCCTTCCGCAAATTGCTGCATATTTCAATGCTGGGCCATCAACAAGTGTCAGCGTGCGACCCATGCAACGAAACATCATCACTGATATAGACATTTGGAGCCAAGGCCCACTCGTGTAACCTCGATGATTGCCAGACACAAAGCTTTACCCCTCGCCTTGGCCCGTTTACACCGACACTGCACTGTTGATGACTGGAAACATGTTGCCTGGCCGGCGACTCTCGTTTCAAATTGTATCGAGCGGATGAACGGGTACGGGTATGGAGGCAACCTCGAGAATCCATGAACCGTGCATGTCAGCAGGGGACCGTTCAAGCTGGTGGAGAGACTAATGGTGGGGGGAGGGGGAGGGGGCGAGTGCAGTTCGAGTGATATGGGATCCCTGATACGTCTAGATACGACTCTGATAGGTGCCAGGTGCGTAATCATCCTGTCTGATGACTTGCATCCACTCCTGTTCATTGTGCATTCCGACGGACTTAGGAATTTCCAGAAAGACAATGCGACACCCCACATGTCCAGAAATGCTGCAGAGTAGCTCCAGGAACACTCTTCTGAGTTTAAACACTTCCGATGACCACCAAACTCCCTATACATGTACATTATTGAGCACATCTGAGATGTCTTTGCCAGTTTCTTGGGATCTTCAGTGCGAAAGCAACAAGATACTTTAAGAAATACAGAATAGATTCCATAGTACTAACACTAGTATAGTATCTAGGTAATTTTCTGAGGGTTTTACTGTAGTTTTGTAGTGTAGAAAGTACACTGCGTAACACAAAGGGTCCCTTTCAGACGAAACCTCTTAAGTGCCTTCCGTTGCAAAGAAGAAGTTTGAAATTTGGCTCAAAGGTTTCTACAACCTTTCTCTGTAATGCTGCAAAGGCGTGGTGCTAATGATGTCACCACAATTCTACGCAACGCCAACGTGAATGTGTCACACGATGTGACGCTCATCACTTTCCTCTACCAACATTTCACTTTTTTTCTTTTTTTTCGCATGAGTAGCGGAGGAAAACACTTCAGACACACCGCCGTTCAGTATCGACTCTAAAGACCTCAGGAGAAGCTGCATTAATTGCGTGAGTGATACCGCCCGTTTCCTTGGTGTCTTGATTCCCACGCATTTCGCGATAGAAAACGACAGTTGATGGTACAGCGAGCAAAAGGACGTAGTTCCTGCCAACGATCGACACTGTTGACACCCCCCGGGACAATTCAACCCTACTCTAAGGACGTCGTCGTGTTGAAACCGCACTGAAAGGGATCTGATACCTTAGGAGTGTAGAGCGACCGCAATTTTTGCTCTCGTATTAAGGACGGAACCCCTAGAGACCGTTCAAAACCATTCGATGAAATATGAACGTGATCTGAGGAGCGAAGGGTGTTTATGTATTTCAAGTCTGTTTCGCGTCTTCCCCTGGCGTGGTCACGGAGAAGTGCAACACTGGCACTTGCGTCAACAAAATGTAAAAGGGTCTCTCTCTCTCTCTCTCTCTCTCTCTCTCTCTCTCTCCCCCCCCCCCCCCAAGACCAGATCCACCTGATTCGGCAACACCCATGAGGCCATCTGCATACCTTTTTTTAGCACCTTAAAAATGGTCTTGCACAGTGACTTCCACACCTGCTCCAGTAAGTAGTGCTCAGCTGCTGGGCTAGAGCTGTGGTTACCAACCTGGCGGTAATTACACCCTAATGGGTAAAATGAAATTTTCTGAGGGGGTAGGAATTGTTTCGGTCGTGCAACTAAATTATCTCTAAAAGATCATTACTATTATTACACTACTGGCCATTAAAATTGCTACACCAAAAAGAAATGGAGATGATAAACGGGTATTCATTGGAAAAATATATTATGCTAGAACTGACATGTCATTACATTTTCAGGCAATTTGGGTGCATAGATCCTGAGAAATCAGTACCCAGAAGAACCACCTCTGGCCGTAATAACGGCCTTGATACGCCTGGGCATCGAGTCAAAGAGAGCTTGGATGGCGTGTACAGGTACAGCTGCCCATGCAGCTTCAACACGATACCACAGTTCATCAAGAGTAGTGACTGGCGTATTGTGAAGAGCCAGATGCTCGGCCACCATTGACCAGACGTTTTCAGTTGGTGAGAGATCTGGAGAATGTGCTGGCCAGGGCAGCAGTCGAACATTTCCTGTATCCAGAAAGGCCCGTACAGGACCTGCAACATGCGGTCGTGCATTATCCTGCTGAAATGTAAGGTTTCACAGGGATCGAATGAAGGGTAGAGCCACGGGTCGTAAAACATCTAAAATGTAAGGTCCACTGTTCAAAGAGCCGTCAATGCCAACAAGAGGTGACCGAGACGTGTAACCAGTGGCACACGCCGGGTCATACGCCAGTATGGCGATGACGAATACACGCTTACAATGTGCGTTCACCGCGATGTCGCCAAACACGGATGCGACCATCATGATGCTGTAAGCAGAACCTGGATTCATCCGAAAAAATGATGTTTTGCGTTTTGCGATTTGTGCAGCAAGGTTCGTCGTTGACTACACCATCGCAGGCGCTCCTGTCTGTGATGCAGCGTCAAGGGTAACCGCAGCCATGGTCTCCGAACTGCTGTAAACGTCGTCGAACTGTTCGTGCCGATGGTTGTTGTCTTGCAAACGTCCCCATCTGTTGACTCAGGGATCGAGACGTGGCTGCACGATCCTTTACAGCCATGCTGCTAAGATGCCTGTCATATACTGTATTAAAACATTATGAATCACCTCGAAGGGAACGATCTATTGATACGTAATCAGCATGGTTTCAGAAAACATCGTTCTTGTGCAACGCAGCTAGCTCTTTATTCGCACGAAGTAATGGCCGCTATCGACAGGGGATCTCTAGTTGATTCCGTATTTCTAGATTTCCGGAAAGCTTTTGGCACCGTTCCTCACAAGCGACTTCTAATCAAGCTGCGGGCCTATGGGGTATCGTCTCAGTTGTGCGACTGGATTCGTGATTTCCTGTCACGAAGGTCGCAGTACGTAGTAATAGACGGCAAATCATTGAGTAAAACTGAAGTGATGTCAGGTGTTCCCCAGGGAAGCGTCCTGGGACCTCTGCTGTTCCCGATCTATATAAATGACCTGGGTGACAATCCGAGCAGTTCTCTTAGGTTGTTCGCAGATGATGCTGTAATTTACCGTCTAGTAAGGTCATCCGAATACCAGTATCAGTTGCAAAGCGATTTAGAAAAGATTGCTGTATGGTGTGGCAGGTGGCAGTTGACGCTAAATAACGAAAAGTGTGAGGTGATCCACGTGAGTTCCAAAAGAAATCCGTTGGAATTCGATTACTCGATAAATAGTACAATTCTCAAGGCTGTCAATTCAATTAAGTACCTGGGTGTTAAAATTACGAACAACTTCAGTTGGAAAGACCACAGATAATATTGTGGGGAAGGCGAGCCAAAGGTTGCGTTTCATTGGCAGGACACTTAGAAGATGCAACAAGTCCACTAGAGAGACAGCTTACACTACACTCGTTCGTCCTCTGTTAGAATATTGCTGCGCTGTGTGGGATCCTTACCAGGTGGGATTGACGAGTTGGGATGGAAGTCATTAAAGCAAAGACGTTTTTCTTCGCGGCGAGATCTATTTACGAAATTTCAGTCACCAACTTTCTCTTCTGAATGCGAAAATATTTTGTTGAGCCCAACCTGCATAGGTAGGAATGATCATAAAAATAAAATAAGAGAAATCAGAGCTCGAACAGAAAGGTTTAGGTGTTCGTTTTTCCCGCGCGCTGTTCGGGAGTGGAATGGTAGAGAGATAGTATGATTGTGGTTCGATGAACCCTCTGCCAAGCACTTAAATGTAAATTGCAGAGTAATCATGTAGATGTAGATCTCGACTGCTAGTGATACGAGGCCGTTGGGATCTAGTAGGGCGTTCCGTATCGCCCTCCTGAACCCACCGATTCCATATTCTGCTAACAGTTATTGGATCTCGACCACCGCTAACAGCAATGTCGCGATACGGTAAACCGCAATCGCGATAGGCTGCAATCCGACCTTTATCAAAGTCGGAAACGTGATGGTACGCATTTCTCCTCCTTACACGGGGCATCACAACAACGTTTCACCAGAGAACGCCTGTCAACTGCTGTTTGTTTATGAGAAATCGGTCGGAAACTTTCCTCATGTCAGCACGTTGTAGGTGTCGCCACCGGCGCCAACCTTGTGTGAATGCTATGAAAAGCTAAACATTTGCATATCACAGTATCTTCTTCCTGTCGGTTAAATTTCGCATGTGTAGCACGTCATCTTCGTGGTGCAGCAATTTTAATGTCCAGTGGTGTACGATTACGTAAAACTGTCATACAGGTAACGCAAGTTCCCAATAATTACATTTTTTTCCAATGTGTTGTTTCATTAACGTGTGAACAGTGCAGATGAGGTTACAACCTCTCAGACGAGTATACAAATATCTGTCGCACATAGACCACCCACTACACAAATACATTGTACCATGCATCTATGACAGTAAAATTAAGATACATATGCTTAAATATTCTGTGAAAATGACTTCTCCGAGTCATGTTTAGTTTCACCAATATCTTATAAACTGTCTCTTAATTCAATTCACAACAATAAACTGACAGTTCACTACAACGGTAATTCTGTAACGACTACTGCATTGATCCTGTATTATTGGCAGTGTTCAAGCACGAATCAGCAGCAGCCTGAAGTCTTCCATTTTTGTCCATTCAGAGGTACCGAGTCCAGTGATTATGTGACTTACAACAGTAAGAACAGTGCGCACTTTTTAACTTGGTTGATTTTAAATGAGGATGTGGAGCATGGGTAAAGCAAGTATCGTTAGGAAGAGGAATGGCGGAGAAGAAGCATGTTTTGTAACGATTTCCTATCCTCAGTGTCGATAACTAGCTTTCTTTTCTAGGAAAGAGTTGTAGGTAGCACTCATGATGCGCCGAGAACTGCTTCATCAATCTACAGAAATAGGTTGTTAGAAGTAAGCAGCACCAGTAGTTCACTGACTCATTAATTCGTGGTCTAATAAAACACCGACAAAAATCCAAGTATTTATTTTTCGCCATAGTGAAAATAGAAGTATTTAAAGAAAATTATTTTTCATTCTAGAGTTTAATTAGTGACTAGTGTTGGTGATAGTCGGGGAAGGACGGGGCAACTTGCTAATATCTGACTGCACTCGGGGTAACGATCTGAGAGAGGCTGGGAACCACTGCTCTAGAGCTTCCTTGTGGGCATACAGACTGTAAGGGGTAACAGAGGGGTTGCCTGTTCTCAGGCGCTAGAGCAGCAGCGGAGCACTGCAGTATGTTCACATCTGGCGAGAATTGTGACTTGTAAGGTACAGCAAGGGGCTTCAGCAAATAAAGACTTACTTTCTAACATAACCTTACGTTGTCTAAGTTGTAGTTTTACTTCGAAACCTGTTTATGGCATAAAAGATAAATTGAAACAACTGTCTGTGTCACTTTTATTTTCTCTCACAACGCGTTTCGAGGGCTGACACCTCATCTCCCGGTGCATAAGTATATTACATTACATTTTAGTTTTCTGGATGTAGCCCGTTGTCAGTTTTGAGTTTTATTTCGCTACATATAGCAGTTGTAAACATAATATGACGCTGGGATTGCAACTGCCCAGGGTTTCTCCTAAATATTTTTTTTCATGAATAGGAGAAGGAAATCTTTAAAAGTTAAAGTATGTTGTTCCTTGCTATGTACACGTGACACTGCAACTTTTGTTCACTTTTCCTGTTAATGTTTCCCGAAACCCAAAAATGTAGGCAGGAACCTGACGACTTACGTAACTGCCACCCTGATACTGCTATCTCTGCCTCTGTCAATTTTGGTGTAATGGCATGGCGCCTGCCTTGATTTTACTCGAATACGCACTAAAGTGATTATTAACGATCGTAACACACTGGCTTCGATCCGAACAGCTTTTCCGGAAAGTATAAATAAATTCGGAGCAGTGTATGAAGGGATATCCAGGTAGGACTAACATTTTAATTAACTCGCTGCTCCCCATTTTTAGCCGTATTTGATCGTAATGTCCGATGACTAGTTGTAAGAGCGTGATCAATTATGAAACAGAAAAAACACAGTTCCGCATTCCTGCCTGATGAACAAATTACGAGCGTATTGAATATCAGAGCATCTGTGGAATTTAACTGAAAATTTTCTAGCAAACAGAACACAGCATGTCATTTTCAAAGAAAAGAAGTCTTCACCAGTAAAAGTAACTTTCGATGTACCCCAAACGAGCGCTTTAGGACCATTACTTTTCATTATGAGTTCGTGGATAGCGTCGGAAGTTGCATGAGGCTTTTTGCGATGGTGCTATTGTATACAAAAAAAAAGTCGCAACGCTAGAAAATTATAGCGAAATGTAGGAAAACGCTTGGGGATCGATTCTTGGTGCAGTGACCGGCAGTTGACTCTCACCATAAGCAAATGTCAAATTTTCGCCCAAATAGGCAGAAAGATCCATTACTGTGTGGTTGCATATTACAGAAAAATCACGAAGCAGTCACATCCATAAGAATCTAGAAGTATGCGTTCGAAGTGATTTTAAGTGGAGCGAGCACATAAAACTTATTGCAGGTAAGGAAGATGTCAGACTGGGATTCATTGAAAGAATCCTCAGGAAATGTAATCCACCCACAAAAGGAGTTAGCTTACAAAATCCTCATTCGACCAGTACTTTAATATTGCTCGTCAGTCTGAGATTCGTACCACACAAGACTGATATAGAAGGCCCAGAGAAGAGTAGTACGTTTCGATACGGGTTCCTGTAGTCATCGCTAAACAGTCACGAAGACGCTCGGCCAACGTCAGTGGCAGTAAGAGAACTGCTTACTGCTACGTACCAAGGTGTTCGGAAATTCCCTTTACAAACTTCTAGCACTTGTAGAGGAGAGTGAGTAGATAATATCTGGAATTGGGATCCATGTCCGGAAAAGTGTTTCCCTGCTACATCTTGAAGTAGGCTGTTTAGGTATTTTTGTTGGTAACGCTCTGTATGAAAATCACTGACTGTGCTGTGTGCAGTCTGTGGCTGGTTGGAATATTCGTTTGTGTAGTCTTGGGCAGTTGGATGTGAACAGCACGTTGCGTTGGGCAGTTGGAGGTGAGCCACCAGCAGTGGTGGTGAGTGGCGGTGTACGTGTGTGTGTGGGGGGGGGGGGGGGGAGGAGAGGGAGGGGGAGAGAGAGAGAGAGAGAGAGAGAGAGAGAGAGAGAGAGAGAGAGAGAGAGAGAGAGAGGGGGGGGGGGCAGAGTTTTGAGAGGTTACTGTAAGCGGGTGATTTCGACGTGTGTCCGCCAGAAACAGGAAATTTGTGAAGATGGTTTTGATGAATTGATAGATACATATGATGACTTTTGAACTTTATTAAGGTAAATACATTGTTTGTTCCGTATCAAAATCTTTCATGTGCTAACAAAGCCTTTCAGTAGTTAGTGCCTTCAGTGGTTAGATTCTTTTATTTATCTGGTAGTATTGGCGCACGCTGTATTGCAATAGTTCGAGTAACGAAGACTCTTGTGAGGTGATTCATGAAAGGTATAGGTATTGTGAATGTATGCTTTCCCGGCGTATACAGCTGGCGAAGAGTTCTCGGGCTTCCAGCCGGGTGGCGGTGTCTTCAGACTGCGACGTTTCGACGAGTGACATACTCATCATCTTCTGGCGAAGTGCCGAGACTTTGCGGATGCCGCTCCATTTATACCTGCGGTGTTCCCCCACCACCTGGCCGCGGGAGGCTGGGTCCAGAGGAGCCGGCGGGCGGGGTGGAGGGGGAAGCGGGTGCGCCGTTCGTGTCTCCGTCAGAGCATTCTGATCGCGTCTCGTGAGCTGGACGGTTCTTGTTGCGTTCCTGGCGTATTGCGGCTAATGCTGGATTCCAGGCCGCGCTCAGTTGATAGCCTTCGTCCCTGTTCACAAGATTCTCGTGGACCCGTATTTCTATTGATTCTTTAATGACGCTATCCCAATAGCTCCCGGCTCGGCACAGCACCCTGGTGTTTTCGAAGTCAAAGGTGTGGTTTTCTTTGATGCTATGATCAGCTATAGCAGATTTCTCTATCTGTCCAAGTCGAACATGCCTGATGTGTTCCTCGCACCTTTTAGAGATGCAGCGCTGCGTTTGACCAATGTACTGCACACCACATTCGCAGGCAATGTTGTATATACCAGGTGTGTTTAGTTTGAGTGGGCCTTTAGCTGAGCCCAGCAGCTCTTTCGTCTTCGGCGGTGGTCGGAAGACGGTATTTATGTTTGATTTTCTTAATAGCCTCCCGATTTTGGCTGATGTGGGCCCCAAATATGGAAGAAAGGCGAGTCTCTTGTTAACTTCCTCTTCCTGAAATTTGTCAGCCTCTCCCCTCTTGAAGGCCCTGCCAATCTGTGTTTCACTGTACCCGTTTTTCCGAAATACCTCTCTTAGGTGGTGTAATTTGTCTGAGAGGCTTTCTTTGTCACAAATGACGTGCGCCCTATGTACCAAGGTGGTCAGTACTGACTGGCGTTGCGCCGGATGGTGGCAGCTGGTTGCATGGAGGTACAGGTCTGTGTGCGTCTTTTTTCTATATACTGAATGGCCCAGCGTGCCATCCGCTTTCTTCCTGATCAGTATGTCCAGGAATGGAATACAGCCATTCTCTTCTACTTCCATCGTGAAGATGATTTTCTCATTTATGCCGTTTAGGTGGTCCTTAAACTCCTCCAGTGCCTGCCTGCCATGCTGCCAAATCACGAAAGTGTCGTCCACATAGCGGAAGAAGTGCCTGGGTTTACGGTGAGCAGTTTGTAGTGCCACCTCCTCAAAGTGTTGCATATAAAGATTCGCGATCCCTGGAGCAAGGGGAGATCCCATGGCCACTCCATTCACTTGTTCATAATGCTCTCCATTGCACTTGAAGTAGGTGGTCGTAAGTGCATATTCAAAGAGCTTCACTGTTTCAGGCTCGAAGTGCTGATTAAGGAGCGCCAAGGCGCCTTGTAGCGGTACTTTCGTGAACAAGGAGGTGACGTCGAAGCTCACGAGTAGGTCATCACTCTGTATTCGGATGTCCATCAGTATTCTAACGAAATCCGCGGAGTTTTTCACGTGATGACTGCAGTGTCCCTCCAGTGGTTTCAATAGTGTCGTCAGGTTTTTGGCCAGTCCATAACTGTGCGAGTTGATAGTGTCCAGAATCGGCCGTAGAGGCACCCCATCTTTGTGAATCTTGGGCAATCCATACAGGCGCGGTGTCGTTGGCGCTCTGGGATACAGCCGTTTCTGCACTGCCTCTGGTAGATCTGAGTCCTTCAGTAGCACCACGGTTTTCCTGGTCATCGTCGATGTAGGGTCCTTGTTGAGTTTCCTGTAGGCTGGGTCTTGCAGCAGAGAGCAGATTTTCTGTTGGTAGTCGGCTGTGCGAATCAGCACCGTCGCATTTCCCTTGTCTGCTGGGAGGACCATGATGTCAGCATCATCCCTCAGTGCGCGGATAGCCTCTCGCTCCGGCGCAGTAATGTTAGCTTTAGGGAGTCGTGACTTGTCGATGATCCTGCAGGTCTCCCCTCGGATCTGCTCAGCTTCCTCCTTGGGTAGGCCCCGGATTGCTTCCTCTACGCTGCTGATGATGTCCCGTTTCGGTATGGTCCTTGGTACAGGTGCAAAGTTCCACCCTTTCGTGAGGACAGAAGTTGTGGCTGCCTCTAGCACCTTATCTGTCAAATTTACAATAGCTCTGGTGCTATTTGTCACCTTCTGGGTCGACTGAGCTCCAGAGAGTCTGCCGAATTTGTTGATCTGTTTTTGCGGCAACATGTCGTTTCTGCACCTCACTGTCGGCGTGAGAGCTGCAGTGAACCCACTCCCAAGTGTGTGCCGGTAATGCTTCTGCCATTTTCAGGTGACATGCGATCAGGATGCGTGCATTCTTGTCCAGTTCTTGCCGTGTGTAGTGAATGCGTTCCCTGACAATGGCCATCCCGGCTCGCCGTAAAATACGTTCGGTTTTCTTCGTTTTCTCAGGATGTCTTAATTTACAAATACCTGGCGACACTATTGAAACCACTGGAGGGACACTGCAGTCATCACGTGAAAAACTCCGCGGATTTCGTTAGAATACTGATGGACATCCGAATACAGAGTGATGACCTACTCGTGAGCTTCGACGTCACCTCCTTGTTCACGAAAGTACCGCTACAAGGCGCCTTGGCGCTCCTTAATCAGCACTTCGAGCCTGAAACAGTGAAGCTCTTTGAGTATGCACTTACGACCACCTACTTCAAGTGCAATGGAGAGCATTATGAACAAGTGCAATGGAGAGCATTATGAACAAGTGAATGGAGTGGCCATGGGATCTCCCTTTGCTCCAGGGATCGCGAATCTTTATATGCAACACTTTGAGGAGGTGGCACTACAAACTGCTCACCGTAAACCCAAGCACTTCTTCCGCTATGTGGACGACACTTTCGTGATTTGGCAGCATGGCAGGCAGGCACTGGAGGAGTTTAAGGACCACCTAAACGGCATAAATGAGAATATCATCTTCACGATGGAAGTAGAAGAGAATGGCTGTATTCCATTCCTGGACATACTGATCAGGAAGAAAGCGGATGGCACGCTGGGCCATTCAGTATATAGAAAAAAGACGCACACAGACCTGTACCTCCATGCAACCAGCTGCCACCATCCGGCGCAACGCCAGTCAGTACTGACCACCTTGGTACATAGGGCGCACGTCATTTGTGACAAAGAAAGCCTCTCAGACAAATTACACCACCTAAGAGAGGTATTTCGGAAAAACGGGTACAGTGAAACACAGATTGGCAGGGCCTTCAAGAGGGGAGAGGCTGACAAATTTCAGGAAGAGGAAGAGGAAGTTAACAAGAGACTCGCCTTTCTTCCATATTTGGGGCCCACATCAGCCAAAATCGGGAGGCTATTAAGAAAATCAAACATAAATACCGTCTTCCGACCACCGCCGAAGACGAAAGAGCTGCTGGGCTCAGCTAAAGACCCACTCAAACTAAACACACCTGGTATATACAACATTGCCTGCGAATGTGGTGTGCAGTACATTGGCCAAACGCAGCGCTGCATCTCTAAAAGGTGCGAGGAACACATCAGGCATGTTCGACTTGGACAGATAGAGAAATCTGCTATAGCTGAACATAGCATCAAAGAAAACCACACCTTTGACTTCGAAAACACCAGGGTGCTGTGCCGAGCCGGGAGCTATTGGGATAGCGTCATTAAAGAATCAATAGAAATACGGGTCCACGAGAATCTTGTGAACAGGGACGAAGGCTATCAACTGAGCGCGGCCTGGAATCCAGCATTAGCCGCAATACGCCAGGAACGCAACAAGAACCGTCCAGCTCACGAGACGCGATCAGAATGCTCTGACGGAGACACGAACGGCGCACCCGCTTCCCCCTCCACCCCGCCCGCCGGCTCCTCTGGACCCAGCCTCCCGCGGCCAGGTGGTGGGGGCACACCGCAGGTATAAATGGAGCGGCATCCGCAAAGTCTCGGCACTTCGCCAGAAGATGATGAGTATGTCACTCGTCGAAACGTCGCAGTCTGAAGACACCGCCACCCGGCTGGAAGCCCGAGAACTCTTCGCCAGCTGTATAGGTTATTGTTAGTCAGGGCCATTCTTTTGTAGGGATTATTTAAAGTCTGACTGCGGTGCGCAAAAAATATTGTGTGTCAGTTTAGTGATGATCAGAATAAGTAAAGAGAAAACTGAGTACGTTGAGTTTTGTTCAGCTGTTTGAAAATCAAATAACGTAGAGGTTTACCAGCACAGCCATTCATAATTTTTCAAGGGTGCGTTTCACAACCATTTGGAAACATGTTGGCAGCGCGACCACTTTTAAAAGAGATTGATTATGCGTGACCCAGCACATCACTTGTTTTACAGTTCCACTCATCAACAGCCAAAGAAATTGCTGTAGTACTCATCGACGAGTTCTCTTCGACGTGGTGCATTACGGCCTCTTCCATTTCGGGTGCGCGGAGTCTCCTTGGAGCACCACAGTCATTCCTGCTGACGGTGAAGGTATCCTTTCTCCAAGCCGTTGCGTAATTGTGGCGAAAAGTGTATGTGATGGAGTCGAATGTTGTGAAGAATGATCTTGCTAAACGCGATGAGCAGCTCTTCTATTACCATGATCTTCCCTATTTAGAAGGATTAGGTCTGTGTTCTGCAAACATGCACTCAACCATGTTGCTCTAACACTCAGACACAGACACGTGAACGAGGCTGGAACCAGGTCAGAGAGGTAGGATAGACGTCAAATGACATCAGCCGATCCGACGTAACCATCAACCTCCCTCCCCTCCATGACTATCCTGTTGCATACTTACCTAGCAAACATGTTTTCAAACGGATGTCGCACGGAAACACTCTCCCCTCCACAAGTCCTAGAAGTTTGTAACAGGAATTTGCGAACATCTGTTATCTCACGAGAAGACCTTGAGGGTAAAATGAAAGTTTTTCGAACTCATATGGAGGCTTACCAGCAATCTTTCTTGCTCTGATTCATTCGCGCTTGGAACAGGAAAAGGGGGAATCGACAATGGTACCCAAGAAACCCTGCCACACGCCGCAGGATGGCTTGCACAGTATAGATTCAGATGTAAATGTACATCAATTAGAAATACTATGTCCTTCAAAAAAGTATCGTTTCGTAATTAATCACTCCTCATCGTAATGGAGAACGTCACATTCTTCTAGCATTTATAGCTCACTCATTTGCCCCTCTATGCTCTTAACTCGTTTTCAGAATTTCAACAACTTCAATCACTCGGAACCACACTGTTTTCATCCACCTACATACACCTCTTTCATTAATAGTTAGTCTTGTGTAGCTGAAACCCTCATTTTCTTACATGCTGTCTCCACAAAATGTCACGTCGAACTTATTCCACTTTCCTTTAACTGTCCGTTCCTCTATTTTACACACATATTAATCTCTCTTGGTGTGGCAAGCATGCAATGGAAAATATACGTGTACAACACTTACATACACATAAATTTACGTATTTTAGATAGAATACACAATCTTAATTGAAGAAAAAACAAAAAATATAAATAAAACGTCAGAAAAAATTCTGCCTGATCAGAACTAGCATTCGAGACAACTGTCGTGTAATTCCTCGTCCGACCATTCAGTTTTAAGTATTCTGTGGTTTCCCTAAAGTGCTTGAGGCAAATGTTTGGATGGTCTCTGAGAAGGATACGGCCGATGTTTTACCCCGCTGCCTAAAAAAATGTGAGTTTATACTCCATCTCTAATGACCTTGTCACTGAAGAAACGCTAAACCCTAAACTCCATTTCTCCTTTTAGGAGTACAGATTTCAGGTGAAAGACAACACCGAACTATGCCGTGCTATTGGAAAGATTTAACATTACAAAGCTCGGATATCCCCGAACAAAATTTCTTGTCAAGTACACTGCCAGGCGTATTTCAAGTTATCTGGCGATGTGTCCGCTTTAAATAACATCACTGCTTTTACGTTTCGGATACAAATGCTGCTCCAGCATCGACATTTATTGCCACTGGCCGTATGGTCGTGTCGTTCGTTAATCCACAAATAAAAAACGCTTTCCAGCTTGTTTGGTACATCTGTTACTGTCAGCGTACAGGAGGTCTGCGTTACGGCTTAAAAAATTGACTTCGCACGCAGATAATGTTTCACAAAATGGAACCTGACACGGATACAGTATGAAACTGATTGCAACTGCGCAGCATTTTCTTTAAAGTGCCTAAGTTTTACACTTGGGTAGACAGGACGGAATGAGGAAAAGGGCAAAAAATTTAAAAACTAAACTGAGTCGGGTTAACGTCAAGATCACCGCTCAGCGTGACGTGCATACAAGGTGTGCCGTGTTTTGTAGCCCGCGCGAGTGTATCTCCAATCTCACTTCCTATTTTCTCTTCCTGTTACAGTAAAATATGTGTTTTATTTGAAACAGTCCATTATAAATGCGAATGCACACAGAAAATAGGTTTCTTTATGTTACTATTTTCGAAATGTATGATTTCCAATAGAGGTTCTCGTTGACGCTCTGAAATAGCTTTATGAATGCAAGAATATAAGAACTAAACAGTGATGTATCGCGAGTAATAACTGCCAAGGTGGAGAAGAGAGGGGGGGGGGGGGGGGGGGGGTGTTATTAGATTGTATGAATGTCAAAGCCAGTCAAAGATGGACAGATGGTTAAGTTTCCATTCTTCGACTACTCGTACGCTTAGTAACCATTTGTAACACGATGTTTGGCATAAATAATGTTGTCTCAAGTACACTGTTCAAAGGAACTAGCGCAACACGTATATCAACGTCCGGTATGTTAAATCTATTTTGATACAAATGGTACGTGTGGTCTTATTGCATGGTTTGAGGTCTCCGCTTTCAGTATAGGCATCAATAAAAATCATTTGCCACCTATTGACTGTGCTACGCATTACAGTATCTGATGACACTTCAGAAATAAGTAAGTAGCGATGTCCCAGTGGTTTGTAGTCAGATACACAGATGGTGGTTATAATTTGTCGACGTTGTTTTCAGCCAAGCACATGCAGTGCGATGTCTTAATGCAGTGCGATATCTTAATGCAGTGCAAGTTGCAAGACCTGTCTGATCCAGAAAGGATGGTCTTTCGATCGTGCTGATGCAGATGCCAATGCCTCTCCGCGCATCAGTACACAAGACGAGTTAGACAAGGTCGCCCGGCCGCGTGGGGTAACCGCGCGGTCTAAGCACGTTGCCACGGTGCGTGCGGCTCCCCCCGTTGGAGGTTCGATTCCTCCTTCGGGCATGGGTGTGTGTTGTCAGCGTAAGTAAATTTAAGTAGTTTGGTCCCATAAGAACTTACCACATTTCCAAATTTTCCAAGGTCGCCGGCGCATTACATCCTCCCGTGCAGACTGATACCTGGCCGTCTCTGCGTTGTACCGTAGTACAGATATCACCGTAGCACTGCCTACGATCTGAGACAGGCCACTGAAGCTGCTGTGTTCGATCAGACTGTAACGAATAGGTGACGAGAAATGAACTTACCACACAGAGTGCTGTTCGAGTACCCCGCTTGATACAACATCTTGCAGCTCTCCTTCAGTTCTGCCGTTTCCAAGTCAACTGGCAACTTCGTCACTGGCAAAACGCGTTATTCACAGACGAGTCCAGATATTCTCCGAAGCAAGGTGATGGCCGTGTTGGTGTGCGGAGACCGGTGGTGAACGCTACCTGCAAAATGTTCAGGAAATCGACACATTTCCAAGGTTCTGTGACGTCGTGGGGAGGCTTAAATGTTGACAACCATACGGATCTTGCCGTTGTCCAGGGTCACAGATGGAGTAATGGAATGGCCACCAGTGAGTCCTGACCTAAACCCCACCGGTTATAATGGGACATGCTTGACAGACGTGTTCGTGGTCATCCTTTTCCACCACAAACTCTTCAAGAACTCTAATGATCTCTTATTGAAGAGAGAGAGAGGATACCGCAGGGTGACCTACGTAGACTTACACAGAAGAAGCCACGTATGTGTAGGGCAGTGATAAACGCTCACGAAGGGCATTCATATTGCTGAAGCTCTCTAAGTCCAATGAGAAGCACCCAGGATGACGGGATGAATGACTTATCAATTTGTTTTCGACACATGGCGGACATTTCAGTTCTTTTTGTGTAAACTATGGAGAATTTAATGTTTTATTGTGCAATTAATTTTAAAAAGATTTGATAATATACTAAAGCTATGTTCCCCTAATTCTTCTGAACAGTGTTGAATCAAGGCGTACGACCTACACGAATGACCGATGTTCACTGTTAATTCACATATAGGGCTGCGATACCATCATGGTTATTTTCTAGAAGATAGGCACCGAGACTTCAACTGATGTGGATTCAATACGACTTGGCGCCGTCACACTTTGCTCTCGATGTTGGGAATGACATTGACGTGGACGGTCAACAATGGATTGATCACGCTGGTCCCATTCCGTGCCAGCTCGGTTAAACAGACATGACAGCAATGAACTTACTCTGGGAGCACATGAGAGACTAGTTTTCGAGACTTGTCGATATTCACACGAACCTACTTCCCATTTTTATCGCATGCGTGGAAGTAGTACGCTGGACTCCTAATATTCTTGAGCGTGTAAGACAGTCGACGATGCGCCGCTGTACGCACTGTTGTGATCATTGTGGTCGGTAATTTGAACAGTACTGGCAGGGGAACAATTCAGCATTTTTTATGTACTGAACTGTACACAGAGAACGGACTGAACACACTTTGATAAAATTTTACATGTTTTCATCCGTCGGTTGTTACATGAGTGTGTTTTGTGTTGTACGTTTCGGTGACTGTATTGCATGCTTTTTCACAGAGATGAAAGTAATTGGGTAAAAACCTAATCAAACATAATTACTGTATTACCCTATAACGAGGCACTTGAGACAACTAGTCCCTTAACCTCTTCGCTCCTGAAATTAAAACAATTCATGGGAATTTTTTCTTTTCAAGTTTTCCAACAAACCAGTTCACAAGCGTGACACAAATTCAGAAGAAATGTTTTTATGATTCGCTAAGGTATAAATGGAAGTCCGCGCGTGTGTATCTTCAAACTGACTTTGAATTTTCTCTTCCTGTTACAGTAAAATATGTATTTTATTTGAAACAATCAACTATATATGCAAATGTACACAAGAAATAGGTTTCTTAATGTTGCTATTTTCGAAATGTATGATTTCCAATAGAGGTTTTCGTTGACGCTCTGAAACAGCTTTATGAATGCAAGAAAATAAGAACTATACAGTAATGTATCACAAGTAATAATTTGCTACTGCCAGTAAAAAACCATCTTTACTTTTTAGTATAAGCTTCAAAACAATTATTCTCCACAACGCATAAATAAATTTAACATTGATGCACGTGTCTTGTCTTGCAACTGCAGCTAGGTTTCCCGCATTTAGAAACATTATTTGCGTCAAGAAAGTCTGGTAGGTGCCAAACAGTGTGAAACCTAAGCTCTGCAACTGGTTACGAAAGAGCTCTTTTTGGATATTTATTCAGAGTTTTCTACATCTTCGTCATAAGAGAAATTGGCTGTACAAGAATGTCCTCTTCTCTTAAGAACGAGCGTGACATATTTGTAATCAATTATAGTTTTGTCAACGGATGTTTTGTACTCAACCAATGACAGTTTTTTTAGCTATTTGACTGAACACCATCTGTGGTACGTCATCCAACAATTGGCAACCGCATGGTTTATAAAATGAATAAAAACCAGTACCGGCTATTTTCCTGTGAGAATGTAATATGATAAAAATCTGTCAAAAGGATCAACATCTATGTTTTCATTGTAGAGTTTTACTATCACTGGTTGTGGAACATCTAGCTTCTTTTTCTCTTATCTGCATTATGACCTGAGGTCCACGTTCGAAGTCGCTCAGGAAGGAAGTTATTTCACAAAAATGAACTAAAATTCGGCAAAGTGAAATAGTTAAAACTAATTATCACCATCTAGAATAGCAAGATTTAGAGTAAAAATATATTTTCTCAGTCTACTATAGGTATAATAATTAATTATAAATCTTCCAGGTTTGTAGAAGCGGCCATTTTCAGCATACGATCAATTCTAAACTAACACACGAATTGTTCTTTGCAAGATGCTGCGTTCTAGTGTTAAAACTAGAATTTCCACGGTTGTGGACCATCGTTTCATAAGCGGAAAAATCCACATGTTTCTGGAGAAAACAAATAATGAACGAAGGTCCACATTTGCGGATCGAGGTAACGAGGTGGTTATACTAAAATACTCGGAAAATATCTCAGCAATTTCCGCAATTTTGACGGAGCTGTGGTTCGTTCTGCATAATATTATACGAAAAATCAGTGTTCATCCCACAGCCTCGTTAGAAACTCAGTTTATGAACCTCTAAATGCTTCTTACAGAAAACCAAACTTGGTTCCCACAAGATAATGGAGGAACTACCACACTCTTTATGAACACTGCAGATAGATACATAACACTCATCCTCACACACACCATCTTGTGGACGATTTAACAATAGCTGAAGTCGGGTGGACGCAGTCCATACCGTATCGAGTGCGTGAGTTCTTTCCTTCGTGTCGCTGGTGCCGCCTCTTCCCTTTCCCTCGCGGTGTTAACGCGGAAATACTCCCGTGGTAGCCGAGTGGAGCCCTGTGCTGATCACCGCTGCCTTCGCCTTTGGCGCCCCGGCAGAAATTCAGTTCTCGCTGAACGGCAGCAGCCGCTGTAAGCCGCTTTGATGTATCGCTTCCTGTGGGGCGTCGGCAGGGCCAACATTCCTTAGGAGAGATCTTTAGGGACACTGAATAATTCATGGGACAAGCAACGCGGAATATTCCACAGCAAAATTTCTCCGCGTTTTCTGTTCGCCGAAAACTCCGATTGAATAGGTTTCCTTGATATCCAGTCGTGTCATAAATAAACCAACGACTGAGGAACAAAAAATGTGAATAGTTTTCCAACAGAAAATATCCACCTTCGTTTTATACATTACTAACAATTGCGTCACCGACAGGAATTGTGAAGAAAGCTGTGGCGAAGCTACTGATACAGTAACATAACTTTTGAAGTTCGCCCATGTGATCTTCCAATAGGAAAGACAGCAGACTCGCTTACCTACACTGCGCTATAATACTACTAGCATTCACATTTTGTTCTACGTTTACGTCTCTACCTGAAACGTGACCAGCCTGCAAATCTTAATTCTGCCCTCGGAGTCTCACTGTAGAATGTTCGTTGAACTGCTGTAAAATTGTTATTAAGGGACAGCTTCCAATATTGCTCACTACATAACTTCAATTAATGTAACTTTCCCGACATTTATCAGCGCTATAAACAGCGTGACCACCGGTTCCAGTTTTCACATAAAATAGTTGTTTATAGTAAGACATTTCCACTCTCCCATCAGACAGTGGCAGATACAGTGCATTTTTGTACTTCCAGGTCTGAAAAATGAACATTCTTAAGTCGGTATCAAATTGCATAGTTAGTGAACAGTATAACCTACACGACGACAGATAATAATGCACATAAATGTGTATAGTTGACAAGGATAAATTAACATAATAATTTACAGAAATCGTAGCCGTGAGTACAGTACAATTGACATTTAGGTACGAACTGAACTTTTTCCAAAGATCTGCACAAAGATGCAGCATAGGGAATTAAATGACGTTAAGATTTTGATAAGTAGGCGGCAAACTTTCCGGAGATGATAGTCACGTGATTACTGACTGCGAACTTTTCCACATGGTGTTACGTGACTGCTTGCCGGTCACAACACATTGTGATGTCAGAGACTACATTTTGGTTTAAAAAATAGCTGGGTTAGATTTTACTAATTTTGATGACCTATGTGTTATGGCAGAAGTATTTGGTGATTTAGGAAAATACAAAATATCACGTAATCTTTTTATACTTCCATGTTGGGAATAACCCATGACGATTACGGGCGCCATCTTTAGACTTATAGTCATCGATGCAGACTTATCTAAATCCTTAATAGCTTAATGAATTAGTGAATGATCTTATTTTGTTCATAAAGATTAGGGCAAGAGAAGTACATAGATAGAAGTTGGAATCTAACACGTGCAACGGCTAGATCTGCTTCCGAATTTTAACATTAATTAAGCGGCAAGTGAATTAATTTATGAATAATCAAAGTACGTTACTATAAAGTCTGAATGCAAGTCTATCTAATGGATGCTATCGATGTATTTAACTCAACTGATTAGCTTAGTAAAACATGGTTCAAATGGCTCTGAGCACTAGGCGACTTCTGAGGTCATCAGTCGCCTAGAACTTAGAACTAATTAAACCTAACTAACCTAAGGACATCACACACTCCCATGCACGAGGAAGGATTCGAACCTGCGACCGTAACGGTCGCTCGGTTCCAGACTGTAGCGCCTAGTACCGCACGGCCACTCCGGCCGGCGCTTAGTAAAAGTATCCTATCTCCTATTTTAGTAAAGTTTTCAGTTGTTAATAACTTTTAATCAACACGTTCTGCAGCAAAATTAATTGCACTAATAGAATCAGTACACTGGAAAGAAATGCTTGACTAATAAATTTAAGTGAGGCAAGCTTTGGTTTAAGGCTCAGGAACACTACAATGCACTTCGTATACACTTGGACAAAAAGGAAAAATGAATATAAAAAAGTAATTGTTAGTAGGAGTGCAATGAGAGCAGACGGAAGATTCCAGCTTGCTCTGTTTCAGGGTTTAAAGCGCACTTTTCAGTGGACAACAAGCTATCTTCCCGCCTCATTCTTGAATGTAGCATAGAAAGAAACAGTGTTTATATGCGTCTTTGAGCTCTTACTAACCTAATTTCATCTTCAGATTTCTCTACGGGAGATTTTCTCTGCTTATTATATTTTCTGTTATGCCGGTATTAATTCACACAAGAGCGTCCACACAATGGTTTATAGAGGGGGAGGGGCTAGGGGAGGGGCTAGACGTGGGGTGTTTAGTATTTTTAAAGTTGTAGAAGACGATTGGCGACTTGTGAGCAACCACAAAAAAGTCCGAGTTCCGACTGTTAAAAACTTACGTAATACCGCCTTTTAAATAATTTTCTTGAAAGGAAAACACCTGAATGCTCTTACATTTTTACCCTTCCCCGAGAAATAGAATGGGCGGGGGGCGTCGCAGTCCCCGTTGCCCCCTAGCAGAGGCGCCCTTCAGCCCTTCATCCCACATCTTAGTGTGCAACACAGACCGTACACGCGCTTTGTAAGAAGGCTCTTTCGCAAACACGCTGTAGTAGCGTTCTAGTATCCTACCTATGACGCAACGCGTGCAGTTCGCTTTATCTGCAGCAGAGCCTATGTTATCGCTCTGTATCACATTACAATACGCACTAACTTCCGGGTATTTGTGTGATTCATTGACTTCGTAAACTATGTTGTTGTTGTTGTTGTTGTTGTTGTTGTTGTTGTCCTCAGCCGCCCCACACTGTTTCAATCAGCTCTCCATGCTTCTCTAACCTTGCAAGACTCTTCATCTCTGCAACGTACATCCATTTGAAACTTGTTGCTGTAGTCAAGCCTTGAACCCCGACACCTTTCTCAGTTATCAAACTCATTGATATCTCAGTGTATCCTGACAACCTTTCCTTCTTTTAGTTTCGTTGTGTCAAATATCTTTTCTCCTCCACTTGATTCAGTACCTATTCGTTGGTTTCTTGACCTACCTGTCCCATCTTCATTACTCTTATTAGCACCACATTCGAAAATCTTCCATCTCTTCTACTGTTCGTCCACATTTCAGTTCTGTATATGATCATACATTCTTTTTCGCAAAAACTTTTCTTGCAACTACCAGTCTCTGTTTTCTATCATCTTCACTTCAGTCAGAGTCACTGATTTTCCCACTCAAGTAGCAAATCTCCTCTGCTTTTAGTATCACATTTACTAATTTAATTCTCTCAGTTTCGCAAGATTTAATTCGATTACACTCCATTTGCCTTTGCTTTACTTTCAAGAAATTATCTCTTACGGAATTTTAAAGTCATTTGAAAACCTTAAATTTTTTATTTCTTCTCTCCGGACTTTGAGATGAGATTCAGTCAGTAATCGCGCAGCTACAGGCTACAACTTTTTCTCACGAAATATGAAATCTTCAGTCACCTTGTTTTGTCATAACGCGGGCTACAAACACGTCTTCTCCCAAAAGTCTGGTATTGTAACTAATGGCATACTTACCGTTGCTTGATCTAACAGTATACATAGAATTAAAAAACTTGTGATCCTGAAACATACAAAAGGGTTCTAAAGAAAATGGATTCAGAAAACAGGAATACGGGAGTAAAAGAATCGCTGGTAGGTGTTACATCCACGAAAAGCCTGTGATGTCTAAGGAGATTGCTATAAAATTGAGTGAACAGATACACGTTGACTTGCAATTCAAGAATTGCCAGCGGTTCTAAGTTCACAAAAAATTCTGAATAGTGTCCTGCGAAAGGCTATACCAGAATTAGAAGTCAACAGCTTGCGATAACTGACAATGCGAAGCTCTAGCAGCATCACTGTAGCTTTGATATGAATAGTGGCTCTGTATTAGGCCTAATAAATAAAAATTGTGATTACAGAACCAAGTACGCTAAGGCGATATAGGCTTCTTAAGACGTAGAGCTCAGTATATCGTCGTCAACGAGAGCGGCATCTTTAGGACTAGAGCTGTTGATAAAATATCGATACATTGGTGTATCGACATATTTTCCAGAAAATACCTGATATTTTCTCCACTACAAATCGATATCTAAATGGAATATCGAGTGCCAATATTTTTATATTTTTTTCGCAATTTTCGTAAAAATTGCGATTGGAAATTGCGATTGCAAATTGTAGTAGAACATAATTTCACTTTCACTATGAGAAGGAGTCTTACTACTTTTTGAGCTTTCATCGCGTCCAGTCTCTCTCTTTAACTGTGTGAGGAAAGTATATGTGGCACAAAAGAAGTACTTCGATTGCACTGAGGGTGGCCGTGTGAATCGAATAACTACATTTTCGATGTGAAGAAACAGCTCACCAGTTGTGTCTAAACACTTTTTAAGGTATTGTATTGTATGGAACTGGGGACTTAGAAACGACAGAGGCTTCGTCCCCACCGTAGCCCGCAGTTGTGTACAACCGACAACAGGCTGCAGCAGTCCACTCACACCACCACCGCCCCACACCGAACCCGGGGTTATTGTGCGGTTCGGACCCCAGTGAACCGCCCCGGGAACGTCTCACACCAGACGAGTGTGATTCCAATGTTTACGTGGTAGAGTAATTACGGTGTACGCGTACGTGGAGAAAGTGTTTGCGCAGCAATCGCCGACATAGTATAACTGACGCAGAATAAGGGGAACCAACCCGCTTTCTCCGAGGCAGATGGAAAACCGCCTTAAAAACCGTCCACAGACTGGCCGGCACACCGGACCTCGACACTAATCTGCCGGGCGGATTCGTGCCGGGGACCGGCACGCCTTGCCACCCGGAAAGCAGTGCGTTAGACCGCACGGCTAACCGGGCGGGCATTTTTAACGTTACTAGTTTGCTGTTTCTACACTTCGGCATTCTTCAAATACAGTCGCTGAAAATGATGAACAAAAATCGAAATGAAAAGATTGGTCTGTACGGTGGGAGGAGACGTGTGAGGGAACATGCTGATGTGATCGGCACTCGGCGCTGCGAATATGTAATAATAAATCAATACTTAAATATACAACTCTAAAACCAGCAGTATACTTACCGTGTGCATGCGATGTTTTTACAGGCAGGTACGTCGATATTTTTAAATATGTTTGGGACCCATACGCTCTGTCTGTTTGGGGACAAATCACCTGTAAGCACTCTTGAACTGAAGATAATACACTGTGTGCCATGATATAGCAGTAATCTCAAAGCATTAGATATAATACAGCATTATTTATTTATTTATTTATTGTCCGATGAGAGAGGAATATACGCAACTCTTTACAACCAGCATATACATTTTCATATAGATACATACAATCTCACTTCGTTAAAGGTTAATAGCTTTAAGTCCAAGTTGAAAATCCAGTCAGACACCACTGCGGACAAATTGCGAAGGTCTTCTATTATCCCTTTGAATGGTCTGAGGGAACATTCAAATGCTATGTGACGTACTATTTGCCGCTCTTCACCGCAGTCAAATTCAGGCGAGCACTTCCATCCCCATTAGTGCAGCAGCGTTCCACATCTGCCGCGAACTGTTCTAATCCGATTCAGTACGCAATGGTGTCGGTGGAGTAGATGAAACCTATTGGTCGCTCCCAGGGGGTTTTGATTAATTTCTGATGCTTCATGGAAGACTTTTCCTGCCATTTATTGTTCCAGGCTGCTTGCACGTTGAAGTTAGTGTCCTGCAGGCTGATTGTTGTGTGTCACGATGGTTTTCTTATCCTCAGTCGTTGGGGTACTGGTGATGAAATTTCTAAATGAATAGGTGATTCTGGGTTGTTTCTTTATTCTTGTCAACATGTTCAGTAGTGACTGATGCAATGTAGTAGAATATTACTAAGTACCGGTAGCCAGTGCGTGTTTGAGGGAGGAATACTCTGACGAGGAACTTTGCTTGATTGAGCTATATTTCTATTTTTTAGTGTGAGGACCGTTTAGTCAGGTGGAACAGCAGTATTCTGCGACTGAGTGTGAAAGAACAAGAGCTGATTATCTGACGACCGTTGCAGTGGCAACCCATGCGGTTCTTGTGAACTTCTGGACTATGTATTGTTCCGAGTTTTTATTTTAGCTGCTATATTCAGGAGATAGATTTTCTATGTAAAGACCTGTCTAGCGTCACATCTAGATATTTTTGAGTGTTGCAGTATCGGAGAGTCTGATCTCTAAATGTGATGGTAGGTTTGTAGTTCGCTTGTTTACTTCGTAGGTGGGTAGTTGATACAACAGTCTTGAGGATTTGGTCGAAGATAGCTATGTTTGAAACATTCATCCAATGTCTGCAGTGTTGCTACAGCTTCTTTAAAGCTTTGATCCTGGCTGATCAGAGCAATATCATGAGCATAAACAAATTTCCTGGGCTTTGTTTCTGTAAGGTCATATATATATATATATATATATATATATACAAATTGAAAAGGAGTGGGGCTTAAACAGAACCTTGTGGAATACCACCATTTATTTTGTGAACTCTCCTAGTGGTGTTCTCTGAGAACACCTGGAAGTTCAAGGGTTATTCCGAAAGTAAGGAACGATCGGTCGCGAAATGGAAACCGTAATGCAAATTCGATAAAGTTTTGCATAGGTTTGTTGGGCAGTGTCTCTAACATGACCGTCGATTGCGTTACGTCGTTCTTTTTAGTTCTGAGCACACAGGGAGTACATTAAGATATCTAGAACAATAGTGCCTCCCGCCATGTACGAGGGCCTGGTGAGAAATTTCGCCTGAAGCTATGCAGCCAACATTACATAACTGTCGTGCGCTTTTTCTTCTTCAAGACAATTCTCAGACGCATTCTGCAGGAGCAGTGAAGATGCTCCTGCATCGTTTTCGCTTGGAAATGTTTGATTACCCACAATGCAGCCCGTAATTGTCTCCCTCTGAGTCATCTCTGTTCACATGAACCGCTAGCTATGAAGACAATATTTTGATACTGACAACGAGCTGTAGGCCAGCGTAGAGAATTGGCGGAAAGCATTGGCGGCTGCCTTCTATAACGAGGGTATTGGAAAGTTGGTACAGCGCTGCGACAAACGTGTAATTAGGATCGGCGACTATGGAGATAAGCAGCTGGAAGTTGTAGGTAACTGTTGCAAATAAAACAGTTTTGATTTTCACTATTGTTTCCATTTCGCAACCTATCGTTCCTTACTTTCCGAATAGCCCTCGTATCTATCGCTCAGCATGTTGCCAATTAGAGTGGTTATTTTCCGACACGGAATGACACTGATGAATTTGATCAGAAGTTTATCGCGCCAGATAGTATCATAGGCGGCAGTTAGGTGCAAGAAGAACCCATGTTTATCTTCTGCTTCTCAAAACAGTTTTCGATATGAGTTGCTATTGCTAGCACCTTTCCCTCACATCCTCTTCCTGATCGCAACCGAGCACTGACAAAGTTTTGTGTTTTTCGAATATTTGAAGAACATTTTGGACGTAATACACATTTTGTTAAACATTTTTAGAATATTTGAAGAACATATTCAACGTAATTAACTTTTTATTAAAGCACTGTTTTTGTGTTGTAACTTGCAAATTAGTTTTCCACTATGTTTTGCTGTGCGTTATTGCGAACTTGTACCACAATATCGTTGACAGAGAGTATTTACTTTTCATCGCGAACAAAGCTCGCATAGAAATCGTAGTTGATATATCATCGCACCAAACAACGTTAGTCGCAAAGCGAAACAATACAAAAGTATGACAGCTATTGGTTTTAAATAAGGATAATGATAATCTAAATCACTTAGTACTGTTTCTGCGATACTGATTTTATGTTCCTTTCAATATTGTTTAGCTCAGTCACAATGCCTATTTATGGTTTGTTTTCCTACCGTGTGAAGTTTTCGTGTATCCTTTAATGTTAACATTTACATCTATACCCCAAAAGATTCCATACGGTGTGTAGCCAAGAGTACTTTGTGTACCACTGTCATCTCCTCCCATCTCCTGTTCCAGTCGCCAATGGTTCGCAGGAAAAAGTTGTTGGCAAGCATCCGTGTGAGCTTGAATGTCTCATTTTTACGTTCTTGATCATTTCTCGAGATTTACGTAGGACGAAGCAATGTATTTGTTGGTTCTTCTAGGAATGTACACTCTCGGATGGCCGGCCTGTGTGGCCGAGCGGTTCTAGGCTCTTCAGTCTGGAACCGCGCGACCGCTACGGTCGCAGGTTCGAATCCTGCCTCGGGCATGGATGTGTGTGATGTCCTTAGGTTAGTTAGGTTTAAGTAGTTCTAAGTTCTATGGGACTGATGACCTTAGATGTTGAGTCCAATAGTGCTCAGAGCCATTTGAACCATTTGAACACTCTGATGTTTAACAGCAAACCACACAGCCATGCAGAACGCCCCTCTTTCAGTATGTGCCACTGGAGTTGGCTTATCATGCCCGTGAAGATTTCACGTTTACTAAATAAACCTGTAACGAAATACGCTGCTTTTCTTTGGATGTTCTCTGTTTCCTCTATCAATACGTTCTGGTATGGATCGCAGACTGACGAAGAATATTCGAGTACCGGTCGATCGAGGATTTTGTAAGTTGCCTCCTCTGTAGGTGGACTATATTTCGCGAGGATTCTAACAATGAATCTCAGTGTGGCATCTGCATTACCTGCAATTTGTCTTAGGTGGTTGTTCCGCTTTAAATTGCTCCGTAAGCATACTCTTAGATATTTTATGGATGTAATTACATCCAGTGGTTGTTCTGCAATTTTGTAATCATTAAATAAAGAGTTTTCTGGATATTTATACGCAATACGTTACATTTTTGTTTGTGATGAGAGTGAGCTGCCTCCAGTGTGCGGCCGAGAATTGTCTTAAAGAAGGAAATGCATATGGGCGGCATGAAATCACGTGAAATCTCTCAGCAGACACTCACATTTGGCAGGATGCGCTATTTTCTATGCACCTTACGTGCTCACTGTGCACTCGGGAATGAAAAGAATGACGTGACTCGATCGACATGCATACTAGAGACACTACTCAACACATCTGTGCACAGCTTCATTGGACTTCCACTCTGGTTTCCATTTCGCAACTGATCGGAACTTTATAAACAATAGCCCTCGTACATCCACATCCGTAATCTACAAGGCGCAGTGAAGTGCATGCATTGTACTGCAGATTATGGTCTGTCCCCGTTCCAGTTACATATGAGAATTTGAAAAAAGGACATGTAAGGTGCTATAGTACATTTCAAGATTTCTTACATGACACTGGTTCTAGCAACTTCGTAAGTAACCTTTCCGGGGGTAGCTGACGTATGTCTTCAAGAGTCTACCATCCGGTTTTTGAAAATTTTCATGATACTACCGTGAGTCGAACAAACCTGAGACCATCTGCACTGCCCCTCCTTGTGTACTTCCAATATCCCCGTTAGACTTGTTTGGTATGGGTCTCATACAAACTTGAGCGATAACCCAGCATGAGTTGCACGAGAGTTCTGTAAGCAACCTCCTTTGTGAAGTGACTGGATTTTACCAGCATCCTATCAATGAACTGAAGTCTGCCACATGTCTTTACGCTCAACTATTTTTATGAGTTTATTATTAGTAGTGGTGGTAGTAATTTTATTCATATATAGATCTGTTTAGAAGCATACTGAAAATGTCTTGCAGTTATAACATAAGAACAACAAAAATAAAGTAATTTTCATATACCGACATTTACAACTTACAGGTCTAGTAAGATAAGCCTGGAAAAGGTAGTCGGCAGTGACATTATGGTAGGTATCATGTCAGCATTAGCCTGAAACAGTTTAGAGCAACAACAGAAAATTTAAAACAGGATGACTGTATGAAGATTGCAGCCTCCGCCCTCCCGAATACAAGGCACCTCTGTATAAAACATTGCTCCCTCATTTGGTTTGCCCCTAGTGTAGAATACAGTTTTACAAGCAAGTTATTTAATAATGGAAGAGGCTAATGCTACACTGTTTACTCATTTCTCACTCACAGTGGCATCAAAACACTAATACTATACACAAGTAGTAGGGTAATGGAGTTACGGCTGCAATTATGACATCAAAGTGCTTTGCAAAATCGAAACTAGCGACAGGAACACTCAAACTTTAGCCTACACCTACAAGCTGGCAGGAAACAGGTAGGGGTTTAAGGTACTGTATTTATTCTTTTTGGCAGGAACAATTTTCAACTGAGGAGATGCTGGTGTTGGACAGAGAGGAGTTTACAACCTTTCATGCCATTGGCTCACATGTTGGAACACACACAATCATTTTACATTCGACAACAAGCTACAATTCAAGAGAACATAGCTGTTCTGTACACTATAACAGATCTCCTTTCACCAATGCGATGCTATATCATACTAGCATTTACGAAACAAATCGTGAGAGCCTGTCTCGCCCTGTGTAGATGGGAGATTGAAATTTCGTTAAAAGACATCGCCACAACGAAAAAAAAAGAAACGTTTGGCACGTCAATATTAATGTGATAGGCTAAGTAATTAAACTGATCTTTGAGTCACTTTGCACCACGAATAATTTTTTTCAGCAGTCGGAGTACACTCACGAAGTAGGACAACTGGGAATATGTGGAGGGAACATGACATTTTCGAGGAACAATACTGATGCCATCTGAAGCTGACCACAGAGGGATTCTACAGCCCACAACATACATTTCGCATAACGATCACACTATTAAAAACACGATCTTAACGCCTATGTTACCATCACCCTGCATAAAATGCGGTATTGAGTCTACAGAGGCACACACGGGTCGCTGATAGTGTTACGCTTTCAGGCAGAAATGCTGTCCGCAATTTGGAATCAAGTCTATCCATTCAACCACGTATTTGCATTGGATACTGTAGAGACGTCTTAATGATTACAGTCACTGGTGAATCATATTCGTGCCACTCTCGTATCTCGAAACGAGTCACTTTTTTTTAAACCTATGTTCTGAAGATCCTATACACCAAGAACTCCAGCGTTGTTTTTAGACAGTCCCTCTGCTTCTTGTAACTGCTCTAAAGTCTCCGCCCTGCTCTTCATGCAGCTTAGTCTATGTCATCGTCCCAATTTAAGTCTGACCTGTACGGAAGTCAGATAGAGCTATGTCTAAGACCTTCTGCATCCTGTAGGGAAACAGGACGAGCTGAGTTAATATGACAGGAGCGTGTTTTGACCACTCAGTGGAAATGGGAACACGGTATCATAGCTCCGCCAACCGTGTACAGTGTTTAAGACCAGCGCCAAACGAAGCCTGCTCCTGCAACACGACGACAGTACAAACAGTTACGGTGATGTTTCTTATCGTTAAAATTAGGAAGACTGAACATCATACAGGTACTGCACTCCGAAGCAAATCCGCGTCCCTCAGGGTCCATTCACGTATATCACTCAAACATTCTATCATGGTTCTTCTGCATGTTCAGCAACTCGGGACTAGAGAAGAATACCATCAGGAAGCTGCACCCAAGGGCACCGGCACCACCACGTCTCTATGGCCTCCCAAAGGTCCACAAAGAAAGCGTCCCATTACGACCTATTTTGAACACTATTAACTCGCCGGTGGGTTACGTTCCACACCGTGTAAAAAACTCTGCTGAGTTTGTGAAAGTACTTTGGACATGCGGCTGAAAAATAAAGACCTACTAGTCAGCTTCGATATGACATCCTTATTCACACGAGTAGCAATAGAAGACTTCCTGGCTTTACACTAAGTACACTTTGAGGAGGATATCATTAAGCTCTCACCATGTGCTAACCACCACCTATTTCAAATGTGGTGGGAAGTTCTACGAACAAGTTGATGGTGTAGCTATGGGCTCCCCCTAGCACCAGAAATAGCCGACCTATACATGGAGAACTTCGAAAAGCTAGCACTGGACAAAAGCCTTCTATAGGTACGTTGATACTTTTGGAGTTTGGCCACATGGCAGGGACAAACTGCTAGAGTTCCATCAACACCTCAATGGTATACATGGAAACATCAAATTTACCATGGAGATAGAAGAGAATAAAAACTTACCCTTTCTGGATATCCTGATCACAAGAAACATGGACGGCACGCTGGGACACGCAGTGTACAGAAAGAAAACACACACGCACCTCTATCTTAACGCCAACAGCTGCCACCACCCTACGCAACGCCGAGAAAGCCTGCACTCACAAGAAACGAGTAGTTTTTATGAATGATGGAACTCCAGGTGGATGGAGTTCGTTGCGTTTTACGTAAATCAACCGCGCTTTCAATTCTAAAGTATTGTTCTAGTGTCTGGGGCCATTACCAAGAAGGCACTGGTAAGAATGAACCGAAACACATGCACTCCTATGGCTACAAAGTTCTGCACTTAAAACACGCTATAATGTTAGATCGTTGCGGTTTCCGACCTATTAGTCGTATGGAATGCAACGCTTACTATCCCAATGTAAGAAATATATTTCCAGCGAATGACATACATTCTCCTTGCAGGTCTCTCTACGATAAACAATGATGATAAACTGTAATATGAAAAACTACTTCCTTAAAACATCCATTCCTTGTAATACATATACAATATAGTTTTCCAGTGGTGTATAGCTCTCCACTATTCACATCCGAAGATGGTTCAGAAATTATACTATGCTCGCATCATTCCTATCTAAAATGATCTTAGTAACGGAGAATGCCTCATACAAGGAAATACAGAAACTCATAGCAGCGGTGTTTGACATGTGAAACTACACGACATACCGCCGCTAACTCCATAAACAGGATATCTGCAAAAGATGTATAAACGGAGATTGTAGTAACTCGCAAACACCTGTTGCTATCTTAGAATTACCGTAGTTATGAAACAGAATACTCGATTTTATGCCCAAGATGCGACAGGGGGATGGAGTACCTCGCATAAATCTTCGTTCGTCTAGAGGAATGTGTCGAAACAGGATAGAAGTCCTCTGATAAATGAGAGGTTTGCTGTTAACGATCGCAAGTAGACAGTGCTCTAAGTCATATACAGAACACGCAGTTGTGTGCGACTCGAACGCAGGTTATGTCACACAACTGATGCATCCCGACAGAACAACGGAAAAAATGGTCAAATGACCCTATCTCCCTAGAACGCATCATCAGTCTACCATTAAATCCTACCTCGTTACAACTCCATCTCACCCTATCACTCCATCCACTCTGTCATCCTTTAACGTATATGCAAGTAAGTTTAGAGGCAGATGCTATATGCAAGTAAGTTTAAAGGCAGATGGTCCTTTTTTTTACCAGGGAAGCATCAAAGACAGCAGTCAACTCGCGCGTGTCACTATTACCTCAATAGACATACAGTAGAATGTTGCCTCGACAAAAATTAAAAGATTGTATCCCAGGTTCACGCTCGTTCCGTGTTCCACCACCGCATCGGTTCGTATTTTTGTACGTTGCAGTAGCAAGTTTCGCTTGGACCTGGCCTTGCACACAGTACATGGTTCGCGGAACTATGATAGCATGTTCCCATTTCTAGTGAGTGGTCAAAACGCGCTCCTGTCGCATTAACTCAGCCCGTCCTGTTTCCCCACAGGATGCACAAGGTCTTAGATCTAGTGCTCTCTGACTTACGTACATGTCAGACTTAAATTGGGACAATCACATAGACTAGGCTGCAGGAATGGCAGAACATAGACTTAGGAGCAGTTACAAGATGCAGAGGGACTATCTAAAAACAGCGCTGGATTTCTTGGTGCATGGGATCCATAGCAGATAGGTTCGAAAAAAGGTGACTCGTTTCGAGATATGAGAGTGGTACTAATATGATTCACTAGTGGCTGTAATCCTTAAAAGACGTCTAAGTATCCAACGCAAATATGTGGTTGAATGGATAGACTTGATTCAAAATTGCAGACAGCATTTCGGACAGCATTTCTGCTTGAAAGCTTAACACTACGAGCCACCCATGTGTGCCGTGTGCCTCTGTAGACTCAAGACCGGATTTTATGCTGGGTGATGGTAACATAAGCATTATGATCGTGATTTAATTGCGCGGTCCTTATGCTAAATATTTGTTGTGGGCTGTAGATCCCCAGTGGTCAGCTTCAGATGTCGTTTCTCAGTAATGTTCCTTGAAAAGAACATGTTCCCTCCACGGATTCCCAGTTGTCCCTCTTGGTGATTGTAATCCGAACGCTGAAAAAATTATTCGTGATGCAAAGTGACTCAAGACCAAGTTAATTAATTAGCCTATCAAACATATCAATGACGTGCCACCTGGCGTGTGGAAGAGATGGCTAGAGAACCTTGGAATGAATCTTTACAAGCGTTTCATTTTCCTTTTTTTCACTGTGGCGGAATCTTAATGCAATTTCAATCTCCCATCTACACAGGGCAAGACAGGGTCTCACGATCTGTTACGTAAATGCTAGTATGACATAACATCGCATTGGTAAATGGGGACCTATCAGTGTACAAAACAGCGATGTTCTCTTGAAATAAAGCTTGTTGTCAAACGTAAAAGAATGTGTTCTTTTCCGGCATGTGAGCCAATGGCATGAAAGATTCTCTGAAATGTTAGGAATACACACGAGGATGGCGGTTTATTTACACACACTGAACGCAGGAGATGCTCTCAGGTCGCGTAATTTGTTCAACAAGCTGAAAGAAATTGCTTAACATAGATTTTTTTCTTTGGAGTTTATATTCTCGCTTTTTCTGTACTCTGACGATGTTTTCGAGATAATGGACACATTCTGTAGTGATCGGTAGCAAAATAGTCGAAGTTAAAGTATTTTCCAACGCAGAACGAGAGGCCTATTGGAGGCGTTGAGGACCTGCCCAGTCTGTGTCAGGTCGCTGCCGCAGGTGCGCTCCCTAACCATAAGGGGCGGCTGTGTCGCTATACTTTAGACGACAAGTTGCACTTGAGGCGGCTGTCCTTTTATTTCCTACTGTTTAGTTGACGATACACGATATTATGTTGGCGTAGGAGCGTCGCCTTAAGGCGACGACCAAATGGTGGAAAGCCGAGTGCGAGGCGAGCAGCGGCCTGCCCATGCCGCGAAGCAGTTGGGGGAGCAGCAGGCCGTTTGAAGAAGCATGTGTCCTCCCTTTAGATCGATGGATGGAGGGTAGTAGGTGAGGGAGGGGGATGAATGAGGGGAAGTGAGAGGGCCTCGATTTTCGGCAGTTCGTAGACGCCTATCGAGGAGAACGCCCATTCAACTACTGCCCTCTTTGCAGTGTTTTGGGACAACAATTTTCTCCAGAACATGTGCTGCATTATGACCCGTTTATTACGAGTGCTGGTTTTTTCACGACAATTTTGAAGTGTGATTACAACTGTTCCACATTCTTTTACCATCGATTGTGGTATCGTGTACTGGCATCGGTTACCTGGTCTGCAGGATGGTTTTTGAGCTAGCATCTGTAGCGAACTCTGACATCAAACAACGATAGCTACTGTATGCTTAAACTCCACTCTGTCCAACATAAGCATCTCATCAGTTGAACATAGTTCCTACCAAAAATAATAAAGATAGTACCTTACATCCTTGCCTTTTTCCTGCCAGCTTGTAGGTGTAGGGTAGAATCCGAGTGTGTGTGTCTCGCTAGTTGCTCGCAAGACATCTTTAAGACAAACAAGTGGGTGCAGTATTTATTGACTGAAAAACATTTGATTTGGTAACAATACCAACGTCTGTTAACTACAGCACAAGTATCGAACGAAATTTGTAACCGGATTAATGATTTCTTGGAAGGGAGGGGGCAGCATGATATCTTGGACGGAGAGTCACCGACACAATATGTGACAGAGGGATGTGTGTTGGAATCCTTGCTGCACATGTGTTAATGGCTTGGCAGACCATGTTGGCCCGCCGCGGTGGCCGTGCGGTTCTAGGCGCTTCAGTCCGGAACCGTGGGACTGCTACGGTCGCAGGTTCGAATCCTGCCTCGGGCATGGATGTGTGTGATGTCCTTAGGTTAGTTAGGTTTAAGTAATTCTAATTTCTAGGGGACTGATGACCTAAGATGTTAAGTCCCATAGTGTTCAGAGCCATTTGAACCAAGACCATGTTGAAATACAATAGGGCGAAACACTTAATAGCAAATATTGGTTCAAATGGCTCTGAGCACTATGGGACTTAACATCTGAGGTCATCAGTCCCCTAGAACTTAGAACTACTTAAACCTAACTAACCTAAGGACATCACACACATCCATGCTCGAGGCAGGATTCGAACCTGCGACTGTAGCGGTCGCGCGGTTCAGACTGAAGCGCCTAGAACCGCTCGGCCACTCTGGCCAGCCAGCAAATATTCACCTTCATTTCTTGGCGATCTATGCTGCAGTAGCTGTAAAAGAATTTGTATCTGCTCTACCAAAGTTTTCTCAGTTCTAGACAGTAACTAATGATTTGGTAGTGCCAAGAGAAATTTCAAGAAATTAGGACGAAACACTGTTTCAGAATTATATGTGCATTTTATAATATGGTTTCAAAACTGTAAACTGGCTCGCAAAAACTGTCAGAAAACAGACTGGTTGCTGATTTGCTATCTGTTTGCACGAGGGTTGGAATTTAAATACTGGCAACTTTTTATTCGCAACCGATACAGAAGAATTACATGTTTGCACCTGTTACTGTCCTTCAAAGTAGTCCCCAGCATTGTGTAGAACCCGTTGCCAGTTATGTGGAAGGCGTAGTATACCGTTAGCAGAGCCTGCTCTGTTGATCGTGCGAATGGAGCGGTCTAAAGCTATGGTGATTCTCGTGTACGACTGATGTTATCCCAATGCATTACGTTCCTCCACGGCAGACCGTCAGTGCACAGTATTACTGTTCGTTTTTGGACCATCACCTGCAACCAGCTTTGCGAAAGAAGCGGCGACACGTTCTGCGCAACCCACCCATCATTTTCCACTACAATGAGCGGGCAAGCTGTGGCTGCTCTGTTCGGTCGATGGGACTGGGAAGTATTGTACTGCACCTCGGACTTAAGTCCTTGTAACTTTAATTTGATTCCGAAGATGAAGGAACGACTTCGTAGCATTCGCTTCAGAACTGTTCCAAAGATTCGACAGGCAGTAGACCCCTCCATTCGCACCATCAACAGAGCAGGCTCTGCTTACGGTATGCTGCGCCTTCCACATTGCTGGCAACGGTTTCTACACAACGCTGGTGTCTGCTTTGAAGGGCAGTAACAGGTGAAACACGTAACGCTTCTGTATCGGTTGTGAATAAATACGTAGTTGCCACCACTTAAGTTCCAACCCTCGTATATTGTTTTAACAATCAGTGGTTACGTCATCCGTTATCACAAAGAGAAAATTTATGAGTTGCAATCAAACATTAACCGGTGTACACAAACTGACATAACAGAATTACGTTTTAATTAGTCCTCACATTGCAACCTAACGTTTCACATGGCTTTTAGCTTTCACTATTGAAATTCGTAAGATCAGTTCGTCTACAATATTTTTTATAAGGTTACCTATTTCATGAGGATTGTTAGTCGGAAAAGTTCCTAAAATGCACATGTGTTCATTTCATAAATACTAATAAGTTCGTTTCACTTGGTATTCTGGAATTACAAAATGATAACTTTATATTTTATGTTCAAGTAAAGATTAGTAGCAGTCGAACCAGAGCAGAGACGTAATGACAGTAATTACAGTATAATAAATTGAGCTTTAAAATGAGCAGATAAATGAAATAAGAATGTTTAAAAATTATATATGTGGCAGCCTGACACTATGTCAACACTTCATGTCATTTATCCTAACGGTCATAGATCTGTTTCAATATTACCAGTAACCTCAGGCATTTTTGCAGATGATGCACTTATCCATAATGAATGTCTGAAAAATAGTACAAAATAATATCCGTTGGTGATAAGAATTCATAGGGCGGCCAGAAATTGGCAACTCGGTTTAAGTGTTCCAGAACGTAATTTAGTGAACTCCAAGAAAAGCAACAGTGTGGTACCCTGTGACTATAATACTAATGAGACTCAGTAGGTATTACTCAACATTCGATTCTCAGGTATGGAATTCTTTTCTGGGAAACAAATGCACAAAATATGAACACAATCTTCTAACTGCAGAAAAGGACCATAAGAATTATAACGTAAACTAGAAGTCGAGCTCATTGTAAAGATCTCTTCGAAACAGTAGTGATTTTAACAGCACCGTTGTTAGTGCATTTACCAATCAGTTGTACACGTAAAAAATAACATTGACAATTACACAAACAGCTCTATCCATCACCATGGAACAAAATCTAGTCTCAAATTACATGTATCAAGAAAGAATAAACATAAAACTCAAAATACACACATCAAAAAGTTTTGCATCCCTTTGGTTCCGAGAGTTTCGGAACCTGTACAGAAAGATGGAATAGAGATCAACAAACATAATTTCTGCCCTTTTTATCGCTCATGAAAACCACGCATTGCATGTTGTACCACCATATAGCGAGACCTTCAGAGTTGGTGGTCCAGATTGCTGTATACACCGGTACCTCTAATACCAAGTAGCACATCGTCTTGCATTGATGCATGCCTGTATTTGTCATGGCATACTATCCACAAGTTCATCAAGGCACTGTTGGTCCAGATTGTTCCACTCCCCAACGGCAGTTCGGCGTAGATCCCTCAGAGTGGTTGGTAGGTCACTTGGTCCATAAACAGCCTTTTCAATCTATCCCACGCATGTTCGCTAGGTTTCATGTCTGCAAAACATGCTGGCCATTCTAGTCGAGCGATGTCGTTATCCTGAAGGAAATCATTTACAAGATGTGCATGATGGGAGCGCGAATTGTTGTTGCCCTATCGGTCAGAGGATGACATTCACGTATCGTACAGCCGTTACGGCGCCTTCCATGACCACAAATGGCGGACGTCGGCCCCACATAATTCCACCCCAAAACAGCAGGGAACCTCCAGCTTGCTGCACTCACTGGACAGTGTGTAAGGTGTTCAGCCTGACCGGGTTGCCTCTAAACAGGTCTCCGTCGATTGTCTGGTTGAAGGCAAATGCGACACTCATCGGTGAAGAGAATGTGAGGCAAATCCTGAGCGGTCCATTTGGCATGTTGCTGGGCCCATCTGTACCTCACTGCATGGTGTCATGGTCGCAAAGATGGACCTCACCATAGATGTCGGGAATGAAGTTGTGCGTCATGCAGCCTATTGCGCACAGTTGGAGTCTTAACACGACGTCCTGTGGCTGCACGAAAAGCATTATTTAACATGGTGTCATTGCTGTCAGGGTTCCTCCGAGCCGTAGTCCAAAGATAGCGGTTGTCCACTGCAGTAGTAGCCCTTGGGAGGCCTGAGCGAGGCACGACATGGACAGTACCTGTCTATCTCCTCCCCGTCCGAACATTGCTTTGGTTCACTCTGTTGAGAGCCCTTCCTGACAAAGTAACAATGCGGACGCGATCAAACTGCAGTGTTGACCATCTAGGCATGGTTGAACTACAGACAACACGAGCCTTGTACCTCCTTCCTGTCGAACCTATTCCGTCTAATAGGTGCTGTTCGTGCAAGATTGTTTATATCTTTGGGCGGGTTTAGTGGCATCTCTGAACAGTCAAAGGGACTGTGTCTGTGATACAATATCCACAGTCTTTAGGATTTCTGAGAACTGGGGTGATGCAAAACTGATGTGTGTAGCATTTCTACGAAGGGATAAAACTGTACAATCAATTACTAAAGGAGATTAAAGACACTGCTAAAGGAAACTTATTTAGAGAAGTATTTAACACGTACTTGTTAAGCAATAGAGCCATACAATGAAGGCTTTCATAGCTAACAGTAGTGGCCTGGTAAGGAATTTTGCACAAAATAATATTAGCAAAATATGTGGCACTATGCACAACAATTTCACACTAAATTTTTGCCTTCCTTTTTCCTTTTCCATAGAAACTTACTACTAAAGTTATTCAATGATTAATACTAACACCTTATCCTCTTTCTGAGATCAACATCTCACTCTTTATAGAGGTATGCTGCTTCTGTTTTTCGGGGAAGCACGTGAAAAGTTACGGTACACAAACTGCTCCTGACATCAGCTGAGAATTTATGTAGTGTTAAGAAACAATGTGTCTAAGTAGTGGGGTTATGGGTGCAATTTTGATATCAAATTGATGTGCAAATTAATTAACTTGATCAATTAATCCCACCCGCGCCCCATGAACTATCGACATGCATACTAAAGACACTGCTCAACATCTGTGCACAGCTTCATCGGACTTCCATGTCGTTTCCATTTCGCAACCTATCTGAACTTAATAAACAACAGCTCTCGCACATGTACATCCGTACTCTACAAGTCGCAGTGAAGTGCATGCATTGTACTGCAGATTAGGGCCTGTCCCCGTTCCATTTACATATGGGAATTTGAAAGAATGGACATAAGGGACTATAGTACATTTCTAGATTCCTTGACACTGGTTCTAGCAACTTCGTAAGTAACCTTTCTGGGGGTAGCTGACGTATATCTTCAATAGTCCACCACCCGGTTTTTCAAAATTGTCATGACACTATCGTGAGTCGAACAAACCTGAGAATCTGTACTGCCCCTCCTTGCGTACTTCCAATATCCGTTAGACTTGTTTCGTATGGGTCTCAAACTTGAGCGATACCCCAGCATGAGATGCACGAGAGTTCTGTAAGCAACCTTTTTGAAGTGACTGGATTTTCCCAGCATCGTATCAATGAACTGAAGTCTGCCACATGTCTTTACACCCAACTATTTTCATGAGTTTTATGAGTATTATTAGTAGTGGTAGTAATTTTATTCATCTATAGATCTGTTTAGAAGCATACTGAAAATGTCTTGCAGTTATAACATAAGAACAACAAAAATAAAGTAATTTTCATATACCGACTTTTGCAACTTACAAAATGGTTCCAATGGCTCTGAGCACTGTGGGACTTAACATCTCAGGTCATCAGTCCCCTAGAACTTAGAACTACTTAAACCTAACTAACCTAAGGACATCACACACATCCATGCCCGAGGCAGGATTCGACCCTGCGATGCAACTTACAGGTCTAGTAAGATAAGCCTGGGGCAGGTAGTGAGCAGTGACACAGTAGGTATAATGACGTCTTTTGCCTGGAACAATTCAGGGGAACAACAGAAAATCTAAATCAGGATGGCTGTATGAAGATTGGAGCCTCCACCCTCCCGAATACAAGGCCACTCTGTATAAAACAGTGCTCCCTCATTTGGTTTGTCCCTAGTGTAGAATACAATTTTAGAAGCAATTTATTTAATAATGTAAGAGGCTAATGCTACACTATTTGTTGATTTCTCACTCACACTGGCAGCAAATACCAATACTACTCACACGTAGTGGGGTTGTAGGTGCAATTATGATATAAAATTGATATGCAAATTGTTGTAGTTGGGAGAAGAGACAACACCATGTTACTAGAGGAGGCCGAAATGCACGCGTCTTAGCTCATGCAGGCTGGCGTGAAGAGGGAAGAACTATACTGACGCGAGGTCTAACATGACAAGGAATTAGAATTCAGAAAGCGGACTTAGTTTGATACTTAACTTTAATCCATTAATGATGAACGTCGCTCTTGAAGGTACGTGATTCACAATATTCTCTGTTCAGAATACATAGTAACTGAATATGGCGCCTTGCTAGGTCGTAGCAAATGACGTAGCTGAAGGCTATGCTAAACTGTCGTCTCTGCAAATGAGAGCGTATGTTGTCAGTGAACCATCGCTAGCAAAGTCGGCTGTACGACTGGGGCGTGTGCTAGGGAGTCTCTCTAGACCTCCCGTGTGGCGGCGCTCGGTCTTCAATCACTGATAGTGGCGACACGCGGGTCCGACGTGTACTAACAGACCGCGGCCGATTTAAGGCCTACCACCTAGCAAGTGTGGTGTCGGCGGTGCCACCATACAAATTAATTACATTAATTACCCCTGCCTCCGCCCACCCTCGCACCCAACCAAACCCACTCCTACTCCCAGATGACATCACATATTTTTCCACAGCCTGCGTATGTACCCCAGCCCATCCCCCTCCCTCCTTCCCACCCTCCCGCTCCCCCAACAAAACCTATTGGAGGAAATTTTGAATTTGGCAGGATCGTAAAATTTTGGTAGGAATTTTAGAATTTTGGCGGGTATTTCTTTGTCCCAGGGCTGTGCTGACATCCATCGCCAACCTTTACCCAGGAATTAAAATTGGCAGTGACTTTTCTTGGACTCGAACTCTGGTCCTCCTGGGCGGAAGCGAAAGTGCACCACTCCAAACACTGTTAAACCACCAGAGGCGCTTGAAATTGACGGGAAATTAAAAATGTTGGTGCCCTTTCTAGGAGTCGAACTCTGGTCCTCCTGGACAGAAAGCCCAAGTGCACCACTCCTAACACTGTTAAACCACCAGAGGCGCTTGAAATTGACGGGAAATTAAAAATGTTGGTGCCCTTTCTGGGAGTCGAACTCTGGTCCTCCTGGACAGAAAGCCCAAGTGCCCCACTCCTAACACTGTTAAACCACCATAGGCGCTTGAAATTGATGGGAAATAAATAATGTCAGTGCTTTTTCCGGGACTCGAACCCTGATTCTACCGGATGAAAAGCTCAACTGACCCCCCCCCCCCCAAGTCATGGAAACTGAGCAGATGCGGGAGAGGAAGGTTAGGTTAGTGTACTTTATTTATTTTGGTCGGGAAACTGAAACTGACAATGATCGATCCTAATTACGAAATTAGTCATAAAGTGCGGGGCTGATTACACAACTAAAGCACTATACAAGGGCAGCATGAAAACGCAATACAGTAAAAACATGACGATACCATACAACTGTCCGCAGCTCGTGGTCGTCCGGTAGCGTTCTAGCTTCCCGCGCCCGGCTTAACGGGTTCGATTCCCGGCGGGGTCAGGGGTTTTCTCTGCCTCGTGATGACTGGGTGTTGTGCGATGTCCTTAGGTTAGTTAGGTTTAAGTAGTTCTAAGTTCTAGGGGACTGATGACCATAGATGTTAAGTCCCATAGTGCTCAGAGCCATTTGAACCATACCATACAACTAGTGTTATCCTGCTGAGAAAAAATTTCGCAATACCACTCGCAACTAGCGACAGACACACTCAGATTCTACCCTACACCTACAAGCTGGCAGGAAAAAGGCAAAGGTGTAAGGTACTATCTTCATTATTTTTGGTAGGAACTATGTTCAACTGATGAGATGCTTATGTTGGACAGAATGGACTTTAAGCATACAGTAGCTATCGTTGTTTGATGTCAGAGTTCGCTACAGATGCTAGCTCAAAAACCATCCTGCAGACCAGGTAACCGATGCCAGTACACGATACCACAATCGATGGTAAAAGAATGTGGAACAGTTGTAATCACACTTCAAAATTGTCGTGAAAAAACCAGCACTCGTAATAAACGGGTCATAATGCAGCACATGTTCTGGGGAAAATTGTTGTCCCAAAACACTGCAAAGAGGGCAGTAGTTGAACGTGCGTTCTCCTCGATAGGCGTCTACGAACTGCCGAAAATCGAGGCCCTCTCACTTCCCCTCATTCATCCCCCTCCCTCCCCTACTACCCTCCATCCATCGATCTAAAGGGAGGACACATGCTTCTTCAAACGGCCTGCTGCTCCCCCAACTGCTTCGCGGCATGGGCAGGCCGCTGCTCGCCTCGCACTCGGCTTTCCACCATTTGGTCGTCGCCTTAAGGCGACGCTCCTACGCCAACATAATATCGTGTATCGTCAACTAAACAGTAGGAAATAAAAGGACAGCCGCCTCAAGTGCAACTTGTCGTCTAAAGTATAGCGACACAGCCGCCCCTTATGGTTAGGGAGCGCACCTGCGGCAGCGACCTGACACAGACTGGGCAGGTCCTCAACGCCTCCAATAGGCCTCTCGTTCTGCGTTGGAAAATACTTTAACTTCGACTATTTTGCTACCGATCACTACAGAATGTGTCCATTATCTCGAAAACATCGTCAGAGTACAGAAAAAGCGAGAATATAAACTCCAAAGAAAAAAATCTATGTTAAGCAATTTCTTTCAGCTTGTTGAACAAATTACGCGACCTGAGAGCATCTCCTGCGTTCAGTGTGTGTAAATAAACCGCCATCCTCGTGTGTATTCCTAACATTTCAGAGAATCTTTCATGCCATTGGCTCACATGCCGGAAAAGAACACATTCTTTTACGTTTGACAACAAGCTTTATTTCAAGAGAACATCGCTGTTTTGTACACTGATAGGTCCCCATTTACCAATGCGATGTTATGTCATACTAGCATTTACGTAACAGATCGTGAGACCCTGTCTTGCCCTGTGTAGATGGGAGATTGAAATTGCATTAAAAGATTTCACTGGTTGTATGATAGTATATTGTGATACGTTTTGCTGTATTGTGTTGAGACACACTGCTCACTAGGTGTATATATTTGTATATTGTAGATCTGAGGATGGTCATTATGGACTGAAACCGGTCATCGTCAAAAGAATTTATATTGTGATCAAAGACTGGAATAAAAAAGATGCGTTAACAAAAGTTTACACCTATAACTAGCTCCATTATGAGTATTAGAAGCTTTATTCGACGAAGTTACTCTTGTTCATGGTTTGTTTCGTTGTAAAATTCGAGATTTAGTTCAATGGCCCAGGATGCTTCAAAAAACTTCATACTGTATTATTATGGTTTTAGATGGGTAATACAACCATTGTAAGATTCGAATAAAGTAACGTGCGTGATAATTCGCATGGGTGGAAAGTAATGCTGTGTTTTGTTCGTGTGTAGCCAGTCACGACTGACAAGGCTGTATGCAGAGCCCACGCAGGATACGGTGGCCGGTGGGCAGTGACTAGTACTCGTCTGAAGCACTGGGTGAGTCCATTCTTTTGTTCAGAAGGGGAGGCCGACACTGTTTGCCCACTTCCCGCACTGCGATGACAGGATGGAGGTGCGCACCCTGCAATCTTTCTCAAACGAATTTCAGGAGCTATTTGATAAAAAAATTATTTTTTGCAATATGTCAGCTTCACGATTCCGTCATTTCATTAATGGTCGTAGTCATTGTGATATTTACATTTAAGTAAGAAAGTGAGCGAAATTCGAAAACGTTTGCAATGAAAAATACGAGGTCGCTATGATTTTGCGTTTGGTGCATATTCTTTTTTTCTTTAGACTTAGGTGGATGTCCCTGCTTCTCACCAATCTTGAGGGAATTTATCTTATGCAGAAATTTATCTTATGCAGAAAATTTATCTTATGCAGAAAATTTATCTTATGCAGAAAATTTATTTTATGTAGCACAGTCATCTTCAATCGCGTGCAGCATCAATGAAATATCTACAACATTCCTTACATTTCATTAACGGTTTGAGATATTGAAACGAGATTTTGGCAAATAGCATGCAAAGAAGAGAGTATTTTGACATACGGTTATTATCTAAAACTTCATCTGTCGTATTATTCCATTAACTACTAGAGAAATGTAGGATTTACTCAAAATTCGCCACTCAGGACGCTTCTCTGGATGTTACAAGTAGTTAACACGTCAGCTGAAAATAAATCGTTGCTTTTTTGCATTTTCAGCAGAATTATTTTTAGATACTAACCAAAGCAGAGGTGACAGTTCTTTTTGGATGGTCATCATGCAAGTGTGGGCATGTAGAGGCTCCACTTTATATTTATAAAAAAAAGGTGAACATAGGGTTCAGTTTAGAATGTTACTTCCTCTCCATCATTCACCATTTTTCCTACGGCATGCCGACTGCGTGCGCGCAGCCACCACAACTACCACTCTCGCCAAGCTTGCCCTGCCAACTACGCGCTAGTGACCGCACTATTCTGTGCGCGCTCTACCTCAACACAGACAACACAGTGAGCCCATGGGGCTCGAGAAAGAGCTAAAGTTAGTTGGCGGCTGGCCCTTACCACTCGACTCGTGAAAGTCAGTCACAAAGTTATTTTAATGGAAGTGCAGAGTCCTATAATCTGCTTGAATCAGTTTGCAAGACGTAATTATAAATGAATATAAGCAGCATGACAATACTGAAATAATAAATTAAAAATTGATAAAATTCTGCTTATCATCTCATTCCTGAAGAGAATTTTTGTTTGCAAGCTTGCTAGAGATTCTTGTTTTTTCGCCATAAACTGACAAATACATATATGAATGAAGCTATTATGTTAGACAAACCAGCCACAAAAAAGCGGGAGATATCTCACTATTTACATATTTCCAGTATGTTTTACTCGTTGAGGAGTGCCTAAAAGTATTCTCAGCTTACCAAATTAACAAAGAGTTCACTCACAGCAAAAAATTTAAATAGATTGCATAATATCGTAATTTTTTTAATTCACTTTATCTAAAAGTAGTAAATTAAATCTTACATGTACTGTTTTGGCACTTTCGGACTGTGATGTGGCGCGTCCTTTAACTCCACAGAGCAATGAACCTACACAGAAATATTCGCGTCTGAGAAAATTATTAATGCTCAAAGATATTAAAGTTAAAGTAATCCTTTCTCATGTATCTTTGACAATGAATTATTTAATAATATATATGAACATCCCACCGTCGTCTGCATTTCCCCAACACCCAATGTGGCTTTCGACCTTCCTTCTCTGCTGATGACCAACTCCTCCGCCTCACTCATCTCCTCTCCCTCCAGCTTAACTCCCGTCGCTCCGCCATTTTTGTCTCCCTTGACCTCGAAAAGGCCTACGACCGTGTCTGGCATCCCGGTCTCCTGTTTAAACTCCAAATCTACGCCCTTCCTATCAACTACATCCGTCTGATGGCCTCCTTCCTTTCCCACCGCCCCTCCTATGTTACCATCCATAATGCCAATCCCCACACCTTCTACCCCTCTGTGGGTGTGCCCCAGGACTCTGTCCTCTCCCCTTTCCTCTACCTCCTGTACACGGCAGATATGCCCCAACCCCCCCCCCTCCCCCTCCAGTACACCTCTTGCAATATGCTGATGACACCGCATTCCTTGCCCTCGCTCCTACCCTCCAACAGTCCCAACGCCTTCTCCAGAATCACCTTGACCTTTTTGCTGCATGATGTAACCAGTGGCTCCTGAAAATCAATCCTTCCAAGACCCAGGAAATCATCGTAGGTCATACCACTCACTCCTTTCGGCTCCTGGATCTCTCCCTTACTGTCTGCGCCCGTCCTGTCCGCCACACCCCCACCCTCACCTACCTTGGCCTCACCATTGACCATCACCTCACCTGGATCCCTCATCTCCGCTCCATCCAATCCAAAGCCCACAACTGCCCCCGACTCCTCAAACTCCTCTCTGGCTGGACATGGGGGTTGCACCCCTCTACCATCCTCCACACCTACAAATCCTTAATCTGTCCCATCCTCTGTTATGCCAGTCCTGCCTGGATATCTGCCCCCTCCAAAATCTATAAGTCCCTCCAGATCCTTGAGCGTCATGCACTCTGCCTCGCCTTCCGTATACGCCTCCCATCCCCCACACGGATCCTCTATAATCTCATCCCTTTCCCCCATCTGCTCCTCTTCCTCGAACATATCCGCATCCTCTACACCTCCCGCCGCCTTGAACCCCCTCACCCCCTGGTTGCTCCTCTCCTCTCCCATCCCCGCCCCCTGCCACGTCTTCACTGTTGTATCCCCCCTACCCTCCATCTCTACACCTTATATTTCCTTTCCCAATGTGGCTTCCATCAACTCCCCCTCCCGGATGATGCCCTCTCTCCCTCCATTTATCCCTTCTATCAACTCTGATCCTCACCCCCCTCCTTTCCTCCATCCTTTCCCTGGGCTCCCTCTTCCTCCCCCCTTCCATCCTGTGTTTTCTCCCCGCCTACCCTCTCCCTATCTCCTTTCTCCCCCCCCCCCTGAGTCCTTTTGTACTCCCCTCCTCTGCCTTCCCCACTCCCTGGGCACGCCTGCTCAGCACCCCCCACCCCTATTATGGATCCTCATCTTCCATTGGCTCCTTTCCCCCCTCCCCCTTCACTTTTCCTCTCCTTCCTCCCCTTTTTTTCCGTCATCTGACCAGTTTCCCCCCACCTGCTCTCGGGTGTGGTATGTCATATTTGTGCCAACTTTTTAGTGCAATGTTTAAGTGAGTGTTCAGTGTTGTGCGTCTTTCCACAGTGTTGCGAACAGAAATCATGCTGTCGCTGGGTGTGCATTTTATATCTCTTGCGAACAGAACCCAGACTGTCGCCGTGTTTTTTAATTGTCTGTCTATTATTTTTCTGCTTCCTGTGGATTTTATTAGCATCATCAACCCTGTGTTTTATGTTTCAAGCTCCAGAATTTTCTACCATTTTACCTTTACGTCACCGATTTTATCGCCAACTGTTATTATTTTTTTATTATCTTCATCTTTTTAAAACAAATTCTGTAGGCTGAACAGCGGCGTAATAAGCTGCTGCCAGCCCGCCCCCTTTAGGGGGAATCGAAACTCAATAAAGGAAAAAAAATCGTCTGCATTTATGTTTGAAACTGGTGCTCAGTTCATACGTGCTCGGCGTATCCCATGTGCAAAATCCAGTTCTGCATCCCTGAAGACTACATTCTAGCCTCTGAATTCAACAGCGAGAGGTGGAGAAGGAGCAGGGACAGGTGTCTCTAGTCCTGAGCATTGGAGCAACGCCTCCCGCCACTTATCAGCTGCCAGAGCCTCCGCTTCCTCTCCTGCTGTTGAGCCCGACCGAAAAAGGGTTCCTCTTCCTCCCCAGTCGTTCTTCCAGCATGACACATAAATTCTTGCCGATTTTAAATCTAATTCGAATCTACACTATTATTTGTCGAACGCCACAATTTTCTCAGTCCAAGGTGTACCAGTTGCTATTTAGATCGTTTTTGACCAGCGTTCGTCGTTGATGAATCGCCTGCGGTTCTCCCTTTCTTGGCCACAATGACGATGCGATGGTAGCTGTACATGAGACGAAGCAAGTTGAGCATGCAATCTCATCTGCTTTGTTTTTCGGTCTCACAAGATCCTCTAATTTTTTCCTGAACTGTGATAATGACAATATGATAGAGTACCTAGCACCCTGTGAAAGCACAGTAATTTCAGGTTGACAAATAAGCATAGTCCCATTGAGTCGCATTGATCATTACATACTATTTGCTAATATAGTTGCAGTGATCTAATTAGTTCACTCAGAAACTTTGTTAATTATGAAATAATGTTAATTGAAAAGCTTCATACAGTTGGACCTCGCAAATTTAGTTAGCGATATGAAATATATTTCGGCATACAACGCCTATCATTTGAAACTACATATTTCCAACTGTTCCGTAAGGTCGAACGGCTATCTGAAACAAATTACCATCCGAATTAATTAACGTTAAAACTTTAGACCATTGCTAACTTCGGTTACAAATTATGTCAAAACTACTGTTGGATACTGACCTTCGGAATTAGAATTTCATTCGTGTATTTTTTACGTTCTACTTCACATACAGCATTTGTTAATTAACTCGCTAATTAGAAAGTTCAATATTTTGAACATCATAAAATATTTTATCTGAGATAGCTGCCGTCAGTAATGAGTGGAGTAAAACATATTGTTCATAGGCGAAACTGTATACAGACGTAGCACATCTGAGGTCAGGCAGTCTGTGGCTGAGAGTAAAGAGAGCAACACCTATATTTCTTGGCGTAAGCAATGTGCCGTAGCCTACAACAAACATTCTGAAATATTCGCATATATTGTGTACAGTTCGTTTTCTTCACTCACCATTACACAGGAATTCCGAACTGCATCAGGATCCACTGCAAATACTATGACAGGTAGGCGGGAGGTGAGAAAACGGATTTCATGGTCGAGCGGCTTCTCATAAGCCACACATCACGCCAGTAAAAGCCAAACGACGCCTCGCTTGGTGTAAGAAGCGTAAACATTAGACGATTGGAAAGTGGAAAAGCGTTCTGTGGAGTGACGAATCACGGTACACAATGTGGCAATCAGATGGCTAGATGTGGGTATGGCGAATGCCCGGTGAACGTCATCTGCCAGCGTGTGTAGTGCCAAGAGTAAAATTCGGAGTCGGTGGTGTAGTGGTGTGGTCGTTTTTTTCACGGAGGGGGCTTGCATCCCTTGTTGTTTTGCGTGGCACTATCAGAGCACAGGCCTACATTGATGTTTTAAGCACCTTCTTGCTTCCCACTGTTGAAGAGCAATTCGGGGATGGCGATTGCATCTTTCAATACGATCGAGTACCTGTTCATAATGCACGGCCTCTGGCGGAGGGGTTACTCGACAATAACATCCCTGTAATGGACTGGCCTGCACAGAGTCCTGACCTGAATCCTATAGAACACCTTTAGGGTGTTTTGGACTCCGACTTCGTGCCAGGCCTCACCATTCGACATCGATACCTCTCCTCAGTGCAGGACTCCGTGAAGAATGGGCTGCCATTCCCCAAGAAACCTTCCATGACCTGATTGAACGTATGCCTACGAGAGTGGAAGCTGACATCAAGGCTAAGGAGTGGGCCAACACCATATTGAATTCCAGCATTACCGATGGAGGGCGCCACGAACTTGTAAGTCATTTTCAGATAGGTGTCTGGGTACTTTTGATCACATAGTGTATACCAGCGGTTCGTTTTCAGCCAAACAGCAGATTCTACAGTGTGGCCGATAACTGTGTGTAACCCTACACCAAAGCAATATATCGCAAATTGGAGTGTTTACGTGCGAAAACCATGTATCCAGCCGATCTTTATGCGCACTTTCGTACCTTACACAAACATATACACATATCCATGTCCTCCTTAACGTCTTGTAGAGTATTTCAGGAGTTTTGCTTCGAAAGGCCTCTTAATCACTTTTATGCATTTTTCATTAGTCCTGTACTAACACTGAGGCTCATGGGACTGGATAGTTCCCCAAATGAGCTGTCTGGAAGGACCAGATTTTGTACTGCTTATTTCAATGGGGCTGGAGGTATTATTGATCCACGCCCAACCCAATGAGCTCGAAGTTTTCATCAAGGAATTCGCGCAGCTGAATAACAGAGTGCTGGAGCTCCGACCTGTTGCAATCTCACATGATGCATGATTCCCTTGTCTTCGGTCTGAAATATTAACCAAGTCGAAAACGAGTCCAAATCAGAATTTCCATTATATACCATTACAAAAATTATGGGCCGAACAGGTAACGAGATGACATCCAGACACCCTCATTGCACGAGACGGGTTCCTTTCCAGCTCTCGCTCGCAATTTTTAGGCTATAAAACCACATTCCTTTGTCTGAATTGATATATTGCGTATTTACTAGCAAATAAGTCTTGAGTGAGACCCGTCATTTCGATGCTGTTACAAAAAACAACGGCAGGCTGCAAATTTGGTTGGTTGGTTGTGTTGGGGAAGGAGAGCAGACAGCGAGGTCATCGGTCTCATCGGATTAGGGAAGGACAGGGAAGGAAGTCGGCCGTGCCCTTTGAAAGGAACCATCCCGGCATTTGCCTGGAGCGATTTAGGGAAATCACGGAAAACCTAAATCAGGATGGTCGGACGCGGGATTGAACCGTCGTCCTCCCGAATGCGAGTCCAGTGTCTAACCACTGCGCCACCTCGCTCGGTGGCTGCAAATTTCTGCTCCATGTCGTCAGATAGCAAACTCTCAATCAACGGTCTAAATCGCGTGTGGCCAGATCCAGCCCGCGCCTGGTTTCAATCCGGCACATGGAAGAAAGTCGTGAGAGAGAGATTCAAATGGTTCAAATGGCTCTGAGTACTATGCGACTTAACTTCTGAGGTCATCAGTCGCCTAGAACTTAGAACTAATTAAACCTAACTAACCTAAGGACATCACACACATCCATGCCCGAGGCAGAATTCGAACCTGCGACTGTAGCGGTCACGCGGTTCCAGACTGAAGCGCCTTTAACCGCACGGCCACACCGGGCGGCTGAGAGAGAGAGAGAGAGAGAGAGAGAGAGAGAGAGAGAGAGAGAGAGAGAGAGGGAGGGAGGGAGGCGTTTGGGTTGTACACCACCCGTGACACATTTTCAGATATTCGCCATTCTGTTGTTCGCATTATTCCAGTTTGTTTCACTACTAATACAGCCTTTATACAATACTGGCCAGTAAAATTGCTACACCACGAAGATGACTTGCTACAGACGCGAAAGTTAACCGACAGGAAGAAGATGCTGTGATATGCAAATGATTAGCTTTTCATAGCATTCACACAAGTTTGGCGCCGGTGGTGACACCTACAACATGCCCACATGAGGAAAGTTTCCAACCGATTTCTCATACACACACAGCAGTTGACCGACGTTGCCTGGTGAAACGTTGTTGTTATGCCTCTTGTAAGGAGGAGAATTGCGTACCACCACATTTCCGACTTCGATAAAGGTCGGATTGTAGCCTATCGCGATTGCGGTTCATCGTGTCGCGACATTGCTGCTCGCGTTGGTCGAGATCCAATGACTGTTGGCAGAATATGGAATCGGTGGGTTCAGGAGCGTAATACGGAACGCCGTGCTGGATCCCAACGGCCTCGTACCACTAGCAGTCGAGATGACAGGCATCTTATCCGTATGGCTGTAGCGGATCCTGCAGCCACGTCTCGATCCCTGAGTCAACAGATGTGGATGTTTGCAAGACAACAACCATCTACACGAACAGTTCCACGACGTTTGCAGCAGCATGGACTATTAGCTCGGAGACCATGGCTGTGGTTACCCTTGACGCTGCATCACAGACAGGAACGCCTGCGATGGTGTACTCAACGACGAACCTTGCTGCACGAATGGCAAAACGTCATTTTTTCGGATGAATCCAGGCTCTGTTTACAGCATCATGATGGTCGCATCCATGTTTGGGACATTGCGGTCAACGCACATTGGAAGCGTGTGTTCGTCATCGCCATACTGGCGTATCACCCGGCGTCATGGTATGGGGTGCCATTGGTTATACGTCTCCGTCACATCTTGTTCCCATTGACGGCACTTTGAACAGTGGACGTTGCAATTCAGATGTGTTACGACACATGGCTCTAACCTTCATTCGATCCCTGCGAAACCCTAAAATTCAGCAGGATAATGTAGGACCACATGTTGCAGGTCCTGTACAGGCCTTTCTGGATACAGAAAATGTTAGACTGCTGCCCTGGCCAGCACATTCTCCAGATCTTTCACCAATTGAAAACGTCTGGTCAATGGTGGCCGAGCAACTGGCTGGTCACAATACGCCAGTCACTACTCTTGATGAAGTGTGGTATCGTGTTGAAGCTGCATGGACTACTGTACCTGTACACGCCATCCAAGCTCTCTTTGACTCGATGCCCAGGCGTATCAAGGCCGTTATTACGGCCAGAGATGGTTGTTCTGGGTACTGATTTCTCAGGATCTATGCACCCAAATTGCGTGAAAATGTAATCACATGTCAGTTCTAGTATAATATATTTGTCCAATCAATATCCGTTTATCATCTGCATTTCTTCTTGGTGTAGAAATTTTAATGGCAAGTAGTATATGTTAAGTTAAAGCACTTTAGGCTTTTAAACCTTTTTAAAATGAACAAAGAAATGAGGGTTAATTTATATAGTGTTCCAGAAACAAGCCACGTCTAAGCTATCAGTCATCAAACATATTTTTGGACAATCATTTAAAAATGCCTGCTAATGCTATTTGTGGATATTAATACACTAAATTTCAAACAATTTAATGAACCTGCCTGTGGCCAAACATCCGAGAGTTACTCCTAATTGTTCGTGGATTGGGACTGCCTGTCTCATTCCCGTATATTGTTTTTTTCTATTCTTTCTCTTATTAACCCCAGTAAATAATTTTTGTCCAATTTGGGCGCTTTTGAACACTGCAGCAGTTGAAAATGAAGGTAATTTATAATGTATTAGTTGCAACCAGATGATTTAATAGGCGTTTGTTTTTCCGTGATGACATTTCAAGATGCCTGGCATCCCATCTTCGGATATTTACATTTATTAATATGTGAACATTGTTCCTTTACTAGCAGCTTTGCAGAATTTTGCAACGGAAGTTTTTAAGACAGCTATTATAAAGCATCGTAAGTAAAGAAAGAATGTTCATTAACCGTAAATAAATGGTTGGTCAGTTGGTTTGGGAGTAAAGGGACCAAACTGCTTGGTTATCAGTCCCTCGTAAAATGAACTTACTCTATGCCATTCATATCGATGGGTTACCCCATAAAGATTGACATCATAGGCGCTACAGTTCTGACTATATGCGCAAGAGGTGCTGCTGTGAAGATCCAACCAGCTAGCTTAAGTTAACGTGCATCAAGTCCGCGGGTCGCCAAACGTTGCCCACGCCTAGTCTAAATCCTTTTATTTCAAAGAGTTTTTCGAATGTGATCATGCATTGATGACTCTGATATGCGAAGTTCAGCAGCTCTATTTCGGATACATTTCATTATAGGCTACTCAACTGTCTGAGCGACGGCGATAAAATAAAAGAAATCAGGGCTCGCATTGAAAAACATAAGTGCTCGTTTTTCCCGCGCGCCGTTAGAGAGCGGAACGGTAGAGAGACACCTTGAAGGTGGTTCATTGAACCCTCTGCCATGCACTTCATTGTGAACAGCGGAGTAATCACGTAACGTAGATGTAAATGATACATCTTTCCTCCTCCATTTTCTTACAATCGCTAGGCCGTGTGTCTTTGACACTGCCTTAAACAAAGAGACATTTCTCCTGACCATGCAGAATTGCATCACTATGTGCGACCTGGCCAAAGCGATTTCTAAACGCACTCATTATTTCTCTCATTGTTTTTCCCGTCTGTGGATGTTCATGCACCCTCACAAGCGCCACTATCTGCTCGTCAACAGTTTATCTTATTCACCCATGGCTTCACGACTCAAATAATGCAACACTGAAACAAGGCAATAATGCTGTCAACTTCACTGCAGGATACAAAAAAAACTATTTATTCGCAAAATTGTACAAAGTCAAGAAGGGTACAGAGATTCCTCTGATACCCTGTAGAATATCTGTCGAGCGAGGACTGAATGCCTTTCGTCGATGAATACCTCCAGACGCGCCTGTGGCGCAAGCAGTGAGAGCACATGTGTGTGGAGGGGGGAAGGGGGGGGGGACCCACAGCCGCCTCAGAGCTTATCTTTGTAGCCTCACTCCAGGTATCAGCGACAGCGATGCTCTGCTTGAAATATGGCGTTCCTGCTTCGAGGCTGAACAGACGTCGATAGGTACTAAAGGAGACGTAAGCAAAACCCAATACATCCTTACGTAGCTCACACCTGCAAAGCAGCGATGAAACTTCTCTCTGTGCTGCTAAGAGATAAGAACACGGCTCTTTCTGAAACGATTCTTTGATGATAACTCGCATCTGCTATTGTGGAGATTAGTAGTGAGCAGAAGCCTGTGCGGATAAAAAAACGCCTCACCTGAATTTTCGCCTCTTAAAGTCGGACCTATCATATCTATTAGGACCACGTGGTGATACCCTGTCACATTTTTGCTATTCTGGCCGGATGAGGTACCTGTGAGAGTCTACAGATGCTATACCAAAGAGCTTGCTCCCCTACCAGCAGTAGTTTAAAGTAGGTCGCTGCAACAAGGAGGGTTCCGGCGATTGGCAAAAACGCACAGTTCACTACCGCTTTCAGGAACGGTCGTCGAACTGACAAACATAATTATAGGCTGCTGTATTACTTGACGTCAGTCTCTTGCAGAACTACGGAACACGGTCTGTGATCACGCATTATGACATTTCTGGAGAACGAAATCTCCTGTATAAAAACCAACTGAGATTCTGTAAACAGAGACCTTGCGAAATACAGCTCCCTCTCTGTTCGTCCGTAACACTGAGAGCGCCGTATACAAAGGCACACCGGTTGATGTCGTGTTTCTTGTTTCCAGAAAGGCATTGAAAACATTTCCGCAGTGTCGTGTAGTGGACAAAATGCGAGCTTACCGAGTGTCGGACAAAATTTGTCAGTGGATTCAGGACTTCCTAAGTGATAGAAGTCAATAAGTTATACAGATTTGTAGGTAATATTGTGGCATCAGCCTCTCCTTAGAGTTGACACGATTCGGAGGTGATGGTCGTCCCAGTCGGTATGACGTGGAACGGCGTCCGTCGCTCACGACAACGCAACCCTGTAACTGGTAGAAAAACACAAACTCCTCGCGTGGTTTGGTCATATTTCAGATAGCGTCTTTCGTGATTAATGTCAATATTTCGATAGGGCAGCGCGTCAGAATGTGTAAGTCGCTCTTGCTTCTTCACTGATAAACACGGCAATTGTATCCCTCGATGACCCGATGACTCCCTTGACCAAACTTTTCAGCTTGTGCGAACTGGCTAACTGTAGTTTTTCTTTTTATTATGGTCGGTTAGATAATGGTGTTGAATATTAATAATATGAAGTCCTGAATCTTCAATTCATCACCCAAGTGACCACACTACGAAATTGCGAGGATGTTAAGTTACTAAATTGTTATTCCGTCGTCGTGACATCGCTACGCCGCGTGTTCAACAACTACACGACGTAATTCCAGAGATAACATATACTTAAGCAACGTACAGAATGCGTCGCAATCTTGGGACAAATCGATGACTGTTTTACTGTTAAATAATCATGAATTCACTTTTCACTTCATAATATTCTAGTAGTCACTAGTACACATGGTAACGTCTATTCAATTATGTAGGCGACACGAAGAATTAAAGTTTGAACCCAATTTTATCGTTCCGTGTAATTGTCTCTGAGCACGCAGACCGATTTCTCACTCAGGGAATTACTTCCGTTTGCATCAGTAATCCCGTCGTTGACGACAACTTCTGACAACTCGGCAAAGTTGTACGTTCTACATGCTTGCGTTTGTCTGTTACCAACTCGAGACTAATAATCGTTTTTCTGTCGGCGATCTTTCTTTTTCAATGTCCTTGAACGTTCATGCTTAGTCAGTATAACGAAGGCTAAGTCCCATCACAATTCCCACACGATTTACTTTCATCGCGAATCTCCTATCCCGTTGTCTTGCTAACTGTAAAGATGTCTTTGCTTCAGTATGACTTTTGAATAATAATTCAGTCTATATCGCAGAACTTTCAAGCTTCCGATTAGCTTAAAACAATCTAGTAGCGCTTGCTTACATGCTTGCTACTATAGCAATAGTACTGGAGAGCAACTAGATAGCAACTGAAGCTAATATTTCCATTTCCGATTTACATTGTAGGCACACTGAACTTCCTTTTCGATGCGGCTACAGCTCCGTTCTATGGTAAATGTTATCTTTGGCCAATTTATCATCTGGGCTTTCACCCTCGTTATTAATTATTTCGCAATTCTTTCTTTGTGTTTTTGTTGTGTATCCTATCATATTCTTTCATTCAGTCTCTTTCATGAAAAATATTATTTACATGACATTCCTGTTGATCACAAGCGTAAATTTTGTTGTCAGTAGCTGCCGTCATTGTCAGTATGACTAATTTTCCTACTTCTTTTACAACAAAGGGTTGTTTATTAGGGCTTCTATAATTGGGGTGTTACAATATCTGGAGAAACCTAAGGGAGTATTACACACGGTACAGGCACATTAATGTGATCAACGGCTATGTTCGAGGTCAACGTGCAATAATCACTCTCATTGGCAGGTCCATGCACTAGCAATGGAGATAGGAAAGCGTGTGGGGGTTCGGGGCGCTGAAAACAGTGCAGTCGTTGTCGAAACGCGGAACCGAAGCGATTTATCAGATGTCCAAAAAGGGCATTATCATCGGCTTTCAGTTCAAGGATGGAAGCATTTTCGAAACCGTTAACTTAGTAAAGTTCTGATTAAAGGATGCTGTGTGTAGAAAAATGGCATTATCCAAAACTGGTGTCGACGCAACTGCGATGCATCACGAGCCATACGTGACAGGGGAGCACGACAGTTGTGGGGATGTATACGGACGAATGTACGTGCAACTGTTACGCAGCTGATCGCCTACATAAACCAAAGAGGCTAGTATCTCCTCAACGGCCGTTCAGCGAACGTAGCTGCGTATGGACCTCTGCAGCAGGCACCTGGCTCGTGCACCCATGCTGACTAATGTTCTTCAGCGACGAAGGATGGAATTTGCACGTCACTCAGTGCCAACAGGTGTCCTTTTCAGATGAATCACATTTTATGCCCCATCGGACAGATGGTTGTTGGCGTGTACAGCAATCGTCTGAAAGCAAACACAGTGCAACAATGGCCCGAGGGGTCCAGGCTGGAGGAGGATGTCGGTGATCTCGTCATTCTGGAGGCACAACAGATCAACACAAGTGTGCATCTATCCTTCGGGATCATGTCCATGCCTAAATGAAGTTTTATTTTGCTCGGCACGATGGCTTCTACCAGCAGAATAATGCAGCGTGTCACACAGCTCGCAGTGTACGTGCGTTGTTCAAAGAGCACCATGACGAGTATGCCGTACCTCCCCAGCTGCCTAACTCCCAGGATTTAAGCCCAATTGAGAATCTGCGGAACCACCTCAATCGGACTGTACGTTCCATGGATCCTTAACTGGAAAACCTAGTGCAGCTGCCCACGGCTCTGAGTCGGCATGGATCCACATTCCTGTCTGTGTGTTCCCATGAACCATGCACCTTGCCGTTGGTGGGGAGGCTTGCGTGCCTCAGCGATACAGATGGCCGTACCGTAGGTGCAATCACAACGGAGGGGTATCTGTTGAGAGGCCAGACAAACGTGTGGTTCCTGAAGAGGGGCAGCAGCCTTTTCAGGAGTTGCAGGGGCAACAGTCTGGATGATTGACTGATCTGGCCTTCTAACACTAACCAAAACGGCCTTGCTGTGCTGGTACTGCGAACGGCTGAAAGCAAGGCGAAACTACAGCCGTAATTTTTCCCAAGGGCATGCAGCTTTACTGTATGATTAATTGATTATGGCGTCCTCTTGGGTAAAATATTCCGGAGGTAAAATAGGCGCCCATTCGGATCTCTGGGCGGGAACTACTCAAGAGGATGTCGTTATCAGGAGAAAGAAAACTGGCGTTCTACGGATCGGAGCGTTGAATGTCAGATCCCTTAATCGGGCAGGTACGTTAGAAAATTTAAAAAGTGAAATGGATAGGTTAAAGTTATATATAGTGGGAATTAGTGGAGTTCGGTGGCAGGAGGAACAAGACTTTTGGTCAGGTGAATACAGGGTTATAATTACAAAATCAAATAGGGGTAATGCAGGAGTAGGTTTAATAATGAATAAAAAAAATAGGAGTGCGGGTAACTTACTACAAACAGCATAGTGAATACATTATTGTGGCCAAGATAGACCCGAAGCCCACGCCTACTACAGTAGTACAAGTTTATATGCCAACTAGCTCTGCAGATGACGAAGAAATTGATGAAATGTATGATGAGATAAAAGAAATTATTCAGGTAGTGAAGGGAGACGAAAATTTAATAGTCATGGGTGACTGGAATTCGAGAGTAGGAAAAGGGAGAGAAGGAAACATAGTGGGTGAATATGGATTGGGGGTGGGAAATGAAAGAGGAAGCCGTCTGGTAGAATTCTGCACAGAGCATAACTTAATCATAGCTAACACTTGGTTCAAGAATCATAAAATAAGGTTGTATACTTGGAAGAATCCTGGAGATACCAGAAGGTATCGGGTAGATTATATAATGGTAAGACAGATTTAGGAACCAGGTTTTAAATTGTAAGACATATCCAGGGGCAGATGTAGACTCTGACCACAATCTATTGGTTATGAACTGTAGATTAAAACTGAAGAAACTGCAAAAAGGTGGCAATTTAAGGAGATGGGACCTGGATAAACTGACTAAACCAGACGTTGTACAGAGTTTCAGGGAGAGCATAAGAGAACGATTGACAGGAATGGGGGAAAGAAATACAGTAGAAGAATAATAGGTAGCTTTGAGGGCTGTATTAGTGAAGGCAGCAGAGGATCGGGTAGGTAAAAAGACCAGGGCTAGTAGAAATCCTTGGATAACAGAAGAAATATTAAATTTAACTGATGAAAGGAGAAAATATAAAAATGCAGTAAATGAAGCAGGCAAAAAGGAATACAAACGTCTCAAAAATAACATCGACAGGAAGTGCAAAATTGCTAAGCAGGGATGGCTAGAGGACAAATGTAAGGATGTAGAGGCTTATCTCACTAGGGGTAAGACAGATACTGCCTACAGGAAAAATAAAGAGACCTTTGGAGAAAAGAGGGCCACTTGCATGAATATCAAGTGCTCGGGTGGAAACCCAGTTCTAAGGAAAGAAGGGAAAGCAGAAAGGTGGTAGGAGTATATAGAGAGTCTATACAAAGGCGATGTACTTGAGGACAATATTATGGAAATGGAAGAGGATGTAGAGGAAGATGAAATGGGAGATAAGATACTGCGTGAAGAGTTTGACAGAGCACTGAAAGACCTGAGTCGAAACAAGGCCCCAGGAGTAGACAACATTCCATTGGAACTACTGATGGCCTTGGGAGAGCCAGTCCTGACAAAACTCTACCATCTGGTGAGCAAGATGTATGAGATGGGTGAAATACCCTCAGACTTCAAGAAGAATATAATAATTCCAATCCCAAAGAAAGCAGGTGTTGACAAATGTGAAAATTACCGAACTATCAGTGTAATAAATCACAGCTGAAAAATACTAACGCGAATTCCTTACAGACGAATGGAAAATCTGGTAGAAGCCGACCTCAGGGAAGATCAGTTTGGATTCCATAGAAATGTTGGAAAACGTGAGGCAATACTGACCTTACGACTTATCTTAGAAAATAGATTAAGGAAAGGCAAACCTACGTTTCTAGCATTTGTAGACTTAGAGAAAACTTTTGACAATGTTGAATGGAATACTCTCTTTCAAATTCTAAAGGTGGCAGGGGGAAAATACAGGGAGCGAATGGCTATTTACAATTTGTACAGAAACCAGATGGCAGTTATAAGAGTCGAGGGACATGAAAGGGAAGCAGTGGTTGGGAAGGGAGTGAGACAGGGTTGTAGTCTCTCCCCGATGTTATTCAATCTGTATATTGAGCAAGCAGTGAAGGAAACAATAGAAACATTTGGAGTAGGTATTAAAATCCATGGAGAAGAAATAAAAACTTTGAGGTTCGCCGATGACATTGTAATTCTGTCAAAGACAGCAAAGGACTTGGAAGAGCAGTTGAACGGAATGGACAGTGTCATGAAAGGAGGGTATAAGATGAACATCAACAAAAGCAAAACGAGGATAATGGAATGTAGTCGAATTAAGTCGGGTGATGCTGAGGGAATTAGATTAGGAAATGAGACACTTAAAGTAGTAAAGGAGTTCTGCTACTTGGAGAGCAAAATAACTGATGATGCTCGAAGTAGAGAGGATATAAAATGTAGACTGGCAATGGCAAGGAAAGCGTTTCTGAAGAAGAGAAATTTGTTAACATCGAGTATAGATTTGTGTCAGGAGGTCGTTTCTGAAAGTATTTGTATAGAGTGTAGCCATGTATGGAAGTGAAACATGAATGATAAATAGTTTGGACAAGAAGAGAATAGAAGCTTTGGAATTGTGGTGCTACAGAAGAATGCTGAAGATTAGATGGGTAGATCACATAACTAATGAGGAAGTATTGAATAGAATTGGGGGAGAAGAGGAGTTTGTGACACAATTTAACAAGAAGGAGGGACCAGGTGGTAGGACATGTTCTGAGGCATCAAGGGATCACAAATTTAGCATTGGAGGGCAGCGTGGAGGGTAAAAATCGTAGAGGGAGACCAAGAGATGAATACAGTAAGCAGATTCAGAAGGATGTAGGTTGCAGTTAGTACTGGGAGATGAAGAAGCTTGCACAAGATAGAGTAGCATGGAGAGCTGCATCAAACCAGTCTCAGGACTGAAGACCACAACAACAACAACAACAACAACAACAACGTCCCAGGACATCGCAGACTCTCTTCCTGCACGACTCGCAGTGGTCTGCACCCCAAAAGATGGCTATTCAAGCCTTTGACAGGTGGTGACATTAATCTGACTGCACAGTGTAGGGACCTTTACTGTTTACTATCTAGTGAATAACGTTGGAAGCACACGTATGCTTTTTGCAGCCGATAATACTGCCTCTAGGAAGGTTGCAGCGCCAGAAGACTGTAGTGAAGTTCAGGACGACCTGCAGTAGATCTACACTCATGTTCATAAATTAAGGATAATTGCAGAATGTGGTGCCACACAACGTGGCACTACACAAAACTAGCGCTAATAGCATAGGCACATAGGGAACACTCACGACACAGATCTGTAAGTCCACGCTATTGGCGGTAAGTTGAAAAAGTCGTCCCGAAACGCATTTGCTACAAAACGCCACTGTTTCCTGGGCATGTACCCCGACATCAATATGGGATATGATCGCCATGCACACGTACACAGGCCGCACGACGGGTTGGCATACTCTGATCAGGTGGTCGAGCAGCTGCTGGGCTGTAGCCTCCCATTCTTGCACCAGTGCCTGTCGGAGCTCCTGAAGTGTCGTAGGGGTTTGAAGACGTGCAGTGATACGTCGACCGAGAGCATCCCAGACGTGCTCGATGGGGTTTAGGTCTGGAGAACAGGCAGGCCACTCCATTCGCCTGATATCTTCTGTTTCAAGGTACTCTCCTCCACGATGACAGCTCCGTGGGGCCGTGCGTTATCATCCATCAGGAGGAAGGAGGGACCCACTGCACCCCTGAAAAGGCGGACATACTGATTGAAAAATGACGTCCCGATACACTCGACTTGTTACAGTTCCTCTGTCAAGGACATGGAGGGTTGTACGTGCACCAATCATAAATCCACTCCACACCATCAAACCACGACCTCCATACAGGTCCCTTTCAAGGACATTAAGGGGTTGGTATCTGGTTCCTGGTTCACGCCAGATGAAAACCGGCGAGAATCACTGTTCAGACTGTATCTGGACTCGTCCGTGAACATGACCTGGGACCACTGTTCCAACGACCACGTACTGTGTTCTTGACACCAGGCTTTACGGGCGCTCCTGTGACCAGGGGTCAGTGAAATGCACATTGCAGTTCTCCGGGCGAATAAATCATGTGTGTTCAGTCGTCTGTAGACTGTGTGTCAGGAGACAACTGTTCCAGTGGCTGCGGTAAGGTCCCAAGCAAGGCTACCTGCAATACTCCGTGGCCGTCTGCGGGCACTGGTGGTGAGTTATCGGTCTTCTTGTGGTGTTGTACACTGTGGACGTCCCGTACTGTAGCGCCTGGACACATTTCCTATCTGCTACAATCGTTGCCATAATCCTGAGATCACACTTTGTGGCACACGGAGAGCTCGTGCTACGACCTGCTGTGTTTCACCAGCCTCCAGTCGTCCTAGTATTCTACCCCTCATAACGTCATCAATATGTGTTCTTTAAGCCATTTGCAACACAGTCACCATTAGCACATCTGAAAACGTCTGCACACTTACTCTCTGCACCGTACTCTGACATGTACCAACACACCTCTGCGTATGTGGACTGCAGCCAGAGCCACCGTGCGACGACCGCGGGTCAGATGCACCGTATGGTCATACCCCGAGGTGATTTAAACCCGTAAACCGCCCACCAGAGCGTTGTTTCACCATGCATCAGCATTATCCTTAATTTATGAGCATGAGCATAGGACTGGTTTAGGGACTGTCAGTTAACCCTGAACGTAAATAATGTAACATATTGTATGTAAATATGGGAACAGATCCAACACTGTTCGCTTAGGATTCACAGCATAGATAGAAACGACCCAGTTAAGAGCGACACACTTCATCACTGAACTGTTTAGTAAGCGCGAGAGAGTTACGGAGATATTCTGTAAATTTCAGTAGCAGTGGCTACACGAGAGGTGTTGCGCATCACGGAGAGGTTTGCTGTTGAATCTCTGTGACCGCACGTTCGAAGAAGAATCGGGTAACATTTTACTTCCTCCCATAAATGTCTCGTGAAATCACCGCGACGAGAAAATCAAGATAATAGAGCTCATATGGTAGTTTACGACGACCTTTCATCCCACGCACCATTTGCCAGTGGAAAAGAAAAGGGATAAAATGATCATTACCCTCAGCCACACGCCGTAAGGCGGCATGCAGAGTATAGAGATAGATAACTGTAAAATCGCCGTAAACCACCTCTGTCGAAGGAACTTCATGCAGAAGATAATGGCCGTCTTGTTTATATAGCTCAAAATGATCGTTGGACGAAAAAGCAATTGCTTACAACCAAGCAGCGTACTTCGCTTCAACGTCAATCACAAGCAGGCAATTCTTTGGGGCTCAAGCTAATACTCTCTGTGCAACACCCTTGTCTCTTGTATATTCTGAACTGAATATCGTGCACCATTATGGTAAAAGAGTGTGCACGTCGGTAAGATGGGTGTTCATTCGAAATATACCATTAGAATTATAACGGGCACCTTGACATCAACTCCTCTACCGTGGCTGTCTGCTCTCAGTAACATTCCTCCACCACACTTGAGACGACCTGTGAATGGGAAATCATTAATAACTTAGAGTTTACCCGAAGACTACCTATCCAGTAAATTGTTCTCAGTCCGCCCAGCATTCAGTTCAAGTAAAGGTAACCATTCTGGACAGTTCGTGAGACCCAACCACTCAAGACTGAAGATGTGTGGCAGGACACATGGAAAAACAACACTAGCATATTTCGTCATGCCGTCGAAGACTCCGCAAGTATATTAGGTATGCAACTGCCTAGAACAACCTGGTGTCAGCTAACAGAATGCGAAGAACTTAGTCGTTCACTTAGAAATGGGGTCTTTTAGACTCGCCATTGTATGTCTGTGAAGCTTCAGAACAGACCATTGACCACACTGTAGAGGTCTGTCAAAAGAGATGTTCAGTGGAGACTGGAAGGATATCATCAATGATTCTCCAACAATATTGGAATGGATAGACTCTCTTGACATCACTCTACAAGGTCATTTGAGACCAGAGCTCGCATATCTCTTTTGTACTTTGTTGCGTAAAATTGCTCGAAATTGCGTATGTATATCTACACGATAAAATAAATAATAATCTATCAGCAAAACCACTTGACGACAATAATGAGTTTGTTTTGGATGCAGTGCCCTCACAGTCGAAGGAATTTCAAGAATTTTTACATCTGTCACTATCAAATAAACTAATTAAACTAATTTGTCCAGCTTCAAACTTTCATTTTAACAAATTTGATCTGGCAGTTTTGTGTCACCCATGTGAATACACTTTTTATATGTAAAACAAGTCACTGTACCTTTGGTTTTGACCTTTCCATAAAAAAAGCCAGATTTGTCAGAACTTCGAGTTCAATTTGACATCTGGGATTATTGTACGAGAATCACGTTGCTTCACTCTACACGAAATTTTCCCTATATTGTTAACATTACTCACTCACTCTGAGTAGTCTTAGCTCTGATGCACAACTTAGCTGGACACTTACGCCAGAGGTGTAACAAGGCTGGAGAAACTGGGACTTTTCCCCATGGTCCCTGTGAATGAGGAGCCCCTAGTGCCCAAAAGAAATAAAAGAAAATAGCAACAAAAAATTAAACGAGAAACATGTAGAATCGAACATTCAAATTCCTATATTAAAATAATCAAAGGTGGTTTTGAAAATCAATCTGACATCAAGACATCCAAACAAATACTCAACGACAGTTAAATTCACGTTTCCACAGGCATGAAATACAAGTGCATGCCCCCACCAGCACACACATACGTCTAGTGACGTGTGGAAACACCCTACTTGCACACTTTCATGCCAACTTAACGCGTAAAGCCTTTAACTTTCTTGCAAAAAGTAATTTCCCCCATCATTACACACGAGCTTCAGAAGCTGTCGCTAGGAGGATCTGCAAACCAATATGGAGTCTGTCGCATCGAGTCACGCGTCGTTTTGATGTCGCCTCCCACAGCGGCTGCTGGTAAGAAGGAAGAGTGGAAGTAGTTGGGTAAGAAGAACAAACGCCGGCTGAAGTGGCCGTGCGGTTAAAGGCGCTGCAGTCCGGAACCGCAAGACCGCTACGGTCGCAGGTTCGAATCCTGCCTCGGGCATGGATGTTTGTGATGTCCTTAGGTTAGTTAGGTTTAACTAGTTCTAAGTTCTAAGGGACTAATGACCTCAGCAGTTGAGTCCCATAGTGCTCAGAGCCATTTGAACCATTTGAAGAACAAACATTAAAACCTGCGTGCCTCGTTGCCTGGCTACCGCCACTCTTCCCTCTACGAGCAGCAGCTGTGAGAGACATCAAAACGACGTGTCACTCAATGCAACAGACGCCATATTAGTTTCGTCGTGTTTTGCTGTTTTTGTATTACAACTTGCTGATGCCGTTTCGAGGGAATGATGCATTGAAGATTTGTCACAAACACTTCACTCTTGGTACAATTTCTCATAACTAAATACCAGTTAATGTGGCATCGGCGAACAAAGCCTTCATTAGATAACGAAGGAGAACAACAATGTTAATTCATTGAGCACTATGCTCGTACACCATACGGACGCGCATGTATTCCGTTAAGAGCGGAGCTTTTCATTTCTCTGAAATACGTTTTCCCGCACACTACGCGACCGCCTGCTGTAGGATAGCCGTAGTAGTTCATATTTTGTCCACTAAATGACGCAGGAGTCGATTTACAAGTGTGCCTTTACTGAACACGTTGTAGGAACATCAGACACTAGCTGTCGGAACTGTCATGAAGGCTCAGAACAAAGAAGCTAAAACAATTTTTTTTCAAGTGCCCTATTCTAGCGCTAGAATGGAAAAATAAACGTGATGTATTCCGTCTCTCCACAGAGCATCAGGCAACCACCAAAGAGGTTGTTGTACTTTCGAATGGGGTTTTACAATAACAATTAGCCATACATTGTCGTAGAATGTAACATGAACAGAATTGGTGTAGATCATGTCAATCACCTTTACAGCCACTACCCATTCGCAAGCAAAAACAATGAAGTGATGGGAAAAACTTTTCTTTAATGTTCTCCTAATGTCTACTGTGAATGATTTTATTTTGACTTGGTACCTGCAAGAGGAGACATTAGATCATTGGAGCCAGCACCAACCATCTGCCTAGATAGAAATTCTAATCATCATTTTCCAGAAAAATTACCACTCACTGCCGACAAAGTAAACGCCACTTGCTACTACAAAGTTTTCTCTGACAAAGGAAAGAAAGACACTACTTGAAAAAATCAGGTGCTGGTACAAAGAAGCAATATTGGACTTAATAAACAACATTGTTTTCAGCATTAACATTTGGAAGTATATAATGTGTAAATCACATGTAATCGTTTTTTGTCACAAAAATGAAATATTGTTTTTTTTTATTTCTACTATATATCTTAGTGAGAAAATGTATAACTTTTACCAGGATGAGTTTTTTTCGTGTTTTTAACACCCTGGTATACCACTACTGACGCAAACACATATACAAGCAAGCATTTTTTTAACCTGTAAAGTACGGGGTTTAAAATGATGCTAGACATGTGCCTCTAACACGCTTGGCTATTGTGGAAGAGGGGAGACTGCAGTGTTGAGTGTGTTAAAGTGATACATACCATGCCTTCGTCATAGCATAATTGTGTACTAGACGGATTGGGGAGTCGAAGGAGACAGGTTCACATCCTGTCATAGACTAATTTTGTTTTCATTTCAGCGTTTTTAAGACATTCTGTAACCCTTCTTATAAATCTAATACAACTATGTTCTGCAATATTAGTTGATACTTACATATCACAGAGTACTATCTCATGAACGAGATAGTTGTGCATAAATGCAATTTATTTATGAGCACCCCATAATAGTTAATTACAATGAGTAATCACAACCAAAAGACTGCTAATGGCGTCTATATCCATACTTTGTTTTTAGCTCGGATGCAGAATGGAGAGTCGAAGATTTCACAGTATTATTGTTCTGTGGTTTACAGTGCACACATGAATTATTTAGCAAGCGGTTCACTGTTCCTGTTAATTACCGCGAGTGCCTATCATTATGTGACTTGAATGAGATTTTCACTCTGCAACGGAGTGTGCGCTGATATGAAACTTCCTGGCGGAATAAAACTGTGTGCCGGACCGAGACTCGAACTCGGGATCTTTGCCTTTCATGGGCAAGTGCTCTATCAGCACACATATTGCTGCAGAGTGAAAATCTCATTCTGGAAACATCCCCCAGGCTGTGGCTAAGCCATGTCTCCGCAATATACTTTCTTCCAGGAGTGCTAGTTCTGCACGTTTCACAGAAGAGCTTCTGTGAAGTTTGGAAGGTAGGAGATGAGGTACTGGCAGAAAAATGTTCAAATGTTTGTGAATTCCTAAGGGAGCAAACTGCTGAGGTCAGCGGTCCCTAGACCTACACACTACTTACACTGACTTATGATAAGAACAACACACATACACACCTATGCCCAAGGGAGGATTCGAACCTCCAGCGGGAGGGGCCGTGCAATCTGTGACATGTCGCCTCAAACCACGTGGCCACTTGGCGCGGCGAGATACAGACAGAATTGAAGCCATGAGGACGGGTCGTTAGTAGTGCTTGGATAGCTCAGTTGGTAGAGCACTTTCCCGCGAAAGGCAAAGGTCCCGAGTTCGAGTCTCGGTCCGGCACACAGTTTTCATCCGCCAGGAAGTTTTATATCAGCGCACACGCCGCTGCAGAGTGAAAATCTCATTCTGGAAACATCCCCCAGGCTGTGGCTAAGGCATGTCTCCGCAATATCCTTTCTTCCAGGAGTGCTAGTTCTGCAAGTTTCGCAGAAGAGCTTCTGTGAAGTTTGGAAGGTAGGAGACGAGGTACTGGCAAAATTGAAGCTGTGAGGACGGGTCGTGAGTAGTGCCGGGTAGCTCAGATGGTAGAGCCTCTTGCCTGCGAAAGAAAAAGTTTCCTTCCGTGATTTTCCAAATAGCTTCAGAGAAATGCCGGGGTGATCACTTCGAAAGGGCACAGCCTATTTCCTTCCCCATCCTTCCCTAATCCTATGGGACCGATGACATTCCCCAAATCAACCAACGAATCTGATCAGAAGCCGAGGAATGAAACTGCTGCAAGTGAAACGACCAGCTGTGACATTTGCATTCTTGCTTATCAAAAATATTAAGACTTGTTTTCCGAATAGGTAGGAAGGCAACGGCCTTGCCGCAGTGGATACACCGGTTCCCGTGAGATCACCGAAGTTAAGCGATGTCGGGCGTGGTCGGCACTTGGATGGGTGACCATCCAGGCCGCCATGCGCTGTTGCCATTTTTCGGAGTGCACTCAGCCTCGTGATGCCAATTGAGGAGCTACTCGACCGAATAGTAGCGGCTTCGGTCAAGAATACCATCATAACGACCGGGAGAGCGGTTTGCTGACCCCACGCCCCTCCTATCCGCATCCTCCGCTGAGGATAACACGGCGGTCGGATGGTCCCGGTAGGCCACTCGTGGCCTGAAGACGGAGTGTAGTAAGGTGGGAACCTAGGAGTACAGCTTAAATCGCTACGAGTAACATCAGCGGTAATGGCATAGACGTTCCTTGCTTGTTGCAAATATTTAACTGTTTATTTCGGAATATGTCGCGATTCTCGAGGCCGTGGTTAGGCAGGAATCTGCGAGTACAACTTAAATTGCTGAGAGCGAAATTTTTTGCTGTTGTTTCTGCTGGCGAGGTTCCACTTACCCACTGGAGAAGGTAGTATCAGTGTCACGCTCAGAGTACTCGAAATGTCCTGACGTATCAAGGTGGTTAGAATATTCTGACCATCCCGTACAGTACACGTGCACGTCATTTTGATATCACTTCCGAGTCTACCCTCCAGAGCCACGCTGGCTTTAAACTCGCGTGGCCAGGAACCACGCAGACTGTAACGTTTGCTCATTCTGCTCTCGTTTATTCGACAGCACATGTCTCCGATCATTTGTTTATGTGCATGAATAGATAGTTAGCCACATGACAGAATATGCTCTTAGTCTTCAACAAGTAAATAGATGCCACCTTAAGTGGCAGATTATTTTAAACCTTGTGATAAGGATCTCATTCTAACATTCAGCAGTTCCTTATAGTCACTTGCGTGTAAAAGTGTAACAGTGTAACACCGCATCATTTTATGTTACAAAACAGATTTGAAAAGTATTGGACTCGCTGAGGTTCATTTTACGGCAGAACAGTCAGAAATTTATTTTGGCGTTAGAGATTTAAAGCTACTCTTGGCGCTACTTCAAACGCACTTACACACAACCGTGTTCATATCGGCGCAGTCTCTGTGTAATGGCTTTTCTGCACAGTAGTACAACGTCTGATTACAAAATTAAGTCTCGTGACGGTAAAAGAAATGTTATATTTACAGCACCTGTGACTTATCACAACACTGACTAACTCTAAAAATAAAAAAAAGCAGAACTGGTGAGACAAAAATCTTACATTCCAATATACCATCAGTGTACTGTGGATAGAATCCAGTGCTTCACATAAAAATTTAGAAATTGCGCTGTGTGTGTTGCAGTAACGATATAATGCCTCCAGTTGCCAGATTTGCAATGTTACTCGTAACTGAATGCAATCTACCAGGGCATCTCTCAACCCACGTATTTTGTATTCAGTCAGAAATGTGGCTTACAGTGAATTAAAAATTAATTCACTCATTCGAAAACGATTTTTGAACGAAATATCGTCCTCGACAAATGGTTCAAATGGCTCTGAGCACTATGGGACTTAACTACTGAGGTCATCAGTCCCCTGTAACTTAGAACTACTTAAACCTAACTAACCTAAGGACATCACACACATCCATGCCCGAGGCAGGATTCGAACATGCGACCGCAGCGGTCGCGCGGTTCCAGACTGTAGCGCCTAGGACCGCTCGACCATTCCGACCGGCTCGTCCTCGACAGGTGGCCCACTTATTAGTATACTGGATTCCCTTATTAGTGTACTGGATGCCCCCAGTCGATTCCTGTGAGTTACCTATCTCAGTACCTAACACTTGTGAGTTTTTTCTCCATTGCCGACGCCACTACAAATTCATCAGGTGACAGCTGCGCATCTATTTTGACTCCCATACGAATAACTTCACTTCTTGCCACGCTGAAAGTCGTGTAAGTAACTTTTCCAATTTTGGTGCGTGTAAAGGCTAACTTCCTAAGGTACTGGTGGGGGCATACACATATAAGTAAGTAATGCCTATGAAAGCCGGCTTAACAGACGGTAGTAGTAGGGAGATGGCGGCGTCACTCCACTTTAGATATCAAATTGATAAGCAAATTAATTAAATTGATCAATTAATCACCCCCAGCCCACCTTCGCCCTCGACCACGACCACTCCCAGACCCCGAATCACGTCACGTGATTTTCTCAGCCTCCGCGTGGGCCCCAGCCCCTCCCCCTCCACCAACCTATTGTATTGGCGGAAATTTTGAATTTTTCCGGGAATTTCAAATTTTCATGGGAATTTCTTTGTCCCAGGTCTGTTCTGACGTCCTACCCCACCCTCCACCTAGGAAGTAGCGGTAAATTAAATTGGTGGTACCCTTTTCGGGACTCGAACCCTGGTCCTCCTGGACGAAAAGCCCAATTGCACCCACCTAACACATTTATATCATCAGACACACTTGGAACTGACGAGAAATTAAAGAATGGCGTGTCTTTCCAGGACTCGAACCCTCATTCTACTGGAGGGATATCCCCCCGCACCCCTCCCAAACACATGGAGACTATCCATATTCAGGAGAGGAAGGTGAGATTAGTGTGCTTTATTTATTTTGGTTGGGAACTGACACAAAGATCGATCCAAATTATGTAATTAATCACAAACATCTGGACTAATTACACAACTATATGCATAATGCTGCACAAAGATGGCATAAAAACGCAATAAAACTCAAAAATTGGCGACACCATACGAATGGTGTTATCATGCTGGGAAAAATTTCGCAATACCACTCGAAACTAATGACAGACGCACTCAAACTTTACGCTCCAACTACAAGCTGCCAGGAATAAGGCAGGGGTGCAAGGTACTATCTTTATTGTTTTTGGCAGGAACTATGTTCAACTGATGAGATGCTTATGTTAGACAGAGAGGAGTTTAAAAAGTGCATTACCTGTAAGCTTACAGTATCTATCATTGTTTGACGTCAGAGTTCGCTACAGATGACAGCTCAAAAACCATCCTGCAGCCCAGGTAACCAATGCCAGTACACGATAGCACAACTGGTGGAAAAACAATGTGGCACAGTTCTAATTACACTTTGAAACTGTATTGAAAAGAGCATCATACGTAATGAAAGGGTATGTATTGAGGGAAATTGCCGTCCTAAAAGACTGAAGAGGGGGCGGTAGTTGAATATGCGTTCTTCTCGATAGGAGTCCACAAATTGCCGAAAATCGAGCCCTCTTCCTCCCTCCCTCCACTCCCCCCTCCCTCCATCCACCTACGAGGGTGGGGGGGGGGGGGGGGGGGGGACATACGCTTCTTGATGTGGCCAGCTGCTCCACCGAGCATCTCGTAATTTTTCTGCACCCTCGCTGTCCGCCCTTCACTGTTTTTCTGCCGACCTGTCTACGGCCAGGCCTTCTGAGGTCTCTTGCGATAAGCCGCATGCCTTGAATTGGCGCCCCTTAGCACAAAAGGGAAATTTACCAGCTCATCCAGAGAACGGTCCAGATGGTCCGCATTACTCGGCTTACAACCATCTGGCCATCGCCTTAAGGCGGCGCTCCTATGCCAACACAATAGCGTGTATAGTCAACTAAACAATAGAAGACAGAAGGACGGCCGCTCAAGTGCAACTTGTTCGTCTGAAGTATAGTGACACTGCCGCTGCTAATGGTTAGGGAGCGCACCTGCGGTGGCGACCTGACACATACAAGGCACGGCCCCAACGCCTCCAATAGGCCACTCGTTCTGCGATGGAAAGCACTTTTACTTCGACTATTTTTCTGCGAAAATTACCGATCACCACAGAATGTTTTTGGTATCTTTAAATCATCATTGGAGTAAAGAAAAAGCGCGAATATAACTCCAAAGAAAAAAATCTATATTAAGCAATTTCTTTCAGCTCGTTGAACAAATTACACGACCTGAGAGCGTCTCCTGCGTTCAGTGTGTGTAAATAAACCGCCATCCACATGTGTATTCCTAACATTTTAGACAATCTTTCAAGCCATTGGCTCACATGTCGGAAAAACACACCCTTTTACGTTTGACAACAACAAGCTATAATTCAAGAGAACATAGCTGTTTTGTCCACTATGACGGGTCCTTTTATACCAATGCGATGCTATATATTACTAGCGTTTATGAAACAAATCGTGACAGCCTCTCTCCCCCTGTGTAGGTGGGAGATGAAATTTAGTTAAAAGATATCGCCACAACGAAAAAAAATGATCGTCAAGAATCATTCTGTGACGCCCTAGCCATCTCTTCCACCCAGCAGGAGGCACATCATTGATATCAATTTGATAGTCTAATTAATTAAATTGATCATGAGCGTCACTTTGCATGGCGAATAATTTTTTTTGTCAGAAGTCGGATTACACACGCAAAGTAGAACAACTGGGAATCCATGGAGGAAACATGATGTTCTTTTCGATGAACGCTGTTGAGTAATGGCATCTGAAGCTGACGACAAAGGGATTCTACAGCCCACAACATATATTTCTAGTACAGACAGCGGTATTAAAAATACGATCATAACGCCTATGTTACTAACACCCTTTAAAAAGCGGTCTTGAGTATTCAGGCACACATGTGTTCCTGATAGTGTTACGCTTTCGGTCAGAAATGCTGTCTGTAATGCTGTCCGCAATTTGGAATCAATGTTATCCATTTAACTACATATTTGCGTTGGATCCTGTACAGATGACTTTTACTGATTACAGCCACTGGTGAATCATATTCGTGCCACTCTCGTATCTCGAAACGAGTCACTTTTTTTCAAACCTATCTGCTAAGGAACCCATACACCAAGAACTCCAGCACTGTTTTTAGACAGTCCCTCTGCATCTTGTAACTGATCCTAAATCTCCGCCCTGCCCTTCTTGCAGCTTAGTCTATATGATTGTCCCAATTTAAGTTTGACCTGTGTGGAAGTTGGAGAGCGCTATATCTAATACTTTCTGCATCACGTGGAGAAACAGGACGAGCTGAGTTAATGCGACAGTAGCGCGTTTTGACCACTTGGTGGAAATAGGAACATGGTGTCATAGCTCTGCCCACCGTGTACAGTGTGTAAGGCCAGATCCAAACAAAGATTTCCCCTGCAACACGAAGCAGTAGAAGAGATAGTACGAGTAGTGGTGTTCCTTGTTGGGAAAATTAGGAAGTCTCTACATATCATACATGGTATGGAGGAAAGGCGAAGATTTTGTTACTGCTTTGCGACACATCTCGAAACTATATACTGCAGTCTGAAGGAGATCTGTGTTTCTCAGGGTGCAGTCATGCCTGTCAGCCAAACATACATAGCGTTCTTATTAAATATACAGGTATTGGTTCATTGGAGCAGGTGATTCATGATCAAAGTCGCTTTCATAGACCGGTGTAAAGGTTCATCACTTGTACTGTAGGATGACCACATCCAACAGACTATCAATCACACGAGATGGTTCCTGTATTGGTTCAATACATTGATTTTTTCGGTTGTAACATACCCAATCAGTGTACACCGCTATACACTTTGTTTTTTCTACCATGACTTAGAGATCCGTATCAACTGCTGCTAAACCGACATTAACACATTTCGATCCTCTGCCTCTCACGGAAAACTGAACATCGCAATGCATAAACTATACAGTTAGCACAACACAGGCTGGTAGAAATAAAACATAGAGGCGATGTTTCTCATTGACAAAAATGTGGAAGACAGCAACATATCGAAACGGGAAGAGTTTGCAACATTGTAGAGCGCTTCCAACAGCTATTCGAAGGTAATTACCTGTACAGTTAATCTCATCTTCCTGTCGACAGGGTAGCGGATGTGTCAGTGTTCCGTTTCGAAAAGCATTGTTCCTGCATTTTGCAGTCATGTACATGATTACTGTTCCGGTGTTGACCATTGCCGGAAGGTGCTGTTCACAACACGAGCCAGGTAGCACAAATAAAAAAAGATACTGTTATTTTATTGGTGAAAAAAAAGTAAAAACATGTGTAGGGCATGGCAGCATTTGGAAATAGGGCGAGCCAGCAGCAATGAGGAATGCTTCCAAACGACTGAATTAATGTGATGACCTCTAAATTTAATCCCATGTTCCATTGCAACAAGTAACGGATTTCCAGCGTTCCGCCAAGGCTCCCTCCATCTCAACGGATTGGCGTCAGTCAGTCATTGTGCAGCAGTCAACAGCTTACCCAGTGGACGGTCGGGATGGGAAAAATACCATTGATAAGGGGTGATGTGCTGTAATACACATCGCAGTTGATGGCGAGATCAATTTTACTCAGAAGTCGGAGAAAGTAATATTTACCACATTCTGCAACCTGTGTACAAACAGAGTGAGCTGAGTTAATGCTACAGGGCCGTGTTTTGACCACTCGGTGGAAATGGAAAAAGAGGACCACCTGCCTTTAAACTTACTTGCATATGTTCTAAAGGATAACAGAGAGTAAATGGAGTGATTGGTTGAGATGGGTTGTAACGAGGTAGGATTTAATGGTAGACTGATGATGCATTCTAGAGAGAGGGGGATATATCGCTGTAGGTCATTTGACCATTTTTTTCCGTTCTGTCGGGGTGCTTCAGTTGTGTGACATAACCTGCTTTTGAGTCGCATTATAACTACGTGTTCTGTGTGTGGCTTAGAGCTAACCTCTCGGTCATCAGAGGACTTCTATCATGTTTCGACACATTCCTCTAGATGAACGAAGATACATCCGACGTACTCCATTCCCCTGCCGCATCTTGGACATAAAATCGAGTCTTCAGTTTCATAACTACAGTGATTCTAAGTTAGCAACAGGTGTTCATGAGATACAACAACCCCCGTTTATACATCTGCTTGAGAGATCTCCTGTTTACGGAGTTAGTGGCGGCATGACATGTAATTTCACATGTCAAACACCGCTGCTTTGCATTTGTCTCTTTCTTTGTAAGAGGCATTCTCCGTTACTAATGATCTTTTATATGGGACTGGCGCGACCATAATATAATTTCTGAACCGTCATCGGATGTGAACAGTGGGAGCTAACACTACTGAAAACGTATATAGTGCACATATATCACAAGGAATCGATGTTTTAAAGAAGTAGTTTTTCATTTTACAGTTTATTACCATAGTTTAATATAGAGAAACCTGCAAGGAGAATGTATGCCATGTCCTGGAAATACATTTCTTACATTGGGATAGTAACAGCGTTGCATTCCATACGACTAATAGGTCGGAAACTGCAACGATCTAACATTATAGCGTGTTTTAAGTGCAGAACATTGTAGCCTTAGGAATGCAAGTGTTTATGTTCTCTCTTACCAGCGCCTTCTTGGTAATCACCCCAACACTACAACAATACTTTAGAAGTAATAGCGTAGTTGATTTGCTTAAAACGCAACAAACTCTGTCTGTCTGGAGTTCCATCATGCACATAAAAACCACCCGTTTCTTGATTTTAACCATCTGTTATATCATCACAACAGTTACATATCCACTGTATATCGATAATGGGTGCTAACCTCCTCGACATTCGTGCATATGGAGTAATCTTGTGCTCCTGGATGGGTGCCTCGGTTCGCAGTGTTACTACATGGAAAGTGGAATGTAGCAGTCTGCTTCTGGTCGGCTGCGGGCAGCGTTGGTCAAAGACAACGTGAGGAGATCTTTTGGTCTCTAAATTTATCGTAAAAATAAGAGAATGACTCCCATCCACATAGAGAAAGACGGTAAGTTACACACTATGATCGAAGTGCTAGAGATATGTAGGCCGCTGTCTGGTATACTTCAGTGTATATATTTGAGAATTAACAATGGATGAACGTACTGCACAGTCTTCTACTTACATTCGCGATGGTACTCGAAAAGTACTGGAGGGGCTGTTTAGTGATGATACAGAAACTGGTAACCATGCTGCTGCGTCATTGGTCAATGTTGCAATTACGATAAAATTGTTAAAATTGATCGCACTATCAACTATAATGCTTACTACTACAGTGCATCGAAAATGTCTTTCCCATCCTAACAGTCCACTGGTAAGCTGTTGATTACCATATAATGATTGACTGACATCGCTTGTTTGTGATGGAGAAAAATTCTTGGTGGAGGAGACAGCACCTTCCGGGGATGGCTAACACCGCAACAGTGACCGCGTACATGGCAGCAATATGAGGAATCAATCAAACAGAACACAGTGCCATCAGCTATCCCATCACTGTGAATGACGAGTTTAAATGTAGAGGTCGTCAATCACTTTTGGACAGCAGTTTGGAAATGTTCCACAATGCCTGAAAAGTCTTCCAGTTTCCTTATGTTGTGACTGTCTTTTATTTCAGTCACCCAGTGTGTGGGTGCATTGGATCAGCAGCACCAAGATTGTTTACACCGTTCGATGTTCAGTTTTATGGGGGAGCCAATGGACCAAACGTGTTAATGTGAGTTTAGAATCTGTCACTGACGTCGAAGACGTGGCAGAAAAAAAAATGTATGGCAGTGTACAAAGTGTGTTACAGCAGAAAAAGCGGTGCATCAACAACGAAACAGGGACCCTCTCCTGCGACTGATCACCTGTGGGAGAAGGTCCTCATACAGTACAGACGACGAAACTTTACACCAGTCTGTGCAAGTGATGTCGATCACTGGTCACCTGCTCCAATGGATAAATACCTGCCGATCTGCGGTGATCGGTAATTTTCGCAGCAAAATAGTTGAAGTGTTTTCCATCACAGAACGAGAGGCCTATTGGAGGCGTTGGGGGGGTTTGCCTTGTATGTGTCAGGTCGCCACCGCAGGTGCGCTCCCTAACCATTAGCAGCGGCTGTGTCACTATACTTTAGACGAACAAGTTGCACTTGAGGCGGCTGTCCTTTTATCTCCTATTGTTTGGTTCACTATGCATGCTATTGTGTTAGCATAGGAGCGTCGCCTTAAGGTGATGACCAGATGGTGGAAAGCCGACTAATGCGGACCAACTGGGCCGTTCTCAGGATGAGTGGGGCTATGCTGGTAAATTTCCCTTTTGTGCTAAGGGGCGCCACTTCAAGGCATGCCGCTTATCGCGAGAGACCGCAGGGGGCCTGATGACAACTGCGGCCGCAGACAGGTCGGCAGAAAAACAGCGAAGGGCAGACAGCAAGGGCGCAGAAAAATCATAAGATGCTCGGTGAAGCACCTGACCATTTCAAGAAGCGTATGTCCCCCCACTCGAAGGTGGATGGAGGGAGTGGGGAGTAGAGGGAGGAAGGAAGAGGGACTCGATTTTCGGCAGTTTGTGGACGCCTATCGAGAAGAACGCACATCCAACTACCGCCCCCTCTGCAGTCTTTTAGGATGGCGATTTTTCCCAATACATGTATTTCAGTATGACCCGTTCATTACGAGCGCTGGTTTTTTCACGACAATTTGTGTGATTAGAACTGTTCCGCATTCTTTTTCCATCAGTTGTGGTATCTTGTACTGGCATCGGTTACCTTGGCTGCAGGATGGTTTTTGAGCTGGCATCTGTAGCGAACTCTGATGTCAAACAACGATAGATACTTTATGCTTATAGGTAACACACTTTTGGAACTCTTCTCTGTCCATCAGTTCCTGCCAAAAATAATAAAGATAGTATCTTACACCTCTACATCTACATCGATAATCTGCGAATCACATTTAAGTGCCTGGCAGAGGGTTCATCGAACCACCTTCTCAAGTCTCTATTATTCCAATCTTGTACAGCGCGCGGAAACAACGAACACCTATATCTTTCCGTACAAGCTCTGATTTCCCATATTTTATCATGGTGATCGTTCCTCCCTATGTAGGTCGGTGTCAACAAAATGTTTTCGCGTTCGGAGGAGAAAGTAGGTAATTGAAATTTCGTGAGAAGATTCCATCGCAACGAAAAATGCCTTTCTTTTAATGATGTCCAGCCCAAATCCTGTTATCATTTATGTGACACTCTCTTCCATATTTCGTGATAATACAAAACGTTCTGCCTTTCTTTAAACTTTTTTGATGTACTCCGTCAGTCCTATCTGGTAAGGATCCCACACCGCACAGCAGTATTCTAAAAGAGTAGATCAGTTACATTTTCCAAGTGTCCTTCCAATAAAATGCAGTCTTTGATTAGCCTTCCCCACAACATTTTCTATGTGTTCCTTCCAATTTAAGTTGTTTGTAATAGTAATTCCTAGGTATTTAGTTGAATTTACAGCTTTTAGATTAGACTGATTTGTCGTGTAACCGAAGTTTAACGAATTCCTTTTAGCACTCATGTGGATAACCTCACACTTTTAATTATTTAAGGTCAACTGCCAATTTCCACACCATTCAGATATCTTTTCTAAATCGTTTTGTAATTTGTTTTGATCTTCTGATGGCTTTATTAGTAGATAAACAAAAGCGTCATCTGCAAAAAGCTAATACGGCTGCTCAGATTGTCTCCCAAATCGTTTACATAGATGAGGAACAGTGAAGGGCCTGTAACGCTACCTTGGGGAATGCCAGAAATCATTTCTGTTTTACTAGATGACTTTCCATCAATTACTACGAACTGTGCCTCTCTGACAGGAAATCACAAATCCAGTCACATAACTGAGACGATATTCCATAACCACGCGATTTTACTACAAGCCACTTGTGTGGTACAGTGCCAAAAGCCTTCCAGAAATATGGAATCGACCTGAAATCCCTTGTCAATAGCACTCAACACTTCATGTGAATAAAGAGATAGTTGTGTTTCACAGGAACAATGTTTTCTAAACCCATGTTGACTGTGTGTCAGATGGTTCAAATGGCTCTGAGCACTATGGGGCTTAACATCTAGAACTTAGAACTACTTAAACCTAACTAACCTAAGGACATCACACACATCCATGCCAGAGACAGGATTCGAACCTGCGACCGTAGTGGTCACGCGGTTCCAGACTGTAGCGCCTAGAACCGCTCGGCCACCCCGGCCGGCGACTGTGTGTCAATAGACAGTTTTCTTCGAGGTACGTCATAATTTTTGAACACAATATATGTTCCAATATCCTGCTGCATGTCGACGTTAACGATATGGGCCTGTAATTTAGTGGATTACTCCTACTACCTTTCTTTAATATTGGTGTGACCTGTGCAACTTTCCAGTCTTTGGGTACAGATCCTTTGTCGAGTGAAAGGTTGTATATGATTGTTAAGTATGGAGCTAATGCATCAGCATACTCTGAAAGGAACCTAATTAGTATACAGTCTGGACCAGAAGACTTACTTTTATTAAGTGGTTTAAGTTGCTTCACTTCTCCGAGGATATTTACTTCTACGTCACTCATGTTGGCAGCTGTTTTCGATTCGAATTCTGGAATATTTACTTCGTCTTCTTTGGTGAAGGCATTTCGAAAGACTGTGTTTAGTAACTCCGCTTTGGCAGCACTGTCTTGAATTCAAGTCACATCTGGTCTACACTTATATTATTAATTTGGAATGAGTGGAGATGGTCTCTCAAGAAGGTGTCAAGTGAATTTTTAACTAATTTTTTGAATAGGTATATTTTTCGTTTATTTTTGGAGGAATTTGCAATTACAATATTCAATCTCGCTACAACAACCTTGTGTTCACTAATCACTGTATCGATTTTGATGCTCGTAATTAACTCAGGATTATTTGGTGCTCAGAGGTCAAGTGTGTTTTCACAACCGTTTACTATTCTCGTGGGCTCATGAACTAACTGCTCGAAATAATTTTCAGAGAATGCGTTTAACACAATTTCGGATGATATTTTATGAGTACCTCCGGAATTAAACATGTATTTTCGCCAACATATCGAGGGTAAATTTAAGTCAACACCAACTGTTATCGTATGAGTTGGTTACGTTTTTTTCGAAATCAAACACAAGTTTTCTTTGAACCTTTCAGCAACTCTATCACCTGAATCGGGAGGTCGGTAAAAGGATCCAATTATTATTTTATTTCGGTTACCGACAATGACCTCTGCCCATACTAACTTACAGGAATTATCTACCTCAATTTCGCGAGAAGTTAAACTAATTCTAACAGCAACAAACACGCCACCGCCAACCGCGTTTAGCCTATCCTTTCGGAACACCGTTAGGTTCTTCGCAAAAATTTCGCCTGAGCTTATATCCGGCTTCGGCCAGCTTTCAGTGCCTATAACGATTTGAGCATCTGTGCTTTCTATTAGCGCTTGGAGCTCTGGTACTTTGCCAACACAGCTACGACAATTTACAACTGTTATACCAATGGTTCCAGTATCTGCATTCTTCCTATGTTCGGACTGCAGGCTTCTTGTGTTTTCCTGAGACCCTCTAACCTAAAAAAAACAGCCCAGTCCACGCCAAACAGCCCCTGATACACGTGTAGCCACCTCCTGCGTATAGTGGACACCTGACTTATTCAGCGGAACCCGAAACCGACCACCCTTTGGTGCAAGTCGAGGAATCTGCAGCCTACACGGTCGCAGAACCATCAGAGCCTCTGATTCAGGCCCTCCACTCTACTCTGTACCAGAGGTCCGCAATCTGTCCTGTCGACTTTGCTGCGAATGGTCAGCTCTGCTTTCATCTTGCAAGCGAGACTGGCAACCTTTACCACTTCTGTTCGCCACTCGAAACCAGAGAGAATCTCTTCTGATCCAAAGTGACACACATCATTGGCACCGACGAGAGTCTTCATGGCATCTGGGAGGACCCTTTCCACATCTGGAATGACTCCATCCGGTATGCAAACGGAATGCACATTGGTTTTCTTTCCCTTCTGCCTTTTTTCTGGCAGCATGTAGGTGAAGGGTAAAATTATGAGTGTCTCTGTTACTGTTTTCGAGTAGTATTGCGAATTTTTTTTCCCAGCAGGATAAATCCAGTTATATGGTGTCGCCAATTTTTAAGTTTTATTGCGCTTTTATGCCGTCCTTGTGTAGCGCTATGCATATAGTTGTGTGATTAAGCCAGATCTTTGTGATTAATTGCATAATTAGGATCTTTCTTTGCGTCAGTTTCCCAACCAAAATGAATAAAGTACACTAACATAACCTTCCTCTCCTGCATCTGGATTGTCTCCATGTGTTTTGGGGGGGAGGGGGTGCACTTGGGCTTTCCATCCAGCAGAATGAGGGTTCGAGTTCCGGAAAGGGCATGCCATTTTTTACTTTTTCGTCAATTCCAAGCATCTCTGATGGTATAATTGTGTTAGGGGGGCGCAATTGGGCTTTACATCCTGGAAGACCAGGGTTCGGGTCCCGGAAGGGGCACCGCCAATTTTAATTTCCCGCCACTTCCTAGGTGGGAGGTGGGGTGGGACATCAGCACAGACTTGGGACAAAGAAATTCCCACGAAAAATCGAAATTCCCGGCTAAATTCGAAATTCCCGGCAATAGGGTAGAATGGGGGAGGGGGAGGGAGAGGGGGAGCGACTGGGGCCCACGTGCAGGCTGAGATGTCATCCGGGGGTGGGGGTTGGGAGTGGGAGTGGGAGTGGGCGTGGTCGGGGGCGGGGGTGGGGGTAGGCGTGGGTGTGGGTGATTAATTGATCAATTTTATATCAAAGGTGGAGTGACGGCGCCACAACCCTACTACTGACAATGTCAGGTTCAGTGCCTCTATGTTCTTGTACACGAAATTAGATGGTTTACGCGGACTTAAAAATCGCAGAAATGTTACTTGTAATTGAATTTGAAGTGGTTTAAATTTATTGATAATATTGAAAGCTAAGATTGGTAGCGAACGGAAACAGGCCACTATTAGTCCAAAATCATATAAAGTCTTTTAACTTCTATCCAAATAGCTACTCCCATCACCCACTGCTCCAATGTACTTCTCAGAGTAAGTAATTAATAGGATATTTGTTGTATTAGATAAGGCAGTACATAACGCTACAAGACGTTGTTTATAAATGATAGTCTCTGCTGAAAATTATCTTTCATCGAAATGAAACACAGCATTAAACAATGACGGCTATGGTTCATGTTCGTTGCGCACAGTACCATTTGATCGCCGAAGTTGGCAGCGAGAACAATCAGCGAATTAGCAGATCGAATTCCAGCGACCTCTGCCGATTCAGTACTAGGGAGAAGCCAAGAAAATGAAAGGGCACTGTACTAGGAGTGAGAATACGAATTTCACTGGCACAAAGAGAGCTAACGCACCAATTTCAAATAGCATTTCATTCCATTTATAAGACATCTATGATATGAAACGTAAATTAGTTTACCGATGAAAATAGAGTTTAATGCTGAAATTCGCCTATAATCGTTAGAAGTTCTTAAAAAATGTATTATTTCTTATGATATGTGCTTCGTAAACATGTATTTCAAGACACCACAGTGACACATTCAACTTGTCAGACTGTGACTATACAGGCGAGACGTCAAGGGAGAATGCATACTTTCTAGCATCCTGGTTTTCCTTTAATTACAAGATTTACAAGAATCATGCTCCTGATAGACAAACTGCCTCAGACAAATCTTGATAAACAGTTTGAATGACTGGTTGGCAAAATCCAATTATGCTGAATATAAGTGTACTGTCGAAGATCTCATTAAATATCTGTGCCTATGAGAATTTATGTTGGCGCGCCTGCATATAGATGCAGTCGATTTAAGGCCTGTCTTTCAGGTGCTTAGCATTGGAGGAACTCTGATGTTTTTAATCAGCTTACCTTCTGACGGTTATCGTTGCTCCCCGTTCTTACTGCATTTCGCGCGGTGTTCTTCCGATTCTGCTGACTGGAGCGGACACATTCATTTCGGTCCCTACCCGGCTCCTCTGAAACTGATGCTAAGCAACGGCATGGGCCGCTGCATAGACCCCTTTATTGTTGAGAACTGCGTCACGTCGCGGTGTGTTATCTACTCTGAGGAAGCACCGAAAATAATCGCGACCACAATCTATTAAATACGGTCACAACACTCTCTGGTGTGAAAGTTGTTACTGCTGGAGCGACACTAGCGCTCCAAGCGGTGAGAAATCACACAGCCACATGCGTCGTAAGGACACTTTGTTTTTAATTATATTCTACTTAATTAACGGAATAGTGGTTATATTTGTGTGGTCCATGCGTTAGTAAGTTACCATGAGAACTGAATTATTGTGAAATATATGTAAAAAGAGCCGAATCACATTGATTGAATGAAATAAGCAACTAATCATTCATGAACAAATACTTTTGAATACGTCTATATTTGTAGCTCATTCCGCTGAAAGCAAGATAATATAAACACATTTCATGCTTGAAAAGCATAACTTTCTATTGTTGTCTGTAGTTATTATCATAGGCGCTCACCCCGACACTTAAAATTCTTTTATAGAGTCAAATAATTCGCCCTTTCTTACATTTCATACGACTTTCTGATACACGAATATTTTTTACTTTTGCTTCAAAAGCGAATGTGTTGAAGATTCTTCGCGTTTGTGGCTCAAATTTAGCAACAATTGTGCAATTGGTTTATCCTGTGTTGGGGAAACAGTTCATTATCACATCTATGTGGTTTCCCCCTGAGCTACAGTTGTGGTGGCTTGTTTGATACGTTGAATAACGTAGATATTACACTCCATATAGGTTTCCTACATTAGACATTTGCTGACTTGAAAGTGTAGCGAACCAAACTCTGCTTTGTTAGAGTCGTCTTTCTGTAAAAAGTCAAATATTTTTGTGAAAGAAAAACGGCATTATTCAGTAAACGTCTCTACGTTACAAGAATATAGTAAATAAACTATCCTGTAACGCACCGTTTCGTATCTCCCAGGGTCCTTGCGAAACTAATTAATCGCAAATGTGGTATAGTTTTTAGTTATTTTCGATTATTATGGCTCTACATATACAACCTATCTTACAGATTAATATAAACGTTAGTATTCACACACAGCCGATATCGTATTCAGGAGTGTCACTCGCTGGTCGCTTGGGGCGCTGCTATCATTGGGAGTAGTAACAAAAACAAGACGGAGAGTCGCGACTGTTGAATTAGACTGTGATCGCTGCGCAGTTACGGAAAATATACAGAGATAATAATAGGGGCCTAACTAGGCTGAGTCGATCGGGACAATCACTATTTTTACACGTGGCTCCCAAAACCGGATTTCGTAAATAGATTTCCTCTAGTACCTTCCGCCGCGGAAGTCGAACACGCGCCAGAACAAATGGACGTGGTCAGCCCATAGAGGGCTCCGCCTCCGCGGCGGCTCTTCCGCGCAGCGGCTCTCGCGCAGCGAGGGCGCCACCTCTACGCCACGTGCAGACAGCGGCCAATAGCCGCTCCCTCCGGTTTCGTATATAGGGACCCGCTCTGCCCTAGTCCAGTCATTCGAGGGTTGGATTCCCTCATTTCCTCATCGAGGAGTCGCACTGCCTGGGCTACTCTCAGGGTGCATCTTCGACGTGGAAGAACCCCAACCGTGCTTGTCGCGTTGTTGCCCGTCTGCGCGGCGGCGGCGGCGGCGGCGGCGGCGGCGGCGGCGGCGTCGTCGTCTGTTCGCCGCCGCCGCCGCCGCCGCCTGGTCGCCGTCTGTCGGTGCTCGCCGCTTCCTCTTCTGCCGCCGCCACCCGGTCGCCGCTTCTTCAGCCGCCGCCGCCGCCGCCGCCGCCGCCGCTGTCTCTTGGTGCTCGCCGCTTCTTCTGCCGCCGTCTCTCGGTGCTCGCCGCTGCCGCCACCCTCGGTGTTCGCTGCCGCCTGCGATCATGGACGCCCCAACTACCACCATCATCTACACCTCTCCTTCACCTGCCCCCACTGTAACGTCATGGAGTGCTTCCTCTGGGATTCACCCGTCTCATGCACCTCCCCTACTCACAGTCTCCTCCCCATCTATCTCCTCTCCATCGATGTATCCCCACCTGTACGTCACTCCTGCTCCTGCCCCTGCTGCTTCTCCCGCTCCTGCCTCTGTCCCTGCTCCCAACCCCCCTCCTGCTCCTGTCGCCCGCCGAGACGACTTTCCCCCTCTCCCCCCTGCAACTACCGCTGCTTCCCCTGCCAGAGTCTCCGCCCGCCGCGCCACAGTCGCCGCCACAGAGCACCCTACCCTCTCATCCGGTGCTACTACCTCACAGGAGGGCCCTGCCTCCCACCACCTCCCCATCCATCCAGTCCCTCATCCCTCCTCCCAGGCAACACCCGCCAAAAAATCTTCCAAACGGCCCAGTGGCGACCTCTCCTCTACTCCTTCCTCCAAAAAGCCACTGCCCGCCCCACCTCCCACTGACCCCGCTATGGATACCACCCCACCTCCCTCCTCTCCAGCCCCCTCCCTGTATACCTTTGTCCTAGCCAACCCTGATCCGAAATTCCTGGATGCCCGCACCCTCACCCTTGAAATCCGGAAGTACATCCCCAGAGCACCCATCACCCAACTTATCCCTCGCAGAGACTCTGTCCTCATCAAGTCTCCCTCTCCGTCCTTCCATACTGATCTCCTCCGGCGCCTTCCCCGCATCACCTTTGGGCCCCACGCATCCCTCACCCCATTCCTTACATCCTCCTCTCCTCGTCAACCCCAACCGCCTCGTCGTCCGCCGACCCTCACTGCCGTCATCACAAAACTCAGCCCTGTGATCACGGAGGCTGAGGTGTTGGCGGAACTGAATGCCCACCCCTCCCTGGAAGTCCGCTCTGCCCGCCGTATTTACAACTCCTCTGGCCCTACTTTCCTCATGCGTATCTTTACAGAGTCCGCCTCCTCCATCGACCACCTCCTCACGCAGGGAGCCCTGATTTTCAACCGCTGCCACCCTGTTGACCCATCCCGTTCCCCTCCTCAATCCTACCGCTGCCAGCGTTGTCTTCTGTACAATGACCACCTCACCCAAAACTGCAAGAACCCACCCACCTGCCCCCATTGCAAAGCCTCCCACTTCCTCAAACAGTGTCCCAACCTCGCCTCCCCCCCCATCCTGCAACACCTGCAATGAACCTCACCCCACCTATTCCTCCAAATGCAAAGCCAAGCCCCCTCCCACCAACCCTGAACTCACTGTCCCCGTTCGCCCCATTGACCCACCTATCCACCCTAACAATTCCCTCCGCCCTCCCCCTACAGCAGAAGACATCATCCGGTTCCTCACCGTCGTCCTGCAGAACATCCACCCCTTCCAGCGCCCCCACACACTCCAGCAGATTTCCCTCGCTGCCCGCTCTATTTTCCACTTAAACACCTACGCCATGTACTCCCACAACCAGGCCCACTTTACCTTCACCCTCCTAGACACCCTCGTTTAAGCCCCTCTCTCCCCTTCCCACACCCAACCCCATGGCTCGTCAACAGTATCGTCTCCTCTACCTCAACATTCGCTCCCTCCCTGCAAACAAATACCTCTTCATGCATACCCTCTCCCAGCACCAGGTTGACTCCTTCATCCTTAATGAAACCTTCCTCCAACCCCACCATGTGGTCCGCATCTCCCCTTATCTCCTTCACCGCACCGACAATCCCCTTCCCCTAGCTCAAGGCGGGGTCGCTATCGGCCACCTCCGGCATCACCCTGTCCGGCCACAACCTCTCCTCAATGACCCAACCGAACACCTTCTCCACAGCCTCTTTTTTTCCCTCCCTCACCGTCACCTGTGCCACTATCTATATTCGCCCCGCAGCTCCTCTCCCCTTTGACTTCATTTCCCATGTTGACTGTACCTTCTCCACCTATGTGATCGCCGCCGACCTCAACATCCACAGCCGTGACCCTGCCACCCTTCGGCGGTGGCATCAGTTCCTTGCCACCCTCCATGGTGACCTTGTTCCTCTCCCACAGCACACCCGTCCTGAAAGTAACTCTACCCCCGATGTTATCCTCGCTTCCCCCAGCCTCCTTGGTCGCATTGCTGTTGATGTCCTTGATCCTGTCGGTAGTGACCATCTCCCTGTCCTTCTCACCATCTCCTCTACCCGTCCTGCCACTGCAGCCACCCGCCCACCTGCCCCTCCAAAATCTGTCCATGACTACCACCGTGCCAATTGGGATGCCTACCGGGAATCCATTGCCTTACAGGTTGAAAGCCACCCCCTCACTTTCCACCACCCTGATGACATCACCCATGCCTCTTCCTTCCTTCAGAAGACCATCACTGACGCTGTGGAGGCTCATCTCCCTACTAAACTCATCCACCCTCACCGCCCTACGCTTCCTCCACAGGCCGTCCTTCTTCTGCGTGAATCCCGCAGGCTCTACCGCTCCTTCCTCCGCACTCGTGACCGGGATACTCTAACCCGCCACCGGCAATTACAGCGACATATCCGGAACCTCCTTACAGCAAAGAAACGCCGGGACTGGTGACAGACATGCACACGCCTCAACTCCACCCTCCCTGTCAACTCCTCCAAGTACTGGTCAGCCTTCCACCGCCTTACTGGTAGCCATCCCACCCCGCATTACCCCATCCTCCATGACGATCGACCCTTTCCTGACAACCTCAGTAAGGCTAACCATTTTGGTTCCCACCTGTCCGAGGTCTTCTCCATTCCTGACGATCCCCATTTTGATTACTCCCTCTTCCCCACTGTCCTTGACCGCACTGACACCTCTGTACCCCCGCTCGCCCCTAGCTTCCAGTACTTGGATCGGCTACCCCCCTCCGACATCAACACTCCCATCACCATGCAAGACATCACACTCGTCCTCCGCTCCAAACGAAACACCGCCCCTGGTCATGATGGCGTCACCTACTGTCACCTCAAGGAATCCCCTCCATCCTTCCTGTCTATCCTTGCTACGCTGTACAATGTCCTCCTCTCCACTGGATTTTACCCTGACCTGTGGAAGACTTCCCGTGTCCTGCTGTTCCCTAAGCCTAACAAACCCCCCTCTGCTACCTCTTCCTATTGTCCCATCTGCCTCACCTCCGTGTTCAGTAAGGTCTTTGAGGCCATCCTCTCTCGCCGTATCCACCGCCACCTTAAGCAGCACCGCCTCCTTCCTCTTACCCAATGTGGCTTCCGGCCTTCCTTCTCTACTGACGACCAGCTCCTTAACCTTACCCATCTTCTTTCCCTCCAACTTAACTCCCGTCGCTCTGCTATCTTTGTTTCCCTTGATCTCCAGAACGCCTATGACCGTGTCTGGCATCCCGGGCTCCTTTTCAAATTCCAGACCTATGCTCTCCCTATCAACTTGGTCCGTCTCGTTGCTTCCTTCCTCTCCCATCGTCCCTCCTATGTGACTATCCACAATTCCAACTCCCGTACTTTCTACCCCTCTGCCGGCGTGCCCCAAGGTTCTGTCCTTTCCCCTCTCCTCTATCTCCTGTACACTGCTGATATGCCCAAACCTCCCCCTCCTGTTCATCTTCTCCAGTTCGCTGATGACACCGCCTTCCTAGCCCTTTATCCTACCCTTCAACGGTCCCAATGTACCCTCCAAACCCACCTTGACCAATTCACTGCTTGGTGCAACCAGTGGTTCCTCCGTGTTAATCCCTCCAAGACCCAGGCGATCATCATAGGCCGCACCACCCGCTCCTTCCGCCTCCATGATTTCTACCTCACCATTTACAGCCGTCCTATCCACCTCACTCCTACCCTCAAATACCTTGGCCTCACACTCGACTGCCACCTCACCTGGACTCCCCATCTCCTTACCATCCAAAACAAAGCTCACAACCGCCTCCGCCTCCTGAAACTCCTGTCCGGCCGGACGTGGGGTCTGCATCCTTCACACCTACAAATCCATGATCCGCCCCATCCTTTGTTATGCCAGCAACACTTGGATTTCCGCCCCTCCCCGGTTCTATAAAGCCCTCCAAATCCTCGAACGCCATGCACTCCGCCTCGCCTTCTGCATCCGCCTTCCGTCCCCCACGCGTATCCTCTATGACCTCATCCCCTTCCCCCACCTTCTCCTTTTCCTTGAACACATCCGCACACTACATGTTGTCCGCCACCTTGATCCCCCTCACCCCCTGGTGTCTCCCTTCCTCTCCTTTCCCAACCAGTTGCCGCGCCTTTACCGTTGTGTCCCTCCCTCTCTCCATCTCCACACCCTCCATCTCCTTTCCCAACACAACTTCCACCGTCTACCGCTCCCGGATGATGAGCTTCGCCCTGACATCTACCCTTCCTACCAACTCTAACCCCCTCTTCCTGCCTCCTCCTCAGGGCTCCCTCTCCTCCCCCTCCCTCCTTCTGAGCGGATTTCCCCTCCTACTCCCCGTCCATCTCTTGTGCCTTCTTTCAGTGTCTCTGCGCTCCCTCCTGCCCTGTCTTCCCTTTCCCTCTCCCGCCCCATGTGTCTCCTGCCTCTTCGTGCACCCACGGTTGCCCCTCCTCTCTTCATCCCGCCGCTTCCCCAGCTGCCCCATGCTCTCCCCTCCTTTTCCATCCTCTCTGCCCTTTCCCTCGGCAGGTCCCGCCTGGTAGTTTTACTCTTCGTCGTGTGTGCTCCAAGTGGGTTTTAAGTGTTGTTTTCGGAGTGTTTTTCATACTGTGGCCAACTTTTAAACTGTGCATGCGCATCCAGTGTCTTCTCTGTGTTTTAAGAATCGCACACTGTGTTTTTTAAACTTTCTGGTGACTATTTTAACTGTCCCCAATGAACTTCTTCATGTCAGTGATTTTTTTTACCTCCATTTTCTCCCCTTACTGTTTTATGTTCCCCTTTTTTACCTCCTTATGTATGTATTATTTTATTCTTGTTTTAGTTGTCATGTCACTCGGCTGAAGAGCGGCGGATTGTGCTGCTGACAGCCCTCCCCTGCCCATATGGGGCAGGGGCATAAAATCACAATAAAGAAAAAAAAAAAAAAACCTAGTCCAGTCAGTCTGGTACTCGCCCTGGATTTCGTTTCTATCTCGGCGGTACTGCGTTCTGGTCGTTGCTCGTTCTTGACATTTGCCTGGCTCTGGTTCGGAGTGGATTTACGTTTGGTGTTGTGGTTTCCACAAGCCTCCGTTGTTTATCTCTTCCTTGTTGTTGTTGGTTGTTGTCGTCCTGTGTTTACCCGGTCGTGCGTGCTCCACCGCCGGCGGCTTCCCCGCCTGGCGGCTCCGATCCGCAGCCCAAGGCGTTCCCGCAGTTGGTTTTGGTTACTACATTTCCCAATACGGCTTCTGGTTGGTCATATGAATACCCCAAAATAGATTCTGGATATCCGGTACTAGCTGCCGATTTTTGACTTGGACGATCGATTTTCCCTCCCTTGTAAACGCTCAACCCTTTTTAAGGCGTGCTCAGGTTGTCAAGTTACTTTTTGTCTCCGAAAATTTTCAGCTACTATGGACGTAATGAATTTTTGTCCTGTCTACATTTCTAATATCTATCTGAAGAGAAACAGCGATTGTGATGACTAAATTATAAACTGGAGAAGTTAGTTTCCAGTTGATGTATTTAACAAACAGTTTCCGAATTCCGGTTTCGTCGTCCGGATGACATGTCGCATGTCAACTGTGAGAAAAATGAAGAAAAACTGAAAATGTAACAGAAGTGTAAGATGTAGTCAAATTCATCAGTCAAGAGAAGTCTTTAGTTATGTTAAAATAATGAAAGATTAGTTTGGAAATCATTCTGATTTAATAGTATGCAAACCATGTACCTTCTTTACTCAGGTCAAAGACCAATCTGCGTTAGAATATTAACACTAGTTAAGTGAATAAATTGAACGAAAGGGATTAGATGTGGCAAGTCTGTCGACCAAGGCTATCACGGAGCAACAGTCAAGAGTGGCGTATACAAAATTGTCCAAAAAAGAATAAAGTGACAAATTGAGTTCTTAAAGGGACGGTAGAGTTAAGAAACTAATCTATAAACAACCCTGTATTTCGAAACAGTTAAGAACATCCACAGTTGTTTTCGTTAGCTATAGCATATCCAGCGATAAAATTTTAAAGCTTTTTCCATGAGTACTTCCAACATAACGCTGAACACGCCAAATACAACACGTTATGTTTGCAGACAGGACGCCATTTACACTCTTAGAGGGTCACTGACGTTCTTAATGCTCGACCAAACATAATTCAGAAGTGTACGAAAGATTACGAACGAACTGCAGCAATAGATCTTAAGACATAATCTTACACTTTTCAGGTTCAGTACAAATCATTAGAAAGAATTAATATACCATCTAAGACCACAACCAGTGTTGATAAAAACTGCCGTTCTGAAGTATGTGACACAGAGCTGTTGCTATAGCTGAACGGTTATTTCGAAGGCTAAAAATATTTTTGAAACAGTACTTGCGTTCTACTACGAGCCAGGAATATCTCATTGTATTACGGAAGTAATTTTTTTGAAAAGTATTTTTAGCTTTGGAGATATCGCTCAGTTTTTTAGCAGAGGAGGAGGTTACAGTATCCCGTTTGAAAAACCGAGCGAGGTGGCGCAGTGGTTAGCACACTGGACTCGCGTTCGGGAAGACGACTGTCCAAACCCGCGTCCGGCCATCCTGATTTAGGTTTCCCGTGATTTCTCTAAATGGCTTCAGGCATATGACGGAATGGTTCCTTTGATAGCGCACGACAGATTTCCTTCACCATCCTTCCCTAACCCGACCTTGGACTCGATATCTAATGACCCTGTTGTCGACGGGACGCTAAACACTAATGTTCTCCGTTTGAAGAACTATCAATAGGAGGAAAGTGACACGAATGGTCACTGGCTAGTTCGAACGGCGAGACAGTGAAACAGAAATGTTTAAAATCATTGACCTGCAGAATTCTAAGTAATACGCCGTGTCTCCCTCAAGAACATGCTTGGAAAACAAGACACATCTTTTAGCGCAGAAATTACGTAAGTTCTCCAGCCTCTTACGCGTCTATCCTGTAGAGATCGTGCACATGAAATCATGGAAAAAAGAGCTCGCACAGTGGCGTAGAAGCATTCATTCTTCCCGCGCTCCATCTGTGAATGCAAGAGGAACAGCGTTTGTAATGGAGAGACAGAGTCCTAGCCGCCGCTCGCCTGACCCCCTGACCCCCCCCCCCCCCCTTCCTCCGCCCCCGCCACCGTCTTTGGCTCCTGCCGCCCCCGCCTTCTGTTTTTGGCGTGCTATGTGTAAGGCAGGCAAACGCCGACCGACAGAAGAGAGACCTCCATCCCCCTTGCGCTGCCATTATCGTTCGCCAGAATACTGTTAAGAAGGGTAGAAGGAACCAGTTATCAGATAGAGAAGCAAAGGAGGCACTTGGTGGATTCTATGAGACATGATACCATGGTAAGGGAAAGATCACTTGCTATGACTGCCTTTTAGCGCCTCTGTGCGTTCTCCTGCCGAGAAATGTGTGCGAAAGATTGCACTGAAAAGGAAGGTTTTAGCAGGGAATGAAGAGACGATAAAAAAAAAAAAACGGACGCGGGACACAAGGTATTTATTCCCAACTGACGACAAGCAGGTTGGCCAATGAAGGAATTCCACTCGTAATGAAGTCAGCGAGTGGTCGTTTAGCAGTGCGAATCGTTGGCAGTGCAGAACATTTAAAACGAGGATGGTGAACAGTAAAAGGATTGACTGGTGAAGAACAGGAGCCAACCAGTGGAGCCTGTGGCCACGGCCAGGGGCATAGTTCAACATAAAGCAGTGAGATCGCCTTGGAGGAGCACTTGTGGCGTAACAGGAAAGAAGGCACCTGTGATCGAGATGGCACAGGCCGCCGCATACGCGCAGCCGGCGGATACGGCCAGCCGTCTGCAGGACTCGTCTGCTGCGACGCGCTGCAAGGCGCCAACAGCAGCCCGACCACCACCCGCTAAACTGCACTACAGCTCTCATCCAAGTCCAACCGCCAGCTCCGCTTCTCTCATAGCAACCACGTTTTAAATACCCTGGTGACGACCACGAGATTCTTGTGATTGGTAATGAACAAATTATTGTTTCCTTTTCGTGAGTATAAGTAATTTGAAAATTTTATTTGGAAAATCGTGGTCCGAAGACACTTCGTTCACAAAAACAAATGTTTATGACATACCTACGTTCTTGCGGCTGGCGCTCCTTGTCCTTCCATATAGTTTGACTGTTGCAATCAAGAGCAAAATAATAATAAATTGTAAAAATTTCGATCACTGTAAGTTTAATATATCATTCAGTAAAAAATATCCTCTCGCGCGTAGTATGCAGTGATTTACAGAGAACAGATGAAGATGTAGAGGTGTAAGTTATGCAGAAAATAAAAGAGCGTGAAATATTGATTTTTCTAAAATAATCCACCATTTTGCATGCAGGAAACTCATTTATGTAAGATAACAATTTGGGTCACTAAAAATATGTTACATTACATTTTAACGTTAATTACTAAATACAATTTAGTTTGGATTACATAAGGCCATTATAGATGTACAAGTTTATTACCGTTAGACATTGCAATTTAACAAACAAGGGTTTACAGTGTTCTAACTTATCTGAGTCATCCTAATAATACTGTGAAAAACAGACATTTTAATGCTAGTGTATGATTAGAAGCTGCATTGTTCTCCGAAACGTAAGGACAATATACGAGGGTCACTCCAAAAGAAATGCACAATATTTTTGTAAAAATACAGTTTTCATTCTGTGTGTGTGAAAGTTTCACAGTGTGAAGATACATCCTTCCTGCTTGTTTTCAAACTTAGTTCAACCTGTTCCTGTGAGCTGCGCCGTGACAGCGTGTCTTCAAGTGGTTGCTACACTTGACGTTCGTCAGAAGCAACGTGCTGTCATAGAATTCCTGTGCTGTGAATACGAAACAGTGGGAAACATCCACAAGAAGTTGAAAAAGGTGTATGGAGATGCTGCTGTCGATCACAGTGCAGTTAGTCTGTGGGCAAGCAGGTTACGTGATGAAAGCGGGCACGGCAATATTGAGGATTGTCCTCGCAGCGGCAGGCCTCGTACTGCACACACTCCAGACGGCAGACAATGTGCAGAGAGTTAAACGAATTGGTGACTGCTGACAGACGCATCACAGTGAACGAATTGTCACGCTACGTTGGGGTAGGGGAAGGAAGTGTTTGCAGAATACTGAAAGTGTTGGCGTTAAAAAAGGTTTGTGCCAGGTGGGTTCCCAGCATGTTGACAGTGGCTCACAAAGAAACAAGAAAACGGTAAGCAGCGAACTTTTGGAACAGTACGAGAATGGTGGAGATGAATTTCTTGGACGAATTGTGACAGGTGATGAAACATGGCGCCATCATTTTTCACCAGAGACGAAGAGGCAATCAATGGATTGGCATTATGCAAATTCACCCAAGAAAAAAAATTCAAAACCACACCTTCTGATGGAGAAGTTATGGCTATGGTGTTTTACGATTCCGAAGGACTCTTGCATGTGGACATCATGCCAAGTAGAACCACCATAGCCGGCTGGTGTGGCCGTGCGGTTCTAAGCGCATCAGTTTGGAACCGCGTGACCGCTACGGTCGCAGGTTCGAATCCTGCCTCGGGCATGGATGTGTGTGATGTCCTTAGGTTAGTTAGGTTTAAGTAGTTCTAAGTTCTAGGGGACTGATGACCTCAGTAGTTAAGTCCCATAGTGCTCAGAGCCATTTGAACCATTAGAACCACCATAAATTCTGATGCATATGTGACGACACTGAAGAAACTTCAAGACTCTCTTCGTGGAACAAGGTTTGAAGATGATGACTCCATTGCTCACGCTGCCAAACAGTGGCTCCAAAAGGTTGGTCCAGAATTTTACCATGCGGGTATACAGGCGCTGGTTCCAAGATGGCGTAAGGCAGTTGAGAGGGATGGAAATTATGTGGAGAAATGAAAATATTGTTCCTAAAGGATGTATCTACACACTGTAAAACTTACATACATGTAGAATAATAGATGGATTTTAAAAAATAGTGTGCATTTCTTTTGGAGTCCTTTGAGGAAATGAACGAAAGTGTGGGAGCATATTGCAAGAGGTCTCCCAGTCGGACGCAGAAAGTTGGACATGACATGGCAATAGGGCAACGTGACTATAACACTAAATGGGACTTGTCCTGTAACATGAGGTAGTTGAAAGAACGGGAAAAGAAAGCGTGTGTCAATCACCAAGCATTTGCGATACAGTGCGATGGTATTCCTCATTACAGCATGTATTGGAAGCAACATCTGGACGGCTACACACAAAGAGCAACACTAGGAAACTGGCTGAAGGACGAAGGGTGATGAGTATAATTTAAGAGTGTGATGCTACTCACAACATTATTTCATGAGTGTGAGTAGCATTGCAAACCACAGGCACTGCTGCCACAAGAAGGGGTATTCAACCACAGTCAGCTACAACAGCAAACGATCACTGCATTGTGCATCAGTCAAGAAGGGACCCATATCAAACATCAGGTGCATTTGCAACCACATTTAGCTGGAAACTTCCTGGCAGATGACAACTGAGTGCCAGACTGAGACTCGAACTCGAGGCCTTTATATTCTGTGAGCAAGTGCTCTACTGACTGAGCTACCCTAGCACGACTCACAACCCGTCCTCGCAGCTTTACTTTCACCAGTACCTCGTCTCCTACCTTCAAAACTTTGCAGAAGCTCTACTGTGGAACATTCAGTACTAGCACTCCTGACTGAGCAAGATGGTGCAGTGGTTAGCACAGTGGACTCGCACTCGGGAGGATGACAGTTCAATCCCTCACCCGGCCATCCTAATTTAGGTTTTCCGTGATTTCCCTGAATCGCTCTAGGTAAATGCTGAGATGGTTCCCTTGAAAGGGCATGGCCAACTTCCTTCCCTAATCTGATGAGACCAATGACCTCACTAATCTCCTCCCCCAAACAACCCAACTCCAACTAGCACTCATGGAAGAAAGGACATCACAGAGACATGGCTTAGCCACAGTCTGGGGAATGTTTCCAGATTGAAATTTTTGTGAGATGGTGGTTAACATGAAGCAGGGAAGTGAGACCCCACATCATGTGTTTGCTCCGGGACAGTAATGACTGTACTTACAACCTTGACTCAAGCACCGTAAAGTGTTAATTCAGAGTAGCAGAAACTTCACAGCTTGTATATCACAGGTAGCCAGCAATTATGGATGTTATCCGATAGGTGTAAAACAGACTGCACGAAAGGCAAAGTCTCAGCAACAACAGTCGGTAAGTGCAGATAAAGCATAGTAGCCATAAGATAAACACCGAAATGAAAAAGTTCCAAGATAGTCTTCATACTGCCAGGTTTTTACGTGCCCTTACAACCGACATGCAAAGCCACATCACGTAATCACATTCATCGACTGCATGTACTGGTAATACAAATAAACAAAAATCATAATATGAACACTATTTTAACTTGTAACCACAAAGTAATTATTATTGGGGTCACTAGCATATATACCACAAACCTCTGGTAAAGACCTATGACCATTGGTTAATTTCGTCCTTGTCCAGAAAAAAAAACAGGAACATTAATAATGCTAATATATAAATATACATCATCTGAAAGGAGGGTAAAGAGAAAATAACTTGACTTAGTAGAGGCATAGCTTTGATGTTAATGAAATTTTATTTCCACTTACAGTGTGTCCCAGACTTTTGAGACCAAAATTATACACATCACAGTCTATGTATATTATCACTGCCCAGTCACATTAATGTGACCACCTGTCAAAAGCCATCTTTTGCAGCGCAGACCACTGCCAGATATTCAGGAAGACAGTCAATGAGGTTCTGGAAGGTACTGACTGGGCGTGGAGTCATGCCAACTCCAGTGCCACTGTCAGCTACACTAGGTTTCTCAGATGAGGATCCATGATGCAAACAGCTCAGTCGAGATGATCCCACAGATTATTGATTGGGTTTAAATTTGTAAATCTGTGGACTCTGGTGACCAAGAAAGTTCAGCAAACTCATCCTGGTCATCTAACCACACACATACAGTATGACATGTTGCATTGTCCTGCTGGTAGATGCCATCATGCTGAGGGAAAACAAGCTGCATGTAGGAGTGAACATGGTCCACAAGCATAGATGCATACTTGGGTTGATCCAAGGTGCCTTCCAAAACCACAACACTCTTTCCTCCAGCCTGAACCCTTCCAACAATTGCTGCAGATGTTACAGGAAAAGTCATATAAATTCATATTAAAGATCCACCCTCACCCTGAATCATTGATTGTAATCAGAGAAATGAATCGATATTAAATGTGTAAGTGATTGTCAGCTTCCACAGTAATCTAAAACAGATTTGCATCCTGCTTGGAAATAAGGGACTGTTTTGGAAGCACACTGGCCAACACAGGCACAGAGCCGAATATCAGAACAGTCAAGAACCCTGCTGAGCTCTTCTTAGAAAGCTAGTGAGCATAGGTAGTCATTGCCATGCCAAGCACTTTTGTGACACCCCAGGGCACTGCTGTGCAGATGAACAACAGTTAGGACATCTGTAGTGACTGCTCACACAAATGTTTTACAATGCGGATCGAGGAAACATTTTTGCTCAAAGGTGCTATTGTCAACCAAACACAGAAAGCTGACTTTTGGTATGAATGTTGGAGGTTGGTATCTTTCAGGCGGAAATAGAATTCCAAGCTAGGCCTTTGAAAAGCGTGAGACACTGCCGAACACATAGCTCATACAAAAAATATTGATGAAGTGCATAAGCCCTATGAACAATGGTTCATCTAAACTTTTTCCATAGGGACAGAGAAGCACAACAGTGACAACAGAAAGCTGCCTCACTGGTCAAGGAGAGAGACAGGAATACTAAAGAATAACTTTTTTCAGAGAAGAATGATAGAATGGAAATCATGGATTAATCAAGTGAAACATAAGACACAGAAGATGACCCACAGTCTCTAAGGAACACATTGATTGGACAGAGTTTGGAAGTTTCAGAACCCAATCAAATAATCATATAACAGAAAGCAGTAAATATAAGTTTCTTGTTGGATACTTTTGCACGGAGATCACTTGACTCACTTGTCTTGTCTCAGCTCTCACCTCGTCCCCTGCTTTAATGAGTCTTGCCTTGAAGCATTGCCGTTACCAAACTGCCATCTTCGTCAGCTTCAGCCACTAGCCGACTGGATGCATTTGGGAGACTTAGAAAATTTTTGGGCCATCCAACATTTAATTGCAGAAAAGGGCAGCCGGCAAAGCCGTTGCTTAGTCTCAGTACTTCAGTCATCAACAGCTACATTGTGGTGAGGAGGAGCTGCTGTTATGTGAGACACAGGGAATTCCAAGTGAATTCATAACTCTCCAATCTTAGAGCCTCACTCTAAAGATATGCTTTGAGAAGTCATGAACAGCTTCTTACAAAATGGACTACAGGTATGACGTATTACTTTCAGTAGTTCTAGGTACTATCTTCAGATGTTCCATTCTATACCCACAACAGTCACTAAGTACTTATGTGATTATTCTCATTCCCCCCCCCCCCTCCTCCCCACTTCCTCCCCACCCCCCTCCCCCAACCTGACCCTCAATTCGATTCCCCCAACCTGACCCTCAATTCGATTCATTAGATTTGATTTGGGTTCCCACAGGTTAGCATTACTGAACGTTATTAAGAAGTTGCATAAGGTTTCCATTATTGTGTATGAAGTATTAATTGTCAGTGAGAGTATTTTAATATCGCTTTACCTGAATTCTTAATTGTCTAGCTTTTGATATGGAAATATATCCAACTAATTATAATACATGTATTACTTAAGTTTTATTGACCCCTTCCAACCATGCAAATTACAGCCTTCGTCGGTGATGAACAGTTGAACCAGGTCCATACACAGCAACATTTGCTGAACAGTCATTGAGGAGGCACTGCTGGTAGCCCATTGGTTCATCTGGGTGATTAGTTGCACAACAGTTGCATATTTGTTCGCCCATGCACATCTCTTCAGCTTTCATTCGTCCCTGTCATGGTGCACCACAGTTGCCTCAGCACCAGTTTTGAGTAGTAGCATTTTGCCATGCAAGATATACTGCAACTAATGCAGCACACAAACAGTTTACAAACTTAGCTGTTTCGGAAATGTTTCCACCCTTGGCTCAAAAGCCAATGATCATGTCCTTTTGGGCATCAGATAAATGGCTCTGTTTCCACATTATGACAACGAATGCACTGTTTACAGTATCCCTATGCACTTTATATACCCTCCACATCTAGCACTGCCAGCTGTGGTCTGTGAGTGGTTATTGCACATTGATGTCGAAAAAAGGCGATGGACACATTAAAATTACTGGACCATGTATAATTTGAGTTAAGGAAACAATGGTTGAAAAGGAACATTCTAAGTGGTGTGACATCTTTAATGAACAAATCTTATGAGACATGCATTTGCAAATAGCAGTTCACTGCTCTAATAGCCTGGAATTATTTTGTGTTAATCCAAGAAAATGGTGCACGAGTGTCATTGTTGCAGGTGCACTGTGCCACCGAGCACTGTTATAAAGAAGGACAGTTCTTGATGACAACCTTTCTCTTCTGTTGTTCTGAATTTCTTTTCTTAGATGTGTTTCTTGAATTGCCTGATCCACTAGTTGAATAAGGTCATCAATTGACACTCACTTCCTGCCATGACTGCCTACAGCATGACTGTCTGTACACCTTGCTTCATATTTCCTGTACCACTGCCAATTTTTTCTGTCATACATGACAGTTATGTTGTGTGGGCTGCACGAAATCAGGCAGAAATCTATCAGCATGAAAAAATCGAATGAGAGTATGCACTTCACATTTGGCACGAGACTCTATTGTTCTAGGCATCTTCATGTGTTCACTGTCCATTCAGAACTGAAAAGTGCAACATTATGCGATCAACGGGCATACCAGATACACTAACAAAGAGATAGAGGGGCTGGCCAGTACTTACCTCAGCTCAGTACAGCCGATAGATACACAAAAAACAGAACCGAAAATTTACGTTCCTAGCTTTCGGAACAAATGTTCCTTCATCAGGAAGGAGAGAGGGATAAAGATGTGAAACAAATACTAACAAAGAGATAGAGGGGCTGGCCAGTACTTACCTCAGCTCAGTACAGCCGATAGATACACAAAAAACAGAACCGAAAATTTACATTCCTAGCTTTCGGAAATAAAGATGTGAAACAAATACTAACAAAGAGATAGAGGGGCTGGCCAGTACTTACCTATAAAGATGTGAAACAAATACTAACAAAGAGACAGAGGAGCTGGCACAGTTTTGATACCAGATACACTGTGTGACATATCTGCGCAAAGCTTCATTGGGTTTTTATTATGGTTTTGACTCCAGGAACAATTGGACCATTATGGAGGGGGGAGGGGGAGGGGAGAGAAGTTACATATTATGATGGCCATTTCTCCCTATAAGTATTGAAGTCAACAAAATATTTTTGCCTTAGGTGGAGAAAGTTATGACTGAAATTACATAAAATGATCTCACTGCAATGAAAATCCCATATGTTTTAATGATTGCCACACCAGTTTATGTATCATGTCCATCACATTCTCTCCCCTGTCTCATGTAAGTACAAAATGAGCTGCTCTTCTCTGAACATCTTCAATGTTCTCCATCAATATTATCCAGATCCCGTACCGCACAGCAACACTCCAGAAGAGGGAAAACAAGCACAGTGCGGGTAGCAACTTCAGTAAATTTGTTGTGTCTTCTAAGTGTTTTGTAAATAAAGTGCAGTCTTTGGTTTGTCTTCCTCACAGAATTTTCCACATGATGGTTTCAATGTAAATTGTTCATAACTTTAACCCCTAACTATTTAGTTGAAACAAAAACTTTTAAATTGGTGTGATTTATCATGGAACAAAAATTTAACAGGTTTTTAATACCTATTCAAGTGAAGGACACTTTTTATTGTGTAGGATCAATTTCCACTCTTCCTCCACAGAACTACATTGTGTAAATTGTTTGGCAATCCATTATGATCTTCTGGTGATTTTATTACATGGTGAAGGGGAGTATCATCTGTCAACAGTGTAAGAGTGCTGAAGAGGTTCTCTCCTAAATTATGAAAAACAGATATCACTTCAGTTCCACTAGGTAACTTACTGCCATTGCAATCTTTCTGATAGAATATCAAAACCAAATTGCACATTTGAGACAATACTCCATAGGTATGCAATTTGATCAGAAGCCACTTGTGAGAAATAGTGTCAAAATCAAGGGGGTCGTACAAAATATCAATAAATAAATCTATTGTACAACCAGACGTTCCGGTTAAGTAATACACCTAGATTTATAGCTAATCTATTACCTAATATATGCTACATAATAGGTTGTATGTTGACCGGGGACCTAGAAACGATGGAGAGGCTCCATCCCCGCCGCAGCCGCAGTGGTCCACAATCCCACGACAACTACTGCAAGTCCACTTAACCCCTCCACCGCCCCACACCAAACCCAGGGTTATTGTGCGGTTCGGCCCCCCCGGTGCCCCCGCCCCCCCCCCCTCTCCTCTCCTGGGAACGTCTCGCTCCAGACGAGTGTAACCCCTATGTTTGCGTGGTAGAGTAATGGTGGTGTACATGTATGTGGAGAACTTGTTTGCGCAGCAGATAAGTGTAGTACTGAAAGTTATTATGCCTCTAAATATGTTGCACTAATAATGATCATAACTAGAAAAATCAGACTAAACAATAATGTTAATTTATTTTGACTAGTTAATGAGACTGTAATTACTTTTGAACCGAAATTCAGCAAAACTGTGCTTGTTTAATGAAATAATATGACCACCAGCTTCTGTCTGAGCAAAAGTTATAAAATTGATTACACTGAGTGAAAATATTAATTTACGTAATAATTACTGAAAATTCTGTTGGCAGTAATGGTCAGTGCATGCATGAGAGCTCAGTTGAAAAATTTTTGAAAATTAATTTTCATGACACTGAAGACTTTGGCTAAATGGTTCAAATGGCTCTGAGCACTATGGGACTTAACATCGATGGTCATCAGTCCCCTAGAACTTAGAACTACTTAAACCTAACTAACCTAAGGACAGCACACAACACCCAGCCATCACGAGGCAGAGAAAATCCCTGACCCCGCCGGGAATCGAACCCGGGAACCCGGGCGTGGGAAGCGAGAACGCTACCGCATGACCACGAGATGCGGGCACACTGAAGACTTTGTAATAATTAAAAATCAAAAGTAACTTACTGATTGTGAGTTGTAACATGGTTATGCTTCACTATAATGTTCACTGTCTTTTAGTTTCTGAAATCATTTCTTTGTCAATAAACATAGCTCATTACCAGAAACATGAAAAACAAACAATGAGTACATCACAATCAGCAGCAATGGAAACAGTCTCCATTGGAAATATGAAAACCAAGATCATTCAGAAATAAATTCATGTGATTATAAATAATGTTAATTAATGTTTTGGACTTTGCTTTGCCAGCAGAATTAATTTAAAATTGCAAAAGTTAATCAATGTTGTTATTAACTTTTCACTGAACTAACAAAATTTAAGATTTAGTACCTGGCTCTTTCATAACTTTAAAATGGAAGTCTTTAGCCTTTATGTGGCACTCAGTTCATTCAATGATAGGAACAGTATTGTGCTGCTGATAGTGATGACTTGGGATAAATTTAAAATTAAAAAGATACATATAATGTTCAGTCACTGTTTCTAATACACTGGAAAGTATTTACATTTCTAATTTCTAAAATGGCAGTCTCACTTTAAAGCAAAATTACTGTAGGCACAGTGGGACGATTTGATAATGACAATTACTAGGCAACAGGCTTTTCCTTCCATTTACAAGCAGAATTAAACGTTAATACTCTTGAACTCTTCTCAAATAATTATTGTACTATTGCTCACTATTTTCAGAGTGCCTTGCCTAACATCTTATTACCACGAAGTACACAGATTGTTTCATACATGCTTTCTTTGCTACTCACATCTGGTCTCCCTCACTGCCAACTCCCAACTGTTCTGTGCGTCCTCACACATAACAATGATGTTAGGTACATGAAAAGATTATTTTCAGTTGGAGATTATAGTTAGATGTGCCAAAAACCCTGACCTTGCTAACATGTCAATTATATTCTTTACAACATTTTTTTAAACGATTTGCAATAAATGTGTGTTACAGTATTTCAAATAATTAATATTGACTATAAAATGACAAGATGTATAAATTTATAATCTGAAATTACTATGAAAAATGCAAAAAGGAAAAATGTGAAATACAGGGAGTAGCAGGTATAAGAGAAGATATTTTTATATGAGACAACTTAATACGTACACACATCAGTGTGTTGGTAGAATTTTCCTCTCCATCGAACATTCTTTCCTCAGACACATCACAAACTTTATGATCTGAAGTTTTCTGCATGGTTTGCTCTTGCCACATTTGCTTGTAGGTACTAACCAACCTAAAAACATATGATTTGTAATAGCTCTATTTATTGGTCAGCAAATAACATAAATACTGATGTGATGTTTAGTACACTGTCCTCAGTCACTAATAGAAATATCTGCACTTATATCTGCTACAACCTGAATATGAACTGTATGTAGTGTTCTGATAACTGTAAGGCAATGCTTTCGTCATCTCCATTTTGGCAAACTATGCTAAAGTCAAACCAAGAGGTCTAAACATGACAATTACCAGCCAGTTCAGTCTTCAGGTTTTTCTCCACAGACAGATTATGAATACATTAAAGAGGAAAGGCACAGGAATTAAGCATTAGTCACAAAATTACATTACAAGGAGCTGCAGCTTTGACAGTCTGTATTCCTGTGCTAAGACAATTACAGGTGGCCAACATTGCTTACTCTGATCATCATGACCAGCAATCTACCTCTAGCTATTGCTCTGGACACACAATGTCAGCAACAGATCCTGCAATGCTGCCATCACAACTTGCATTATCTCATGTTAGAACAATGCCACGTAGGGAGCAAGGCTTCACAGCTGTTTGATTAGCAGGTAGCATCATGAGGGACTGCAGACAACAAGTGAGCAGCATGGCTGATAGTTGAACACTAGTGTTTCTTGAGGATTTTAATTTTTTGGTAAATTATTCTGTTCTCTGTGCTTCACAGTAGCCTCTGAGGTGAATATTGACTTTAGCAGCTGAGTGTTGATATTTAGAACCAAGAAGAAGCATGTTCTGGCTGCATGAGTAAGTACAATGAATAATCACAAAAGCCACATTTTCAAATTCACAACAGAAAAGTTACACTTACTAAATAGTTATTAAGATGTATAGTCTGATTTCTACCAAGCATTCTGTACTAAGCAATTTCATTTTAAGGTACTTTTTCATAAATGGTGCAGCTTAAATTTGATTCAGTGTAAATGATACAGCAACGAAATTACAGTATGGTTTATTTCATGTCATAACTAGGCAGTTTGCATTTCTTCAAAAATATTGAGGGGAATGCATACACTTTATGCGAGAAATGACTATTAGTGCAATCCTAACATAACAGTTTGCTATTTTAATGGAGGTGAAAACATAATTACAGATATTTAATTATGTCTTCACTCCCAATAATGTGGTATGCATCAGAGAATGAGTTGAGAACTTTTTGACTTTTAGCTAAATTCTTTTATTTTCAAGTTTTGCTATACCAACTACATTAGGAACAATTAACATACAAGTGTAATCGTATATTTAAAAATTGTATTACTACAAGCTAAAAAAATACAGCAATAAGTTTTTGTTCTTTGCTGTATAAGACAGACAGTTTTGTAAAATATCTTACTTGACAAAAGGTGTGGTTTCAGTGATCATGCTTACAAAAATTTAATTTAGTAACATAAAGTAATATGGTACAAGAAATTTTCTAGATTTAGGATAAATCAGTCTGCATGTGCTAGTATGAGGATTCTCTAGTACTTCAAACAGGCCTTTATAAATGTCAAAAAATTTATTTATTTCAGGAGTCACCATTTTAGATTTTTCTGGAGCTTCATCTAACACCTCAAGCTGAAATAAGCTTCCTTTTGCATAGTGCCTCTTTTTTCTCATTTCACCTTATTTTTTCATTGTGTCTATGCAAATTTCTTCCCTTTCCTGAGGTGACATAATTTTACAGACTGGGTATTCTACATTTTCTGAGATAAAGATGGCAGGCCTATCATTACACAAAATTTCAAATGGTTAGCATCCTGTTGATGTGTTTTACAGATTGTACATAACATTTTCAAAATCTCTGACATACTCTATCCAATTTACATGTTTTTTTTGCTACTACAATGGAATCTCACATAGTGAGCATACAGAACTGTATTCATAGTATAAAACACTCATTAAGTGAAACAATTTATCCCATACAAATTAATGTAAAATATGTTAATGCATTCCATACAGACAAAGTACTAAAAGTTTTATTCATGGCATTTACTCAAAGAAAATCATTCACAAAGTATTATGTACTTAATTATTCATGATACAGAACTAATTCTTTTTTACTAGATGGCTATCTATTGTCATTTGTTTCTGCCAGCATTTCAACTCTTGGCAAAAATGCGACACACCATTATCATCAAATAAATTTGTAGTGCGTGTAGCCACTGCTTTATTGGGGTGATGATTTTCACTGTATGGTGCAGCTGATTCCCATGTTTTCAGCATTTCTCTCATTGTACCAGAAGATTGCTGCTTTGCTCTTACCTCCTCCTCCTCCTCCTCCTCCTCCTCCTCTTCCGCCTCCCCCTCTGAAAAAACCCTCTCCATTACTTCCTGCTGTGAAACACACTGCAACTTCATAAGCTCTTAGTGGTCATTTCTTGGCTGTGGTCCTCCACAAGTTCATCAATATTATTGTTACCCACTTCTAGTCCCATGCTCTTGGCCAAAGAGACAATCTCAATGACTACAGGCTCCACAGGTACTGATTCAAATGCCTCAGATTCACATACAACAACAAACTCTGGCCAAAGTTTCTTCCAGGCAGAAATGAAAGTTCTCTTGATAACCCCATCCCATGCCTTTTTGATTGTCTTGACACAGGCAACAATTTTGAAGAGATGATGATGATGACGATGTTTGGTTTGTGGAGCACTCAACCGCGCAGTCATCAGCACCCCTACAAAGTCCCAATTTTTACACAATCCAATTTTTTACACAGTCCAATCTTGCCACTGTCACAAATGGTGATGATGATGATGAAGAAGAAATGATGAGGGCAAAACAAAAACCCAGTCCCCAGGCAGAGAAAATCCCCAACCCAGCCAGGAACTGAACCCGGGACTCTGTGATCTAGAGGCAGCAACACTAGCCACTAGACCACGAGCTGTGGACATGTTGAAGAGATATTTCCAAAACTCTCTGAGAGTGAGATTGGTAGCTTCAGTCAACTCAGAGCAATGCTCAAAGATTGCTTTAGTGTAGAGCTTCTTAAAGTTAAAAATAATCTGCTGGTCCCTAGGCTGGAGTAATGGAGTGGTGTTGAGAGACAGAAACTAGATCTTGATGAATCAAAATTCTTTGAGGAGGTGGTCTTGCAGGGTTGGAGAATGGGTAGGAGTGTTGTCCATAATAAGCAAAACATGGAGTGGCAGATTCATCTCATGCAAATATTTTTTCACCGAAGGACCAAACACTTCATTTATCCGATAACAAAAAAGACCACATCACCCAAGCCTTGTTGTTGGACCTCCACATCACATTTAACCTGCTCTTCTGGACTTAACACTTCTCAAAGGCTCAGGGAGGTTCTGAAATGATAAATAAGCAGAAGTTTAATGTTTAAAATTACTGCTTGCATTGGCACATAATAGCAGTATGAGACAGTCTTTCATTGACTTGTGACTAGACAATGCATTCTCCTCTTCTGTTATAAAGGTATGTTTCAGCATCTTTTTGCAGAATAGACCCATCTCAACATAACTAATAACCTATTATGGCAGATGACCCTCAGAATCTACGAGCATCTTGAAGGTGCTGATGAAGTCCTCTGCTGCCTTTGTGTCACAGCTGGCTGATTCACCATGCCTCACAGCCCTGCGAGTGCTTGTTCTTTTCTTAAATTTCTCGAACCAGCCATGGCTTCCCTTAAACACTTCTTTGGCCACTGATGACCCTGGCATCTTCTTAATGAGCTCAGTGAAAATCATTCTCACCATCTCTCAAGTAATGTTCTTGTTAATAGTGTCACCTTACAATTGCTTTTCATTTATTCATATAAGGAGCAACCTTTTGACAGTGTCCAGAATATGAAACCATAGTTTAGATACTCTTGTCACTTTCTTTGGAGCACCTATCCTTAACATTATCCTCATCCTTGTCCTTGTTCCTTGTTCTTGTGGATAGCAGAAATAGTTGATGTAGATTGATTGTAAGTGCATGCTACATCAGCAACGCTCACACCACATTCATGTTTTTCAATGGTTTTACACTTCATTTCTAAGGTAATTTCCTTTCTCTTATGGTTGTCTCCTTGCGCTTTATCTTCGGTGAAATTTCTATGAAGGTTATTAAAATTTTTGCACATAAAATAAGTGTGAACACTAGAATAGAAAAATGTATGTTTACCAGCTGCACTAAGATGGTAGGCTGCAGTACATACTGAAGATATTTTTAATATGCTGCTGCCAACAATGAAACGTGTTCATATTGTTGAACGTTGCCCCTGCTGCCTGCAAATGGCTGATGACATCACACTAAATTGTCATCACTCTTTATGCGAAACATCACTCATTAAGTGAGTCATTTTTTTACAATTTTTTTCCCTTATTATGTGCTTTGTGCATCATGGGAGGTGATTGTTAAGCAAGGTTCCCCTGTACATCCTGCAAAGTCTCCCAATTTCTCTTATTTACCTTTTGGCTGCGTTACTTGACAGGTGGTAAATAGAGATTTAAATGTATTTTATTTTAGCATGCTCAACAAAATCTTAGGAGATTTAGATGTCAACTGTGAACCATTATCAGAGAGGATCACTGTAATGGCTATTTATGATATCTGAGATGATTTGTTATTTCTAGTGGTCATTTTGAGTGAGAACAATTTTATAAGTTTGGAAAAATATGTGAACTGTCAAACAGTTATAGTAAAACTTCCCTCTTGTTTTTGGCAGTGGCTCACAGATGTCAATGACCACGGGGTCTAACTCTTTATTTGGGAGAATGTCCTGCATTAGCCCTCTGCTGGTTTGATTGCTAAATTTTACTCTTTGGCATCTATCACAGGTAAAAAGTGTTTTTTACTCCAGTCCCAATGTTATAAAAAAAATAGATGTTTTCTGGTATCTTTTGTATACATTTTGTAGTACCAAAGCATCCAAAGCATCATGTACATGGGTGATTAATAGGTTAATTTATTTTTCAGGGCAGCACAGCTCCCAGTCATCTAAATCTTGTTTGGAGTTCTCACATTACTAGACTTATCTGCTGTTTTATTGGCCTGTGGTTGCTGTGCTGTTATGAAGAATCACCACCTATAATTTTTTTGTAGGCCCTAATCTTGCAGTAAAACAATGTAAGACTTTTAGAAGCTCAAATTTGGATTTTTGCCAAACTTTAATAGCTCCACTAACATCCTACTGGTAATGACCAGGTCTCTTACAGTATCTAATATTGTCTAGAAGCAGGTAGTTAGTATGGAAGATGTGAAGTTTAGTTGTTCCTCTCTTCAAAATAAAAGTGCACACAGTGCATATGAAGTGACTTGAGGTTGCATCATTCATATTAGTTAATTAATTCACAAAAGCTCACCATGTTCAACAATAGTACTCACCTAAACAGAATTACTCATGTTTTAATAGACACTGCTCCTTGTCATGAAATAAGTTCATTTGGTTTTGATTACATAAACTGTCTATATAGGCCAAGCACGCCTTGAGGCCAATGATAAATACAAACACAAGATTAGCACTAAATACCACCTGGGACAAGCTATGCTGATCTGAATGCAGAAAAGTTAAGACTTAAGTGAGACTACCTGGAACAGCATAAGTTTGGCTTTATAAAGACTCGCTCCAGAATATCGTGCAATTTCTGTGATTAATAATAGTTTTAAAGTCTCTAGGATAGAATGTTTATCATTTGCTGGCAATCAAGGCTAATATCAAGTTTCGATTGTACATATATGATTTGGTACGAACAGCAGTACTAATTTATGCCTACACAGTGGGAATCCCAGGTTCATGACCATTGGATCCACTATGTTAAAATATGTTTACTGAAAACTTAGTAATTTATAAGTAGCAACTCTTGTCCCTTAATAGGGTTGTCAATGAATTCAGCAGATCAAAAGTATATTAAATTTACAGTGGGGGTTTCACTATAATTGGCACTGAAAGTTTGACCAATGAAATCTTTAATTATCAATGTATTTTAAACTAATTAAGTTTGAGCTAAGTAAATGCATTACTGAAAAGATGAAAAATAGTTCTTCAATTTGAAAGTGGTCTTTCATTACAAAGTTACCTATTAGAGCATAAGATTTTCCCCATGGCCAGATGTACAAATTTTTATGATTGCAACAACTTTTGACTGCTGTTGTAAAAAATTAGCTCATTGCAAGCAGTCAAATAAACTGAATGATCTAAATAATAAAGTTTGTGGGAGAAGGGTAATTTGTTACTACAATTTTGATAATTTGCATGATGTGCTTAATGTAGGAGTTTTAAAATCTTAGTTTTGAAAAGAAAATTGGTGAAAATTGTATACAGACCTTAATTTTTGATATAGGAGTGAACTCAAAGTAGTATGTGGGAGCCAACTTGCTTCATCACATCACCTGTCCCCTCTTCCCCCCACCCCCACCCCCACATTGTCTGTCTCCAGCCCCATCCGCAATGGAATTATACATATGACCATTGTAAAATATAAGCCTGGGTAAAATACATGAAGAAAAATTACAGATAGTTAAACATAGATTTTTTTTAAATATTAAACAGTAATTTATACTTTCTCATTGGTACTAAAACTTGTTTTGGCTATTTTTCTGAGTCCCTAGAGACTGTGATCAGTTTATTTCAAAATGATGTCAATATCAAGTATATATTTTACAAAATTCAACACACATTTTGTTTCCACATATTAGTGAGAATTTACTGTAATATAAATGTCAAAAAAATTACAAAAGAAACATTTTTTTCATTTTTAACATCACCATTACACTGAAAGCCATGCTTTCTGTCCAGTATTCATTGTTTGCCTGTTGCTGCACTAACAACACTTCAGAGTACAATAACATGGCAACAGTATCAGCTCAAGGTCATATGAGAAAGGTATAAAATCTCCTCAGCAATGTCTCAACTTAAACTTACAAACTCTACTAGTGAAATTTTGTGTTATATACCCTATTATACACACATAAACAAGAAAATTACAGGTACTAAAAATTACTTTCATATTAACTGGAAGGGCTAGAAACTGATTCTCTCTTTTATGCTAGAAACAAAGAAAATTTTATGCTCCCCACCCACCACCTCAGACTGTATGCCCAGGGACCTCAGTACATGGGAATGAAAATTTGTAATAAATTAAAAGGTAACGAGTTGATGCAGATGAATTTAGATTCAGTTAAAAGAAAGTTATATGAGGTACTTAAACTGAAGTGTTATTACTCTGTGGATGAATTCATGCAGAACAAACTGGAAATTTGAGCTAGATACTGTGTGTTGCACATTCCAAGAAATATCCTTACATTGTTATAATTTATTGCAGTGCTATTATTTATTAATTAAAAATCATTGTAACTGTATTATAAATTTTTGACAGTCTCCTGTACGCAAACCAAATGGATTGAAAATGTACATAATAAGATGAATAAAACACGATTCAACAATTATACTAGTATTTTAATTTAAGTACTATATTCTCACACCTCTATTCTGTGTCAAGACTGAACACAAATCATTTACTATTAACTATCAACAAGATCTGTCATTACATTATATTCAATCACAATTTAAAAAAAAAAACTGGTATTCATTCTGCCAGCTTTCATTTTAAAATTTCTGTTTCAGCATATTATTTTGACACTTTGGTACTCTTACTTTTAGTGTGTAATGTTATAACCAGTTTTTATCTCTTTGGGAGTGTCCATAATCACATATTATTAATGCATTTCACTAGCTATTCTTTACAATTGTTTCTACACTACATATTACATGTTACTACACAAGAAAGTATCTGCTGTCATCTTTATTTCATGTATTTAAATCATGTTATCAAAAGAAAACTAAAATGTCACTATTATAATGTCTCTACAGATTATGCCTGTGAGCTTCCAAGATAACAACCATTTGTTAAATCATTTAGTAGTTGGTAACGACTGAATGAGTATGAGTCAGGATACTGCTATAAGGGAAGCAAGATGACTCATTATTGTTGGATGGAAAGATAGATAGATAGATGGTTTGGTATTGTTGGAGGAGTAGAATCTGCACTGCGCCTCAGCAACACTAGAAGAAGGAAAGGATAGAATCAATGTAGATAAGACATAAAAATAGGAGTGTCTCAGAAATTTAACTGAGAGACACTCAATAGCAGTCAGCCACACAATATACAATTACAATGTTGATTGGCTCAATGGGCAATAGTGGTTGTGCACCAACAAACAGTAGTGTAAGAAACCTTGTCACTGAACAATCTGTACCATGCTCCTCAAATTTGGTTACTCAGATGCCTAAAAACATCATCACCCAAAATACAAAAACAAATACCGTAATAATAAAAGATCCGACAGTGAAACACAAACATTTACAATAAGTAAGAGTAATAATCATTCCAAAGTTACTAATGTCACCAAGCTCAGCTGAAGTGACATGCATGCATATTCCTCTTATTTAATATCATTATGTTATAATGACTAATTGCCAGTCACAACATAGAAGAGTACTTGACTAAAGTTGGTAAAAACACATCTAAGAGATCCAGCATTGCAAGCAAGCAATGTTAATAATATTTGTCTATGGATGTTAGTGAAACATATATAAAATGACACATTAAGAGAGGTACACATAATGTCATAATTAAAACACAAACCATAGTGAAACAAGAGTTTCTAGTGTTTGTGTGATGGAAGGTATATTACCCGACTGTGTTGCAAATTGTGTGATACACCTCTACTAATGAGGACTTTAGGACTTTGATAATACAGTTGAATTAAATAATGTTTTTGGACATTTGTTTGACTGAATACAAAACTGATAGGCCTAGAAATATGACAATGTCATCAAAGACAAAACTGACAGCAGTGAAACTCCAAAACCATTTTCCAGGATTAAGATTTTGTACAAGTGGTAACTACTGTGACAGATTCATTCAAGGCCAATTGCAAACTGATTGTGTAGCTTTTTGACTGGGCCAAATTGCACCAAATCTGGGGGATATAACCCAAGGGTCGGTGTGTTGGTGGGTGTATGCATGCATGCAAGAATGCATATCAGTGGATAGACCCAAAAAGGACAGAAGTAGAAATTTGTGAACCAGAAAGGAAGAATGGTTGTATCCAGCTCGGAGACACCAGTTACCACTTACTGTGCCCATTAAAGTGTAACGGACCTGTACCTAATCATTGTCATATATCTCTAATATGTCTTTTGTTTATTGACTTTCTTAGTATTATATGTCTCAAAGGAATTACATACAATTTCAAATCAATTACATTCTTCATACCAAATACTCTACCAGATTTAACATAAGCTAGTTCACGGGCATTGTCAGAGGCCACTCTATTGACCTTAAAAGAACCATGATAAACATACAAAAATTTCTTGATTTTATTGTTAATTTTATTGGATTTTCCTTTCACTTTTACCAACACCAATACTCCAATTTTGAAACTAATGGGTTTCACATCACTAAAAAGTCTTTTCTTTCTCTCTCCAGGTTTCTGCTTTATCATCCCCTTCGTCAGATTTATTTTCTCATCATGTGCTACTTCTCTTAATACTAGAAAATCAATCTGTTCCCCAGTGATGTTAGAAGGCTTTTCCCCAAACATTAATTCACATGGTATGAAGACAGTGGACTCATTCCACAAAGTATTAATAACACTCTCAAACTGGTAAATGTGATTAGCCTGAGCAGAGTGCTTCTTACTACAGTATGTTCTGCATAATCTGTTAATTTTCTTCATCACTGTCTCTCTCTCTCTCCTGTTACTCTGAGGGCAATATATAGAAATTTTATATTGGTCCATGAACTACATGGATCTCTCTGAAGTAAATTGTAGTGAAATTTTGGTATTCCTACTTTTTGAAAATAATCAATTTCAAATTCTTCTATTACATTTTTGATATTGGCTCTTTTCATAGGATAAAATTTAATGTGCTCAGCAAAAGTGTCCAAAACTACAAATACATGTTTACTTCAACCCCCTCTCTCCACAGGAGCTGGAAGAGGTCCCAGCAAATCAACAGTAAATTGTTTTCTTTTTGGATAACTGTCAAAATTATATTGTTGTTTGTTTAGCTATTTTTTGGACCTTAATTCTGTTCTCTTCTCATGAATTTTCAAAACCTTCTAATAGAATTTTCCTCTTTCAATCACTGTAAATTAAATAACCTAACTTGATCCCCATCTGTGTCCTAAACATTCTCTTCTCCCTTCTGGCATACAGTTTGTATACATTACTTCTATGTCAAACTGCTCTACAGAGAAATCTCATCAGGTTAATCTTGAATGTTTCATCCCACCCTCTTGCAAAAAACTCAAGGCTTTATGGTCAGTATAGATTGTGGTTCTGTGTCCCAATATGCATCCCTCAAATTTCTGAAATCCAGATGCAGTGACTAATGTCTCTATTTCTGAAACACTGTAGTTATTTGCATGAGAGTGTAAAATTTGAATAGCAAATGCTATGGTTTGATGATTAATTCTTGTGTCTACTTACACAAGCTGAAAAATTTCAACCCCCTGTCCACAATAACTGACATCAATACTCACGCAAAAAGGGAAAGAAAAGTCTGGGTGATACAGGAATTTACTATTTTAAATTTTGAAAGTCTTATACTTTCATCAGACCAGTTTCAGGCCACATTTTTCTTTAATAAAAACCCAAACAGGAATGATTTAATGACTTATCAGTCACATACTTATGATAGTATCCAAATAAACCTGAGATTACATCCTGTTTTCTTTTTGGGAGGGGGAAAATCTTCTTTAGCTTTCAATTTCTTAGGGTCTGGGTACATTCCCTATTCATTTATCAAGTGTCCCAAAAAAGCGATTTCTTTCTTAACTAATATCTATTTAGTGGTATTAATGTTCATACCACATTTCTGGATAAATCTCAGTCATTAAATGACAATGTTCAAACCAACCTGAATTTTCAATCAGCATATCAGCCACACAAATGTTTATCCTGTCTAGCAATTCATTATGTAACTCTTGATCCATAGTCCTAATAAATACAAAAACAGACACATTCAATCTAAAAGGTACTACACAATGATGATAAAACTTACCTTCATACAAAAATGTAGTGTAAGGCCTGGATTCCTTTTCTAGACTGATGTTCCAGTAACCACCCATGAAGTTGAAAGAAGTTAAGAACTTTCATAAAATCTCATCGATAATAGCAGGTCCCAGATTTTCTCTTAATATAATCTCATTTAATTTCCTGGCATCCAGCACTAACCTCACACCCCCAATCTTCTTGCCAACCACCACTAACAGGCTTACCATATCTAGTATCAGATGTTCCTATAATTCCCCTTGAAATCATTTTATATCTCTTTTCTCATAGGCTTCTTTATTGAAAACAGAACACTGTAACCTTTTTTTAAAGAAACACGTGTGTTCTTTAAACTTCAATATACATTCAAAATATTTCACCAATTAATTTTTTTAGAAAATGCTTTGTTATTTTGCATTAATACCTTAGCTAATTCATCTTTCTGATCAGGAGTTAAACCATCAATACGTCCTACCTTTTCCCTAGTTTGTTCAAGCATCTGATCCTTCTCTGTTTGAGTAGTATTATCTCCTGCAGCTAAATACCTTAATGAAAATCCTCATTAATGTGAAACTTGGCATCCATTCTACAAAGAAAGATTACTTTATTTAAATTTCCATTACATACAAATGAAAATGTTCCAGCAGCAAAGTCAACTTTGTCATCCCATTACACAAAAACTCAGCTTCAAAATTTACATTTTTATTAAGATTAGGGGTAACTAGACACATACAGTCCATCAGTTGACCACCCACTTCTACTATCAACATCACTTCTTCTTTAATTCTTTTTTACATTTTCCCAGTGGTGCCTACAATACAAATTCCAGAAACCTTCATTGCTACCACTCCTACTTTATTTTTTACAGATTCAAAAAATGATGGGATACACCATTCAGTTCACTCCCACTATCCAGTAGGCACTTAACTGATACACCTTGTCTAGTAGACATTACTACAGGTTGATATATTTCATCACTATTCTCTGAAATGTCTGCATCACATAATAAATCTTCATTAATCCTTCTCCTAGAAAAACTATCATCTAGATTACCAAAATCATTCTCACTTAAAGTTAAGTAGCACACAGCAGTTATCTCTTCATTACTTACCCCCTCACATTCATTTCTTCACTAACAATATCACCATTTTCTACTATTACTTGTTACTTACTAACTAATTATTTTCTTCATCAATTTCAAATACTTCTTCATTCTCGTCACTTCTCAACAATTTGCTGCTTATTTCAGCATCAGAGTAGCACCACTGTTACTTTCTTCAAAAAGATCTGGTTAATCAGTTGATCTTTTTCATTTCTGTTAGACCATAAAGCCAGACATTTAGGAGTTGATGTTTCCTGTATTGGTCTCACCTCCTGCACACCCTCTTGGCTGATACAGTCAACGGACTTCACATACTGGAGAGTTCCAAGGTTTTTTGTTTCACTAATCTGTTTAGAACAGATTTTTAATAATTTTTTTGTTTATTCTCTACTGGAAACCCATTTTTTTACAACTAAACATGACGTATCCTGCTAGATTTTCTTTATGACATACCTGCAATTGTTCAATTTTGCTATAATCGGTTGTACAATATAGTTTATCCTGTTCTTTTCTAGGCACATACACCCCTTTCTTATCATATTTTTGTTTTTTTTGTATATCTGTTATAATTTATTAAAAGTGTGGGAAAAGATGAATTGCTACTTACCACAAAGATGACACATTAAGCTGAAGACAGGCACATTTAAAAGACACTTACACATTAGCTTTCGGCCATAGCTTTCATCAGAAAAAGAAAGAGAAATGCACAGCATTCACTCTCACAAGCAAGCACACCTCACACACATGTGACCACCAACTCCAGTAGCTTGGACCAGAATGGAACTATCATGTGGAATGGAAGCAACAGTCTGGAGAGGGCAATAAAGGGGACACGATAGCAGTGTACAGGTGGGGGGAGAGAGGAGTACTATCTGGCAGAGTGTGCTGGAACTAGAACGCCAACAGGCACAGCATCTGGAGGTTTGTGGGGCAAGGTGGTGAGAAAAACAGAGTGAAAAAGGATAGGAGTGGGGAAAGATAAGCAGTTGCACTGGCAGAGGGTGACAAACAAAGGGGATGAGAGACGAGAACTGGGAAGGAGGTGACAGGACATAGGAGGAGGAAACTGTTGGGTGGAGAGTGTGGAGACGTATGTTATCGTAGGTTGAGGCCGGGATGATTATGGAAGCAGAGAATGTGTTGTAAACATAACACCCATCTGCACAGTTCAGAACATGGAGGGAAGGATCCAGAAGGCTCAGGTAATGAAGCAGCCATTGAAATCGAGCAAGTTATGTTCAGCTGCATGCTACAGGGTGATCTACTTTGCTCTTGGCCACAGTTTAGTAGTGGCCGTTCATCCTGGTGGACAGTTAGCTGATTGTCATACCAATACAAAAAGCTGTGCAATGATTGCAGCTGAGCTGGTAATTGACATGGCTGCTTTCACAGATGACCCAGCCCCTAATGGGATAGGATAAACCTGTGACGAATGGATTGGGCAGGTCTTGCACCTGGGTTTTCCACAGGAATATGATCCTTGCGGCAAGGGGCTGGGATTGGGAGTAGCACAGGGATGGGGTGGGATGTTGTGGAGGTTAGGTGGTCAATGGAACACCACTTTAGGAATTGTGGGAAGGATCCCAGGTAGGATGTCCATCATTTCATGACATGATGATTGGTAATCAAATCCTTGGTAAAGCATGTGGTTCAGTTGTTCCAGTCTGGGGTGGTGTTGGGTGACAATGGGGGCGCTGCTTTGTGATTAGTTCTTGGGGGTGGTGAGATAGATGATTGGGGGGTGTGATGGGAAATGGCACAGACTAGGTCTGGGGGACAGTGCCTGTCTGTCAAGGACTTGATGAGACCTTCAGCATATTGGGCAAGGGAGTTCTTGTCACTGCAGATACACCATCCCTGGGTGACCAGGTTGTATGGAAGGGATTTTTTATGTGACAATTATCCTAGCCTCAGCCTAAGAGCCAAAGTGTCTCCACATCCCCCACCCAACAGTTTCCACCCATCTCTACTGTCACCTCCTCCCCATTTTCATCTCCCACCTTCTCTGTTTGCTGTCCTCTGCCAACACACCTGCCCATCTTTCCTCACTCCTCTTCTTTTTCACTCTGTTTTCCCCACCTCCTTGTATCACACCCTCCTTACACTATGCCTGTTTGGCATTCTAGTTCCTGCACTCTCTGCCAGATAGTGCCTCTCTCTTCCCCTCACCCTTACATTGCTACCCCTTCCTCTTCCCTAACCCCTCCTGACTGCTGCTTCCATTCCACATGATAGTTGTATTCTGGTCTGAATTGCCAGAGTTAGCGGTTGTGTGTGCATCAGGTGTGCTTGCTTAAGTGAATGAATAGCATATGTTGATCCTTCTTTTTGTGATGAAAGCTGTGACCAAAAGCTTATGTGTAAGTGTCTTTTAATTGTGCCTCTCTGCAACTTAATGTGTGTTCTTTATGGTAAGTAGCGATCTCTTTTTTCCTACATTGTTGATATTCCAACCTGGAGTTCCCATTTTTTATCACCATTCATTATACAGAAACATTTAACTTTACTGTTTTCTTATGTATGTGATGTCACAGATATGTAATTGTTTGGCTCTTTCCAATTTTTTGCCCTAGGCAGAGCCTCAACCATTGCAAATATTAGTTTTCCTCACTTGTATCCTTCTGTCACCCACCAGACTCATCTCTTGATGTAACCAAAAACTTTAGAGAAACCTTCAGTTCACTTGTACATAAGTTCTCCAATCACATGGTAATCTGCTGGAAAAATTACAGTTTTGTTAGTGGCAAGTGTGATGAGATCCCCTGTGAAACATTACTAAATGCCTTTTCTGAAAACTACCTAGAACAGATAGTTCAGAACCCCATTCATTATGGAAATGGCAGCAAAGAGAACTGATCTCTTTGAGGATAGTCACAATTAAATTGGTATAAGTGACTATGAAGTGGTTGTGGCAACAGTGATTACCAAAGTACAAAGGACAACTAAAACAAGCAGAAATATACACTCCTGGAAATTGAAATAAGAACACCGTGAATTCATTGTCCCAGGAAGGGGAAACTTTATTGACACATTCCTGGGGTCAGATACATCACATGATCACACTGACAGAACCACAGGCACATAGACACAGGCAACAGGGCATGCACAATGTCGGCACTAGTACAGTATATATCCACCTTTCACAGCAATGCAGGCTGCTATTCTCCCATGGAGACGATCGTAGAGATGCTGGATGTAGTCCTGTGGAACGGCTTGCCATGCCACTTCCACCTGGCGCCTCAGTTGGACCAGCGTTCGTGCTGGACGTGCAGACCGCGTGAGACGACGCTTCATCCAGTCCCAAACATGCTCAATGGGGGACAGATCCGGAGATCTTGCTGGCCAGGGTAGTTGACTTACACCTTCTAGAGCACGTTGGGTGGCACGGGATACATGCGGACGTGCATTGTCCTGTTGGAACAGCAAGTTCCCTTGCCAGTCTAGGAATGGTAGAACGATGGGTTCGATGGCGGTTTGGATGTACCGTGCACTATTCAGTGTCCCCTCAACGATCACCAGTGGTGTACGGCCAGTGTAGGAGATCGCTCCCCACACCATGATGCCAGGTGTTGGCCCTGTGTGCCTCGGTCGTATGCAGTCCTGATTGTGGCGCTCACCTGCACGGCGCCAAACATGCATACGACCATCATTGGCACCAAGGCAGAAGCGACTCTCATCGCTGAAGACGACACGTCTCCATTCGTCCCTCCATTCACGCCTGTCGCGACACCACTGGAGGCGGGCTGCACGATGTTGGGGTGTGAGCGGAAGACGGCCTAACGGTGTGCGGGACCGTAGCCCAGCTTCATGGAGACGGTTGCGAATGGTCCTCGCCGATACCCCAGGAGCAACAGTGTCCCTAATTTGCTGGGAAGTGGCGGTGCGGTCCCCTACGGCACTGCGTAGGATCCTACGGTCTTGGCGTGCATCCGTGCGTCGCTGCGGTCCGGTCCCAGGTCGACGGGCACGTGCACCTTCCGCCAACCACTGGCGACAACATCGATGTACTGTGGAGACCTCACGCCCCACGTGTTGAGCAATTCGGCGGTACGTCCACCCGGCCTCCCGCATGCCAACTATACGCCCTCGCTCAAAGTCCGTCAACTGCACATACGGTTCACGTCCACGCTGTCGCGGCATGCTACCAGTGTTAAAGACTGTGATGGAGCTCCGTATGCCATGGCAAACTGGCTGACACTGACGGCGGCGGTGCACAAATGCTGCGCAGCTAGCGCCATTCGACGGCCAACACCGCGGTTCCTGGTGTGTCCGCTGTGCCGTGCGTGTGATCATTGCTTATACAGCCCTCTCGCAGTGTCCAGAGCAAGTATGGTGGGTCTGACACACCGGTGTCAATGTGTTCTTTTTTCCCATTTCCAGGAGTGTATATACATGTTCAGTAAATTAGATAAAAAATCAGTAGTGTCATATCTCAATAAGTAACCTGAAACTTTCAGCGCAGGTCAGGAGCATGTAGAACAACTATGGCTCAATTTTGATAGAATAGCTTACCATGCACTGGACATGTATGTACTCAGTAAAACAATTCACAATGGGAGGACCTTCCGTAGTATATAGTCACTATAAATAAACTTCCAAAGGAACAAAGATTACTGCATAATAGCTGTCAAATAAAGCTTAGGGGTATAGATAGAGAGATACTGAATGAAATGTGTTTGGCTGTCTAGAGAGTAATGCATGAAGTCTTCAGTAAATACCATAGCAGAATAGTGTAAAATGATCTTTGACAAAACCTGAAGAAATTCTGGTCATATGTAAAGGCTGTTAGAGGCACTAAAATTAGCGTCCAGCTCCTATCAAATAAGATGGGAACTGAAATTAAGGGTAGCAAAGTAAAAGCTGAAACGCTCAACCCCATTTTCAAATATTCGTTTACAAAGGAAAACCCAGGATAATTGCCCTAATTTAATTCTTGTACCACTGAAAAGATGAATGAAACAAGTATGAATGTCAGTGATGTTGAGAAACTGCTGAAATCATTAAAACTGAACAAAGCTCTAGGGCCTGATAGAATCCCTATCAGATTCTATACTGAATTTGCAATTGAATAATCCCCTCTACATACTATATCTATTGCATTATGTACAACATGCATGATATAGAACAGGCTCTAGATAGTGGCTCCCAGGTTGATGCCATATTCCTCGACTTTCGAAAGGCATTCGACTCAGTTCTGCACTGTCTCTTGCTCCAAAAAGCGTACACTTATGGTCTATCTGATGACATATGTGGTTCGATAGAAAGTTCTCTACCAGACAGAGAACAGTATGTCATCCTGAATGGGGAGACTTCAACAGAAACAAGAGTAACATCAGGTGTGCCCCAGGGCAGTGTAATAGGTCCACTGCTTTTATGATTTACATAAACGATCTGGTTGATGGACTGACAGCAGCATTAGACTGTTTTCCAATGATGCTGTAGTCTACAGGAAAGTAGTATCACACGAAAGTTGTGAACAAATCAATGAGGATTTGCAGAAAATGAATGTGTGGTGTAATGAATGACTGGCAATTATCTCTCAATATTAGTAAGTGCAACCTACTGCGTTTAACAAAGCAAAAATCCTCATTAATGTGCGAGTACACAATAAATGCCCAGTCTTTGGAAGCATTAACATCTGTCAAGTATCTGGGTGTGACTATACAAAATGATCTCAAATGGAATGATCAGATTACACAAGTAATGGGTAAGGCAAACTCTAGATTGTGGCTTGTTGGTAGAATCCTGAAGCATTGCAGTCCTTCAACAAAGGAAATTGCTTACAATACTTTAGTTCGTCCAGTCCTAGTTAGTCTGTATGGGGCCCTTACCAGTTGGGTCTGATTCAAGAGATTGAGAAGGTCCAAAGAAGAGTGGCAAGATTTGTGACTGATACATTTAGCCAACGTGCAAACATTACAAATCTCATAGAAAGTTTGAAGTGAGACACACATGTAGATAGATGCCACACTAAACAGAAAGGGCTGCTCACTAAATTTCAGAATCTGATCTTTGCCGAGGAAGTAGAGCATATATTATTACCACCAACTTCCAAATCCCACAATGATCACCATTCAAAGACAAGGGAAATTATAGCTGGTACTGAGGTGTTCAGGCAGTCGTTTTTTCATCGTGCGATCCATGAGAGGAACATAGGAGGGGAAATATGACTTTGGTGTGAATAGTGCCCTCTGCCAGACATCACTCGCTGGCTAGTGGAGTGCATATGTAGATGTAGATGTAGGTGTAGCTTGTAGAGCTCTGAACAAAAAACTGTGCCCAGTTCTTGGAAAAAGGCACAGGGCACACTCACCTGCAAGAAAGGTACTAGAAATGATCCACAAAACTACCGTTCAGTATCCTTGACATCGATCTGCTGTAGAATCTTAGAACATATTCTGAGCTCAAACACAATATCTTGAACAAAATGACCTCCTCCATGCCTACCAGTGTGGATTCCAGAAACATATATCATGTGAAACCCAAATCACAATTTTCTCACATGACATGCTGAAAGTTTTGGATCAAGGCAATCAGGTAGATGCATCATGTCTTGACTTCCAAAAAGCATTTGATTCAGTACCACTCCTAAGCTTATTGTCAAAAATATAATCATACTGGGTATCAAGTGAAATTTGTGATTGGATTGAGGACTTTTTGGTAGGGAGGACATCGCACGCTATCTTGTATGGAGAGTCATCCTCAGATGTAGAAGTAACATTGGGTATTACCGAGGGAAGTGTGTTGGGATCCTTGATGCTCATGTTGTTCACCTTGCAGACAATGTTAATAGTAAAATCAGGCTTTTTGCAGATGACACAATTATCTGTAATGAAATACTGTTTGAAAGAAGCTACATAAATATTGAGTCAGATCTTGATAAGATTTCAAAGTGATGCAAAGTGCTTTAAATGTTCAGAAATGTATCATATAAAAAAAAAAAAAAAAAAAAAAAAAACATAGTATCCTAGGACTACAATATCTGTGGAATGTAATTTGTTGGTATCAGTCATCTCAAACAAATACCTGTGTGTAACACTTTGTAGTGAAATGAAACAGAATGATCACATAGGCTCAGTTGTGGGTAAAGCAAGCAGTAAACTTTATTCTTGGTAGAATAGTGGGGAAGAGCAATTAGTATACAAAGGAGATTGCTTACAAATCACTTGTGGACCAGTTCTACAATATGGGCCAAGTGTGTGGGACCCTACCAAATAGGATCAACAGGGGATATTGAGGTAAAGACAGAAGGGCGGCATGAAAGGTCACAATTGTGTGAGCCATGGGAAATTATCACAGAGATACCAAAAAAACTGATCTTGCAGATTAGTGAAGAGAGACGTAAACTATCCTGAGGAAGTCTACTAACAAAGTTTCAAGAACCAGCTTAAAGTGATGACTCTAGGAATATACAGGGTGTTTCAAAAATGACCGGTATATTTGAAACGGCAATAAAAACTAAACGAGCAGCGATAGAAATACACCGTTTGTTGCAATATGCTTGGGACAACAGTACATTTTCAGGCAGACAAACTTTCAAAATTACAGTAGTTACAATTTTCAACAACAGATGGCGCTGCGGTCTGGGAAACTCTATAGTACGATATTTTCCACATATCCACCATGCGTAGCAATAATATGGCGTAGTCTCTGAATGAAATTACCCGAAACCTTTGACAACGTGTCTGGCAGAATGGCTTCACATGCAGATGAGATGTACTGCTTCAGCTGTTCAATTGTTTCTGGATTCTGGCGGTACACCTGGTCTTTCAAGTGTCCCCACAGAAAGAAGTCACAGGGGTTCATGTCTGGCGAATAGGGAGGCCAATCCACGCCGCCTCCTGTATATTTCGGATAGCCCAAAGCAATCACACGATCATCGAAATATTCATTCAGGAAATTAAAGACGTCGGCCGTGCGATGTGGCCGGGCACCATCTTGCATAAACCACGAGGTGTTCGCAGTGTCGTCTAAGGCAGTTTGTACCGCCACAAATTCACGAAGAATGTCCAGATAGCGTGATGCAGTAATCGTTTCGGATCTGAAAAATGGGCCAATGATTCCTTTGGAAGAAATGGCGGCCCAGACCAGTACTTTTTGAGGATGCAGGGACGATGGGACTGCAACATGGGGCTTTTCGGTTCCCCATATGCGCCAGTTCTGTTTATTGACGAAGCCGTCCAGGTAAAAATAAGCTTCGTCAGTAAACCAAATGCTGCCCACATGCATATCGCCGTCATCAATCCTGTGCACTATATCGTTAGCGAATGTCTCTCGTGCAGCAATGGTAGCGGTGCTGAGGGGCTGCCACATTTGAATTTTGTATGGATAGAGGTGTAAACTCTGGCGCATGAGACGATACGTGGACGTTGGCGTCATTTGGACCGCAGCTGCAACACGGCGAACGGAAACCCGAGGCCGCTGGTGGATCACCTGCTGCACTAGCTGTGCGTTGCCCTCTGTGGTTGCCGTACACGGTCGCCCTACCTTTCCAGCATGTTCATCCGTCACGTTCCCAGTCCGTTGAAATTTTTCAAACAGATCCTTTATTGTATCGCTTTTCGGTCCTTTGGTTACATTAAACTTCCGTTGAAAACTTCTTCTTGTTGCAACAACACTGTGTTCTAGGCGGTGGAATTCCAACACCAGAAAAATCCTCTGTTCTAAGGAATAAACCATGTTGTCTACAGCACACTTGCACGTTGTGAACAGCACACGCTTACAGCAGAAAGACGACGTACAGAATGGCGCACCCACAGACTGCGTTGTCTTCTATATCTTTCACATCACTTGCAGCGCCATCTGTTGTTGAAAATTGTAACTACTGTAATTTCGAAAGTTTGTCTGCCTGAAAATGTACTGTTGTCCCAAGCATATTGCAACAAACGGTGTATTTCTGTCACTGCTCATTTAGTTTTTATTGCCGTTTCAAACATACCGGTCATTTTTGAAACACCCTGTATGAGTACTACAACCCCCTACATATTGCCCACATAGGGATCTGGAGGATCACATTACAATAATTACGGCACATGCAGAGGCTTCAAACTATCATTCTTCCCATGCTCCATAAGTGAATGGAATGGAAAGAAAACCTGATAACTGGTACAATGGGACATACCATCTGCCATGCAATTCACAGTGGTTTGAAGAGTATAGATGTAGATTTCTGCCAGTTCTAGCATTGTTATCCCTCCTGTTATTCCTATGATTACTGTTATTAGCTGACCTGCTGACCTGATTCATTTGTTAATCACCCTTATATAGGTTTTCTGAGCATAAATAATGTTCCTTATCAACAAAATAGGACTTAATTCTGTTACATTTACGTTCCCTCTTACAGCAAACAAGAGTAATTCTCTGATTCTCTGAGACAGTTTGTTTAATACGTAACCCACTTCCAAACCATAACCAAAAAAAATTTTTTTTTCTGCTTTCAACACTAGCGCTGCTATAAAATCCACCGTTTCTAGATCACAAACAGTTCCTTTCACCTATTAAACAACCATTTCGGCTAGTTGTAATAACTTTTGCTTTATTTCCATTTCCATTTTTCCCACATCACTGATCATTTTTAGCCGCTTCCCACAGGTTTTAACGTCATTATTTCTTCATCAGACAATTGTTAGTCTCATTTTCATAATCTGCCACCACAAAACCACTCCTTTTAATACATTTACACGCAGTTTTTTCGAAAATTTCCCGAATTTCTCCACCCTTTAACGTGTTTTGGCGGCAACACAACCACCTAACCTTTGTGCACATTGTTGTCTACCAACCCAAGTTCACCACAGGATCAACATAGCCCAGCTTTAACCAACACTTTTTCGCCTTTTTTCACACCAGATCTCCAGTTGCTTTCTAGTTCACCTTTATCTCTCGCCATATATTTTTATTTTCATTTTCATTTCAGCCTCATGTTACATTTTCCACCTTCTAATACCATGTCACCTTCACAACACCCCCACAACGACCCCATTAAGTTTTATTTACATTACCTCCGCAAACATGCCTTCGCCCTAGTCAGATTACGCTCCCATATTTTATTTTCTCAGGCTTGTCTGACATTTGGCATTACCCCCTAAGGTCTCACACTTAAAGTTCCCATCTCTGGCTGCAACCCTTCTTTCCATCAGTCCCTATACCAGTTCCAAACTGAACAATCCATTGCCCTCACCCACCTAATCCTTCACCTACACATCAACTCAGCCAATGAACACATCCGTCAACTCCTATCCTTAATAAAAGTCCTCAATCTTTCCTCTCCCACATCCACACTGCCTGTTCAGAGCATCCTCCTACAGGCCAACCGCAAATTAGAACAGCATGCCACCCTCCACCTCAAAAAACTATCCAATCTCCTGGTTTCCGACCTCTGGAAAGGCAACTCACTCACCCTTCACAACCTTTCCAGCAAACCCCAACCTCCTCTCATTGCACACAAACCCAGTCTCTCCCATCTACTCAATCTCCCGCTTCCAGCTCCACTCCCTCCAAAACCTCAAAATTCCAATCAACACAATCTGGAACCAAAACAACCTAATTCAGTAGTTAACCTTTCCTCCAAACCTCTCTCCCAATCCGAAACCTCTGTCCTATCCAAAGGCCTCACCTTCAGCCCCACTCCCAGATTTAACCAAACAGCCCTTGTCAAAGATTTACTGTCCTACACCCATACTCTCTGCTGGAAATATCACTTTGCCACGAAGAAAAATGATCCTAATCCTACTCCTAATGATCCAACTCCCCAAGACACTATCCAAATTGAACCCTGCCTGGAACAGTTCCGTCCTCCGTCACAGCGGGACCCACCTCCTCTTCCTCAAAATCACCCTCTCCAAACTTTCCAGGAATTTCTGACTTCCAGCCTTGCCTCTCAATCCTTCTTAAAAAACCTTAATCCTACTCCCAACATCACCTCTGCTGAAGCCCAAGCTATCCGTGATCTGAAGGCTGACCGTTCCATCGTCATTCTTCCGGCAGACAAGGGTTCCACGACCGTGGTACTTGATCGTCAGGAGTATGTGGCTGAGGGACTGCGTCAGCTTTCAGACAACACCACATACAAAGTTTGCCAAGGTAATCCCATTCCTGATGTCCAGGTGGAGCTTCAAGGAATCCTCAGAACCTTAGGCCCCCTACAAAACCTTTCACCTGACTCCATCAACCTCCTGACCCCACCAACACCCCGCACTCCTACCTTCTACCTTCTTCCTAAAATTCACAAACCCAATCATCCTGGCCGCCCCATTGTAGATGGTTACCAAGCCCCCACAGAACGTATCTCTGCCTACGTAGATCAACACCTTCAACCCATTACATGCAGTCTCCCATCCTTCATCAAAGACACCAACCACTTTCTAGAACGCCTGGAATCCTTACCCAGTCTGTTACCCCTGGAAACCATCCTACCATCCTTGTAACCATTGATGCCACTTCCTTATACACAAATATTCTGCACGTCCAGGGCCTCGCTGCGATGGAGCACTTCCTTTCACGCCAATCACCTGCCACCCTACCTAAAACCTCTTTCCTCATTACCTTAGCCAGCTTCATCCTGACCCACAACTTTTTCACTTTTGAAGGCCAGACATACCAACAATTAAAGGGAACAGCCATGGGTACCAGGATGGCCCCCTCGTACGCCAACCTATTCATGGGTCGCTTAGAGGAAGCCTTCTTGGTTACCCAGGCCTGCAAACCCAAAGTTTGGTACAGATTTATTGATGACATCTTCATGATCTGGACCCACAGTGAAGAAGAACTCCAGAATTTCCTCTCCAACCTCAACTCCTTTGGTTCCATCAGATTCACCTGGTCCTACTCTAAATCCCATGCCACTTTCCTTGACGTTGACCTCCATCTATCCAATGGCCAGCTTCACACGTCTGTCCACATCAAACGCACCAACAAGCAACAGTACCTCCATTATGACAGCTGCCACCCATTCCACATCAAACGGTCCCTTCCCTACAGCCTAGGTCTTCATGTCAAACGAATCTGCTCCAGTCCGGAATCCCTGAACCATTACACCAACAACCTGAAAACAGCTTTCGCATCCCGCAACTACCCTCCCGACCTAGTACAGAAGCAAATAACCAGAGCCACTTCCTCATCCCTTCAAACCCAGAACATCCCACAGAAGAACCACAAAAGTGCCCGACTTGTGACAGGATACTTTCCAGGACTGGATCAGACTCTGAATGTGGCTCTCCAGCAGGGATACGACTTCCTCAAATCCTGCCCTGAAATGAGATCCATCCTTCATGAAATCCTCCCCACTCTACCAAGAATGTCTTTCCGCCATCCACCTAACCTTTGTAACCTCTTAGTTCATCCCTATGAAATCCCCAAACCACTTTCCCTACCCTCTGGCTCCTACCCTTGTAACTGCCCCCGGTGTAAACCTGTCCCATGCACCCTCCCACCACCACCCACTCCAGTCCTGTAACCCGGAAGGTGTACACGATCAAAGGCAGAGCCACATGTGAAAGCACCCACGTGATTTACCAACTGACCTGCCTACACTGTGAAGCTTTCTATGTGGGAATGACCAGCAACAAACTGTCCATTCGCATGAATGGACACAGGCAGACAGTGTTTGTTTGTAATGAGGATCACCCTGTGGCTAAACATGCCTTGGTGCACGGCCAGCACATCTTGGCAAAGTGTTACACCGTCCGGGTTATCTGGATACTTCCCACTAACACCAACCTGTCAGAACTCCGGAGATGGGAACTTGCCCTTCAGTATATCCTCTCTTCTCGTTATCCATCAGGCCTCAACCTCCGCTAATTTCAAGTTGCCGCCACTCATACCTCACCTGTCTTTCAACAACATCTTCGCCTCTTTACTTCCGCCTCGACTGACATCTCTGCCCAAACTCTTTGCCTTTACAGATGTCTGCTTGTGTCTGTGTATGTGCAGATGGATATGTGTGTGTGTGTGTACACGAGTGTATACCTGTCGTTTTTTCCCCCTAAGGTAAGTCTTTCCGCTCCCGGGATAGGAATGACTTCTTACCCTCTCCCTTAAAACCCACATTCTTTCGTCTTTCCCTCTCCTTCCCTCTTTCCTGATGAAGCAACCGTTTGTTGTGAAAGCTTGAATTTTGTGTGTATGTTTGTGTTTGTTTGTGTGTGTATCGACCTGCCAGCCCTTTTGTTTGGTAAGTCACATCATCTTTGTTTTTTATATATACATCCAACAGGTACATTTACCAGCTGCTTCAGCTGCCCGACCATAAGACTTGCTTCTCGTAAAACCTCTTACAAAAGACATTTTTTCTTCTCACTCCCACCCCTAGGTAAATCTTCAAATTCCCCAATAAAATCCAGTAGATGTATATTACTATGAGGTTGAAAATTTTTGAATTTCTTTCAGCTAATAATAGATGCCATCTGGTATAGCATAATCACTTCGACCAACGCCTTGGTTTATGTTACGTTGGATTTCTGCAGACTTTGAATTTACATTTTCATTTACTCCCAGCATCCCTTCTTTAATAACAGAAATATATTTATTTTCTTCTTTATTACCAAGAACTAGAACTGAGATATTTGCTTTTTCTTTTGTTTATTCTAATTGTGTTTTCAGCTCATTCTTATTTATGTCACAATATCTTTTACTTTCTAAATGAGCTTTCTGACAGTTAGCACATTTTGATTCCAATCCATCCGTACAAGCTGATATCACATTATCCTTACTTACTTTATACTAATTACTAATTTTATCCATACTTTTGTCTATGTCTATGTGAGCATCACTTAATCTGTTTTTACAATTTTTCTTTACTTCATTAATAGTTTTTGTTAAATTGTCATTGACATCTCCCATCTCTCTTTTAAGCTCATTCATGTAAGCATCTTAACCACAAACCATTTGGCAGATATATCATACAATGGGGTAATACCAAACATTTTTGGTTGCTTTTTACTGATATTTACCCTGCCATTAAAACCATGGTTACATAATTTCATATTTAAAATGTATGACTTTTCCTCATCCATTTGATAATGACAGAAAATCAAAACAAGCAAATATATTGTGAGCATGGGAAAGAATTTGCTGATCGGTGATACCCCATGGTGTGGGGTAATTCTGATCAGGGGTTTGTTTTGCCTGATTATCAGTGTTACACTTTTCCATAGGTGACAATGACCAAAAATTTATGTTTTGTACAAACACTACTGTAGTTACATATGTATTAACCACCTGATGCACTGTGTGTTGTTTATAACATTATGTCAAAGTTCTAAGCCACTTAAGATATAAATAGAACTTTTACATAATGTTTTTAACAACACACAGTGCATCAGGTCACTAATACATATCTTAACTGTGAACTATGAACAAATAATGTATAATATTTTACAATTATTCATTCACAATTGTAAACGGAAGAAGGTGTCTAGCATAAGGCAGAATTTAACACACAACTCATTAGTCAGATTTGAGCATTTGTTTCATTACAATCAGTCCTACTCCACAGCACTAACATCAGTGTCAGAAAATAAACTTCCCATATTCACAAGATATTGGCTACATCCCCGGGAAGATTTGTTCTTTTCCTACATCCATTGTGTCTGCAACATCTGGGAATACAAAAAGGGTTGTGGCTCCAGTGTTTCTTTTTCACATGAAACTAATGTCATCGAGTCCCGAAGTTGTCTTTCTTATCATCTGGCCAATGAAATGTCATTTTTTTTTTCTTTCCTGGTAAAGTGGCAAGTACAATAGCACCACTCAATAGCTGCTGTTCCTTTCCTGTTTCAAAGAAAGTTGAAATGGTATCTTTGAAGGAGAAGTGATATGATTCTAGCAATTCAGAACCTGAGTCACTTGTTTCCAGCATATTTTCATCTTTTTGTGATCCACACTTTCCTTACTATCCTCTGTGTCATGCTGTGACCACATCCTTAACCACAATTCCTTTTGTGGGAGGTACAGTCAGCTGCTCTGCAAGACAGACAGGTGTGCTTGTATTAGGGTCACCACATTGGGCTCACTGTAGATGTTCTTCAAAGGATGCAGTCCAGCAAGGTTTATCACTGCAATGTCATTCTCATTTTGTGGAATCTGACGAAACATTTCTTCAGGACAGAATGGCACAATACCCATTTCTTTATACCCTGATATTATGTTGGTCACAGAATCCATACCTATTTTCATCAAAGTTTCTTTCAACAGCTAAGGGAATACTGACATCTGGATCATTCCTCTGTTGGATTTCTTCCACTCATCTAACACACGTTGCCAAGCAATCTTTAGGGGGTGAAATAATGGCAAGTCTCAAGAGCCTGGCAACGGTGTATCACATCTGGAGGTGTGAGGACAAATCTAATGTCATATTCCTCACAAAGCTAAATGACACTTATTGAGAGGTGACTGGATAAGTCATCCCCGATCATAATCTTGGGTCCTTGCAATTTCTTGGCACAGGGCGACAAAATTTTCATGAACCATGAGTCAAGCACCTTAAGATCGAACCAAACACTCTTCTTCCTGTTGTGACCAGCCCCATCGACACATCCCTCAGCATAAGTATCGTACAGGTGCTTACTTTTGTGAACAGTAAATGGGGGGTAACAACATTCCATCTCTAGTGGCTGCCATCAAAACACTGATACTAGTTCTGGATATGTCTAAAATTCTCTCAGAAACTTCACAACTCTTTTGACAAGCACCTTCACTTGTCCTGGGCCATCAGAAAATTTTGTTTCATCATAGTTAACTACATTAGAGTCATGAACTCCAGCCAACATTTCCCTAAGGATATCATAATTTTCCATTATGATCTCCCTCAAAACAACTGCTCTAACTCTTTCCGTGTTCTCTCTGATTTTCACTGTCAGTTCAGAGTTTCTTCCCGTAAATGTATGAACCTATACTAATACTGGATTTACTGTCTTTAAATCTCTTTTCCATTTTCTTTGTGTGTTTAAGGCTGTCCAGTATGGTGTGATGTACACCTGTGTTCCTCAGTGAAAAACCACACTTTGCACATATCAGTAAACTCTCAACAAGTGTTGTCTCCTCTTACTTATTGCGTAACTTATCATTCAGGGTTGTGGACAGTACAGTCTTCTGATGCTCTGCTGATGCTCATTTTCTCATGACACCTGGCCTTTGCTGCATTTTCCAGGAAAATGGAGTTTTATTTGCACCTTCCTCTGGACTCAAGCTTCTTGGCATTTGTTCTCACAGTGATGATTATCATCCTATAACAAGACAACTTTCCATATAAAGCCTTATAACTTCACAACAGTATTAGATACAACAGTATTGCTTAGAAATTTATGTAAATATTCATATGATAACCAACTAACTAAGGAGTAGTGAACGATATTAACTTACTCTATTAACTTTTTTTACATACAATAGACTGTTTCTCACAGAATTTACTGGCCAATTGTAGCTGACAACTGAGCAAATTCTTGCCATTCAGCCAAGTAAACAATAATGTTATCTTTAACGCATTGTGTGCCAGTTTCATTATCGTTGCAGTTTTGTGGGAGAGTTCAACTTACAAACTACAGGCCAAATAATGACTACTGCCTTGCTGTATCAGTATTACCCGATTCTATGGTACTTCTTACATATCTCACTTCTATCATTTATAGCCATTATTATAGTAAAATAGTGTATAGATAAAGTTCTACATTTTTTTCCTCACAGTACCACTTATGACTAACTGTCATCACTTCTGATACCTACATGCTTGTGAAATGGTATAAAGTCTCTTGACTACTCTACTCACTGGCTCTTGTTATAACTAGACTTCAGACAGAGGGATTTCAACAATCACCTAAGTTCCCTGAAATAATGGAAAAAATTTCTTATTGCTTTGTTTAACTTCAAACTTGTCCCATATGTCTGAACCAGTGTTAAAAGTAGGTACTATTGTATCTCAGTTATACTTTTGTAATCGCCATTCAGCATTATGTTCTAGATCACTCTCAACCAAAGTTGCAGAGATATCTGTATTATCTCTCCTGCCCCCTGGCCATTTTAACATGGTCAGTAAATGTTCTCCTGTTAACTCTGTTGCTGTAGCTTCTATGAGTGCTACGCCTGTACTGGGGGAGGGGGGGGGGGGGCAGTTCATTCAATATAGTTACAAATTCACATACACAGACTACCCAATGTGTATGACTGTTTGAACAATATGTATGACAGAGTTTACCCAATTACTTCATAATCGGTTTAAGAGGATTTGAGGACATTATTTAGATATATTAACTTGTTTAATATCATATTTGTAGCTTATTTGTTGCTTACAAATTCATTACCATTATCTGATAGCATCCTCATAGGAATATCTACATGCATAATGGGTACAATTTTACTAATTTCAGCCAGCATTCTACAGTATATGTATTATAGAGCTACCATCCCCAGAGGCAATAGGTCTCAAAATATCCAATGACACCAGGTCCCATAATTCTTTGGTATGATTGGCTCCATCTTATATTCTATAGATCAAATCACCTCTTATACACAATGGAATATTTTACATGCTCTAATAGTATTTTCCGTTGATGTTCCCATATTCTTAAAAGGGTAACATTTCAACATATGTTGCAAACATTTTTGTATTCGGCTTTTCGCGGATGATGCTGTAGTATACAGAGAAGTTGCAGCATTAGAAAATTGTAGTGAAATGCAGGAAGATCTGCAGCGGATAGGCACTTGGTGCAGGGAGTGGCAACTGACCCTTAACATAGACAAATGTAATGTATTGCGAATACATAGAAAGAAGGATCCTTTATTGTATGATTATATGATAGTGGAACAAACACTGGTAGCAGTTACTTCTGTAAAATATCTGAGAGTATGCGTGCAGAACGATTTGAAGTGGAATGATCATATAAAATTAATTGTTGGTAAGGCGGGTACCAGGTTGAGATTCATTGGGAGAGTGCTTAGAAAATGTAGTCCATCAACAAAGGAGGTGGCTTACAAAACACTCGTTTGACCTGCACTTGAGTATTGCTCATCAGTGTGGGATCCGTACCAGATCGGTCTGACGGAGGAGATAGAGAAGATCCAAAGAAGAGCGGCGCGTTTCATCACAGGGTTATTTGGTAACCGTGATAGTGTTACGGAGATGTTTAATAAACTCAAGTGGCAGACTCTGCAAGAGAGGCGCTCTGCATCACGGTGTAGCTTGCTCGCCAGGTTTCGAGAGGGTGCGTTTCTGGATGAGGTATCGAATATATTGCTTCCCCCTACTTATACCTCCCGAGGAGATCACAAATGTAAAATTAGAGAGATTAGAGCGCACACGGAGGCTTTCAGACAGTCGTTCTTCCCGCGAACCATACGTGACTGGAACAGGAAAGGGAGGTAATGACAGTGGCACGTAACGTGCCCTCCGCCACACACCGTTGGGTGGCTTGCGGAGTATAAATGTAGATGTAGATGTAGATGTAGATGTATTCCATAATGACTGCATCCCTGATATATATACTCTATAAGTGTAACCACGGCATGGCTGGGCATGCAAATCCTCCACATAGAATTTTGAGCAATACGTCTCCAGTATAGTATGTTATAACTTAACAACCAGCTACCCTGTTTCTCCTTTCCATCATCCACTGACAAGAGATGTAATAATATGACGTAAGTGGAGATGTAGCATTTGTTCCTTCATAATAAGGTTAGCTAGACATTTTTACCTGTCTCTTATGGGATCCCATTTTCAGAAAGTAAATTATGATTTGTTCTGTTCTTCAAAGTCTGATTTGTTCTGTTCTTCAAAGAATTAAGCTCATAATCAAATTCTATAAGCAATTGAGACAAGGCACCAGCTACTGTGTGCTTTGACCCTTCAATGCAGTTGGCTCTGAAATTGGGTTCCTGGAGAAACAAAACCCATCTCATCGATTTCTGGTGCATTAGTCTAACATTACTTAAACATGTTAGTGCCCGATGATCTGCATATAGTATAATTCTATTTTCAGTCAATAAATATGGAAATCTCTCACAGGTCCATACCACATCCAAAGCTTCCTATTCCATAACAAAATAACTCCACTCAGGTTTGTTTAATATTCTACTTGCAAAAGTAGTATTTCTGTGGTTGACATTCTCACAAGTCAAATCATCCTGAAATATCTCACTGGCCACTGCATAATCTGAAACATCTATGTAAAATAAATACTTCCTCAAACTGAGGACAATACAGAACCATACGCTAGATTGAACTAGATTATTTTCAATATCATCAAAGGCAATACAATCCCTTTCACACCATTGCCACTTTAATTTTTGCTTGAATAATTGCATATCTCAGGCTGTGTAATAGTACTTGTCTTTAAAACTTTTCTAAGAAATTTCACCATTCTGAGAAAAGACTTCAACCGTTTTCTGTTTTGCCAGTATGGACACTTAGCAATAGATTTTATTCCTTGCAGACTTGGTCACACACTATCAGCATTAATAATGTGTTGTTGTTGTTGTTGTTGTGGTCTTCAGTCCTGAGACTGGTTTGATGCAGCTCTCCATGCTACTCTATCCTGTGCAAGCTTCTCCATCTCCAAGTAACTACTGCAACCTACATCCTGAATCTGCATAGTGTATTCATCTCTTGGTCTCCCTCTGTGATTTTTACCCTCCACACTGCCTTCCAATACTAAATTGGTGAACCCTTGATGGCTCAGAACATGTCCTAGCAACCGATCCCTTCTTCTAGTCGAGTTGTGCCACAAATTTCTCTTCTCCCCCAATTCTATTCAATAGCTCTTCATTAGTTATGTGGTCTACCCATCAAATCTTCAGCATTCTTCTGTAGCACCACATTTCGAAAGCTTCTATTCTCTTCTTGTCTAAACTATTTATTGTCCATGTTTCACATCCATACATGAATGTATGTACGTGGAGTGTACACTCCATACAAATACTTTAAGAGAAGTCTTCCAGACACTTAAATCTATACTCGATGTTAACAAATTTCTCTTCTTCAAGAGCACTTTTCTTGCCATTGTCAGTCTACATTTTATATCCTCTCTACTTCGACCATCATCAGTTATTTTGCTTCCCACATAGCAAAACTCATCTACTACTTTAAGTGTCTCATTTCCCAATCTAAATCCCTCAGCAACACCCGTTTTAATTCGACTACATTCCATTATCCTCGTTTTGCTTTCGTTGATGTTCATCTTATATCCTCCTTTCAAGACACTGTCCACTCCGTTCAATTGCCCTTCCAGGTCCTTTGCTGTCTCTGACAGACTTACAATTTCATCAGTGAACCTCAAAGTTTTTATTGTCTTTTGTTTCCTTTACTGCTTGCTCAATATACAGATTGAATAACATCGGGGATAGACTACAACTCTGTCTCACTCCCTACCCGACCACTGCTTCCCTTTCATGCCCCACGACTCTTATAACTGCCATCTGGTGTCTGTACAAATTGTAAATAGCCTTTTTCTCCCTGTATTTTACCCCTACCACCTTAAGAATTTGAAAGAGAGTATTCCAGTCAACACTGCAAAAAGCTTTCTCTAAGTCTACAAATGCTAGAAACGTAGGTTTGCCTTTCCTTAATCTATTTCCTAAGATAAGTCACAGGGTCAGTATTGCCTCACTTGTTCCAACATTTCTATCGAATCCAAACTGATCTTCCCCAAGGTCGGCGTCTATGTTTTTCCATTCATCTGTAAAGAATTCATTTATGTATTTTGCAGCCGTGACTTATTAAACTGATAGTTCAGTAATTTTCACATCTGTCAGCACCTGCTTTCTTTGGACTGGAATTATTATATTCTTCTTGAAGTCTGATGGTATTTCGCCTGTCTCATACATCTTGCTCACCAGATGGTAGAGTTTTGTCAGGGCTGGCTCTCCCAAGGCTGTCAGTAGTTCTAATGGAATGTTGTCTACTCCCGGGGCTTGTTTCGACTTAGATCTTTCAGTGCTCTGTCAAACTCTTCAAGCAGTATCATATCTCCCATTTCATCTTCGTCTAAATGCTCTTCAATTTCCATAATATTGTCCTCAAGTATATCGACCTCGTATAGACCCTCTATATACTCCTTCCACCTTTCTGCTTTCTCTTCTTTGCTTAGAAATGGGTTTCCATCTGAGCTCTTGAAGCCCATACAAGTGGTTCTCTTTACCCCAAAGGTCTCTTTAATTTTCTTGTAGGCAGTATCTATCTTACACATAGTGATATATGCCTCTACATCCTTACATTTGTCCTCTAGCCATCCCTGCTTAGCAATTTTCCATTTCCTGTCGATCTCATTTTTGAGACATTTGTATTCCTTTTTGCCTGCTTCATTTACTGCATTTTTATATTTTCTCCTTTCATCAATTAAATTCAATATTTCTTCTGTTATCCAAGGATTTCTACTAGCCCTCGTCTTTTTACCTACTTGATCCTCTGCTGCCTTCAGTAATTCATTTCTCAAAGCTACCCATTCTCCTTCTACTGTATTTTTTTCCCCATTCTTGTCACTCACTCCCTAATGCTCTCCATGAAGCTCTCTACAACCTCTGGTTCTTTCAGTTTATCCAGGTCCCATCTCCTCAATTTACCACCTCTTTGCAGTTTCTTCAGTTTACTCTACAGTTTATAACCAATAGATTGTGGTCAGAGTCCACATCTGCCCCTGGAAATGTCTTGTAATTTAAAACCTGGTTCCTAAATCTCTGTCTTACCATTATATAATCTATCTGAAACCTTCCAGTGTCTCCAGGCATCTTCAATGTATACAGCCTTCTTTCATGATTCTTAAACCAAGTGTTCACTATGGTCAAGTAATGCTTTGTGCAAAACTGTAGCAAGCGGCTTTCCCTTTCATTCCTTACACCCTTTCCTTATTCACCTACTGTTTTTCCTTCTCTTCCTTTTCCTACTATCAAATTCCAGTCCCCCATGACTATTAAATTTTCATCTCCCTTCACTATCTGAATAATTTCTTTTATCTCATCATACATTTCATCAATCTATTCATCATCTGTGGAGCTAGTTGGCATATAAACTGGTACTACTGTGGTGGGCGTGGGCTTTGTGTCTATCTTGGCCACAATAATGTGTTCATTTTGCTGTTTGTAGTAGCTTACCCGCATTCCTATTTTTTTATTCATTACTAAACCTACTCCTGCATTACCGCTATTTGATTTTGTTTTTATAACCCTGTATTCTCCTGACCAGAAGTCTTGTTCCTCCTGCAATTGAACTTCACTAATTCCCACTATATCTAACTCTAACCTATCTACTTCCCTTTTTAAATTTTTTAACCTACCTGCCCAATTAAGGGATCTGACATTCCACACTCCAATCCGTAGAAAGCCAGTTTTCTTTCTCCTGATAACGACGTCCTCCTGGGTAGTCCCCACCTGGAGATCCGAATGGGGGACTATTTTACATCCGGAATATTTTACCCAAGAGGACGCCATCATCATTTAACCATACAGTAAAGGTGCATACCCTCAGGAAAAATTACGGCTGTAGTTTCCCCTTGCTTTCAGCCGCAAGGTCGTTTTGGTTAGTGTTACAAGGCCAGATCAGTCAATCATGCAGACTGTTGCCCCTGCAACAACTGAAAAGGCTGCTGCCCCTCTTCAGGAACCACACATTTGTATGGCCTCTCTACAGATACCCCTCTGTTGAGATTGCAACTACGGTATGGTTATCTGTATCGCTGAGGCACGCACGCCTCCCCACCAATGGCAAGGTCCATGGTTCATGGGGGGGGGGGTATTAATAATATGACTCTTCATTCTCTCCAAATGCTAACTTTGCTAACTTTACTGTAATATCCTTCTGTCTAAATTCATCAAAGACTTCTAAAACTAACATGCTATCCATCTATGTCTTAGAAATAATTAATATGACATCTATATACAAAATTATTTTCTATAACAATTCATCTCCTAAGGCCATATCCAAAAGTACACATAAAGACTCATACTGACATATTCAGGCCAGAAGGTAAGAGTTTGAACTGAAAGGCTCTACCTTCAAATAAGAAGGCTGTATACTTTCTGGAGTTTGGATGTAAGGTTATCTGCCAGTAACCAACAGACAGATCCAAGATACTGATTTACTTTGGCCCACAAAGCTTTGCCAGCACCTCCTCTTTCCAGCTCAATAATTTTATTTGAGGCGTGAGCATCTAAAATTAGGAGGACAGGTCCATTCAGTTTTTTCACTACAAATAAAGGATTATCAATAAGCTCTGTGATCTTCCTATAATGACTTGTTAAATTATGTTTTGCATTTCCTATTTAATCACAGGTTCCAAACCATTGGACCATTGGGATCATGTATGATCTTTTAAAGCTGCCAGCTGTGATGCCAGTAGGTCTCACAGCATAGCCATATATGGCTGTAAGTTGACTTCACGTTCACCATGTTCATTTCAGCCTTGCGACTGCTGAATCTCATGCCACACTGAGCTGCAGTTTGCCATCTCTGTTGAGAGTGTTATTGGTGATTTTTATTTTGATGGCTCCTTTAATTACAGTCCCAGAAGACATTAGTGTGAGCCACAATGGAGGTTTCACCAAATTTGATCTGGTGACCATTTTCCAGATCGTGCTGGTTGGGATAGCATAGGCAATAAAACCTCTTATGCTCATTTGTGTATGAAACTGTTATCAAACAGTGAAAAGGAAATCTATAAATGACATTCATTCACTCACTCCCACCTCACTCACATTAACCACACAAGCTCGCTGTATCAAATGCCTTAAGACAATGGAGAAAAGGTAAAAGGACTATACCTGGGATTAAAACAGAAATAAAATGACAGAGGAACTATAAGAAAGGCACAGGGAAATGTGGCAAGTGACGACTTACTAAAAACATGGGACAGCCAGTCACTGTGTAAAAACCTTAAAAATCTCACTACATTTGTTTGAACATACTTAAAGTAGAGAGCAGATCTGTTGGCAATTCTGCCACTGCCTGCTGTTCAGAAAATAAAACACAGTCTGATAAAATGAGGTGCATAGTGATCTGTATCCCAAAAGCACCACACATTGGAGGGCTGGAGCAAGAAGCTATGCGGCATAGGGCTGCAGTCTAAGTGAAGATGAGTAAGGAGGATCTCATCCCACCAATATGGCTCAAAAGAGGTACGCCATGGTTGCATTGTGGGATTTACCACATGGAGCTTATTGTCTGTCACTTCCAGCCACTCATACTCCTATCAACACAAGACTCTGTATCTCAACAGCAAGATGATAAAATTCAAGGGAATGGCACACTGAACTAATTGAACATCGTGACATGCCTCCTTGGCTGCTACGCCAGCCCTTTCATTCCCTGCAATACCCATGTTCACTGGCACCCAGCAGAAAGACACTTCCTTCCCCAGTCTTTGTAGTGTCCTACATGTTCTGGACTACTTTATCTGCTGGGTACAAGTGTTGTAGAGAGTGAAGGATACTCAAAGAATCATAACAGACAAGGAAGTTAGTACTCAAATCACATCTCATCTGTTCCAGCGCCCACAAGATCACATATATTCCACATCAGAGACAGTACAGTCTTGAGGCAGTTGGACCTTGAGGTCATGATCTGGGAAAACAACAGAGCAACCAACAGAGTCCCCTCTTTCAATCTATCCATTAAGACAGCTATAAAGGTGTGGTGCTCAGTTAAATAATTTAAAAAGGTATGCAGGAGTGCATCCTCTCCTGTACTGCACTAAATCTAAGATTACTCTGCATCTCTGCAGTAACCAGGGTGACAGATGGTTAAACTCTAGATCTGGGGTTGTACTTGCTTGACACCAAGTCACTCCAGCATATGCCGTACGCAGATCCCAAATGGCCTTGTTACTCATGGACGATTGGAGAAAAGGCATCCCAGAGATGGACAAGCAACAGAATAGTATGCACGTGAATTCGAATTTGGAGTTGCCATCAGACTGTAAGTGGAAGTTCACCAGTCTCAGCACAGAGACTGGGTACGGGGCTGGTCCTATAAGCACCCGTGGGTAGCATCAGTGGTCTTCAGATAAGAAGGCCTTGCCTATCCATACACTGTGCATACATAGTCTAGCTGTGAATGCACAGAAGTGCTATAAACCTGGAGCAGATGTGTTCTATTTACTGCCCAAGACATGCGCCTAAGGCACTTTATGATATTCAGTGTCTTCAGGGTTCTGGCTTTCAGGCCTCTCAGGTGTGGCAACCATAACAATTTAGAGTCAAAAAGGAGGCCCAGAAACCTCAGTCACTGAGTCTTTAACAAATAGAACACTGTCTCTCCTAAGCAAGACAGATAAATTGAAAGTGGACCAGATGATGGTTACCAATTCATTCTAGGATCTTCCAGATTTAGCTCATGAAGGCAATACTGGTAACTACTGTGGCATGTGTGGTCCTTTTCTGGTTTGAGAAGAGGGACAAAATTTTCCTCTCTCTAAGAGTTGGGAAAGTGACCTGTCTTCTGTACCAAATTAAAACATTTGAGGAGGATTTCCCTTGATGCTGTAGGCAAGTGTCAAAGCATGCAGTAGCTGATTTGGTTGTGACTGGGTGCAGTATCACAAGTCTCAGACAGTGCCAATTCCAGGTCCCACAAGGAGAAAGGGGAATTTTGGGACTCAGAACTGTTGTATCTGAAGTCTAACTTGCCCCTCCCTTCAGTCACACAGTAGTGGCAAAATGCCAGATCCTGGCTGGCATTGCCAATAGTCTTTGCAAAATGTTCTGCCATCATCTAAGCAATGTCTCCAGGCTTGAAGACACCTCTGTTTCAGCACTGATGCTATTGGTAAATGATTGTGTTTATCAAAAATCCTCCAGATGGCTCCTCATTGTTTTTTTAGAAGAAGTGGAATGGTTGATGGTGTCCAGAAATGCTTGTCATGATTTTCTTGTTCTCCTTAATCAAACATCATGCTTTGACTCTCAAACCCCAAAAGGCTGAGAGGGTGGCTGCTGTTGTGCAGTACTTAAACCACCAAAGAGCCACACACCTGTCCCAGATTGCTGAGTGGCACTCATCAGTTCACTAAGGTATAGGTTGCCTCCTACTATGGTCTGGAGACTTTAGGATGGATAAGTCAGCAGCAAGATGGATCACTCATGCAATATGGGCCAATATGGGCCACCCAGTCTCCTGAGACATCATGATGTTCTCTGAGATTCAACATTATAGGCATTATGGGCACTAAGGTCTCCCAGTAAGAGAAATGGTCAAGGTAGTTGTTCTATAAGATCTGTCAGAGCCTCTTAGTCGGTAACATCATGCAGAGGTAAATACAATGATCCTCTGACACACTTGAAGTTCAACTGCAACCGCTTGCAGGTCAATAGCTAGGGTGTGAGGAGATGAGTGGTACACATATCGACAAACAAAGTAACCCTTCCCCTAGCCCTTTCCAAAGTCAGGTCATCCTTGCAATAGAGTTTACAGCAGCATAATACAGGGGCATCAGACATTTCCAAATGCATTTTCTGCAAACACAAGCATAGGGGGCATTCCTGTACTAACAGTTTCAGTTCCTCCACATGTGTCCTGAACTCAACATTCCTCTGTAATATGGGAGACATCTATCATGAGGATTGCACTTCCCCATGACTTTCTTAGGGGTAAGCCTTTAGGGGGTTGGGCTGGAATGTGTGCCCCAGGCTGACATCAGTGTCCATCGACACTGAAGATGAGTCATGAGAGATGTCATAGAGAGGGATGTCTGAATCATCAGACTGCTTGCTCTCTGCCTCCATTGGCAGCAGATTTTTTTCTTAGACTTTGGTTTTTTTGCCTGGTGACTTTTTGAAGCCACAGCTGTGGAGGTGTAGTGGCCGAGCTGGATGGCGGACCAGCCTGAACCTGTGGAGAAGTAGGGAGCTCCACAACAGTGGCAACTACTGCAATTATGATATTCTGGGAGGAGGTACAAGCTTCTAAGTAACTGCAGCAGAACAAGTGCATTTATAAATGCAGACACTCGTGCTAACACAAAACCTCTGTGTAGCAGCAACAGTCTTCTGAATTAACTGTTTAAGAAAAAACACAAAGGAGATAGCAAACTTCGGGGGCTGCATGGCCTTGGCCTCTCCATACAAGATATGCTTAGTTGTTTTGATCACCTGTATCTTCCCTTCTTCAAGGGAAACACTGTAGTCCTTACTCTAGACAGGATGATCCCCAGAGCAGTTAACACACTTCAGAGGAGATGAACAACCAACTCCTTCGTCAGTGGATTTATCACATTTGCCACAAGCTCCTTTTCCCTTACAATCTAAGGTATTGTGTCTGAAGTGCTGGCATGCAAAACTGTACACTGGATCAGGAAAAAAGGCCACATGCTGAGGTGAAGGAAACTGGCCTTAACATGCTCTGTAAATTTTGTGCTGCTGGAAGTCAGTCTGATTTCACTAGATCACCATACACCCTTTTCATTATGTTTTGCACATCAACAATACTTATGCTTCCTGAGACCACTCAGCTTTTAGTTCTCAGGCACTGTCAACCAAGCCCCAGCAAGCTACAATACCTTTGCTGTAATTCAAGGTGTTGTGCAATTCACATTCTACAGCATACTCCGCAAGGCACTGAGATTTCGGGATGTTCTTCACTGGTTGGGAATTAGACATTTCTACTGGCAGGGTCCCATTTCACAAGCATTTGACAGCTTTCAAAGTAGCAGCAAAGTCCTCTGAACCTTTTTGTATGTAGAAAGGTGAAACCTTCTAAAAAGGCTGCCCTCTTTCTGTTTAACTGTGAGAAACGCATTCCAGCCACCAGTCTGCATTCTATTACTAAAGGCTGAAAGGCTGTGTAATCCCCAAGTCTGGACAATTGGCTGCTCGAGCCCTCTTGTTTGATTGGGTGTTGGTACCTACCAGCAATCCAGCCTTTCCACTGGAATGAGAAGTGAATTTTGAGGGTTTCATATTGGTCCTGTGAGGAGCTATGGAACTAAACATCCATCTAGACAGAGCCCAGCATGCCTAGGTCAGCCTCATGCTACTGAGGTTTGGCAGTTTCCCCAGAAGTTGCCCAATAATGACTGTTACACCTCAATAGCCATGCATCTTACTGGCACATGGCACACCTTGAGATCAACGTTTTTTTTTTTAAATAGAAGTTTCTACAATCCTCGGAATCTGGGGCAGCCATACCAAGATCCCCAGTCCCTCTGACACACAACGTTCCACCACTGCACTGTACAAAGCTCACTGAAGCATGCCCTGAGCTATCAGTGACAGAGGACTGGCAGTGCTTACCAGTCCCCAGCTCAGGAATCTTGGGGTCACCAAGCCCATACCCAGCAAACAAATGCCGAGATGCTGAAGGTGGCTCAGCTCATTTTGCAGGTTATTGGTGTTTAGTATAATTCTTGCATGTTGTGCTCATGTTTGGGAACACAGTGCACTTTTGTGCCAGGCAATGATGGCTGATGGCATTCAAGTAGAGATCAAAGAGTGTATGTTTTCTGTAGATGCTGTGGCCAAGGCATCAATTTTGTTAAAAGCAGACAAGGACACTGATGAAGGGCAATACATCATCTTTTTCAGCTTCCATAGTGAAATGGAGCTTACAACACAGGAAGGAGTATGAGAGGTTTTATAACCTACACTACGAAAAAAAAAAAAATCTGCTGTAGCTCAGCGTGCTCTGAGAAATGGTAACCAGATCAGATTTGACAAAACCTCTGTCATGGATAGCACTATCAGCTTCTGGAACTATGTAATTAAAGAAGCCATCAAAATAAAAATCTCCTAAAACATGCTGAAAACAGATGGCATCCTGCAGCTCAGCATGGTCTGGAATTCAGCGATCAGGAGGTTGAAGCAGGCACAGTGAAAGCAGAGTCAGCACATGCCCATATATGGCAATGCTGTTAGCACTTGTGATGTCATAGTTAGAGTAAATAAGGTCAAATCAGCAGGCAATCAGCAGTTATTTCATTTGACAGTGGTCAGGCAGTGCCTGGTCAAAAGCTCGTGGCATTTTAACTGCTTGGTGTGGCTGGAATCCTGAGAACATTTTATTCTCTTCTATTCTATTTCATTCTTATCTAATCTGTTTATTGTATATGTTCCTCTTTGTAGAAGCTTACACATCAAACAAATCACTCATGTGGCCGGTTCTAAACAGTTATTATAATACTAAAATTTACATTAATGTTAACAAATTTTTTCCTTTTGAAAAATGCTTTTCTTGCAAATGCTAATCTGCATTTTACATACCTTCTACATTGGCCACCTTCAATTATTTTATCCCCAAATAGCAAAACTAGTATATTATTTTTAGTGTCTCACTTCCTAATCTTATTCTCTTAGCATCTTCTGATTTAATTTGAATTAAATCTATTACCGTTCTTTTACTTTGATTCATATTCATCTAACCTCTTTTCCAGCACAATATCCATTCAATTGATCCTGCAATTTCTTTGCAGCCTTCGGCAGAAATACTATGTCAAAGGCAAGCCTCACAGTTTTATTTCTTCTCACTGAGGGGAAAGCTTAAGAAATTATGAGAATAGCCAACATATTGTCATATTAACTCATTCTATATCATAGTGAGACACTGCATTTATGATTGAAGGAAGTGCAAATAATTAACATAAATTCCTCTCCAAATTCCCCCTTGGTTTCCATAGCTGCTTGATCCTTATATATAGCTTGAATAATATCAGTGATATGCTACTACAATGTATCTCATTCCCTTTTCATCTACTACTTCAACAAATTGTAAATACCCATTCACTCTTTGTATTTTCTCTCTGCCACCTTCAGAATTTCAAGTTGTGTGTTCTGGTCAACACTGCCATAAGCTTTCTCTCAATTTACAAATGATATAAACATAGGTTTGCTTTTTTGCATCTACATCTATACTCTGCAAACCACTGTGAGGTGCATGGCAGAGGGTACGTACCACTTATTGGGGTTTCTTCCTGTTCCATTCACGTAAGGAATGTGGAAAGAATGGTTGTTTGAATTCCTCTGTGCATGTAGTAATTATTCTAATCTTACCCTCATGATCCCTATGTGATGATACATAGGGGGCTGTAGGATATCCCAAGAGTAATCATTTAAAGCCAATTCTTAAAACTTTGTTAATAGACTTTCCCAAGATAGTTTACATCTATCTTTCAAGAATTTTCCAGTTCAGTTTCTTCATTATCTCTGTGGAAGAGTTTCCACAGATTAAACACATATGTGGCCATACCTACTGCCCTTCTCTGTATACTTTCAATATCCCTTGTTAGTCCTATCTGGTACAGGTCCCACACAGGTGAGCAATATTCTAGAACCGGCCACATGAGTGATTTGTAAACAAACTCCTCTGTACACTGATTGCACTTCCCCAATAAACCAAAGTCTACCATTTGCTTTACCCACGACTGAACCTATGTGATCACTGCATTTCATATCCATACATATTGCTACATCCAGGTATTTGTGTGAGTTGGGTGATTCCACCATTGACTGATTATATTATAGTCATAGAATACTACTTTTTTTGTTTTGTAGCATGCACAATTTTACATTTCTGAATACTTAGTGGAAGTTTCCAATCTCTGCATCACATTTAAATCTTATCATGATATGAGTGAATGTTTATCCAGCTTCTTTCAGATAATGATGAGCGTATGGCATTGGTGGCTGGGAGACCCCTCGCGGGGTGGTTCTGCCGTCGCTCCCCAAGTTCTTTAACGCCATTACAGCAACTTGCGAGTGAATGAAGATGAAATGATGATGAAAGACACAAAACACCCAGTCATCTCGAGGCAGAGAAAATCCCTGACCCCGCTGGGAATCGAACCCGGGACCCCGTGCGCGGGAAGCGAGAATGCTACCACAAGACCATGAGCCGTGGACTTCTTTCAGATAGTACTTCATTATAGATAACTGCATAATCTACAAAGAACCTGATTTTACTATTAATATTGTCAGCAAGGTCATTAATATATACCATGAACAGCGTGGGTCCCAACATACTTCCTTGCGGCACACACAATGTTACTTCTATGTCCGATGATGATTCTCCATGCAAGACAACATGCTGTGTCCGCCCTACCAAAAAGTCCTCAATCCAATCACAAATTTTACTTGATATCCCATATGATTGTACTTTTTAAAATAAGCAAAAGTGCAGTACTGAGCCTAATGCTTTCCAGATATCAAGAAACACTGCATCTACCTGGTTGCCTTGATCCAAAGCTTTCAGTATGTCATGTGGGAAAAGTACAAGTTGGGCTTCACATGATAGATTTTTTCGAAATTAATACTGGTTGGCATTGAGGTGATCATTCTGTTCAAGATACCTCTTTATGTCTGAGCTCAGAATATGTTCTAAGAGCCTACAAGAAATTGATGTCAAGGATACTGGATGGTAGTTTTGTGGATCACTTCTACTACCCTTCTTGCATGACCTGTAGCTTTTTCCAAGAACTGGGCATGGCTTTTCTTTTTCAAGGGATGTAGGATAGATTATAGATGGAAGAGGGGCTAACTCAGCTGCAAATTCACTGTAGAGTCTGACAGAGACTCCATTGGGGCCTGAGATTTGTTCAATTTTAATGATTTCATCTGTTTCTCAACACCACTGACATTCATCTTTTCAGTGGTACGAGTACTGAATTGGGGCAATTCTCCTGGGTTTTCCTTTGTAAAGGAACAGTTCAAAATGGAGTTAAGCATTTCAGCTTTTGCTTTGCTACCCTAAATTTCAATTCCTTTCACATTCACTAGGGACTGGACACTAACTTTTCTGCCACTAACAGCCTTTACATATCACCAGAGTTTCTTTGGATTTTGTAAAATGCCATTTGCAGTAGTCTGCAACAGTAGTCACTGAAGGTATTGTGCACTGCAATCTTGACATATTTCGTTCAACATCTCTCTGCCTACAGCGACAAGCTTTCTTTTACATCCATATGCAGTAATCTCTGTTTCTTTAGAAGTTTTTTTACAACAACTGTATACCATGGATGTTCTCTCCCATTATGAACATTTCTACTGAGTACATATGTATCTAATGTGTGGTCAACTGTTCTTTTAAACTGCAGCCAGAGTTCCTCTACATGCTCCTGACCTGTGCCGAAAGTTTCAAGTTCTTCATTGAGATATGACATTATTGATTTTTTTTATCTTGTTTACTGAACATATATATCTTTCTTCTTGTTTCAGCTGTTCTTTGTACTTTGGTAATCATTGTTGCCACAAACACATCATAGTCACTGACACTAGTTTTGATGTGGGCATCTGTTTGTTTCCATTACATCCAATATATTCCCATCATGAGTGTGGTTCCTAACTGTCTGTTCTAGGTAGTTTTGAGAGAAGGCATTTAGTTAAGTTTCACAGTATATCTTATCATGCCCACCACTAACAAAACTGTTAGGTTATTAAATTCTTCACAGATGGTTATGTTATGACTGGGGAACTTGTGTACAAGTGAACTAAGGTTTTCTCTAAAGTTTTTGGTTACATAAGGAGATGAGTCTGGTGGACAATAGAAGGATCCAATTATCGTTTTATGCCCACCCCTGATACTGAGTCTTGCCTAAACAATCTCACCTGCAGCTTCAATTTCTAGCTTGGTGGATCTGTGTTTCTTGTCTAGTGCGACAAATGCACCAGCTCCATTTTCCATTTGCCTATCCTGTTTCGATATACAATTAAATTTTACACAAAAATCTCACTGCTGTCAATTTCATGTTTCAACCAGCTTTCTATACCTAGTATTACATGAGTTTCACTGCTTTTCATGAGCACTGCAAACTCTGGTACTTTGTTATGAATGCCTCAGCAGTTTACCAATATGGTTTTAATACTCTTGCCTGTGGGAGGCATTTCTTTTGATCCTGCACTGATACTTCTGGGTTTCCTACAGCTATCAATGTCTGGATTGGATGAAGAATCACCTAATCTGAAAGAATAACCTTGTGTGCACCGCACACACAGTAAGCTACCAGTGCAGCAGCCTGTGATGTGCAGTGCATGCCAGACTTATTTAGGGGGACCCTGCAGTTCTCAATCCTATGGCACAAGTTCAAGAAGTTGCAGCCTAGCTTGTCATACAACCTCTGAAGTCTCTGGTTCAGTCCTTCCACTCAGTTCAGAACCAAAGGCCCACGATCAGTTCTGGGGACAATACTGCAAATTTTGAGCTTCGTTAAAACTCCACATGCAAGGCTGGTCTTCTTAACCTTCTCTGCCAGTCACTGGAATGATCTTGGAGCCCAGACAATAGGCACCTGGTGTTCTTTTCTGTTCCTTGATGCCATTTTCCTAAGAGGTACTATCATTTTTCCATACATTTGAACAGCCAATGATTAATAGACCCCTACCCTTTTGCGTTTGCCTCCTCCTGACACAGGCCAAAGCAGGTTTCCCCAAACAGGAGAAGTGAGTCGCACTGGCTGTTTCATTTTTGGCTTCAGTGAAAAGACAGCACATCAAATTGGTTGGTTAGGAGGATCAGTACGACACCCTGAGTCATCCCTGGTCTCTGTCCACCCTGTACACAATGCGTAGATCTACCATTGATATGCCACTCACAGTCATGTGGATGGGATGTGACAGATTCCATACTTTTCTACAGAGGAGATGGGCTCCACAGGAGAGGATAGTACTAGAGGTACCTCTGGTACAGGCATCACAGGTACTCAACTCTTGGGACCTCTTCCAAATACAGCTGCCAATCATTTAACAGTGGTCTGGGCGATTTCCAGCTTTATGAATGTCAACCAACTCATCCTGTGACTGAGAACAGCATTCACAGTGGCGGTGATTTTGGCTGTACAATATATTACATGGCAGTGAACAAATAACTTTGAATTAAACCTGCTGAATAGCTTTTAATCTGTTGAGACAAAAAGTTGCTCATTCCCTACAAGAATTGAAGCAGATATACAAAACGAAATTTCTATTAAGTCAACATAAACACCAGTGGTTAAAATTGCCAATTTCCTAAAACATTTTGATGTTAAATATACTTGCTAGCAAACTTGAAAACACAGTTAATTTACGATAACTGCAGATAATTTATCGGGCTACTTCTCACTACGGGAAAAATAGATGTAACACAGTATGTTTGTTAGAAAATCTGATACAGTACCTCAATCACAAATGCGGATTTGTTACAAATTGCTTGTAGATTATGCAGAAGACATTGGTAGCTTCCAAAAATTCTGAAAAACGAATGTTTATTTGCATTGATAAACAATGAAATTCAGGAGTGATGTAAACTTTAGCTGAACTGTGAACCACAAACACCGATTCACTATGAATTAAATTATGTATCAGAAACACCTATAGTGCTAACTTATGAAAATATAGTTTTTTAAACATTCAAAAATTCTGAAACTAACCTATTTCTCACGTAATTGTACAGTAAAATTAGAGAGGAAGATTTTTCTGACTGAGGACAGGCCTACTGTCCCCAAAAATTTTAAAAGAGCACAATTTAGTTTAGTTTAACTGAACCATCAGTTTAATAAGTCATATTTGCAAAAGACTGATGAACTTTTACCATTGCCTTAATTTCTTACCTTCCTTTCATTCATTCTAATCTGCAGTTCATAATCAATAAATTATGGCTAGGAAGCATGTCTGCCCCTGAAAATGATCTGAAAATTAAACTCTGGTTCTGAAATCTGAATCTTGTCATTACATAAATGATTTGAATGCCAGTTGTTCCTCCACGTCTTTACCACACACATGCCCTTCTTTCATTTTTCTTGAATCAAGTCTTAGCAATGATTAAATTATTATCTGTGTAAAATTGTACCTTGTAACTTCCTCTTTCATTCCTCTCCCACTCAATCCACATTCTCCAACTGTCTTTCCTTCTCCTTTTTCTACTAAGGAATTTCTGATCCACATCACAATTAAATTTTCATTTTTCGTAACTATCTGAATAATTTCTTTTACCTCACCATACTTTTTTTTTCAATCTCTTCATCTTCTGCAGAGATAGTCAGTGTATGATCATGTACTACTGTGATGTCCAGTTTGTACCCTTATTTATCTTGGGTACTATAATGTGGATCACTATGCTGCTCATAGTAGTGTATCCACTTTCCTATTTACTTATTCATTATTAGACCAATTCCTGCTATCCCTATCTGATTTTCCATTTATAACCCTGTACTCAGCTGACCACAAATCCTGTTCTTCCTGACACCTCAATTTCAGTATCTCTTCTTATTTTGCATCCTCTAACCTACCTACTCAATAAAGAGATCTAACTTTCCATGCTCCAACCTGTAGAAATTCAGATTTGTACTTCCTGATGACAACATCATCCTGCGTAGTACCCGTTCCAAGACCAGAATGGCAGGTTGCCATCATCATTAAATCAAAGCAAAGCTGCACGTTTCCAGGAATTATTACAGTTGTAGTGTCTAGTTACTGGGTTAGTGCACACATTCATAGTGTTTGTCTATAAGTGTAATAAACACAACAGGTACACATAAGAGAGAGTTTACCCATCAATAATACATTGCTGAGGAAAAAAAAAGAAATTTAGTATACCTGGAAAGCCAATGTTGATTTTGATCCGATGACAGCAGAATGCTTGTAGCCAGATGGGGCAGGTGGACAACCATGTCATGGAGATGCTCTTGTGCTTCCTATGGCCAAATGAGCAAGTTTAAAAGGGGTCTTCCAAGTGCTTGGATGGTCCTTTCAGAAAATTACCACACATGCTGGACATGCTGCATCAGTTGTTGATGTTGGTATCAGTGGTCAGGTGAATATTTTCACACCCACAGTCACAGTCATGGTCCTGGACATACACACAGCACAGATGCCTGCCAGGATCATCATATTGTAAGGGAATCAGTGGCAGAATGTACAGCTACGACAGCACAGATAAGAGGGCTTATGAGCACGAGTCACCATGAACTACTGGAAACCGATTATTAGCAGTGGGGCTATAGGCATGCACACCTCTACCCCATCTTCCACTCAAGCCACAGCATCGGCGTGGACAGCTCGACTGGTGCCATCATAGGATCCTTTGGAAAATGGAATTGCATGCCATGGTCTTCAGTGATGAAAGTAGATTCTGCCTGCTTGCAAGTGATGGTCTTTTGTGTGTACAATGTAGACCTAGTGAGTGCAGTCTCATGGTGTGCATTTGTCCAAGACACACAGTCCCACTCCAGGCCTTATGGTCTGGGGTGTGATAAGCTACAACTCTCGAGGGAGGGAGGGAGGGAGGGAGGGAGGGAGGGAGGGGGCGACTTACCAGTGCTCAGTGCATGCAGAATATTGTTAGACTCATTTTTTGCAGTTCTTGCAACAGGATGGTGAGGTGTTGTTCCAACAGGATAATGCTCAATGTCTCTTAATGAAGCATGTGTGGGAAATGATGAGATGAGAAGTGACTTTTCAATCAACATTTCTTACAGAACTATGTGAACAGGTCAAGCAAGCATTGCAAATCATATCCCAGGACAGTATTCGTCATCTGTAAAATCGACTGGATGTCCGAGTCATCAACTTCACTGCCGCCCATGAAGGCTATCTATGTACTATGTACTAATGTGGGTGTTTCAGTATGAGTCAATACCCGGTATGTCAGAATTGCTATTCATCTGCAAATTTATTAATTTCATATACTCCATACAAGCTGTTGCAAAAATAAATCTTGAGTACATTGGGTACCACTAAAAGAGGTTTAAGTTTTTGTTTGGAAGTGTATATTCTCCTGCACTACTTACAACAGTCTGCCCACGTTCGGGTAACTTTTTGATTCTGTGACTGTAGAAACCATATCGCTTTTAGGTGTTCAGAGAGCATTTCCATGAAGGTTGTTCAGTAGAGAGAAGAAAAGATGAAAATCTATGGACACAAAATCACATGAAGAAGATGGGTTGTGAATGACTTCCCAAACCAACTCAATCTAGCAGAATGCAGACTGGTACTATCACAGATCAGCACCGCTTCATGCAGTCTTCCTGGCCATTGTTCTCATTTTGTGTCTACAAGACACAGTTGTCGACAAAAGTAGTAGTGATGGTTAAATCTCGGGAAAGCAGTTCATAGTACAACACACCATCTGTGTTCCACCAGATGCGTAACATTATCTTATGAGGATGCACGTAGGTCTTTTTACAAGGAGCTGGTGCTTTGTTTGAGACCACCAATTCCTTTCATTTTCCTTGTGTTAGCATAAAGATGCTATTTCTCATCACCAGTAATAATATAGGATAGGAATGATTGCAGGTGTTCAAGAGGCAACTGATATCGAGCAAGCAGAGATGCACACATAGTCACCCACTGTTTTTCGTGGTTTTGGCTTAGAGCATATGGTACCCATATATCTGATTTTTTTTGTGTGTGTGTGTGTGTGTGTGTGTGTGTGTGTGAGAGAGAGAGAGAGAGAGAGAGAGAGAGAGAGAGAGAGAGAGAGAGAGAGAGAGAGAGACTAACCACTCTGGACAACAAGAAAAGTTTAGAACTAAGTTGCATATAATTCAGTAACGACAATGAGAGCGAAGGAAAAAAGGTAAATTCTTGTAAAGTTGCCAATTTTCAGTTGCTAATACTAATTTGTGCCCAACATATTTTTCCCATTTCAGATTAAGAACTCTATTTGAATAGTGAATTGTTTAATCTTGTTCCTAGACACAAACTGAAGTGGATGTTGTTTTCACTCATCCCCTCCCTCACCCACCCACACACTCTTCCCCTCACCCAATCCCCCCCTCGCCCTCACCCTATCTGCCATCTCCCAACTGGCCCCCTCCCCCCCTCCAACCCCCTGCTCTGCACATACGCATGCTACCACTCAGACGACAGCAAGGAGAGAGTAGCCGCACGCACAAGCTTACTTGTCTTCCATTATTTTTGTTGTAGCTGTCTGCAATTCAACATCTCCACTATATCGTGAGCAGCAATCTATCCTTTTATAATATTGTCGTAATTCCATCCTAGGTTTTTTCCATTGTTAGCATAATGTTTTGAAACAGGGAAATTTGTTTATTTAACCAATAAATAAGTTCTTATTGTTGTGATTGTTAATAATAATAATAATATACTATAATTTTAAAAACTCTTTGGGCATAGACCCAACTGACTCCCAGGGAAGAAATGGATGGTGTAGAAAGCTGGGAATAAACTGAAGACCCGGAGTCTTGGATAAAAAATAGTTACTTTGCTGTTTAATAAGGACAGCACACTGGTGTAAACTGTATTGATCACTTTCAATAAGCTGTGAATTCTGTAAAATCCTTTATTGTCCAGACTGGGAACATAATTTTATTGAGTATTAGTTCCGGCTTATCGGCAAACCATCTTCAGATCCAGAACAAAAGGCCAGCATATGTACTGCACACTAACAGAATCTGGCAGTTTACATAGTGGTTATTCTCAAGTAATTTCACAAGCAGTGATTGATATGGACTCTACTCTACAGAATCACAACTTAACTTTACCACCTCTGAAGATAATTGAAAATAACATGATGTGGCAAGCATTGTCTCAGTGTCCGCATATGGAAACCATCTAATTCTGTCAGTGTGCATTACATATGATGACCTTCTATTCTGGATCTGAAGATGGATTTTTGATAAGCCAAAACTAGTACTCATTGAAATATTTGCTATCTACTATTATGGTTTTTCTGAATACACAGTCTTAACACCACAAATTGCTTATGTCCATATTTGACAATGTCAAATGACATGACTTTCAGTAAGGTTGCACGTGACAGTAACAGTTAAATGATGGTTGGAGTGGCACAGGGTTGAAGAAGACATTGCCTCTATCGGAGGCCGATGTGAACTCCGTATCTTGGTAAAGGCCATTTAAGATCATATCCGTTTTACTGTGATGAGACACAGGAGTGGTTGAAGCAGCTCTGAATGACTGTTTTATAGATATCTTGGTTTGGCCAGAATGTTGAATTTCTTAGCTGCAGTTCTGCCTCACTTTCCTTGTCAATTCAAATGGCAGTAGGTTGCATCCTAGAATAGAATACTGTATTCCATGTGTCTTGATCATTGAATTTCCATCTAGTGTAAATTGACTGGCTTTCTGGTGGTCTAAGAGTAACAGATTTTGCTCCATTCTAGTTGTCAGCAATGTAGCACTAAGAACTTCATTTAGTTGGTTATGTTTGTTGATACTGTATATATTTTAGTGTAATATTTAATCTAGGAATATTGGGCTATACTATACTATTATAGTAGCACGTTCCTGAATTTATTCGATGTCTGTTGCCATGCTTACTTGATGCAGACTCCTAAAGTTTAAGCAATACTCTGCAACTGGTTGTGCTAACATCCTTTACAATCCATTGTTTTTCATGAGAAAATATTCTCCCTTCACACTGCATGCAAATTACTGAATTAATTTGTCCATCCCATTTCATTTCATAATGCATTACACAGTATTACCTAATATTAACCCCATAGGTTTAGGGTTACTTGCATTGGAAGTTCACCTGTCATCTCACAATCAGATGCTATCAGGCCTCTTCCTCTATCAGAGGAATGGTGGATTGCAAGATTCAACAAAGGGTCCTTTACTCTATAATTCTTGTTTCAGAACACACGGGATGGTAAAATGTAATTTAAGAATGAAATTTAATTGTCCAAATGTGAAGGGAAAGGAATTTTGTGTACTTAGTCAACAATGATATTCATATGTCAAGGGTAAAAGGACATGACAAACATGAAATATGTCTGAACCTACTGAAACAAGCTCCTTGTCAATGAAATCTTTTGCAATACCAACAGTGTAATTAGGAAAGCTGTAGGAGAGGGACATTTTAGATGGGGTCAGGTGTTATTCTTGTAAATTGTATGTGGGGCAATCAAATGAAAACTGAACACCTGGACAATAGGACCACTGGATGGTTCCATTCAAAAGCAAGCAGCCCATGTGTTGAGACATTTATCAATGTCTGTTTCATAGAACATGATTGGCTGCTGATGGATCCACAGCCACACCCATTCTCACACCACCTTGTCCGACTGCAACCAATGTCCACACATCTTTCTTCAGGTCGTCAATGATGTGAAAAACTCCACAGTGAAAGGTCCAGGATGAAAGCTGGATGTTGCAGTGTTTCCCAATCAAATTGCTGAAGCATAGACTTCGTCCAATTGGCAGCGAGGGGAAAGTGTTATCATGTGACAGGATAATTCTGCTGACAGCATTCCTGGCATTTTGACTTTACAGCATGTTACAATTTCTACAAAGTGCTGCACAGTGACTGTGGTTCCCCAATCAAGGAACTCATTGAGCATAAGGCACCTGCAGTCCAAGGAGGAGGTCATCATGACCTTACTGGAACTTGTGGGAATAGCTTTGTATTTCTTTGCTGAAAGAGATGTGGGGTGTTTTCACTGTTGTTTTTGCTGTTTGCCCTTCGGCTCAAAATGCTGGCACCATGTAATGTCATGATGACCACCACCTTCGACTGCAGGGGCCCGATGCTCACACAATACCTCAAGTGTGGAATCACAATCAATGCACAGCACTATGAAGACGTTTTGCAGAAATTGCAATGCTTGCTAAAAGTCAAAACACCCAGGAATGGCGTTGGAGAGAATCATCCTATTGCACGATTATGCTCACCCCCACACTCCGAATTGGACTACACCTAGGCTTCAGAAATTTGGTTGGGAAACACCCGCAGCATCCTCCATACGGCCCAAATGTTCCACCATGTGATTTTCACATCTTTGGCAATCTGAGTTTCAGCTGGACAAGGAAGTGAGGTGTGATTGTGGATTCATCAACAGCCAACTGCACTCTACAAAACAGAAATTAATCATCAAATCTCCCAGTAGGAAGAATGTCTTAACACGTGTGCCTATTACATTTGAATGGAACAATTCACTGGTCCCATTGTTGTGTGTGTGTGTGTGTGTGTGTGTGTGTGTGCGGGGGGGGGGGGGGGGGGGGGGGGTTCATTTCACTTCCCCTTACAGATTTGATGTCGTGAGGGAGTTTCAAGGATGATTTCAATATGCAGAGGTTGCTCTAAAGGAAGATTGCTTGTCACACAAAAAAATGTAGAACAAACTGATCTAGAGGAAAAAGCTGCTTCCGACTGCAACACTATCAGTCACTCCTAATGTCAATACTATTATTTTCCTTTTATGGTCCTTTTACATAATACATAATCTACATACGAAACCTCCATGATCTGTTTCAAGTTGTATTTTTCTAAACTACCACCACCACCACCTCCTCCTCCTCCTCTTCCTCTTCCTCTTCCTGTGCATGTGATTTATGATAGGTTTCAATTGGAGACATTCTACTGTGTTCTGTTCTTAGCAGCCTTCATCTGTCTGTACATTCATCCAGTGCTAATGTTGTCCATTTTTCAAATTCTCTTCCTACCTCATCCTCTCATTCCTTCCTTTTTTCTCTATAATCCTCTGTCACAGTCAGTTCCTACGTAGAGTATGGCTCAGCCAAGATTTCTCTCCTCTTTGTGATCACTTCCAATAATTTCCTTTCTTTCCCAATTTTTTTTCAATCTTAAGTCTTGTCAGTCCACTTCACCTTAAGCATTCTTCTCCATACCTGTAGTTCAAAAGTTTCTAAATGTCTCCTTTCTTTTTCACTGTCCATGATTCACTGCTGTGTAACATTACACTGTCCTCTTATTTCTTCTGTACAACTTCCATTCCATGTCATTAAACTTTCCAAGATTTTTTTTTCCATCTAATAACATGTGAACTGCCAATTTCTTCTTGCTTATTTAAATCACTTTTGTCTATTTCTCTCTTCTGTTTCCATACTCCTCATCCCTTCTTGCAATACTGTTAAACATCTGCTGCAGTTCTTCCGATTCTGCCAACACTGTATGTTTTATAGTCTTTATCCTTTCTCTCCCGATTACAATGCCTCTAGCATCCTCTACAGCCTTAGCTATCTGTTCTTTCTCCATGCATGTCTAGCAGCTTCAGTACCAGTGGGCCTTACACCAATACTAATGCTCATCTCTTCCATCTCTCAGTTCCTACTGTGTATATCTCCTTTATTAACCTTTCCATTCCATACAAGTATCTTTTAGAATTCTCAATAGTATTCTACAGTTGGCTATCAAATAGCTGCTCCCAGTTGATAAAACAAATATACACCATCTCATTCATTTCCATCATTCTTCCTCAGGCAACCAGCAACATCTATTGTTCCTTTACCCTTTCTAAACATGAACTGGTCATTATCTTCCTCACTTTTCTTTTCTGTTCTCCTTAACATGACTTTCATCATAGCCTTTGTAGCATAACTGATAAAACTAACTGTCCTATAGTACTTATATTATTTTGCGTTGCATTTTTAAGTAAAGGTATCAGAACGGTCTTAATAGATCTTGGGGCAAAATTCCTGTGATATAAATTACGTTACTACCTCAATCTGGCAAGTGAATCTGGATCTAAGACTTTCATTTATTCAGACAATATTCTCTCACAGTTCAATGTTTTGTTTTCCCAAAGATCCTCAATTTGTTTTCCCAGTTCCTATTCTCTCTCTCTCTCTCTCTCTCTCTCTCTCTCTCTCTCTCTCTCTCTCTCTCTCTATCTCTCCCTCCCTCCATTTTGTTCTCTTTCAACTTCCAAAACCAGCCTGGTGTTATCTGACTGTGCATCATGTATTTCGTTTACATACTCCATCCAAACTTTGTTCTCCCATTCTATACATACTTCTTGATTGCTTATTTTCCTTAGTACTCTAAATATTTCATTGTTCTGTATATTTCTTCGACTTTTTCATTCTTTTCCAGTACTTGTAATTCCTCAACATTGTTTTCTCATCCAATCCTCTCTTCCCTGGTCAGTTAATCTTCTCAGATTAGAGTTCCGTTATCTGTACTGTCTTTTGCCTTATTCCAAAATGTTTCTCAATTTCCTGTGCCCATCCATTTTATCTGAAATACTTCCTGTTACCCACTCTTTCTTACTCCTAGTTTCTCCCACTTCTCCAGTTTCTACTTCTGATCCTTCCAAGATTGTGTTCCCGATGGTATTCTACTCGTAAGTGACTTCTGTTCTTCATCTTACAGATTCCAGTACATATTTTACATAGTTACCATACTCACTTTTAAAGTTTTCATGCTTCTGTTTTCCAACAACCAGTTTTTTCATTGGTTATCTTTTCTTAATATGCTTTAATTTTGTCCTAATATTTACTGTGAGTAAATTAATGGTCTGTACTGCCATATGTCCGTGGGAAGGTTTTTGCTGCATTAATTTGGATTTTGGCTCTCTAGCTGATTATGATAAAGTCTATTTGATATGTAGCAATATCACCATGTGCTTTCCATATATATAATCTTCACTGATGGTGCTTAAACTAAGTATTAGCAATCCAGAGATCCAGTCTTTCTCAGAAGGCTGTTAGTCCCGTTTCATTGCTCTTTCCCAGTTCATAGCCACTACTTATGTTATTTCTTCTTCCCTTATCCACTATACTACTCCACTCTCCCATTATTGCAGTTTTTACTTGACGTTTGCCATTTCCTTTGTAGACTTCCTCAGTCTTTATTCAGGATATAATTGACAAGCTGCTGATAATAGTCTGTATATAAACTTTTCTCTAAAGAAAGTTACAATTCACTTAAACCACATGCACTTAAGATCTGAACATAACAATTTATCATTTTAGCACTGGCACACCCTGTTTGAAAGCCCTAAGTTCGTTCTCTCTAAATAACAGCTTACCTTTCCTGAAACTCACCTAATAATACAAATACATTAATTCAAAATTATGATTGACAGAAGAGATAAAAAACTTTAGAGGCTTAAAATGATACTGTATTGTTGGCTGACTTTTTTTCTATTTCTGAAAGTGTATACTTTTACTAAAATAACATTAATTAATTAAACATTCCAAAAATAAAATTTGAGTATACAGAAAAATCTGCATGTTTTGTTAAATCCCAGGAATTAAAGGGCATGTCCGAAAAATCACTCATAAAAATAAAACCTAGTATTTACGTCATTTGATGAATATTCAGCTAATAATTATATGACAGTCATTCCTGTCTTAGGTAGTAAGTCAGTAAACAACTGCTTTGAAAGTTATTTTGGAAAACCAGCTTTTAAATAGGCAATGTGGACAATACCTCTGTCAATCTGCATTCTGAGTTCTACATGTGAAGTTCTATACAGTCAGCATCAAGTACTGTTATTTGCATGAAATTCACACTGAGCACTCATTTGCTGGTCGCCACATACACGAGGTAATGAGTCACAAAAGGCTGCTAAAATATTAAGCTTTCAAACGAAGTCTTTCTCCTGGAATAGAAACAAACACACACACAAACACAGGCACAGGAACATGGCCACTGTCTTCAGGGTTTGGTCTCCAGCGGGGGCACCTGCCTGCACATTTTCTATTTCATGAATGACTTCACCATAAAGCTTAATATTTTAGCAGTCTTTTTCATTGAGCCTGTCTGTGACTCACCACCTCCCTGGTGAATAGCTATCTATCCTTTTCATATTATTCTTACTCCATCCAGGAACTTCTATTGTTTGATTTCAAATGGAATATTCACTGATTATGGTTTTTACAATGTAGCAACTTTTAACTTACGTTACACTTTTCAAAGTTTTTTGTGTATTACTGACACTGTGAGACAACTATTGAGTCTGTAATTAGCAATATGATGATGTTTACCAGTCTGACCACTAACAATAAAATTATTTAAAAATTGATCAAATCCGCTAGAAATCATTAACCGGATACATAATGAACACTGGGATGTCAGCAACGAACAACTTCTGAGGTATCAAATATGTCACTAATGTTACTACTTGTATTATAACTTCCTGAATGCTCAAACCAAACCATTCAGTGTGCATGGGGAAATAAATCCAAGTAATGGCTAGAATTAGAAGGAAGACAGAGCCATGAGAGAGGTACAAAATTTTATTCCAAGGCATTACTAACCAGTAGGGAGCACACTGGAGCTCTAAGTTGGTTCATTCTGGTACAGTTTACTTATAGGAAAATGACAGTCCCAGTTTAACAGAGATCGGTCTTATCTGCAAGGACTACTATCCATCAATGATCAATTTTCAGAGTATTGGATTTATTTCCAGTTCACAATCCTACTGGTGTTACAGGCATTGCAGAAATAAATACTGCAGAGAATAATGTAAGGGACAAGTGCTCCAGTCTCACTGCATCAAACGCTATTGTCAAACAGTTCACAGTCGTAAACTGGATATTCAATGATCAATCACTCTGCTCAACATAGTAACTATGAATTCAACCCCATGTATCATTCAATTTGTGCCTCTCTTTTTTACAACACAAAAAAAGGCCATTCACCATTTTAGCACTGAGCTGACTGGAGATCTATAATTCTGAAATATTGATATCCATTTCGAGATTTGTCACTGTTGCTGTTGACACTGTACACAAGAACAAAAGAGTATCTGTTTACTGTGAATACCAGTCACTGGGTTTTCAGTTTTCTGAATGAACTGCAGGGTGCTGCATTTATCTCCACTGTAAAGATATGTAAAGCAGTTGGATTTTTTAAACTAAGAACATTAATAATAGAAAATGAATGTTTTGGCTTTAATCAGATCACCAGGAAAAACAGAAGCCCAAAAAATGATTCAAATAATAATAATAATTTAGATGCAGGCTTTATTCACTAGTAATTTTAACTGCTGCTAATAATGTTACATTCTCCCATGAGAGTCAGAAGAATCATGTCTCACATAGGGGAGGGGGGTTCTACAGGTAAAGGAAACCAACCTCCCTGCTCGTCCACTTCACAAAATGGAATTTTTTCTGATACCACATGTTGGCTTTGAAAGGATATGGATTACAGGATGATGGCATGGCAGAGAAAAAGATTAACAAGAAGGAAAATAGATATCATGACAGCAGCCTGGAATGTGAGGCCCCTTAAGAGACCTGCAAATTGCAAGAAATAAGAGAGGAAATGGATAAGTACAGAATGAAAATAACTGCACTGCAAGAAATACAATGGAAAGAACAGGGAATGATTGCATTGGTGAAATATATACTGGTGTATAGTGGAGGGGATATATGCCACCACAATATTTTATACACACTCAATGAAGGCAAATCTAATTAGTTTCAAAGTAATTAATGATTGGTTCTGTCTACGAGTAACAAGTGGCGCACACATTAAAATTCTGGCATAACAAAAGACAGAACTGCTTCATAATACAGCACAACCAAATATCTACAATAGTTTCCATGTTATGATTTATTGAAATGATAGTAGGACTTAAAGGCCACCCTGTACATCTTAGGAATTAAATTTTATTCTCCAAATCTATAATTAGTCATGTCATTGTTTCCCATTGCCTTAATTTTAAAAAATATTTAAGATATAGGATAATGATGTAAACTAATAAATGAGACAATGGTTGGCCACTACTTGATAGATAGGAGTAATGTGTAGCACTGCCATGAGGCACACAGAAGTAGAAGAGAAACACTACCTAGCTTTCGGAGGAGGAAATTAATGTTTAATGTCCCATTAACTACAAGGTCATTAGAGATGAAGCAGAAGCCCTGATTAGGTAAGGATGGCAATGGAAATCAGCTGTGCCCTTTCAAAGGAACCACTCGGCATTTGCCTGAAGCAATTTAGGGAAATCACAGAAAACCTAAGTCAGGATGGTCAGACGTAGGTTTGAACCATCATCCTCTGGAATGCGAGTCCAGTGTGCTAACCACTGCGCTACCTCGCTCAGTACCTAGCTTTCGAAACTAACAGTTCCTTCCTCAGGAAGAAGAGAGGGGATGGTTAGGGAAGCTAAAAAGGAAGGGAAAGTCACTCATGCCTCCAGACAAGATGGACCCACCTGTAGTGATGACTTTGGTTGACCAACTCTTTAAATGTAAATGTTTCATCAGTTTTTATATTTCAGGAAACCAGTCTAATGACATAGGCCACTATGCCAATCTAATTCTCTTATAACACACTAAAAGATGAAGATAATATTGACAAGCTTGGTCTGTTGGAGACAGAAACTGCCACACATAAGAATCATTACTACATGAATCCTTTCACTGAGATATGTCATGAAATAAAACGTTGACAGGTAATTTTCATCTCATTCAGATACAATATTTTTTTTACATAATGTTCTGAATAAACTTATTATGCCAAACTGATGTAAGATTACAAGTATTCAAAAAATATTTTTTGTCAACAGGACAACAGTCAACGGTGTAGGTTAAGGTCCCGGGTATCAAACCCAGCCATTCACATTGGCAGACCCTCATTTGCAAGAAATTGTCACTAGAAATTTTGGAATTTCACATAATGCTCTACTGGTCTATAAAACGGATGTTTAGCAGACTGGTTTTGTAGGCCTCACATGTAAAATGTTGATAGTTTGAATCTTGTTAGGTGCTTAAAAATTTTTTGTTTATGAATTTTTGATCAAAAAGGCTTTGGTCCTACTTTTTATTCAATTAATTGAGCTGAATATAAATTTTTAAATTCTGTTCCTTTCTCACATTATAAAAAAGACAAAATTATGTATTTATATTGACTGTACAATGGTGTCAAAAATGTATTTTTTGTTACAAGTTTTTATTTTTTTGGATGGTAGTCATCCTACAAACATTTGACACACAAAAATCCGTATTTCATTAAGGAAGAAGTAATATAGATTAAGATTTAAATGAAAGAAGGGTTTATAAAGAAAAAAATGAAAGCAAAATAAGAGACAGAAATAATTAATGCAGTAACATGGACAAACATCTAGGATGATATATCAAAGCTAAAAGACAAAAATAATTAAATTCACGTGAACAAAGATTCCAAGTGGAAAAATTAATGATAAGAAAAAAATGAGAGAATTGAGAAAGTTAACATGGTGATTAAAATCATGGGTAACAAAGGTACAGGAATAAAAAAATACATTTAACCCAATTAACTACATACAAATGATCAGTCATTTAAATAAGGATTTAAAATAAATTTCAACACTCTTAACAGTATTTAAACCTACAACATTTTACATGTGTTGGCCAGTACCTTAAGCATTATACTGCAGAACCAGAGGAATTCTGAAACATTTTTGGCAAATACTCGCAAATGAGTGTCCATCAGAATGAAAAGCTGCAAGGTGTTATAATTGGAACTAACCTACATCACCATACAGAAAATTCCAAAATGTCAATCCCACCATTGGCGACCTCTCCTTGAGAGCAACTACAGAGGAATATGTAGCATACTAAACATTGTGCCCAGCATAATTCCTGCTTGCAGTGGGCACTTTTACATCATATGTGGGTTCTCATAATCTCTTGGCAGTTACTTTCCTTTTGGACACACTTAAGGATATTATAAGAAGCTTGGAATCTTTAAGGCAATTAAATACACTATTTGATAGAAAGTGCCCAGACATCCCTATATAATGCAGAATTAACCCTTAGATGTAGTGAGAGGTGGATCTATCAGTATAAGAAGTGGGGAATACTGCATTGTCAGTGAAGAAGTGTTAACGACTTAATGGAACAGACAGAAGAGCACAGGGACTTTGAATGCAGACTAGTCATTGGATGCCGCCCGAGTAATAAATTCATCAGGGACATTTCAACCCTTCTAAAAATGCCCAACTCAACTGTTGGTGTTTTGACTGAAGTGGAAATACGAAGGTACAACCACAACTAAGCCAAGATCAGACAGATCTCATATACTGAAGGACAGGGATCATTAAGCACTGCAGAGTGTGGTTGTAAAAAATTGAGTTCCAAAGAGCTATCAGCAGTGCACACGGAGTTAGATACGTAGGGTTACAATTGTTGAGCAGCACCTCAAAAGCTAAACATTTCTGTGGTCAGTGTTAAGTGACCTTTGAAGTGGTGTAAAGAGCAGCATCACTGGACAATGGGTGACAGGAAACAAGATACTTTGAGTGATGAGTCATGCTATGCCACCTGGCAAACTGATGGAAGAGTAGGGATTTGGTGAATGCCTGGAGAAAATTACCTACTATCACATCAGAGCAATAGTGCAGTACACGGGATATGGGGGTGTGTTTCGTGGTTATGGTGAGATCACCTTAATGTGCTTAAGAAAACACCAAATTTGGAAGGATATAAACACACTTTACAGCATTGTGTACTGTGTACTGTGTACAGTGGAGGAACAGACTGGCAGTAACGATTGTGTGAGCTGCATAATCATGCCTCCTGTCAAAGAAGTATCTGTGAGGGAATAGTTTGCAGACAAAAATATTCTTGAGGAAGAATGGGCTACCATTTCTCCATAGACAGACATAAAATTCAACCAAAAATGTCCCCAGGCAAGGTCAAGCTGTCAAAGGCAAAAGGTGGACAAGCCCCATATTAATCTTCACTAATTAGTGTTCAGGTACATTTGATATGATAGTGTACAAATAGTGAACTGATAACCTAATAAAGTTCATCATGAAAGGCATCCTGGTTGTACAGGAATTGTTAATTTCTCTTCAAATAAGACCAATACATCAGTTAATCATCAAAATTAAGAGCAGTTTCTCATAATTTAAATATTAAAACATAAAATACATATGAACACACAGGTTTATCAAAGTATACAACAAAAGCAACCTCCCAACATATCTGCAACCTCCTTGGAGACTTCCAGATCGAAACTTTCAGCTTGGTGTAATAGAAACCGCTTGGTAGTTTGGAATAATTCAAAGATGCATGGGCTCTTTAATGCTAAATCTGAGGTTACTGTACCTCAAAGTGATGTAATGGCCTTGCCCAAATTGAAAAGATATCTTCAAGGTGGTGTATTCAGAGTAAAGATGTTTTTCAAGAGTGCAGTGATGTGCTGAATCCACACTAAAAGACCCTACGGAGAACCCAAAATTCTAGTATCTTTTTTACAGCAAGAGTTCCTCCTCTCCCATAGATTCCAATCAGAATAATACTATAATAAAGAATTTTGAAGAATGCAAATCTCCTCTGCCAAACTTTGTGGAAACAAATAATGAGAATTTACATTTAGTCACCTGTTGTCATTCTGCATCATGCACAAAATTTTATCATAGCGTGCTGCAGATATTTTAAGTTTTAGATAATGGAAAATTGAGCCTCCATAACAAGAATGAAAACTGTATCCATGGGACTAGCACAGTTAAACCAACAGCTCTCTCTATTTTCCTCTCACAGCCCCCAGCCCCCGTCCATGGCAGCTTGATGAAATGATTCAGCTGCAAGACAGGAGGGGGCAGGTTGCAGGGGAGGGGATCATGGGAGAGAGGGAGAGAGAGAGAGAGAGAGAGAGAGAGAGAGAGAGAGAGAGAAGCTAGCACAAAATTATTTGAGGTATATCCTAACATGCTGTCATAAGAACTTTCCTTGGATGTAATTCCAATTATTTGTAAGGCAGCTATATCAAATTTGCCAATCACGATTTCCTAGCCTTGTCCCATACATTCACAGGTTCAGAATGTTATTCTTGATTTGGCAATGTTAGTGGTAGAGGGAGCCAGATGCTCTTCTTATCGTTTGGAAGGGGCCTCATTCTGAGTCTCAATTTGGTCAGCCTGATCAAATCGTGTAATATCCAGATTTGTGGGGGATTCAGTTGTGACAAAGATTCCGGTCAACTATGACTGACCACCAGAAGGACCTATCGTAATACTGGGAACCAAGAACGCCATAGCCCCTTCACATCTGCCTGCCATCAAAGAACAAGTAATCGTCTCCCTACAACATTCTGTTTCATCCTTCACCATTGGTCAGTGACTAGCAGCAGCTGGACTAGGGAATTATTGCCCCACTTACGCAACATTTAACTCTGTAACACATGTGACCATGTTTGGAGTGTGGCTGTGACCAGGTAGCATGGACTGCTGATCAGTGCCATCGCATTCCTTTCAGTGATGCGTTGTGGTTCTGAACTTTTCCAGCATTTTGGAAATGCATTTAACCACAGCAGTGTTCCTTTTGAGTCATACTGCGGCGAGCCATTGGGTACAATTTCATGTCTTTGCTGATACCGATCAAAAGAATTGACGGCACAGTGTTAGGTCATGAACATCCTTCATACTCATATTTTACCTCTCACGTGACAATACTGTGGTGCTATTTTTGAACAGGACAGTGCTCATCCACACATGGCATCTGGCACTGTGAATTGTCTTAAGTGATGTTACAGTATTCCCGTGGCCAGCAAGTTCCCAAGATCTGTCCCAGCACAGCATATTTGGGACCATCCTGGATGTCAGTGCTAGTATCCAGGATATCAAGGATAAGTTACAGCAGTAGTGGTACAACTTGCCTCAGGTGAGGGTTTAATGACTTTATGACAATCTTCCTAACAAATCCTTGCATGCAGCCAGCCCATACAGGGTGCAACATCATACTAATAAGTATGAAAGTTTGACTATTTTTTCATCTGAATAGCTCAAATAAGAGCAGCCCACAGACCAAGTTTTCTTTTCATCTCAGGCAAGTGGCCAAATCTGAACACTTATCTGGTTCACATGCCAACATTTTCAGGTCAACGATGCAAATGTTTGTGTACAGGTCAAAATGGAAATTTAAATTTCAAACTTATATAGTGTGTTTCTACGTAAAAGTATGTTTTCCAATAGTTTAATCAGTTGAGTGGCAGCTGCAGTCATCTAGACAAAACTATTAGTCTGTGATCTTGACAATTTGGTATCTTAACCTCAACTGCTAAGCACTGCACCTGTGGAGTGGTGTAAGATGCTTAATCAATCATTCACATTTTACTATTAAAAACATTCTGAATGACAGGGCAGGCTCCATTATTAAAATCAATTCAGAACAAGCTGGGACAAGTGCCAATCATTGTCAACCAAGTAGTATCAGTGTAAGATCGAAATAAATGCCTCCTACAGGTGCGTGTATTAAAATCCTAATGGTCAGTTGCCAAAGCATTCACAACAAAGTGCTAGAGTTTGACGCGCTCCTCAAAAGCAATGAAGCTCGCATAATACTAGGTACGAAATTATGGCCGAAACCTGAAATTGACAGCAGTGACATTTAAGTGTATATCAAAAAGATAGGGAAATGGGAAATAGAGGTGGTGTATTTGTTGCAGTGAAGAAGAAATTCAAACCCACCACGATAGAAACTGAAGTTGCAAGTGAGATTGTTTAGCAAGAATCAGTATCAGGGGTTGGCATAAAATAGTAATTGGATCCCTTCTAACACCCAACACAATAATCTCCTGATGTAACCAAAAACTTTACAGAAAACCTCAGTTCACTTGTATGCAAGTTCCCCCAGTCATACAGAGGAGACCTTAATCATCCAACAATTGGGGAAATACAGTTTTGTTAGTGGTAGGCATGATAAGACACCCTGTGAAACAACGCCTTTACTGAAGAACAACCTACAATGGATAGTTCAGAGACACACTCTTAATGGCAATATATCTGATCTAATGGCAAGAAATAGACCTGACCTTTTTGAAGATATATACATCAAAACTGATATCAGGGACCATCATGTGATTGTGGCAACAAGGATTACCAAAGTACAAAGGGCACCTAGAACAAGCAGAAACATATGTACATTCGGTAAACTAGATAAAAATCAGTAGGTCTTAATGAAAAACTTGAAACTTTCAGCACAGGGCAGGAGCATGTAGAGAAACTATCACTGATATTCAAAAAAATAGTTGACCAACACTGGATTGATACATACCCAGTAGGACAGTTCATAATCGGAGGGACCCCTTACGGTATACAGTCTCTGTAAACACACTTCTAGAGAAACAAAGACTACTGCATAACAGTTGTTAAACAAAAAAATGCTATATAGATATAGAGATGCTGAATGAAACGTGTTTGACTGTCGAGGGAGCGATACATGCTCATGAAGCCTTCAGCGAATACCGTAGCAGAATATTATCGAATGACAATTCACAAAACCCAAAGAAATTCTGGTCATATGAACAGCTGTTAGTGGCACCAAAGTTAGTGTTCAGTCCCTAGTGAATGAGACAAGAATTGAAATTGAGAGTAGTAAAGCAAAACCTGAAAAGTTTAGAACTCTGTTTTCATGTGTTCCTTTACAAAGGAACACCACTGAAAGGAAGAGTGAAGTAAGTATCAGTGTCAGTGGTGTTAAGAAACAGGTGAACTCTTTACAAATGAACAAAGCTATAGGGTCCAGATTCTATACTGAATTTTCCACTGAATTAGCCCCCATTCTAACTATGACCTACCTTAACAAAAAATAATGCCTCATTCTTGGCAAAAGAAAAAAAAAGGGGGGGCAGATCAGACTTGTCTAGAAGGACTACCATCCAATATCCTTGACATCCATTTGTTGTAGAATCTTAGAACATATTCTGAACTCAAACATAATGAGGTTTCTCAAACTGAATGACTTCCTCCATGCCGATCAGCAGGGATCATGTGGAACCCAACTCGCACTTTTCACACATGACATACCCAAAGTTTTGGATCAAGGCAACAAGGTAGATGCAGTGTTTCTTAATTTCCAAACGCATGTGACTCAGTACCACATCTATGCTTATTGTCAAAAGTATGATCATATGGGGTATCAAGTGAAATTTGTGGCTGGATTGAGGACTTTTTGGTAGGGAGGACACAACACGTTATCTTGGATGGAGAGTCGTCATCAGATGAGAAATTAATGCAGGTGTGTCTGAGTGAAGTGTGTTGGGAACCTTACTGTTCATGTTGTATACACAAGACCTTGCATACCGTATTAATAATGTCCATCTTTTTGCAGATGATGCAGTTATCTCTAATGAAGTACTGTCTGAAACAAGCTGCATAAATATTCAATCAGATCTTCTGAAGATTTCAAAATGGGGTAAAGATTGTCAGGTTTCTCTAAATATTAAAAAATGTAAAATTGTGCACTTCACAAAATGAAAAAAAAAAAAAAAAAACATAGTATGCTATGACTATAATACCAATGAGCCACTGTTTGAATTGGTAAACTCTTACAAATACCTGGATGCAACACTTTGTAGGGATATAGAATGGAATGATCACATAGGCTCAGTCGTGGATACAGCAGGTGGTAGACTTCAGATTATTGGTAGAATCCTGAGAAAGTGCAATGACTCTACAAAGGAGATTACTTACAAATCACTCGTGTAACCTGTTCTGGAGTATTGCTGAAGTGTGTGAGATCTGTACCAAATACTGGTGTGTGAGATCTGTACCAAATAGGATTAATAGGGGATATTTAACATATACAAAGAAAGGCAGCACAAATAGTCACATGTCTGTCTGATCTGTGGAAGACACAGTGATACTGAAGAAACTAAACTGGAAGACACTTGAAAACATGCATAAACTATCCTGAGAATGTCTACTAACGAAGTTTCAAGAATCAGCTTTAAATGATGGCTCCAGGAATAAAATACCATCCCCTGTGTATCGCTCACATAGGTATCATGAGGATAAGACGAGAATAATTTACAGCACACACAGAGACATTCGGACAGTCTTCCTTCCTGCACCCCATACATGAATGGAACGCAAAGAAACCCTAACAAATTCTTTTCAGAAATGTACTCCCTGCTTTGGAAATTACATACGCAGAGGAGTATGTAAGAAAAAGGGAACACACTTGGTGTAATTGTGAGTAGTCCTTACCCTGGAAGATTTATCAGGCTCTACACATTTACAAGACAACACATTTCTGAGCTGTTTAAGTTTACCGTACTATCCATATAACATTGCTTTGGAGACATACTTTCAGTCTGATCAGCAGACACTACACAAGCTCATTTTTTATTTTAGTAACTTTTATAATGCTGCAGACTGACATATTTCAGAATTTATTCCTCATCAGAGTGTGGAGCCACTTCTGTACCCACATTGTCAAGAGCTTCAGAGTTGTGTGCTGCTAAAACCTCTGGAGGCTTAGAATTATCATGGGTTTTGATTTTCAAGCACCTTTAGCTTCTTAGAATAGATATGACATTCTCTATCTCTCTCACTAGCAATTTTTGAAAGTTCAACTATTCACTTTCCTGTGCAATTTTCAGAACTGATATGAGATTCATTTAATGAGTAAACCAGAAAAAGTTTCCTTGAGTCCGCTTGGATTGTTTGAAAGCTGTGTGGACGGTAGTTTATGTCTAGTTTTATTTTTGGACTGCATCAATGAAACTTTGAGAGAACCAAAGAGTTATGCCGCTACGTCATCAACTTTAACGAAACTTCACCACAAAAATGTTACTCTTATCTAATGACCTCAAGGTTTAGCTTTGTTCTATGTTATTGGAATGCATTTCTCAGTGGCTGTAGTGATATGTCAAATGTTTCTCAAGATCTCTATTAAATACATTTCAGTGCACTTCCTTCAAATTTCATCTAGATGCAGGATACAAGTATAAAACTCTTGTTATAGCCACCAATCTTGGTGACAACTGAATAATACTGTGTTTCTCAGGAGATTTGGTGGTAACTGTCCTCAAAATAGAGGAGTATTGTCACCATCTGTTCTTTGAAATTTCAGGTATGGATGAATTTCCACGTTTCTAGTGACAGATATAAACATATTTTTAATCTTTGTCAAATTGTTCATGTAAGTATACACATATGCTTCCCTTTATAACCTCAGATACCGTCCTTTGGATTTTTTTTTTTTTCCCACTTACATGGACCACTGTGCAATATGATAATTTGTTGGTCCATTTCATACAAAATATGGGATTATGTATTAATTTTTGTTCACACATTTTCATAATTTCGAAAAAAGTAAACTGTAAATGTCATTTATCAATATTCCATCAAACGGCATATGATTACTCCTTCAAAGTTAAGGTGTGGTGTACTTAGTCATATTTCTTCCACATCCAAAATGAAAAACTTCAAAATGCTATAAACCACCCATTTTTTTTCTTGTGCCTTTGTCCTGCATCGGGCCAGAGTTATCAAGGTTATGAATGGATTTAGGGTGGTTAGTTTAAGGGATGGTAAGATGCCCATGCTGTTGCCAGTCCATTTCCCCCCAGGTCACAGTAAGTGTATCCAACTGTCTGCATGTAATGTTACTGATGTCCAAGTGGATGGAAGTCTTCTAAATGTTTGCAAATCATGTGACTGAGGCGTGACTTGCGAACCAGCCCATTATTCACTTAGGGGGATGTGGAAAATCACATCAACCACACTTGGACTGGCTGGCACACCAACCCTCGATGTTAATCTGCCGGGCAGTTCGATCCAGGGGTGGCACACCTCCCCGCCTCTGAAGCAGCACCATAATACTTAACGCTATCCACGTGGCAAATATACTGTAAATCTGAAATTTTTTAATTGACACTTTTTTCAAGTATCAAAAATACTACGCATATTTCATTTTAGTTCATCTGATTGCAGGAGGAAGAGATATAAACTTACAAAATAAAAAAAGGATTACATTACAACTGGAACCAGACAAACTGTTATAAGAGTGGAACACAACCTGCGCAATAATTCTTTCCTCGACTTTTTCATAACATTCATAGGAATGTAGTAAGAGGATGTTCTTTTACTCTTTGTTGGTGACAGAAGTTCACATCTACCTTGTGCCTGATAAGTAAGGAGTTGCACACAGTCTTATGAACTACTTTTTGGAAGCCTTTGATCTAATTCATTTGAAGACTGAAGCTGTTAAAATTACATATTTCAGAATTTGAATTTTATATTAATAATCTTCCAGATTTATAGGTTCTAAAAAGTATTTAATACAAAGTGAAATATTTTGCCAACCACCTCATCTCCATGCAGATGCACATTCCTACAGCAAAATTTAAACAATAATATGTTTGACAGTTGTTTGATTATATTTCATGACACATAATTTACAGTGGAAAATAATATATTAAACATCACATAAAAGCTCCAACATTTATTTTAACAAGCAAGTAAAGGGGTTAAGACAAGCTTATTTTCATGTTCTCTTCAAATTCTTTGTAACAGGTATACAATGTTTAAGCAAAGAAACTGAACATTATGATGGACCACAATAATCTACTGAAATGTTATTGCTGTTAACCTTGAAGTGTTTTATTTCCATATCATGAGAAACAAAAACTGCATTTTGAACTTTATGCAGTATCCTTTGTTACACTTGAAGCCATGAAGGGCCATTCCACTGTTTTAGCACCAACTAAGTGTTTTAACAGTGGGAGGCAGAATTATTATGTCTGTGTCAGCTAGACAGTCTTCATCACCTTGGATTAAAATTCAGATCTAAAATTATTATAATTACATATTGTATATCCAAGTCTTAATTTTTAATGATTCACCTAAAATAACATGAGTGAACAATAACATAGTGAACTGCACGTTTAACAGATAATTTAGTTTTCACAATGATTACCAATTACACTCAAAAACATACATTTTGAAATTATTTCATATAAAATTTAAAAAATTGATGTGTAGTATGAATTAAACCTAAAATATTTCAATCAAGTTTCACTGGCTTGCAATCGTGCTATGGACTATTTCTTCCTCTTCATTTACATTGTGTTTGTTGCAGTTACTATTGTTCTGACAAGTTCTGTTTAGTGGCAATCTAATGCCTTTATTATTCGAACAAGTAAATGCACAAGTTTTTTAACAGTTCAGGGTGCAGGCATAACTTTCAATCTGTCAAACGCTGCTTTCTCCAAAGCTTGCCGATGATTTGGATGAGCTATTTTAATCAATTCATATGCTCGCTGGCGCAAAGTCTTGCCAAACAGTTCAGCAATTCCATGCTCTGTCACCACATAATGAACATGAGCTCTTGTTGTTACAACACCAGCACCTAAGAATAAAAAGTTTCTCATTTTTAACACTTAATTTTTGCAGTGTATTACACTACTTGTAAATGTTAATCTATCACAAATTATATTTAGAATTTTGATGTTTCTGCAGTTGTTATTCATGGCTACAATGCAAGAATACAAATTAACTGATCATAGAGTAGGTAATGGGTGATACTTTGTTTTTGCCCTGTGCACTGTATATGTAGGCATATGTATGATGAGAACAACACTGATGAACATGAAACACTTATAATTTCTTAGAGTACATCTGCTAGTGATCTAAACTGATAATTCCTCTCGAAATCTGTCATGTTCTTAAATCAAACTACATGTTTATTAACAAGCACAAACAGTAACAACAGAAACAATCCAAACTTCAGTATAAACATCACTTACCAGGTTTGATAATAGGTACAATTTTGGATTCATTCTTCTTGGTTACAGATGGGAGAGCAATTATTGGTTTGCCTTTACCATCAAGAGCTTCTCCTGCACCTCTGATGAAATCTACTTGTCCACCAAAACCTGCAACATAAATTATTCCAGAATTTCTGTTTTGAAGTTGAAACATGCCATAATAGGGCTCATAGAAATTTCCTGGACGTCATCCTTACCTGAATACATTCTTGTTCCTATAGAGTCTGATACTACTTGACCAGTAAGATCAACTTCAATACACGAATTTATAGCAGTCATGTTTGGATTCTGAGCAACAATTTTAGTGTTGTTCACATAATCCACTTCTTTCATTTCTGTAAGTAACCAAAAGCTTATTAACTTCTCACATTATAGTAAACTAATGTGAAAACATGTTTCCATTTATTCATCTTACCTATGAACGGATTATCATCAACAAAATCATACAGTTTCTTTGTTCCAATTAGAAAACTGCCAATTATTTTTCCTTTGTGAATTGTTTTGCGATTGTTAGTAACGCAACCTTTCGCTACTAAGTCTACCAAACCAACGCTGAACATTTCAGAGTGGATGCCTAGATCTTTATGGTTTCCCAAAGCATTCAGAACTGCATCCGGTATACTACCAATACCTGAAGCGAAAAAGGAATAATTCACCATCATTAATAGTGTGAGAGAATCTGCATTTTAATGTAACTTTTCATTTGTAATAGCTATTTAAATATCTGTCTTTTCTTATTTTGTTTTAAAACTATGTAAGTGACTGTTTGAAATTGTTTGAGCTTAATAATGGAGCATTCTGTAGTTAAAATCTGTTAGTGCCCACTTACAAGGTACTAAAGATTTTAAAAAGCGCTTGTCACACAGCATCACTAAAAAATAGACATAAACTTTAAACATTACCGGTACTGCCAGTGCTATTTTTCTCTTCATAAAAGTACACAGATGAATATAATTACAAGAATTTGCATACACACACAATTTTAGAAAACTATGTCAGTACTGGAAGCTCACCATTTCTGCATGGTGTGATTTAAGTTTGATGGAACACCCAAGCTGTTAATAAGGATCTCTGTAATTACTCTGAGCTTTTCAGAAACAGACAGTAAACTTAAGCAGACAAACTAAGAAAAACATTTACAATAAATGTTTTTGCATCCTACTACAGAAACAAAACTGGCTAAATATGAACTAATATGTCAAGTAAAAAGTTTGTTTTTGACTGAAAATCTAGTGGAATAATATTCAAATAATGATGACTGCCCCAACAAGGGTGGCCAAGCAGGTGTTTCTGTCATCATCTTACTTCCATTCAAAAATTTTCTTCTTCTTCTTCTTCTTCTTCTTCTTCATCTCACTGACAAAAATAAACATTACAACTATTATTTGTTACTCTATTGAAGTTGCAATTAGAAATGTCTTTTGTTTGCAAAGACTAGATTTGGAAATGGTGTCCATTATGAAACAATCACCTTAGTCATAAATAGTGAAACATAATAAACCAGAACATTTGCAAACAGCCTAAGTTGGCAAACATGATTAACACATGCAAAATCACCTACAACATAATCTCACTGCTTCTTGCCACCACACAGCACCCACCCTGATGCTGTGTGACAGCTCATGATTGCCAACTGTAGCTATTTACAAACATGCTGGTCATACTATGTTTCAATAATTATGACAGAGGTGATTGATTGAAAACTGATGGTGTGTCCAAAACTAGCCCCCACAAATAAAGCTTATTTCTCACGGTGATTTTAACAGAGTTACAAACAGTAGTTTAGCATTTAGCACAAGTAAGTTGCTGACCCATTTTTGCTGTATCATGCTTGAGGTTCATAAAAAGTAAACATTGGTGAAAAACAAAAACCAAACATTTCTTCCCAAGAATGTACTATATTATCCAACTGTTATGAGGTAGTAGTTATAAGAAAATAACTATAAAAATCAGTTTCCTCTCTTTCTACAGGGGAAGAAATCACATAAGAGCGTGAGATAAATTGATGTATGTAAACAACACTAAATTTCTTTTGAAAGATCTCACCCATCTGAAGAGTAGCACCATCACAAACAAGGTTTGAAGCAATGTGTTGTCCAATCTTAGTTTCTTCTTCATTGGGTGGTTGACCTCCATGTTCAGGCAATGGACAATCCATTTTCACAGCATAATCAAAATGGGACACGTGCACCAGAGCATCACCAAATGTGCGGGGCATATGGCAATTAACATGTGCTAGAACAAAAATTATTATTTCCATCACACTTTATGTGAAGAACTAAATGTATGTTACACATAACACTAATACAAAAAGCAGTAAATGAGGCTGTCTCTCGTAGAAGTGTCCTGAATGGGTAGTAAAAGTAGTGATGTGAATACTCTAGCAGTTGACATCACTGAAGAAAATTAGGCACACAACAAATTCAGTCCTGTTTTGCAGCAGCGTACTTGGGAGCACAGAAGGCATGTTATAAATTGTACACTGGCCAATGCCTGCAGCCATTTGACAGTCTTTAAATTTAGTTCCTTTATAATTTGATTTGTTTTTCACAGCAGGTTCTACATTTTATTAAAAAATACGTACTGACTTACCTACAATAATTTTTGAATATGTTATTGCAGCACGCACACAGTCTACACTAGTTCCCAGGCTACAGTAGCCATGTCGGTCTGGTGGAGAAACCTGCAACATTGAATTAGTCAGTCAAATGTAGTTTTACAACTGAAATAACATATGATGATGATCTTTAATTTTAAAATGCTTACAGCAGGAAATTGGAATGTGCAGTTAGAATTATAGTTTATTCCTCTCAAGATATACATTTACAAACCATTTGATCAGTTAGTTTGTTGCTCCATAGATCATATCGCAATAAACATTAGCATATGGGACATTTAGATGGAATAAACACAGAGTGTGAAAAAAAATATTTATACGGCTAAATGCAGCTCATTTACATGATCTTTCTCTGTAAAAGTGACAGACTATTTCTACTCAAAATTTTCCCTATTGTACAGAAGGAGCTGTTAGTACAGAAGGAGCTGTTAAAGAGATACTTTTCTTTACTCTGCATTTGGAAACACTTCAGCTACCTGTCAAACTCTTATTTCGATGGACAGGTTATCAAACAGTACAGTTTTGTAATGGCACACTTCATCCCTTTCTGTGTCAAAGTTAGGATCATTAAAGGGTAATGCAGATCATTTTAGAATTTGTGTGCAGAGTAGTTATTGATACCTGTGGAGTTGCCCTTCTTAAACAGCGGCCTATCGGCATCACGTTTAATTCAGTCTGGGAAAATATCCTGAATTAACGATGCATTACAGAAGAATCTATGTACATTACGTATTATCAGACCGCAACTTTTTAATGCCTTGCCAGGAATCCATCCATACGAACTTTCACTTTTTAGTAAAGATCTTTCTTATTTCAGAAGAGGATGTCAGTTTAACTTTAATTTTATTTTATTTTATGTTCTCTGTATAGCTGCTTCACTGTACTGTTTTTTCTTTCTTTTTTGAACTACTTGCACCAATTTTTCCACCTTTTCAGTAAAAAAAGACTAAAAAATCTGGCACACAATAGCTGTCTTTTGCAATGCTTCTGTTCTATTTAACAGGAATAATGTCATCTATAGCTTCCTCTGTGTGTCTCAAAAATATTCCATACTAATTTTCTTCTATTGTGTGATCTGTCAGTTTCAGACAAGATGTGCATAATCCTGGGATTTTATTTATTTATTTATTTTACAAGTTTTCTCAACATAAAATAGAGAAGTATCTCTAGGGAAGTATTTCTGGATCTTTACGTGTTCTGGGTATTTTGCCCAAGTCCTTTTTTCTTTGCAAAGAGCCTGACACCTGTTGTGATACAAAGGTCACTATATTTTCATGGAAACTACTTCCATTAACGGATACAGAGACTACAAGCTTATTAAGAAATATTATGAATTTAGAACTAGAATCAGGTTCAATGTAAACTCCATCGCATCCAACATATTTTAAGCTTTCTTTGAAAATCTTCAGTAATTTTGTCAATCAATCTCACTGTTTCAATTGCTTCTGGCCTGGACATGAAGCCAAATTACATAATGTGATTAATGGGACATCATGATCTGACCATCTGTTCACCACAGAATTGGCATGTCTTTCTAAGTTCTACTTGTTGTTTGAATACATTATCTATCAAGCTGCTACTGTCTTGAGCAGCTCTGGTAGGGAAATTTACGATTTATACTAAACTGTAAGTGGCTAACGGTACATCTAGATGACTTTCCCTGTCAGATACAGTTCAAGAAATTTACATTAAAAATGACTACAAATTAAAAATAATTTTAAAAAGTTCATGATGATCACTTCATTGGCGAAAGATCCCAGACTAGTCCCCCATTTGGATCTCTGACACTGGACTGCCAAGGAGGAAGTGACCAGGAGAAAAAGTTTGAACAACCAATGAAGGGATAACACTGTATGAAGTGGGGTGTGGAATGTCTGAAGTTTGAATGTGGTAAGAAAGCAAGAAAATCTGAAAATGCTAAGGCTCAATCTACATATACGGTGACAGTTATTGAACTATATGAAATAAAATTGTCCTATTCTGAATATTTTGCATTAGGGCTTTCAAACTGCATGGTTGGCTGTGGGGCATGATGGGAATTTTGATGTGAATATGGCTTAGTTTAGTGGCAAAGCTCACTTTCATTTGAATGGGTTCATCAATACGCAAAATTGGCACTTTTAGGGGGCTGAGAATCTGCATTTCAATGGGTGACTGTGTGGTGTGCAATGTCCAGTCATGGAATAATAGGTGCGATATTCCATGATGGCACGGCGACCACCGAATGGTATGTGAAGGTTTTGGAACATAATTTCATTCCCTTTATCCAAAGAGACCCAGATTTTGAGAAGATGAGGTTCATGCAAGATGGAGTTCAACCCCATCGAAGCAGGAGAGTGTTTGATGTCCTGGAGGAGCACTTTGGGGATCGCACTCTGGCTCCGGGGTACCCAGAGGCCACTGGCATGGGCCTCGATTGGCCACCATATCCTTTGGATCTGAATACATGTGACTCCCTTTTTGTGGGGCTATATTAAAGACAAGGTGTACAGCAATAACTTCAAAACCACTGATGAGCTGGAAACAGCCATTCAGGAGGTCATCGAAAGCATTTATGTTCCGACATTTCAGCAAGTCATTCAAAATTTCGCCATTCATTTGCGCCACATGATCATCAAGGATGGCAGGCATATCGAACATGTCGTAACGTAAATCCAAGTATCTGTAGCAACATTCACATGTTGAATAAAACGTGTACACTCCGTAGTTTGTAAATATTTCACGGTTTTTTTTCGTACAGTCCAATAATGGTCACCCTGCATAGGGGGAGGGGTAAGCGAAATAAAACAGAAAGAAGATAAGTTTTCTGATCAGATGAGTATAGAGTAATATAAGCAGAAGCATAAAATGGAATAAGGGGAGTAGGACTCATAATAAATTGAAAAGTAGGGCGGAGAGTGAGCAATACTGTGAACAGTTAAGTGACAGCACTGTTCTCATCAGAACTGACAGCAAACCATGACCAACAACAATATATAACAAAAAGAGGTATATGTGTCGATGTCACAAGCAGAAGATGAAGAGAGAGGGAGGAACTATATGAGGGCACTCAACAAGTAATATAATATGTAAAGGGAAAAGAAAATCAAATAGCATGGGGGAATGGAATGCAGTTGTAGGGGGAGGAGTAGAAAAAAGGGTTATGGGAGAATATGGGCTTGGTACTCGAAATGAGAGAGGAGAAAGACTAATTGAGTTTTGTAATAAATTTCAGCTAGTAATAGTGAATATTCTGTTCAAGAATTACAAGAAGAGGTGGTATACTTGTGAAAGGCTGGGGAAGGGGGGGGGGGGGGAGATAAAAAAAGATTTCAGTTAGATCATGGTCAGGCAGAGATTTCAATATTAGACATTGGATTGTAAGGCGTACCTAGGAACAAGTATCGACTGATCACAATTTAGAAATGACGAGGAGTAGGATGAAGTTTAAGAGAGTAATCAGGGAGAATCAATGCACAGGGAACTGGGACACAGAAGTACTAAGGAATGATGAGCTGTACTGTAAGATCTCTGAGGCTACAGACACTGCGATAATGAATAGCTCAGTAGGCAGTTCAGTTGAAGATGAATGGACATCGCTAAGAAGGGCGATCACAGAAGTTGGAAAAAAAAAAAAAAAACACAGGTACAAGGAAGGTAACTGTGAGGAAACTACAGGTAAAAGAAGAAATATTTCAACTGTCCGATGAAAGAAGGACATACAGAAATGGTCCTGGAAATTCAGGAATGCAGAAACACAACTCACTTAGGAATGAAATAAACAGGGAATTCAGGGAAGCTGAGATGAAATTATTGCATGAAAGATGTAAAGAAATCAAAAAAGAAATGATTGTCTGAACGACTGACTGAGCATACAGAAAAGTCAAAACAATCTTCGGTGAAATTAAAAGAAAGGGTGCTAACATTAAGAGTGAAATGGGAATTCCACAGCTAAAAGCAAAGGAGAAAGTGCCAGATAGATTTCCGGAAAGCATTTGATACGGTGCCCCATTGCAGGCTGTTAACGAAGCTATGAGCATATGGAATAAGTTCACAGATATGTGAGCGTTTTGAAGACTTTTTAAACATCAGAACCCACTATGTTGCACTCGTCCGCAAGCATATATCAGAAATAAGGATATCATCAGGAGAGTGCCAGGCAAGTGTGATAGGATCACTATTGTTCTCTATATACATAAATGATTTGGCTGACAGGGTGGGCAGCAATATGCAGTTGTTTGCTGATGATGCCATGGGAAGATATACGACGACTAAGTCGAAATATCCAGTTGGTGTGACGAATGGCAGCTAGCCCCAAATGTGGAAAAATTTAAGTTAATGCATATGCATAGGAAGGTCAAACCCATATTGTTTGGGTACAGTATTATTAGTGTCCTGCTTGACAACACAGTCACGTTGTTTAAATATCTTGGCATAACGTTGCAAGGCAACATGAGGTGGAATGAACATGTGAAAACTGTAGTAGGAAAGGCGAACGGTCAACTTCGGTTTATTGGGAGAATTTTAGGAAAGAGTGGTTCAGCTATAAAGGACGCTGGTGTGACCTATTGTTGATTACTGCTGGAGTGTTAGGATCTGTACCAGGTTGGACTGAAGGAAGACATCGAAGCAATTCAGAGGCAAGCTGCTAGATTTGTTACCAGTAGGTTCGAACAACATGTAAGTGTTACAGAGATGCTTCGAGAACTAAAATAAGAATCCATGGGTGTAAGGCAATGTTCTTTTCAAGGAACACCATTGAGAAAATTTAGAGAACTGGCATTTGAAATTAATAGCCCAACGATTCTACTGCCACCAATACAAACGGTGCATAAGGACCATGAAGATAAGATATGAGAAGTTAGGGCTCATACAGAGACATAGACAGTCTTTTCTCCCTCATTCTATTTGTGAGTGATACAGGAAAGGAAATGATTAGTAGTTGTACAGGGTAGCCTCCACCATGCACCATACTGTGGCTTGTTGAGTATCTATGTAGATGAAGATGGAGATGCAAGTGGAATGAGTACACTGAGAGCCTCTAGGAGGGGAAGGACTTGTCTGGTGACATGACAGAAGAAGAATCAGAAGTCAGTAGGGAAGAGATAGGAGCTGCAGTATTAGAATGAAAAATTAGAAGAGCTTTGGAGGACTTAGCATCAAATAAGGCAGAAGGGATTGATAACAGTCAATCAAAATTTCTAAAATCATGGAGGGAAGTAGCAACAAAATGACTATTCACATTGGTGTGCAGAATGTATGTGACTGGTGATATACCATCAGACTTTTGGAAAAACATCATCCACACAGCTTCGAAGATTGCAAAAGCCGACAAATGTGAGAATTATCACACTATCAGCTTAGCAGCTTATGCATCCAAGTTGCTGACAAGAATAATATACAGAAGAATGGAAAAGAAAACTGAGGACCTGAAAGGCGAAGGCACCAAAGCAGCAGTTCTGACATTGCGGTCAAAACAATGTTGAAAGGATTTGTTTACTTATCAACAGTATTCAAAAGAGTGTCAAATGGTGCGTTATGTTTGAAATTCTGAGAAGCAGAGGGGTAAGCTAAAGACAAAGACTGGTAATATACAACATGTACAAGAATCAATATTGAACAGTGCAAGTGGTAAGTTGGTTTACAAGGGGGGAGGAGGGGGTGGGGGGGACCAAACCGTGAGGTCATTGGTCCCTTGTTCCCAGTAGAACAATTATCCAAGGAAAAGCAAATAACAAAGAAGACGTACAGCACGATAACAGGAGAAAGGAATAATCACTTCAATGGACAAAACATGACAAGAAAATCAGGCACAAGAAACAGGGAGAAGAGATTAGAAGCAAGAAGGCAGGTTACCATGCCTGGCTGACCATGAGAATAAGAAAGGAGAAACCAGCCACTCTGCAACATATTAAAACCTCCATCCTGAAAGTCCTAGGGTGGAGGACACAGAGGGACAAAGGACATGCACTAAAACTCAGATCAAATGATAAAACCACCCTAATGAATAAAATGTAAAACTAAAGCTGCTGTTGAGGCATTGTAGCCCAACACTGAAAGTAGGGTGCTGGGAAAGTTAAAAGTCCGCTGCAAAGCGGATAAAAGTGGGCAATCCAGGAAGAGGCAGATGACAGTCATTTGGGAGCCACTGCGCCACTGAGGTGGGTCTTTGTGGCGGACAAGGTAACCATGTGTGAGCCACATACGGCCAATATGGAGCCAACAAAGGCCAACTGATTTCCTGCGAGAAGCCTGCAGGGAGTATTTTCACACATTCGCAGTCTCCTTAATGACACGCGGTTTGTTGAGCATGCTGATATGCCACTCCGACTCCCAAGGCCAAAACATCTTGCGGTGTAAGCCAAAACACAAATCAGTTTCAGAGATGCCCATCTCCATGAGTGGTTTCCACGTAGCCTGTTTGGCCAGTCTATCAGCAATTTTGTTGCAGAGCCAACAAAGGCCAACTGATTTCCTGCGAGAAGCCCGCAGGGAGGATTTTCACACATTCGCAGTCTCCTTAATGACACGCAGTTTGTTGAGCATGCTGATATGCCACTCCGACTCCCAAGGCCAAAAAATCTTGCGGTGTTAAGATAAAACACAAATCAGTTTCAGAGATGCCCATCTCCATGAGTGGTTTCCACGTAGCCTGTTTGGCCAGTCTATCAGCAATTTTGTTGCCAGGGATTCCGATGTGTCCTGGGGTCCACACAAACACAACTGAGTGACTGGACCATTCCAGGGCGGAGATGGACTCCTGGATGTTCGTTACCAAAGGATGGCAATGGTAGCACTAGTCAATAGCTTAAAAGCTGCTCAGGGAGTCAGAACAGATAAGAAACGACTCACCAGAACAAGAACGGATGTATTGAAGTGCATGAGATATGGCCACAAGCTCTGCAGTGAATACACTGCAGCCAGCAGGCAAGAAATGCTGTTCAATACGGCCTCTGTGGACACAGGTACAGCCAACATTACATTAAGCCATCGAGCCATGTGTAAACAACTTCAGAGCCCCGGAACACATCAAGAATCTAGAGGAATTGACAATGGAGAGTGGCCGGGTTAACGGAGTCCTTAGGGCCATGCAGAAGGTCCAGATGAAGCTTCAGCCGAGATATATACCATGGAGGTGTACGTGAATGGACCCAAAGTAGATGTGGTAAAGGCAAGGACTCCAGAGAGAAGGGATCGCATGCGGACCACAATTGTGAGCCCTGACCTGGGCCGCCAATGCGGGAGATGAACTGCTGCAGGTGGAAAAAGGAGACAGTAATTCGGATTCTCAGGAGAACTACGAATGTGTGCAACATAACTGGTGAGCAGTTGTGCATGTCAGATCTGAACTGTAGGGACTCCAGCCTCCACCAGTGCGCTTGTCACCGGACTCGTCCTAAAAGCTCCTGTCGCTAGGCGAATGCCACAGTGATGCACTGCGTAGAGTAAATGCAATGCTGAAGGTGCCGCCAAACTGTAAACCAGACTCCCACAGTCAAGGCAGGATTGAACAAAGGCTCTGTAGAGGTGCGGCAGCTTAGAGCGATCTGCACCCCAGTTGGTGTTGCTCAGGAGTGGAGCGCATTGAAGTACTGCCAGTACTTCCACTTAAGCTGATGAAGGTGAGGTAGCCAAGCCAATCGGGCATCAAAAACCAGTCCTAAGAATCGATATGTCTCCACTAGAGTGAGTGGATCGTCATTAAGATAAAGTTCTGGTTCTGGAAAAACCGTACGACGCCGACAAAAGTGCATGACACATGACTTTGAGGCTGAAAACTGGAAGCTGTGCCTGCACCTTGTGAATGGCTTCCTGTAGGCACCGCTCAGCAACACCAGTCCTGGTGGAGCAGTACGAACTGCAGAAGTAATCCACATACAGAAAGGGTGAGATTGATGGCCCTACCAGCTGCTGCTAGACCATTAATGGCCACTAAAAATAAAGATACACTCAATACAGAGCCCTGTGGGACCCTATTCTCCTGGATATGGGGGAAACTACGGGAGGCACTAACTTGGACACGGAAAGTACAAAGATACTGGAAATTCTGGATAAAAATCAGGAGCAGGCCTCTGAGACGCCATTCGTATAATGTAGCAAGGATATGATGTCGCCACGTGGTGTCGTGTGCTATTCGTAAATCAAAAAAGGTGGCAACAAGGTATTCAGATGGCAGACTCCAGGGACACAAGATTATCAGTGGTAGAGTGACCAAGGCGGAATCCGCCCTGGCACGGAGTCAATAGGCCATGTGACTCCAGGACCCAACCCAACTGCCGATACACCATATGTTCCATCAGCTTACAAAAAACGTTTGTGAGGCTATTCACATCAAGCGGGTTTGAGCACTGGTATGATGGTGCTCTTCTGTCCATGCGATGGAAAGATGCCATCAAATCAGATCCAATTGAGATCCAATTGAAGATCATGAGAAGATGTCGCTTTTAATCCGACGAGAGATGTTTACTCACCAGACTGTGGATCCGATCTGGCCCAGCAGCTGTGTCGGGGCAATTTGCAATGGCACTGAGGAGCTCCCACTCTGTACATGGGGCGTTACAGGGTTCACTGTAATGATGAGAGGACTTTCCCTTCCATCCACCATTTGAGAGTGTGAAAGGCTGGGGGATAATTCTCCGATGCAGAGGCGCGAGCATAGTGCTCAACGAAGTGTTCAGCAATCGCATTTGCATTGGTAGATAGATAACACGGCATTTATGTTAACTTCAGGAACACCTGTTGGGGCCTGGTACCCAAAAACTCGTTTCATCTTTGTCCAGGGAAGGTGACATGGCACCCAATGGTCAAGACATCTCTCTCCCAACACTCCTGCATCTGTATTTTGATGAGCTGGTGGATGCGGGCATAGAGTCATTTAAAGGCTATGAGGTGCTCCAGGGAAGGGTGCCGCTTATGCCGCTGTAGAGCTTGCTGATGCTCCTTAATTGCCTCAGAGACTTCTGGCGACCACCAAGGGACTTTTTTTTTTTTTTTTTTTTTTTTTTTGTGGTTTTAGGGCGCAAAACTACTATGGTCATTAGCGCCCAGCCCGTGACGTAGAAAACAGGAAAAAAACGAAATTTAAAATCAGCAGCAATGGAAACAAAGTCAGAAAATTTGAGAAACTAAAGGCAGAAGGAATGCTTAAAAGTGCACTATAGAAAGGGGTTGGTTGTCCCCCCAAAAAAAGCTTCAAATGACTGACGTCATTTCACTGTCACTAATAAACTGTAGAACGCGGTCAGCTGAGCGCGTGTCATCTGCTAAAATCGACGATAGATCAGGCGATAGCTGTAGACGGGATCGTAACGGATTAAAATAGGGGCATTCAATTAAAAGGTGTCTGACCGTCCACAGCTGAGAGCAGTGGGGACAGAGTGGGGGATGATCACCGCTTAAAAGATGTCTATGACTAAAAAGACAGTGCCCTATCCGGAGTCGAGCTAAAATTACCTCCTCCCGACGACGCGTTCGGGAGGAAGAGGTCCAAGCGCAAGGAAGGGCTTTCACTTCCCGCAATTTATTGTGGGGAAGTGTTGACCAATGCGCATGCCATAAATGAGTAACTTGGCGACATAAACCGCTCCGTAGATCGCTAAACGGAAGAGACTGAAGAGCTGGCCGAGGAAGAGAGACTGCAGCCTTGGCCGCTACATCGGACGCCTCATTTCCACAGATACCAGCGTGTCCCGGGAGCCAGAGGAACGCCACTGAGACGCCCCCCAGGTGGAGCAAGCGCAGACAGTCCTGAATCCGGTGGACCAGAGGGTGCACAGGGTAAAGAGCTTGGAGACTTAGGAGAGAGCTGAGAGAATCTGAGCAGATTACGTACTGTATCCGCTGATGGCGGCGGATGTAGTGGACAGCCTGGAGAACAGCGTAAAGCTCCGCAGTATAAACCGAACCCTGGTCGGGAAGCCGAAAGTGATTTGGGGTGTCGCCAACAATATAGGCACTCCCTACACCTAACGATGTTTTCGAGCCATCGGTGTAAATAAACGTGGCTTCCGTCATTTGTGCACATAGAGCAGCAAATGCCCGACGGTAAACAAGTGTAGGGGTACCATCCTTGGGAAATTGACATAGGTCTCTGAGCAAGTCAATCCGGGGACGGAGCCAAGGCGGTGCTGTACCCCAAGTTGTCAAGAAGGTGTTAGGAAAGCGGAAGGAAAGAGAATGGAGCAGTTGACGGAAGCGGACTCCCGGGGGTAGTAGGGAGGAGGAGCGGCCTGCATACCCGACATCAAAGGAGGCGTCGAAAAAAAGGTTATGGGCTGGATTAGCAGGCATGGAAGACAGATGGCTAGCATAACGACTCAGAAGGACTGCCCGCCGATTGGACAGCGGAGGTTCAGCAGTCTCAGCATAAAGGCTTTCCACAGGGCTGGTGTAAAAAGCTCCAGACACTAAACGTAATCCACGGTGGTGGATAGAGTCGAGACGCCGAAGAATAGACGGCCGAGCAGAGGAGTAGACTATGCTTCCATAATCCAATTTCGAGCGCACTAAGGCGCGATAGAGGCGGAGAAGGACCACTCGGTCCGCTCCCCAAGAGGTACCATTCAGGACACGGAGGGTGTTAAGGGAACGCAGACAGCGAGCCGAAAGATAGGAAACGTGGGAGGACCAGCACAGTTTTCTGTCAAACATAAGACCCAAGAATTTAGCGACGTCGGAAAACGGAAGGTTGACAGGACCTAGATGTAAGGAGGGCGGAAGAAACTCCTTACGTCGCCAAAAATTAACACAAACGGTCTACTGGGTGAGAAACGGAAGCCGGTTTCGATGCTCCATGAGTGGAGGCGATCGAGACATCCTTGAAGACGTCTTTCAAGAAGGCTGGTCCGTTGAGAGCTGTAGTAGATCGCAAAATCGTCCACAAAGAGGGAGCCCGAGACATCAGGAAGGAGACAATCCATAATTGGATTAATGGCGATGGCAAACAGTACAACACTCAGGACGGAGCCCTGGGGTACTCCGTTTTCTTGGGAGAAAGTACGGGAGAGAGTAGTGTTCACCCGCACCCTAAATGTGCGCTCTGCCATAAATTCGCGAAGAAAAAGGGGCAGCCGGCCTCTAAAGCCCCAAGAGAACAGTGTGCGGAGGATGCCTGTCCTCCAACAGGTATCGTACGCTCTCTCCAGATCAAAAAATATTGCTACTGCTTGGCGTTTCCGTAGAAAATTGTTCATGATATAAGTGGAGAGAGCAACAAGATGGTCAACAGCAGAACGATGCTTTCGGAATCCGCATTGGGCTGGTGTTAAAAGACTGCGGGACTCCAGCCACCAAGCTAAACGGTAATTCACCATACGCCCCAAAACCTTACAGACACTACTCGTGAGAGAAATGGGGCGATAGCTAGAGGGGAGATGTTTGTCCTTTCCAGGTTTCGGAACGGGAACGACAATAGCTTCCCGCCATCGCCTGGGAAAGGTACTGTCGGTCCAAATTCGATTATAAAGGCGAAGGAGGTAACGCAGGCTATGGGTTGATAAGTGCAGCAACATTTGGACATGGATACCATCCAGTCCTGGGGCGGAGGAGCGAGAAGAAGAGAGTGCATGTTGGAGTTCGCGCATGGAGAAAACAGTATTGTAGCTTTCGCGATTTTGAGAGGAGAAAGCAAGATGTCGCACTTCCGCTGCACGTTTCTTCGGGAGAAACGCCGGCGGGTAATTTGAAGAGCTCGAAATCTCAGCAAAGTGCTGACCCAATGAGTTAGAAATTGCGACGGGGTCCACTAAGGTATCATGCGCGACAGTGAGCCCAGAGACCGGGGAGAAACTAGGCGCGCCTGAGAACCATCGAAGCCGACTCCAAACTTCCGAGGAGGGAGTGAAGGTGTTAAATGAGCTAGTAAAGTATTTCCAGCTTGCCTTCTTGCTATCGCGGATGACGCGACGGCATCGCGCACGGAGCTGCTTATATCGGACACAGTTGGACAAAGTTGGATGGTGACGGAAAATGCGAAGAGCACGTCGCCGCTCACGTATTGCGTCACGGCATGCCTCGTTCCACCAAGGGACTGGAGGGCGCCGGGGCAATTCGGAGGTGCGTGGTATTGAACGTTCCGCAGCTGTGAGAATAACGTCGGTAAAATGTGTGACCTCATCGTCGACGCTGGGAAAGCGACGGTCATCGAATGTCGCTAGAGACGAAAAAAGTGTCCAATCGGCTTGGGCAAACTTCCAGCGTCGCGAGCGCATATATGGCAGTTGAGGCTGCAGTCGAAGAACACATGGAAAGTGGTCACTCGAGTGTGTATCATCAAGGGCGAACCATTCGAAGCGCCGAGCTAGCGGAACAGTACCGACCGCAAGGTCCAAATGGGATAAATGTGCCGTGGAGGCAGACAAAAATGTGGGGACCCCAGTGTTGAGGCAGACTAAATCCGCTTGGTGGAAGACGTCTAGCAATAGTGAGCCACGTGGACAAGGATGTGGAGATCCCCAAAGCGGGTGGTGGGCATTGAAGTCCCCAACCAGCAAATAGGGGGGTGGAAGCTGATCAAGAAGATGAAGGAGATCAGCTCGTGTCATTGGTGTAGACGATGGAATGTATACCGTACAAAGAGAGAACGTGTATCCAGAAAGGGAAAGACGGACGGCGACAGCTTGGAAGGAAGTGTTTAAGGGGATTGGGTGATAATGGAGAGTATCATGGAGCAGAATCATGAGTCCTCCATGGGCTGGAGAGCCTTCAACAGAGGGGAGGTCATATCGGACGGACTGAAAATGAGGGAGAACAAAGCGGTCATGGGGACGCAGCTTTGTTTCCTGAAGACAGAAGATGACCGGCGAGTAGGATCGTAAGAGGATCGACAATTCCTCGCGATTGGCGCGAATTCCGCGGATATTCCAGTGGATAATGGACATAGGGTGAACAGAAAATGGAGGAACGTGACCAAGGGTGCTGTCAACTCAACGACTGCTCAGAGCTTGCGACCGACAGCATGGAATGGCATTCAGTCGAAGGCAGAAGATCCTGATCCATAGGTTGGTCAGGAGCAGCTCCTGCCACCAACGATCGGCCAGTTGACCGGCCACCAACAGTGCGCCTCGGCGACACAGAAGATGGCCGAAGGCCAATTCCGCCAGGTGGTGCTGTAGATGGGACACGCCTTGGCGGAGAAGGAGAGGAACTGTGTTTCTTCGTAGCCTTCTTGGAGGTATGTTTAGATGATTGAGGAACCGATGGTTGTGAAGTTGCAGTACGTAAAAACTCTTCACGAGAATGCTCTTTTTTTGAAGACTTGGCGTCTGACTTTTGGGCTCGAGATTTAGCAGAACCCGACGAAGGGTGAGCCATAGAGTGGGCAGGCGAAAGAGGTGAGGTTGAACGGGCGATCTTTGCGCTGGCCGATCTGACGACCGTGGTACTAAATGTGAGGTCGCAAGTCTGCGTGGCCGCCTCCTTTGTTGGCCGAGGAGAAGCAAGGACAGTGCTGTATTTTCCTTTCTGAGGCACGGTGGGCTGTCGGCTGGCGAGTAACTTTCGAGCAGCAAAGGTCGACACCTTTTCCTTCACTCTTATTTCCTGGATCAGCTTTTCGTCCTTAAAAACAGGGCAATCTCGAGAGGAAGCAGCGTGGTCACCCATACAGTTGATGCAGCGAGGGGATGGAGGTGGACAAGCACCCTCATGGGCATCCCTGCCACACGTAACACATTTGGCCGGATTGGAACAGGACTGGCTGGTGTGGTTGAACCGCTGACATCGATAGCAAAGCGTAGGGTTTGGGACATAAGGGCGAACGGAAATTATCTCATAGCCTGCTTTGATTTTTGATGGGAGTTGAACTTTGTCAAATGTCAAGAAGACAGTGCGGGTTGGAATGATGTTCGAGTCAACCCTTTTCATAACCCGATGAACAGCCGTGACGCCTTGGTCAGACAGATAGTGCTGAAGTTCTTCGTCAGACAATCCATCGAGGGAGCGCGTATAAACGACTCCACGCGAGGAATTTAAGGTACGGTGCGGTTCCACCCGGACAGGGAAGGTGTGGAGCAGAGAAGTACGCAGCAATTTTTGAGCCTGGAGGGCACTGTGTGTTTCTAACAACAGGGTGCCATTCCGTAATCGGGAACAAGACTTTACAGGACCCGCAATTGCGTCGACACCTTTCTGAATAATGAAAGGGTTGACCGTGGAAAAGTCGTGACCTTCGTCAGACCGAGAAACAACAAGGAACTGTGGCAACGATGGAAGAACCGTCTGTGGCTGAGACTCAGTGAACTTACGTTTGTGAGCAGACATAGTGGAAGGTGAGGAAACCATTGCGGAAGAATCCCCCATGATTACCGGCGTCTCCGATGGCGCGCTCCTCCCTTGTGGGGGCCCTCACCGAGGGCACACCCGCCTTAGGTGATTGTTCACACCTCAGGTCACACCTCCCGACAAACGGACGGAGGGACCAATCGGCACTTTCGGAAGGTATCAGCTCGGGTAATCACCCCTCCCTGGGCCTGGCCTTTACCAGGGGGTACGTACGTGTCCTACCTGTCTACCCGGGGCGGGGAATTACGCGTTACCCCGTCACCGGCTACGCATGGAAGTGCGTGGGTCGGCCTTCAGACACGCACAGGGAGGAAGAAAGAGACAGGGAAAGGAAAGAAGAGAGGTCTCAAACGCCGCAGCGGAGAAAAGGGTAAAGAGAAGAGGTAAAGAGAAGAGGTAAGGAATAGAGAAGGACGAAGAAAGATGAAGACATACAAGCAAGGAAGGCGAAGAGTGCGGTACATTTACAAGCGTCCGTCTCCGGACGTAGGCACAAACCATACTCCCCAGAGGGGGAGAAAGGGAAGGAAAGAGACAGAGGTGAGGGGGGGGGGCCAAGATGGGGGATGGGGAAGGATACGGAAAGGGAAGGTATGCAGCCCGGAAAGGAAGGAAGGCCACATTAGCTCGGGGTTCCGTGCTCGCTACACACGTATCCACAAAAGAGTTGTGGATCCCCTGGGGGGCCACCAAGGGACTGTCTTTCGCCGGGGGCACCCTAAAGAATGAGGGATCCACTGCCAAAACGATCGTTGCAGTTACCTGCTCAACCGCCACATCGATGTACCATGTGGAGGAGATTCAATGGTGATAGCAGAGGTGACATCATCCCAGTCGGCCTTGTTTAAAGCCCATCTGGGCAGGCATCCATAGGCCTGATGACGGGGCAGTGACAGGAAGATGGGGAAGTCATCGTTACCAAACAGGCCGTCATGTGCTCTCCAGTGGATAGATGGGAGAATGCCAGGACAGCAAACCAAGAAATCAATGACCGAATATGTGCCATGTGCCACACTGAAATGTGTGGAGGAATCTGTACTTAAGAGCCAGTGCGATGGTAAATTTTCGACATCTCTGCCTCGGCCAGTGAGCAAGGTGCCATCCCACAAAGGGTTATGAGCAAAAAGTCCCAAAACTAGGAAAGGTTTAGGGAGTTGATGAATCAGTGCTGCCAATGCATTCAGGGATACTACACCATCTGGAGAAGATATACGTTGCAGACAGTTATTTCCTGCGTTGTCCTTATCCTGACAGCCACAGCTTCAAGAGAGGTTTGAAGGGGCACAGGTTCACTGTATACTGAGTTCAGGACATAAACACAAACTCCAGCTGACATTTCCTGGAGGGCAATGCAGAAATCATGTGTAAAGCTTAACAGTTGCCCGAGCTCAGCCATGTGGTGGAAAAAACCACCGCAATTCCACTGGAGGATGACGTGATCGTGAGACTGGGAAGGCATGGAACACTCCATGAGGTAGTCTACGCCTCAGGGTCACCTGCTGCCACAGACTTAGTTCCTGAACAGGCTATATCCTTTGTATCTGAGGGTCTGGCAAGATCTAGGTCCTCGGCAGGTGCCAGAATCTTCAAGTCATCCTCAAACGCAGAGCTTGTAGGCTGCGGTGATGTGGATGCCACCACAATTTCCTTGGTTTTGGGGGTCTTCTTTCTGGATTTCCCTCACTGATCCTTGGGTTTCTCTGGCTGGGAAGGCGTCACTGATTCAGTCTCTGGGACGGAGGATGATCATGAAGCCCAGCAACCAGCTGCTTTTGGGCCCTTCAGCCACTGGCAGGTGTCATCTTTCCTGCTAGCAGAAACCTGATAGTTGGGGGGACACTGCTCCTGAGGTAGGTGGTGTGGGAGCAACAATAAGGGAAGTGCCACCCCACCATCGAGGGGGCAGGTGTAGTCTTCCAGCTCTGAGAGGCAACTGGAACACTTGGAACTGATGGGATTACAAATGTTCTCGTAGTGGAGGCATAAGAGGTGGTCTAGCCACAGGATGTAGTTGCTCAAATTTCCTCTTAGCCTCAGTGTAGGTCAGTCGGTCCAGGGTCTTGTATTCTATGATTTTCCTTTCTTGCTATTAAATCCTGCAGTCTGGTGAGCAACGGGAGTGATACTTTCCGTAGTTGACACAGATGGGAGGCGCGGCACATGGAGTATTGGGACTGGATGGACGTCCACAATCTCGACATATGATGCTGCAAGTACAGTGGGAAGATGTATACCCCAACTTCCAGCACTTAAAGCCCTGCACTGGGAGAGGGATATGTGACTTGACACCACAGCAGTAGATCATCACCTTGACGTTCTTGGGTAATGTATCACCCTTGAAGGCCAAGATGAAGGCACTGGTGGCATCGTGATTATTCCTCAGACCACAATGGACGCGCCGGATGAAATGAACTCCTTGTCGCTCTAAGTTGGCGAGCAGCTCATCATCAGACTGCAAAAGAAGGTCCCAGTGGAACATAATACCCTGGACCATATTTAAGCTCATATAAGGCATGATGGTTACAGAAACATCGCCCAGCTCGTCACAACCGAGTAACGCCCGTGAATGGGCAGAGGATGCTGTTTTGATCAAGACTGACCTAGATCTCATTTTGGACAAGCCCTCCACCTCCCCAAACTTGTCCTCTAAACGCTCTACAAAAAACTGAGGCTTCATCAAGACAAAGGGTTCCCCAACAGCTCTCTTACATATGAGGTACCGGGGCGAATAAGGTTCGCTGCCATCCTTAGCCTGGTGTTCCTCCCATGGTGTGGCCAGGAAGGGGAATGATTTAGGATCATACTTCTTTGCACTGTACTGAGACTTAGAACACTTAGAGACTGCTAGCGTTTGATCACCAGCAAGTGATGACGTGGTACGCTTCATCGCGCATCATCTGCCCTGATGCCACCCACTCCAATCAGGGTCCCTCCCCACGGGCACCAGACAGCAGCAGCAGCAGCAGCAAAGGCCACCTGGCAGGATGCCCACTGCCTAGAGCCCCAATGCCCCATGGTGACGGGCATCTACTCCTTGGCATACGTGGGGATCCCTGTGTAGTCAGGGGGCTACAACCAACAACAGGGTTCATGGCGACCCCACCACAACAGACTGGCTACCATGCTGGATATGAGTTGCAAAGAATTCCATGATCATTATCGGCGCAGAAAACGACACTGCGTAGTGGGTGGAGGAAAACGCTCCCAGGAAGGCGTCCTCGCCAAAGAGCGGGACAGCAATGCCTCGATGAGGAAGTGGGCTGAAGATCTCAATGCATGATGGACACGATGCACCACGTAAGGCGCCCTTCCCAAATTGGCTCGCTCTTCGGGAAAATTTTGGAAAATGGAGGTCAAACCCTACATGGGACCATCACATGAAGGCCAAAAGGTGTGAGACTCCTTTTAGTCGCCTTTTACGACAGGCAGGAATACCTCAGGCCTCCAGGGGGGAGACCAAGAATGAAGTACTCGGATTGAGGAGAGTGTAAGACAGGGAAGTAGTCTTTTGCCCTGTTGTTCATCTGTAGTCAAAGAAACAATGATGGAAATGAAAGAAAGGTTCAAGAGCGGAATTAAAATTCAAGGTGAAAGGATATCAATGATAAGAGTTGCTGATGACATTGCTATCCTCAGCGAAAAAGGAAATATTACAGGATCTATTGAATGGCATGAACAGTCTCACAAGTACAGAACATGAATTAAAAGTAAACTGTAAAAAGACTGCAGTAATGAGAAGTTGTAGAAACAAGAAACTTAACATTAGGACTTGTGATCAATAAATAGATGAAATCAAGGAATTCTGCTACCTAGACAGCGAAACCACCCATGACAAGTGGAGCAAGGAAGACATAAAAAAGCAGACTAGCACTGACAAAAAGGACAATAAATTTCTGAAAATATTCATTTGAAGCACAGCATTGTATGGCAAGGGACATGGACAGTGGGATACTAACAGAAGAGAATTCAAGCATTTGAGATGCGGTGCCACAGAAAAATGTTGAAAATGAGTTGGAATGATAAGGTAAGGATTGAGGAGGTTCTCTGCAGACTAGACAAGGAAAGGAATACATGTAAAACACTGACAAGAAAAAGGGACAGAATGGTAGCACATCTGTTAAGACATCAGGTACAAGAGGGAGCTGTAGAGCGAAAAAAAACTGCAGAAGAAGTCAGAGATCGAAATAAATCCAGCAAATAATTGATGACATAGGCTGCAAGTGCTACTCTGAGATGAAGAGGTTGGCACAGGAGAGGAATTCGTGGCAGGCCACATCAAACTAGTTAGATGACACATTATGGTTTTCTAACCCTGTGGGTATCTGCTGTAAAGACAGACAAATGCAAGTGATATCAGTATCTTTCAACCTGCTCAGATACTGCTGACAAAGTAACACCTCATTTACTTTACTTTTGACCCCTCTAACACAGTGATGAAGAATGCTGATTTCACTGTTCACTCTATTATTATAAGATGAATTGGGAGTCTTTGTCAATTCCATTTCCTATTATTTTCCGTCTGAATTCTGAATCTGACCCTGAAGTCGATGTCTCACCTGACACCTGAATCTGACCCTGAAGTCGACGTCTCACCTGACACCAATAACCACAGTGATTTGCCTTTGTCTCTCTCAAGTTTCCTGGTGATTGTTGTTCTAACTTGTCCTTACCCCTCCTACTCAGGGATGGGTCATGTAAAGGGTATTTCCACCTTATAGCAACTACTGAAACTGAACAGCAGAGTTTTCCCAGCACTTGTCATGGTGCTAAAGATCCTACATACAACCTACATTTATGTGCTCAATAGCTACTCCTATTCTGGTCAGGTCATCTTTAATTTGGTACTTCTGTTTTTAGCAAGGCTGTTTCCAGTTCCCTCCACTATCAACACCCGGTCTGCTTAGGTGCATTTTTACACATTTGTTCTAATGTTTCTGTTATGTGTTTAAACACTGTGTTTCACCAAACACATGACTGTGTACTCTGCATTTTATTTTTCATGTAACTGCTGCCCCACATCCCTCCTATTACTGGTACCTAGCAGCAGAACTCTTCTTTTCCTATTCTGTTTTTTACCTGAATTATCTGTAAGTTTCTTAGCATTGTTGTTTACTTTTGATCAGCAATTGTACTGGATGGCTCGTAATGCGTCAACAAATGATTCACTTCCAAAACCAAGCCATGTTGTAATTGAATGGTGTCTCCACCTGTTGATGTCTTATGGGTTTGATAGAGATGATTATTGCTGGGAACTGGCTGAAAGAACTGTTTTACAGGATTTATACCGAAAACATTCTTGATAAGATATTGTATGACCATATATACCGCAGAGCTGTTCATGCACACATCCTCCCTATTACTGTTTTGGCTGCTTTAATTTGACAAAGACAACTCATCTACTGGGTCAGATTATCTACTCTTCTGACATATCCATCATTTTGAGGGCAGATGATGCAGCATTCAATCCCAGCAATGCTGAAGACAATTTAAAATCGTTATCTTATTGCTACACTACAGACTGAGTACTTCACTTGAGTACATTAACAGGTAAGTCCAATAAAGCTGAATGGATGGGGGATTGGAACCTGTACGGCAAATGTGTCAAAGAAATGATTCCCTCTCATTTCAACTGTGCTAGGAGTACACATCTACACTACCAGAACAGTATCAGCCCAAGGCACACAACAGATTCTCAAGACTTTCACATGCCTATAGCTAAGGCTGACATACTATGCAACATACTGAAAATTCTAATCAGGCATCTGATCAGACATGACAATGGAACAGCCCTGGAACAGATCCCAATAGTGGCAGTTAAGAATTACGGATGATTCATGGCTGCAACATATGGGATGTTGTGTCATCTCGAAGGACTTTGGATTATGCTAAATCTCTAAAAAGACTGGACAAGTAGGGATGGTTACAGAGGTATATCCAAGAACATGTAGATATGGTGCCTTCCCGTGTAGTCAGTGATAATCTTCAAACTGAGAAGTTATGTGTGTGGTTATGAAAACACCTTTCCTTGATAAGGAGACAGTGTCACCTGCAATTGGAACAATCAGTTCCATACAAGTGAGCTCGAGGAACTCATCAACTAAGGGAAGAAACTGGTGGGAGAAAACTTTTAAGATGTAAAGTGCAAACAAAAGAATAATGTGGCAATGTGGTTACTCTAGCTTCAGTTTCATGTACACTGAAAATTTCAAACGCAAAAGTTGTAGTCAAACCTCTTATTCCCTTCCTATGGGTGTGCGTTGCCAAGCAATCTGATGAGTGTCATGCAAAATTTTTGTAATTTTGGCTTGAGACCTTTCCAGTGTCTCTTCATCAGGATGGCACAAGGGCACAAACTAATCATTGTATGCAGCATTCACTCCAATACAGGAAGATGTGGACCTTGGTATGCTCACTTATGCAATAAAATGCTTCTACTGAAAGTTGTATGGATTATGACTACAACAGCCATCTCAGAGTCAGTGTGCAAGATCTATGTGGACTATGTGCAAGAGCAGTTCCTCTTGTAATGTTATGGAAGTTCTTGACAGGCATCCTAATGACATCCATTACAAACTCAGCAAATAGCACAACACATTGAGCTTTACTGCACTCGCCAACAAAATTCATCTTCTTGACCACAATAGCCACTGCACTGTTGCAAGAAAGATTTTTATCCACTGACACAAACAAACGGAACTTTATTTCAATGCTGATGACTGAAATAGAAGTAAGGGCATCTTTGGTGATTGCAAACACAGCTGTGGGTTTTTTTTTTTTTTTTTTTTTTTTTTTTTTTTTTTTTTTTTTGGGCGCAAAACTGCTATGGTCATTAGCACCCGGTCCGTGACTTAGGAAACAGTAAAAAATCAAAATTGAAAACCAGCAGCAATGGGAACAAAAGTCATAAAATTGGAGAAACTAAAAGCAGAAGGAAGGCTTAAAAATCCACTACAGAAAGGGGTTGGTTGTCCCAAAAAAAGCTTCAAATGACTGACGTCATTTCACTGGCACTAATAAACTGGAGAACGCGGTCGGCTGAGCGCGTGTCATTTGCTAAAATCGACAATATATCAGGCGATAGCTGTAGACTGGAGCGTAACGGATTAAAATAGGGGCACTCGATTAAAAGGTGTCTTACCGTCCACAGCTGAGAGCAGTGGGGACATAGTTGGGGAGGATCGCTGCTTAAAAGATGTCGATGGCTAAAAAGACAGTGCCCTATCCGGAGTCGAGTTAAAATTACCTCCTCCCGACGACGCGTTCGGGAGGAAGAGGTCCAAGCACAAGGAAGAGCTTTCACGTCCCGCAATTTATTATGGGGAAGTGTCGACCAATGCTCGTGCCATAAATGAACAACACGATGACATAAAACGCTCTGTAGATCGGCAAAGGGAATCGATTGAATAGCTGGCCGAAGAAGAGAGACTGCAGCCTTGGCTGCAATATCAGCCGCCTCATTTCCACAGATACGAACATGTCCTGGGAGCCAGAGGAACGCCACCGAGACGCCCCCCCAGGTGGAGCAAGCGCAGACAGTCCTGAATCCGGTGAACCAGAGGGTGCACAGGATAAAGAGCTTGGAGACTGAGGAGAGAGCTGAGAGAATCTGAGCAGATAACGTACTGTATCCACTGATGGCGGCGGATGTAGTGGACAGCCTGGAGAACAGCGTAAAGCTCCGCAGTATAAACCGAACACTGGTCGGGAAGCCGAAAGTGATTTGGGGTGTTGCCAACAATATAGGCACTCCCTACACCTAACGATGTTTTCGAGCCGTTGGTGTAAATAAATGTGGCGTCCGTCATTTGTGCACATAGAGCAGCAAATGCCCGACGATAAACAAGTGAAGGGGTACCATCCTCGGGAAATCGACAAAGGTCACGGAGCAGGCAGATCCGGTGACAGAGCCAAGGCAGTGCTGTACCCCAAATTGTCAAGAAGGTTTTAGGAAAGCGGAAGGAAAGAGAATGGAGCAGTTGACGGAAGCGGACTCCCGGTGGTAGTAGAGAGGAGGGGCGGCCTGCATACCTTACATCAAAGAAGGCGTCGAAAAAAAGGTCATGGGCTGGATTAGCAGGAATGGAAGACAGATGGCTAGCATAACGACTCAGAAGGACTGCTCGCCGATTGGACAGCGGAGGTTCAGCAGTCTCAGCATAAAGGCTTTCCACAGGGCTGGTGTAAAAAGCTCCAGACACTAAACGTAATCCACGGTGGTGGATAGAGTCGAGACGCCGAAGAATAGATGGCCGAGCAGAGGAGTAGACTATGCTTTCATTGTCCAATTTCGAGCGCACTAAGGTGCGATAGAGGCGGAGAAGGACCACTCGGTCCGCTCCCCAGGAGGTACCATTCAGGACACGGAGGGTGTTAAGGGATCGCAGACAGCGAGCCGAATGATAGGAAACGTGGGAGGACCAGCACAGTTTTCTGTCAAACATAAGACCCAAGAATTTAGCGACGTCTGAAAACGGAAGGTTGACAGGACCTAGATGTAAGGAGGGCGGAAGAAACGCCTTACGTCGCCAAAAATTAACACAAACGGTCTTACTGGGAGAGAAACGGAAGCCGGTTTCAATGCTCCAAGAGTGGAGACGATCGAGACATCCTTGAAGACGTCGTTCAAGAAGGCTGGTCCGTTGAGATTTGTAGTAGATCGCAAAATCGTCCACAAAGAGGGAGCCTGAGACATCAGGAAGGAGACAATCCATAATTGGATTGATGGCAATGGCAAACAGTACAACACTCAGCACGGAGCCCTGGGGTACCCCGTTTTCTTGGGAGAAAGTACAGGAGAGAGTAGTGTTCACCCGCACCCTAAATGTGCGCTCTGTCATAAATTCGCGAAGAAAAAGGAGCAACCGACCTCGAAAGCCCCAAGAGAACAGTGTGCGGAGGATGCCTGTCCTCCAACAGGTATCGTATGCTCTCTCCAGATCAAAAAATATTGCTACTGTTTGGCGTTTCCGGAGAAAATTGTTCATGATATAAGTGGAGAGAGCAACAAGATGGTCAACTGCAGAACGATGCTTTCGGAATCCGCATTGGGCAGGTGTTAAAAGACTGCGGGATTCCAGCCACCAAGCTAAACGGTAATTCACCATACGCTCTAAAACCTTACAGACACTACTCGTGAGAGAAATGGGGCGATAGCTAGAGGGGAGATGTTTGTCCTTTCCAGGTTTCGGAACGGGAACGACAATAGCTTCCCGCCATTGTCTGGGAAAAGTACTGTCGGTCCAAATTCGATTATAAAGGCAAAGGAGGTAACGCAGACAATGGGTTGATAAATGCAGCAACATTTGGACGTGGATACCATCCGGTCCTAGGGCGGAGGAGCGAGAAGAAGAGAGTGCATGTTGGAGTTCCCGTATGGAGAAAACAGTATTGTAGCTTTCGCGATTTTGAGAGGAGAAAGCAAGAGGTCGCACTTCCGCTGCACATTTCTTCGAGAGAAATGCTGGCGGGTAATTTGAAGAGCTCGAAATCTCAGCAAAGTGCTGACCCAACGAGTTAGAAATTGCGACGGGGTCCACTAATGTGTCATGCGCGACAGTGAGCCCAGAGACCGGGGAGAAACTAGGTGCGCCTGAGAACCGTCGAAGCCGACTCCAAACTTCCGACGAGGGAGTGAAGGTGTTAAATGAGCTAATAAAGAATTTCCAGCTTGCCTTCTTGCTATCGCGGATGACACGACGGCATCGCGCAGGGAACTGCTTATAGCGGATACAGTTGGCCAAAGTAGGATGGTGGCGGAAAACGCGGAGAGCACGTCGCCGCTCACGTATTGCATCATCATGGCATGCCTCGTTCCACCAAGGAACTGGGGGGCGCCTGGGCAATTCGGAGGTGCGTGGTATTGAATGTTCCGCAGCTGTAAGAATAACGTCGGTAATCTGGGTGACCTCATCATCGACGCTGGGAAAATGACGGTCATCGAATGTTGCTAGAGACGAAAAAAGTGTCCAATCAGCTTGGGCAAACCTTCAGCGTCGCAGTCCCATGTATGGCAGTTGAGGCTGCAGTCTAAGGACACATAGAAAGTAGTCACTCGAGTGTGTATCCTCAAGGGCGAACCATTCGAAGCGCCGAGCTAGCGAAACAGTACCGACTGCAAGGTCCAAATGAGAAATTTGTCGTGGAGGCAGATAAAAATGTAGGGACCCCAGTGTTGAGGCAAACTAGATCCGCTTGGTGGAAGACGTCTAGCAATAGTGAGCCACGTGGACAAGGATGTGGAGATCCCCAAAGCGGGTGGTGGGCATTGAAGTCCCCAACCAGCAAATAGGGGGGTGGAAGCTGACCAAGAAGATGAAGGAGATCAGCTCGTGCCATTGGTGTGGACGATGGAATGTATACAGTACAAAGAGAGAACGTGTATCCGAAAAGGGAAAGACAGACGGCGACAGCTTGGAAGGAAGTGTTTAAATGGATTGGGTAATAATGGAGAGTTTCATGGAGAAGAATCATGAGTCCTCCATGTGCTGGAGTGCCTTCAACAGAGGGGAGATCATATCGGACGGACTGAAAATGAGGGAGAACAAAGCAGTCATGGGGACGCAGCTTTGTTTCCTGAAGACAGAAGATGACCGGCGAGTAGGATCATAAGAGGATCGACAATTCATCCTGATTGGCTCGAATACCATGGATATTCCAGTGGATAATGGACATAGGGTGAACAGAAAATGGAGGAATGTGACCAAGGGTGCTGTCAACTCAACGACTGCTCAGAGCTTGCGACCGACAGCATGGAATGGCATTCAGGTGAAGGCAGAAGATCCTGATCCATAGGTTGGTCAGGAGCAGCTCCTGCCACCAGCGATCGGCCGGTTGATCGGCCACCAGCAGTGCGCCTCGGTGACACAGAAGACGGCCGAGGGTGATTTCCGCCAGGTGGTGCTGTAGATGGGACACGCCTTGGCGGAGAAGGAGAGGAACTGGGTTTCTTTGTAGCCTTCTTGGAAGTATGATGTTTAGATGAAGGAGGAACCGATGGTTGGGAAGTTTGGGTACGTAAAAACTCTTCACGAGTATGCTCTTTTTTCGAAGTCTTGGTGTCTGACTTTTGGGCTCGAGATTTAGCAGAACCCGACGAAGGGTGAGCCATAGAGTGGGCAGGCGAAAGTGGTGAGGTTGAAAGGGCGATCTTTGCGCTGGCCGATCTGACGACCGTGGCACTAAAGGTGAGGTCGCAAGTCTGCGTGGCCACCTCCTTTGTTGGCCGAGGAGAAGCAAGGACAGTGCTGTATTTTCCTGTCTGAGGCACGGTGGGCTGTCGACTGGCGAATAATTTTCGAACAGCAAAGGTCGACACCTTTTCCTTCATTCTTATTTCCTGGATGAGCTTTTCGTCCTCAAAAACGGGGCAATCTCGAGAGAAGCAGCGTGGTCACCGATACAGTTGATGCAGCGAGGGGATGGAGGTGGACAAGCACCCTCATGGGCATCCTTGCCACACGTAACACATTTGGCCGGATTGGAACAGGACTGGCTGGTGTGATTGAACCGCTGACACCGATAGCAAAGCGTAGGGTTTGGGACGTAAGGGCGAACGGAAATTATCTCATAGCCTGCTTTGATTTTCGATGGGAGTTGAACTTTGTCAAATGTCAAGAAGACAGTGCGGGTTGGAATGATGTTCGTGTCAACCCTTTTCATTATTCTATGAACAGCCGTTATGCCCTGGTCAGACAGGTAGTGCTGAATTTCTTCGTCAGACAATCCATCGAGGAAGCGTGTATAAACGACTCCATGCGAGGAATTTAAAGTACGGTGCGGTTCCACCCGGACAGGGAAGGTGTGTAGTAGTGAGGTATGCAGCAATTTTTGTGCCTGGAGGGCACTGTGTGTTTCCAACAACAGGGTGCCATTCCGTAATCTGGAACAAGACTTTACAGGACCTGCAATTGCGTCGACACCTTTCTGAATAATGAAAGGGTTGACCGTGGAGAATTCATGACCTTCGTCAGACCGAGAAACAACAAGGAACTGTGGCAATGATGGAAGAACTGTCTGTGGCTGAGACTCTGTGAACTTACGCTTGTGAGCAGACATAGTGGAAGGTGAGGAAACCATTGCGGAAGAATCCCCCATGATTACCGGCGTCTCCGATGGCACGCTCCTCCCTTGTGGGGGCCCTCTCTGAGGGCACTCCCGCCTTAGGTGATTGTTCACACCTCAGGTCACACCTTCCGACAAACGGACGGAGGGACCAATCAGCACTTTCGAAAGGTATCAGCTCGGGTAATCACCCCTCCCTGGGCCTGGCCATTACCAGGGGGTACATACGTGTCCTACCTGTCTACCCGGGGCAGGGAATTACGCGTTACCCCGTTCCGGCTACGCATGGAAGTGCGTGGGTCGGCCTTCAGACACGCACAGGGAGGAAAAAAGAGAAAGGGAAAGGAAAGAAGAGTGGTCTCAAACGCCGCAGCGGAGAAAAGGGCAAAGAGAAGAGGGAAGGAAACGAGAAGGACAGAGGAAGGACGAAGACTTGCAAGTGTAGAAAGCAAGGAATTTGTAACAGTCTCGAGCGTCCGTCTCCAGACGTAGGCACAAACCATACTCCCAGAGGGGGAGAAAGGGAAGGAAAGAGCCAGAGGCGAGGGGGGGGGGGGGGGGGGGGGGGGGCGAAGATGGGGGATGGGGAAGGATGCGGAAAGGGAGGGTATGCAGCCCGGAAAGGAAGGAGGGCTGCATTAGCTCGGGGTCCCGTGCTCGCTACGCACGTATCCACGAAAGAGTTGTGGACCCCCTGGGGGGGAGAACACTGCTGTATCAAATTTGCTACTTTGACTGTGTCACCATCATTGGTGAAGAATTAGATATCCTAGTACTGCCGACAGTATTATCCTCTTCTCAAAATAACATATTTTTCCTAAATAGTATGATGATTGTTGTTCCAGAATTCTATACTCATCACCATGGTACCAATTTAAATCCACAGGGCATTCCTTTCCTTCATCCAGAAAGTGGGTATGATGCTACCTTAACCCCTTTTCGACAAGGGGAGACGAAAGTGTGTGATTTCGCAGTGTCTTTAAACAGCCAGGCATAACAGTACACGAAGTTTTTACAGCACAGGAAAAGTTTTCTTATGACATGGTATGGCAGAAACATCACCCCAGATACCACTGACTATCTTCCGTACCAACAATGTCAGAACTGTGGCAAAACCCAAATCCTAACTGAAGAGGCTGCCACCTACCCAATCTTTTCATACCCACGAAAAGATTCCATCAGTTTAAAATGACTGCATGCTAGAAAGAGGTGGCGTGATTCTCATAACAAAAATTCAACTCAAGACTCTTTACTGAAAATCATTTCTTGAAAATGTACGAACGGGTGTAGCATTGGGCCTGCAACTATAAAAATCAGGACTTCAGTGCTCTGCCATTAACAAACATTGTTGTGACCCTAAATATAAAAATTCGTCTGAGCTGGACCTCAACATGAAGAATGCTATATGAGATTACAACAGCACGTAAGCACTAACAAACATCACTGATGACAAGAAAGCTAATGCCCAAGTTGACTTGCCATCTGGACCAAAAGGTCAAGGCGTTCACTTTTTGTGAGATTCCGTTGCGTATCACTTCATTTGTTGTAGGAGTAGTAGTAGTAGTAGTAGTAGCAGTAGTAGTAGCAGCAGTAGTAGAAGTAGTTTGTATCTTTATACATGCATTTAGGAGGTAAGAAATGGCACTGTATTAGATGTAATGAAAATCTTTATGAAATATGCATCATATCGATAATATCAATAACTGTGGCATTTTTAACATTCTGTGATGCACTGATCAGTTACAAATGTGATCTGTATGTAGGTGACTTACGCAGGTTCTATGGAGTATTTTGATTAGACAGATTGCACTCTGAAATTTTTTGACCAGATAAATTTAGCCATCATAATCACACTTACACTTACATGACAACAATGAGTGTCATAAAATCAAAGGGAGATAAGTGTAGGCGAATACTTTTACAGACTTTACATCTGAAAATCCTTCAGTTACTAATGAAAGTTTACAACTTAGGTGATTGGAAGTCATCAACACATACACTTAATAACTGTTGGAATTGTCCTCCTCTTGCTTCTAAATACGCCTGCACACTTTTCGTGTCATGGACTTTCGCACCCTCTGGAATACTCCCCAATGGATTTGAATGGTTCCACAGGCTTCCACGAAATGTTTATAAAGTGTTTCTTGCATCTGAGAGATGTGCTGCATAGACAGATTGTTTAACATGCCCCCAGAGATGATAATCTAAAGAACTGAGATTGGGGGAAAGTGCAGGCCATGAAATTGTTTCTACTCTACCTATCCATCCGTCATGGTGGATACCAGCCATTGCATCTCCAACAAAGACTGAAATGTTCTGCAGCTCCATCATGCATAAACTACATGTTTCTTCTTATTTGCAGGTGCACACCCTGTAGTAGACCTTGGATGGTACTCCGAATAAATGCCCTGTGGACAGCACATGTAAGACGAGCTCTGAGAACATCTGGCCCTACCAGACAGTCACCTGCAATTCCAGCCCACACATTAATCTTAAACTGATGCCGACGTCTGGCCTATACTATAGATTGAGGATTGAAATTGCCCCATAAGTGTTGGCTGTGAAAATCTGTTATTCAGTTTCTTCCAAATACTGCCATGTCTGTAAACAAAACTGAACAGAGGAACAAGGGATTGGCAGTTTGTGCAACAGATCATCGTAGAAGTTCTCCAAGGATGGGTGATCGTCAACTGTAAGGCCCCGTAAACATTTAAGATTATATGGATACGTGAGCCGTTTGTGGAGTATCCTCTGTGTTGAACTTTGAAACGTAAAACATGCCTGGGCCACCTGGCTCTTCTTCGACAGCCTGTAGAATGCACACATCCTAGTCAGGTGTGAGCAACATGTGGTCTTCCTCGACCCGTAGTCCGTGGTGCTACGGATCCTATCTTGGCAATGCAACAATACACAGCACCAAAAGTTGGATGACTCTGTTGTCATAGCTCTGGAAAAACGGCCTCATGCCCGTCATCATTCACATGGGCGTACATAAAAATTATGTCAGACTACTTGTGAATTAATATCCTTCTTTGTTTTAACGGAACACTTTCAGTTAACTCACTACCTGCAACACACATATACATTGGACACACTGAAGACAGATGAATCTCTCATGTTAACAAACCTTCCTGGCAACATAATGTCATCTAGAATAGGAATCAAACGGGTGCATAGAAGTAGTTTGGTCATACTTGGGAAGCTGTTGAATGTCGTCCTTCATTAATAACTAAGAAAACAAAGGACTTTTGGACATGTGTTTATATGAACTTTTTTCTGTTTAGGTGTAAAGAACCTGTCCCAAAAGTTTGTAGAAGTATCAGATATCTTGCCACAGAGTATGCAAGGTAGAGCAGCAGAGTTCATCTTGCAGAGGGAGTATAAATTTGAAATCGGACAACATAGCGGCAAGTGATCAGCCATTGACACACTGAAAAAAAGCATGTTTGTTTAGGTTATTGTTTTCTGCATTTTCATACCAATAGCTAGTAAACCACAACCATATGACTATCAAATCAAGTGGAAGAATTTTTATAGGTACTGGACTGTACTGGAAAAGTAGAATAAGAAACTGACTGTAAATACAGAACAATGCACATTACTTTAAGTATGGTAATATCCAGAAAAAAAATCTTGACTCTGAACATAACAATAAAAAGTGAAAAATTTAGGAAATCCCCAGTTAAAGTGAGATACAGATGACAGCATTAATTTTCTGACAAAAATATTCATATTTCCAAACTTACCTGAATAAGTGCTACATCAGGTTTGACAATCTTTTGATGGAAAAGCTTAGGAATTTCTGACAAGAAAATTGGTATACAGTCCGAACGACCTTCAGCTACTGATTTCCGTACATTTGCTGCCATGAAGAAAGAACATGAGCGAAAGATACCTGAAACAAATAGATATAATTAATATAATAAACAGTATATACTCTGCACAAATGTACTTTGGCAACGTGTTAAGTGCTCCTGTACTTCATTTTCTTAGACAAACACAGGGTGTATTTTTCAGGTACCATATGCAACAGGTATTACTGTATGAATACTGCATTGTAGAGCAAAAGTGATTCTGTTTTCTATAAGCCAGTTAAATGAATTTTTACTGCACCCTGTTTTGAATATTTTAGTAATCTTCTGCCAGTTGTAAATTTCTCTCAAGTAACTTAATAATTCCAGAAATAAGGTATACAAGATCTAATCTTCAAGAAACAAACAAATTCACACTCACTTAAGTGACTCCCACATATAATCCATTTGTTGCAATACTTTCAAACTGACGAATTATATTTTTGCCCCATGGTTTCAAGACAACTTCCTGAACACAGAATGGGGAGGGGGGGGGGGGGTGGGAGGAGGGGGCACTGCTCCACCTAGCTCTCAGGGAAAGGAAGACGTAGTTCAGCAAGATGGTTTTCTTTCAAGAAGTTGATATGGCTAAATGTTCTCAGTCTACGAGATGAAGCAATTAATGTTTTGAAATATTCAAATCAATGTTCCTTTAAGACAATTACAGCAATAATTTTTACATTTTTACAATTTCATTAAGCACTGTTCATGACACATTTGGAATTACTGTGGCGGAAGTTTTACAACCCATGTGACACTTTCTTATTCACAGTGATATGTACATTCGGTACAGAACATAAAACGAAAGAGATGCTTTAGGATTATCTGTTGACTGTATATCTGATAGCTTTGGGGTTATCTGTCGACTGTATATCTGCCTCGATGCCAGTAACGTGTATTCTTATCACCACCAGGGTGTAAAGCTAGTTCGCGTCCGTAGTATAACACTATACGTGCACCCTGGCCAACACTAAATGAACTAGCACATACTGGCAGTCAGATAATCTGAGCATCTCCTGACTATAAGACACTTTCAGAAAGAGTTATGTCACCAGACAGACCAAATGGCCCTTCTCAGATCCCTCTGACCAGGAAACTCGGACCTGTGGTTCGAATTTGTCACAAACATAGAAGGCATAAGCTGTGCTAAGTGCCAGTTTCTATCGAAACTATTAAAAAATGACAACATTGACTTGGTTGCTATACAGGAAACCCATAGTGATACAGTGTAACAACTAAATAAAAGGGCAAAATACCAGGCTATGAGTGTTGGGAGCAACATATCATAGGTCTTATGGAGTAGCCACATATGTCAAACAAAATATTGAAAACGCTTTCCCAATTTCTACATCCACCAATGAAGACATTCATAATGTTGTCACAAAAATCGGAAGCATTACCGTCTCCAATATTTATAAGCCACCTGCTACACCTTGGCCAGCCCACGTTCTTCAAACTCAACCACATCCTGCTGTATATGTTGGGGATTTCAATAGTCATCATGTACAGTGTAAGTATAAAGACAATGATGCAAATGGAGAAGCATTAGCAAAATGGGCAGAAGATGAATACTTATACCATGTATTCAATGCTAAGGATCAATTTACATTTAGACCAGCTGCCTGGACACAGGAATACAATCCTGTTCTGTGTTTCGTCTCATCCAGCAACAAGGACCAACCTCTCATGGCCGTGTGTAGAGTTCTGCCGACTTTCCTCACAGTCAACACCGTCCAATCATAATAGAAGTAGAAACTCGAATTCCCCTAATTACCTCTATTCCTCGCCCACAACAGATTTTTAAAAAAGCCAATCAGAATGGGTTCGCCACAGATCTGGACCAATGTTTGGGATGGATACCACCTACTAGCAAAAATTACCAAAGATTTGTTGGTGCCATGATAAGCACAGCCAAGAAGCACATACCAAAAGGGTACCGCAAAGAATACATCCCTGGACGGTCCCAAACCAGCGGAGAACTATACCAGAGCTTCCTTGAATCCGGAGATCAGGAAATAGCAGATGAACTGCTTCACAGCTTGGATGCTGCCAGGAGACAAAAGTGGACAGAAACTGTAGAAAGCCTCAATTTCCGAACACCTAGCAGGCAAGCATGGTCACTGCTGAGAAAACTAAGGAGCGGCCCACCAACACAATGACAAAAAGCAACAGTAAGACCAAATGCCATAGCTGCACATCTAGTTAACACGTCTAGGACACCAAAGGATAAAACACATACAATGCAAGTGAAGCGAAAACTCAGAAACTGAACATGTTGTGGACTGGCAAGACAGCCAATCCACAGTGACGGGTAACCGAAAGGCACGCGCTTAAACTCACGCAGGCTGGCGTGAGGTCTGAAACAGGATACGTAATGAATGCTATAAAGAAAAGTACGTAGCTTCTGGAATACTTAACTTTAATCCATAATTGTATAACATCGCTCTTGTACAGATATAATCTCCATTTCAATATACTTGGTGATGGCGCCTTGCTAGGTCGTAGCAAATGACTTAGCTGAAGGCTATGCTAACTATCGTCTCGCTCTCATTTGGGAAATCGAAGCATGCCAATCCACCAAGACTCTGAGGCTGCAAACACTAATAGGCTTCGATCTAGAAACCCGCCAACACGAACAGCAAGGACCTGTGTACAACAAGGTTTCAGTATCACAAACGCATGGTCTGAAAAATGGAACGCATGGCAAAATCATAACATGCCTTGCATCACACAAAAGCCACCTGGTTTTGACCTACCACACAAAACGTGGTCCACTCTTAAATAGGATTCGAACTCGTCATGACAGATGTGCTTACTCCCTGTATAAATGAGGTAAAATACCATCCCCTCAGTGTGATTGCGGAGAAAATCAGACCATCAGCCACATTGTTGAAGAGTGTTTCAGAATATGTTTCTTTGTAATCCTTTATTAATAATGGCTGGCTCTGAGCACTATGGGACTTAACAGCTATGGTCATCAATCACCTAGAAATTAGAACTACTTAAACCTAACTAACCTAAGGACATCACACAACACCCAGTCATCACGAGGCAGAGAAAATCCCTGACCCCGCCGGGAATCGAACCCGGGAACCCGGGCGCGGGAAGCGAGAACGCTACCGCACGACCACGAGCTGCGGACTTTATTAGTAACGTTTGTTTGCAATTATTAACGTTTGTTGTATTAGTGATTTGTCTGTTTCTTTTTTTATGCGTCTGTAATGCCATACGATAAATAAATAAATCACCACCACCACTGTTGCTGTAGTAAGTAGGTGAAAGCAACGGCATTGTTGTAGTCAGATAATGGAATAGTAATTTAGTGATATGTAAACAATTCTTCCTACTCTCTGAACTGGGGTTTTACACGTTATTTGTAACTATTACTCTTATTTTATTCAGTCAAAAACCTGCCTCTAAAGAAAAATGTCAAGTCTACAACGATATCGCCGTCATTAGAGAGAATTCTCCGGTAATGCGGCTAGGAAGATGCCTCAAGACTTCCGCTGTTCTGCCCATAGAAAACGCGAGGATTTCACACGCAATATTCGGCGACTATTATAATTTGCTTTTCTTATTTTGATGTAGGGAACACATTAAGAGTAACTCAAATCATTTGTCTTGTCCCGTAGCTTCGGCAGTGTACACGGCGGAAGGAGGCTAATCATTAACTTCCTTCATCATTTTTCTCCTTTTAGACGGTACAAAATACCGTACAGTTACAATGCTCACATTTCAACAATTTTACTATGCAACCAAATAAACGCCTATGTTCCTGTAACTATAATGACCATAAAATAGTAGTGGTACCCCGTTACTGTTAACCCCCCCCCCCTTCTCTCTCTCTCTCTCTCTCTCTCTCTCTCTCTCTCTCTCTCTCTGTGTGTGTGTGTGTGTGTGTGTGTGTGTGTGTGTGTGTGTGTGTGTGTGTGTGTGTGTGTGTGTGTGTGTGTGTGTGTGTCAAATTTATTCGATTGGGAAAAAGCTGAAACCTCAAATAAATGTGTGTCGGCATGAAGAAAGATATCTATTAGGAGGTATTTCTTTTTTGAAACAAACATTAGAAACGGTTTTTTTAACAACAAACGAAGTCTTTAACAGAAAGACGTCGGTTAGCTAATTAACCATTGCTGATTTTCATTTAAACACGAAAGGACACAATTCCGATCATCTAGTCTCATTTTACATTCCCTAAAAATATTTAGAAACAGCAGTCATGGGAATAGAACGCAGAATTACGGCAATGTCTGCTGAAGTGAAACGATACATTGAATACGTTAGCTCACTATTCACAGTAAGGAAGGCCAGGACATAAAATTATATTTAAAGTACAGAGATTTTTCAGACGCACCATTCTTTCCAGTGATCTATAGTATGTCACTGTTCTTATGTATGGAAGAGTGCTGTCTGTGCCGTTACCGCTTACATTTTTACACTTTCAACAAGGTACAGCAAAAAATTAACAGTGTTGATGCTCTATTATATCAGTTTAAAGTTTTCACTGAATGGTAAGAGAAGAAACGTTAAGACTCAAATCTGTGCCCCGTTAATTTGGTGTTTCCCTTTAGCATTTATAGCAAGAAGTATGTCTGTACATTGAATATTGAAGAACATTTTTCCAGCACTGTTGTGCTTTTGACTCATGCTTTCATACTGCTTCCTCTTCTGCTTTTCAGAAGGTAATAAATTAAATTATTGCTTATGCTGCATGATTCTTCTTTATATGGTGTTAGGACATAGGTGCGATTCTGTAATTCGAACTTCACACCGAAGTTCTATGTTAATGCGCATAAGCACCTGATCGCATGTTCGTGCAACAGGAACTCATATCTCAGTAACAGTACTATTTATCTAATTACTCAATCCGCCATCTGACGACAGCCACTGAAATTTGTTAAGAGCAGTTAACAGGAGCATAATTTTTCTACTTCCTGAAATAGAAGAATCATGCCTTCATTCTTCAGGAAATACCTAGCCTTTTAAAAATTTTGAGTAGCGTTAACAAAGTTTTATTCCGGATGTTTCTCACGCGCACAACAATCTAACAGTGTAAATATATCAAAGCTGTCATGGGACCTGGAACGTAAACATGCACCTATTCAGGCAGTGAACATTTCAGTTCCAGACAGATTCATCAAATGCAGTCTTCACAGCAGTCTACTCTCCGACCTGCTTACAAGCGCCTACGCCACCACCACGGCGTGACGTAAAGCCACAGGATTTCAGGAGCCCGCGTCATCTAGGGCCAATGCCACTCTATTAATAACGCCAATAAACCAAGTCCACGTGGTCAGAGGTTGAGTCCGCTCGCTACAACCCGATCTCATTGGCGGCAACAGTGGACTGTGTGGCTAATGTTACACTAAAATTTTCTTATTTGTTTAACAACAGTCATCTGACAGGTTTAAGAGCAGAAAGCACTCATTTCTGTCTACGTCACAACAGCAGGAAGAAGGATTCACAAAACAATTAACCATTAAGATATTAACACTCTGCAACGCTGCAATTTTTTCCTTCCACTCCGAGAATTTTTCAGGAACACCCGCAAAATTACGCTTTTACAGTATGTGATAAAGTAACATTAAATGAAGAGCTGTTGCTTGCACTTGCGTACATGACTGTGTGCAACTAAAAATCTTTTCACAGCCCACGTCTGCAGACAATGAACATGATGTTCGAAGTGTCGTCGTCGTCGGCAGCGGCGACAGCGACGGCGGCGGCGCCAAACTAGTCGTTCAGGTGAGTAATAATTACTGAAAATTCTCCGTGAGGGTTCATACAGGTGCTAGAAAGCAGCAGGTAGGGGACTTAATTCTTTATGTTACGGTACAACTCCGTATAATTGCAGGCTCATTAAAAATGTCATTTCACTTATTTAACAGGTCAAGAGGAAACCAACGTTTTCTTACAACAAAATGACACCAATGTTTGAAAAGGATCGCGTACAGTACACGTAAATTACAGAAGTACCTAGATTGTGTTGTAAACACAACCGTCTACAAGAAATTACAGTTTCTCACTAAAGATTCTTCACCCAGTTTTTTGCTTTGCTTTACAGGACAAAAATAACTAACGTCATATGCGTCCGTGTCAGAACCGTAGAACACGTATACGAAAAAGAAGTTAAAAACTACTACATGTCAAGCCCAATCATTGCTCAGTTGTTGACTACGGTCAAGACGAATGAATAATTTCTTCAGTAGACAGTCCCTCTGCTCTTTACGAAGGCAAGTAACAATTTGCAGACTTTGTTAAGCACTTACTTTAGATGAAAAATGCACTTTTTTCAAGGTGCAGTATCCGCTTCAGATCGACGTACTTTTCGTCTAATATATAGATTCCATTCCTGAACCGCTATTCTGCAACGTCTGCAGAATATCCTATCTTTACTACTTGGAGTCAAAACGTTTTCCTAATAGATGTTTCTGTAGACGTAAATCGTTTTTGGCCAGATGCATTGTCTTAAAGACATGTTTTCCTTCTGCTTTGCAAGCGTCTTATCAAGGTCTTTATTTTAGTTAGTCCGCCAGAACTGATTAGCACCTGATACCGTAATTAAAACCAAACACTTCATGCGTCCTAGAAAACAAACATAACATTTTAAACTCCTCTACTTTTCTGGTGCACGGCCACCGGTTTCGCCCGCTAATTTGACTGCCATTTCAGGTAACTCTCACCCACATCAAAATATCGGCGAATAAAGTCACATTGATTCTTTTAGAACAGAGTCCAAATATCGCTGGGAATTTATTTTTGGATGCGATTCACGTTTGTGCAAATCTGACACCGTTTTAGTTGAATGGAAACCTTCGTCGTAGTTAACTCTCAAAATTTATTGTAATCTTTATTTTTATGTACGGTATTTACTGCGTCTACTATTGCACACGTCCATAATGCCGACCGTCGAACAACATATCTCGAAGGAAATGAAAAGATTTTTTTAACCTCTAATTTTCAGTTGGCAATAAACGACACAAAACAGTTACTTGTGCGACGTCACAGCGAACCAGTTTAATATAAACAGAACTTTCCGAATACTATTACATATATTTTGTTGACTCTTGTGCAATATGCACAGACATTAAAAAAAAAAGCATCGACGTACAGGCTCTCTCTGTACCACGCAGAGAACTTTCCGCCTTATTTATAAATCATAATCTAAAGTGCACGTGAGACTGCGTACGACATGCAGTATTCTGTCGTTCCTCCGTGCACCAGAACAAATATCACAAAGCTTCTTGGCTTTTCTTGACAAGTTCTATTACTATGTGACAAGCCTTGCTTACTTGATTATTTTATGTAAGTAATAAACTGTTTCCAAGCATCCATGCAACAATGTTTTGAATTTTCCAGTCTTTCATCCACTGGTAAAGTGACAATCCTTTCTGAATTTCTGTTTGTACTTCTCTTATTTCACAGATCCTGGACAACAGATCAATGACGCTAATTCACGTCCCAATGATTTTAGCAACTGGAACGTATCAGTTCAGGTCAAATAAGAACATTGTTACATGAAGTAGGCTATGATGACAGTTGCTGACTTAAGACCTGAGATGATTCAAAAGATTTCGTTACTTCATCAATGACCATCCGCGGCAGAACTTTTTACGCAATCTTCGTAGGTTCCAAAAGCTATAAAATTTCACATGAATTGTGTATTATGTGGGTAGTATTTAAGGAGTATATAGAGGGTTTATACAAGGGCGATGTACTTGAGGACAATATTATGGAAATGGAAGAGGATGTAGATGAAGACGAAATGGGAGATAAGATACTGCGTGAAGAGTTTGACAGAGCACTGAAAGACCTGAGTCGAAACAAGGCCCCGGGAGTAGACAACATTCCATTAGAACTACTGATTGCCTTGGGAGAGCCAGTCATGACAAAACTCTACCATTTGGTGAGCAAGATGTATGAGACAGGCGAAATACCCACAGACTTCAAGAAGAATATAATAATTCCAATCCCAAAGAAAGCAGGTGTTGACAGATGTGAAAATTACCGAACTATCAGTTTAATAAGTCATAGCTGCAAAATACTAACGCGAATTCTTTACAGACGAATGGAAAAACTGGTAGAAGCGGACCTCGGGGAAGATCAGTTTGGATTCCGTAGAAATGTTGGAACACGTGAGGCAATACTAACCTTACGACTTATCTTAGAAGAAAGATTAAGAAAAGGCAACTCTACGTTTCTAGCATTTGTAGACTTAGAGAAAGCTTTTGACAATGTTGACTGGAATACTCTCTTTCAAATTCTGAAGGTGGCAGAAGTAAAATACAGGGAGCGAAAGGCTATTTACAATTTGTACAGAAACCAGATGGCAGTTATAAGAGTCGAGGGGCATGAAAGGGAAGCAGTGGTTGGGAAAGGAGTGAGACAGGGTTGTAGCCTCTCCCCGATGTTATTCAATCTGTATATTGAGCAAGCAGTAAAGGAAACAAAAGAAAAATTCGGAGTGATATTAAAATTCACGGAGAAGAAATAAAAACCTTGAGGTTCGCCGATAACATTGTAATTCTGTCAGAGACAGCAAAGGACTTGGAAGAGCAGTTGAATGGAATGGGCAGTGTCTTGAAAGGAGGGTATAAGATGAACATCAACAAAAGCAAAACGAGGATAATGGAATGTAGTCAAATTAAATCGGGTGATGCTGCGGGAATTAGATTAGGAAATGACACACTTAAAGTAGTAAAGGAGTTTTGCTATTTGGGGAGTAAAATAACTGATGATGGTCAAAGTAGAGAGCATATAAAATGTAGACTGGCAATGGCAAGGAAATCGTTTCTGAAGGAGAGAAATTTGTTAACATCGGGTATAGATTTAAGTGTCAGGAAGTCGTTTCTGAAAGTATTTGTATGGAGTGTAGCCCTGTATGGAAGTGAAACATGGACTATAACTAGTTTGGACAAGAAGAGAATAGAAGCTTTCGAAATGTGGTGCTACAGAAGAATGCTGAAGATAAGGTGGGTAGATCACGTAACTAATGAGGAGGTATTGAATAGGATTGGGGAGAAGAGAACTTTGTGGCACAACTTGACTAGAAGAAGGGATTGGTTGGTAGGACATGTTTTGAGGCATCAAGCGATCACAAATTTAGCATTGGAGGGCAGCGTGGTGGGTAAAAATCGTAGAGGGAGACCAAGAGATGGGTACACTAAGCAGATTCAGAAGGATGTAGGTTGCAGTAGGTACTGGGAGATGAAGAAGCTTGCACAGGATAGAGTAGCATGGAGAGCTGCATCAAACCAGTCTCAGGACTGAACACCACAACAACAACTATTTAATGAATCTGATCATTGTTATGGGACGGTTTGGTGAAAGTGCCAAAGTCAAGTAGACTCGTGACCTAACGACGCAACAAAGTAACGATATCAAATATGGAACTAACGGAAATCAAGACTGTATACAATGTCTGATGAAGCAATGCTTACTACGGCTGTTATGTAACAGTTACATCAGTTTCACTCAGAAATCAGCTTTCAAAACAGCCACACGTGCACAGCACCACAGATAACCTACGCAGTGTATTGTTCTGTATTGCCAGTAATAGTTTTGCTTCATATGTTCATTATAAACGAACACTGTAGGAGTATATACACGCTCTCCACTCGTATTTCGTGGTTCTGGTGAGGCTTGCTTGCTCTCTAAGGCTACTTGCCAGAAAGCAAGGGAGTCACGCATTCGAGTCCCGTCGTGAGTTTCGGTGAAACCTTTTACATTACTTTACGTAACACGTCTTTCGTTTCCTTCCATCGGCAACTCAGACGTAACTAACCATTTTGCCGTAAGCTGTGCAAGTGCCAAGTGGTTAAAGAAATGAAAAATAAGGGACTTTAATTTCAGGGCACAATACAAAATGATTTTAAAATAATTTTTATGTTTTTCCCACACGATCCTTATCCGCTAGTAAATTTAGTACGTGTTTTACCAGGATTTACGAAAGTCAGAACTATTACCAAAAGCGTGCTTTATGAAGAAAAACAAATTCTTAGTAATCTCTGGTCTTGCCAAACACCGTAAGGGCAATAAAATTCATTTTAGGAATCTTATAGTCAAGCAACTGTAGGCTCTAGAATTAAAAAAGAGGATGTGAAACTTCCTGGCAGATTAAAACTGTGTGCCGTACTGAGACTCGAGCTCTGAACCTTTGTCTTTCGCGGGCAAGTACTCCACAGACTGAGCTGCCCAAGCACGATTCACGGCCCGTCCTCAAAGCTTATTCAATTCTGCCAGTACCTCGTCTCCGTAATATCCTTTCTTCCTAAAAGTCTGCCAGCCTTGTAACTATCAACTCCTTTCGTTAAACCCAGATGACTGAGCCATTAGAGAGTTTACATAAGCTGTTAAGCCCATACTGATAAATGGGAACGCGCTTACAGTGACTTACTACTTCCTTACGATAAAACTCTGAAAACGTAGCGTGAAAATTAGATGTAGTGTAGGAAAAATTAAAGTGAGGGGAGGGTTGGGCAGGGGGATAGAAGCAGCGTGGATAGGAGAGGAGAGGACGTCGCAAGGCTTCGAGAACAAAACTGGCGGTGTACTTCAGACGCCAATATTTGTCCCCCGGCTGACCTCCGGTCTCGGGGCGCCAGCGGACAAGCCTTATCATAGCGAAAAGCACACAATCTGAGCGAAGGCCTGGGCCGACCACCACACGAAAGTCGGGCGCAAGGCTGCACGAGAGTTTTAACGCTATTTCCGACGTTGCCATAATAGTGCTCGGTACCTGGTACACCACAAATTCTTGTACACGATGTTAAGTAGCTATGCCGCGTGCTACGAAGGTAGGATAGTATGTCTAAACCCGCGTCAAAATGGAAGACACCGGAGACGTTACCAAAGCTCTACGATGCAGAACGGACGGGGTGGATCTCGCCAGCCAATTTCTTGTTCTCAGGAGTTTGAGAAACCAGCAGAAGTCCTAGAATTGGGTGGCAGTGCAGATGTTCGACATTCACTGCTCCTAGTTATTGGTCAATTGTCTTACCCGTTGCGCCATCCGCAGCGATCCGCTTTGCTAAGAAAGTAGCTGAACTATCCCAGGAATCAATCTGCAAATACTTCAGCTCCCCAAATCACTTCGTGTTACGTGTGCACACTGCCTGATTAGTAAACGAAGTTCTGGATACCTACTGCAAAACTGTCTGTACTACAGATATTTTCGGTTTTGATTAACAGCACAGTATGAGTGACCAAAGGGGAATGCATCAAAAGATGAGAAAATAACTTCGGAGCTACGACGTGCCAGCTCTGCCGTCACTGTTGTTCTTGCTACACTTGTTGCTGAACGGTGTGAAATGAAAGCCAGCGAGCTCAGTGGTATTCGTGCGCAGATTATTTGTCTCCATTCATTTCATGACATTGACATATGCCCTCATCAAGTCAACTATATATATATATATATATATATATATATATATATATATATATGTGTGTGTGTGTGTGTGTGTACACTTTCTGTTGTGTGTCTTAATCTTACAATGAACAGGAGAATGAGGGGTAATAACATACGGGTGACAATAGAAATCCCGAGCTTCTTAACGCGCCGCCAATGCGTGCTGGACTGAGGTAGAAAGTAACGAAACTTATCCCAAAATTAAACACGTTATGGTGGCGAGGTTAGTTCAAATACATATTCAAAAACAAACAGAAAGGGAATAGTTCGTCCACCCAGTACGCTGCCAAACGGAAAAAGAAATTGTGGGAGTGTTTCTAGACTTTTCGATCTTTCTATTCGTCCTTTGCGCAGAATAATTTCTTGTATGACTAGGGTCGGTTGCAAGCAACAATATAAGGATGAACTTTAATCAGGTTTGGAGGCACCCCCCGCATGCATGGTTTAATCGTCAGTAGTCTAAAATTTTGCACAGACTGTTTATCATCGAAACATGATATGTTGTTTACTGTCTTACATAGAGATTGTGCTGGAGAACAAAAATCTCTTCACAAATTGCATGTGAACTCTCACGACCCGCGAGCTCGAGTATAGCAACCAAAGCGAAGAGATCAAAGTGAACATGCTGTACACGCCTAACAAAACAAGTCAAAGGTCAACACTGTGACAGTGAATAATGCAGGCAAACACAGCTGATAAGATGGTTTGAAAAGAACGAACATTTCGTACCGCGGCGTTGCAAGTTGAGTTTAGCACGAGCGATGCCTTCTAAGTCCGTGACGATCTGCAGGCTAAGCCTTTCTGCCTGAAGGAAATTTATTACACTCTAACTTATGTTCAAGACTGCTGCAGAATACAGATGTTGAGGTTACGGGTCTGTAATTTTGAGAGTCTGTTCCTTTACCTTTTTATATACAGGAGTTCCCTACGCTTTTTTCTAGTCGCTTGGGACTTCGCACTGGGCGAGCGATTTGTGGGGTCAATGCTGCACTGTACACTATGTAATCCCGAAATGGGATTCCGTCCGGACCTGTAGACATTTGTTTTCAATTCTTTCCGCTACTTTACAGCGCCAGGTATGCCGATTCCTATGTACTCCATGTGGGAGTGAATGACTTCTTATATGCGAAATTTAAAACTTCAAATTTCGTTTCGCTGTGTTCTGTTGCCACAACAGACTGGTCGACGAGTGACTGGATGGAAGCCTCCGACCCGATTAGTGATTTTATGTAGTACCAGAATTTCTCTCGTTCTCAGCAAGATCCTTTGCTAAAGTATGAATTTCGGCAATCTTACAGGCCAGTTTACAGGTCCTGGGCGGATCCACCAACTGCCAAAAGTACGGTTATTATAGCTCGAACTATTTCTGCGAAGTGCACTGGGCCCCAGCTTGCTGAAACAACATCCTCCTCCTGATATCTATGGATACCCTCTACAATAACGTCGCCAGGTTAACTTCTAAGAACACTCTGTACAATGGCCACCTGCGTCGAGCAGGCAACATTTAAGGCCCACATACGTAGTCACCCAAGACACCGGCCTACATTTTACTGCAAAACGTCTCTGATGAACTCACACAACTGTAGTAAGTGGCTTTCCATTCGACTATACAAGCGAATTGTGACTGTTTTAAATGCCTTCCCGAGTAAACTGACCCTCATCTTTAAAATTAACAACTTCAGGAAAACAAGGGTGTTCAGAGCATATTGGAGGGTCGACGACGAGGCGGATAGTCATTGGTCCCACGTATCTCAGGCTAACATTTGGTGTAACAACGTTAGACAACGACTTATCTGCTCGGTTCGTGTATTATCTACGCATGCTCAGTGCTCACACAATGTAAGTTTCCGACACATGGTTCCTATAGGAAATATATTTGTTTTTGTCTCCTTTATCACCCCTGTTAGTTTGGGCACTGAATTTTTGGACACCATGTATATGTAAAAATGATAGGGGAAATTCACATAAAATGTCAATGTTCGCTTGTTCAAATTATTGAAACTCCGAAAGTTTTCTACAGATTGTTTCGAAATTTTGACAATATTGCATTCAATTACACTCGTGTTTTATATACCTTTTTAATATATATAATATATAAATAAATATTCCCAGACATCTCTGAAAGTTTTTGACCGATTTACTTCAAATTTTTACAATAGGACCACGCGAGGTACAGTCAGTCAATGTCGCTTTTGATGGTTGGCCTTCCGTTGTGTCCAAATTTGTTTCACCCTTCCGGAACGAAGTCTCTTTCTTCCATCACAACACGGTGTTCCAGTCAGTTTTCTAATTTCCCTCTGACCAAGTTTCGCATCACTAATCTTTCGTCTGATTGTTTTTCTATCTACAACGTTTGCCGGAGTTATACCGGCTACTTCAGGATCCTCGTCATAAAATTTAAGTCTTCATTTTCACGTCACGATGTATGTCTTTGTATTCTCCTATTTCCTTATTACTTAGCCTACAGGTTTCTCCATCAGTAATTTCTTTCTTTCCTTGACTTTCTTCAATATCTTTCTTTCTATTTAAAATTAAAGTTTCTACTCCATAAAAACATTCAGGTTTCATTACAGTGCTGTAATGCATAAGTGTACCGATTTTTGAAAGTAATTTTGCGTTAATCTGAATGCAGTTGTCCTTTTTTGACAGCGAAATTCGTTTGCAGCTTTTTCCACCCCGGTTTATTATATGATTTTACCGAAGTATTTAAACTGAGAAACCCTTTTTATTTTTCCATGTTTCGTGTTCGAAAACTTTGGTGCTTGTTTGTTGCACGTAACATATTCCATGTTTTCGAATGATATTTGTAGTCTTGTTTTTTACGCAACTTCTTTAGGAATTTCAATTTGTTTTTTAGCTTTGGTAATATCCTTAGTTAAAATTGCCAATTCATCTGCAAAGGCGAGGCAATTTACTCCAATATTATTTCTACATAACTTGATTGAGTGATCAACATTTTGACAGGACTTTTGCTCTCGCTATTCTTTAAAATTAATTATCTTTTCCAAAACACAGTTAAACAATAATAGGGAGAGTCCATCTGCCTGTCTAACACCAGTCTTTGTATCAAAGAGTTCAGAAATTTCCCCAAGAATTTAACTGTAGAGTTAAAGTTCGTCAACGTTGCCTTAATCAGCGTTAGAGTTTTATTATCTAGCGCTTGTTCCTTTAAAATTTGAGAAAGAGATTCACGATCAACTGAGTCGTAGGCCTTTCTAAAATCCACAAATGTACACACAATATTGTTACTAGAAATCCTTTGGTGCCTACGGATCAGTTTTAAATTATGAATTAGTTCTGGACAGGACCTATTTGGTCTAAATCCTGTTTGGTATTCACCAATTTTATGTTCTAACTGTTCTTCGGCTCGATCAAGTAAACACTGAGAGATAATTTTGTATGCGACCGGGAGAAGAGAGATCCCTTTTTCCCTTTTTTATGCAATGGATGAATTAAGGCAGTTTTCAAGTCCTCAGGCATTTTCTCAGTTGGCAGGTGTGTCCTATTAGTTGAGTGATCTCTCTCATAGCGTTAGAGCCAGCTGATCTTAGTTGTTCTGAAATTATACCGTCTTCTCCGAATGCTTTATTACTTTTAAGTCTCTTAATTTGTTTCGTTATTTCGATTTCGTCAGGTTCTTTAGAGTTAGTGTTGGCGTTATTAGGTTGCTATGGTTGGAATTTGTTTGCTGGTTATGGGCAGTTCAATAGTCTTTCAAAATAATTAGCAAGTACTAGTTGTTAACAGCCAAACTAGCATTTTCATTTTTGAAGCAAAGACTTTGAGGTTGGTAACCGGTTAGTATTGTTTTGAATGTTCTATGAAAGTTGCTTGCCGTTTTCTTTTGGAAGTCTTTTTGATTTCTAAAAGCTGGCCATTTTCGTAGTTTCTTTTCTTACAGTTAGAAAGGTGATGTACGTATGCAGTTTTGTTACTATTTCAATTTTTGAATGTCTCATGCCAGCTGTTTCACAATCCCCGTTCTAGCAAGGTTTTTTTTCCGAAGCATAATTAAATTTTGAGCTATTTTGATAAACTTTTCGTTTAGGCTTTGACAACTGTTGGATTGTTTTTTGTCAAAATGGCTTGTTAGAGTTGGGTTATTTTAGTAGTGTCAAATTTTGGGATAACATTTTTTGTTTCGAAGAGTTTTTGAAGTTGAAGTTTTACTTTTATTCGTGTTAAATAATGGTCAGAATCAATACTGGCCCCTTTCCTAACTTAGACATTTACAATTTCTTAGTCAGGGTATTAAATTTTTAAATGACCGATTTTAAATTCCCCAGTAAACGTATTGGGTGCCCGCCAAGCTTTTTGTTTAGAGAAGTCCTTTTTAAAATGTGTTGACATGATTTTAAGGTTAAATTTTTTGCCCGTTTGAACAAGTCCTTGGCCATTTTGATTTGTCATTTACGCGCAGGAAATCCACCCACTGTTTTTCTTATTTTTTTTCTCTTTGCCTAATGCAGCATTAATATCACCCTTTAAAATTTTAACATGGTTTGAGGAAATTTTCGAGATGATGCTTTCTAACATTTCCCAAGCTTCATTAATTTTATGTTTGTTACGGTTATCCTCATAAACTGACATATGGGCCTTAAAATGTATGCTTTATTAGCGCGTTTAAGAGAAATTGTCGTTAGTCTATGATTAATGGGTTTTACGTCCGTTATTTAATTTAAAGTATTTTTGGAGACTGCAAGAACAACTCCTACATGTGGTGTATTACTAAGTATTCTTTTATCAGTTTTCCTTTTAAAAAGACGATAACTGCCGAAATCAATGGTGTTATTGTCCGTCATTCGTGTTTCCTGAAGTGTTACAATTTGAATCTTCTGTTCGTTTAATGTACCTCCCAATTTATGAAGTTTTCTTGATCGCAAAAGTGTATGTTAAGTGTTGCAAAACAATTATTTGTTTTGTTTTTAAGTTGGCCAGATGACTCCGACCCTCTGTTGAATCACACTGCATTTTAATCTGGGCCGCCTGGAATCCAAAAGACCAGTTACGTCAATAATACTGACTGTGGATTGACCGCCTGGGGTAATTTTGTGATTATCAAAATGCTCCATGAGGATTGTACCTGGAATCAGGTGGGGGTTGAGTAGACTCAAACTCCCGAATTTTGAGACTGGAAGGGTTAGTTCCAGAATATAAATGTCAGCCGCACCACTGGCGCTTTCTTGCTACGAGACAGATGTAACGTGGATTTGCTATTGTTTTGCCTTGGTCCGGGACTGCTTGTTCTGTATTCGCAGCTGTCCACCATATCTGATGGAACGTTCAGTATCCAGCACCTGTGACCGGTCCAATACCCTAGGTAAGGTCGGCTTCTTAGATACTTAATTACAAAGTCTTTAAGCCTGAAACACACGCAATTTATATATTATGTACACAGAAGAGCCAAAGAAACTAGTAAACCTGCCTAATATCGTGTGGGGTCCCCGCCAGCACGCAGAAGTGCCGCAACAGGACGTGGCATGGATTCGACTAATGTCTGAAGTAGTACTGGAGGGAATTGACATCATGAATTCTGCAAGGCTGTCCATAGATCCGTAAGAGTACAAGAGGATGGAGATCTCTTGTGAACAGCACGTTGCAAGGCATCCCAGAAATACTCGATAATGTTCACGTCTGGGGAGCTTGTTGGCCAGCGGAAGTGTTTCAACTCAGAAGTGTGTTCGTGGAGCCACTCTGTACCAATTCTGGACGTGTGGGGTATCGCACTGTCCTGTTGGAATTGCCGAAGTCCGTCGGAATGCACAATGGACATGAATGGATGCAGGTAATCAGACAGGATGCTTTCGTACGTGTCACCTGTCCGAGTCGTATCTAGACGTATTAGGGTTCCCGTACCACTCCAATTGCACACGCCCCACACCATTACGGAGCCTCCACCAGCTTGAACAGTCCCCCGTTGACATGCAGGGTCCATGGATTCATAAGGTTGTCTCCATACCGGTACACGTCCATCCGGTAGATGGAATCTGAAAAGGGACTCGTCCGACCAGGCAACGTGTTGTGATGGATGGCGCTGCATGCAACGATGGATAAAGCGCGTAAACAAAATCTATGGACATAGAGGCCACCACCCTGACGTCATCCAGCCAATGCGAAGCCGTCCACTGCTTATAAAAGCGGAAGCCTCACCGATCCACGACAGTCAGTTTTACCTCTGACGAAGATGACGGAGGTAGTCATCGAAAGCTTGGGATTTTATGTAAATTTGACGTGGCAAGTAAACCGAGAACTTTTCATGCAACGTGTTTCCAGTCATGAACAGTCCAATGTTGGCGTTGACGGCCCTAGGCGTGGCGTAAAGCATTATGTCGTGCAGTCATCAATGGTATATGAGTGGGCCTTCGGCTCCGAAAGCCCATATCGAAGATGTTTCTTCGTTGAATGGTTCGCACGCTGACACTTGTTGATGGCCCAGCATTGAAATCTGCAGCAGTTTGCGGAAGGGTTGCACTTCTCTCACGTTGAACGATTCTTTTCAGTCGTCGTTGGTCTCGTTCTAGCAAGATCTTTTTACGGCCCAAGCGATGTAGGAGATTTTTTGTTTCACCGGATTCCTGATATACAAGGTACACTTGTGAAAGAGTCTTAAGTGAAAATCCCCACCTCATCGCTTCCTTGGAGATGCCGTGTCCCATCGCTCGTGCGCAGACTATAACACGAGGTTCAAACTCGCTTAAATCTTGATAACCTCCCACCGTAGCAGCAGTAACCGATCTTAACTTATAGGCGTTACTGACCGCAGTGCGGTATTCTGCCTGTTTAAATATCCATGTATTTGAATACGCATGCCTATACCCGTTTCTTTGGCGCTTCAGTATATACGAAATATTGTTAATAAACTGGGTCGTTGTATTTAATGGTCTATCGGCTTATGATCAGAACATCGACGGAATCTAAATTTTCAACAACAAAAAACACAGCTGACGAACAGTGAGTGGAGGAGGGCACAATAGGAGATGGATTGAGGGGTGGCAGGAATTGGACACAGAAACCAGAAAGGATGAGATGGACAGAGACAGGGGCTGGAGGTGATGGACGGATAGAGAGAGGGGAGGAGGAGGAGATCGAGAGAACGAAGAAAGGAATATTCAATGCCCATTCATATTATGAACGTGTCCCTTTTCTTTCTTTTCCATTTAACCAGACTGAACCACAGCAATGTGTGGCCAGGAACAGCTAGTGACCTCATAGACGTTCCACTCTATACACAAGAGGAAGAAGTGCCTCCAACTAATATAGCATGATAGGGGTTTTTCGGTGCTACTGAGCGTAAACTTACTTTGAATAATCCTACAACAGTTACCGTGGAATCGGGGAGAATTTGGTACAAAAAATACATTGATGATACACTGTTGCTACTATTAATACCTCATAACTAAAATATAGTCAATTCTCTACCCGCGGAAAAATGGCCCTGTTGGAGCACAAAAAGGCGAATATGTTCCTCTTTAGAAGACTGACAGAAATGATGTGAACCAGCTGTGTCAGTCCTCATTCGGCGTTCTCCACCAAAAATATTGGCATCCGAATGTATTCGCGCGCTTTTAACAAAAAAAAAACATTCTAAGTCGTTTAACCCTGTCTTTCTTTGTAGTCAAGTGTTCGTACTCTGCACCTCCCTCTCACTGTCACTGATTATATATCTCCCTGTTTCCTCTTTCTCCCATTAATTTACAGCATATCCCACTGCCACTGTCTACTCTCTCACTTACATGTCTCCTTTTATATATCTTTTCCACTGCAACTGTCTCCAACACACTTCGGCAGCTCAAAAATCTGGAGGGTCCAATCTATTTTTCCCCCAATTCCCATGTGTTTGTTTTGTTTCGGACCAAAGGGCGCCCACCCGTCCGCCCCTCCTCCCTCCCCCCCTCCCCGTCAAAGCCTATGATTTATGGTCTCCACCACTCATCTATATTTTACATTTCGACTGCCTCCTCTCTCTTTTACTCCCACTGTTTTTACTGCATCCATCTCTCACTGCCACTTTCTCTATCCAACCATCACTGTCTCCTCGCTCTTCCTCTGGCTTTGGCACTGTCTCCTCTGTATTCCACCTTCACTGTCTCTCTGTTTCCCCCTTTATGCACAAAATAGCGCGAATATGTTCGCATGCTAAAATTTTTGCTGAGGAAGCTGAAATAAGGATTGAGACAGGTGATTCTCCCCTTTTCTGTCCGCAGCATATTCGCCTTTTTCGTACTCCGACAGCACCATTTTTCTGCTGGTTCCCTTCTATTAGCTGCTACACCAGCTTGTGCTACTTATATGGAACTAATTTTATGGTTAAGTAAATTTTTGACAGGTTATTTACATACTTCGACAAATATTTGACGCATATGAATAACTAATAAGTACGCATGAAGGAAGGTTGACGCAAAATCATTAACTTTAGATGTTTTTGGATGCTTAGTTCACTGATCGCAATTAATCGACAACGCCCGACTTCTGATTTGTATCTTAAAATTATTAGAATTATTAGAAATGTTTTGCTGAACTCACAGCCTTTCCAATTTTACATCATTTTTAGCAGTCATTTTAAGTTCATTTCAGGCTTGTTAAGACCCTTTTTAGCACATTTTTTTGTCAATGCAGTGCCACTTTCGGTATATCTGTACATGCGTGAAGGGTCCATAATATAGAGAGAGCGCGACAAAGTTTTATTGCTAAGAAAATGCTGACTGAGAACATAGATTGGCGACTTCAGAACCCTTCCGACGACCCTAGAACCCTTGCCGTGTGCCCACACGTAAGTTGAAACCACATTTATGTCTCAGACCTGTTATTACCTACATATTTTACTTTTACAGTAACTTTAAACCTCTAGATTCCCTGAGAACATCTTAATAAAGTATGGTAAAATGTTTGACTGTCATGGATAGAAACTACAGAAGTGGCCATCCTCTCAATTGGTACTTTTTCGTATGCAACAATCATGGCTTTTCGGGGTTTTCTCAGAAAATTCTTATGCGGCTTTTATAAGCCGCATAAGGTTCATCATAGACCACACCTAATACAAAAGAAGCACCCAATTTGCTCAGTTTGCCTGGAGAGGTGGAAGTGGGTAATTTTTAAATTTTGACACTGTACTATATGATAGCTGCAATATGCGCGTATACAAATGGTCGGTAGGCCAAGGGCTACCCAAAACTCTGAACATGACGCCCTGAAAAATAAGTTTCGCGAGCAGATTTTTGTAACATGTTGGTAATGTGAACTATCGTCCACGGGCCGATTACTTTATTTTCTTGTTCATCTATAATTGAAAGTTTCAGACTTCAAATATGTAGTTAAGCTCCTTTACGATAAAAACGATGTACCACACCATGGAAACCAGTTTGCTTTTGCAACTCCTCCTCCTCCTTACGGTTATTATAGCGACCACTCCACGAAACAGTTCCCCCATCGAGGGGAAAATGTAGACTATCCCAAGTATTCATGAAATCTGCATACTTTGGAAATGGAGTGATACTTCATAGCTCCTCTTCTTTACTGACAGAAATCTGTGTGTCGCTTGCTGGCTTGGACTCGTGGATGCACCAATTCTTCCAAAAAAATTCTTACGTTCGTGGTTCGATGCCTGTTTGGTCGAAGTTTTTCCTCTGGTTTTAAGTTCGTAACTCCCAACTTCTGCGTATGTGAAAAAATTAAGTGATGCTGTGGATCGTATTCCACTTCTAATTGTATGTTCCCTTTTAACAGGCTGGGTTCTCGTGTTTTGTGATGTTTTACGGACCACAAAGACAATCGAACTATGACAGGATCACGCTACGGACTGGCTCATTGCTACACTGAGTCCTCTTCTTTCACATGAAATACTTGCACACTGTCCTCTGCCCGCAGTGCGTTGTCCAATGGTTAGCGTCGCTGTCGGGGGTCCCGGGTTCGATTCCCTGCCGGGTCTGAGAGATTTTCTTTGCTCGGGGACCGAGTTTGCGTTGTTCTCATATTGGCGTGGGGTCTTGAAGCAACTATCGAAGACCAAATAATTTGTGTTCAATAATATCGACATTTCATTGCTGATCGTTTAACTACTTCACATACCACCAAACACAAAAAAAATTTTGATTCGTCTACCTCCGGTACTCTCAATATAGTTCGGTTTAGGAGAAAAATTTGTTGGACATGCACATCCCATTTATTTATTGAAGCTAATCATTTTGAACACCTCGTTCAAAATAACTACGCATGTAAAGATGATTAACAGTATTTTATAGAGTACTATTTCTTCGTACCCATTATTTGTGTGGAGCGCTAATGCACTGTCGATTGAGTACATGCCGAAAGCGCGTACGGGGATGCGCGATCTGAGTAAATTGCAAAATAAATGAGAACGTTGAAGATTCTTGCAGACACGTCAGGCATGTATCATTGAAACTACGGTTCGGATTATGCAACAGGAGATAGGCTGCATCTGATAAAGCTAACAAACATCATACATCACGAGGAATCCGCTGTAGATTAAATTCAGGCATATGTGACCTTCCACAGTCATGATTTCATCATAAAGTATAATCTGTACGCAGCTTATCTAACAGATACTTCAGTCCAGCGAGCCACCTTGCAGACGTATATTATATGATTCGCGAAATAGAATATGCACCATAAAAACCATAACTGACGAGAGTGCTGATAAAAGCTCCATCCAAGAGGCTTTACAGAGCGTCTAACTGTTAAGATATCAAAATCAACTGATGGATGGATTCTGAGAACAAATTAAACACCTGGAAACGAGCAAAAAATCTGGCAACTTGCAGTAATGCCCACAAATAAGACATGCGGGAGAGATACGTAAATGCAATGAGTTGAGAGACGAAGACAGGGCCACACCGAATTAGGATGGGTGTCGCAATAAATATATTAAAGGCAAAGCCGAATACAAAGGATATTGTGACGCAACAAAAAGTATAAGTCCAATGGAACAAAGTAACGATGTCAGACAACATGCCTTGAAATATTCAGAAAACGTTTACCTGACCGACGATCAATAACCCGAACTAGGTAAAACGCTGCTTCACATGAACCTTTCTTAGTGCACTGTGGCACCCTTTCAGGTAGCCAACGTACCAATAACTGGTGACAACGGGTGTGTGTGTGTGTGTGTGTGTGTGTGTGTGTGTGTAAGTAATATGTAAGAGTTGTCAAAGAGAGCCAAATTTCGAATTAAGGAAGACAATGGCTTCCCGATGCCTTTCACAGCGGTGCATGTACTGCAGTTTTAGTCTATATGTAAGTGACAGTATTACTGACAGGCGTGCAGGTCTGAATCAATATAATTGCCATTAAATTTTACTGTAGGGTTGGAACGAACAAAAACACTATTGGATTTTGACTGTGTGGTGCAGAATCGTGAAGAGGTATACTGAACAAGGAACGTGCTTCCAATCTACCACTAAACTAAGATGATCACACTATTCCTTGTGGCGAATAACGGTAAAAAATATGGATAAATGCCAATGAGCCTTCGACATATTTTAGTATTCCAAATGAAAAACTATCTAGGAACTAAAACAGTGTATTACCGGAACGAACTATAAACACTAAAAAAATTATGTTGTTCAAGAAAATGTACGTAAACACATCAAATAATGACAAATGCCAAGACTCAGTTATCAGCAAAAGTAAAGATTTAATGAGAGGCGATGATCGAATGCCAAATTAAAGCATGGGAACAGCTACATCGAACTCTTCACGAAGGAGACTGATTAGCGAACAGTCATGACAATAACAGGTGTAACTTGCGTAATCACATATGCTTGAGAATCCACGTATCCATACTCATTGGCACGACTGGCAATAAAAAAAAATTTCTCTTCAAAAACGGATGAACAATGTCAACGCAGTTCACAATCGATATAACGAATTTCTGGAAACTGTTCCTTGTAGTACCACAAGACAAAAACAGAGAAGCCTCGCCTTCAATAAAATGCAGAATGATAATGCGAAAAACTGATGTGATGCGCAGCTTCGCAGCAGAGCTAACGTTATAAATCTGGGAAATCAAAGCAAGTTTCACCTGAAAAGTCAGTGGTCTCTTTACAGTTTCCCCACTAACGTGACTTTTTTTTTTATAGATCGTATGTATTATTCAAGGAGGAGAGAAAATTGATAAGTAACGGCCATCTGTGCCTGTAAAGGTTGACAATGAAATACACACATCGAAAAAAGTTTTGCATCGCCTCTGTCCCGAGAGTTCCGGAACCTGTACAGAAAATTTAAACGGAGATCAACATAAACATCTTTTCCGCTCTTTTTACTGCTAATGAAAACCACACATTGCACGTTGTACCACCATACAGCGAGACCTTCAGAGGTGGTGGTCCAGATTGCTGTACATACCGCTACCTCTAATACCCAGTAGCACGTCCTCTTGCATTGATGCATGCCTGTATTCGTCATGGCATACTATCCACAAGTTCATCAAAGCACTGTTGGTCCACATTGTCCCACTTCTCAACGGCGATTCAGCGTAGATCCCACAGAATAGTTGATGGGTGACGTCGTCTATAAACAGCCCTTTTCAACCTATACCAGGCATATTCGATATGATTCATGGAGAACATGCTGGCCACTCTAGTCGAGTGATGCTATCTTGAAGGAAGTCATTCACAAAATGTGCACGATGGGGCCGCGAATTGTAGTCCATGAAGACAAGCCTCGCCAATATGCTGCCGACATGGTTGCACTATCGGTCGGAGAATGGCATTCACGTATCGTACAGCCGTTACGGCGCCTAAGATGACCACCAACGGCGTACGTCGGCCCCACATAATGCCACCCCAAAACTGCAGGGAACTTCCGACTTGCTGTAGTCGCAGGACAATGTGTCTAAGGCGTTCAGCCTGACCGGTTTGCCTCCAAACACGTCTCCGACGATTGTCTGGTTGAAGGCATATGCGACGCTCATCGCTGAAGTGAACGTGATGCCAATCCTGAGCGGTCCATTCGGCATGTTGTTGGGCCCATCTGTACCGCTCTGCGTGGTGTCGTAATTTCACAGATGGACCTCGCCATGAGCGTCGGGAGTGAAGTTGCGCATCATGCAGCCTATTGCGCACAGTTTGAGTCGTCACACGGCGTCCTGTGGCTGCACGAAAAGCATTATTCCACATGGTGGCGTTGCTGTCGGGGTTCCTCCGAGCCATAATCCGTAGGTAGCGGTCATCCACTGCAGTATTAGCCCTTGGGCGGCCTGAGCGAGGCATGTCATTGACAGTTCTTGCCTCTCTCTAACTCCTCCATGTCCGAAAAGATCACTTTGGTTCACTCCGAGACACCTGGACACTTCCCTTGTTGAGAGCCCTTCCAGGCACAAAGTAACCATGCGGACGCGATCGATCCGCGGTGTTGACCGTCTAGGCATGGTTGAACTACAGACAACACGAGCCGTGTACCTCCTTCCTGGTGGAATGACGAACTGATCGGCTGTCGGACCCCCTCCGTCTCATAGGTTCTGCTCATGCATGGTTGTTTGCATCTTTGGACGGGTTTACTGACATCTCTGAACAGCCAATGGACTGTGTCTGTGATAAAATCTACACTCAATGTCTATCTTCAGGAGTTCTGGGAACCGAAGTGATGCAAACCCTTTATTGATGTGTGTATTAGGCTCCCTATCCACAAAGAGGAGATTAACATTCACGTATCTTGAAAACAATATTACGAAGTATTTAGGATGTTGTACGAAAATCCAGGACTTATGAAATCAATGAGCCAAATGCTAAAGAGAGTTAAGACACTTAAGCTTCTGGTCGGTATTAAACTGGCTGTCAGGTATAAACTAATGGTAAAGATAGGATTAGTTCGGATATATCCTGCACGAAAGTAAGAATATCGTTTACCATAAGCATACAGCTTCTGTAAAATGAGAAAAGTGCTTTACGGAGGTATATACTATATAGTTGAAATTAATTTCGTTCACTACTTTAATAGGTGCTGCGCTGCTCAGCTGTATACAAAATTATCCCAACTCAGCCCTTTAACATACTTACGCAACGAGATAAGAACTCTTCCGAAAGATAACCTTGATAACCTTCCGCCCAGGAACGCTGAAATCGTACACGCTACTACTGGCAGTAAGTAGGTCAGTGATCTACTAAGCAAATATAGCTTCATGTGAGATCTGTTTCGAGAGAGAGAGAATCGTTTCGTGTAATAGTTAATCGATCTTTGGAGAAAGACACGTCAGTTCAGCGCTAGCGTTAACATAGCGCTATGAATTAGAAGTACAGTGACAGCGCAAATAGATGTAACTGCAGCTACAATGTGTGTATTCCATCCACTGTTAAGATTTATAAGATTATAATCTTTGTATTACCTTCTGAACTGGTAAGACACACTCCATCCAGAATAAAAATTTCTGACTGACACCGTTCGTTACGTGCACTGTGACTGATGGAAAAAAAATTAAAACCGATAAAATACATACGAACTGGTTTCTGCGATGGCTAGCACCTTGCCTCAGCCAGAAGCCTGATTTGAGACATAGCTCCACGATAGTTTATACTGTGTAAGTCTCATCATCTCTGCGTTAGTATAGCAACCGTCACCCAATTTAAGTCGTTTACTTGGGACAAGCCTTCCTGTCCGTCTGTAATTTTTACGCCTCACACATCCCTCTGTTATTAAATTGATTTTTCTTGATGACTGAGGTGTGCGCAATAACCGGTATTTTCTGTAACACAAGCTGTGTCATTTTTTGTCCCAATTTAGTTCCTTTTCATTAGTTTTGACCGGCCCATCTAATCTTCAATATAATTTTGTAGCATATTTCAAAAGCTTCTATTATCTTTTTGTCTGAACTACGTATCGTTCGCGTTTCAGTTCCGTACGAGGCTACACTCCAGACAAATACCCCCAGAAATGACTTTTTAACACATTTATATTCGATATTACCCTGACTTCTGTTTCGGAAATGCTTTTGTTGTCACTGCCACACTGCATTTTATATCCCCTCTATTTCGGCAGTCTTCAGTTATTTCACTCCCCAAACAGCAATGAGAGTGGGAACTTAGTCCGATTCCTAACGTAATTTCCTCGATATCGCCTGAATTAATTCAACAACACTCCATTACAGTTGCTTTGCTTTTCACCAACCGATGTAGTCCAGGTCGCTAGCGAATGTAGTACTGTTGTCGACTTTTGAGTCGTCAGTCGTGTGACTGATTTGATGCGGACCGCCACGAATTCCTTTCCTGTGCCAACCTTTTCATCTCAGAGTAGCACTTGCAACCTACGTCCTCAATTATTTCCTGGATGTATTCCAATCTCTGTCTTCCTCTCCAATTTTTGCCTTCTACAGCTCCCTGTAGTACCATGGGAGTCATTCTCTGATGTCATAACAGATGTCCTATCATCCTGTCCCTTCTCCTTGTCAGTGCTTTCCACATATTCATTTATTCTCCGACTCTGCGCGGAACTTATTCATTCCTCACCTTATGAGTCCACCTCAACATGCGTCTGTATCACCACATCTGCTGCTGGTCTGATTTTGATGTCCTTGCTCCATACGTCATTGGTTATTTTGCTGACTAGGTAGCAGAATTCCTTAACTTCATATTCTTCGTGACCATCAATCCTGATGTGAAGTTTCTCGCTGTTGTCATTACTGCTACTTCTCATTACTTTCGTCTTTCTTCGATTTATTCTCTAGTCATTAGACAGCTCATTCCATTCATCATCTCATGTAATTCTTTTTCCACTTCCATTCAGGATAGCAATGTCATCAACGAATCGTATCATTAATGTCCTTTCACCTTGAATTTTAATTCCACTCCCGAACCTTTCTTTGATTTCCATCATCGCTTCTTCGAAGTACAGGTTGAACAGTAGGATCTAAAGACTACATCCCTCTCTTACACCCTTTTTAACCCGATCATTTCGTTCTTGGCAGTCCACTCTAATTCCTCTTGGCTCTTGTACATTTTGTGTATTACCCCTCTTGCGCAATAGCCTAACCCTATTTTTCTCAGAATTTCGAACATCTTGCACCATTTTACATAGTCGAACGCTTTTTCCAGGTCGACAAATCCTATGAATGTGTATTTTTCTTAAGTCTTGTTTCCATAATCAACCGCAGCGTCAGAATTGCCTCTCGGGTGTCTTTACCTATCCTAAAGCCGAATTGATCATCATCTACCATATCCTCAATTTTCATTTCCATTCTTCTGTATATTATTCTTGAACGCAACTTAATTGCATGAGTTACTACGCTGATTGTGCGATAATTCTCGCACTGGTCAGCTCTTACAGTCTACGAAATTCTGTGGATGACATTTTTCCGAGCGTCAGATGGTATATCGCCAGACTCCTACATTCCACACACCAACGTGAATAGTGTTTTTGTTGTCAATTCCCCAATGATTTTAGAAAGTCTGATGGAATGCTATCTGTACCTTCCGCCTTAATCTTAAGTCCTCCAAAGCTCTCTGAAATTCTGATTCTAATACTAGATCAGCTCTGTCTTAATAAATCAATTCCTGTTTCTTCTTCTGTCACATCAGACATTTATCCCGCCCCCCCCCCCCCTCCCCCGACCCCTCATAGAGGCCTTCAATGTGCACTTTCCACCTATCTGCTCTCTCCTATGCATTTAACAGTGGAATTCTCGTTGCACTCTTAATGTTAGCACTGTTGCTTTTAATTTCACCGAATATTGACTTTGCTGTATGCTGAGCCAGTCTTCCCGATAATCATTTCTTTTTCGATTTATGCACAGTTTTCATGCAGCCATTTCACTTTGTTCCCTTGCACTTCCTATTTATTTCATTCCTCAGCGACTTGTATTTCTGTATTCCTTATTTTCCATGGACATTTTTGTGCTTCCTTCTTTCATCGAAAAATTGAAGTATTTCTTCTGTTACCCATGGTTTCTTCGCAGTTACCTTTTTTGTATCTCTGTTTTTCTTTCCAACTTCCGTAATTGCCGTTATTTGAGATGTCCATTCCTCTTACTGCCTACTGAGCTATTCCTCCTTTGTGTGTCGATTCTTCTTGACAAATCTCTTAAACATCAGCCTACTCTTCATCATTACTAAATTGTGATGTGGGTCCGTATCTGCTTCTGGGTACGCCTTACAATCCAGTATCTGATTTCGGAATCTGTCTGCCCGTGACGTAATCTAACCGAAATCTTCCCGTACCACCTGGCCGTTTCCAAGTATACCTCCTCCTCTTGGGATTCTTGAACAGAGTATTCGCTACCACAAGCTGAAATTTATTACAGAGCTTAATTAGTCTTTCTTCTCTCTCATTCCCTGTCCCAAGCGCACATTCCCCTGAAACCTTTTTCCTTTTCCTCCTTCTAGGGACCAATGACCCAGCAGTCTGGTCCCTTCCCCCCTCTTTAAACCAACCAATCCACCTTTTCTTGTACTCTTTCCCACTGTAACTGCATTCCAGTCCCCCATGATTTAAGTTTTCATCTCTCTTCACGTACCGTATTACCCTTTCAATATCCTCATATACAGGGTGATTATAACTAAAGTTAAACTTTCAAACCGCTGTAGAAATAACGCCACTGGTCACAGTGACGTCGAATTACAACGGAATGTTATCGGAGAAGGGGGAAAACTTGCGGCAGAAGAAAAATAAATAATTACAAAATGTAGCAATAGATGACGCTGTAAGCATCAGAATTTAATAGTGGTCGACTACAAATGACAAATGAGTCATACAACAATGCCTAAGGTGTACGCTGGACATTAAACTATACTACTCAGTGTGCATGGGCGTACAGATGTGACAGTGTTACTAAGTTCATCCAACACGGCAAGGTCATACCACATCAGATGGGAAAAATCCGTTTTTAATTGTCCTGATGCCAAAAACTACATAAAAAACATAAATCACATAGGTTTTTAATTGTACTGAGGCCAAAAACCGCGTAAAAACATCAATCAGAATCAAATCGTATTATTAATTTCCGTGTGACTGGTGCAAAACATATTCAATATGCTGCCCACTGTTTTCTGCAACAAGTTGAAATCGAGAAACAGCATGTTCCACAACTGATCGAAGTGTTTCCGGAGTCATGTTCTGAACGTGTTGAGCAACGCGTGCCTTCACTGCAGTAAGTTTGCAATCGAAACACTGAAAACATCATCTTTCAGATAGTCCCACGGCCAGAAGTCACACGGATTAAGATCAGGTGATAGGGATTGTCAGGCTGTAGGGAAATGGCGGCTGACAATTCTGGCATTTCCGAAATGGCATTTTAGCAGCTGTTTAACTGGATTTGCAATGTACGGAGGTGCGCCATCTTGCATAAACATGACCCCATTCACGCTATCGGAGAGCTGAAATGACGTGGTTGCGCAAAAAATACTCGTAGCGCTTTACCAGTGACGGTACAGGTAACAGGAGCGGAATCACCTGTCTCTTCGAAAAATACGACCCTTTGATAAATGATGCCGTAAGCCCACAGCATACAGTGACCTTTTCAGGATGAAGTGGTACTGGCTGATTTGTGTGTGGATTTTCCGTTGCCCACATTCGACAATTCTGTGTATTGACATATCCTGTCAGATGGAAGTGGGCTTCGTCTGTCCACAAAATCTTCCACGGTCAATCATTGTCCACTTCCATGCGAGCAAGGAATTCTAAAAAAGCAAAGGTCTCTCTTGCTGGCAGGTCGACAGGAAGAAACTCTTGCACATGGGTGATTTTGAAAGGATAGCAAAGAAAGATGTTTCGTAGGATTTTACGCACCGTGCTCACGGTTATTTCCCATGTTCGGGAAATTCTCCGTGCACTACACGTTTGCACACTACCACTCGTCTCCTCCTGCATTGTTGTGGCCATTACTTCCACCGACGTCGTATCAAATCGTTTCCTCCCTCTACCAGGATGCACGCCAAAAGAACCTGTCTTTTCGAATTTCCGAATCATTTTCTTCAGATCCACAGCAGTCATCGGACCAACGCCTTTTTTCGAACCCTTCAGTGTCCGGAACTTGCGCAGAGCGACTTGTGCACAATCATTCTTTTAATACAGCTTTACAAGCAGAGCGCGATCCTGCATTGAGACCGTTATGGCGAACGTCGCAGACGCGAAAGGAGGAAAAGCTGTGTACCCGGTGTGTTTATACCAACTTCAACGAGTCGGGCGCATGACAGGTGGTTTCATTTACGTATTCTGACATATGGCGCCATCTATTGATCAATTTTCACACTATTTTTTTCTTTTGCCGCATGTTCCCCCCCTTCTCCGATAATATTCCGCTGCAATTGACGTGATTCTGACCAGTGGTGTTATTTCTACAGCGTTTTGAACGTTTAACTTTAGTTATTATCACCCTGTACTTTCTCTCTTCACCTTCAGTAAGCGACGCCGGCATATATACCTGAACTATTGTCGTCGGTGTTGGTTTGCTGTCGATTCTGAAAAGAACAACCCCATCACTCAACTGGTCACAGCAACAAACACTCTCCCCTACCTTCCTATTCATAACGAATCCTACTCCCGTTATACCATTTTCTGCTGCTTTTAATATTACCCTACACTCATCTGACCAGAAATCCTTGTTTCCTTCCCGTTTCACTTCACTGACGCCTACTAGATCTAGATTGAGCCTTTGCATTTCGCTTTTCAGATTTTCTAGCTTCCCTACGACGTTCAAGCATCTGACATTCGACGCCCCGACTCTTAGAAAGTTATCCTTTCGTTGGTTATTCAGTTTTTCTCCCATGGTCACCTCCCCATTGGCAGTCCCCTCCTGGAGATCCGAATGGAGGACTATTCCGCAATATCTTGCCAACGGAGATATTCTTATGAAGCCTGTTTAATTCATGATGATGGGGTTGTCGCCACCGAGGAGAAGACAGGTGGTAATGTAAGGTCCACAGTCACAAAACTGTAAGTCAACCCTCTGAGTTAAGTCCCAAACCTGCCCACAGTCTCTCAGAGCTAGCATGCGACGCTGTTGGTGATCCATCTACTGTATGGACGTTAAGCTTAGCGCCCCCCCCTCAGTGCTTTTCGAGAGAATTATTAGCCACAATATTATTGCACCTGAAAGTAAGACAACTTCAGTCGCCTCATTTGTTTACCAGTGCACTTTAGGCGCACCAGATTGCGCTCGCCTTTTCTGTCAACCAGATAACTTGTTCGTCAAGCTATTCAGACTTCACAAACAGTCTGTACGACAGTCGAAAGTGCGGGCGTTTTCGTTTACCGTAAAGTCACCCCATGTTCTCGACAACGGCCAATGGAGGCCAAGTGCAATAATATCGTGGTTGGGTAGTAGACTGCGACAGTACGATGTTCCAATCTCAACTCTTCTTTCATCACTGTGTTCATCATCACCCCGCTAGGGAAGCATATACCTGTATGCTCGCAGGTCAGCCAGTAGCTTCATTCAGTCAGCGCCGTGCACTTCGTTTGGTACATTCTCCTTGCCAGTCATCAGTCGGAAGTGCAGTGAAGCAGCTACAGCTTCATCCAGCAGCACCATCAACTAGGCGAAACCGCTGGTCTAGGAGCTGTCAGCTATCCATGACGATTCCAGGCTTCGAACGGGTACCGCCGAGGCAAGGCCTCACATTGGGTGCCATCGCCTGACATCCCATCCAGCCTTCTAGAGTCCCCATTTAGACTCGAGACGTCTCCATGCCCCTGGCACCTGCCTTGGGCTGCGGCAGAATATGCCAGTCCAGCCGTAAGCTCGTTGTGCTGCGGAGTGTATACCAATCTTGCGCCAGCAATGCAGCAGTCGCCGCTATTAACGCTGTCTCGGCATTCAAGAGCCTCAGCGCACTGACTCGCTGCCGCTAGCCACTGTCAGAAGCTGGGCCGCAGCCCTCGACCGACTGTGTGAGAATCGTCGAAAAATAAGCAACGCTTTATTGAGCCAGCATTCTCGACTCAGCGTTCGCCGCGCTATTTCCGGATCAAATCCCCACACCTTCCCACATACGTCATTCGGGGGCAGAACTGCGCATCCTGCAACGCTGGTGTCAGTGTAGCGGTTAACACGAACTCGAAACCATTACACTTTATGGCTAAGGAAAGCTCAAAGCACATCCAATCATTAGGCTACGCAGTTGCAAAGGCGCCGACTTCAGCTGTTCCTGCAAAAACTCACACCTGAGACGAGAATTACTGCGATATTGCTCTGACATTTGAACACAGTTTCTGCCAGTAACTACACTGACGGAAAAAGTTCAACACCAAGGAGTTGTGCGATATAAACGAAAATTGGCAGGCGTGCTTCTACGTCTGAAAGATGACGTCTAACTTCTATGCAAGTTTCGCGCCAGTCGCTTGGACAGTGGCGCTACTAACGCCACTTTGAGGATGCAAATCGGGTTTTCCTTCAATATGCGCTGTAACAGTCGTGGGCATTGGTTACCTTTGAGATTGGACGTGGTGAGTTGAAGCTAGTCAAGAACGCCTTTAACCCAACAAAGACGCCATTATCAGCACCTCACTAAGTTTGAACGAAGTCCTGTAATAGGGCTAAGAGATGCTGGATGTTTCATCTGCAATATTGCAAAAACACTTGGCAAGAATGTAGCCATTGTACATGATTGTTGGCAGCGGTGGTCACGAGAATGTACGGTCGCAAGAAGACCGGGCTCAGGACGGCTACGTGGAAATTCCGAAAGGGAAGACGATAAGTTGGGCGTATGGCTCTGGCGCATCGCACTGCATCTGCAGCAGCCATGTGAGGAGTAATTGACAGTACAGTGACACGAAGAACTGTTACAAATCGGTTACCTCAAGGACAGTTCCGAGTCAAACGCTCTATAGCGTATATTCCACTGAACCCAAACCATCGCCGCTTGCGACTTCAGTGGCGACAAAGGAGAGCTCACTGGAGGGGCAGGGTGGAGGTCTTGTGTTTTCTGAAGAAAGCCGGTTCTGTCTTGGTATACCAGTGATGAACGTGTGTCTTAAGAGGCCAGGTGAGCGCCTGCAATCTGTCAGAGCTGGACACAGTGGACCTACACCAGGAGTTATGGTCTGGGGGTGCGAATTCATATGACAGCAGGAGCACTCTCGTGATTGTCCTACGTACCGTGATTGCAAAATTGTACGTCGATCTGGTGATTCGACCTGTTGTGCTGCCATTCATGAACAGCATCCCAGGAGTTGTTTTCCAACAAAATAACGCTCGCTCACACACCGCTATTGTAATTCAACAAGCTCTACGGAGTGTCGGCATGTTGCCTTGGCCTGCTCCAGCACCAGATTTGTATCCAATCGAGCACATAATATCGGACATCATTGGATGACAACTCCAGCGTCATCCACAATCAACATTAACAGTTCTTGTACTGACCGAGCAAGTGCAACAGGCATGAAACGCCATCCCACAAGTTGACATCCAGCACCTGTACGACAACGCATGCACATCTGTATGCTTGCCTTCAAAATTCTGTCAGTTACACTGCTTATTAACGTACCAGCATTTCACATTTACTATGGGTTTTCTCCCGTTTACCTTAACGTGTGATCTTGCAACGTTAATTTCTTAAACATGCTATCTCAAGAAACGAATTCCGGAATTTCATTACTCTAGCGTTCATTATTTCTCGGTTTTGGGATATTTTCCGTCAGTGTATTTAGTTACACTGTTCAAAGGGTTATTTCCCAGTAACACAACGTCCACGCTAAGGATGAAACGAAAGCTAGATCAAATTACGTGTGTAATGGGTAAATAAGCTAGAAACTTTGTCTCGAGATTGCGGGCCACAGTACCGCAGCGAGCGATTGGAAGAGCAGGGCACACAGGGATGCAGCTGCGCGAGACATAAAGTGGCTTTAATGAAGCCGGCATGAATGTGGGGGCGCCGGTGGCCGATTGAAGACGACCTACTAGTCAGCTTTACATTCCTCTGTAGAGCTCTGTGCAGCACTAAGCAGCAGAAATTACTTTAACTTTATAAAGAAAATGAAAGTGGTATCGATACCTCTGCAGTTAATATTGCTATGATAAGAGGCAATACTTCGTTCAGCGAAGATTTTCTTACATTCATCTGTATGAATACACAATTATTTTCAGAAATATTTTAGGTTAACAGCCCTTGCAGATAACAGCAAATCTACCCAATCCAGGAAACAACAACTACAAGAATTACGACTACTCCAGTACATTATTTATTATTATTATTATTATTATTATTATTATTATTATTATTATTATTATTATTATTATTCGTGATGATGATGATGATAACGATAACAGGTACCGACACTACTATTCACGTTTCAATCCTAGTTATTATGTGAGCGGAATTTCGCGGTTATTAGCAACTGTGCAGATCTCAGACTATTGACAGTCAATCGGATGAACAGTACACTTTAAGACGCCTTCCGCGTTTTAGACTCGAGGGTAAGTGTTAGTGTCGGATCAGACCATGCCCCTGCTCTCACTTCCAACGTCAAAGGAAACAGGAGGCATTTAGTCGGAACTGTAGTTCTGTCGCTTGGTCCACAAATTATACATACAACAATATCGCTCTTATCCAAGAAATTCGCCTGAACAAGGCCAAAAATGTCGAAAGATATATTCGTAATGTTCGCTATTTGCATTGTTAACACTGTAGTTGTTAATATACCGAGCTTCTTACACCATTTCTTCACTCAGCATCAATTTAATGTTCGTGCTTCTAAAATATCGGCAATTACCTCGAGAACTTAATGAATCAAAGTACATGGTGTTCATTGTCAGCCGTAAAACATGCAGATAGGACACTGCTTGAAACGACAGCCGGCTAACATGGAAGAGATGAAACAACAGCCACAACGAACGTGGAAGAGGTACGTACCGTGATGTGCTGTTAAACACTGGTCACAGAATAATTATACACGGCCCAGTCACATTAATGTGACCGCCGCCTGTGTTCGACGTCAACGTGCAGTAACCACTCACAGACGGCAGGTGACAGCACCAGCAGAGGACGGTATATAAAGAGTTGTCGGGAGACGCGGCAAACAGTGCAGTCGTTGTCGTACCGCGCAAAACGGAGCGATTTATCTGACGTCCAAAAGGGCATAATTATTTGCTTCCGGGCCAAGGGTTGGAGCATTTCCGAAACGTCTAAGTTTACCGTGCGTGACAAAATGTGGCTATTCATTTTGTCTTAGGGCGCAGAAACAACTAAGGTCATACGCGCCTATGTCAGGACTGTAGAACACAAAGACGGAAGAGAAAAGCGACTACACGGTAAGCCCAATCTACAGAAGTAAAGGCAGCTAAAAACTGGGACTTCCTCTTGAAGAAAGGGCCATAAAATACGCAATAAGGACAGCGGAGGTCCTGGACTAAAGATTAAATGTCCTTCGTCATACTGCTACGACGGATAAAAAGTAAAACGCGGTCGACAGCCCCGCGCGTCGTTTGCTACAACGGCCGATATCTCAGACGCAAACAAGTTAATACGTAAGTAGTTTAAAAAAGGGCATTCCATCAGGAAATGGCGAACCTCCAAAGGTTGAGGACAATGAGCACGAAGTGGCTGGGGTTCAGCACTTAACAAATGGCGATGGCTAAACAGACAGTGCCCAATACGCGACCTAGCGAAAATTATCTCCTCCCTGCGACAAGGCCGAGAGGAGGTCGGCCAAGTTGCTGGGAGAGGTTTAATTCCAGAGCTTGTTCCCATGAAGGAAAGACCAGTGGTGATGCCAAAGTGACACCACCTGCTGACAGTCCTGACATAGGCGCGTATGACCTTAGTTGTTTCTGCGCCCTAAAACAAAATGAATAGCCACATGGAGATCATCGGAGGGAACGGAAGAACTAGCGGACCGAGGTGCGAGGACTGCAGCCTTGGCAGCAGCGTCAGCAGCCTTGTTGGCCGTCAGACAGACGTGACGTAACATAAACATCGTAGTGGCTCCATAAGGAGTGAGCACGTGAAAGCTTTCCTGGGACTATTGCACTAAAAGATGAATGGTGTACAGCACACAGAGGCTCTGAAAGGCACCGAGAGAGTCGGAGCAGATGACAATTAATAAGCCTGTGTCGCTGGAAGTACAGCTCGGCTGATACAGGGCGAAGGGCTCCGCTTGTAAATTCTGAGAAATGTTCCGGAAGACGATACCGAAAACCGTCGGTGCCAATGACGAAGGCACAACCGACAACACGGTCAGTCCGAGAGCCACCAGTGTACGTATACAAAGGTATTATCGCGAAGGTCGAGAAACTTACGGTGACAGAGTGAGTCTGGAAGCGAATGAAGTCCAAAGTGAACACGGGCCGCCGCACGAAGCCAAGGTAGTGAATGGTTCACACCCCATTCGAAAAGTGCAGGTAGCGTGAAGTTAAGCTGCTGGAGGAATAGCCGAAAGCGAACCCCCGGAGGTAACAGAGAAAAGGGAAGCGCCCAATAATCGTGATCAAGGGAGGCGACGGCAAGGGGGGAGGCAAAGGAAGGGTGCCCAGGCATGGTAGACAAACAACAACCGAGCCGTGTAAAAGGCGCCAGTGGCCAAACGGATGCCACGAAGGTTTAATTGTATTGCGACAGTGTAAGATGGACGGACGCGCAGATGCATAAACGAAACACCCATAGTCTTGTTTCGTATCGAACGGACAAAGGGCCAGTACAAACCGAGGAAGGTGGTCCGATCTGCTCCCCAGGAACTATAGCTTAGAACACATAGGGCACTGAGGGACCGCATACAGCAGGTGGCCAGACATGTGGAAGGACCAAGGACGCTTCCTATTGAGCTTGAGCCCCAGGAATTTCGTAGTTTCACCGAACGGAAGAGTAACAAGCCCAAGATGGAAAGTGGAAGAGAGCCACTGCGCCGCGAGAAATTCATACAAACAATTTCGTCAGGACGGAACCCTGAGGCACACCGTTTTCCTGGATAAAGGTGTCTAACAAGGTAGGACCCACACGTACCTTGAAAACTCGATATTTTAAAAATTCCTGAAGGAATTGGAAGCCCCACGTGTAGAGAGCACGGAGGATACCAGTCTTCCAGAAGATGTAGGCTTTCTCCAAATGGAAAACCACTGCCACAGTCTGGTATTTCCGCACAAAACCATTCATGACTTGAGTGACAAAGTGACGAGATGTTTAACTGCAGAACAGCGCGCTCGAAATTCACAATGTGCAGTGGTTTGTAAATTGCGAGACTCGAGCCACCATACCAGGCAGGCACGAATCATACGTTCCATCACCTTGCAAACACAGCTGGTGAGAGAAATAGGGTCGTAGCTAGAAGGAAGGTGTCTGTCCTTACCGGCCTTAGGTATGGGTATGACAGTGGCTCCACGCCAATGTCTAGGAAACGTGCCCTCTGCACAGATGCGATTGTACATATGAAGGACGAAATGCTTGCCTGTATGAGGAAGGTTCTGCAACATCTGAACGTTAACATTGTCCGACCCTGGGATGGAGGACCGGAAGCGATAGCATGAGCTAGCTCCCTTATAGTAAAAGTTGCATTGCAGCACTCACGATTCAGGCAAGAGAAAGGTATCACCCGAACCACCTCTACTCGTTTCCGAGGAGGAAGGCAGAGCGACAGCGAGAGGAGGTCGAATTCTCCGCAAAATTAAAGTGTTGAAGGTAGCAATAGGGTCCGGTATGAAATCATTTGCTACGGTCAGGCTGAAAATTGGAGAATGGATCTTGGTCCCAGAGAGCCGTCGGAGGTTGGTCCTCACGACGGAAGAGGGAGTGGAACTGTTAAAAGAACTAGTAAATGATATCCAGCTAGCTTTTTTGGCATCCCAAAGAGCGTGAGGACACAGCGCATGCAACTGTTTATAACGGATGCAGTCTGCCATCATAGGATGATGGTTAAGTGCGCGGACAGCACGTCTCCGCGCGCGAATTGCGTCGCATGCCTCAGTCCACCAAGGGACCAGAACACAGTGCAGTAAGGATTACGTTCAAGGAATGGAAAGTTCTGCGGCGGTAAGGATAACCTTGGTGAGGTATTCCACCTATCATCACAACTGAGGAAAAGTCGTTCGTCGAAGCTCGCCAGGGCCTCCAGTCGGCGTTAGAAAGCTGCCATTTGGGTTTGCACGTAAGTGGGGTAGGATTCGGCAAACGGAAAGCACACGGGAAATGGTTGCTCTAGTACGTGTCAGAGAAAATGGATCACTCGATACGACGCAAACTGGGCAGTGCAGAATGAGAGGTGCGAATGGAAATAGGTGTGAGTGGAGTCTGAAAGGAACGTGGGTGCTCCCGAGTTAAGGCACATGAGGTTGAGTTGATTGAGAATGTCCGCCAAGAGCGTACCTGTATGACAGGTATGGGAGAGCCCCAAAGGGGATAGTGCCAATTAAAGCCACCGAGCAGCAAAAAACGGTGAGAGTTGCCCAATAGTCTGGAGGAAGTCTACCCTGGCGACACTGAAAGACGGAGGGGTGTAAACAGTACAAAGGGAAAAGGTGAAGATAGGAAGGAAAATGCTAACTGCAGCAGCTTGCAGCCAGGTGTTCCAGTAGATGGTGTGACTATGAATATCATCCCAGATGAGCAGCACAGCTCCACCATGAGAGGTTCAAATGGTTCAAATGGCTCTGAGCACTATGGGACTCAACTGCTGTGGTCATAAGTCCCCTAGAACTTAGAACTACTTAAACCTAACTAACCTAAGGACAGCACACAACACCCAGCCATCACGAGGCAGAGAAAATCCCTGACCCCGCCGGGAATCGAACCCGGGAACCCGGGCGTGGGAAGCGAGAACGCTACCGCACGACCACGAGATGCGGGCACCATGAGAGGAAATGCCGTCCTCAGGGGAAAGGTCAAAACGGATCGGAAATGCGAGGTGGTCAAAGCGGTCATGAGGATGCAATTTTGTTTTCTGAAGACAAAGAACTAAGTGGACGCTACGATTCCAAGAGCAGCCATAACTCCTTTTCGTTGAATCTAAGGTCATGTATGTTTCATTGGCGGAGAGTCATGACGAGTAAAGGGGAGGAGGGAAAAAATGAAAGGGTGTCACCTCGGTGGCTGCCGAGTGACAGCCTTCGAAGATGCTCTTCTACGGGGTGCAGAGGCTGGAGATCCTGCTTCACGAGACCTACAGAGGCGTCGGCATTCTTCCTCAGTTGGTCTGCGGAGTCCAGGGCAGATAAACTGTTGATGGTGCGCACAGTCGACATGGAGTGGGATGTGAGGGTATCACACGCAGACCCCGTTGAAGAGGATCTCCGACTAGGTGAAGGAGATGACTTTGTTTGATTTCTTTGAGCCTTTGCTACAGGCATATGATGTTTGCTGGCTCGAGGGACGTAAAAAGTCTTTATCTGAGTATTCCTGCGTATTCGTCCTGTCCTTTTCGCCTGCTTATTGTGTAGCAGGTGATTTTGCTGCGTGAGGCGAACATTTAGTGGCTTGTTGTACAGCTGGAGGAGGAGGAGACGGCGGTGCTACCATGACACTGGGAGATTTTACAACCACAGTGCTGAATTTGAGGTCGCATGTCTGCGTGGCCACGTCCTTCGAGGAGCGAGAGGTAGCAAGAACGGTACTGTAAGTACCGGATGGTAAGACACAGGACTCCCGACTAGCGAACAACTTGCGAGCAACAGCGTAAGGCACTTGTTCCTTCCCCAGGGTCTCTTTGACGGCCCACTGAGCGAGATAGACAGGGCAATCTCGGGAGGAGTCTGCATGGTCGCCAGTGCAACTGATATAGCTGGGAGGAAGAGGCAGACAATTGCCCTCGTGAGCATCCCTACACATTTAGCCGGGTGTCGACTGGATATTCGAGTGTGGTTGTAATGACGACACTGGTAACAGCATATCGGCTTCGGAATGTACTTTCCAACTGTGTTAACTTCATAGCCTCCTTTGATCTTCGATGGAAGGACTATTTTATCAAACGTAAGAAAAAGAGTGCATGTGGGCACTAAGGATGCACCTACTTTCTTCGTCACCCGGTGAACTGCAATGACGCTCTGATCAGGGAGGTAAGTTTGGATTTCTGCCTCAGTTTGACTATCGAGCAGCCCAGTGTAAATAACACCACACAAAGATTTCAGCGATCGATGGGCCTCGACACAAACAGGATAGCTGTGGAGGAGCGAAGCTGCAAGCAGTTTTTGTGCTTCAGAATCACGAGTAGTCTCCAAACGCGAAGTGCCATTGCGTAAACGAGAGCAGTATTTCACAGAGCCAGCAATTGCAACATCATGCTGAATAATAAACGGGTTTACCATAGCAACTGACTGTCCGTCTTCAGTACCTGAAACCACGAGGAATGGCGGTGCAGCTGGAAGGGTCTTTCATTCATTAGCCTCATTTATTTACGTTTAGTGGACGCACACTGAGAAGGAGATATTTGGCTCATTGTGAGAATATTCCCCATAATTGCCAGTGTCTCCAATAGCACTCTCCTTCCAACTGCCCCCCCCCCCCCCCCCCTGTGATGTGATTGTTCACATCTCAGGTCACGCCTCCCAAACACCTAACAGAGCGTCCAACTGGCAATTTGGGAAGGTAGCAGCTCAGGCAGTCACCCGTTCCTCCGCCTGGCCTCTACCAGAGGGTACATGCGAACCCTACTTGTCGACCCAGGGCTGGGAATTACGCATTATCCAGTCACCTGTTACACTGTAGGCCAGCTTTAGGAGTGCACAGGGAGGAAAAAAAAAGAGTAACCTCAAACGCCGAAGCGGAGGAAGGATTGGAGAAGGCTAAAGAAGAAGGAAAAAAGGAACGAAGAAGCATTGGAGGGACTGTTCTGATTTCAATCTACTAAAAATGCACGACACATTCCCAAAACTTCCCAAGCATGTTTCCCAAGAGAAGAGAAAAAGAGCAGCTAGAGGATAGACATGCAGCACGGAAAGGGAAAGATGCTGCAAAGGCTTGGACCCCATGGTAGCCAAGAACGAACTCGCCAAAGAGTTGTGAACACCCTGAGGAGGGGCGGGGAGGGGGGGGGGGCTAATCAAAATCGGCGACGAGGAAACTGATGATGCACCACAGGTCAAGGGGGACAGGGGAGAATAAAGGTTGCACAAATGTGTACGGGCGAAAAGACGTGTAACTGTTGAGTGACCGACGACCCAGATGAATCAAGGAGCTACTAACAGTGCGTCAACTACCACTCAGCGAAAGTTGCTGCTTAAGGGTCTCCGCAAAGTCGTCTGGTTCACGCACCTACGCTGACTACTGTTCATCGGCGATGAAGGCTGGAATTTGCAAAAAATGGTTCAAATGGCTCTGAGCACTATGGGACTTAACATCTATGGTCATCAGTCCCCTAGAACTTAGAACTACTTAAACCTAACCAACCTCAGGACAGCACACAACACCCAGTCATCACGAGGCAGAGAAAATCCCTGACTCCGCCGGGAACCGAACCAGGGAACCCGTGTGGAATTTGCACGCCAGTACTGCAACTGAAAGTCCACTGAGTTGTGACATGTGGCCTTTTCCGATGAATCGCGTTTTATGCTAGACTGGTCATATGGCCATTGGCGTATACGGTATGAAACGTCTGAAAGCAAACACTCTGCAACTATCATAACAAGGGTCCAGAGCGGACAAGAGAGTGTTATGGTCAGGGGGATGTTTCCGTAGCACAATGGATCAATTCAAGCATGTATCTATCCTTCTGATCTATGTCTACACATACATGCAGTTTGTTTTTTTTTTTTTTTCGGCATGATAGCATCTTCCAGCAGGACACTACAACGTGACACACAACTTGCAGAGCACGTGCACGAATTGCACTGGGATGCGTCTGCCGTGCTACCCTGGCCACCGAACTCCCAGGATGTAAACCCAATCGAGAATCTGTGGGACAATCTCGATCAGACTGTTCACGTCATGGATACTCAACCGAGAAGTCTAGAGCAGCTGACCACGGTACTGGATTCGGCATTACCCCACATTCCTGTCTGTACCTTCCAGAACCTCACTGACACTCTTCCTGCACGTCTCATTGCTGTCCCCGCTCCAAAAACACAGTTATTCAGCCTTTTGACAGGTGGGCACAATGTGACTGAACACTGCATCAAGATAGCATTTCTGTGCATAATATTAACAGTTGCCTATGGCGGTTAGCGGGAATGGACTCTCTTCCGACAACACTTCGTTCAGTATTATGCCAGAGGTAAGTCATAACACAGTGCCCTCTATCGCCTTTTAATCCAGCAGCTGACCACTGGACAAGAGTCAGTAGCTCTAGGTTAGTCCTTCCTGGATAGAAGACCTAAAGCATTACGCAAAACGCAGGGAAACTAAAAACTCAGCCTCCTGTAAATTTCATCTGCGCGATGCTTGGTGCCAAAAATACTCACAGGAGGAGAGTTTTGGAGCACAAATTTGGTACTACGGAGCCCTCTTGAAGACTATTTGCTCATGCCCAAACGCATTCATAAAGCCAGTGTCGGGCGGCACACTTTAAAAGTAGCGTAACAGCTACAGGTAGTTTGCAGACGTAATAGTGTGCTATGTAACCTCCGCGATACTCCATAAGGTGCAGATTTATATGTAACTCTTGGGTGCATGTTGTTATTCGGGGAAGTACAACGTCAAATGTACGGTTACTAATCGGGTCACTGATAATTGATCGTTTCGATAATTAGAGATATCGCGTCACAGATTTTCTATTATTCATTTCACCATTTGAAGACTGAATGATTGATACTGTGTTTCCAGTAGCCTATAATCCACCTTGTCTGTGACGAGAAGGACTGAGGTTTTCGTTTTGCACATTCTAGCTGTCATTGCCGAAAGTTTTTACACGATACTGAACGAAGTAAATGGCTCTGGACGCATTAGTCATTATGTTTTTGTATGACCATCCTTGTGATTGATTGTCTGCGGGACTTCGGCCGTTCACTTACGTAATAAAATGGAACACCTACAGCTGTAGGCGTTTCATTTTGTTACGTACATCAAACATTAGGTGATATCTACGTTCCATTTAACTCTGCTGCAGATAAAATACAGTTTCACATGTCGCAATTGGAACTTTCAGTAGAAAGTTACTTTTGACCTAAGTCAAAACACAGCGCCGGCCGGAGTGGCCGAGGGGTTCTAGGCGCTTCAGTCTGGAACCGCGCGACAGCTACGGTCGCAGGTTCGAATCCTGCCTCGGGCATGGATGTGTGTGACGTCCTTAGGTTAGTTAGGTTTAAGTAGTTCTAAGTTCTAGGGGACTGATGATCTCAGATGTTAAGTTCCATAGTGCTCAGAACCATTTGAACCATTTTCAAAACACAGCGTGCGTGTATATACGCACACGTAGACGCCATTGTTCTTTGGAGGCCACAATCCGGAATATTGAACGCCCACTTTCTCTTAACGCGCCGATAGTATCCCCAGTGATAAGCTACTTGATGATAGAACTCTTCGCACTTTGCTCACATTCTTCACAGTTGGTCCCTGACTATTATTTGCTTTTCCAATATCCATTCGACAATAGTTTCCAGGAAACACCACCGGTGTTAATTCTATATGCGTATCTTTCTTATTCTCGTCCGTAAAATTTTCCAACACCAAAGAAAGCGCAAGCCAAAAATCATCAAAAGTATATTAGGATACATAATGACTATGTTTAAGCTTACAACATTTGTTACCATGAGAACTTACTTGTCTAATGACTGACGGTTAAATAGCTGTCAACCTTCGCGCTATTTCAGTCAAAATGATAAATGAAATACTTAAAGATTTCCTTCTAGTTTCTGAGCAGTCAAAATAGCTAATTGAATAGTAATGCCTCCCCTTACTTGCCAAATTTCATTTTATTTCAAATAAAAGCTAGAGTTCACGAAATTTTTCGCGTCATGAGGCCAGAAATCTATAGCGTCGTAATCTACTTACAATCACCTGGAAGTCGACGAAGTTAAAAGCCACGTGCGCCTCGCTAACAACGCCAGCACAAGCAGTGAAGTTATGTAAGCGCCCGTAACTCATTAGGCAGGACATCAGCATACGACGGGACAGCGTCCTCCATCCTACTGCGGAAAGAACTTTCATGGTCCAAATCTGATTAAGGACCATCTTATCTCATGATTGTCAACTTGTTCCCAATGAAGACGCTCCATAATTAAGACGCTCCATTAATAAAAATGTTAACTTTAGTGAGTGGAGAACACACTGATGAGCATCTATGGTAACATAGTTCCTTGTGTTTGCGGGGATATGAAGGGAAAACAAAAGAAAATTGAAAGTTAGAATTGGCTTGCAGGGCGAACAAGTATTGCGCAAAAGCAATGATCCTTGTTCGAGTTATAGTCCAGAGCATAATGCCTAGTTGTGAGTGTTCATTCCCCATCTTGAACAACACGTACTTTCTTCTGGAAACGAATTCAGATACCTAAAAGATTAACTGTAGCGCATCTGACTGCTGGAAAGTTAAGATACAATAAATAAAGAGTTTCGTAACTCATTCCACATATGTAAAGCGTGTTAAGCAGCCACTCAACACATGACGGCTACCCTTTAACCTCGTAAAAACCGGTTTTAACACCTAAGTTCAAAATATGCACCCTTTTTCCCTAAATTATTAAGGCAAATGGCGGGATGGTTCCTACTGTAAAGCCACGGCCTACTACCCTTCACATTCTTAAACTAGACATGTATGTAAATACATGTACACATTAACCATTTTTTGTTTGTTAAACTGTAATGCCACGCCGCGTCCAATTTCCTTTTAAAGTGCTCCGCGGATAAGTAAAACTACTGCAAGGAGACTGCTACCTCACTGTTCGATTTATTACTGCAAATCAGGTAATGTACTAAGAAGTGAGCTGCACAGAGAATTTACGATGCTGTAAATATGAACATCAAATGGTATTACGAATTAAATGTAGCCGTGTCGAAACGGGGCGTTCCTAAATCTGTCAGATCAGATCGTTGGCGATACAGTCAAGTGCATATCTAATCGCAATATGAACGTGGATTCCCCGACGCGAGGTTGTCCGGGCAGTGAGCTTTTCTCACGTCACCGAGTTGCAACAGCGTGCCTCAATTGAAGGAAAACCAACGGCGTGAAACTACCTTGGGCAAAACGTGTGACTTACAGAACTCGCTATCGACTATCATGGATTTTAACAGCAGACAGAACGGCCAAGATGCAGCAGCTCAATCGCCTAGTCAACGGTCTAAAGGGTGAGCAGCCACTGAATCCACAATTAAACCTACCTCTTATCTATGGGGAACAGAAAAGATGTAATACGGCCGCCGATGTGTCTGCTATCGTCTCTCAATGACGAACGATACGGGAACTATCATGTGCATCCGTTTATTAATCTACAGCACCACGCAGGAGACTTCTAACTTCAGAAACACAATTCACAAACCCATAGCTCCTAATCTGTGTCAGAATGGTTTGACAAAAACTACACAGGCATTAGGGAGCTTGTGTGATACCCAGTCCCCACAATCTCAACTGACGTTAATCCTAATGAGCAAATGTTGGAAGTGAAGTGAGATCCTTGGAGCAAATTCCGAACAGTGCCTGCTGTGAGCAGCAGTCGAGCCGTCATCGATCAGCAAATTACTCCTACAGTTTCTATACCTCCAGCCGGCCGCATCGCTGCCGCTGTCATGAGAATAGGATTGACCGAATACCTATAATAGCTGCATTTGCACAAATATGGATGTCTTTTATACTTTGAACTCCCGGTAACAAAAATTTCAATGAATCGAAGCCTTGTTTTCATGTTTTAGTTTAATTCAGCTACAGGTCATACAGAACATAGGACTACGAATCGTAAGTATAGAGTGTACATAAAGTCCGGGAACACTCAATTATTTATTGCACAAGAACTAAACATTGTACAGATATCATACATATTGCCTTTTGAAGAGAAACTCTTAAGTTTTTTTTGTTTTTTTTTTTTTTTTTTACATACATTCGATATGCGAACCATGAGTGACCCGGTAGATGTCAATACGGTAGTCGAATTTTGCCATACCCGTCCCAGCATGGCATCGTCCACTGTGGCAGTCGCTTCCCACATTCTCTCCCGGAGCTCTGCTACATCACGTGGTAGAGGCGGTACGTACACCAGATCTTTAATGTGTATGTGTCTCCACAGAAAAGTCACACGGAATGAGATCTGGTGATCGGGGAGGTCATTTCACGAAACAGCTGTCGAACTCCAACACACAGAAAGCTCGCTCCGCACCTGAACTCTGTCCCCGATACACACGTCCTTGTGTATACACGATGAATTTCTCCTGGAGACCCTCGCGGAAGCATTCAAGAAACACGCCACATGACTGTACAAGAACTTTAAATACTAACAACCCCTTCACCCTAAATATGTGTAACTATGATCACTAGCACAGGCGGAAGCATAACCGCCCAAAAACACTTCCTTAGGGACAATCAACAATCCACAGCACGCTCAGACTAAACACACTGACAACACAATACCGGTGAACCCCTCCAAAAAAGCAAATCTGACTGGCACCGCCAACTGCGCTCGAACTGCCTCCAAACCTGTAATAACAGGAAGACCGAACACTCAAAAAACACACAAAACACACAAACCCCACAGGACTGAGCAGCGATTTTATGATCGAATTAACCTCTCTGATCACCTTTCCTTGTCGCAGATACGCAGCAGCTGTCCTAGGAGACAACGTCGGTGCACAGTTACAATGGTAACCTACCCTCAACCAGCATTTCCTAACACGCATGAACTGTCGTTACTGGCAACATAAATCTGCCAGTAGCTCTACTACCCTTCCACGTTGTCTTAGAGGTTAATTTTGCTCTGCGCTTGCTGTGGCGTTTTTTATCCCCTCTGCCCCAAAACCGCTACTCTTCAATCTTTTTCCGCCTATTATCTCCTAGATAAGATCGTATAAGTGAGGCATCGCGCCCAGACGTACGAACACCACAGACACATCCAATAACGCCTCGATTGAATCACTAAACCTTTTGCAGATGTGCCAGTAGAACTTTGGTATTGGTCACCATGCTAGTGCTGGCATGAAGGGACTCCACTTATAACTAAACTCTGCTATATTCCATTATCCTTATTTTACTTTCGTTGATGATCATCTTGTGACCCCTTTTCAAGACACTATTGCGTTCAACTGCTCTTTCGAGTCCTCTGCCGTCTCAGAGAACCACAATGTCGTCGTAGAACCTTAAAATCTATTTATTCTTCCTTCTTTCAAAATATCTTCTTGATATCCTTCACAGCTTGCTCGATGTAAAGACTGAAAAAAATCCAAACAGGTTGCCATCCTGTCTTGTTCCCTTCTCAAATCACTGCTTTGCTTTCCAGTTATGCATTTCTAGTCGTAATTGCAGTCTGGTTTCAGTATAACTTGTAAATAATCTTTCGCATCGTGTATTTTATCCCTACTGCGTTCAAAATTTCCAAGCAATCTCTAAATCTAGAAGTTCTGTAAACGTATGTTTGCTTTTCTTCGACCTATTTCTGTGGTAAGTCGTAGGGGTCAGTAATGGCTCGCGTGTTCCTAATTTTCTTCGGAACTCGAGCAAATCTTCCCCAAGGTTGGCTTTTACCATTTCCTCTACTCTTCTGTGAAGAATTCGTGTCAATATTTTGCATCCTTGACTTCTTAAACTGATAGTTCGGCAGTATTCACAACTTCTTCGGAATCTGAATTATTACTGTTTTCCTTAAGTCTGAGACTATTTCGCCTGGCTTATCTCGCACACAAGGTGAAATAATTTTGTCATAACTGGCTCTCTTAACGATCTCAATATTTCTGAGGGACTGTCGTCTACTCCACGGATATCGTTTCCACTTAGGTCTTTAAGTGCTCTGTCAAATTCTCCTAGCACTATCTTATCACTAATCTCGTCATTCTCTTTCTACAACATTGTCCTCCAGTTTGTTTCCCTTATGAGGATTCTTTATATATTCCTTCCGCCTTTCAACTTCCCCTCCTGTCGTTTGCGCTCCTCATATCCACGCAGCTTCTTCTCTATTTTCCAAAGGTCTCTACTTTTCCTATGGGAGGCTTCTATCTTACGCCAGCCTTGCATTTGTCTTCTAGGCATTCCTGCTAAGTAAGTTTGCATTTTCTGTCAATCTCATTTTCAGACGTTTATATTTCGCTAGCACCTTTGCTTTATGTACTCACTTTCGTCAGTTACATTTAATATCCCCTGTGTTATCCAGGGATTTCTGTAAGACTGTCTCCTTTTACAGCTCTCAAAACTACCCATTCTTCTTCTTCTTCTTTACATATTCCTTTCCGCTGTTTTAGTCAAACGGTGCCTAATGCTCCCTCTATAACCCAACAACCTCTGGTTCTTTCAGTTTATGCAGATCACATCTCCCTAAATTTATACCTTCTTGCAGTTTCTGAAGTTTTAATTTGCAGTTCATAACCAACAAATTACAGTCAGGATCCACATCTGCCCCTGAATATGTCAGTGTAAAATATTGCCTGTCAATTTGTCTTACAATTATCTAAATCTTCCAAGGTTCCCAGCTCCTTTCCACGTATATCTTAAATCAAGTGTTAACTACAATTAAATTTTGCTAAGTGTAAAATTCTACAAGGCGGTATCCCCTTTCATTACTTTCTCCCAGTCCAGGTTCTCCTCCTCCTCCTACTACTACTACTACTACTACTACTACTACTACTACTACTACTGAATTTCAGTCATCTATCAAAAATGTTCATCTCCTTTAACTATCTAAATAATTTCCTTTATCTCAGCATACATTCTTTCAATCTCTTCATCAACAGCGGAGCTAGTAGCATCTAATTTTCTTAGATATACTGCAGTATTCGACGCGTAGGCGAAGAACATTAATTTCTCGATTTACGAAGATGGAACTTAAGTCTGATCTGAATCTGGGGCAAAGAGGAACGAAGCACTCCCCCTCACTTTCTAGACAAGTACTGGTTAAACTAAAATTTAACATCGTCCAGTCATCACAGATTGATATCCAAAAGCCAATCAAAACATCATATTCCAAAATGCAGGTGGAATTTCCAGGGAGCTCTCTGGAATATCTTTGTGGGAGGTCTAGAAAAACTCTTCGGATGTATGTCAACGACTGTCGAAAAAACGCATGTAACTAGGGTGTTACGAAAATAAATCTGAACCGTAGAATGACAACGATATTTTTTATAATCAACTTAATTTAAAGCATTAAGTCTGAGTTGCAGTGGAAACCATCAATCGATCCTACAACACGAGAACAATACTGACCTCGAGCGCTTGAGCAGACGAGCTTGTACTGAGCTCGAGAAAACTGATGCCAGCCAAGTTCCTACACGAATCACATCACAGCCACAGAAAAGCAGATAGCAAATTCAGAAGTATTAGGAAAATTTTACAGGCATCTCAAATGTATAGGACGACACCACTGAAAATGTTGAAGCGCTCCTCCGTAAGAACTAGTTGATGACCTAGTGGATTTATGTAACAGGTGGTTACAACTGAAGTGCAGCTTCTTATGGCGGCCCAGTGTGGGCTGTAATTATCGCACTGCAACGAAACTTGGTAGATGTTCTAATGCGTTAATGCGGAACAAATTCACGCTGGAAATTAGTTCCAATTTTGTTCACCAAACGCAAATTTGGCGCTGAGCACTGCTTGTATGACATCCATAACGGTTAATAATAAAATAAACCTTATGCTTTTCTCGCTTGTTTGACGTTTTCTGCCCACGTCCCGTTCCTAATCCACTACAAAGGAACACATTACTATAGTCTTTCTTGCATTCACAGCGTCAGATCTGCATCTGGAAGCCAAAATTGGAACCTTTTTTTTCTCTCCAACATAAATTGGTTCCGCATTAATACATTAGCATATATACCAGGTTTCGCTGTCATGAGTAGTGCAACTTAGGCAACTCTGAAAGTTACATTTTATTTCTAACGCGTAGCGCCTTCCACAATTTGATTACGATGGCTTTTCACATCCATAATAAAACTAAGAACCGTACTCACACAACACAACTGATGGATGATGATGATGATGATGATGATGATGATGATGATGATGATGAGGAGGAGGAGGAGGAGGAGGAGGAGGGGGGGGAGGAGGACAATAGATAAAAACAATGGTCAGTATGTCTAAAATACGAGCTATGGGGAAAGTGACACGAAATATTACCATATGTAGATGGTCGATACGTTACCAAAAAGACAAAGTTTCGGTAACTGTCAAGAAATATGGTCTCTTACAGAGGGTGCATAAGCTTTTAAGTGGGCAACGTGGAGACAGAGATCAGCCATTGAGTACTGAAAGAACCATTGCAGCAATCGTGGCAAATTTCGACGGGAACAAGCATAAAATTGTGATCAGGATGAGTAGGTGAGGATCCGAAATCCATTCCCCCAAATACAAGTCGCAGGCAGTCACCCACCCAAGCGGACGAGAACCGTTGTATTCAACATTGTATGGCCGTTACCGCCATTACAATGTAGTGGCACGCCAGAAGGCAATGATCTTTAAGGATTCGAAAGAATAGAAACATCTGATAGGTTACAGTGAACTTTTACAGAAGAAATTCAAAAATGACAAAAAAAAGGTAAACTGAATACTGCTGCCTCCCTGTATATAAAAGCTGCTTCACCTCAGTTCTGCCCACTCACCAATATACCACGAGATAAGATTGTTGCATGCCCTTAGCAGTTTTTTTTTTTTTTTTTGATGAATCTTCTACAGCGACACTATCTGTCGGAAATAATTTGCTGTCTCAGTTTAATAATCTTCCTGGTTCCTGCCAAAGTCTAAAATTGACACAAATGATTAGTATTTCCATGTACCTCAAAGTATTCTTCGTAAAAGTAAAATACACTGAAGAGCCAAAGGAACAGGTACACCTGCCTAATACCGTGTAGGACTTCCGCGAACACGCAGAAGTGCCGGAACACGAAGTGGTATGGACTCGACTAATGTCTGGAATAGTGCTGGAGGGAAATGACATGCAGGGTTGTCAATAAATCCGTAAAAGTACGAGGAAGTGGAGATCTCTTCTGAACAGCACGTTGCAAGGCATCACAGATACGCTCAATAATGTTCATGTCTAGGGAGTTTGATGGCCAGCGGAAGTGTTAGAATTCAGAAGAGAGTTCCTGGGGCCACTCTGTAGCAATTCTGGACGTGTGGGATATCGCACTGTCCTACCGGAATTGCCCAAGTCCGTTGGAATGCACAGTCGACATGAATGGATGCAGGTGATCAGACAGGATGCTTATGTATGTGTCACCTGTCAGTCATATCTAGATGTACCAGGGGTCCCATATCACTCCAACTGCACATGCCCCACACCATTACGGAGCCTCCACCAGTTTGAACAGTCCCCTGCTGACATACAGCGTCCATGGATTCATGAGGTTGTCTCCATACCCGTACACGTCCATCCGCTCGATCGAATTTGAAACGGCACTCGTCCGACCAGGCAACATGTTTTCAGTCATCAACAGTCAAATGTCAATTGAGTCTTCTGACGTTCTGACTGGTTTGATGGGGTCTGCCATGAATTTCTCTCCTGTGCCATTCTCTTCAGCTCACAACGCTCTTACTCCCAAAGTCCTAAATTCTTTGTTGGATTAATTCTAATTTCTGTCCTCTATAGTTTCTATCCTTTAAGCTCCCTCTAAAACAGCTGAAGTTATTCTGTTATCTTAACACATCATTCTTTCTGACCATTCTGTACTTTCTACATCATTTTCTTGTCTATTCTGCATAGAACCGTATTATTCCACCTGACTTTCAACACCTTTCTATAACATCACATCTCATTTGAAACGCTTCGGTTCTCTCCTACATCTTATACAGTCCACGATTCAGTTCCATACAATGCTGTGCTCCAAACGTACATTCTCAACAATTTGTTTCTCAAATTAAGGCTTAACAACAAACGAGTCAATACATCCTTGACGTGTCTGATGTATAAGAACGATGTAAAGTTTAACAGTTTTGATTTATGGATGTAGTGCAAGTATCTCACACACAGAGACAGACAGAAGCGCGGCGCGCGCGTTTTGCTTTTACAATCCCCTAAAAACAGCTGGCGAATTGTGCTACTCTAAGAGGCATCCACGTAATACGCCGGAAACTTGGCACATGATTGCACTACAGTGCTTTTAATTGCTGCCAGATCTGTGGCGCTTGGCGCTCCGCTGCAGTTGCTGCAATCTGTTCACACTCGTCTGAACGTTTATTTGCCAATAACTAAGGCGAGTTACCCAAAGGGGGGCACACGGTCTGGCAGCGCGCCAGGTGACGCACACCGCACTGGGATACGGCAGCCTGTTTCTACCTGCAAGCCGATCCAATCTGGAGTCTGCGATTTCTACTCCACATCAATACTCCGCAAGCCACCAGACGGCATGTGATGGAGGGAATTTCTGGTGCCACTAACTAATCGCCCCTTCTCTGTGCCATTCGCGGATGGCGCGTGGGAAGAATGTTTGTCGGTAAGCCTCTGTATTAGCTCTAAGCCTCTGTATTAGCTCTAATCCTCGAATTTTCTCGGTGTTATTTCGCGAGAGGTATGTGGGAGGAAGTAATACGACGTCCAACTCTTCCCCGTAAGTACTCTCGCTATTTCAATAGTAAATCTATCCGTGATGCAGGAAGTCTCTCTTGGAGCGTCTGCCATTGAAGTTTGTTGCGCATCTCTCTAATGCTCTCGTGCCGACTAAACGATCACTCGACGAGATACGCCTCTCTTCGTTTGATTTTCTCTTATACCAGTTGATCGATGAACAAGAGTCCTCAAGACTCGGTCGACAAGCGCCTTGTAAGCCATTTATTTGGTGGATGAATTACATTTCCTTAAAATTCTTCCTATGAGCCTCAGTGTCGCATCTGCTTCCCCTATTGTTTCTTTTATGTGGTAATTCCACTTAAGGTTGCTCCGGATAGATACTTCTAGAGCGACGTGTTGAGTTCTGTCTGCAAGGGAGTCGTGAATCCAGTCACAAACTGTACTGTTCCACACGCGAGCACTTTAAATACACTGAACTTCGTCGCAATGGCGAATAACGCCGTCTGTTTCGTATTGATCACTGTTGTTTACAGAAAATGAGCCGTCCATGGAGAGCCACTTGACGTTATTCTATCCTGCTGCCCTACATTACCTTTTCGATGAATGAGGTCTTACGGTATCTGTGCGCGGCAAGTATACTGTTCCGCGAATTTTACTATTACACGTGACCATGTTCATACGTCTACCAACTCTGCTTTTGTATAGCTTAACACACTGATCTGTCACCTAATGCTCAACTCCGTGGCCCTTACTATAGCAGCTGCCTGGAAGTGCGTTTCATCACCATCTATTCAGCATGTTGACGCATCTATTTCGAAGATACTGTACGATATAAACCACGTCATCTCCGTGACTCGTAGTCAAAGGCTAAAGAGGAGGTTAATGATTTTTGAAGTCACAATAGGAACAGCGCCCTTTAAGGTAATTTAAAAAAGAACGGTCTAAATCACAAATGGTGCTTATTTATCTGCCATTTGCTACCTAGACGAATTGTTTTTAGTTAAATCGCAGACAAGATGCCTCAAATGAATGAATACCCTTAATAATTTACGTATAATTCAAGATTTACAAATTTTTTGGACAAACGACAACTAGCAAAGATCACATGTACTGTATTTTGCTGCGAGATGAAAGCTTTAATTTAATCTGCTGCGATACTGAACCAACTATGGTTGTTATGCATCAGATATGAAAGCCAGGACTACCGTTTCAACTGCTCTCCTGTGCATAACATAGCGTAACAGGTGGAACGTTCCCTATGCGTGCTGTCCCGTGCTTCCTATTTTCCACAATCGCCACGTGTTGTTGCAAAGAATTCAAAAGGAAATCATGGCAGGAACAATTCCACAACACAACCTTTTTCAAGAGTTTTCTGATGAGGCTTACAAATACAATGGCAAGTTTAAAAAATTACAAAATAAAAATAAATTGTTTAAATGTCTTTGTAGATGTACGAATAGCAAAATATTTGTCGCCAGTTTGTCTGATTACCGGCAGTCACATTCAAGCTGGAAAAACCTCAGCTGGCACACTCTACGAATGAAGAGTATCTCGCGAAAACTTGCTCAGAGATTCCCAAGAACCAGTGCTGAGTCTAAGAATATTTTTCAGTCTCCCATGCATAATTCCCAAAGATACTGTGAGGATATGCTAAGAGTAACTCTCACACAGGCGTACAGACTATCTGCCCACGCCCGCTCCGTGAATGGAGCATGAGCTGAAAATTAATGTATGGTGCAATAAAACCTATGTTTTACCATGCAGCCTGCTGTAGCTTTGCACTGCGCACATGTACTTGAGAATTTACGTGGTCTTGTCTGAATCTGAAACACCGCCCCAGCTTTTGAAATTCTTGTTAATCCTCGTGGCGTAATTTAATGTAATTAAAATCAGTTTCAGAAATAATTTGGTTCATAATCAATGGTTTCGACAAGTAACTCGTCGTTACCATGTACTTGCATGGGAAATACAGTAGCCCATAATGAACAAATTTAAGAGCGTGCAGGCAGCGAGTACACACAATGTATACGGTTCGCATATAATTTCCACATTTGTGTTATAGCCAGCTCCCATACTGTTGTGATCAATGTGATTATAAAATAGCGACATCTGTTAACACAGCTCCAACACAGTTAAAAAGTGAACTTGGGCGTCAAGAAACACAATTTCCGCAAATACTCTACGCCGACCTACTCCGCGTCTTGACTTTACCGACAAGTTGAAATAGTGGCACGTAGATGATGTATCAATCACTTTCACTAAGACGTGGTTTTCCATTCGCAACGCTCAATCATTACCTGAAATCAAGTTCATAAGTAGTTCGCAAAATAAATATAGAACGATTTTCGCACCTGTAATACACTGGGTGCGCTGGGGTGGGGAGTGGGAGGAGGGGGAGGAGGGGGAGGAGGGGGTGGAAGGCTTACGTGAAGTCCCAGCAGGCGGTTTACACGTGTGGAAACTTTCTCTCTGCGATACTCAAGATACTGTTGACCTCTGAAATCCAAATTCTCACGTAATCTAATAAGCTGTGAGCTTTTGCGTCTTGCACCGATCGTCATCTCACGTTGAAAGTCTCAACGTGCTATCTGCTATCGTGTTCGCTATGAACCTGTCTATAACAGACTGCTCACATATGGTATACAGTCGCTATAAGGAACTTCTGAAGGAAGCCAAGCATAAGATTATAGACAGACATGTGCTGAATGAAACATGTTCGACTGTCAAGGGAACAATCCATAAGGACTTCAGTGACTACCGTAGCTGAATATTCTCGAAAAATGTTTCACATAACCAAAAGATCTCATCGTGTGTAAACGCTGTTAGTGGTACCAAAGTTAGTGTTCCGGACACTCGTAGACGACAGACAGGAACTGAAATTGAGGGTAGCTAACCAAAAACAGCAACGCTTAACTCCGTTTCCAAATGCGCTGCTTTAGAAAGGAATAACCAGGGGACCTGCTCAAATTTAATTTTCGTACTTCTGAAAAAAATGAGTGAAACAGATATTCTTATCAGTGGTGTTAAGGAACAACTGAAATAGTTAAAACTGAACAAAGCCTAGGGCCTGATGAACTCCCTATCAGATTCTTTACACCATTTGCGGATAAGTTAGCCCCTCGGTTAACTGTATCTTAGATCGCTTGAACAAAGAACCGTGCCCAGTAGCAGCAAGAAAGTGAAGGTCACGCCTGTTTACAAAGAAAGTAGCAAACATAATGAGATATCTCTATCATAACGACCTCCTCAATGCTAACCACCATGTATTTCAAAAACATGGATTATGTGAAACCCAACTCGCACTTTTCCCACTTGACATCAAGTCAGATATAGCAGTATTGCAAGACTTCTGGAAAGCACTTGACTCAGTATCACACCTACGCTTATTATTAAAAGGAGATCGCATGGGGTATCACGCGAAATTTGTGATGGATTGAGGATTTCTTGGTAGGGAGGACGCGGCATGTTATCTTGGATGGAGAGTCATCGACAGATGCAGTAACTTCAGGTGTGCCCCAGGGAAATTTGTTGGGTCTCCTGACGTTCGCGTTTTATATTAATGCAGTACAATGAAGTATAGTCTCAACGAATCTGCATAAATATTTAGTCAGAGCTTGATAAGATTTTAATATGGTGCAAATGTTGGCAACCTGCTTGATATGCTCTGAAAAGCAAAATTGTGCACTTCACAAAACGAATACAAAATCATAGTATCCTGTGAATATCAACTGTGAGTCAACTGGAACCGGTAAACTCTTACAAATACCTTGCTGTAAAACTCAGTACGGTCATGACATGGAACGATTATATAGGCTCAATCGTGTGTTAAACAGGTAGCAGGCCTCTGTTTATTTGTAGAATACTAGGGTAATGCAATCAGTCTACAACGAAAATTACTTACAAACACTCGTGTAATTAGTCCTTGATTACTGCTGGAGTGTGTGAGCCCTAACAAGTAGTACTAACGGGGAATATTGAACGTATACAGAGCAGTGAGGCAATTACGGAGAGAGGTTAGTTTGACCCGCGGTGAAGTGCCACAGAGATGTTTGAAGAACTGAATTGGCAGAAACTATCCCTACAAGGTCCACTAACGAAGTTTCGAGAGCCGGCCATAAATGACGATTCTAAGGATATACTACGATCTTCAACATATAACTCTCACAGGAATCGTGAGAACAACACTAGACTAATTACAGCACGCACAGAGGCTTTTAAATATTGTTCCCGTGCTCCACAAGTGAATGCAACGAAAAAACGTCCCAATGACTGGTATAGTGGGACATGCCCTCTGCCATGCACTTCACAGTGGATCGCAGAATACGGATGTAGATAACGAGTATACAGTTGCCCATGCGCAATATCTAGTCGCAACATTCGAGCGTCATAAGCGATTCATCTGCAAATGAAACAAACTTTCGCCACTTTAGGCCATTCAGCTTAATTAGTTTCTGGTAACAGCATCAGTAATTCTTTACAACATAATTCGCCGGAGTTCGTGCCGCTGTATTTTGAAAACCTGTGTATCGCTATCCTATAAAGGAACAATATGACGGAGTAACATGCTGAAACTCTCTTCATTTACAGTAGTCACTTTATTATGACCTCTCTGTGGATAAACACCTACAGCGCTAAGTTAATGCCGTTACGTAAAGCGCTGTCCACCAGCTGAACAGTTATACAAGGGACATTACAAGCTGTTTGTACGCGTTTCTGTTATTGCTGTCATGGGAAAGGAAGCCGCTGCTCGTCTCTCCGGTCAAGCATTTCTGAAACGAACTTAAATTTATGTTATACGCCATATGGAACGTTTTGAGGACTGCGACAGTATTGTAAATTTATTGAGTAACTTCTACTGCTAAAATCACTTTTTACTAATATTTGATTAGCACGACGCGTTCAGCATCATGTTACCATCATCATGTATATTCCAGTTACATGCACATTACATTAATCTTATGTGGAATAGATCCATTTTATGTGCGGAGTAATGTGCTTCAAAAACTTCTATGTTGAATGTTTATTGAAAATATTGTGTTTAGCATTAGAAAATTTTCTTTACCAAATAATCATATGCCATATAAAATGCGCCAGGCATAATGTATCTAGACAGAAAAAGCTTTCATCTTGACTGTATATTACTGCATAAGCAGAACGAGTATACCTTAGTTAAGACTCTCTATATGTGGAAGTGTTAGGCTGTGAGATGCTTATCGCAGTGCTCTGTATTCCATACAATTAAATTTTCAACAAAAATTCAAATCAATGTACACACAAATATATATACACTGAAGAGCCAAAGAAACTTTTACACCTACCTAATATCGTGTATGGCCTCCATGAGCGTGCAGAAGTGCCGCGACACTACGTGGCATGGACTCGACTAATGTCTCTAGTGCTGGAGGGACATGACACCATGGCTCCTGCAGCACTGTCAATAAATCCGTAAGAGTACAAAGTGGTGGAGATCTCTTCTGAACAGCACGTTGCAAGATATCCCAGATATGCTCAGTAATGTTCATGTCTGGGGGAGTCTGGTGGCCAGGGGAAGTGTAACTCACAATGGTGTTCCTGGAGCCACTGTGCAGCAATTGTGGACGTGTGGTGTGTCGCTTTGTCCTGCTGGAATTGCCCAAGTCCGCCGGAATGCACAATGGACATGAATGCATGCAGGTGGTCAGAGAGGATGCGTATCTACCACGGGTACCATATCACTCCAACTGCACATGCCCCACAGCATTACAGAGCCTCTACCAGCTTGAAAATTTCCCTGCTGACATGCAGGGTCCATGGAGTCATGAGGTTGTCTCCATACACATATACGTCCATCCACTTGATACTATTTGAAATGAGACTTGTCCGACCAGGCAACATGTTTCCATTCAGCAACAGTCCAATGTCAGTGTTCATGGGCCAGGCAAGGTGTAAAGCTTTGTGTTATGCAGTCATGAAGAGTACATGAGTGGGCCTTCGGCTCCGAAGGTCCATATCGATGATGTTTCGTTGAATGGTTCGCACGCTACATTTTTTGATGGCACAGCACTGAAATCTGCATCAGTTTGCGGAAGGGTTGCACTTCTCTCACTCTGAACTATTCTCTTCAGTCGTCGTCGTTCCCGTTCTTGCAGGCTCTTATTCCTGCCACAGCGATGTCGGAGATTTGATGTTTTACTGGATTCCTGATATTCACGGTACACTCGTGAAATGGCTGCACGGAAAAATCCGCACTTCAATGCTATCTTGGAGATGCTGTGACGCATCGCTCGTGAGCAGACTGTAACACCACTAAAATCTTGATAACCTGCCATTGTAGCAGCAGTAACCGATCTAACAACTGTCAGACACTTGTCTTATATAGGCGTTGCCGACTGCAGCGCCGTATTCTGTCTGCTTACATATATCTGCATATGAACACGCATGCCTATACCAGTTTCTTTGGCGCTTCAGTGTATATATGTCTGTAAAGGACTGCCGAAACGTGTCATGTTCATTAACTATTAGTAAAAAGTGAATGAAGCGTAAAATTACTTCATAACTTACTGAAACTGCCATGTAGACGTGTTCACAAACGTTCGTGATGAAGGCGTATCGTAAGTGGGTTACTGAAATCATACTAATTTTAGACGAAAATTGAGTCTACAAGAGACATTATACCAGAGATGAACTCTGTGAGTGAAGGCTAACCAACATGATACAATGAAACAACTTACTACCTAAATAAACTGGGTGGTAACACAGTCTTCCATCCTGTCAGTTGAGTTAATCACCCTGAGAGCAGTCTTTTGAACACATTTGCTGGACAGTAATGTGCCCTACTGCTGATTACGGACGAGTAGCCTCCTACATCTACAAATGTGCACTGTACAACATCTCATATTTTAGTAAGTAATGTTTACGTAAAAACTGGTTTCATGCCTGTAACTCAAACCCAGCCGACTGCGCTCAAACTATGTGCGTCTAATGGACCAGACTTGAGAAAGGCTGAACAGCCGAAACTACAGGGGGCAGTCAAATGAAAACGAGACAGATGGAAAGAAATAAATAAACCGTTTATTTTTGCAGAAGTACTCGCCGCAACTTAATTTTGTAATGTTATGCGTATGTAGGCGAGTTATTCGGCCGCCTACAATCATTACGAGGTGAGGTGAATTCCCATGAGCTCTGAGTGTACGGCAGACCGAGCTGCTGATGCGAGGTTGCCCAGGTACAAAGGCGGTCAACGAGTATCGGGAAGTGGGTAAATTCCACAGCAGGGAATCTGGATGGCAGTTGCCAGCATGCCCTGTGTGCAATAGATGCCCAGAAATGGAGATTAAGACAGTTTGTTAAAACTCTCAGAAGTTCAGTAATAAATCACAGGTCCATAATAAATCAAATCCGAATGCATCTGCGAGCTCAGAAAAATGAGGCACATCCAATCAAATAACAATATTGTGAATATCATACGAAAGATGACAATATTTTCACAATGAACCTTAGGGAATTAACTTTTAAACAAACAATGTCTCGGATGATAGCACTGAACTACAGCAATCATCCATGAAAGCCAAACATCGGTATCTATTTTATTTATTGATTTATTATATACTTATATACTTTTTAGTATGCAAATGACAAGACCTGAGTGCAGCGAGAATACTTTGTTATATTTGTGTAGTAATGCAAGGAAAATATTACTATTTTTGCCAAATATTATATTGAAAATCGACATTAAAAACCGTGGTGACTTAAAAGTGTAAGTCTCATGTGTTAGCTGACACCAACATTGAAAAGAGTGTCAAAAACAGTTCCAACTTGCAGACAGAAGTAATTGTTTAAACAGTAGTCAACAGCATCTGGTTGTCATTTAACATGAGTTCACATTGGTTTAGTTATGTTTGATCAAATTATTATTTATATTTATTGTATGTGGTCGGAGACGGAATGGTTATAACATTTTATTTAAATATCATTACGACACACTAGTTTCGTGCAAAAGTGGTTAAATTGAGACAAATCAAGTTTGTAGAACATAAGAACGATGTATTTTTTGTGGGGATGGCCTTCAGCCAATGGAGAAGTACACACTGGCAGCAAACACTACTGGAATTCATTGAGGACTCTGAGTGGTGCGCCCAAGAGAGCGATTCAGGACACTTTTACGTTAGATCTGGAAGAAGACAGATCTGCTGAAGTAAACGTGTGAGACTCGATCATTCTGAGTGTTTGATTCTGGGCGACGAACGACCGTTAGGAAACTAACTTCTGAAAGGACTAACTTTCGCGAGGCGTGAATGAGCTCGAACTACTTTCCGACTTGCATTACAGAACTGAGACTAGACGGAGTATGAGTTCCTGCTCGTCATTTTTGATGTTTTGATGTGTTAATCGTCATGGTAACCTCTGAATTATTTTAAGCTGGCTAATATTTCGTGCACCGTTATCACGAAACAAAGTTTTTCTGCGCGCACTGATTGGGGAATCTGTTACCATTCTTGCTACACATGGAAAGCAACTTCATCACTTTTAATACAGTTATCTTTCTGTCTGTTTTTATTGGAAATTGTGGAACCACTTTCCGTTTAAACATTATTCACCAGAAATCTCCGGTGTCATCTACATGGATTTTGGACGTTATATTATAACCTTTTTTTATTAATTATTCACTTATCTTTTAGTTACTATTTCTGTTAATTTTATTATTTTGCAATTCTAGGCAATGCACAGAGTATTTGGCGGCAGGATCACAGCTTCAGGTAATTATTTGTGTCGAGTTAGCCTGCTGGACATGAAAATAGACGTATACAGCACGGCTCAACTCTACAACTACTTCAAGCCATCCTTTTTAATGAGCCGTGCATTGCACAATTACCTAAGGTGCAAGCAATACATTTATCCCATTAAGACATCCGACAGTCAACACCTTTATGGAAAATTGTTTTCGATTGCCTTGCCAACCACGGTAATACCTAGGCGTGTACCTCTTCATCTGAAGCAAATCTACGGTCACGTATGTCTTTCTCAGGGCTCCAAAAATATAAAAATCGAATAGGGAAAGGTCGAGACTGTATGAAGGATATGTAAGGGCTCCCCGGCGAAACTTCTGCAGCCCAGTCGAACCAACACGCACGCCAGGTCCGGGAGTCAAAATGACCTTTTCCTCTGACTGCAAGGGCCCGCTACTCATTCACTTTCTGGAACACAAAGTCACAATTAACGCACAGCGGTACGTGGACACTTTGCGAAAACTGAAGCGCTTCATTAAGATCGAACGGCCAAGAATGTCCACGACTGCATCATTCTGTCGCAGGATAATGTCCGCCCATATGTTGCCATCACTGTTAAGATTACGCTGCCAAAGTTTCGCTGGGAAGCCTGTACACATCCTCCATACAGTAATCTTCCACGGCGATTTCCATATATTTGGAGCTCAGAAGAAAGACATTCGTAGGCATCGATTCGCTTCGAAGAGGTCAATACCTTGGTACAATCAATCATGGTTTCGTAAGCAAACGCAAATAGATTTTCAAGGCGTTGAGCGTCTTGTCTCACCGTGGGGAAAATTTATTACTAGTTAGTGCGGTTACTTTTGAAATAATAAACAGCTTGCTTACTTCTTCCACCTGTCTCGTTTTCATTTCAATGCCCCTTACACGTGTCAGTTAACAGTATAGAATGAATGGATAGTTTAATCCGAACGGTAGCAGTCGGAGTGCCAAACAGTTATTAAAAAATTAGTCATTCCCTTCCCTGTTCCTATCTTTCGGAGACGAGGGAAAACGACAGCCTACATACCTCGGCCCGCACCCTAATATCTCTTATCTTATCCTCGCGGTCCCTACCTGATATATAACGGAGGCAGAGGATATATCACGCAGTCTTCCTCTAGCATCAGTTTTATAAATTAATCCAACAGGACTGCATGACAAAACCGTCTTCTTATTTCCCATTTACTGAAACACATTCTCCACATACTGCCGGTTAGAACGGCGACCAACACACCCTATAATTAATACATTTTTTAGCCTGTGGATCCAATTTCTTATTTTGCCTACTGGCTATCGGTTTCGGTACACCGTACGATCATCAGGGCCATTCGCTTCTATTTTTAAAAATCATTATACCGGCCCGATGTTGTGGATTCCTATCAATACATCACCTATTCCCAGTTACGTTCTATGACATACACAACGTGGAACGATACTTTTATATTGTGGTCAAGCTCTTCGCTTAAAAAATGTTTGCATAAATGAATCAGTCTGTGGTAGCCACTTTTCGTAAATACTAAGAATATTCCAGGGACGATTCACAATGATGTTCATACAGAATGATTCAGACTAAAGTACTATGAAATGCTCAACGAAAACGGCAGAGAAATTAAAATAGGCGCAAGAAAGTTTAAAAACTCTTCGTTTTTAGGCCGTCAACGGTCGACGAATCAATTCGTGGTGGTTGTTCTATTTCGTTACATAAAATCTAAATTTTCCATTATGCACATTAACAAAGTAAAATCTAGCTACTGCACTACAGTCCTCTTTTCTTCAAACGACTTCCTTTTATTTACTTCAGTAATGTACGCTCCTTACGAAAGAACACGCAACGGCGTACCGCCACACGCTAACTCTAAGCATTACGTTTGTACAGGGATGGGAAGCAAATACGAACATTATGAAATCATGACAAAGGACGCAGCAACAGCGGACGTGGGCTCGAGGTCACTGATAACTCTCACTTCCCATCAATGACTAAGTATAATTACGTGGAGGTCAACAACTCTCATGCACGAATAGAGCCAGAGGCTCAAAGGTTTCCAGGCTCTTCCTGATCGATCCATCTTAACCCAGTTCAAATAAAGCAAACGCATTACTAAAGCTAAATATCGCTGTTTGTGGGATTTTACGTGCCGAGTTTTATTATTACTTCTAGCTGATAGCGGTCAACATTTTATTCCAATTGAAACTTCTCATGATGTTACCTTATTGATGGTTGTATGGCCAAACAATGATCAAAATAGGAAAAAACTATGTCCTGTAAAATTTTTTGTTGGATCACGAATGTATTTTCGGCTTTTCTGGATATCATACTTCACGATGTGGTAGTACAGTATAGTTTGCGCCTCGTAAAGCGACTGGACAAACAACGTTCTCTCTCTCCCGATGGCATTGGGTTGTTGCCAGCAGGTGTGGGATGATGTTTTCCACTCTCAAGTGGCAAGTCCTTATCTTCTATTGATGCCAACACAACACTGTACTATTGGACTGGAGGACATCCAGCGTTTGCAGTAGTCAGTAAGAATTTTACTCGCTCGAATATTCTATTACGAATGTGACGCGAGGGTTAGAATCTAACGTGGTTTTGTTTAGAGATTGAAGTGGTTCAGGAAATCCAAGGAAAAATTAAATTTAATTGGGAGAATCTGCTTTTTATCCCATCTTTCTTGTTTCTAAGCCGACTTGTCTATTACTGAAATTATCAAAAGTTTTGGAGTACGTTAATTGTTCACACTTCTGACATCCACGATAAATTTTAATCGTGGCATTCGAAAACACTTCCGCTCAACAACTGCAGTAATGAAAGAGAACCACGGTCTTTGACAGTCTTTGGACAGACATGAAGCGATTATTGCAAACGTAGGCTTCCGCGGCCGTTGCCACAGTCAATAAAATTCTGGTTTTGAGGCCAGTGGCCTCTAACCCAGAAGAATATTTCTGACTATGAAGCAATTATGTTAAAAATGGTATCAGCAAGCTGCTTTATTTTACAATATCGGCACCTTATCTATGACAACAGAACTATGATTTCTTAAGCAATCTTCAAATGTGGGTACACAAATTTCTGAGAAACCAACCTGTTAGTTCGGGTGGAACGTGTGAAAGTTTAATATGAGGCCTCTTTCTATATGTCCTCGGAAAGTAGCTTCTCTTATTACGTAACAGGTACTTCATCTGTGATACTATATTTACCAAAGAAAAATAAAATTTAGGACCCTAGTAATTAAAATGTCTTAGGTAAAGATGTACACTTTCCAGTTTAGTATCCTTTTGCGTCCTACGTTTATTCAGTGAATGAATTCCATCCCTCGAGTGAAAGGACGGCAGAATGTTGTTCTATGGATGACACAGTCTGTCCATGGGGATCAAAAATTTTTTGGCTACAAGTGTCTCTACGTACGGCAACAGATACAAGTCCGCATGCCTGTTCCCGTGAAAATGATAGACGTAAGAACAACTCAAGAGTACAAATCTCAGTTGACTCCACTGTCAATCTGTGGATACGAGACCAGTTCAAAAAATTCCGGAACTTTGTCCACGAAATTCTTCTACGCATGGTCTACTTCGAAATACTCTCCAAGACATTGATACATCTCGTATATCATTTCTAGTCTTCGTATTTTCATGGGGTTTTCAATTTGGAAATAAAAAGTCCGCACGGCCCGGGCCTGGAGAATACGGAGGATGAAGCAGCACGGTGATTTCGTTTTTGTGCAGTAGTAACACACCAACAGGGATAAATGTGCGTTCGTTTTCGTGACGCAAGAGCCATGAATTTTCCCACCACATTTCAGGCCGCTTCCTTCTCAAATTTTCTCGCATACGTCAACACACGCCCCGATAGTACCATCGATTTAGTTTGTCCCTGTGGCACGAATTCATGATGAACTAATTCTTCAACGTTAAAAAAATCAACATGGCTTTGACATTTGACCTGACTTGACGAGATTTCTTTGGTCTTTAAGAACCTTTCCCAACCCACTGTGAAGACTGAACCTTGGTCTCAACATCATAACCGGACCCACTCTCATTACCTGTTATAATGCTCTTAAAGAACATTTGTGCGATCCAAAACTCTTCACAGATTGCGAGGCGAAGGTCTTTATTGTCTTGGCCCATGAGCCGTGGGACGAACTTTGCGGCAGCACGATGCTTTCCAAGATGCTGTGTCAAGATTTCATGACATGATTCAATTAAAATATTCTGTAATCTCTCGGGCAGTCAGTCTTCGATTGGCACGCACAATTTCGTTGATTTTCCTGACATGAGCGTTGTGGGTAGACGTTTATGGGTATCCTGAAAGAGGGTCGTTTCTAACTTTCGTCCGGTCACTTTTAAACCGTTTGAACCATTCATAACACCCAGTACGGCTTAAGCACTCATCACCGTAGGCTTCCAGCATCATTTGGTGTGTGTCTGTAAAGGTTTTCTTAAGTTTCAAGAAAAATGTAATGCACACGCGTTGCTCCTTTAACTCTGTGATCTCGAAATTAGCAAATGTGGAACACAACGTTCTGCTCACTTCAGCACTGAACAACAACAGACAAACAATAATGAAACTCCTGGCAGTTACACAATAAACACAGGCATGTGCAGGGATGCCAACTGCACTGCGCTCCAACACACCATTTGCGTTAAATTACGAAAGTTTTGAATTTTTTGAACAGATCTCGTGGATGAAACTTTCACAATCTTTTTACAAGGCAGTGCTGTCCTGTCCTCTCGCGTTATTTACTCACCCGCTTTGTCCGAAGACCTCCGCAGTACGACGTGCATTCAAGTTCTAAGGCCTCCGATTTTTTTTCTCCGGACTGGAAAGAGATAGAAACATGCGCATTGTTTTAAAATGAGGCCGCGTTCATTGTCAATACGTCCCAGAGATGGCAGCACCGTACGGCAGATGGAATTTTACCGCCAGAGGCGAGAATGAGAACTGTTTTAAATACTTAAAATGGCGACGTTTTCCTTACTTGAACAGCGTGCAATCATTCGTTTTCTGAATTTGCGTGGTGTGAAACCAATTGAAATTCATCGACAGTTGAAGGAGACATGGGGTGATGGAGTTATGGATGTGTCGAAAGTGCGTTCGTGGGTGCGACAGTTTAATGAAGGCAGAACATCGTGTGACAACAAACCGGAACAACCTCGGGCTCGCACCAGCCGGTCTGACGACATGATCGAGAAAGTGGAGAGAATTGTTTTGGGGGATCGCCGAATGACTGTTGAACAGATCGCCTCCAGAGTTGGCATTTCTGTGGGTTCTGTGCACACAATCCTGTATGACGACCTGAAAATGCGAAAAGTGTCATCCAGGTGGGTGCTACGAATGCTGACGGACGACCGCATGGCTGCCCGTGTGGCATGTTGCCAAGCAATGTTGACGCGCAACAACAGCATGAATGGGACTTTCTATTCGTCAGTTGTGACAATGGATGAGACGTGGATGCCATTTTTCAATCCAGAAACAAAGCGCCAGTCAGCTCAATGGAAGCACACAGATTCACCACCACCAAAAAAATTTCGAGTAACCGCCAGTGCTGAAAAAATGATGGTGTCCATGTTCTGGGACAGCGAGGGCGTAATCCTTACCCACTGCGTTCCAAAGGGCATACGGTAACAGGTGCATCCTACGAAAATGTTTTGAAGAACAAATTCCTTCCTGCACTGCAACAAAAACGTCCGGGAAGGGCTGCGCGTGTGCTGTTTCACCAAGACAACGCACCCACACATCGAGCTAACGTTACGCAACAGTTTCTTCGTGATAAAAACTTTGAAGTGATTCCTCATGCTCCCTACTCACCTGACCTGGCTCCTAGTGACTTTTGGCTTTTTACAACAATGAAAGACACTCTCCGTGGCCGCACATTCACCAGCCGTGCTGCTATTGCCTCAGCGATTTTCCAGTGGTCAAAACAGACTCCTAAAGAAGCCTTCGCCGCTGCCATGGAATCATGGCGTCAGCGTTGTGAAAAATGTGTACGTCTGCAGGGCGATTACGTCGAGAAGTAACGCCAGTTTCATCGATTTCGGGTGTGTAGTTAATTAGAAAAAAAATCGGAGGCCTTAGAACTTGAATGCACCTCGTACTTCACACTTTTTTGAAACAGAGCCACAAATTTCCACACATTGCTTCGCAGCGTTTACAGTATGAAACGCCGAACTCGCTTGACTAAAAAATCCACGCACATAATGAGTTCTACTACCTTTAAAACTTTCTACTCTTAAGAAGCTCTTGTTTATATTTGCTTCTGATCAGCAGTTACGCAGCACAGAGCTTTCTCTAAATTACTGTTTCATGTAAATAGTAGTGCCCTCTTTCTTCTGATATAGAGAAGGTGTCCGCAATTTCATGCAGTTTACTTGTCCACTACCATATGTGCACTCTCTCGACTGCTTCGTTCGTGGTTGCAATTTTTCGACATCCTTCGCGGGATCATCTTCAAGAGAAGTTTGTGCAACTATTGAATTCAGTCCCCCACTTTGTAACTATCAGATTAAATGACATAATCAAGTCTTCAATTGGCGTTAGCGTTAAACCGTCTAAAACAATACTAAGACAACCTGGCATTTAAGTTTTTAAATCTGAATGATGTGTGCACCACCACCTTCATAAACTGATATTTCACATACGTTTTTGCACAAAATATACCAACACAAAACAAAACGTAAGATATGTGAGTACCATCTCTGCTCCAAATTCGAAGTACAGTACATTCTTGCCTATTAGTGATTTACGAGCTTCCTCAACATCACTCGTCCTTGTGCTCTGTTATGACGACCACCACCAATTAAGCAAGAAGGATTTCACACGCAGTGTTTACATGTGTTTCTTGATCACAACAATGGACCTCTTCTAACGTACCATGAGAATCGTCACAGAGCCAAATAGTCCCAGACACACTATACGAGACTAAAACTGGGCGATTTAGTGGGCCAATCTAAGTGTGATAGGGTGCCTCAGCGTTCTTCACACCAGGAACGCACGCTTCTCTAATAAGATGGATCTGTCCACAGCATGCTCATTACTTAGTCGTAGAAGAAAGGACAACATCTGATCATAGAGAATGTTGATATACAATGAGGTGCAGAAGTCATGGGATAGCTCCTAATATCATGTTGGACCTTCTTTCGCCAAGCGTAGTGCAGGAACTCGACGTGGCACCGACATTTAACGCAAACACCGCTGTTCTAGTTCGTCAACGGAAGGCATTGACTGTGTTGTCCGTGCTGAGACGTAGTAAGCCTGAAATTTGGTGTTCTCGATACACTCTTGACACTGTGGAACTCTAATACTGAATTCCCTAACGATTTCCGAAATGGAATGTCCCATGCATCTAGCTCCAATTACCACTCCACTTTCAAAGCCTTAATTCCCGTCGTGCGGTTATAACCGCGTCTGAAACCTTTTCACATGAATCACCCGAGTACAAAATAACTGCTCGGCCAATGCACTGCCCTTTAATACCTTGTGTACGCCATACTACCGCAATCTGTACATATGCATGACGCTACACCATGACTTGTGTCACCTCAGTCCAATCATTGTGATTTATGTTTTCGGTAATCCGAATGAATGGTTCCAAATCATGGTACGAAGGATATTCTCAAAACGTCACTGAACCACATACGGCCTAAACCAAATCTTCCACGCACAGGTGGCTGAGCCTCTCGTAGGGGCCATCGCTGCATACTCCTTGTATCATTTGGGGAAAAAAGCAAGACCCATATCAGCTCTTGTTTAGCTTGTGTGTTGTTTGGGCCACTTAGGTACCCTACTCGAAATGTCCATTTCATACATGTACCTTTGCAGTTTTCGTTCGGAAACTGGTTGAGATGCGCCGGCGTCTCACTGACAACAGCTACTCAATTCAGGTTTGAAAGCGGTTGTCATTGACAAAGCGTGGCATCTTCTCCGGTCTTTGTCGGTTAGCATATTTTTACGAGCACTGTTACAAGGCTGCGAATGTTACACCATTCCTTTGAGACACGTTAGACATTTCGCGTCGATACAGCAAACAAATCGCGCACCTCCATTCACATTCTGGTTGCGTGCACGTCCGAAAACTATAGTTTCTTTCTGCCATTCGGTTAGGTCTCCACGCCAGCCCTTCTTGCTGTGGTTATTCCATATAGCCGACTGACACTTACGAAGGTGCTTTCATAAGACTGGTAGAAAAAGAAGAAAAATGTTTGTTTCGTACTCAGCTCACTTCACGATGTAGTCTCTTTTGAGGGACGTATACTTGGTCCAAAGATCCTCCAGCTCTTTCATTCTATTGGAAAATATATTCTGTCTAATTCTGCAAAATACTCGTTTAATGCAGCTATCATTTCATTTGATGAATATTTCTTCCCAGAAAGCTCAAGTTTAAAGTTAGGAAACAGAAAGAAGGCACTCTGAGCTAAGTCTGGCGAATAGAGTGGACGAAGAACCAATGCAAAGGCCAGTTCATACAATTCTGTCGTCGTTACCACTGATGTGTGGGATAGTGCATTCTGGTGAAAGAGCACTTTTCAAGCGTGCCAATCCTGGTTTTTTCAGCCAACGCAAGTTACAAACGGTCCAAAAATGTAGTATAAAAGGGTCGCTGTTAGGGTTCTGCCTTTTTCCAAGCAAACTAAGGATTATTTCTTGGAAATACTAAAAATAAGGGGAAAAAAACAGGGGCCATCACATCATCAGCTAACAAAACTGTCTTTGTCTTGTTTGGAACATTTTTACCGGCCATTGGCCATTGTTTTGACTGCTGTTTTGACTCTGGTGTGTAATAATAGATTCAGGTTTCATGAACAGTTTCAAATCAGCGCAAGGAGTCTTGCGGATTGCGATTAAACATCGCCAGACATTATGTTGAAACGTAATGCCAGATGCACTTTTGGTACCCTGTGAGCAGTTGCGGCAAACACCTTGCACACAGCTGCTTCGTGCTGGATATTATGCACTCAGTTGAGATGCCTGAAGTCTCAGCAATAGCACGAATTTTAATTCGGCGGTCTTGCATTACCAGATCATGGATTTTTTCCATCGTTTCCTCTGTGGTGACCTCAGTTAAGCGGTAGGAGCACACTTCGTCAGTAGTGCTTGTCCAACCATGTTTAAATTCATTATTAGTAAATTATCTTTAAAGATGGTGCAGAGTCCGTGTGACAGTCATACAGCTGTGTTTTGATTTGTGCGACAGTTCAACCTTTCAAATGAAAATGTTTAGCAACAGCACGAAACAGTTTTCTCTATTTTCAATTGCAGTCCGTACACTGACCAACTCAGATGGGTGTCAACGATGAACTGTGTGCTGTATATTGTTCAACTCCTTTATACAATTCTTGGAATACACACATTTACCAATCTTGAAGGCCCAACAAATATGTTCGACTCTTTCATGGAAGTTTACCAGATTTACCAAACTGTTCACGGACACAGAATTTGAAAGTAATGACTTAGGGTACGTGGTGGTAGGTCACATGGCCGCTTGGTGTCATTTCTAATCCCACCCACTACGTTCAAGATTGAACAATGTGCTCTGTTTATGTGGTTACAAATAATTTGTCTGGTGATATCACTTGTGACAATGCTAATAACACTGGAGTAATAATTATATTCCTTATCATACACCATCAATTATTTATATTTCTAACATTACTGAAACTGATTTCTTCGCTCAGCAGAATGATGTCTGTACAGATAATTTCTCAGACGTTGTATGATTGGATATAAAATGGTATGTTGAACCCAACACAGGCATGTAAAGCGAATAAATTTGAAGAGAAGACCCGTTATTCGTAAGCCGCTTGTAAAATTTAAAAGTTTCAGAACTACTATTAATTATCAGCAGGGCTGAATTAGAATTATTCTTGCCGATCCCGGCGTAAACAGCTTCTCAATGTCTGGCAAGATTTCTGGTACGTTCAGCTGGTCGGTTACCGAGGTCGTCTCAGCCTTTGTCCAATACGACCTTCGCCCAGAAACACCTTTGTTCGGCGAGAGTACAAAGACCTTTGAGAGAGATTGTGGTTGGTAGGCACAAAAAAGTGAAGAACTCAGATAAGGAGTTAAACATCACCACTCGCCTGTCTGAACACTACTATCTGATAGTGGTTCGTTCAAAGGCTAAGTGGTCGTTACTTCCATAGAAATTATGAAATTGCGTCTAACCTCAAATCTGTTTCAGACTACTTAAGAAATCTTACATTTCCTCCGTTCCGTTCAAAACGATATGCTAAGACAATGAGTCATATTCTCACTGCATCGCATCTCCACACAATCTGTACTGCTTGTGAAAACTCTTGCGCCTGTTACAGTTTTAGTACAATTCTATTACTTTAAGTATGGCAGACAATTTTTCCACGCATTATTAACAATGTTACAGTAGTACAAACGCTTAGCTAATCTCTGAGAATGAACAGCGTACTGTCATTGAATGGCCACTATCCCTAGCATTCTAAGAACTACGTAGAACTAAGGCGTTCATTTCCGTTATGTCTTTCTGTTGCTGCCACATCAAGAGAACGGCACTCTTGTTGACACTGTGTGGAATGCGTATTGTTATCTAGTAGTAGCACACAAATTTCAGTTTCGCCGGTGCTCATTTCTAACGATTTGTCCATTACCAGACCAACCAAATGCAATCATGAGAATGGTTATGGAAAATAAATGTATTGACGTGCCAATTTAGCCTCTGTAGGTAATTTTTAAGGTCATGCTGTGTAACTAACGTTACTTGAATCAGATGTGTGCGTGATTTTAAGAGAGTGTCATTCTGACAAAACAATTCGAATATTGAATTGATGGCTTCTGTGGCTGGACTATCTCCTTTGGTTGTTTATGTTATTTTACACAATTCGCCATTTTCAGCGTTTAACTTTCACGTCAATACTCTTTACTGTGTACATTACATTTACTTCTGAAATGAGTTCAGTACACGCATCTAAAAGTTATGTATAAACTAGGAAAGTCGCTATAACAAGCATCTATAACATTCACAAACTGGCCGAAAGCGACTAAACCCTCGATAGCGAAAAATCGTTCAGCGAAAAAAAAAAAAAACTCTACAAATACAACGGGTGGACATAAATATCGTAACCAAAATCACAACACAATACGGTGTAGTAAAGCCGTTACTAAAAACAGTTTCCATTCGTTTCGGAACGAATAAATACAGGTTCCTACATTGTTTTTAAGGGAATGTTATACCATTCATCCTGCAAAAATAGTGACAAGTTCAGGTAGCAATGATTGAAGTGAGTAGCGATCACATTCTGTCGGAAGTATACCACAAAGGCTCAATATTATCTGGTGAATGGTGGCCGGGGAGATGGGGCAATTTATCCCAGTGCTCACAAAACTAAGTCCTGGACGTTGCGAGCTATCTGAACAGGGTCCCTGTCGTCTTGAAACGGGGAACTGGGAACAAACTTTGTACCATGGGATGGACTTTATCACCAAAATGGTCAAAATCCTTGGCAGTAATACGATCTTTCTGAGTAACAATGGGGCCCATGGAATACCACAAAATGGCTGCCAAATCACCACCGAACCACTAGCATGTGTTACGCTTGGGACATCAAGTCGACCAAAAGTTGCAAACAGTTTGCAACAAGATTTATTCGAACAAATGACATACTTCTATTGCTCCATATTCCAGGTTTTATGGATTAGGCACCACGTTTTTCTGGTACGGGCATTTGCCTCACTGACAAGTAGTTTTGGAATTACTGGTGCTAGGAGGGTTCGCGAGTGCGACGTTCAGTTCTGCAATGACTTTCGCAGATCGTCTTCCTCTTTGCTGTTCGACACCCAGCCTCTTCAGTGCCGGCCGGTCACGATCAATCAGTACACTTTTTTTTTTTTTGTGGTTTTAGGGCGCAAAACTTCTATGGTCATTAGCGCCCAGCCCGTGACGTAGAAAACAGGAAAAAAACGAAATTTAAAATCAGCAGCAATGGAAACAAAGTCAGAAAATTTGAGAAACTAAAGGCAGAAGGAATGCTTAAAAGTCCACTATAGAAAGGGGTTGGTTGTCCCCCAAAAAAAAACTTCAAATGACTGACGTCATTTCACTGTCTCTAATAAACTGTAGAACGCGGTCAGCTGAGCGCGTGTCATCTGCTAAAATCGACGATAGATCAGGCGATAGCTGTAGACGGGAGCGTAACGGATTAAAATAGGGGCATTCAATTAAAAGGTGTCTGACCGTCCACAGCTGAGAGCAGTGGGGACAGAGTGGGGGAGGATCACCGCTTAAAAGATGTCGATGACTAAAAAGACAGTGCCCTATCCGGAGTCGGGCTAAAATTACCTCCTCCCGACGACGCGTTCGGGAGGAAGAGGTCCAAGCGCAAGGAATGGCTTTCACTTCCCGCAATTTATTGTGGGGAAGTGTTGACCAATGCGCATGCCATAAATGAGTAACTTGGCGACATAAACCGCTCCGTACATCGGTAAACGGAAGAGACTGAAGAGCTGGCCGAGGAAGAGAGACTGCAGCCTTGGCTGCTATATCGGCCGCCTCATTTCCACAGATACCAGCGTGTCCCGGGAGCCAGAGGAACGCCACTGAGACGCCCCCCAGGTGGAGCAAGCGCAGACAGTCCTGAATCCGGTGGACCAGAGGGTGCACAGGGTAAAGAGCTTGGAGACTGAGGAGAGAGCTGAGAGAATCTGAGCAGATTACGTACTGTATCCGCTGATGGCGGCGGATGTAGTGGACAGCCTGGAGAACAGCGTAAAGCTCCGCAGTATAAACCGAACACTGGTCGGGAAGCCGAAAGTGATTTGGGGTGTCGCCAACAATATAGGCACTCCCTACACCTAACGATGTTTTCGAGCCATCGGTGTAAATAAATGTGGCTTCCGTCATTTGTGCACATAGAGCAGCAAATGCCCGACGGTAAACAAGTGTAGGGGTACCATCCTTGGGAAATTCACATAGGTCTCTGAGCAAGTCGATCCGGGGACGGTGCCAAGGCGGTGCTGTACCCCAAGTTGTCAAGAAGGTTTTAGGAAAGCGGAAGGAAAGAGAATGGAGCAGTTGACGGAAGCGGACTCCCGGAGGTAGTAGGGAGGAGGAGCGGCCTGCATACCCGACATCAAAGGAGGCGTCGAAAAAAAGGTTATAGGCTGGATTAGCAGGCATGGAAGACAGATGGCTAGCATAACGACTCAGAAGGACTGCCCGCCGATTGGACAGCGGAGGTTCAGCAGTCTCAGCATAAAGGCTTTCCACAGGGCTGGTGTAAAAAGCTCCAGACACTAAACGTAATCCACGGTGGTGGATAGAGTCGAGACGCCGAAGAATAGACGGCCGAGCAGAGGAGTAGACTATGCTTCCATAATCCAATTTCGAGCGCACTAAGGCGCGATAGAGGCGGAGAAGGACCACCCGGTCCGCTCCCCAAGAGGTACCATTCAGGACACGGAGGGTGTTAAGGGAACGCAGACAGCGAGCCGAAAGATAGGAAACGTGGGAGGACCAGCACAGTTTTCTGTCAAACATAAGACCCAAGAATTTTGCGACGTCGGAAAACGGAAGGTTGACAGGACCTAGATGTAAGGAGGGCGGAAGAAACTCCTTACGTCGCCAAAAATTAACACAAACGGTCTTACTGGGTGAGAAACGGAAGCCGGTTTCGATGCTCCACGAGTGGAGGCGATCGAGACATCCTTGAAGACGTCTTTCAAGAAAGCTGGTCCGTTGAGAGCTGTAGTAGATCGCAAAATCGTCCACAAAGAGGGAGCCCGAGACATCAGGAAGGAGACAATCCATAATTGGATTAATGGCGATGGCAAACAGTACAACACTCAGCACGGAGCCCTGGGGTACCCCGTTTTCTTGGGAGAAAGTACGGGAGAGAGTAGTGTTCACCCGCACCCTAAATGTGCGCTCTGCCATAAATTCGCGAAGAAAAAGGGGCAGCCGGCCTCTAAAGCCCCAAGAGAACAGTGTGCGGAGGATGCCTGTCCTCCAACAGGTATCGTACGCTCTCTCCAGATCAAAAAATATTGCTACCGTTTGGCGTTTCCGGAGAAAATTGTTCATGATATAAGTGGAGAGAGCAACAAGATGGTCAACAGCAGAACGATGCTTTCGGAATCCGCATTGGGCTGGTGTTAAAAGACTGCGGGACTCCAGCCACCAAGCTAAACGGTAATTCACCATACGCTCCAAAACCTTACAGACACTACTCGTGAGAGAAATGGGGCGATAGCTAGAGGGGAGATGTTTGTCCTTTCCAGGTTTCGGAACGGGAACGACAATAGCTTCCCGCCATCGCCTGGGAAAGGTACTGTCGGTCCAAATTCGATTATAAAGGCGAAGGAGGTAACGCAGGCTATGGGTTGATAAATGCAGCAACATTTGGACATGGATACCATCCGGTCCTGGGGCGCAGGAGCGAGAAGAAGAGAGTGCATGTTGGAGTTCGCGCATGGAGAAAACAGTATTGTAGCTTTCGCGATTTTGAGAGGAGAAAGCAAGATGTCGCACTTCCGCTGCACGTTTCTTCGGGAGAAACGCTGGCGGGTAATTTGAAGAGCTCGAAATCTCAGCAAAGTGCTGACCCAAGGAGTTAGAAATTGCGACGGGGTCCACTAAGGTATCATGCGCGACAGTGAGCCCAGAGACCGGGGAGAAACTAGGCGCGCCTGAGAACCGTCGAAGCCGACTCCAAACTTCCGAGGAGGGAGTGAAGTTGTTAAATGAGCTAGTAAAGAATTTCCAGCTTGCCTTCTTGCTATCGCGGATGACGCGACGGCATCGCGCACGGAGCTGCTTATATCGGATACAGTTGGACAAAGTTGGATGGTGACGGAAAATGCGAAGAGCACGTCGCCGCTCACGTATTGCGTCACGGCATGCCTCGTTCCACCAAGGAACTGGAGGGCGCCGGGGCAATTCGGAGGTGCGTGGTATTGAACGTTCCGCAGCTGTGAGAATAACGTCGGTAAAATGTGTGACCTCATCGTCGACGCTGGGAAAGCGACGGTCATCGAATGTCGCTAGAGACGAAAAAAGTGTCCAATCGGCTTGGGCAAACTTCCAGCGTCGCGAGCGCATATATGGCAGTTGAGGCTGCAGTCGAAGAACACATGGAAAGTGGTCACTCGAGTGTGTATCATCAAGGCCGAACCATTCGAAGCGCCGAGCTAGCGGAACAGTACCGACCGCAAGGTCCAAATGGGATAAATTTGCCGTGGAGGCAGACAAAAATGTGGGGACCCCAGTGTTGAGGCAGACTAGATCCGCTTGGTGGAAGACGTCTAGCAATAGTGAGCCACGTGGACAAGGATGTGGAGATCCCCAAAGCGGGTGGTGGGCATTGAAGTCCCCAACCAGCAAATAGGGGGGTGGAAGCTGATCAAGAAGATGAAGGAGATCAGCTCGTGCCATTGGTGTAGACGATGGAATGTATACCGTACAAAGAGAGAACGTGTATCCAGAAAGGGAAAGACGGACGGCGACAGCTTGGAAGGAAGTGTTTAAGGGGATTGGGTGATAATGGAGAGTATCATGGAGCAGAATCATGAGTCCTCCATGGGCTGGAGTGCCTTCAACAGAGGGGAGGTCATATCGGACGGACTGAAAATGAGGGAGAACAAAGCGGTCATGGGGACGCAGCTTTGTTTCCTGAAGACAGAAGATGACCGGCGAGTAGGATCGTAAGAGGATCGACAATTCCTCCCGATTGGCGCGAATGCCGCGGATATTCCAGTGGATAATGGACATAGGGTGAACAGAAATGGAGGAACGTCACCAAGGGTGCTGTCAACTCAACGACTGCTCAGAGCTTGCGACCGACAGGATGGAATGGCATTCAGTCGAAGGCAGAAGATCCTGATCCATAGGTTGGTCAGGAGCAGCTCCTGCCACCAACGATCGGCCAGTTGATCGGCCACCAACAGTGCGCCTCGGCGACACAGAAGATGGCCGAGGGCGATTTCCGCCAGGTGGTGCTGTAGATGGGACACGCCTTGGCGGAGAAGGAGAGGAACTGTGTTTCTTCGTAGCCTTCTTGGAGGTATGTTTAGATGAAGGAGGAACCGATGGTTGTGAAGTTGCAGTACGTAAAAACTCTTCACGAGAATGCTCTTTTTTTGAAGACTTGGCGTCTGACTTTTGGGCTCGAGATTTAGCAGAACCCGACGAAGGGTGAGCCATAGAGTGGGCAGGCGAAAGAGGTGAGGTTGAACGAGCGATCTTTGCGCTGGCCGATCTGACGACCGTGGTACTAAATGTGAGGTCGCAAGTCTGCGTGGCCGCCTCCTTTGTTGGCCGAGGAGAAGCAAGGACAGCGCTGTATTTTCCTTTCTGAGGCACGGTGGGCTGTCGACTGGCGATTAACTTTCGAGCAGCAAAGGTCGACACCTTTTCCTTCACTCTTATTTCCTGGATCAGCTTTTCGTCCTTAAAAACAGGGCAATCTCGAGAGGAAGCAGCGTGGTCACCCATACAGTTGATGCAGCGAGGGGATGGAGGTGGACAAGCACCCTCATGGGCATCCCTGCCACACGTAACACATTTGGCCGGATTGGAACAGGACTGGCTGGTGTGATTGAACCGCTGACATCGATAGCAACGCGTAGGGTTCGGGACATAAGGGCGAACAGAAATTATCTCATAGCCTGCTTTGATTTTTGATGGGAGTTGAACTTTGTCAAATGTCAAGAAGACAGTGCGGGTTGGAATGATGTTCGAGTCAACCCTTTTCATAACCCGATGAACAGCGGTGACGCCCTTGTCAGACAGGTAGTGCTGAATTTCTTCGTCAGACAATCCATCGAGGGAGCGTGTATAAACGATTCCACAGGAGGAATTTAAGGTACGGTGCGGTTCCACCCGGACAGGGAAGGTGTGGAGCAGAGAAGTACGCAGCAATTTTTAAGCCTGGAGGGTACTGTGTGTTTCCAACAACAGGGTGCCATTCCGTAGTCTGGAACAAGACTTTACAGGACCCGCAATTGCGTCGACACCGTTCTGAATAATGAAAGGGTTGACCGTGGAAAAGTCGTGACCTTCGTCAGACCGAGAAACAACAAGGAACTGTGGCAACGATGGAAGAACCGTCTGTGGCTGAGACTCAGTGAACTTACGTTTGTGAGCAGACATAGTGGAAGGTGAGGAAACCATTGCGGAAGAATCCCCCATGATTACCGGCGTCTCCGATGGCGCGCTCCTCCCTTGTGGGGGCCCTCACCGAGGGCACACCCGCCTTAGGTGATTGTTCACACCTCAGGTCACACCTCCCGACAAACGGACGGAGGGACCAATCGGCACTTTCAGAAGGTATCAGCTCGGGTAATCACCCCTCCCTGGGCCTGGCCTTTACCAGGGGGTACGTACGTGTCCTACCTGTCTACCCGGGGCGGGGAATTACGCGTTACCCCGTCACCGGCTACGCATGGAAGTGCGTGGGTCGGCCTTCAGACACGCACAGGGAGGAAGAAAGAGAAAGGGAAAGGAAAGAAGAGGGGGTCTCAAACGCCGCAGCGGAGAAAAGGGTAAAGAGAAGAGGTAAGGAAAGGAGAAGGACAAAGGAAGGAAGAAGACATACAAGCAAGGAAGAAGAAGAATGCGGTACATTTACAAGCGTCCGTCTCCGGACGTAGGCGCAAACCATACTCCCAGAGGGGGAGAAAGTGAAGGAAAGAGCCAGAGGTGAGGGGGGGGGGGGGTGAAGACAGGGGATGGGGAAGGATGCGGAAAGGGAAGGTATGCAGCCCGGAAAGGAAGGAAGGCCACATTAGCTCGGGGCCCCGTGCTCGCTACGCACGTATCCACAAAAGAGTTGTGGATCCCCTGGGGGGATCAGTACACTGTCGACCGGGTTGTGGCTTAGCGGATGATAGTTTTCCGCCCTACCTGCATGCAGTACAAATCTTCAGTATGGTGCCTTTTGCAACACCGAACACTTCGGCTACCTTGGTTAAGCTAACACCCACCTTGCCAGCACCAACAATTTGCTCACATTCTATGACACGTAGCTCCGACGCAATGTACTCGCAGCTACACAGAAATGTATTCTAACCACGACTGATTCTTGCAACATACTGAGGGCGCTGTACACGTGCCGTTTGTGCAGCGCAAACTGCAGGCTTGGCCAGCATTTGCATTAATGTTCAAGCATACATTTTTCGCACTGTTTCTGGATCTTCGCCCAAACACTACACGTGATAAATTGGCCAATAGCTGCCTCAGATCTAACACAACTGTCAGATATTTTCGAAATTTACGACAGTAACAAACTGCCTTTCGTGTTGTACTACCTCATAAGCTACTCTGACTGGCGAATTTCACTTTCCTTTTCCTACGCAGTGTTTTTCTGTATTTAAAAATCTACTGATGTGGAATTGTAATGTACGCACCATAACACGAATTGCGAAGTCTAAACCTGTCATGGCTTCATTGTCGCTTTTCTTTACCTTCGATTACGACTAGGTCGATTATAGTAGCCATTGCTGCCCAGGTATTTGCGTACAAAATTTAACTGAAATCACTGTAGATAATTTGGAGGAGGATTACGTTGTTTCAAAAAGCGGACTTTGGAAGCCAATTCTAGTGCCTTGCAAAATGAAAGTCATTCAAGTGAACGCCATTATCAGGTGCACGAAATATAAGCAATTTAAGTATACCTGTGTATATTGTACGTAACTGAGGTGAGAGGACATGTAATTTCACAAAACTTTTAGTTTTCTTTCTACTGCAAAATTTTCCATAAGGCGTTCTACATTTTCATGGCTCTGCAAACAAGCATTGCAGTATGGAATATGTGATTTCATATGCCCTTTCCACACTGATAAACATTCCTGTTCTAAATAACAGGTACAGACTATTACGGACTTTGAACACATTTACCCAATAGTACACCCCTGATGATAACGTATACACTGCTCACGCACTCTAATGATCATTACAAGTACCAGATTTCCTAAGCACTAATCTGAGAATCTGAACTAATACTTCAACCAATATTTAATTCCGACATTCAGGTGTCATGTCATTTATGCCATTTATCTTCTCTACCTTTGGGTGCCAGCATATTGTTGAAACAAAGTTTACTTTATAGACTCTGTTCATTATCTGTTGGTCCATCTATGAAGGAAACACTTCCCAGTTTAGATTCTATGCCCACCCTAATGCAAAAGATTTATTATTTAGAGGGATTATTTTAAGAGTGCTGTTCTAAAGTCTACCCCAATTTTTACAAGTCTTTTAGTTTTGAAGCTCTAACAGCACACGTGTTTGTAGACTAAATTACCAGAACACAATTACGTTTGTACATAAAGTGATTAACTCATCAATTAGATTTGCAGGGACATTATTTCATTTCTCGAGATAAGCTATATTATAAAGGAAGTAAGTTGCGTTCTTACAGAACTCGACATTCAAGAAAATGAAGAAAAAAATTTTTTTTAATTTTACACATCTAGTTTCGTATGACCAAAATTGACACCACAAAAGTTAATAATATGTCAAATGAAATTTACACTTGTCCAATGCAGACAACAAACTGCTTAACATGTATCAGCATAATCAACAGTATAACATATGAATTAGTTTTTTCCAGAAAGTACACGACAGAATGTAAGGAGTGACACACGAAGGAATTCTTAGTTTCAACTTTAAAGAGTGTATGTTGTTACTTCTAAGATGATGTTGCGGTAGATTACTGAAAATTGATGCAGCAGAATGCTGCACACCTTTCTGGACAAGAGATAAGGAGGTGCAATCCAAAAGCAGATTGGCTTTCTGTCTAGTATTAGTTGAGAGACTGCCAATTCTGAAGAATAAGCTTCTACTGTCTACAAAAACAAAACAAAAAAGATCTTAAAGAAATATATAGTGAGAGGACAATGTCAGAATCCTCAGACTGAAACAAGGGTTGACAAGATGTTCGTGAACTTACATCACCCATTTCTTGAATTGCACATTTCCGAGCCAAGAACATGCTTTTTGAAATGGAAGAATACCCCGGAATATAATGACGTACATCATAAGCAAATTAAAATAAGTAAACTAATTTTCGTGTTGAATTATCACTTACTGCAGGTATTGTCCTAAACCCAAATATAACAGCATTCAGTTGCCCCTTAATATGGGCTTTCCATGACAGCTTATGATCTATCTGGATACCAAGGAGTCTGAATTGTTCAGAATGACTAGGCTAAGCGTAAACCCATTCTGTGTAATCAAAATGTCAGTTACTTGAATTGTGTGAGGGAAAACTCTAAAAACAGATTCTTACTGCGAATTATCATTTAGCATTTATTTTCTACAAGCCATGAATTTATGTCTTTTAAATGCACTATTTGATGCACTGCATATGTTGCACTACCAAGCTAGTGTTATCAACAAACAAATATTTTAGAATCACCTGTAGTACAGAAGGCAGATTATTTATACATATACAGGGTGCCAAGGAGGAACTGTCAATATTCAGGGTTATGGGAGGAATGCTCATTTAAAGCAAAAAGCTTTGAATAGACATTTGCCCTAATCCAAATGGTTTCAGAGACAGAACACATATGATTTATATTTTTGTTTTTGGCCTAGTGATGTGTACATATCTGTCTTACCCACCCAATCTTTTTAATGTTTTATTCCAGCCCAACTTAACTCACTGTATTCAACCTCTTTGCTTGTGATGTCTTTCTGTCACTAAACTAGCCCACTGAACGTGCAGTTGTCAATGGTGAAACTGTGTGAAGGACAGTTCCAGTGAAAAGTGAAGTTAACTGTGTTTGCACACATGCTGGCTAAAATGCCACACATGTACATTAATACACAATATGCATTTATGGTGTACGTTTAAGGCTTCTGCACATGGTGGTGCTCCTGTTGTCCAAGAACACTGTCAGCATTTTCAGACATGCCGAATTCCTGAATGCAGAGAGTTTACTGAAGTTTTTAGCAAGCTGCATGTAATAGGTACTCTTCCAAGTTTTCTTCTAAAAGTGTAGTTCAGCAACCTGTGCAAGAATAGTAATACATTGTTAAAAGGGTACAGCATAGTCCCACTACCAGCACACGATAACTTTCTGCATGTATGTCTCCCACAAACGTGTGTAACGGTATGACGAATTTACGTGCGCAAAACTTTTACCCATTTCACATCCAGCACATCCACAATATTAGCACTGGCAGTAATGCTACACGAACCTAAATCTTTTCACCGTTCAAACGACAATTGTCATTTACTTGTATTCATATTATTCACTGATGCAGCACATTTACACAAGAGAATCAATGACGCCTATTATAAATCAAAAATCCACTTGCTGCAGAGGAAACCAATTTCCAAGTTCATTTTTCAATCAATGTTTAGGGCGGCACAATCAGTAACATGTTGAAAGGTGACTCATTTCAGAAGACCAAATGATGGGATAGAATTACCTACATTTTTGGAAAATTCATTTGTAGAACACACTGGTTCGCATCTCATGGTCTCGCAGTAGCGTTCTCGCTTCCTGAGCACGGGGTCAGGGATTTTCACCTGCCTCAAGATGACTGGGTGGTTGTGTCCTCTTCGTCATCATCATTCATCCCCATTACGGTCGGAGGAAGGCAATGGCAAACCACCTCCACTAGGACCTTGCCTAGTATGGCGGTGCGGGTCTCCCACATCGTTCCCCTATGCTCTGTCAAGGAGTATGGGACTACTACACCACCACCACCACCACCACCACCACCACATACTGAAAATGTTGCTTTGCCCATGCGGACTGCACTGTACTTCCAAGATGGAGTGCCTCCACGTTTTACCAGATATGTAATGGAACATCTCATCCGCACTTACCCTAAGCACTGTATTGGTCGTGGTAGTACAATTAATTGGCCACCAGGATCACCAGACCTCACATGATTAGATTTTTCTTTATTGGTTAAATGAAGTCTGAGGTGTACTAAACAAAAGGAACTGCTTGGTTGCATCTGGGAGCTGAGGACTCTCATTTGGGAATGGGCAAACGCACTCAGACAAGCAACACAACATGTTCTCCTAAGTGTGCACAAATGCACTGAAGTTAATGAGTGAGTTATTTAAACAGTTATTGTTAAATGTACAACAGCTGCAATGCAGTGTGTACAAGCATACCTACAAGTGAATGTGTCAACAAAGCAGATTATTCAAGCGGCTTCTAACAAAACAGCTGTTTCATAAGATGCCGTAGTGAATGCTGCTGATTTTGTGATATTTTCTTTGAATGAGTGTCATGTCTGTTTAGCTCACTGAACTACAAATGAACACAGTGAGAAAAAGCATTTTTTTGTCGCTTAATTTTTAAAAAGTTGTTTAAGTGGGTATTACGTGGTTTAAAATGGAGGTCATCAACATTCTTCTGAAGAACATAACCTGTACTGTGATGGTAAGTAATAATTAAAATTTTAAACAGACACACAAATCTAGCTTTGTTTGATAAATACAATAACCTGCAACTGAACTTCGGATTATTATTTATTTACAGATAGTGACAAAGATAAAATGTATGTACCTGGTGATTAGATACTGAATGAATCAAGAAGTAAACAGAGGGGATTTGGTTTTGGCTTTGTTCCTGTTCCTGTTTTGGATGGTGGTAAGAACTACTTGTCTAATGAATTAAATTAATTATGACCTAATGTACCAGCAACTGTTAATGCTGCAAGAGTGAACTTAACTTATAAGTGTTTTATTGCAGAATCTTCACCAACTGACTGAAGAGATGTCAATGAGACTGCATAAGATGATGCTTACTCTTCCAGACCGATAATGGATCACTGTTCCAGGAGAATTAAGAAAGGAGAGAAAGAAAAACATAAAAAATTAGGTGCAAAATACAGCCTATGTGGTGAAAGAGTTTGCAAAGAATTTTATTTACTTAACTTTGGATGAATCTAATAAGAGGACTGACAATGTTGCATTGAAAAAACTAACACCAGTGTTTCACCTAAATATCAGAGAGGAAAGAGCTAACTAATCGACTCCCACAGGAAAGAACTGATTGGTTCTTGTGATGGCCATCTTCGCAGCAAATGAATATATACTGCTGGAGTTTAAAAGAAGAACTCCTTCTGCTTGTTGTACATTAATTTTTTATTATTTAACTTGTGCAATGAAACACTTTGAGCCTACAAGGTATCTTCAGTGGATGTCCTGAACTAATATACAATTTTTTCATCTGCACATATAGGTTATAGAATTAAAATAGTTCATCAAAGTTTTTATAATAAAATGTGAAGGTACTTACTAATCAGCATCTAATTCATTATTAGTAAGCCAAACAGCTTTCTCTCTTGTGGCAAGGTGGTTGTAAGCTTGCAGTTTTCCTTGTGTTCACCATTTTAAAAATAGAGCACTGTAACTGCCATTTCCGTGTTTAAAATTTCATTCATTACTGTGATGTCAGATCCCTTAATCGAGCAGGTAAGTTAGAAAATTTAAAAAGGGAAATGGATAGGTTAAAGTTATAGTGGGAATTAGTGAAGTTTGGTGGCAGGAGGAACAAGACTTCTGGTTAGGTGAATACAGGGTTATAAGTACAAAACCTAATAGGGGTAAAGCAGGAGTAGGCTTAATAATGAATAAAAAATGGGAGCACGAGTCAGCAACTAGGAACAGCATAGTGAATGCATTATTGTAGCCAAAATAGACACGAAGCCCACACCTACCATAGTAATACAAGTTTATATGCCAACTAGCTCTGCAGATGACGAAGAGATGGAAGAAATGTCTGATGAGAAACAAGAAATTATTCAGATGCTGAAGGGAGACAAAAATGCAATAGTCATGGGGGACTGGAATTCGACAGTAGAGAAAGAAAGAGAAGGAAAAGTAGTAGCTGAATATGGAATGGGGAGAAGGAATGAAGGAGAAGGCCGCCTGGCAGAATTCTGCATAGAGCACTTGGTTTAAGGATCATGAAAGAAGGTTGTATACAAGGAAGAGGCCTGGAGACACTGGAAGGTTTCAGATAGATTACATAATGGTAAGACAGAGATTTAGGAACCAGATTTAAATTGTAAGACATTTCCAGGGGCAGATGTGGACTCTTGACCACAATCTATTGGTTATGAACTGTAGGGTAAAACTGAAGAAATTGCAAAAAGGTGGGAATTTAAGACGATGAGACCTGGATAAACTGACTAAACCAGAGGATATACAGAGTTTCAGGAAGAGCATGAGGGAACAATTGACAGGAACAGGGGAAAGAAATATGGTAGAAGAAGAATGGGTAGCTTTGAGAGATGAAGTAGTGTAGGTGCTACAGGATCAAATAGGTAAAAAGCCGAGGGCTAGTAGAAGTCCTTGGGTAAAAGAAGAGATACTGAATTTACTTGATCAAAGGAGAAAATATATAAATGCAGTACATAAAGCAGGTAAATAAGAATACAAACGTCTCATAAATGAGATCGACAGGAAGTGCAAAAGGGCTAAGCAGGGATGGCTAGAGGACAAATTTAAGGATGTAGAGGCATTTATCACTAGGGGTAAGATAGATACTGCCTACAGGAAAATTAAAGAAACCGTTGGAGAAAAGAGAACCACATGTATGAACATCAAGAGCTCACATGGAAAAACAATTCTAAGCAAAGATGGGAAAGCAGAAAGGTGGAAGGAGTATATAGAGGGCCTATACAAGGGCGATGTACTTGAGGGCAATGTTATGGAAATTGAAGAGGATAAATGTTATAGAAATTGAAGAGGATAAATGTTATAGAAATTGAAGAGGACGTAAGTGAAGATGAAATGGGAGATGTGATACTGTGTGAAGAATTTGACAGAGCACTGAAAGATCTAAGTCGAAACAAGGCCCCGGGAGTAGACAACATTCCATTAGAACTACTGACAGCCTTGTAAGAGCAAGCTATGACAAAACTCTCCCGTCTGGTGAGCAAGATGTATGAGACAGGCAAAATACCCTCAGACTTCAAGAAGAGTGTAACAACTCCTATCCCAAAGAAAGCAGGTGCTGACAGGCGTGAAAATTACTGAACTATCAGTTTAATAAGTCACAGCTGCAAAATAATAACACAAATTCTTTACAGATGGTACAAGATGACTTGGGGAAGATCAGTTTGGATGCCATAGATATGTTGGAGCACATGAGGCAATACTGACCCTATGACTTACCTTACAAGATAGGTTAAGGAAAGGCAAACCTACGTTTCTGGCATCTGTAGACTCTGAGAAAGCTTTTGACAAGGTTGACGGGAATACTCTCTTTCGAACTCCGAAGGTGGCAAGAGTCAAATACAGGGAGCGAAAGGCGAATTACAATTTGTACAAGAACCAGATGGCAGCTATAAGAATCGAGGGGCATGAAAGGGAAGCAGCAGTAGGGAAGGGAGTGAGACAGGGTTGTAGCCTATCCCCGGTGTTATTCAATATGTATATTGAGCCAGCAGTTAAGGAAACAATAGAAAAAGTTGGAGTGGGAATTAAAATCAATGGAGAAGAAATAAAAACTTTGAGGATGAGATTATCAGTCTACAGTGGAGTGTGTGCCGATATGAAACTTCCTGGCAAATTACAACTGTGTGCCAGACCGAGAATCGAACTCAGGACCTTTGCCTTTCATGGGCAAGTGCTCTACCACCTGAGCTACCCAAGCACGACTCGCACCCCGTCCACGTGTCTGATAGTTACGGACACACAATTTGTGTGTCCACGAGTTAAAAACTTCTATGGCCACGATGTCCACGTGACAAGGGTCAAGGGTCAAGCTTGGCAAGAAATTGCAAGCTACTTACTAAAACACACTGAGAACTTACAGTCTACTGTCAAACATACTGTCCCATTTAGCAATAACGATGGAGGAATAAGTAAGAGTACTGTAGTCATTAGGTCTCGGTCATATGTTGTAGCGAATACCCAGACTGACTGTGTTTATCACAATTTTTTTGTACCCTTGTCATTCATTTAAGGAGTGTGACCAGGGTTTTGCTTTTATCAAAAATTCCAAGAAAACATGTCATGCGGAGGTGTTTGTCCCAGAACACTGGTAAAGAGTTGTAGCTAAGGCCAGCAGCAAATTTCTCGTAGTTTTTTTATATGAAGAGTTACTTCTTTAACTTGGAAGGCTCTTTAGGCAAATACCTCAGATCAAAGACAGTGCGACATTGATCGAAAAAGGTTGTAGCCAGACAGAGCAATGTCTGGAGTATACTGAAGTTAGGGTAAGATTTCCCATTTCAATGTTTCCAAGTACATTTTCAACGGGTTCTGCAACAATGGGTCAAGCATTGTCATGCTACAAAATCACCTTTTCATCTCTATCATTGTATTGTAGCTGTTTATCTTTCAGTGCTCGGCTCAAATGCATCAACTGCTTTCGATAACAATCTACTGTCACTGTTTCCATCAGTTTCAATAGTTTTGAAAACCTTCTCCCTTCCACCACCCTGCCAGTCTCTGATGTCAAAATCACTGTTCTTGGAGTGATGAAACCATTCTCTGCACGTCCTTTCACTAATAGGTGCCTCACAGTAGGTTTTACCCAGCGTTTTCTTAGCCTCAGTCACAGATTTCTTCAAGTTAAAGCAGAAAATTAAAACTTCTCACAGATGACTAGGATTGGGCTTACGTATTGGCATATTCAATTCATTTTATTGGAATGACTGTGCCCTACTAATGATTTAATCCAGGACAGAAAGAATGTCACCATTGGTCGTAATGTCATCTGTCTTTTATTGCATTGCAGATCCAGATACCAACTGACAGTGCAGCTATCTTCAGTATGTAATTATAATGACACAAATTGCAATCTAACTCAGTCATGTACAGCAGCCTCCGTTGAACTAATGCTTATACTGCCTCAGTTAGATTGGAGTATGTGTTGCTATAATTATGTTCAGTCTATATGACTATCTATAACACACCAATGAAAGTTGCACTGTCAGCTGAAATCTAGATCTGCAACACAATAAAAAAGAAATATGACATTACAGCTGATGCTGACCGTCTTTCTGCTTTGGATATTCGACCAATAATAAATTAAAGATGCAATCACAAATCAACTAATATTTGGATGGTGTTATGGTTAAGCTTGCGACCTACCCCCTGCACCACCACTTGCCGCTACTGCCGTCCACTGCAAATTGGCGGAAGAAAAATTCTAGACCTAATATGTTATGTTCTAAATACACTTGGGATTCTAACTAAATTTTGTTTTCATTTTCCTCCTATTTATCTTTCCCAAGTATCAAGCAGGTACATCAGACACTAAAAATGACTGGTGTGTCTGGCGACATATGCTGCACAAATCTGAGTGTCAAAAACTGATACAACTGTAAGGAATTTGAAACCTCACAGCAGCAGTGTGTTGCACTGGATTTTAAGCTAGAAGAAATTTTGTAAGAATTCAGACCATCGCTTACATGTTCTGAGTTTCGTAGAACTATTTTGTACAAATGTCATAAGTTGGTTTCTGTGAGAATCTTGATATTTCTTACTCCATGCATCCTTACGTGAACTGCTGTTCCATTTCAAAGGAATGTATCATCAACATTAAAGCACACCACTAAAATACAGTAAAAGTGGGGAAAATAAAATTACTTGCATGTTCCACATCACCAAGAAGTTAATTTCTTTGACTATGGGTGTAAATTAACTCATCATACTCAACCAAGATGCAGTTCCATAATTTATTTTCTCTAGATCCCCACTCTGTCGTATGAAGCCTGCTAACACCAATTCAGTTCTCGCTCCATCATGTGAAGTCTGCTAACAATAAATTCATATGCATCAATGTTGAAACTTTGTTATGTACTCACTAACCCCTTTCCTGTTTCCACTCATGGATCCACTTACTCTCTCCGTAATAAGCAATAGCCTTTAGTGTTTCAAGTTTCCATTAGAAGTGTAATATAGCTTGATCCTGCCAGTATAGCAGTTAATAAAAAACCAAGCATAGGGAGAAATGTTGTTATTAAAACATACAGCTTCATTCGTGTAAGGTCTGTAACATCACAGAGGAGTGAAGAGGTGACAGGATGCCCTAATACACGGCATACATTACCTGCATTGTGGTAGTAGCAGCATGGCAGACTCAACGTGACTCTGATGAAATCCATGAAAAAATGTAACACTATCAAAAATGAACTCCGTATGGTTGAGTAAGATACCTTGAGTATAAAAGGAGTTTTTCCAAGATCATAATATGGTGTAGTTATATGGAATACAGAAGGTAGAATCCTCTTTTCTGCTGCCCAGCTTCTTCACTATTTTTTTTTCTCCGGATCCAACACACCATTCTATTACGGATTGTAGGAACTACCATTATTCCATAAAATTTATCAGTGGGTCAACAAAAGCTCTGCTCCATATGGTATTTTTATTAATGCCAAAGAACTTTAGAGAATAATCTAGTTTTGGACTGAACCTCTTTTGAAATTTTTTTAACAAAGTGAAAGTAAGTTATTTAAAAATCACTTCCTAGTGAATGCTTTTATCTTAATTTTACTTAGAGATATTTCAAATAGTGTTGTTAAGTGGCCCAAGATCGTGGCATGGTTCACGATTCAAGCAGCCGTTAGCCTGGACAACAGTGTGTATGGGCAAAACCTTTACATCGTCTAACAAAAAGCACGATTCATCTGAGCTAGTGACACATTTCCAGTTATCCACAGTCCCATCTCCATTATCTCAGGCTCACTGAGCTGTTAATCACTACATTTGTTGGGCAAACATGGGAACACACTGGAGTCAGTCTGCTGCAGAGTCCAATGTTTAACAATATGCACAGATTGTTGTGCTCCAAAACATTTATGACTGCGTCACCACTGTACACCCTTGTCAGATATGACACACAACACTGCCTATCTTGCATTACATAGTGGACATGTTTCTGACCTAGTTCTATCACAAGGCACTGACATACAACACCTTGTCACCTATTCATGGTTTCCATAATCCTTCAACCACTTTCCATAGATGATCACAACGGTAGAATGAGAACAGCTTCACTGTTTTAGAAATGTTTGTTCCCAGGTGTCGGGCCATCACAATCTGCCCTTTGCCAAAGCAACTCTCATCAGTGGATTTTGCAATTTATGTTTCCACATCCTTGATAGATTAATTCTCCATTCATCTCTGCTCCAATACGTGACTGGGCAATGGATATGGTGCTTTGGCTCATCGGTGTATTTTTGAGCAAACCATTTTTTTCCAGCTATGAATGTCATCCATATAAAATTTAAATGTTGTACATGATAAGGAACAATCTAAATGTTACACGTGATAATGAACAATCTCAATTTACAGTGTCTGCTGCTCTGTTGGTCACTTACCTAGGCTTCAAAATTCTATTTGTGACACAGATTTATAAGAAACAATCTTTAAACACAAATCACTTTTTCAGATTTTGGAAAAGCTTTCAATCGACTCAACTGAAACTCTGGGCAATAATGAATGCCAATGGTTATCCACCATACCTCAAAGGCTATCAAAAGCTTATATCATGTAACAGAAATAGTAACGAATGAACAAGAGTGACTGAGATGAGTCAAGGAATGACAGTTGTTATCTCCCAGCTGCTATTTTTTAAAGATTTATACTGAAAGTGTCTTCTAAAATTGGAGAATACACTAAGCATTCAAAGCATTCAGAAATTAAGTTAGATAAATACACTAATGCGCCGGCACGGTAGCTCAGCGTGTTCGGTCAGAAGGCTAGCTGCCCTCTGTAATAAAAAAACTGAGTTAATGGATCAATAACGAACTGAAACGGGTTTTTTTTTCGACGTCCGCCAAGAGCAGATACAACGAACGAAAACGAACAAAATGAGATTTAAAATTAAAAAAAAATAAAAATAAAAAAAAATGTAAGTGAATTACTATATATGGATGATAAATTAACAATGAAGAAAGTGAATACTCCCTCCAGCTGGCAGTACATCAATTACACCATTTGTTTACAGAATAACACCTCCAAATTACACAATATTTGGCATAATTTATGGCCTTTCACAGTAAACACCCTATATGGTCTAATATTGTAAATAGCAATGAAATAATTGAGCAGGTGCTACACCTTAAATATCTTGGCTGTAAGATACATTATGATTATGATAAAGTTTAGATTATAAGCTGTAAAAATTTGAAGCAATATAAGGAATAATAAAGTAACATTTGTCTACCAGACACGAAATGATACTAACATTAAGTTTTATAAAACTATGGCAATGCTGTTACTGTTGTATGGAACTGAGTTTGAGCAATGAGAAGAAAGATAACATAAGCAGCAATGTGAAAGTGGAGGGCAGTATAAGAAGAAATTTTATAAAAAAAAGGATTACGTTCAAAATATGTTGAACACATATACTCTCAATAAGGTAACCACTGAATAGTGAAAGATGTGAAATCTTGTAAACAGATTAAAAACTAACCCCCCCCCCCCCCCCCAAAAAAAAATCCTATACTGCAATCTGAAAGGAAGGAGGTGCAAACATCAATCCAGGGATCTATGGACACAAAATTTGTAAATTTGTGGAGACAGTACAGGCAGACACCGTACCAAAATTATTGAAAATTATGATGATGGAGTGAAAGCAACAACCAAATAAGAACACATTATTCAGTCAGTTGTTGTATTGCATGTTGACTGAATTATTCAATCTTCTTTTCTTCAAGTGAAGACATTTTTTTTCCTTTTTTTAGTCAAAACACGCATTCATTCTTTCAACTGAAACCACCGTTCAGCATTTTAGGTGACTGAATGACATTTATTCTGCAGAGTGAAACAAGGCAGTAGTACTTCTATTGGTTGAACCTAAGCAGCCGTAGTCATTATAGGGTACACATACAACCAAAATTTATCCTTACTCAGGGCATACCGTAACTGAAGATATCTCAGAATAGAACAAAGTTAAAACAAGCCTTTTAACTGTTTTATTTAATTATGTAGTGAACACAGTAACACTTCTTTGTATTATTTAAAAGTAATTAATATATTTCTGTGGATTAGCCTGTTCTACATGCAATTAATGTCTAACTATTTAAGCTCTTGTCTTGCCATGGATACAAACTTGTGTGTACATGAAGAAGGATGGAACATTGTCACACTTTAGTCACAGTTTGCATTCCACTATACTGAAATGCTGTGATGATCATGTATTGACATCATCTGAATCTAACACTTTATTCCGCCATTTATTAAATTTCTGTGCAGAAAATTGTGTCAATGGCTATGTACGAGCAAATCACATCCATGCACATAAACCAGTCTACATTTCACAGACTGTGAAAACAAACATAGGTAGTTTATGAATAAATAATGTTCACGTTCTCAGACTGGTTCCCTAATTTCACAATTAAACATGTCTCTAGCTAATACATAAATAGTCTGCAACCAAGTTCACATCCTCTGCAACGACAGGAGTGGCAACTGCACTCATCTTACAACAGACAGATTTTTTTTGGTGTTGTTAAATCACTATTGTTGACTGCACTTTTTTGCCATCATTTCTGTTTTTGTCATTATACTTTTTTTTATTGTGTGTCAGGTGGTAGCTTAAGTTTAGTTGTTCTTCAATGTTTATTAACAGTACGATTACATAACACATACTCAGTTGCTTGTGAATGCAAAAAATTGCATGACTGCATAAAAAGCAATCCACATGGTAAAATCTTTGCCATACATAGTATCTGCAAGGATGATACATATTCTGGAAATACACTAAAGAAATTCCAACAAAATTAATGAATGACACATTTTTCACACAAATATACTTCCACAAATGGCAAAATATGCTTAAAAAGGAAGTGAATACATCACTAAACCATTACAAAAACTGTTCCCTATTTGCTTTCTATCACCACCACCACCCTCAGCATTTAACAAAAAGAGAATTATCGGTGATGGGCACAATAATCAGGAAGAGAGAGAGAGAGACAGAGCTTCAATAAATTTAAATTATTAAAGTAAATGATCATTTATTTAAAAATTAATTTATGATGTATCACTATTTATTAAACTTATAAAGCTAACCAAAACTTTAAATTCAGTGTCAGAAGAATGAAAATTTTTTGTTCATGTCAATACACACATACTTTCTGAGAACCATTTTTAGGTCTGTTTACCTATTCTCAGTATTTGTCTCTACAAAATTTGTCAACCCTAGTCATGGCTCATTTATGCTCAAAAGAGATCCACCAAGTAGCTAAGAGGAAACACTCCTACCTGGAGATGCAGTGAAAGCATTCATGTGAGTCAAGTGACCATCCCAGACTTGTCGTTAACTGTCTCAAAAGTGAAACCACAAACCCAGAGTGGGAGAAAAATATTCATATAGCTGACATGGCCGCAGAGACTAGTTTCATTTGACTGAGAAACAGACTGAATGAAAGAACAAGCAACAGGACATTCGATTTTTAAAACCAGTCTGTTATCCCATTTCTACGACAATGACAACTTATAACAATAATTAGCTGGTACTCCAGTGTTTTCCTTTTCTTCCTTAGTTTGTGTACAGAGGAATTTACATACTTGTAATCTAGGAGCAGGTCTGTCATCAGTACTTACCTTCGCAGTCAGGTTCCACATAGGGAGCGTTGCCTTCTGTGTGCATGTGGCAGACAGTAATGTCCTTCAGACAGTTATTTTTGCCATGCTCAGTCATCGCGTTGACCAGGATGGTCGGCGTTGCTGCCGCCCCCTGGACAAATACGGTGTCACCTGCCACACAAGACCAAAGGCAACCGTCATGGCCAACGCTTCTTGCAAACAATAAAAACATCTGTTAAATTAAAAGGAAAGTCAGCATTGGCCGTAATATTGATGTTTTATTGATGGCAGAATCGATTTTCGATCACATAGTGATCATCTTCAGTGCTGATATGTACAACTTAAACTCAGACACTGGTATCAAGTTATCAATAACCAAAACTGAGAAGCGATCACAATAACCAATAACCAATATTGTGATCGATTCTCAGGTTTGCTTATTGATAACTTGATACCAGTGTCTGAGTTTAATTTGTACATATGAGCACTGAAGATGATCACCATGTGATCGAAAATCGATTCTGCCATCAATAAAACATCAATATTACGGTTATGCTGACTTTCCTTTTAACTTAACATACATGGTCATTGTGCACACAGCACTCCATGGAGTTGCCAATCAAAAAAACATCTGTTCTAGTAGCCGAGTCATTTACTGTCTAACAGAGCTTACAATACATAACATACCTGAAAGTTGACAGAGTCCTTACACATACTCATTCTGTAGATGCTGCTTTGGGTTTGACAATTGGTTGGTCGGTTGGTTGAAAGGGTGGGGGGGGGGGGGGTTAAGCAACTAATCAGATAAATCACTCCCTCTTTCAAGGGGTAGTTAACCACCTAAATTTAGTGTCGTGTAAGAGTGGTAAAAATCGAGGCCCAGAAAGCAGCAATGATGACAGTGATGACAATTTGAATAGAGGTAAAAATATATGAGTATGGTAAGTCAGTAGGTGGGAGAGCACATGAGGGGTGACACTGGTCTCATCTGTTGCGAGAGGCACCTCAACATCTGACCCTGCCAACCCCATGTAGGGGTTAGAGAGTAACGGAATAAATAATGTCTGCTAGCTGGGAGATTGATAATAGTATAGTAAAATAAGGTAAGAGAAATTATAAAGTAAGTAGGGGCTGTGTGCAGCTGAAGTTGCATGGTATTCAGCATGTGGCAGGAAGGGTTATCCCTCCCACAAGCCTCCCATAATCTGTTACAGTGAAAGTGTAAAGGTAAGGATTGAACCCACCTTACCAGAAGAAGTGCAGAAGTTCACTCAACCGTTCTTTCGTGTTCAGCTAGCATCAAGGATACGGAATCCCTAAGGTCTTTTCTTCACCAACGAGCCATATGAAGGGGACTCTTAAAAAGTGAAACTGGGTGCAGCAGAAAAGGAATTAACCTCACCTAAAAGAAATTTAAATAGAGAAAAAAGGAATAATGACAAGGAGGCCAGTAAAGCATAAACAACTGATACTCCACCCATAAATCGGTGACGACGTGAATGCGGTGGAAATATGAGCCTCAAGAAACTACAAACTAATGTCAGTAACACAAAAACATTTGCAAAACCGTAAAATTCACGGAATCTACAGCAATAGAGAGCTGGACGGGGAGGTGGGGTGGGAATGTTCTTGTTACTAATGCCGTCATAACATATTAAAACGACAATATCAGACCGTAGTGGAAAAAGAGAGGTTTTCATCAGGGACGTAGATGTAACTCTGTTATATGCAACACTCATAATGCCCGTAATGAGATTTGTTAGTTCCGACAACTTACAACTGTACTGTCACCGTACAACCTAATCTAGGTCTTGGGCTACGTAAGAGATTACGCTGTCAACGCAATCCCATTAAAACATAAAAAAGGGGAGCCAGCAGTGACATCACTATCCAGAGCACGGGGTTTTCAAGATATACTGGCCCTTCACCGAACTTGTGCTGTCACGCTAGTCTGCTTATTCGCCACACTTAGCGAATGCTCGACTCCGTGCTGGGTCCACGGGAAATCAATATGTAATTGAGAAGGTATCCACTTCTGAAATTAATTTTTTGTGTGCTATCGAGAGTTGCATGCATTTAAACACGTAGTCACGAATTATTGAAATAATTGCTCGCTTCCCGCCAGATATGGCTGCTGGCTCATGGGCCTCGTCAGAACAGTATGACAATATCGTTATCTTCAATACGCTAGCCTCTCCTCTATGCCAGAGATTCCCCAACTTGTTCTCTGAAGGAACACAGAATCCTGGTACTTTGATGGACACCTAGTTTATTTTTACCGTACATATATTTTTAATGAGAAAAAATTGAATAAACCAATTTTAAATCATGAGTGATAACACAGAAATCATAATAAAATTTTAAAAAAATAATTAGTACCGTCAAAATGTCGAAAAATGCCATATGAGTAGTTTTTCGTGGAGCACTTACTCATTTCCTGTAGAAAACCAGTGTTCCAACGAAAACAGTTTGGGAAACCCGGCTCTAGACCTTTATGGGTCTAGTAAACAAAACGACCTACCGTAAGTTATCACCCACAACAACTGACCGTTGTTTTGTAAAGAAATGATACGAAGGAAAAACGTAAATACGCCCCCTCCCCTCTATTTGGTCGTTGTAGTGGAGACTTTATTCATTACAGAATTCCCATACAGTTCTAGAAATGATTTCCTGTGATTCCACTAAACTACTTAATAATAATGTTTATCGGTATTGTTAGGTGCTGTTAAGTAGTTTTGGATATAATGTACGCTTTATTCAGAGTGAGTGATAACCTTTTCTACATTTTGAAACAATGTTTGTTTTACATGATGTCGCTATTCAAGGTAGATTAAGGTTCAACATGTCCAGAACAATAGAGATGGGGAAATAAATCTAGTATCGTTTTCTTAAGGAACCATCCTGACCATGGCCATAATCGAATTACAGGAACTAAGAAAATCTAAAACCAGATTGCCAGACAGAAAAGTGAGCATTGCTTCTTCCCAAAGCGGGTCGAATTCGTTAATCTTTACGTCAGCTTAGTAGCCATTAATTGCACCACACAGTTATACATCAAATCATGTAAAATAAAAGCAATATTTCACAGGTAAAAATATTGGATTGCAATAACTTTGGTAACGGTATTATAAGCGTACTCAAATACATATTTTCATCACTGTACATCGGTATTCTCCAAGTAAAGAACACTCAAGGCTGACATTGCACGACGGCCTGCTATCGAACTGCTAGTCACTAAGAATTTAAAACACTCAATATTTCTCATTTTACTTTTGCGTTATGTAGTGGTCGTGGGAGCAGTGATGGCTCAGTTAGAAAGCTGTAAGGAAATTAATGTAGAAGGAAGTATCCCTGTATACTTGTATTTAAAACCTGTGCAGTCTAATCTAGCCCTATCAGGTTTCGCTGGCATTTCTCATTACTTCCAGGCACGTACCATTCGTGATGGTTTTCTGCATTCATGTTCCACTATCTTTAGCTATATGCAATGCCTTACGAAGACCGTTAGTTAACACAAAAAACCCCTTGGAGTTCCACTTAAATCGAAAAAAGGATATCAGCCTGAACACGATAAGAAGAAATCACCGATGAAGAATGAGAGCTTGACTGGCATGTCAATGTGGTACCAACAGACAAATCACAGTACATGCCGAACGAACGCCGCTTTATCGAGTTACCGTCAGCAGCTTCACCACTGTTACCCAAGATCCAACAGGACGTATAAAAATTGCACAGTGTCTCTCTTGATATATGCCGTTCTGTTTTTTATACGAGCTTTTATACCTCGCTTTTTTTTATTATGGCCTGCACCGTATGTAAATTAAGTTTATTTTGTGACACCATACAGATATGTCAGCATAACAGGCAGCAAGTAGATAACGTTGTTTTACTTTCCTACCTTGCTTCTGACTCACACGATTTTATATTCCTTACTTCCTTATTCACTACCTTCATGACGAATCGTCTGTCCCTTCTCACTATCGCCGGCCGCGCTGACCGAGCGGTTCTAGACGCTTCAGTCCAAAACCGCGCGACTGATACGGTCACAGGTTTGAATCCTGCCTCGGGCATGGCTGTGTGATGTGTCCTTAGGTTTGTTAGGTTTAAGCAGTTCTAAGTTCTAGGGGACTGGTGACCTCAGATGATAAGTCCCACAATGCTCAGAGCCGTTTGAACCATTTTCTCACAATCTGAAAACATTGTGGAGGCAGAAGATTATCCGAGGACTAATGGCTCACCAGTTATTGAACTGTTCTTGACAAAAGAATAAATAAAACAAGATAACTGTAGAGATGTATGTAACTGAAAACTATTATGTACTAACGAAAAGAGATGGAGCGCTTTAACACCGAAAAGCGAAACACTACTCTGTGATGATAAAATTCAGTGTACAGCAAAGCCGTATTTTTTGGATGGGCAATACTTCCACTATCATGCCGAAGTGAACACACGACAGGACTGCCTTCCCGCTCCCTGCCTCATTCCTCCCGCAGTACTCGCGTGGCGCGCGGCAAGAGAAACTGTGCCAGAACAATCACCAGGGACAAAAGGCACTAAAATTTGTGCGAGCTTGACAAAATCTCTGTTAAAGATAACAAGTGGCAGTAACAGCTGGTATTGTTTGCCGTTTCCACTGTTAGATGGCTACTGATGGTATACGAACTCAAGTGTAGGAGGACGGGAAAGAAGACCAACTGGCGGTCATATGAAGTGGCTGGTGGTAACCACAGGAAATTAAGTCTGGATACCCCGTCAAAATTTTTAATCAGCTGCTCCCAAATAAGGAGATAATATCTTAAGTCACTGCGCTCGATGTGAACTTCAACATTATATCCAACGCGCGTAGGGACCAGTAGTCACACTTCGGCACTTCTGTGTGCGTGCTACTGTGAAATTTAAATTCTGGATTGGCAGGTAGTGAGAAACTACACCAAGCTTAGACTGTAGATACAATTTTATTTCTTTGGGCAGAAAATTTTCAAGGAGCCTTGTGTCTACAAGCAGATCAGCCGGAATGTTATGACCATCGACGTAATATCGATATAAATCGTCCAGGCGATAACAGCATCACCTGCTTAGGAATGACTTGGAAACAAGCTGGTGCATGTAGTATCATGAGCGTGCTGGCTGGGCGTAGAATGTGCAAGGCGCATATTGTATCTGACTGAAATTGACCGAGAGCAGACTGTGATGGCCCAGATGCTTGGAACGAGCACTTCAGAAACTGCACGACTTGTTGGGAGTTCGACGTGTGTTGATTACTGTCTTCAGCATGTGGCGAAGCCAAGGTGAAATTATGTACAGAAGTCGTGGGGTTGGGCGGCCACTCCTCGTTACAGATGTCGGACTTCGTATGCTGGCCAGACTGGTAATACTGAACAGATGACGAATTGGGGAGGAACCTACATCAGACTTTGGTGCTGGGCAGAGTACCAGTCTGTGTGAACACACAGTGCATTGAACACTCCCAACGATGGGACTCCTCAGCCAACACCCGTGCATGTGCCAACGTTACACCACGACGTCAGCAACTACGACTGAAATGGGAAAGTGACCATCGGCAATACGCATCGGCACAGTGGCAGAGTGTTTCTTGGTCTGATGAATCCCAATATCTTCATCATCATGCCAATGAGAGGGCGGGAATCCGGTGTCTTCCAGGGGAACAGCTCGGTAACATCTTTACTGTGGCTCGGAGGAAAGCTGGCGGCTGCTCCACTATGCTCTGGCGAACATTCACATGGGCATCCATGTGTCCAGGGAGCTCATACAAGGCACCATGGTGACCAAGAAGTATCATGCACTGGATCCAGACCACTTACACCGCTTCATCACGACCATTTTCCCAACTGGAGTGGCATTTTTCAGCAACATAATGCGCCTTATCACAAGGTCGAGAAGGTCACGGAGTCAGTCAAGGAACCAGTGACGAGTTCCAACTGATGTGCTGGCCTGCCAACTCGCCAGATGTGAACCCACTAACACATCTGGGATGTGACTGAACGTGGTGTCAGAGCCCATGGTCCTCTCCCTGGAATTTACGGGTATTAGGTGACTTGGGTACACATATGTGGTGCCAGCTTCCTTCAGTGACCTACCAATGCCTCACTGCATCCATGCTGCAATGCACCACTCCATGCCAAAGGTGGACATACCAGCTATTAGTAGGTGGTCACAGTGTTCTGACTGATCAGTGTGTATTAGCATAACACACGCCACAATTTTGCAAATGGTACTAGAGAAACAATTGTGTGGTATATAGGAAGTGCCTAAGTAATACATTGAAGTATATGCAGAAATGTGTGCTAAGAGAAAAATCAAGCGCTTCCTTCTGCAGTAGGTCTGTTATGTACACTCTCTTTCAGAGTATCAGGATTAGTTAGTGATTGCATCTCCTAATATCCTCCTCTTTTGGCGATCCTGAATAGCTATTGCAATGTCTTCGGTCTACCATGGCACCAGCTGATGGTATGGGAAACCTGTAAAAAGGGGAATAGCAGTTCCAGCAGTGTCAATGATCATTGTCACAAAGGTCATCGTGTAGTGACCAATGTGTCAAAGCCACAAGATTTAGGGAACAGACAGTTAGATCGATTACTGAAAAGATGTCATAGGTGATACTGCAGGGGATAAGAGAACAATGATTGAGGCGGCTCAGATTGTGGTCTGTGAGAAGCTGGTCAATTGAAAGACCTATGCCAGATGAAGTGGTATTAACCTCATTAACCCCACAAGGACTGGTGTGCATTTAAGTCCCCAAGCAGGAGAAAAGGGGGAGGGGGGGGGGGGGGGGGAATTGTTGGATTAATGTGGTCAACTCAACATAAGTGGCCTGCCTGGAGGTACGTAGGTAGGTTTGTCTGGGGTAAGGGACCCAACACTGAGGTCATCAGTCCCATTGGATTAGGGAAGGTTGGGGAAGGAAATCGGCCATGCCCTTCAAAGGAACCATCCCGGCATTTGGCTGAAGCGATTTTGGATGATCACAGAAAACCTAGATCAGGATGGCGAGAGGTGGGTTTGAACTGTCATCCTCCCGAATGAGAGTCCAGTGTGCTAACCACTGTGCCACTTCACTTGGTCTGGAGGTAGGTAGACGCTGCAAATGGTAATTGCTCAGGTCGTTTGTACCTGCACCACTACTGCCTCTAATGAAGTACAATGGGGAATTCATTCACTCATGACATCTGTAAGAACCGAAGTACAAACCCCTCCAGGTGACATCTAAGGACAAGCACAGTTCCAACACAACACACGACAACCACAGGGCTTTGGAGAGTGATCACCAATGAAAAGTGTTACTTAAGAGGGCAAATGCAAACTCAAGGAGGAGAGGAAATAAGGTATTGTAGCTCCAGTAGGTGACAGCATAACCCCATCACAATTCCACTGAATCATCATGTGACTGGTAGCCATGTTAGGTGTGAAGTGGGCAGGAGGACCAGTCACGCAGCAGGATCACTGCCTGCCAAAGTGGGGATGGAACCAGAGCCACAAACATGGCTCAGAATCTGACTGCTTGGGAGGATCTGACCTGACACCTCAATGGGTACTAGAGGAGCCTTGGCCCAATTATTCTTCCTGTTGCCCTTTGTAACCTTTGGTGGGCAAGGTTCATTCGAAGAACTATCCACATTGAGCATGGGGACAGCTGAAGAGCAGACAGCCCTGGGACCCACAGGCCATGGAGATGGGCCTCCGACCCAAGGGTTGGCAGGAAGAGGGATACAGAGAGTAAGTCCATCCACCGGTAGACACCAAAGAAGAATCCTCCTCCCGCCAGCTAAGGGAAATGGTTCCTAAAGTAAGATTCTGTGGGAGCCATAGAAAAGGTGGTTGGTGATAGATCTGATTTGTCGGTAGTGATTTTAGCGTAATTTATCGCCATTTTCCAAAGGATGTAGGTGTCCATATTTCTCCCATACCTCAGTACACGACAGGTCCTCAATAGATTTGATTCTGTTCTTTCTCGAACACTGGGCAAACTGGTGAATGTCGAGGTTAATGATCCATATAGTAGTCAACACACACACAAACATGGATGTTCAAAATGACTACCTTTGATGGAAAGACCACAGATGCCACTTTTTGGGTCTGCCACGAAGCAGAAAGGCATATTCCAAAAGTGTAAACATGTGATGCACTTTATAGGTGGAGGACATGGGTTCACATCACACCTGTGAGCTCTTTTCAATGGTGCCGAGAAAAATCAAATTTGAGTGATCCCTTTTGAGATATAGCGTTTTGAAAGTGAGGCAAATTTGACTAATTTTTTTAGCACACTTTGAACTTTGATAACTCAGTTATTATTTGAGCTATCTGGGTGCCACTTGCAGAGCTTTGACATGCTGGCAGGTTGCAGATAACTATAGTATTAGCTTCAGAAAGTTACTCTTTCAGTAGATACAAGGCAATAAAGTATAGCCAAAATTTGGTACGACAAGATTTAGGAGACACTTTGATAGCACACTATGATGAACTTACCATATTTTGACCTTTTGTACTACAACTAAGCTTTTGTACCCAAAAGTTGAACAGGATCACTAAGTTTAAGCATGACAGGTCTCTTAGATCCTGAACAATGGTAAAACAAAGTTTATCATTATTCATTTCAGTCGCATTGTCAAAAAAAAAAAAAACGAGCCTTTGCGAAAAGGTGGCTAGTGGCCCCACCATACCACTTATGAAGCTGTAATTTGGCAGTGCTTCATGTAAGGTCTATATGTACATAGGCCTACTGTAAAAATTTCATTGAAATTTGAGTGGTCGAGTGGGGAGCGTGTCTAAATTTAGGCTACTGGACATGGAATAACACATTAGAAAGGTTCAAATAGGAACTGATCGAATCCCATAAATCATCAATAATGGGACTGAAAAAATTGTTTATTCTAATACAGGGCTATTGTTTAGCAAATTTGTTTTGAGTGACAAATTCCTAATGCCAGATCCTTCGCAACAGCATGAAAATTTCATCAACGCCCTATATCTAACCACAAACTAAGATCTGGCGCCAAGTTCATGGAGTATTACAATAAATCGTAAATGCAAAACGAGAGCAAGAAACAATATGTGCTTGAAGTTTTATCCGAGTTTCGCTGTAGCACATGAAGAGATGCTATCAAAGAATTAGGATCTGAAAAAAATTTTATTTTTTTCTCGTCATATCTTGCCTTATAAACAAAGTACGTAGAAGTGTTATACTCTGATTTACAGTATTAAAGTAAACGCAACAAATTCGATAATTAGCTTCAAAGTAACTCATTAATCAGCTACACGCAGTGTAGTATTTTCTGAGATAAGAAGTAAATGACATTTTACATGTGACTTGTCTCTTTTTCTTCCAAATCTACTGGTCTAGGTGCATTGCGCCCCCCTTTCCTAAGGATCCCAATTGCGCAATTCTTTCACGCAAGGAAACGATCTACAGGCTAGCATAAAGTAAAATGAAACATGCATGAAACTGAGCCACTCTAATGTTGTAAGTTTTGCCCTTGAATAAATGGAAGGACGATGTTTTTTCCTTACTGCACTTTTAGGATCTTACTACTAAACCAGTAGTTTTCAAAGAGTGCGCCCTAGAGCATTTGCGGGTGCGCCCTGTTATATTTCAGGAAGACATATGGCCAAATAAAAAACTTATAGCTAATAAATTTTATCCATTTCACGACAGGTATAATACGGAAGGAGTCCGTAAGTTTTGTCGAATAGTTCAGTTTGATTAAGGAAACAAGGTGGCTTTTTCTCCTTGTAGTGTTGACAGTATTCGGAACTTTTCATGCCGACTGTCTTATCTTTTCCACTGCTGCTAATCTTAGCTATCTAACAGTTGCTGCTGTTTGGGAACTGGGCAAAGGTATTTCAAAGTTATGAGTGACGATAAAGCTATTGCTGGCCCATCGAGGTCATCCCTTACAGCACCGAGCAGTGTAACGAATTCTAGGGAAAGTATAATTCGCAGTAGGGTGAGAAAAATTTTTCGGATGGCAGATGCGGCCTGGAGAAACACAATGGTCAGATAATTGTCACATTGCTACAATCATAACAATATGCAGTGGTGGGAGTGATTAATTCATTTTATAATGAATGTGGGCCTAACTGTATTTATAAATGTAGCACTTAATCCATGGTAAAGTTTGGTGTGGCCAAAGTTATAAAAAAACTTGCAGTCCAACACTGCAACCATGGAGTGCAAGTTTCTTACAACACAATGCTTCATGGTCATTCATAATCAATAAATACCTCAAATGGCATTTTCTTCAACTCCTTGCACTAGAACTGCATTACAACAGCCTTACCTTAATTTCACAATTTTTGATTGAAACAATGTGCCTTTAGTGAACCCTTTTTACTTTTGTGTGTAAAATATAACTATCTTAGTCGCTGGTCGGCACCAGGCGCGCAGGAATCCGCGGATGACTAGCACTGGTCGTGAAATTTTCCTCACCCCGTAGGTGTCGTGCTAATTATTTTCGCACGCCTCATTCCGTGCCTTCTTTCCGTAACCAAACGCTACGACACTTGAGTCGCTCTTATAGTTTGTAAATAAACATTAAGTTAATCCAAAGGGTTGCCAAGCGTTAATGGATTTCTGGTCAAACGTTCAGAATCAGGAGAAAACGGTGAAAAAAATATTTGACGACTGACGGATTTTTCCGACGGAAACTCCTACGGATATTATCTGATCGTGTCGTGCTATTGTTTCGCAGTTGATTTGCTTATTGAAGTTTTACTTTTATGGTGGTAGCCATGCTGAAATTGAGCCTTGTGCGCTATGCATGTGATCACAAATTGGTCATAGAATTCGGAAGGTTTCATGACGTTCCCAATGATTGCAAACCTATTCCACCTACCTCCGAGTGGCGCTGGAACAGCACGTAGGAAGTGAATTGTATATTATTATTATTATTATTATTATTATTATTATTATTATTATTGGCCATTATGATTTATTTAGGTACCGCGACAGTGTATCAAAAAATTATAAATAACATCCGCAACCAGTCACTTTTTAATAATGTTTTATTGAAAATGCATACCTTTCTGTAGTTAATAAACCATTATTGAAAAGAGAAACTGGGAGAGGAAGTTATCTATGACAGCTGTTTATTGTTTGACCGCAAGGTGTCCGTGACAAAGAATTTCATTTCATGGTTTTTGCTACAGATGAGTGGCGCATGCGAACATGATCGTCATTGTTCATGAAGCCTTCCTACTTCTAAGAGCAGTTAACGGAACTTTTAACTATCGCTGGCAGCAGCGGGAGGCACGAGAATCCAGGCCCCGAAGGAAAATGCGTTTCCATTTATGTGTGCTTGACGTTGTAGCAGAGCTTTCAGATGATATGCCTAGCTACCTTAAGGCGGTGTTGGCGTACGTGGGGCTTATGTGACGTGTACAGCATACTGCTTATTTTTAAAACGAGGTAAAAGTGAAACTTATATGCAAAATACAATCTAATAAAATGGATAGATTTCTGAAAAACAAGCATGCTGTCGAAGAATCAGATGCTGGAAGTGAACAAACGCTAAGTGCAAGTAAAAAAAGCAAAACAGCGGCCTACTCGGAAGTACAATGAAAGCTACTTAAGCTATGGTTTCACTTTGGCTGGGAGTGAAGATTGCCCTTTCCCACTATGCTTAGTATGTGCGTATAAAATGGCAAATGAATCTCTTCTTCCAAGTAAACTGAACGAACATTTTTAAAAAATGCATTCACATTTGCAAGATAAACTTGTAAGCTATTTCAACCTATTGTAGCAAATTCTTAAAGTGTAATGTTTGTTTCTGATAAAGCTCTGATCGCTTCCTACCAAGTCTCTGAACTAACAGCAAAGAGTATGAGGGCTCAATGTTATAGGTGCGTCACTTTGCCTGCTTGCAAAAAAAAAAAAAAAAAAAAAAAAAAAAAAAAAAAAAAAAAAAAAAAAAAAAAAAAAAATGGTCAAGACGATGCTAGGAAATGAAGCAACTACGAACATAAGATTCCTTTGTCGAATGATACGATATGAAATGTCGAATGATATTGAGAAAATGTGTGCAGTAATAAAATGTAGCACAAACTTTGCATTGCATGCTGATGAATCAACAGATATTAGCAACCAATCGCAGCCCTTAGCATTTTTCCGTTTCATTAATCAAAATCAAATAGTAAATCAGCTTTTTTTTGCAAAGAATTAAGAGTGTCTACTGAAGGTGACGACATTTTCAACATTTTAAATGATTATTTTAATAAGTGGCTGCCACTTCGAAGTCGTGTGTAGGAATTTGTACAGATAGTGTCCTTTCAACGGTCGGCTGTGTTATGTGCATTATTTCTTTTGTAAAAAAATAAATAAAATTGAGGATATTATCGTAACTCACCGTTTTCTGCATAGGGAGGCCTTACCAGCAAAAACATTGGGAGAAAAATTGAGAGAATTCTTAGAGCAGGTTGTTCAGATGGTAAAATTTATTAAAACAAAACATGTCAAAAACCATTTATTCGAAAAACTCTGTATCGATACTGAGTCAGAACACAGATGATTGCTTTTACACACAGGAATCAGGTGGTTATCGAGGGAGAAAGTACTTACCCGTGTGCATGAGCCACGGCATGAACTACTCTTGTTTTTCGAAGGAATAAATGATTTACGTTTTTGCAACCTCTTCGGAGTGAATTTTGGATTGCCAGATTGCAGTATTTGGCCGATATATTTCAGCAATTCAATATTTTGAACACTAGCATGCAAGGGAAAGAAGAACATATCCTCACATCCACCGACAAAATTAAATCGTTTCACAGAAAACCACAAATATGGAAAAGAAAAGCTGTTCACGGTAATTTGGAAATGTTCCCGTTGATTAAGAGCACGTGCCTAAATGAAATACTTCCAACAGAAGTAGATCATTTAATAAGTTTAGAAGAGAAACTGAGTTCATATTTTCCATCCCTCGACACTGAACAGTACGACTGGATTTGATTTTGGATTAACATAAACAGAAAAAAAAACTGGCAGCAGCATCTACCGATTGTGGACTGGTGATTAAGCATAAGGAACTGTCTCTCGAAGCTTTTTCGATTTCTATAAAAGAAGAATAAGTACCGACATATAAAAAGGCTTTGAACGTCTTAGTTCAATTTTCTGTCATATTTATGTGAATTAGGATTTTCTGCTCTCGCCACAATTAAATGTAAAACGAGAGGAACTCTTCAATGTATTGACGAGGAAAAGGTTTGTCTTTGAAATATATCTCCAAACATTGAAGAAATCGTGAAAACACATCAGGCTCATGTTTCTCATAAACACTTGAAAGAGTGGATGTAAGGTACGTTTCATTTGAATTGCATTACTGCTTTTCTCTATAATTTGAAGTAATCGTTAGTTTTAATGCATTATTTTATTTCAATACGTTTCACTTAACAGTTTCTCTTGCCTTTCGTCTTGGCAGGGTAAGGCAACAGGGCAATCTGCCGTCGCATTTGGGTAACAATCATGCTTCATGAATCTCACATTTGTTATACAAAAATTATTTGTTCATATTGTGATAATGTATTTTTTATTAATACAAGTTGTATTTTCTGTAGTCTGCATGCGCAATTCAATAAAATGACTAAATTGTTATTTTATCACAGTATTCATTTTCTATATTGACTGTTGTAAAATATTCTTCAGCAATGTGTATACAGTGCACCCACAATTATTTGCGGCCTTTTTAATGTGGCCGAAGCTCAGAAAGCTTGAGAACCACTGTAACTAAACTGTCGAAGGATTACAATTACTTGATTGGTTCCGCATCCAATTGGATACGGCAGTGTTGCTTTTTAGCATATCCAAACTCTTAAATGTCTAGGAATTCATTCAGTTCCTACAGATGGCAGGTAAAGATTTAGTTGTAAACCAGTGTAAACCCGAATTCTGGCACAGTTCCATTCGCGAATGGTCTGCAGGAAGAACTACCTACTCAGCTAGAATACTATCAATTGAGCGCTAATTTTGTCGTCAGTGTTTTCGGAAGATTTGTAGGCGGAAGTAATACTCTAACTCTTCTAATTAACGCTCTAGGAATTTCTCGAATAAACCTGCAATTAAATTATAAGGCAAACTTGTTTTACAACAAATGTCAAAGTTAGCGTAAGGAGGGCTATGCGTGAAGCGTTCATTGAATTCGAAAGTAAAATTCTATGTACCGACTTGACAGAAAATCCTAGGAAGTTCTGGTCTTACGTTAAATCAGTAAGTGGCTCGAAACAGCATATCCAGACACTACGGGATGATGATGGCATTGAAATAGAGGATGACACGCGTAAAGCTGAAATACTAAACACCTTTTTCCAAAGCTGTTTCACAGAGGAAGACCGCACTGCAGTTCCTTCTCTAAATCCTCGCACAAACGAAAAAATGGCTGACATCGAAATAAGTGTCCAAGGAATAGAAAAGCAACTGGAATCACTCAATAGAGGAAAGTCCACTGGACCTGACGGGATACCAATTCGATTCTACACAGAGTACGCGAAAGAACTTGCCCCCCTTCTAACAGCCGTGTACCGCAAGTCTCTAGAGGAACGGAGGGTTCCAAATGATTGGAAAAGAGCACAGATAGTCCCAGTCTTCAAGAAGGGTCGTCGAGCAGATGCGCAAAACTATAGACCTATATCTCTTACGTCGATCTCTTGTAGAATTTTAGAACATGTTTTTTGCTCGCGTATCATGTCATTTCTGGAAACCCAGAATCTACTATGTAGGAATCAACATGGATTCCGGAAACAGCGATCGTGTGAGACCCAACTCGCCTTATTTGTTCATGAGACCCAGAAAATATTAGATACAGGCTCCCAGGTAGATGCCATTTTCCTTGACTTCCGGAAGGCGTTCGATACAGTTCCGCACTGTCGCCTGATAAACAAATTAAGAGCCTACGGAATATCAGACCAGCTGTGTGGCTGGATTGAAGAGTTTTTAGCAAACAGAACACAGCATGTTGTTATCAATGGAGAGACGTCTACAGACGTTAAAGTAACCTCTGGCGTGCCACAGGGGAGTGTTATGGGACCATTGCTTTTCACAATATACATAAATGACCTAGTAGATAGTGTCGGAAGTTCCATGCGGCTTTCCGCGGATGATGCTGTAGTATACAGAGAAGTTGCTGCATTAGAAAATTGTAGCGAAATACAGGAAGATCTGCAGTGGATAGGCACTTGGTGTAGGGAGTGGCAACTGACCCTTAACATAGACAAATGTTATGTATTGCGAATACATAGAAAGAAGGATCCTTTATTGTATGATTATATGATAGCGGGACAAACACTGGTAGCAGTTACTTCTGTAAAATATCTGGGAGTGTGCGTACGGAACGATTTGAAGTGGAATGATCATATAAAATTAATTGTTGGTAAGGCGGGTACCAGGTTGAGATTCATTGGGAGAGTGCTTAGAAAATGTAGTCCATCAACAAAGGAGGTGGCTTACAAAACACTCGTTCGACCTATACTTGAGTATTGCTCATCAGTGTGGGATCCGTACCAGGTCGGGTTGACGGAGGAGATAGAGAAGATCCAAAGAAGAGCGGCGCGTTTTGTCACCGGGTTATTTGGTAACCGTGATAGCGTTACGGAGATGTTTAATAAACTCAAGTGGCAGACTCTGCAAGAGAGGCGCTCTGCATCGCGGTGTAGCTTGCTCGCCAGGTTTCGAGAGGGTGCGTTTCTGGATGAGGTATCGAATATATTGCTTCCCCCTACTTATACCTCCCGAGGAGATCACGAATGTAAAATTAGAGAGATTAGAGCGCGCACAGAGGCTTTCAGACAGTCGTTCTTCCCGCGAACCATACGCGACTGGAACAGGAAAGGGAGGTAATGACAGTGGCACGTAAAGTGCCCTCCGCCACACACCGTTGGGTGGCTTGCGGAGTATCAATGTAGATGTAGATGTAGAAAATTAAACAAAATGTTTGGAAGGTATACTTAAATTAATGATACCTCACAGACAAATTCATTACGAACATACCCGAGACAGCGCCTACCACTGGAGTTTTATGAGCAAACCTGTGACGTCTGGGCGCTTACTACAAAACCTACAGTCCGATTATAACTACTTGACAGTTGACGTGCATCACTTGCCGCTGTAGTGTTGCCACATAGACTGCAGGCTACCGCTCCGTGATAGGAGATGCACTAACACGGTGGGTCACTCCAGAAATGCTGTTTGTGTAACGCGGAGCAATGTCGAGAGCGGTCGCCGCGACGTATGACGGAAATGCAAGGAGCACTGTCGGCAGCCGATTTTAAGTGGCCAATGACTACTCTGTGGCAGGCAACGAGTTTCGTAGCCCTGAATTTAAACTCGTGTCTTAGTCCTATCCTAACCACAACCTCGTGATGTGCAATGTACCTGTGAAAACGGCGGTCAACAATCTGCCGTAGAAATAAAAATCACGATCGCTTTGTTCACGGCGATTAAAGCTTATCTCTACGAGCAAACTCAAGGCAGAAAAAAATCAGTTTCAGAGCTGGAAGCGAACTAATTTCTCGCTCATGGTTACCTGAAACTATCCTCAGCTTAGCTGCCGCGTTATCAACCGATGAGGTCCTGTTTGGCACTTGGTTGCTGCTTGTCAGCGACATAGGCAGATACCACACGAAGAAAAAATTACAGGAAAAAATATAAGAGGAAATAAAATCGATATAACGAAAATTGCCAAAGTATTCAAAATAAAAAAGTGAAACCATTAATTGAAAACAAAATATTTTGATCAATTTACAAATAAGAAAAATTTCGCTGTATTTGATAAGATTCGAAACCGTCTGGTTTATGTGCTAACCATGCGCCACGCCACTCTGCTGCAATTGTACGTTATATTAATGACTCAGGCAAACAGTTGCAACGATGAATTGCAGCTTCAACAATTCGCATTGTCGAGCGAAGCTTATTTAATTTTAAGTCCATCTCCGTGATTGGGTCGACAGAAGCGTCCGATCCCACGCGACGGCTTTGACCCGTGACGTAAGAGTTGTGTGTGACGTCATGACGGCGCGGAGTTTGGTTTGTGAGTGTGGCGTGTTTGTAGATGTCGTCGTGTTGTGGTTTGTTGTGCACTCTGGTGGTATGTTCAGGGTTTTCGTTTGTGTGGTGTAATGGGCTGGCCGGCCGCGGTGGCCGAGCGGTTCTAGGCGCTCAGTCCGGAACTGCACGACCACTACGGTCGCAGGTTCGAATCCTGCCTCGGGCATGGATATGTGTGATGTCCTTAGGTTAGTTAGGTTTAAGTAGTTCTAAGTTCTAGCGGACTGATGACCACAGATGTTAAGGCCCACAGTGCTCAGAGCCATTTGAACCATTTGTAATGGGCCGTTTGCTTTTGCTCATTATCCAGAATTGTTAGTGTCGGCTGTGTTTGTAGTGGAATTCGTTTCAGTGAGTTAACGATTTTGTGTGAAGGTCAATTTAGTGTTGTTCGCTGTACATCGTGTGGTAATTTTAGTAAAATTAATCGGTTGTTGGTTTTGTTCAGGAATAGATATGACGGATAAAATTAACAGTGTGCAGGTCAAGGGAAGTGTTAGATCCCAATGTGTGGCTGTGTATGTTGATATTGGTATCGGGAGATGTTTTTGAGCTATGTAGGCCAAGGGAAGTGTCCGATTCCAGATGATATTGTGTTTAGTGGTATTTGGGGAGTTTTGTGATGGTTTTTTCGTCGTTTTGTGTGGTTTTGTATGCGGGTGGGTGTCTAAATTTGTTTATATTTAGTTTGTCTCCACCTAAAAACACCCCATTTCCCGCGCTTGTCCCGTTAGTGTCATTAGGCTTTTTGTGGAAAGTGAGAGTGTGTGTGTGTGTGTGTGTGTGTATTTTTCGATGTATTTTCGTCCTCATAATGTGTACGTAAAGACTTCATATGCGCCATACTGGAATCGTGGTTTATGGTCGTTTCCCCTATATTTGTGACGTCATGGGTCAAAGCAGACGGGCGGGATCGGACGCTTCCGTATTTCCCTGTGATTTTAAGTGAATGTGATGATGAATCGCGTCTTGTGTGGAAGGATCCAATACTGCCTGGTTAGTGCAAACGTGTATTTTCGTTAGCGTCGTTTGTTTTTTAGGCGTGTGATGAACAACAAAATAAAAGGATCGGAGCCAGAAATGTGGATCCAAACACGTCAAGAACGAAAGCCGGACAAGGAACTGGAAGTGAACAGACCAACTGTGACAGTTTGGCAACGGCAAACGGTTCAAGCGTGACGGGCGCTCTGAAGGAAACCAGTTCCAGCAGCTTAAGTGTCAACTGCCAAGTAATTTTAACAGTGTTAATAGTGATGAAATGCACTGTTCTTCTTTGGTTCTCAAAAAATTAACCCTTCCTAATAACGGTCCCCACACTTCAGAGCACTACTCATTAACTGAAGCATATTCTCGTGTGGTAAAGCTACGCAACAGGAAAAACACCAGTTAATGAAACCGTAGGCGTGGAGACAAATCGTCAAGACATTTTGCGTAAATATAAAAGAAATGATATTAGGGATAGTACATGAAACTATTTATACTTGGCAGCACGAAAAAGACTTTAGTTATTAAAAGTCCCAATGCATTAAAGCTTCTTAGGAAATACAGAAGACCTAAGGATGAAGCAGAGGAAGGGAACTGCGTAGTGGCAAATACATAAACGGTTATGACTGCGCCAAGGCGTTGCCCTCGTGTGACGATGAGAGCGTAAAAATCACCACCACCGTTTTGTTGATCTGACAAACTGCACGTAAGAGAAACCAACGACAAGAAGACAGTAGTGGTCAAATAACAGGATATCAGCGATGAAATATGTGTTACGAGAGAACTGAAATACTGTAGCCGGTCTTCAGGAATAATCACAATTTTCTGAGTTTTTCAAGCAGCGCTGCCCTGATGTCAAACTGCTCAATGACAATGCTATATCTATGACTCGCCAGTGCCTCAGCCGTGACGGAAAATACCTGTATAAAAATGACGAAGTGGCGATGCGGAGAAATGTTGAAAGTTTTTCAATTAATTCTCTCAAGCCTCCTTTAAACAATTACTATATAAAAGTAATTATCGAAACAGCAACACATTCGGAGATCCAAAAGCACATGTTTCTGAATTCTCGTAGCAAAAAGTAGTCCCTGATGGAGGGTGAACAGCCATAAACCCTGGTTTCTGTATCACCAATCATCCTCCATGCTGTACATGGTTTCGTTACATCACTATCTAGTGTAACAGTTCTTTACGAGGCAGCTGACGATTAATCTCACAATTGTTTATCAATAGACGGCTGCACACACAATGTATGAACTAATTACGTCAATACAAGCCACAGTTCATCTCTGTAGAAGTTAGAGTTATGTTATTAGCGTCAACTGACATGAACTGGTCTTGAACTAGATATCGCACTGATATTTCTGTAACTGAATGGGTAATGTCAACACAACCGTCTACATCTGAAACAGTCATTTAAAGATGGCCACTTTTAGGTTAACAACTAAAGCACATAAGTAGTCAGTACTTTTACATACTATCGTCATAAACATAATACCCAGAGACCCATCAAACAACTACGGACTTCGATCTGAAAACAGAATTATATTCACTATTTTGTTTAGACAAAACAATGATTAAAAGATATTATTCTACCACTACCACCACCACAACCGCAACAACTGCTCTTGGTTTTTCTCCTCCTCGTTTTAGAAAATAGCATGTGCAACAAAATCATGAAATGTATATTCCAAAAGTAAAAGAAAAGCCCGCAATTGCAGGGAATAATACGTAAAAATGACACACTACTGATAAAGTTACTATCAGCAACCAATAAACAAAAGAAAAAACTTTCAAAAAATTGCAAGAGAACTTACAAGATTTGATGCATTGCACTGCTTCCTCGGGTGAACACCACTTCGGATCGCGTTGAAGAGGTTGTGAGGGTTCGGGGCTGTACGTATAGAAAGATCGTGGATTTATTCTGGAGGTAACAACAGCTCCTCTGTTCAATTGTCCACAAAACAACGCCGACACCCTTTGCACAACAGCCGCCATTTGAACTCCAGAAAAAATCTTAAAAAACAAAAACAGTAACAAAGTTTTCAGTTATCCCCCGCCTGTCGAGCTGACACGACCACGCAAACTCAGCTTGGCCCCTTTACGTTACGTCAACTACTTCATTGCGAGTGATGTCAGCAGGTATCGATGCGCACTATCGATGCAACTTCCGATTCTCGATGTAGCTATGTCGAAGATATAATCAGACTCACTACTACTGGCGTTAGTTTTATCCAAACAGTGGCAAAGGCCAAAATACTTAGAATACCAACACGAAACGATAAGACTCCTGGTAGCATTTATCCAACAGAGCGCAAGCAAAATACGTCACGTCAACACTACCATATCCAAAAGAATCACAAAAGAAAGAGAAAGCAGATTTGGCTAGCAGAATAATATCTTTGTATTTTACAGCTAAATTTGACGTCTTGCAAGATGAAATCATAACAGGCTTAGAAACTTATTTCTCGACGTCTTTACATTTAAGAAATAAAACAACTGGTTGTTTTGAACTGATAATTTGTCAATGTTTGAAACGCTATAGTCTAGACGTTCTTCAAGGTCGTGATATTTAATCTGTTGCAGGTCTAGAGCAATTCCAAAAATTATTGAACTTATATAAATCATTAACTAAATTTGTAGCATTTATAGTTTCATTATAAAGACACAAATGGACAATTAAAAAGAACAGTCACTACTATTTTAAGGTTGCCCCATAAATCATCTATATTGTTTTATTAAATTGAATCAGAACTAATTCTACAAGATGTTTAAACGGAAATGACTGCCTTTACATTGTACTCAAAGTTCACTGCCACAGCTACTCTACATCTACTGAAATGAGAAGTCATTAACTGAAGGACTTTTCCAATAGTACAGTGGCCATTCACCTATTGGAGAACCATGTGGGCAAATAAGCACACTTCCACAAAACATAACTCTAATAATAATGTTTCACACAAGTTTGAATTCACACTGAATGTTGTAGATGAAATCTTCTCAAGTTATCAGCCAAGTTACTGGCTGATTGTAATATCGAAAGACACATTAAAAACAAGGAAATTCCCCAAGGGCGCTGCAGGCCCAGCATTATTTTAATTGTAACACTCATGTATAGTTGTTTTGTGATTTCACAAGACTTCCTGCATATGTGATATCATATTAACAATAAAAGCTGTATGGCACATAGAAAGAGCTGTCCATCGACTATCTAGTATGTATGGTTCACTAAACGTGAGGCAAACATGACATTCCAAAACAATAACGTTCACCTCAACTAGAGAGGACTGGACGTTACACTTTTTCTTTATTGTGAGGTATCTTCATCTCGAAGTTATGTTGTTTATAAATGTGTAAACTTCTGCAATAATGTGGATTGAGCTGTGGATAAGAGAGAGATAAAACATTGCACGAATTAATTCAGAAACTTGCTGAAAAAATTGTACCAGCTATTTTTCCAAATAAATCAACAACAACAAATGTGAGAGAACCTTCTGATTTATAAACAAGAAACAAGCTGAAGTCAGCTGGCACTGAATTCGTTTAATGTGTATACAGTGAGTGAGAAAAATCGCAATACCAAAAAATAATTAGTGCAGAGTAATGACATATCAGGAAAATACTTGTATGGCTAACATATTTAGTGATTAACATCGCAAGATCATAGATTAATCTAAGCACAAGAAAACCCACTGCAAATGTGAAATGCTAGTACATTAATAATCGGTGTAACCGCCAGTATCTTGAATACAAGTAGCAAATGTGCATACATTGTGTTGTACAGGTACCAGATGTCAGTTTATGGGAATGAGTTCCATGAATGTTGCACTTGGTCGGTCAAAACAGTGATGGTTAATACTTTTTGTGGATGACAATGGAGTTCTCGTCCGATGATGTCTCATACATGTTCAATTGGAGACAGGCCTGGTGATCCAGCAGGCCAAAGCTACATGTCAACACCGTGTAGAGCATGTTGGGTTACAACAGCGGTATGTCGCCGAGCGTTATCCCATTGGATAACACCTTCTAGAACTTTATTCATGAATGGCAGCAGAACCCATCAAATAATTAGACTGACATGCAAATTTGAAGTCAAGGTGCATGGGATAATCACGACAGTGATCCTGCTGTCATACGAAATCGTACTCTAGACCATAACTCCAGGTGTAGGTCCAGTGTGCCTAGCACACAGACAGGTTGGTTGCACACCCTCAACTGGCCTCCTTCTAACCAACACACGGCCATCACTGGGACCAAGGTAGAACCAGCTTTCATCAGAAAACACAAACGATCGCCAGTCTTCCCTCCAATGTTTTCTTACTTGATATAATTGAAGACACAAATGGAGGTGGTTTGAGGTCAGTGGAATGCAAACTACAGGGCATCTGTCCTTGAAGTAACCAATTTGTAACAGTTCGTTGTGTCACTGTGGTGCAAAGTGCAGGTCAGGTTGCTGAAGATGCAGTATGATGCGCCAGAGCCACATGCTGAACACAATGATCTTCCCTCTCGGCAGTGGTATGGAGCCGTCTGAAGCCTGTCTTCTTGCAACCATATGTTCTCGTGACCACCGCTGCCAGTATTCATGTGCAGTGGCTACACTCTTTTTGGAATATCACAGAAGGAATCCAGCTTCTCATAGTCCTATTCCACAACTTTGTTCAAAATCAGTGAGGTTTAATAATAGTGTCTTTGTTACCTTAAAGGCATTCATGACTAATATCTGCTCACCATGTCCAATCTCAAATGTAACTAAAGCTCACAACTGTTACAGCATCTATTTGAAGCTAACCTGTTTTGCATCCTCATAGTGGTGCTACTAGCATCACAATTATGCGACGGGAGAAAAATGTGAATAGACATCTTCTTCCAGATGTAGAAACACACCTACAAACTTTCGTTTATGTGACACAACTCATTCTTGGTGTTGCAATTTTTTTCCATCGGTGTATTCGACATTGTTCATCAAAATATCTCAACAACATAAGTTTATTTTTAGAAACTCTAAAAATAAGTTTCAGGAGTTAGTCTTTAATTAAAGAAGATAGGTAGCTATTTTGGTAGAGGAATTAAAATGGTAGCTCATTTGATATATTTGATGAAAAGATGCTGTGCCAGACCACCAGCACACGAGAATCTCTCGAAGACGCGTCGGTATTGGTACATTTGCCATAGTAAAATTAGAAAAAATGACATATTCGTGGTTAAAGACGTACCATAAATCAAGAATTGTTTGTATTGTTCTGCTACCATTGATTTTTTTTTTTTACTTAACTGGAAAGAGCACATAGAAGATTTATAAAAACACGTCATTATTCGTATGAATTGGTTAAACAAGTTTCACATAATCATATCAGCAGCCGAAACTTTCATGAGATCTAAGTTACTGCATAAAGTCCAACATCCCATCAGATCATCATGGTGTAGGCCGAAACTTTCATGAGATCTAAGTTACTGCATAAAGTCCAACATCCCATCAGATCATCATGGTGTAGTTGTTATGAGTCTAGAGTTATAAACAGTGAAGTAGTAGATTTGCATTCAACCTTTTTCAATTTTTTTTATGCCTTCATGTTTCTGAAAGACTATGACACTATTTGTTGTTCAATACAGGTATTAAATTTAAAACATTCTTGATTGAGAGAGATGTGTCATAAGAGAACTAGGTCATAAATTTTCTTTTATACTTTATAGATAGGTTATCTTTCAATTCTTTGCAGATGTGTTAGTCTTTCTTGTGATTTTAATCTGAATGCTGGTTTGTTTTAGCAGATGATCAACACGTCTTGAATATTTACTGACATTTCCGTGTTTCATGCTTAATTTGTGAATTATTGACAATGCTGACTCACTCCTGAGAGAAGACTCGTATATATATATATATATATATATATATATATATATATATATATATATATATATATATATACATACAGTATGACATCAGTTATTACAGAACAAACTTCCATTGAATTAATAAGAAAGTCTCAGAATCTTTTGGAAACAGGAAAGCGAAATACAAGCTGTTGGGAAATGCCAGGATACAAACTCACTGCTTCATACCTCATAATTCCACACACATACCCACTAAACCACAATGACCTGACAGAATGTCTGCCTTTATGCTGTAACTAAGGTCTCATGAAAGCTTTGACAGCTGATATAACATGATGTGCTGTTTAATTACTCAAATCATACCAAGGACGATCTGTTTTTATAAATATTCTATGTGCCATTTCCTTTAAACGACGTATATTTGAACAAGCTAGTTATGATGATAAAATTTTCCAACTATCAAATCCAATATGGCGATTCCCAAGAACCCCACAACAAATGCTCATGGAAGTCGATAGCTGTTCATGCTGTTTCAATACTGTGTGTGATGTCAAAAATGATGTCATGTGTGCATGAGGTCTTATGAAATGAGTACTGCCCCAATTCAGCAGCCCCAGTTTGAACTTTTGGCTCAACACCATTTTTAGTAAGAGGCTGGTAAGTAAAGTGTTTTGTTTCCATAAAGATCACAAATCGACTATTTGCCACACACACACACACAGCATTTGTTATACGTAATTGAACTGTCTACACACTCCAGTTTACATTAAAAAAAGAATGGCAAAGATTTGCACTGTGTTTAATTGCACAAATAAATTCGAGAAAGGAATCACTATTACCTTTTACAGGTATTTGTATAGTTGTGAAAATTTCTTTATATGTTAATGTACTTGCCTGACAAACGTGTGTACTAAATGATATTACTATATAGAGATCGTGCATTTAATGAGGTGTCCCTCACTTTCAAACCACAGGATTTATGAAAACGATTAAACACTGTCAGGTGTTAAGGATTCTTACTTGCAAAATACCTTTTCCTATGTCTGGAACATTTTGATGGTTTTTTTACCATTGTGAACTATGCAAATTGCAGAATAACGAAATGTTATACTATTCTGTTTTCTATTTCTATACCATATAAGAGCAGAAGGTAAATTATATCTGTAAATCATAAGTCCTATCATAATTTATTTTAACTGTAGAACTTTAAATAGATGAAGAAGCAGACACTTGGAGATATAAGCAGGTTACCAGGCATTTTATCGTTGTAAATACTACTAGCTATATATTATCTTGAGCTGATTGCACAATTGCTGTAGGATGACCTGTGTTGCTGAATATTCTTTCTTCCATTTATTTTCTGTGACAAAAATAAATTAAGTACAAGAAAAAAAACGATTTAGATATGCTATCATCCAATTATTCTCTCAAAAGTTGCAAAACATTTGGATACAAAATTATTCATAGCCTACTAATTGAAATAATTTGCTTCAAAAGAAAACCTCATAGGCTTAAAAGCTGATTATGTACCTGTATAATACTTTTGAAAGATAGTAACTGAGTGTGCGAGTACATTTGTTTGTGTGTGCCTTGAATGTTTGTGATACATCCATAAATACTCAGCATATTGCCCTAAAGTTTTATCATAATGCTTATTAGATTCATAAATCATGAAACAAGGAACTAACTAATAAGATTATTTTGGCCCTCGCTTTCTTCTTTTTTAATGTGGAACAATGTTTCTGTTTTAGACAAACACACCATGAATATCAGAAATATTATATAAAGCATCTAATTCCAGTAGCATGGGTTAATAAGAGATGGCAGCAATGCCAACAACAAGTACTGATAGTGTCAACAATGCAAAAGACAATATAGTGAAATGCCAGATAAGCAGGATTGTGTCATTAGGCGTATGCAAAAACAGTTGTAAGCAAAGAAAGGGAAGTGAAAACTGCAGAGGCATGAGTTTACCACTATAATGGCAGACAAGGCGCTAATTTATTTGTCCTCTGTTCACAGTAGACCACTTATGCCATTCAGAGACCTTGGTTCGATCACACCTTATCAACAGTTTCCATTTCAATCATTTCATAGGTTTCCTTTTTGATAAAGACAATAGAAGTTTCGTTGGTGCACTTCTTCCCAGCACACAGTTTTTCTCTGTCAGTCGGTTTATCTATGAACGGACTTTACAATTTCCTTCACCGAATTTGGAATTCAGTGCCTAGACATCAATTTTCTAAATCAAAAAGATGCATTTTAAAAAAAAAATCACCTTTGAAAGTTGGAATATTTTCAGGCTTTGTTAAGTAAAAAAAATATTTGTAGTGTATTAAAGTAATCATTGGTGGTCAGCATCTAGCAAAACTGGACAGTAATGGTTCGAAGTTCACTGGTGGTGCACATTTTTCATATTTTCTTTATTCTATATTTATAAACACTGGAGATGTTAATTAACAAATGTGGGATCACAATCTGTTATATATGTAGTGGGATGTACGAATGTACGTTCAGGACCTCCTTCCAAACCCCTGGATCTACTTCTGCCAAATTTAGACATAAACAGCAGGCTTCACAAACATCAGTGTTGTGGGGTTTATGTCTTCCTAGCTCAAAATAGGAGCAGAGATACAGGTAAAAACGTTTTTCAAGCCCATGCGATATACACTGCCTGCACAAGAGGCATGTTGTGTGGGAACAGTATTGACATGTCAAATCGACCTAATTAATAAGGTAGCCTTCATATTAGGGGCAAGAAATGGCTTTCTGGGTCCCAACATATAGGCTGCCCTGCAGGACAGTCATATAGTGTTGAAGTAGTATCAGCCTGCTTTATCGACCTGTTTTGCATGGTAGTCTGTACATCAGGGGTAAATAAATGATTTTCAAGTCCCTGAAGTGTAGCCTGTCCTGCACAATAGGTGTGTTGTAGGAATAGTATTGGCCCACTTTCTGTTTTATTAAACTGTATGACAGGGGCTGCACATGCTAATGAGCATGACTTTGGGCAGGTTGAGGTGGATAGAGGTGGAGATGGAGAGTGGAGAGAGTGAGGGAAGGAGGAAATGGACAGAGAGAGGAGAGGAGAGGGGATGCATGTGGCAGGTGGAATGTATAGACTGGTGGTGGGGAAGTGGAAAAGGAAGAGAGCAGAGACAGAGAAACAGGCAGTGGGCAGGAGGAGAGTATGGTCAGAGGAAGGGGTAGGATGAATAATCAGAGGGAGGGGTGGAGAAAATGGATAGAGAGGAGGAGGAGGTGAAAAAAGAGGTAGTAGGGAGAAGGAGTAGACAGACACAGGTGGAAGGATGAGGTGAAGTCAGAGATAGGAAGAGGAGGATACAGAGAGGGAGAAAAGATGTGTCCATTATATGTGCTGAACACATAAACAGGGAAAGCTGGAGGGAAAAGGGCATTTTTGAAATAAAAACAAAACTTTTAATTTTTAATTACTGGTTATCTGAAATTAAATTTAAATTTGATATTGATATGTGATACAATTCTCTGTTAATTGAAAAAAAGCCAGCCGGGGTGGTCGAGCGGTTCTAGGCACTTCAGCCTGGAACCGCACGACCGCTACGTTCGCAGGTTAGAATCCTGCCTCAGGCATGGATATGTCTGTGATGTCCTTAGGTTAGATTGGTTTAAGTAGTTCTAAGTTCTAGGGGACTGATGACCTCAGATGTTATGTCCTATAGTGCTCAGAGCCAGTTGAAAAAATATCTACATCTGTAATACTGAGCAGTAACCAGAAATAAAAAAGTATTTGGTTTTCTATTTGATGTTCTGCATTTTTGTATCAAATTGTAATGTATTGTGAATACTCAATTTTCACGCAAGTATTGTAGTACTAAAATGAAAACAGACATTACTTGTATAAAAATTATGGTTCCATATTTGTTAATCAACATTTCTGTTCATCAATAAACAATGAATTAAAAAAGTATGCTACTAGCAAGATTCGAATCATCCATCTGAAGTCTAAAATCCAATTGTGTTACACTCTCAGCTACTGATGAATTCAATAACATACACCCGATATTAAGCACAGTATACATAAATCTTTTTATCTTTGAAGGTGATTTTTTCAAGTTATTTTGAGATTTGCATAGTACTGCTTTAGGAATCTGATATATGGGAACTGATGTACAAATCCTGTGAATGTGAATAAAATCAAAGAGGGCCAGACAGTAAGGTGCTCCTGTAAGTTTCCTGTTCAAATTACGGTATAAAATGAAAATATGCCATGTGTAAACCCACAGTTAGAAATACACAATGAAAAAAATATCTGTAAGTGCCTTTAAAGTACCTCCCACATTTGGAAATTAAAATGTATTGTCACTTTAGAAAAGGAATAATAGTGGCCAAGGTAAATGTCTAAACCCCACTTACATTCCCTCAGTGAAGTGTTACATTCTGTAATCTTTAATATGAAATAAAAATGCAGCACTTTCAGACTGACTAAAAGAATTTTGTTCCCAAACAATCTGATTGTTGTCCATTAGTCACATACTATGGCGACAGTAAATACATATGTTTAACAGCTGAAAAATCGCACATTATCACTTTTTTGAGGTTCACATACATTTACAGTGCATGTACAAAGATTTGGTGGTTTTTCTTTCCATGAGCTCTACCACTTCAAAAGTTCATTCACAGCTGAAATGTTCTACTGGTGGCCTCCTAGTAACATTATTTGAATCTCCATAGTGCATTATCTCTGCCAGTTCATCCTCACACATTTCACTGTGACAATTTCATAAAGCACCTTCTCACGTTTTGTACAGCAATGTTCTGTGCTGCATGGTTCAAAAATTTATCAGTATAGTTAAAAATACGTTTGTTACTAGGTTTTTGTTTATCTTAGGTAAATTAAAAAGTTACAAGTGTTCTGAAGCTATTGTGTAGCCTTCTAGTAGGCATTTGCTTACAGAGTCAACTATTTTTTGACTGTAGATAGTAAAGAATTAATTTCAACGCACATCCATATCATTGTAAATGTCCTTTCTGTTCCAGGCAGTTTTACTGTCACATATGCACAAAAGGTCTGTTCAGTTACTTTGGCCTTAACCATCACACCCAATACAAGCTTTACCTTTCAATAATTTCAGATTCTAATGTATAAATCCTAAAGACTACATTCAGAACAAAGTACCCAGAGTAGTTGTTTAATAGACTGTCAGTGTTAGTTGGGTAGTGGCCAATTGGTTTTTTCCCATAGGTAGTAGAGGGGAAAGGGGAAGTTAATTGCACATAGTGCTAAGAATTCCGTAAGTATTACAGAATTAGTAAGATAGAATTTATATCACTCTTCCCACGATATCAGTTACAAACATTTTCAGTTAATATCGACTCAATACCAATGTTAAAACTTAAATGTAGGTGTCTCAACTCCTTGTATGTTACATATGACTGAAGAAGACATCGCTGCTTCATCAGTTGTGTGTGGTGGACATTATGAACCAAATAAAATTTCACTACTCCTGTTTATTCAAAATAATCAAAAAAGGCCTTAAGTAACAACACTGTTTCCATTATAGCGTGACATTAGTCTTTGGAAAATTTGTCTACCTGTAGTAAAACCCCTTGCGGTGCACTGCAGTCATCATGTGAACATCTCAGCAAATTTCATGGATGAACAAAAGGTGTTCAATAAGTAATGCAACACATTTTTCTGAAACTGGGTTTGTTTTCTTCAGGATTCTAATACACCATATTATTCCCCTTCCTTTTAGCTACAAAAAACTTCTTTTCAAGAGAGTCCCACTTCAATGTGACGGCCTTACATCACTTTACTAAGAGCGCTTTATGCCTGTGTGGATCCACTCTACTGGTCGAAGTCAGAGCCAACGCACTGCTGCATTAATAACCTCCCCATCATCCACATACAGCTTCCTAGAAAGTGTATCCTTCATTGGGCCAAATAGATGCTGGTCAAAAGGTGCGAGATCTGAGTATTGAAACAACACCGATTGTGGAACAAAGTACCGTTATCCAGGATGGTGGCGATGATGTCATCCGGCGGGAAGTTTGAACTTTGACGGCAAAGTGCCATGCCCCCTTCCCCCCTGAAAAATGGCACGAAGTTCAAATTCCAACAAGATAATGCATCACACCTAGGAAAATGCTCTGGAAAAATGGAGCTCTCTTTATTATTTAACCAATGTCAAGCATGTGTGTTCCCCACTGGGTCTGGACTCCAACTACCTTAGTTCATATCATCGCCACCAGAGAGCGCCACCGTGATGTCAGATCATGACGCAAGTACCGTTATTCAAGATAGCTGCACCCAGTGTATCCACCACATGGTGTAAGATTGGACACTTTGCTTACCTCCGCTAACCTACCACCCCTACCCCCCAGAAAATGGTGGGAAGTTCAAATCCCATTGCTATAACGGTGGTAAAAAAGGGCTTGTCTTTATTATTTAACCAATTTCAAACAGACGTGTTCGCCATGGAGTCTGGACTGCAACTGGCTTAGTTCATATCCATGCCATCAGAGATCGCCACTGTGACGCAGCGCAAGAGAGAAAGTTGATGATCTTCAGTCATCTCCTGACGTCACAGGCCCACGAGCGGCCGAGCGCTCCCTCAATACATGCTCTGGACATAGTATTTTGTAAATATTCTAACACTCACATCCCGCATCTAACGTATGAATTATCCAAGTACTTAATTCCATTTCAATTTTAATGTATCCCTTCGATATTCAATGAACAACTGACAAGTTTCACGTTTTCCCACTAGGGGTGCTGTGGTCCTTCGTGATATACCACCCCCACCCCTAGAATGCTGCTCTCCTATTCGCTACTGCACTAGTCAGTTGACTCTATGTCACCTATATAAACCAGACCACAACCAAACTCGCCCTCACTCTGCTCCTATACTTTGTCCAGTGCATTTATCCTCTTTAGCAAACTTTCGATATGAAGTGATCAGGATCCGCCAGCATCACCGACAGTGCCAGTGGAAGCAGCAAAAAATCCCGTTTAGAGGGAGTTCCATTACCTGGTAAGTACATTTTCAATGTTCCCATATCTGTACTCTTTAACTCTGTGTATGAGTGCTACATCCGTATTCGAGTGCTCTCTATAAAGATTGAGCTTAATCATGTTGTGTGTCTCTATGTTCTGTGTTGTATCTGTTTTGGACCACATTCTATACTGAATGCTGTGTCATTTAACAGGTTCTATGTTTGTGTGTCTCTATCTTATACCTGTTTTGTAGTGCATTCTACCAAGATTGATGTGTCATTTAACAGATTTTGTCTTATGTGTTATATTTGTTTTGTGTGCTCTCTATAAATGTTTCATTTTTTTCGTTTTTTGCCTATATGTTCTGCTCTGCTGATTTCTGTATCATTTAAGTCACTGCACATTTTCCTTTCCATACTCGATATTATACTCAGTCTTTTCCATCTTTCTAGATTTCATCCCTCAAATGTTGACTGCTCTAGACCAGCAGCTTGAGATGGAGAGGACGCAAGCGCAGCTCGAATGTAAGTACATTTCTAATAAAAACGTAGTTCTCATACACACACACACACACACACACACACACATATATATATATATATATATATATATATATATATATATATATATAGGGTGTTACAAAAAGGTACGGCCAAACTTTCAGGAAACATTCCTCACACACAAATAAAGAAAAGATGTTAAGTGGACATATGTCCGGAAACGCTTAATTTCCATGTTAGAGCTCATTTTAGTTTCGTCAGTATGTACTGTACTTCCTCGATTCACCGTCAGTTGGCCCAATTGAAGGAAGGTAATGTTGACTTCGGTTCTTGTGTTGACATACGACTCATTGCTCTACGGTACTAGCATCAAGCACGTCAGTACGTAGCCTCAACAGGTTAGCGTTCATCACGAACGTGGTTTTGCAGTTAGTGCAATGTTTACAAACGCAGAGTTGGCAGATGCCCATTTGATGTATGGATTAGCACGGGGCAATAGCCGTGGGGCGGTACGTTTGTATCGAGACAGATTTCCAGAACGAAGGTATCCCGACAGGTAAACGTTGGAAGCAATTGATCGGCGTCTTAGGGAGCGCGGAACATTCCAGCCTATGACTCGCTACTGGGGAAGACCTAGAACGACGAGGACACCTGCAATGGACGAGGCAATTCTTCGTGCAGTTGACGATAACCCTAATGTCAGCGTCAGAGAAGTTGCTGCTGTACAAGGTAATGTAGACCACGGCACTGTATGGAGAGTGCTACGGGAGAACCAGTTGTTTCCGTACCATGTACAGCGTGTGCAGGCACTATCAGCAGCTGATTGGCCTCCACGGGTACACTTCTGCGAATGGTTCATCCAACAATGTGTCAATCCTCATTTCAGTGCAAATGATCTCTTTACGAATGAGGCTTCATTCCAACGTGATCAAATTGTAAAGTTTCACAATGATGTCTTGACTGGGCCCCATGTTCTTCCACCTACGCTCAATGGAGCACGTTATTATGATTTCACACGGGATACTCTATCTGTGCTGCTAGAACATGTGCCTTTACGAGTACGACACAACATGTGGTTCATGCACGATGGAGCTCCTGCAAATTTCAGTCGAAGTGTTCATATGCTTCTCAACAACAGATTCGGTGACCGATGGATTGGTAGAGGCGGACCAATTCCATGGCCTCCACGCTCTCCTGACCTCAACCCTCTTGACTTTTATTTATGGGAGCATTTGAAAGCTCTTGTCTACGCAACCCCGGTAACAAATGTAGAGACTCTTCGTGGTCGTATTGTGGACGGCTGTGATACAATACGCCATTCTCCAGGGCTGCATCAGCACATCAGGGATTCCATGCGACGGAGGTTGGATGCATGTATCCTCGCTAACGGAGGACATTTTGAACATTTCCTGTAACAAAGTGTTTTAAGTCACACTGGTACGTTCTGTTGCTGTGTGTTTCCATTCCATGATAAATGTGATTTGAAGAGAAGTAATAAAATGAGCTCTAACATGGAAAGTAAGCGTTTCCAGACACATGTCCACATCACATATTTTCTTTCTTTGTGTGTGAGAAATGTTTCCTGAAAGTTTGGCCGTACCTTTTTGTAACACCCTGTATGTATATATATATATATATATATATATATATATATATATATATATATATATATATATATATATATATATATAAAGAAAATGGGTATATGTATATATATACCCATTTTCCGTTTTTATATATTCAGTCTTCATATTCTTGTCCTTTCTTTGTAGATATTCCTAATTCCTCACACAGGGAGGGATGTACTGACCAAAGGGTAGAAGGCGACAGCAGTGAAATGATGTCCACTCCATGGGCACCTAGTTTTTAGAGGAGGAGGAAGAGGAGCTCGACCTGCCTGACTGGAGCCAGAGTGGAGAAAGTGAATAGTTTTGAAGACTAACGTTCTACAAATAATTACCATTATTTACTCTTATATTATTTATCACTCTTTTAAAATCTAAATCATTAAACAATTCTTTTTTTCTTATTTATGTTACAGGTATATCACATGGCGTAGTCCGTGAACCTAGAGCGGCGGTTGCAGGGGCGGGAATCCAAGGTGCACTGCAGCAAAGACACGCAGCGCCTTGTATAGCCCCGATCAGGGCAGCGCGAGAAGCTGAAGGCGTGCAAGAGCCGCCCCAAGCACCTCTGCAGCCACTCTGGCATCCGTGGGCAACTCAACCGGTTGGCCGCGACCGAGAAGAAGAAGAACAGTGGCCCCCCTCGATACAGCCATGTACCAGCAGCTGTAACGCACCCTGCGGGCCGTCTCCGCAGCCCGGCCCTTCCAGTTAGCTGTCACTGCCTCCTCTTACCGAACCAGCTCGTTGCCGTCGTCCATGCAAGGTACACGTTCCTACATGTATACCCCTCCCTGCAAGTGATGATGACGCACCATCGCTGGCCCCTTCATCTATCGGGTGGCCCCTAGCTGTAGTAGTAGTAGTAGTAATAGTAATTATTCTGTGGCTAGTGGTAGTTCTCTCCCCCATCCTATCGATAATGATTTGGATCAGAATCGCGTAATGGCCCCCTTAGAATACTCAGCAGTAGCTAGGGCTTTTGAGGGCGAATCTCATTCACTAGAATTGAGAATCCGGGTGAGTGGTATCGTGACCCTGTCGGGCTTTTACAAGCGTGCCTCCCTGTCTTAGAGACCGAGCTCCTCAAAGTCCTACAAGATCCGGGATTTGACGCCGTTAAATGCAGGACAGTGTTATGCTGCGAAATGAGTCACTCACCTAAACATCAAGGTGAGGTGGAGACAACGACTCAGCACTATATGTGGGGTGATAATGGCGTTATTTCTCGTAGCACATCGATTACTGAGTGGTACCGAGAATCCACCTCGAGCGCTATTATGGCCCGATTTTCCGAGCTGGAAGTATGTGGGTCCGCTAAAGCACTCAGAAGTATACCACACCTTGACATCCATATACACGTCTATGATCCAATAAATGGAGGGTCTAGTTATATTAAACTTCCTGAGGATATTAAGAACATACAAGCGTGCATTAATGTTCAAAATGAATATGATAATGCTTGTTTTACATGGTCAGTCCTGGCTTATCACAGAAATTACAAAAACAATCCCCACCCTCAGGGCATTTACAAAGTCAAAGATATTAAGAGACAGTATAACTTTGATGGAATAGAGTTCCCTCTAAAGTTTCAGGACATACATAAGTTTGAGGCACAGAATACTGGCATATCGGTCCACGTTTATGGCCTGGAGAAGAAGGACAAGTCATATGAGCAAGACAAGCATACAGTAGTAGGCCCTCTCCATTTCTCAAAATTTGCAGGTGAGCGAAAGTTGCATGTAAACATGCTGATCTTCTCTGAAGGTGATAATTACCACTACGTCTGGATCAAAGACATGTCCCGACTCCTTTCCTCCCAACTAAATAAATATGGCCATAAAGAACATGTTTGAATTATTTTTCATCTCAAGAGTTATTAGCGACACATCTATTAGATTGTGCTTCCAAGGACCCCCACTGAGGAAAATAATGTCAATAAATTTCAAAATGCTCACCACCAGCAGCGTTGTCCTTTTGTTGTGTACGACGATTTTGAATGCTTGCTGGCTCCTATTACTCGTTGTGAAGGGAAACCCCTAGCCTCACACTCAAATTTCACACAAAAACACATACCTCATGCGGCAGCGTTCCAAGTTGTATGTGGATATGATTCTAAACTTAACTGCTATCGGTCTTACGTAAGGAACGATCCAGCGGTTTGGCTTCTCACTGAGCTTGAAAAACTATCATGGGAAGTTGACAGGCTCTACAGCACCTCGTAGAGACTACTGTCATCTTATGAGTAAGTTGTGCAGTGCAGCCCACAACGCATGCAACTTGAATTATCAGTTACCTAGACACATACCCGTCTTTTTTCATAATTTGAGCAGGTATGACGCTCCTTTTCTTGTTGAACACTTGACTAAGTTCGGTAAGAAGAATGATCAGGTCAGTGTCCTCCCTGAAAGTGTTGAGAAGTACATTTCTTTTTCAAAACGAATGACGCCAAAAATTACGCTCCACTTCCTTGACTCTTTACTCTTTATGCAGACTTCACTCCAGAAACTGGTTGAGTCTTTACCTCAGAATGATATGCATATCAGTCAATTTGCATTTTCCAATGAGGAAAAGTTCCAACTTACGACTAGGAAAGGAGTTTTCACATATGAGTATGTTGATAGTATGGCAAAACTCAATGAAACCAGGCTTCCTGACATATCTGCTTTTACCAGAACTCTTACAGGCGATGCCATAACCACCACAGATTATCAACGTGCCATGAATGCCTGGCGGGAATTCAACATCCTCAATTTGGGAGAATATGCAAGGTTATATATGGACACGGACGTGCGTTTGCTTGCAGATGTTTTCGAAAAGTTCTGGAATGTATGTATGACCACGTACTCTCTGGACCCCGCCTTTTATTACACGGCACCTAGGTTTTCTTGGGACACAATGCTCAAAAAAATGGGCCACAACATTGAACTTTTGACTGATCCTGCAATGCTTCTATTTTTTGAGCGAGTGATCTGTGAGGGACTTTGTCAATGTGTTCACAGACAGGCCAAGGCAAATAACGCATGTATGGGTGTCGAGCTCAATGCATCCCTTGATTCTAGTTACATTTGTACTTAGATGTTAACAACTTATACGGGCACGCCATGATGCAACCACTACCAGTTTGTGGGTTAAGGTGGCTGTCTGAAGATGAATTGAAGGGATTAGGTGGACAAATAATGGGTCTTGCAGCTGATTCTGATGTAGGGTATGTGCTTGAGGCAGACATGACATACCCTAATAATTTGCATGGAGAGACAAGCGACTTGCCATTATGTACAGAGTAACAAATTCCACGAGGAAGCACCATCCCTAAACTCTTGGCTACTGTTGGCGATAAGCAGAGTGTATCATTCATTATCGTAACTGCGAGCAGTGCCTCAGATTAGGGATGAAGCTTGTTAGAGTCACCCGGGCAATCTCCTTCAAGCAATCCCCATGGCTGATGGAGTATATTGAACTAAATATCGAAAAGAGGGCGGTAGTGAGTAATGATTTTGAAAAAGATTTTTATATATTAATGAATAATTATATTTTCGGGAAAACTATGCAGAACATGAGAAATGAACGTGATATTGTGATTAGAACTGCATAGGAAGGGCGTTATACCGTGAGAAAATGTATAGCCATGCCAAATTTTAAGCGGGTCACAATCTTCAATGAAAACTTTGTTGCTGTGGAGATGTCGAAGACTGCAGTAGAGTTTATGAAGCCCATCTATTTGGGGATGTGCATACTGGATATCCCCAAATTCTACATGTACTAATTCCACTATGACTTTGCGAAACCTCATTTCGTAGCGCCAAAGTTACTTTATATGGGTACGGAGAGCTTTATCTAATGGATCAAGAACTGCAATCCATATGAAGTAATTAGGTGCAATGGTAAAGAATTCGACACGTCTTCTTATGGGGCCTATAATCCTTATGGTTTTGTCCCTCAGAACAAGAAGGTTATCTATCTGATGACAGACGAGTCGAATGGTTTACCAATTGTAGAATTTGTGGGATTGAGGACCCAAATATATGCATATCGTACAATGGATGGGGGCACTCAGAGGCGGGCAAAGGGTGTTAGATGCGTGGCATCTCGTGATCTTACAGTCGAGGACTATTTTCAATGCCTGTATGGTCGCAGTGTTCAAGGCGCTAGTCGACACATGGTTCAACAAACCAGTATTCAATCACGAGGTCACAAGGTGTACACTGTGCTACAGTCTAAAGTCGGATTGTCTCCTCACGACGATAAAAGAGTCATTTGTGAGGATGAGGTGGAAACCCTTCCACATTCACACTATTTACTTGAAACGAAAGTAGGGATGGGAGACTCTGGTTCATTGATAGAGAGGGAATGAGAGTGTAAATGCGGTGAATGGGGGTTATGCATGGAGATTGTATGGCTCTTTTACCATAGTGTAAATATTGGATGAGAGTGTTGTGTGGTGTGTATCACTTTGGATGCTTCCATGTATGTCTGAGTGTGCGAATGAGTGTGGGAGCCTGTGTTATGCTTGTGTGTGTGTGTAAATATATTAATTATTTTTTGAAAGAAAATCATAAAAATGAAAAATTTAAAAATTTAAAAACTCAAAAAAGAGAATATTTATCTAAATATTTTTTGACCAGTATTAGTACATAATATATGAACAAAAGATAAATTTTCCCGCTTGACTTGTACTTTCTATATGAAGAAAAAATAAACTTTTTGCACTTCATATGTGCTTCTGTGTGAGTGGTTACATAGATTAGATTTTAGTTTGTAAGTTGCACCTACCGCTAGCCATCCAGTCAGAACTAGCTATAAGAATGTGACTTCCACCAATTAAATTTTTGATATATGTTCACTTGCTTGTCGTGGTGGAAAAATGTTTATAGCCATCGACTTCAATGAAAAATATAGGTATGTTCACCTTGTTCTTGTAGTGAAAATTGTTTAGTGCCACTTACTTCATAGAAATGTATTTTCAATTGCTTGTGGTAGTGGAAAATGTTTTAGAGCCACCCACTTGAAGTAACTACCTTCACATTTAGTTAAAAATGTTTTCTTTTTCTTTTGTGGGTGGAACTTCACCAGCCATAGTATTTACCTTTTAAGATAGTGTAATTAGGTTGTGGTACCTCAGCATTAGTTGTAAAATTATATATATATAATTTATGTGAGGAGAATGCTTATTTTCTCAATAATGTAAAATGTTAAACATGTATCTGCAAACAGCATAAGGTTGATATTTTTCATCAAAATCCAATCATTTCTCTGTAAACTCATATATAAATGTGAAAACTGAATCATGTTACTGTAAACTGATATTTTGCAAACATCTGAATTCAATAATAAATTTACTTATTTTATTGTAAAAATGTTGAATTTTGTTATTATTTCACCCCTCAATCACCATAATTCTTTTTATTAAAAAATATTATAAATATATTTTTGTGTGTCTACAAGACATGGATAAAGCCACATCGCACCGCACAGACCTATAAGGTTTGCTGCTTTAAAATCAAATCATTTTTGAACGACATGTGGTACACTTCGTACGGCAGTCACAAACACGCAGCATGCCTCAGGACTCTCTTTCAGCGCCTGGCACCAGCAGCCGTGTGGCTGGCATCTGACACATCGCCACACAGTTGAGATGAAAGCTGGTCTATTACTGACTCAGGTAACGTTACTCAGCACGTCAAGGCTGAGGTATGTGTCTCAGACAGTTCCATTGAAATTCGCTTCATATACAATATCCCCCAATAAACTTACATTCTACGGATGTTGGGTGTCACAGAAAGAAAGAAAAAGAGCCAATTTTATAAATTATTATTTTTTTTTGCAATCCAACTTAAAAGTAATTTTACATTCTCATATGCAGATACAAAAGCACTTTTTTGGTATATGTTCTTCAGTCGATGGATAGATGAACATCTGTACAGTTCCAGGTCTTGAACAGAAGCAAATTTAAATATTCCACACACCCAGGTAATCTTCACATCACCTTTAACATAGATCAAATACTCGGAGCACTCGCACCAAATCTTTATAAGAGATGCCAGGGTCATCCCAGTGAATTCCATGATAGAAGTGTGTTAACCACATTGCACTTCTACATGTTTTAATGCACTTCACATCCTTGAATAGTTTCGGCGATGCATCTGTTGATGCAAATGTTCCTATTATTCCATCACTTTGTGTGAGTGCTATTAATGCACAGTCTCTAATTATGAATCGCCTGCGTTCATCACAGTAAAATCCTTGAACGTCAGCTACGATTCTAGCACCTTGCGGTAACATCACGATCTGCCTTAGAGCCAGCAGAGCGCCTATTAATTTATACAACTCGTTGCACTACACCAGTGAGCGGGCAGTAGTTAACAACATGATCATGCAGAACTAGAGCATACGCTGCAGTGTGATCTGGGAAGTTTGTTGAAGATTCAAATTCAATCTGTACATCTACAGGCCCTGTTTTAATTATCTCATTCTGTTTTGAACGGTCAATCACTATTATTGGTGCTAGCTTCTTGAAACTCTGTGGACTGAGTAGGCATCCTTCACTTTCAACGCCCTTGTAGTAAGATGCTCGGAATTCGCAGGCATGTCAAATGCCAGACTGTATACATTGCTGTCCCACTGTAGATGTAGATTCTCGTATGGGTAGTATTCAGAATTCAGGTAGACTCTGGCGTTAGTTAACTTGCAGTGGTCAAATTCAGTTGAGCCTTTCAGTTTGAAATGCGATTATGATGAATCGAGGTGCTTCCAACTGCACTGATGTTTTAATAGCCCAAGTATGTGTTGATGCTGTAGGTATGACTGAGTATTCAAAAACTTCCCATGATCAGAAGGTTAATGGTATATAGGTGCTGGCAATCAGAACTTTTAAGAGCTTCAAGCGTTCCTTGTCACCAACTGTGATGTGAGGCATTTTCCATACTATACTATTAATCTTAATTTGAACTTTCTCTGCAGCTGTTTGAAAGAATGAATTCGTGTCACTTGCACTCCGCACCAAAATAAGCTCTTGTTTAGCGTTCATAATAATTCGCTGCATGTCCTCAAAATAACCCATAAGTATTTTTAATGGCATGCACGTGGTAAATCGGCTGTATCCCCCCTCACCATCTGGCGTATCTATGAACCATCCCACATTTTCCAAGCTGTTTGAATCAGAGGCTTAGGCAGAAACGTACGTCTTAAGGGTTGATGTTATGCCGACATTGCGTGTGCAGTCGATTTCGATACCGCTAAGTTCATAACGTATCTCTTGAAACAGGAATGCTAGAGCATTTCGCGTGAGCTTCGAGAGCGTTAACACAGTGCCGTCAGCTTTCTTAAATGTACAGTCCAGATACAGGAAGCTCTTGCAAGGCAGTGTTACAGCGTCCTGGTGCTGGATAACAGTCCTAATTTCATCATTTTTGTTAATGTGCTTGAAGTGTAGGGTTTGTGTGAGTGGTATTCATGATGTATAATTCCATCATCATAATCTACTGACTGAGTTACGTTGAGCGACGTCATTTTGCGGTTTGAAACCTGCTGATATAAGGAATTCGTAATTAAGGCGTGTTATCACCTTGCACTTCTGCGATGCACTGATGGGTTGTGAGCTCGATGTGCTAGCTTTATACGTTACTCCCATCTCGCCTTAGATGCAAGCATACAATGATCTCTTCTCCTCGAAAGTTAACAAGCTGATTAATCTGATCAACAACACGCAGTTCTAGGTAATCCAATGTCTGAACTGTCACTGGGAGATACATAGCGTTTATGAGGGCTTGAACTATTTTACACCCAGTACCGACTGTAGGGAAGAATCCGTAAATTGAGTGAGTCAACTTATCGTTGAGGTATGAGTTTGTGGCAATATTGCCCTCAACGTGGATTGTACTGACTGGAAGTATATCTACAGCTTACTGGCGTCCTTCACCAAAACAAGATCCTTTGCAAAACCTAGCACTGGACCTATTGAATCTCTCTGTCTAAAGTCGATGCTAGCACTCTCTGTCCGTATTCCAGGTTTAAGGGTATTAATGTTTGCCCGTAGTTCAATACCTTTTCCTGACTGTTTTAAGACTTCGTTTAAATCATCAATATTGTAGGCACCACGTTGCATTTGTAGAATCTCCCTCCGACCGTCAATTTCCAGATGCAGTCTATTGTTGTTCTTTGTGATATTTGGAATGCTGTTATACGTCTCCAGCGAAATACTCCAGTCCCTTGCACTTAAATCAAGCGGCGGAAAGTAATTTGCACCTAATACTGATCCTCGCTCTTTTAAAGTCAGAGTGTACGACATTGCATCTAAACCTCAAATAATGGACGTGCATTCAATGATGGCTCTTTTATATATGTGGATGTTGCACCCCTGCTCTGACAAGGAGAGGAGAAAGCGCGCATTCCAGACTTCTCACCACTCGGTCTAAATATAGCGCGTATTCCAGAGGTTCGCTGATGCAGACGAAAACTAATTTGCCATTGCTGTGATGAGGAACATAACGCAGAGATGCCCACACAGATATGTGTTAAAGTCCTGGTATCAGCGAAAATTGTAGAAGATACGTCTTTTGCTGGTGAAGTAGCGTTGTAATTCTTTAGGCGGCTGTAAATCTCCAAATGAATCGAAATATTGTACTGTATTTGCACTTTTCTTAACATACGCCACTCAATGGTTCCCTGGACCCCTAGCAACATCTAAATTTACAATTCCGCACTCATTAGTCCACCACATGGTCTTCGGTAATGTATCCAGCATAAAGACGCCACGGAAACCAGGAATGTGAAGTTTTTCTTTAACAATATTAACCAGATCTGTATTCGTGAGCGCTCGATCAGGTAGGATAACTAATGGACTTTTTTTTATTTATGAAGAGACCTAGTCCTTTCCTGTATGGTATCAAGTACAGATCCTTCCCGATAGCTGCTGTTTCCATGGCATGATTATGTCTTCTGGCTTCCTCTAGTTGCGCCTGTGCATTCTGTGCGTTTTTGACCGTTTTGGCTATAGCTGCAGCCCCACCTGTAAGTGAACCTACCGCCGACAGAGCTGCAAGGGCTGGAACGAGGAATGGAATAAATCCACCTGATGTGTTTGGTAGTGGTAGGACCCTAGGTGGTGTAACTGCAGTCTTCTTCTTCTTGTTGTTCATCTTCCTCCACCCTTCAACACACGTTTAGCTGCACACATCGAAGTGAGAATACAGTTTTTCAAACAACCGGGTTTCTTCTTCTTCGTCCCCAAAGTTGTTCGTGCTGCATTCATAATTCGTTTGAAATTCATCACCCCAAGTCCAACTTAATTTTTCCATGCATGGTTTTATCATCTAAGAATGAAGCAACGTGCTCACCTATTCCGATATCTTTTCTTCATCTTATTTGCTTGGCTTTAACGGCTAATATTCGGTCAGCAACATGGCGTGCTGGGAGATCTTTATTTGCAGCGTATGTGAGGTCGTGTTCAAGGCAGGCTTTGTCTAGCAGGTTAATACCTTTATCACTGCGTGCCAGGCGTTTCTGAAGCTTTGTTCCAGGCCCACAGAAGTTATATCCCGGAATGTGCAGTTCAACAGGCAATTTGTCGAGAGTGCCACCTCCACGTCTTATTATGGTGTGCCTCCTATAATGCATGGTACACTTCTGATGAGACAGAGGTCTACGCTCCCTGTTATATACTTACTCGTCAGCGTCAATCCAACTGTTTACTTATGATGGAAATCCTAACCATTTAACTAGCGCTCTATTCCCGCGACGTCTTATGCGTTCGATGGGAAATACATCTGGTTCAGGACTCTTCTGCAATTCCTCTGTGTAAAAGGATCCTGTAATTTTTTCAACCTTGCTATCCTTTAAGATATATGTTCTAGGGTTCGTTCTCTGCAATTTGGATACTGTGAATATCTCCGACGACCAGTTTGGTAAGTACGATTTCTCGAACACTGTCATGATTTTGAATACGTACTAAGTCGCCTACATTGAACCTCTGTTTGCGCGGGTTCAGCATTTTAAGGCGGAAATATGTTGAGTGAATTATCGCGAACATCGATCGGTATCATTTTTGTTGTACTGTGTTTGGTTCAATTATACCTTGCAGTTATCTGTGGGATGATATCTAGCCACTTGTACGAACCGCGAAGATTAAAACGCATCCACATTTGAGCTCTGACTGTTCTGTTCAAACGCTCCACGATGCTAGCTTTCAGGTGGGTAAACGTGGAGTAGTGGTGTATCCCGTACCGCTCCATCACAGTCTTGAAATGTTCATTGTAAAACTCACCACCATGATCGGTTTGAAGATTGTCTTGGCATCGATTCGTTCCTGTCTGCAGCAAACACTCAAACACTACAGCAACATCTCTACCCGTTTTAGTTTTCACAGGTAATGCCCATGCGACTTTAGAGTATGTATAAATAACCATTAAAATGTATTTTAATCCATTATTCTCATGTGAATATTTACTCATGTCTACAGTATTGGCTTACTGCAAGTCATCCAGCCCTTTAATCATAATATGCCTGCGAAGGTATGTTTTGCGTACTGGCTTGTGCAATTCTTGAACTAGTGTCTCCATACTTATTCGATGATACCTCTCTCTCGAAGCTCAGAGATTATCGAAACAACCTCATTCGAATGAGCTGTATTGACCGTAGCAGCCGAAGCCATCAACAGTCGAATCCTGTCTATTAGTTCATCCGGCTCATCGTAATATATATACTGCTGGAGTTGATTGCTCAAGCCTTTATGCTGAAAGCCAACACCCTCACCAATGCTTTTAGGTTGCTCATTCAGTAAAGGTTGTATAATGGTTGTGAATTTAGAGTTTTGCGGGTTTCTCAGTGTTCCATCAGGATTTTTATACAGCTCAGTCAATTGTAGTATTTCACCATACACTCTGAAATCATTTTAAGTTTTTTGAGGGCCTTAGAAAGATTAGGTTCATTAAGTCAGGTGTTCTTTTAAACTCTGTATCCCCTATGCATATTGTGCCATCACATAAACTTATAGTTTGAGAGCCTAGCCTGTACAGTCTCTCCCTGCTGACACCAAATGTTCTATCTATCTCACCCACCCCTTACTGGTTGGTGAATTCTGCGATTGAATCATTATCACGCGAAGCCATCTAACTGCTAGATTCGATAGCAGGGTTAAAAGTTTCTCTTAGTGTTTGCACATGTTCCATATGTCACAACCTCAGCAAACGTAATTTCCCTCAAACTGCTTTGCGCACCTGAATGGCTTCATGCTTTGTCAACATCTCGGAGCATACTAATCAGAGCTCTGCATATCACACGGTTTTATATATGCTTTGTTGTTGTTCCTCTTGTTTCCTACACCTCCTTCTTCAATAACAACAACCTCAGCTTCTATCTTCCCCTCAATTGTGCTAATTCTATTCTCTAGACGATTTTGGTTAAGCGCAAGAAGTTTCTGAGTGTCCTTTAATTCCCTTAAAACCTTATCGAGTCTTCCCTCAAGATTCTTAAATTTCATATCGGTGTACACGCCAGCATTCTGTCTATGCACACCTAACCTCTCAGACTGTGCATCCGCCATGCGTGCAAATTTGTCCACGGCGTAGTGTCTACTGACACACTCAGCTATTTTGTACGTTTATATATGGAGAAACTCCTGGAAGTTCTGGCTACACCTACCATAATTCAGTTTCCGACTTTTATCAACAACGAGAGACCCGTATTGTGAACGGTTCCAGCAATCAGCACATATCTTTACAAATTCATTGTATGACATGTCGGTCCCTACATGTGCCTGGTAAATGGGTTTTAAATTGGGATTGTCTTGTTTGAAGGCTATAATGCGGTTGACGTTATCCCCCACTAACTGTTTTGGGATCCTGGAATATGTCTGACTCAGATAAATTACGCAACGCCAATATGACGACCAAAGCAGAAATATCTTCTGATTTATCCTGTTTTTCAACAGCCACATCGTCAGATATGAAGACAGTGTTAGGCTTTACCTCTTCATGTGGGGGGATGTCGTCGCTTTCACTGAATGCTCTGTCAATTACACCATCTACCCCATCTAATATTTTCTGCAGTAACTGGTACTTGGATTGAAAGAGTGCTTTGGAGAAGACAAAAAGCGGACTCCGTCTATGTGCGTTAACAGAGCCATGAGGACATTTGTTTTACCACAGTTGGAAGGACTTAACAACTATCGCTCGTATACAGTCAGGAAGAAGTGCTCCATTCTTCTTCTTCTTATTGGTCCTCTGGTCTTGGTCACCATCACAGGACCAGTCACCTCCAACAAAGACCTTGCGGCGAGGGTGCTTCACCCAGCCTGCCATCATACCTACTGTGCTAGGTACTGGCGTGCAATAGGCTTTCATATCATAAATAATATGTGTGTGTAGCCACTATAGCACAGTCACCTTACCAACTGAGCTACAACAGCTACACGATAGAATGAACTCCAAGCGGTACATTTAAAGGGAAGAGTGTCACATACATTGACGTACATAAACGTATACTAACGTGTTAATGTATGTGACATTTTTATCTAGAGAAATAAAAAAGACAAACAGAAATTTAAGATTATAAATATATTTATTTATTCAAGATGTACAATTATGATAAGCATGGAAAACAATAAGTTCATTCATTTTTAAACGGTGATGTAGAAGTACAGTATTTCGAAAATAGTTGCTTATTGTATCCCTCAAATTCAGCACATATATCTCGTAATGTTATAGGCGCATTGCAATATTTTGGTATTCCATCAGCAAATTTGAGTTCAACAGCACTTTTAATTCTAGTGTATAATCGTCATACATTGATAGAATACTCACAGTTAGACTGCCGCAGTACATGTCCTGGTAGGAGTGGGCGGAGCGTATTCGGTAGTCATATGCTTCTTGATGTATGTTTTTACACGACAGATATCATCCCACTTGTAGTCAGAAAACATAACTTTAATATTTTTGGGCCCATTTTCGAGCGCTAGCACAGTTGACAGGCTACCGTCTTGTGAAACTTCAAGTCCTACATGAAGACTTTTTGAACCACTAACTGTTAACACACAGCATGAGGCGAAGGGTAAAGGCTGTGATGCACTGGAGGTCGGTATCTTCTCATCCACAACATCCACACCAGCACGGTTAGCCTGCTGTTCTTGCAGTGATGGTTGTACGTCTCTTGTGCGATGATCAATGGACGGCACGTGCAAAGGAGTCCAGTACTGTGAAGCCACCTCAAACACAGTCTCTGGCACTGACATTAGCACCTCGCTATCCTGCTCCAGCATGCTGAGAAGCTGTCCTACAGGATCCTGTGTGGAAGAGTCCGAGGTCACCACGTGTGCTGCTACAGAAATAATAATAATAATAGCAATTTTGCGAAATAGATACTTTTCTGCTGCTTCCTCCTCCTATTCTGCTGCTGCTGCTGTGGTGCCTGACACTTCACCTTGACTGACTGACTGACTGACCTGAACAGAGATCGAGCAGCTGCTGAGTCCTCCTTATATACCATCCACCTACGTCATCATGATGCCATGTTCATATTGGTTGAATCGTGTGATCACATGATCTATTGAAGCACCCTCTAGCGGTGAGCTCGTGAACTAGATCAGTTTTTGGTCTGCTGGATCGGAGGCAACGTCTCTTGTGGGCTGGGAACTTCTATGGTGCTTTTAGAAAAGGCAGACAATTCAAACAATAGCAGATGTTTCCATGAGATGGGTAATGCATCTTTAAAGTATCTCACTGGAACGCATTTATTTGCAGGACCATATTCTTCCTCTTCATATGTTCGAGCATTAATGAGCGCTTCCATTCCGCATGTAGGAGGTTATGGGGGCAGTCCTCGACTGTATGCTTACAAACGACATAGGTGTTAAACTCATCCTGCTCAAACACCAATAACTCATCGATAGAACACATTCAGCATGGTCACGAGGATGGGGGGGGGGGGGGGCGGCGGGGGGCGGGCGTGAGCAGCCTTCAATGGTATATACGAATATACTTAGACTGAAGCGAATTGTAATCAACTGGACGTCTTTTCCGTTTTTGGAGAGTGAATGCTTCATGATGAATATCTCGGCAGTTAGGGCATGCGCATGAGTGTGTGCTGGTTACGATATGCATCCTGGCTCCATCCCTCTGCATTGCCGAAATCTGCTGAACAGAATTCTTGTACTTATTCCTCCTGCACACCTCCATTATCATACTCTTCCATGCGTGATGTAGTGAACTGTAGCTACAGTCCGCCCTCGAATGTCTACATATAATGCAACTATTGAAACCTGCTCTATCCTTCACATTCATCTCGATGATCGAACACATGGCGATGGTTTGACAGCGACAGCTCAGCAAAGACTGAATGTGCACCACCAATTCCAGTCATCTGAGTGGCGAAAAAAAAAAATTGTCGTCGTCTTGGATAACAGTACTCGCGTCATCAGCTGACATCAAGAAAGCGTCCTCTGTGTACCATGCCACGTGGTGGATACACTGGGTGCAGCCATCTTGAATAACAGTACCTGCGCTCTCTGGTGGCGACGATATGAAGTAAGCCAGTTGGAGTCTAGACCAAGTGGCGAACACACATGCTTGAAATTGGTTAAATAATAAAGAGAAGCCCATTTTCCCGCCATTTTCCTAAATGTGACGCATTATCATGCTGAAATTTGAACTTCATGCCATTTTTCGGTGGGAGGGGAGCGTGGCACTTTCCCGCCAAAATTCAAACTTCCCTCCAAAATCCGCCATCTTGGATGACGTCATCGCCACCATCTTGGATAACGGTACTTTGTTCCACAATTGGTGTTGTTCCAATACTGATCTGGGCCAGAGGGTGGATGAGGAAGAACAGTCCAATGAAGTTCCACAAGCACCTCTCGGGTGTGCAGACTTGTGTGAGGCCTTGCGTTGTCGTGGGGTATGAGAAGTTCGTTTGCAATTTGCTGGGGGTAGCACAATACACTTCAGAGTTGATCGTTGCACCATAAGGGAGAACATAAAACAGAATAACGCCTTCAGATTCCGAGAAGACCCTATGAGTTTGCCAAAGGTAAGATTTACACTTTTTCTTCAGAGGAGAAGTTGCGTGGCGCTTCTCCATGGATTGCCGTTTTGCTTTCGGTTCGAATTGATGAACCTGTTTTTCATTGCCTGTGTCGATATTCGATAAAAGTTGCAGTGATCTGCCTCGTAACGCACAAGCAATTCTGCGCATATTCTCCTTCGTTGGTCGTTATGGTCTTCTGTTAAGCAGCGAGAAATTCAATGGCGCACATCTTTCAGTACCTCAACTGGTGGACGAGTCTGCCAGCAGTACCGACAGAGACGTCCATTTGAGTAGCGAGGTATTAGATTGTGACCTGTCGATCAACTAAGTTGGGCGTTTCCACACATTCCAAGATTGCAGGAGTCACAGCTGTGTGCAGGTATCCAGCACGCAGGAGATTGGACAGGTCGCAACGATGACAAACGCTTCGCCCAATGCCTCACCGTACTTTTGTTCGGAGCCAGGTCTCAGTGGACTTTCTATGTGCTATGCTCTGGTTTTCCACCAAAAGAAACTCAATCACAGCTCTCTGTCTGGAATGCACCTCCATTACAGACGCCATTTTGAAGGCTACTTACAGCACAGCGACCTATCGGAAACTCGTGAAACTATAGGAGCTGAAGCGAGAATATTGCAGGATGACCCTTAATAAATCCCGCATTTTTCAACCGAAATTGGCCGAGAAAAAAATGTGTTGCATTGCATATACAACGCCCCTCTTACTTGACGACCAAGGAATGATCTGCTCACGATCTTCGAGACTACATTGCTCTTCACTAAAGTATCACTTCAAGACTCCTTGGTACTCCTGACTAAACGTTACGAGCCGCATATCGATGAACTTTCTGAACTTGCAGTGACGACCATCTACTTGAGGTACAACAGCAAGTTTTGTTAACAGATCAGTGAAGCTGCCATGGGACCCACCCTGGCTCCTGAAATTGCAATATCTACTTTGAAGAGTCAGACCATCAAACTGCTTAACAAAATCCCAGGCACTTCTTCCACTATGTCAACGATACTTTCGTTATGTGGAAGCATCGCAAACAGGTCCTGGATGAGTTTCTGAACCACCTTAACAGCACCCATGGGAATAAAGAAGACTGATTGTCACCCTGTCTTGGACATACTGTCAAAGAACAGGGCATATGGTACCCGAGAGTAGGGGGTCAAAGTATGTGCCAGGCCACACTGCAGTGTTGCCAAATTTATTCAAGATGGCGGTGATGACGTCACCCAAGATGGCGGCATGTAGACTTGGCAAAAGCGCATGACGTCATCGAAGATGGCGGCTTTTGGTGGGAAAATAGGCCAATTGTGCTACGTCCACAAACCTAACCTCAAGAAAAAATGGTGGGAAGTTCGAATTTTGGCGGGAAAATAGACCAATTGCGCTATGTCCACCAACCTAAGCCTCCAGAAGGAAAAATGGCGGGAAGTTTGAATTCCAACAGAATAATGCATGCAAAGACTGTACTTGTCTTTTTATTATTATTGATTATCATTCATTAACATTCATTATTATTTATTATTATTTGTTATCATTCATTATCATTTATTATCATTTATTATTATTATTTATGATCATTTATTATTATTTATTATTATTGACCTGCCTCCACTAGTAAATTCCCTCCAAATTCAAATTCCAACATGATAATGGCTGCAAAACCTTACTTTTGTTTATTATTATTCATTACTATTTATTAACATTGATTATCATTCATTGTCATTTATTATCATTCATTATCATTTATTATCATTCATTACCATTTATTATTATAGGCCTACCTCCACTACAAAATTGTGCCAAATTCAAATTCCAACACGATATTCTCTCGAAAACTGTACTTCTATTTATTATTATCATTTATTATTTATTCAAGATGTCCGATTGTCTCGGTGACAAAAATCTATCACAAGTTCAAATCCCAACACCATAATTGATCACACGTACGAACTTTCTCCCTCACTTATCTTTTTTCACTGGTAGTCCATCATAATCGCGTCAAATAATAAACTGCTCTTATAGTAACGTAATTCACGTCCTTTGATTTTGCAGGGGGGAAGGGACTGAAGACTTTATTTCAAGCAGTACGGTCAACACTTGTTCTCCAACACAGTCAGCACACACATCTTTGATATCGCAGTGCAGTCACCATGACGTCCACGCTCCGACTGAATTAGTTCAAATCCTCGCCACCCCCTGGCCAGCGCGCGGAGGCACTACCTACGCTTGTCACGTGAGGCGGCCGGCCACTAGCGCGGGGGGCGAGCCCAGCAATCGCTCCCACGTCGTAAACATGTTTTCGCTGGAGACGCTGGAATTTGTCCAGTTTGACGTCACAACGGCCCCTTGTCCGCTCACCACGTGTATTCGTCGCCTCCACACGTTTCCCGCCAAAATTGTCTGCCTCGGAGCTGAATCGCACAACGGTCGGCCGTTTCCCTGCAACACTTTCGGTGCCACGTTCAAACCTGTCGATGCCGACCGCTCACCGTCCACCACATGTCCCTGTGCGAGCGAGAACGCAGTGCTACACTTTTGGTGGCAAAGTTTGCTCGACAGTGGAATACGCCATGACAATATAACAGCGCGTTTGGACCGCACTAGAACGCCCGCTAATTGACTCGCTCTCGCGCGCGCGTAATAACTGTACAATCGCTGCACCGCCGCCCCGCTTACGTCACACACCCTCCACACACGCGACGGACATAGCCTTCTGTAAATACATGGAAAATGACTCTTTATTTCAGACACTACGATCGTGCAGGTGTGTTCCAACTGACTTCTCCATGCTCACACAGCGAAACTCCAGAGCGCAGCTGACGTACGTGTGGCCGGCTGAGCCCGCTCCATCGGCAGCTCCCTGGCTGGCTGATGTCAAATGACCAGCGGTGCCCGCACACCCCCACGGCCAGCGCGCCAGGTCTCAGAGTCCGACTACGTAAACATCTTTCCGCGCCCGCAAGCGCTTAGCGCTGGACAGAATGGAACCTGTCGACCGCGTACCGGACAAAGGATACGTTTGGCGCCAGAGTTTGACCGACAGTGGAATCCACCACGACCGTATAACAGCGCGTTTGCTCGTCGCGAGAGCGCTCGCTAATTCACTCTCACCACCCCGCTATATTAAATAATTCAAATTACAATTTCATATACGTATGCAAACGTGTTCAACTCCCTAATTTCAACTACTTTTCGAGGACCAGACCGCCATCTCCTCCTCCTAGGAACCAGCGCCAAGTTTGAAATCTGCCAATAAACAAAGCTCACTTGCGCTTCCGCCACCAACCTAAGAAAATTGTTTCAAACTAAGCCACCAGCACTCAGCCTCTTCCTACACGTTTCTGGTAAATGGACTCACCCTGCACAAGGTCCATGGACGGAGGAACGAATTTACTTTATTTAGGAATGGAGTATATGTATCACACTGACATGTCCCACATCATATAGACCTGCAAAACACCCCTACATAACTCATTTATAATGTTCTAGACACACGCTTGCTAATTGTAAACCGTTAAAAATAACTCATAGCACAGCCTACAGACATGCGAACCGCTCGTAAATAACGCAAAACATTTACCTCCAAATAGCCAAACAACTGCTAATTTTCGAAAATAATTTCAGTGCATAGGCTGATGGAAGGAGGAACGAGAGTACTTTATTTATTTGCGACATATCTTTTTGAAACTTTTACTTCTCAGAGGTTTCGATATGTAAGGTTGACATAAGGCAGTTTCTGAACTCCAGTAGTGCACTACACTTGGCAACACAACCACATCCATCTAGATATTCATTCCAATCCAGACCTGTAACTCCTCTACAGATAAATTTGTCCACTTATTTGTCTACTCACTCACATTCTGACCAGATTGCCGTTATTGCGCAAAGACAGCTCAGACTGCGCTGTGCTGCTCGGGGAAGTAAGAAATAGCTGCACTCTATTTATTTGGAGCCCTTTTATTTAGTCGTGGAGTATATTTGTCACAAAACACCCGCACTGATCCGACTGTGGTCATCTGACACAGGCCACAAACACGTAAAAAACTCCTAATTTCACCACACAATAGCAAACAGCTCTTAAATAATGCAGTACACAATATCAGCAGACGAGCTCTGTACTCTTAAACTCTCCAAATAAAGCGCCGCACAGTGCACAGACATGCTCGCAAAAAAGCGCAACAGACGCGCCCAAACACCACCAGCTGCCAAACCGACCAAAAGTCTCTGCCCGGCCTCCCCCAAACATGACCTCAACACAGTCGCATTCGCACCTATCACCGGAGAAATTGATATCGCCTTAGATTACGCTCCAAGGCAGACCGCGCGCGCGTGCGGTCGGCGAGGAAGGGGATTCCAGAGTCTCCAGCCAAGTTCAGCTTCCGAGCGCTCGTGACAGCCGACACATTTCAAATCTTCATTGTTCTTCTCATGTACACCGCCGGCGTCTCAGGTCTGGACCTGCCTTCACGTCTATTGTCAAAATAGCTCATAGCTCGTTGACTCACTCAATTAACGCGGCCGGGAAAACATTTACTACTCGTATGCAACCGAGATGGTGACAGAAAACCAATCACTCTGATCTGCGCTGCAGGCACGTGTGACCATTGAGAACACTCTATTTATTTTTTTCGAACAACTTATTTAACCATACAGTATATCTATCACGCTATCACAAAACACCAATCCCAGATATGCCCTGGGCCATGTTGCACAGCCCACAGACACGCACCCAATCATAATTTCAGTACACACTATAGCAAACTGCTACTAAATAATACATCACACAGATGTATAGATACGCTCAGTACTCGTAAACTATCCTAATAATGCATAGCAGAGCCTGCAGATCCTCTCGCAAAATAACTCAGCAGACGTGCGCAGGTATCCCCACTCTGCACCCTGCCCACAGGATCGTGAAGTCACCCATCCGTCTGATTTCAGACCTCGCACAGCCCCTGCACGGTCAACGCGCTCGTCAGCGTCAAAGCACACACATACGTCCGTCCAGGACCGCGACCCCGAGCCGCGACCACCAAACGCGGGTGAAAGTCAACTTTATATCAACGTAGCATAATTCCAAAGCGCAGCCTCCATACACTAGACACATCATAGCAGCACATGTCTTTACCTCCTATGACACTGTAGCACACTGCGCATTGCTCCTCACACGACATTACACAGCTCTTTCACTAAACAACTACACATCCCTGCTCTCGCCTCGTCGCGTGACCAGCCATCTAAAAACCTTCTCAATATTATTCTTACTTTACAACATTTTTTTTAATGAGATCTAATTTACACCTCCCACCGCACCTAACCTCACACCTGTCACACCATCAACATACGCAAACGTCTCAACTCTATCTTGACACTCATATACCACCCCACAAACCATGCCCATAGACCAATTTACCATTCTCATCCCCTCTTTTCGAATTACAAACCTAGCCTCTATCTAAACACCAATCAACTCATCTTTCTCGCACTTTCAACAGTAAAATTAATTTTACACATACTCAGAAATACCAAACGCAATTAAAGACTCAAACTTTTATACAGAGCATCAAGCACATACGACAATATTCAAAGCCTGGTCCATATTTACCACCTCCACCTTCAATTAAATATTATTACCATTGCCGCAGCATTCTGCCAGCGCTCTTTTTGTACCTATTTTTCCGCTCTTAACTGTTGTCACTAGCGGTCGAATATCACTATCTATAGATTGCATAAATTTCCACATTAAAAAAAATCTCTCCCCACCATTTAGAGACTCCTATATCCGAACACATAGCATCATTCAGCTATCACTTGCTCGTATCTAATAACTCATCCATCAGGTCTGGGGGCAAAGTCATCCCTTTCTTTCTTTCTTTCCTTCTTTCAGCAGCAGACAGCTATTTTTTTTTTACAGTGGTAGCTAAACTGCGCCATCAACTGAACATCACCATTCGTGAAACATATCTTCAAATACGTAAACACACTTACTCAATTACACAGTGGTCTCGCTGAGGACATGACCTTCAATATTACAGTTCTTAATCCAATAACCACCGAAACAAGTGCTAAATGCTCAAACTAATCCCATAGCGCCTTACAAAGCGAGTGTCTGAGTTTACAGAGTTGGTGACAGGATGACTTGTAATTTTCAAATGTTGGACGCTGCTGTTACACATATAGCACAATTGGTCTATTTTCGCGCCAAAATTCAAACTTCCCACCATTTTTTCTTGAGGTTAGGTTAGTAGACGTAGCACAATTGGCCTATTTTCCCGCCAAAAGCCGCCATCTTGGATGACGTCATGCGCTGTTGCCAAGTCTACATGCCGCCATCTTGGATGACGTCATCGCCGCCATCTTGAATAAATTTGGCAACACTGCTGCATGGCCTGGCACATAGTTTGTCCCCCTACTCATGAGGCCATGTAATCTTCAGGAAGAAGACCCAAACAAACCCTTACCTGTATACAATGTGCTGTCACCATCCAGCAGAATAGCAGACACTGCTAACCACCATGGTACATAGAGCATAAGTCAACTACAACGAAAAAAGCCTCTCAGCCGAACTGCAATACCTGATGGAAGCTTTCCATAAAAATGGGCACAGTAAAGCACATATTAGTAAGGCACTCAAGAAAAGAAAAGATGAGCAAACCAGGAAGAGGAGGAACTAGAGAGGAGACTAATTTCCCTTCCTTAACACTGTCCTCACGAGAGATGGGGCTGCTTACGTTGACATGGACGGGACAGGAAATCCAACAGCATGAAACGCAGTACAAACGTCACATGGGGCGTTCTAGCTAACACGATTTGCGACTGTAGTGCTCTCCAGCGACAATTGTTAGTTTATCTATCTCGCAAACCTCACAGTTTGTATACGAAAATGGATGCGTGTAAAATACCTACGTTAGCTCTATTAAAATGAACATTTCCTCTCTTGCCCATGTGCTAGCCATCTTGTGCAGTCTGTAATATAAATAAATAAATAAAAACTTCAATATCCATGAACATATTACATTACAAAAACGAAATTTCCATGCCAGTAGTATCGTTACTTATGTTCAAGCCTAAAGTTCCAGTTTCAGCCGCTTTTGGAGGCAATTAAAAAATCGAAGCTGGTGCACAGCAGGACATTAAAGAAATTCCAGGAAATTCAAAATAGACCATATGCCCTATCTAAGAAAACAGTGGGAAATTTTAAAATTGGTCAAAAATTTAAAATATCCAGGGGAGGGAGGGGGGGCAGGTGGTGGGAAACTGTAAGAAATTCAAAAAATCAAAGATGGCATTGTGAGAAATATAAAAGTTAACGGAAAAAAATCCAACCAGCCCATTCGTGATTTGTATACCTAATAACTAACATGTAAAATAAAAAATGTCTAAACATATAATGCATACCTCAGGTGTAATATTAACACATTCAACACTGCTGTACTTTCTCTTCTATTGCACAGGTGAACTGTGCAAATTTCTAGCAAATTTAAAGACTAATTACATAATAATCAAGTATCTTAGGGGCACATATCTTGCATCATTTGAAAGTCTGTACCAGTGCGTCTACGTCTACATGACTACTCTGCAATGCACACTTACGTGCCTGGCAGAGGATTCTTTGAACCACTTCCACACTATCACTTTACCACTTCACTCTCTAACAGTGAAAGGGAAAAATGAAAACTTAAATCTTTCTCTACAAGCTCTTATTTCTCGTATTCTATTACAGTGATCATTTCTCCCTATGTAGATGGAGACAATAAAATATCTCCACATTCAGAGGAAAAAATTGGCGATTGAAATTTCGTAAAAAGTCCTCACCACATCAAAAAAGGCCTTTGTTTTAACGGTTATTACTCCTACTCGCTTATCATATCCATCATTCTCTCCCTTCTATTTCGCGATAATACAAAAGGAGTGGCTTCTTTTTTGGACTTTTTCGATGTCCTCCATCAATCCTATCTGGTAAGGAACCCATATCACACAACAGTGCTCAAGAAGGAATGGACAAGTGTAGTGCAGCCAGTCCCTTTAGTAGACTTGTTGCATCTCCTAAGTGTTCTGCCAGTAAAATTCAATCTGTAACTTGCCTCTCTGATGACTTTACTAGATGGCAAATGACAGCATCATCTGCAAACAACTTAAGAGGGCTGTTCAGTCGCCTAAATCGTTTATATGGACTATGAACAGCAGCAATCCTATAACAAGTTCCGTCACTTGCTTCGTACTGTGACCTTTCTGATAGGGAATCATATGGCTCAAATGGTTCATATGGCTAAGAGCACTATGTGACTTAACTTCTGAGGTCATCAGTCGCCTAGAACTTGAACTAATTAAACCTAACTAACCTAAGGACATCACACACATCCATGCCCGAGGCAGGATTCGAACCTGCGTCCGTAGCGGTCGTTCGGCTCCAGACTGTAGCGCCTAGAACCGCACGGCCACTCCAGCCGGCTAGGGAATCATAAATCGAGTAGCACAACTCAAGCGATACTCCATAGGCATACAATTTGATTAGAAGTCTCTTGTGAGGATCGGTGTCAAAAGCCTTCTGGAAATTCAGAAATATGGAATCAGTTTTAGATTCCCTATCAACAACACTCGTTGCTTTGTGTGAATGGATAGCTTGTTCTGTTTAACAAGAACAATATTTTTTTAATCTTTGCTGACTATGTGTCAATAGACCACTATCTTTGAGGTAATTCGTAATGTGCGAACAAAGTATATGTTCCAAAATGCTTCTACAAATGGATCTGTAATTCAGCACTTTACTCCCATTTCCTTTCTTCCATACTGGTGTGCAATGCACATCTTTCCAGTCTTTTGGTATGGAGCAAGTGGCTGTGTATGATTGCTAAGTATGAGGTAATTGTATCAGCATACTCCGAAAGGAACCTACTTGGTGTACTATATATACCAGAAAATTTGCCGTTATTAGGTGATTTAAGTTGCTTTGCTACACTGTGGATATTTACTTTGGAGCTACTCATGTTGGTAACTGTTCTTAATTCGAACTTTGTAACATTTTCTTCGCCTTCTCTCATAAAGGAATTTCGGAAAATTGAGTTTAATAACTCTACTTTAGTGGCGCTACCTTCGGTAATATTATCGTTGATATCACACAGTGAAGGTATTGATTGCAACTTGCTGTTGGGTGAACTTTACTTATGATCAGAATCTCTTTGCATTTTCTGTCAAATTTCGAGCCAAAGTTTCGTTGTGAACGCTATTTAAAGCATCTGACGTTGAATCTATGCTAAATTTCGAGCTTCCGTAAAACATCCGCAATATTCGGGATTTTTTTGTTCTTTTAAAATTGGTGGGCTCTCTTCAATGCTTCAGCAACGGTGTTCTGACCAGTTTTGTGTTCTGTGGGAGATCAGTATGATCTTTTCTTAATTTATTTGGTATAAATTTCTTAAAAATTGCAGATACTATTTCTTTGAATTTAACCCACATCTGGTTTACACTTGCAGAGTTTGCAAGGAATGAAGACTGCCATTTAGAGAGGCATCAAGGGAATTTTTGTCTAACTTTTTAAATAGATACATTTTACGTTTACCTTCGGTGGATTTGGATGTTGCGATGGTCAGTCTCGCTACAATGACCTCATAATCACTAACCCCTGTATTCGTCCTTACGCTCCCTATTTGCCCAGGATTATTTGTTGCTAAGGGGCCAAGTAATTTTTTTTACAATTACTTGCCCTTAGAGTGAGGTCCTGGACTAATTACTGATAATACATTTTGGAGAAACCATTCAGTATAATTTCTGTCAATATTTTATACATACCACCAGCTTTCAAATTGGATTTCCAAGAACACATCGAGGGTAGATTGAAGTCATCAACAACTGTAATAATACTGTATGAGCGGTGTACCTATTTGAGAAGATGCCCTAGTGTTCTCTGAACCGTTTTACAACTGAATCATGCTAGTTGGGGGTCAGTAAAAGGCACCAATAATTAATTTACTCCGGTTGTCAAGCAAAACCTCTACTCATACTGTATCACAGGAATTATCGACTTTAGTTTCACTACAAGACAAATTACTTCTTACAACAACAAACACGCCGCCACCAGGTGCATTTAATTTACCCTTCCTGAAAATTTTGTGATAACTTTCGCTGAACTTCACACTGGCCTTAGCCGGTCTCTGGCACGTTGCTCCTTATTAACGCTTGAAGCTCTGGTTCTTTCCTATCATAGCTATAACAGTTTACAACTACAATACTGACTGTTACTATGTCCCTCCTCTTCCTGTGTTCCACCTGAAGCCTTTGAGGCCGGCCGGTGTGGCCGTGCGGTTAAAGGCGCTTCAGTCTGGAACCGTGTGACCGCTACGGTCGCAGGTTCGAATCCTGCCTCGGGCATGGATGTGTGTGATGTCCTTAGGTTAGTTAGGTTTAATTAGTTCTAAGTTCTAGGCGACTCATGACCTCCAAAGTTGAGTCGCATAGTGCTCAGAGCCATTTGAACCATTTGAAGCCTTTGAGAGCGAAGCCCTTCCTGTACTTTCCTGAGACACTCGAAACTAAAAAAAAATCCTAGTCCATTCCAAACAGCCCCCACTACGCATGTAGCCACCTTCTATGTAGAGCAGGCCACTGATCTGTTAAGTTAAACCAGAAATCGCACCACCCTATGGCGCAAGTCAGGGATTCTACAGTCTACATGTTAAGAGGATCATCTAAGCCTCTTATTTGGCCCTGCCACTCGGCTCTGCATCAGAAGTATGCAATTGATCCTGTTGATGATGCTAGGGATAGTAAGCTCTGTCTTCATCTTTAAAGCAATACTGGCAGTCTACCACTTCAGCTAGCCACCTGAAACCAGAGAGAATCTCTTCTTCTCCAAAGTGACTCACATCTTTACTACCAGCATGAGCCACCACTTGCAGCTGACTACACCCTGTGCCCTTTATGGCATCCAGAAACACTCACTCTACATCCAGAATGACTCCTTTCAGTATGCAGGCAGAATGCACACTGGATTTATTCCCGTCTTTGACAGTCCTATCCCTAAAAGGCCGCATAATGCGCCTGACATTGGGGCTTGCCACTGCCAATAATTCCACCCTTTGTGAATGTCCAGAACTTGTGGACCTAGAGCCTTCCTATGCAACAGGGTGAGGGACTATGCCTGGTTGGAATTTTGTCAGCCACAGGTAGTGCCTGAAACCTGTTCACCAGATGAAATGGTCAAGTCCTTTGATTGGCCCCACAGAAAGTCTTCTGCTGCTTGCTGTATCAATACGGGCTCCCACTCGAGCACGAGTGAGATGACATTCTCAATGCAGGAATTAATTGGGGTGGTAATAGTAGTGAACGGATTGGTGGACATGAGGGAAATGCTCAACATACATTGCATCCCCACATTCTGTTGTACTCAAGCTGCATGACTGAATCCAGCACTGCCAGCAGCTGTGAGCAAAGGGTCATAAACTCAGCATGCATCCAAATGCAGGGATGACAGTCCCTATTCATTGGATTAAATGACTTGGGTTTTGTATGCCCCTTGTCGCAAAGGTGTATGCTGGGATGGCTCCTTCGACTGGGCCACGATTGATTTCCTGCCCTATCCTCACCTTATCCTATCCTATTTTGTAAATGTTTTATATATATATTTATTATTTTTGTTTGTTTCTGACATATGCGATACTCTTGTACCAAATGATCTTCGAAGGAATAAATAGATAAAATAAAATAAAATAAAATGGAAGATTCTTATAAGGCATGAAACTAGCTTTACAACTGTCTATAAAAAGTCAAACACAGGTCTAATTTTATGAAAAGGATTTGGTTTCCCTCTCTTTTTTATGATCAGGTGCAACACATACAGAATAATCGCAAACCTATCATGAGTCAATGATTGATGTGCAAATCCGGTACCTAAAAATGGTTCAGCAGACCAACAGTCACAAAATTCCTGCGTTTTCACGAAATATGTACGCAGAACTGTTGTAATAAATCAATACATTTCGTGTATTTTTACAGGAGACGATTTGTGCCATTCAGAGTTCTTTTTTAGTTGGTTCTGCCGTCTCATTGGTGCAGTTTTGTACCTGCATATCGGCTTGTCTCACTCTTTATGCTTCAAATAACATTTTCGCTAAAAAAAAAGTTCAAGAAGAAATCATTCATGTCGCTTCCTGCTCCCAAACAAGTGGCTCCAGAGACAGTTGAAGTATTGAATGTTGAGACTGTGCACATTGTTTCTGCCAGTCACCAGTATTAGTTGATGTAATACCTGTGGTCATATGGTACTTGCTGCCATAGTTTTTGCTCATTGTACCTCTTCATTTAGAGAAAAAACGTAACATACATTAGATGAAACAAACTAATATGTTTACTTCGTATACGCTACCTCTACATTTGTAAGTGAAAACTGTTACCAGATTCAACACTGGAAACACTTTCTGGCTCTTTGATTCAACATTGGAAACACTTTCTGGCTCTTATTGTTATCATCATCACTGGCATCAGTATCAGAACAATTTTCACCAAATAAAATGTCCAGAACTTCACTTTCTTGGAGGCCTGGAGACGTGAAAAATATCACAAGATTCTCATAACAGTACAGTGAAAAATAATGTTAGTGCATCACAAGATTCACATAAAAGCACAGTGAAAAATAATGTTAATATATTGCATCAGAATATAAGGGGATTAAAAAACAAAGTAGATGAGCTTCTTCTTTGTTTAGAAGATTTAGAAACTGAGGGTGGAACAGATGTACTCTGCCTGCCTAAACATCATATAGTCACACGTATGGGAATGGTAAATGTAGGTGGATATAAGCTTTCAGTACATGTAAGTAGAGACACTTTGGACAGAGGAGGAGTTGCCATATATGTTAAAATCAATCACAGTGTGAAAAATTTGGAAACTAAAAAATTTGGCATAGAGCAACATATAGAAGCATGTGCATGTGAGCTTAAACTAAATAATGGCACTTTTATAATTATAGGTGTGTTTATAGTTCTCTATTGGGAAATTTTCAACTATTTTCAAAGAACTTGGATTCTTTGTTGCGCTACCTGTCAGACAAAGGAAAGCAGCAGAGTGCTAAAAGCTTGTTCCCAATAAATAAATAGTACTCTCAGCCACATAGGTAATAGCACACTCAAACAGGCTATTTTTCCAGACAGACTGAAATACTCTATTGTTAAACCATTGAATAAAAAAGGATAGATCTGATGCTATCAACTACCGCTCAATCTCACTTCTGACAGCTTTCTCCAAAATTCTTGAAAAATTAATGTATTCAAGAGTTGTTTTGTTTGTTGTGGTCTTCAGTCCTGAGACTGGTTTGAAGCAGCTCTCCATGCTACTCTATCCTGTGCAAGCTTCTTCATCTCCCAGTACCTACTGCAACCTACATCCTTCTGAATCTGCTTAGTGTATTCATCTCTTGGTCTCCCCCTACGATTTTTACCCTCCACGATGGACTCCAATACCAAATTGGTGATCCCTTGATGCCTCAGAACATGTCCTACCAATCGATCCCTTCTTCTGGTCAAGTTGTGCCACAAACTTCTCTTCTCCCCAATCCTATTCAATACTTCCTCATTACTTATGTGATCTACCCATCCAATCTTCAGCATTCTTCTGTAGCACCACATTTCGAAAGCTTCTATTCTCATCTTGTCCAAACTATTTACCGTCCATGTTTCACTTCCATACATGGCTACACTCCATACAAATACTTTCAGGAATGACTTCCTGGCATTTAAATCTATACTCGATGTTAACAAATTTCTCTTCTTCAGAAACGCTTTCCTTGCCATTGCCAGTCTACATTTTATATCCTCTCTACTTCGACCAACATCAGTTATTTTGTTCCCCAAATGGCAAAACTCCTTTACTACTTTAAATGCCTCATTTCCTAATCTAATTCCCTCAACATCACCCGACTTAATTCGACTACATTCCATTATCCTCGTTTTGCTTTTGTTGATGTTCATCTTATATCCTCCCTTCAAGACACCATCCATTCCGTTCAACTGCTCTTCCAAGTCCTTTGCCGTCTCTGACAGAATTACTATGTCTTCGCCAAACCTCAACGTTTTTATTTCTTCTTCACGGATTTTAATACCTACTCCGAATTTTTCTTTTGTTTCCTTTACTGCTTGCTCAATATACAGATTGAATAACATCGGGGAGAGGCTACAACCCTGTCTTACTCCCGTCCCAACCACTGCTTCCCTTTGATGTCCCTCGAATCTAATAACTGCCATCTGGTTTCTGTACAAATTGTAAATAGCCTTTCGCTCCCTGTATTTTACTCCTGCCACCTTTAGAATTTGAAAGAGAGTATTCCAGTCAACATTGTCAAAAGCTTTATCTAAGTCTGCAATTGCTAGAAACGTAGGTTTGCCTTCCCTTCATCTTTCTTCTAAGATAAGTCGTAAGGTCAGTATTGCCTCACGTGTTCCAGTATTTCTACGGAATCCAAACTGATCTTCCCCGAGGTCGGTTTCTACTAGTTTTTCCATTCGTCTGTAAACAATTCGTGTTAGTATTTTGCAGCTGTGGCTTATTAAACTGATTGTTCGGTAATTTTCACATCTGTCAACACCAGCTTTCTTTGGGATTGGAATTATTATATTCTTCTTGAAGTCTGAGGGTATTTCGCCTGTTTCATACATCTTGCTCACCAGATGGTAGAGTTTTGTCAGGACTGGCTCTCCCAAGGCTGTCAGTAGTTACAATGGAATGTTGTCTACTCCGGGGGCCTTGTTTCGACTCAGGTCTTTCAGTGCTCTGTCAAACTCTTCACGCAGTATCGTATCTCCCATTTCATCTTCATCTACATCCTCTTCCACTTCCATAATATTGTCCTCAAGTGCATCGCCCTTGTATAGACCCTCTATATACTCCTTCCACCTTTCTGCTTTCCCTTCTTTGCTTAGAACTGGGTTGCCATCTGAGCTCTTGATGTTCATACAAGTGGTCCTCTTATCTCCAAAGGTCTCTTTAATTCTCCTGTAGGCAGTATCTATCTTACCCCTAGTGAGATAAGCCTCTACATCCTTACATTTGTCCTCTAGCCATCCCTGCTTAGCCATTTTGCACTTCCTGGCGATCTCATTTTTGAGACGTTTGTATTCCTTTTTGCCTGCTTCATTTACTGAGTTTTTATATTTTCTCCTTTCATCAATTAAATTCAATATTTCTTCTGTTACCCAAGGATTTCTACTAGCCCTCGTCTTTTTACCTACTTTATCCTCTGCTGCCTTCCCTACTTCATCCCTCAAAGCTACCCATTCTTCTTCTACTGTATTTCTTTCCCCCATTCCTGTCAATTGTTCCCTTATGCTCTCCCTGAAACTCTCTACAACCTCTGGTTCTTTCAGTTTATCCAGATCCCATCTCCTTAAATTCCCACCTTTTTGCAGTTTCTTCAGTTTTAATCTATGGGTCATAACCAATAGATTGTGGTCAGAGTCCACATCTGCCCCTGGAAATGTCTTACAATTTAAAACCTGGTTCCTAAATCTCTGTCTTACCATTATATAATCTATTTGATACCTTTTAGTACCTCCAGGGTTCTTCCATGTATACAACCTTCTATCATGATTCTTAAACCAAGTGTTAGCTATGATTAAGTTGTGCTCTGTGGAAAATTCTACCAGGCGGCTTCCTCTTTCATTTCTTAGCCCCAATCCATATTCACCTACTACGTTTCCTTCTCTCCCTTTTCCTACACTCGAATTCCAGTCACCCATGACTATTAAATTTTCGTCTCCCTTCACTATCTGAATAATTTCTTTTATTTCATCATACATTTCTTCAATTTCTTCGTCATCTGCAGAGCTAGTTGGCATATAAACTTGTACTACTGTAGTAGGTGTGGGCTTCATATCTATCTTGGCCGCAATAACGCGTTCACTATGCTGTTTGTAGTAGCTTACCCACATTCCTGTTTTCCTATTCATTATTAAACCTACTCCTGCATTATCCCTATTTGACTTTGTGTTTATAACCCTGTATTCACCTGACCAGAAGTCTTGTTCCTCCTACCACCGAACTTCACTAATTCCCACTATATCTAACTTTAACCTATCCATTTCCCTTTTTAAATTTTCTAACCTACCTGCCTGATTAAGGGATCTGACATTCCACGCTCCGATCCGTAGAACGCCAGTTTTCTTTCTCCTGATAACGACATCCTCTTGAGTAGTCCCCGCCCGGAGATCCGAATGGGGGACTATTTTACCTCCGGAATATTTTACCCAAGAGGACACCATCATCATTTAATCATACAGTAAAGCTGCATGACCTCGGGAAAAATTACGGCCGTAGTTTCCCCTTGCTTTCAGCTGTTCGCAGTACCAGCACAGCAAGGCCACTTTGGTTATTGTTACAAGGCCAGGTCAGTCAATCATCCAGACTGTTGCCCTTGCAACTACTGAAAAGGCTGCTGCCCCTCTTCAGGAACCACACGTTTGTCTGGCCTCTCAACAGATACCCCTCCATTGTGGTTGTACTTATGGTACGGCTATCTGTATCGCTGAGGCATGCAAGCCTCCCCACCAACAGCAAGGTCCATGGTTCATGGGGGGGATTCAAGAGTAGCATCACATATTTGTAAACATGAAGTACTAACAAAATGTCAGTTTGGTTTACCGATAGTCTTTTCAACAGAAAATGCTATATATGCTTTCACTGATCAAATCTTAAATGCATTGAATGACCGAACTTCGCCCATCGGTATATTTTATGATCTCTCAAAGGCCTTTGATTATGTGAATCATGAAATTCTTCTAGGTAAGCTTAAGTATTGTGGTATGAGTGGGACAGTGCACAAATGGTTTAATTCAAACTTAACTGGAAGAATGCAGAAGGTTGAAATTAACAGTACAGATAGTCTGCAAAAACCTGCAGAGTCCTCTAACTGGGGAGTATCAAGAATGGTGTCCCACAGGGTTCAGTCTTGGGTCCCTTATTGTTCTTAATATATATTAAGGACTTCCACTATGTATTCATGAAGATCCAAACCTAGCTCTTTGTGCTCATGATACAAGTATAGTAATCACACTCAAGGAGCAAGAATCAGGGGAGGAAATTGCAAATAACGTCTTTCAGAAAATTATTAAATAGTTCTCTGCAAATGGGCTCTCACTAAATTTTGAGGAAACACAGTTTATACGATTCTGTGCAGTAAATGGCATAACACCATTGATAAATATAAACCATGAACAGAAGTCTGTTGCTAAGGCAGAATACTCAAAATTTCTGGGTGTGTGCACTGATGAGAAATTGAACTGGAAGAAACACATCGATGATCTGCTGAAACGGTTAGGATCAGCTACTTATGCTATTAGGGTTATTGCAAATTTTGGCGATAAACATATCAGTAAATTAGCATACTATGCCTATTTTCACTCACTGCTTTCATATGGCATCATATTTTGGGGCAATTCGTCATTAAGAGAGAAAGTATTCACATATATTCACTTATGAAATTTGTCATTAATAAGCCATCCCAATTAAAAAATAACAGCGAAGTGCATAGCTGCAACACTGGAAGAAAGGATGATTTTTCACTGTTCTGGATTAAATCTCACTTTGGCACAGAAAGGGGTGAATTATGCTGCCACAAAAATCTTTGGTCATTTGCCAAATAGTATTAAAAGTCTGACTGATTGTCAACCAACATTTAAAAGCAAATTAAAAGAATTTCTGAATGACAACTCCTTCTACTCAATAGATGAATTTTTAGATATGAAGATGTAACTGCAAAAAAAGAAAAAAAATTAACTTTTGTAAAGGAAAATTATGTTAAAGTGAAACGTTCCACATCATTACGAAATGTTGTATTCATTATCTATGGAGCGAGGATTAATGTATCTATGCCTCTAGTCAGGATTTTTACTGAACATGCTCTCAGAGAATTATGAAGTTACAATGCTCGCAAAATAAAAATTTGGCTAAAGATTTGAGTGCTATCATCACAGATATCCCACTCACACTTGTGCTGCTGCTGCATCTAGTGGAAAAAAATGTGAAGTACGACTGTTATTCCACAGCAGGCAGTTGTGTAACATATCACACGACAGATTCGGTGAACAGAAAGGCTGCACCTGTACTGGATATGACACTGTCCGCACAGCCAATTCATCTACTCCCATTTGGCGTATGAGCATAGTAATTAATGTGGTAGAATGACTCCAAGCTGAAAATTGCATTTGTTACATACAATTGCATAACACCAGAGAGATGTTGTTCATCTCAAGTCACAATCTACAGTAAACGTTCTTGGTACCAAACCAATCGCCCTCCATGGTTTGTGATGATTGCTGTATATACATCTAATTCTTACGAGAGAGGCCATTGATTGCTGTGTTTCTCTCTGTTAATGATATAAATGGGCTTTAGCTCTTGGCAGTCTGCACTATACAGTGAATGGATAGGAAGGTGCTCCATTCAATATTAGCAAAGTGATGCCCCAACCTATAGATCAAGTGCCTATAGTCGTAATACAAGAATTATTGTACAGTCTACCTACAAATATATGGGTGAAAACATGCCAATTCTTAGTTTAAAAACTCGTTTATGTTTTATGTCAGCTATCAGGGGGATCCTACCTTCATGTCTTTGAATTCACAATGGTTTAAAGAAATTTGTATGAGTTCCAGAAAAAGAAATCTCAGACAGAAGGTACCTATTTTTAAAAGATACAATACATGAAAAATGATAACTGTCTTGTAATTTTTTGGAACTAATATTTGCTATAGAATTTTATACTAGATGCATATTACTAACATGAGACAGCACAGAGAGATGAGTACATTCGAGGATTATTATTCGTTAACTGTTACATTCTCAAGCTAGGAATTAAGATGAAACACTCTCTCTATGAAGGCTGGTGTTTTTTGCTTTGTGAAATATCCAACCTAAAGTGCATCGATAATTGTAATGTCATCTCCTGCTGTTACATAGTGGAAAAGTGTAATATACTATAATTTTGTTCACACGTTAAAGTAGAAATTACAGTGTTTAATTCAAATCACAAAGTCGTCATCATCATCATCATCATCTCATCATCATTTAAGACTGATTATGCCTTTCAGCGTTCAGTCTGGAGAATAGCCCCCTTATAAAATTCCTCCATGATCCCCTATTCAGTGCTAACATTGGTGCCTCTTCTGATGTTAAACCTATTACTTCAAAATCATTCTTAACCGAATCCAGGTACCTTCTCCTTGGTCTGCCCCGACTCCTCCTACCCTCTACTGCTGAACCCATGAGTCTCTTGGGTAAACTTGCTTCTCCCATGCGTGTAACATGACCCCACCATCTAAGCCTGTTCGCCCTGACTGCTACATCTATAGAGTTCATTCACAGTTTTTCTTTGATTTCCTCATTGTGGACACCCAAATGCCATTGTTCCATCTACTAGTACCTGCAATCATCCTAGCTACTTTCATATCCGTAGCCTCAACCTTGTTGATAAGGTAACCTGAATCCACCCAGCTTTCGCTCCCATACAACAAAGCTGGTCGAAAGATTGAACGGTGCACAGACAACTTAGTCTTGGTACTGACTTCCTTCTTGCAGAAGAGAGTAGATCATAGCTGAGCGCTCACTGCATTAGCTTTGCTACACCTCGCTTCCAGTTCTTTTACTATGTTACCATCCTGTGAGAATATGCATCCTAAGTAATTGAAACCATCCACCTGTTCTAACTTTGTTCCTCCTATTTGGCACTCAATCCGTTTATATTTCTTTCCCACTGACATTACTTTCGTTTTGGAGATGCTAATCTTCATACCATAGTCCTTAAATTTCTGATCTAGTTCTGAAATATTACTTTGCAAACTTTCAATCAAATCTGCCATCACAACTAAGTCATCCGCATATTCAAGACTGCTTATTCTGTGTTCACATATCTTAATCTCACCTAGCCAGTCTATTGTTTTCAACATATGATCCATAAACAATATGAACAACAATGGAGACAGATTGCAGCCTTGTCTTACCCCTGAAACTACTCTGAACCATGAACTCAATTTATCGTCAACTCTAACTGCTGCCTGACTATCCATGTAAAGACCTTTAATTGCTTGCAAAAGTTTGCCTCCTATTCCATAATCTCGTAGAACAGACAATAACTTCCTCCTAGGAACCTGGTCATATGCCTTTTCTAGATCTATAAAACATAGATACAATTCCCTGTTCCACTCATAACATTTCTCCATTATTTGCCGTAAGCTAAAGATCTGGTCCTGACAACCTCTAAGAGGCCTAAGCCCACACTGATTTTCATCCAGTTGGTCCTCAACTAATACTTGCACTTTCCTTTCAACAATACCTGAGAAGATTTTACCAACAATGCTGATTAAAGAGATACCTCTGTAGTTGTTACAATCTTTTCTGTTTCCATGTTTAAAGATTGGTGTGATTACTGCTTTTGTCCAGTCTGATGGAACCTGTCCCGACTCCCAGGCCATTTCAATTATCCTGTGTAGCCACTTAAGACCTGACATTCCACAGGATTTGATGAGTTCCGACTTAATTTCATCAACCCCAACTGCTTTATTGCACTGCAATCTATTGACCATTTTCTCCACTTCCTCAAATGTGATCCTATTTGCATCATCATTCCTATCCCATTCTACCTCGAAATCTGAAACATTACTGATCGTATTTTCACCTACATTGAGCAACTCTTCAAAATATTCCCTCCATCTGTCCAAGGCATCCACAGGATTCACCAGCAGTTTTCCTGACCTGTCCAAATTACTTGTCATTTCCTTCTTACCCCCCTTTCGAAGACTGCTAATTACACTCCAGAATGGTTTTCCAGCAGCTTGACTGATAGTCTCCAACCTGTTTCCAAAGTCTTCCCAATATTTCTTCTTGGATGCTGCAATTATATGTTTGGCTTTGTTTCTTTCTTCAACATAACTTTCTCTGTCTACCTGAGTTCTAGTATGTAGCCATTTTTGATATGCCTTCTTTTTCCTTTTACAGGCTGCCTTGACTGTGTCATTCCACTAAGCTGTTTGCTTCATACTACTTTTACACACTACTGTTCCAAGGCATTCTTTAGCCACTTCTAGTACTGTGCCCCTGTACCTTGTCCATTCCTTTTCCAATGACTGTAACTGACTACATTCAACTAACTGGTACCTTTCTGAGATCGCTGTTATGTACTTGTGCCTGATTTCCCTATCGTGATGTTTCTCCACTCTTATCCTCCTACATATGTACCTGACCTCCTGCACTTTCGGCCTCACAATCCCAATTTCACTGCAGATTAAATAATGATCAGTGTCATCAAAGAATCCCCTGAATACACGTGTGTCCCTCACAGCCTTCCTGAATTCCTGATCTGTTATTATATAGTCAATGACAGATCTGGTTCCCCTGCCTTCCCAAGTATACCGGTGAATGTTCTTATGTTTAAAAATGGAGTTTGTGATTACTAAGCCCATACTGGCACAGAAATCCAAGAGTTGTTTCCCATTCCTGTTGGCCTCCATATCCTCTCCAAATTTACCCATAACCTTTTCATACCCTTCTGTACGATTTCCAATCCTGGCGTTAAAATCACGCATGAGCAGAACACTGTCCTTGTCCTTTACTCTAACAACTACATCACCGAGTGCCTCATAAAAACTATCCATCTTATCTTGATCTGTCCCTTCACAATGCGAATATACTGACACAATCCTAATTTTCTTGCTAGACACTGTCAAATCTATCCACATCAGTCGTTCGTTTACATACCTTATTGCAACTACGCTGGGTTCCATTTCTTTCCTGGTGTAAAGCCCTACACCGCATTGTGCCATTCCTGCTTTGACTCCTGACAGGTAGACCTAGTATTCTCCCACTTCCTCTTCTTTCTCACCCCTTACCCGGATGTCACTAACAGCTAAAACGTCCAGCCCCATCTTACTTACAGCCTCTGCCAGCTCTACCTTCTTCCCAGAGTAGCCCCCATTGATATTAATAGCTCCCCATCTCATTACCATTTGTTTGCCAAGTCGTATCTTAGGAGTCCCTGGTTTATCAGTTAGAGGTGGGATTCCGTCACCTCCAAAGGTCCGAGGCATTTTGCTCTGATTGTTGCCAGCATCATATTTAAAGTACCAGGGAAGCAGGTTGCTAGCCTTACTTGCCCCAAGTCCCATTGGGTTTTACCCCTAACGGTTGAGGGACTAACCGGTGGATTTGGTAGTCTTTGCCGTATGAGCACAAAGGTGACCACGACTCAGAATATGTCTGAGATGCCCAGCCTTCTTCCAAAGTAACTGGTATCCCGACTGTCGGGACCACTTATTTGGCCACTCATACGTTGCCTGTGGTTCATGAACTAGGACATGACTACAGGAACCCACACCATGAACCACATCACAAAGTCGAATCTCATTAAAATAAAAAATTCAAAGAGAGGGCTGTTTTTTCATTCTTATCATATTTTCATGTACACAATGAAGTCAACCACATTCTCAGACAAATGGGTAGCACCAGTATTTTTGGTGTGAAAGACCTTGGGTTCGATTCGTGGTAACTCCTCAGGTTTGCCTCACATAGGGAAAGCTGGAATGTATAGGAGTGGATGTTGGAAAGGAAACATCTAGGATCGTCAGTCCCACTGTAATTGGTTTGTCAAAGACTACACTGATCTGCTTAGTTCAATGGCGACTAAGCTTTCCTTAAAAATCACACTTCATTGAAAATTCTGTTTGCTAATTAATGCAACTGTCTCATTCCAACCTTTCCACAATGTTTACAGCTCTGAGGCTGAAAGCGAAATTATTTTTCTGGGACGGAGCTGCTTTTTATGCCCTGCAAAATTGTGAAGAAGGTGTCCTCTTGCAGAAGCTTCTTGTGAATCAGAGCCTGAGCATGTACATTCTAATTTTACATTATTGCTATACTAAGAACCAATCAAAGCGATAGACAATAATATCTGTTGAATAAGAGCTTCGATTATTGGCTAATGGTTATGGTGGCTCAATTGCAAAACGTACCAGATATCTCACAAAATGTTACATCGTCTGAGGTGCATACAGTGGAGAGCAATGTCTTGAGATAACTTCAAGGTGGACACTCATTATCTTATGGTTCAGAAGGCCTGGGGACTACTTTTGTTGTGTTACCGCGCTGTAGGAAGCGCTGCTGCCTTGCGATTATTATAATGCACATTAGGGAATATTTTTAGTACAATTTTTATCGCAAAGCTGCGGAATGGAGATGTGGGTTCTGATTATCTGTTTTTTCCTCAAGAGACTAAACTCACACACATCCACAAAGAGATTGTATTTCTGGGAATATATTGAGGAGGATGAAATGCTCGCCCTAGGAAATGTGTATTGTAAACAACAAGATATTAAAAAAACTTGCTGGTTGCTGCTTGCTAATCACGTTTTTCATGCTACCACATCACTGAGGCAAGGATATAAAAGCAGGAAGACTCACTAAGAAGCTCATATCATTCCATTTGCCATCTTTGCAAAAATGTAAGTATTCTTATGCTTATCTAGTCTGTTATTCAATCATTTGTCATATCTATGAATACATGTTTTTCCTAATTTAACACTCGAGTGGGCGCCCCACTTTTCATAACATCGGTGGGTGCGTGATGTACTTTGTACACATGCAAAGGATATCTGTCTTTCTGTTAGCAAGGTAATCATGTATAAGCAAAATCACAGTTTAATCTTAATTTAATTAAAAAACAGTAAAATAAACTTACATTATACAAGCCAAATCACTGTTTAATTAAACAATAACAAAATAAACTATCATTACATCACCCAGTTGTCATGTGCAAGTGTTATCCCACAGTAATGACCCACTCAAAGCATTCAACTGCACAGGTTGATCAGAGCCCTGAAAACTGATTATTTGATTACTATTTATCTCGTAGACAACTGTGACATTGTAGGACTATGCTGTTAGCTCGGAATCTGATTCATTTTCTTGCATGAATCGTAAATTTTTCTCCACCTAACTCGCTGTTTATTTCATTTGTAAGTACGAAAACGCCACTTATCACTGTGTTAGCTGAAGCAATAATGAAGGAAATTGGTATGAGCTCACAAGTATGAAATAACAATGCTGTGGTACAAGACAACACGATTTGTGATTGGCACACTTTATACTTAGGCGTGACAGCTCAAGAGTTTATGTTATAGACTCTACGGAGAATCTGTGGTGCACATGTTCTGATTTAGTACACAAAACAAGAACTCTGACTCAGCAGCAGCCAAAAGATTCTCTCAGAAGCATTTGGAAATATTCAGAAGCAATTGGAACTTTTCAGAAGGTGTAAAGACAGAGCTTCCAAAATGCTGAAACAATTTCTATTTTCTCAACCCAACTGTCAACATCATGATCAGTTAGGAGCTGACAAAAAAAGGGGAAAGAGAGAGAGTGAGAGAGAGAGAGAGAGAGAGAGATAGAGAGAGAGAGAGAGAGAGAGAGAGAGAGACAGAGGGATTGGGGGGGAGGGAGAGAACATAGTTCAATATTCGACAAAAAGTCTACATATAATTCTTCTTCTACTACAGTAGTCTGCCATTCATTCATTTTTGTAAAACCTATGAATACATGATTTTTCTCATTTAATCTTACAGACCTTGCAGTCTTCCTGATCGAGTTCATGAGATAAGAACGCTGACTTGGCAGCAGCAGGAAGGCTCTCTCAGAACTATCTGGAACTTTTTTGGAGGGTATAAAAAAGACCTTTAAACTTGCTGAAATAATCTCTGTTTCATCTTCAGACCTGGAAATCTGATCAGCAGCTTGGACATAAAAAAATCCGCAAGTAGGAACAGAGTTCCCACATAAAAAGGAGCTGGGAGTCAGAAATACTACTTCTTAAGTAGTCTATCACTCAAGCACTTTTTGTCATATCTACGAATAATGGTTTTTTCCTTGTTTAAGATAACAGAATCCGTGGTCCTCCTGACTGTACAACAGTGATTCTGTGATGTGGTCGAGCAGCTCTCAAAAAATCTGAGAAAAACTGCAGAGAGACAAAGCAGCATCCACAGCAGCACGACATCTACAGAAGACGACCTTGGTAGGCTGAACTTTCATCGATTACCCTATTATCGATAGTATTGTTGTTATTATTATTATTTTTATTACTATTATTATTATGGGTGAATTGGCACAAACCACATTAAATTAGATGATATCGAATTGACTGATGCTAAGTATACATTTAGAAAACGAATATGTATTGTTGCAGTAGAAACAGGATTGGATTGAAGGAGCCTACACATTTCTTGGACGCCTGTTTTCACATTTTTAGAACAAAATTTCATCAAATTAACCATTTTGTCAATATAATTTAGTTGTTAATCTCCAACTTTCTCTTGCCAAACTCAGGTGAGGAAAAACAGACTTACCTCAATACAAAGGACACACATCTATCACTATCTGTAATGTGAGTGAATAGTATTCAAACAGTGACACAGAGAGATTTTTAAAAAATCTGCAAACTTTCCACATTCACGATTCAGATTGGGCACTAAAGGAAATAATTCAATTGCAAGTTAATTTTAATGAAAAAAAAAGGAATTTTATGCAGGAGCACACATGAAACTGCCTAAGGTAACAGCAAATAAAATCATGGTAATAAACGTCGAGTCATATGACAATGCCTATCTTAAGTGGTCAATTTTTGCACCATTCTGTTCTGTAAAAAAGAATGCACAATGTGCATCTAAATACCCGGAAGAGCCAAACAAACTAGTACTTCTGCCTGATATCGTGTAGGGGCCCGCACGACGTGGTATGGACTCGACTATTGTCTGATGTAGTGCTGGAGGAAACTGACAGCTTGAATCCTGCAGGGCTGTCCATAAATCCATAAGACCACAATGAGATGGAGATCTCTTTTGAGTAGCACGTTGCAAGGCATCGCAGATATGCTCAATAATGGTCATGTCTGGGAAGTTTGGTGGCCAGCGAAGAGTTTAAACTCAGAAGAGTGTTCCTGAAGTCACTCTGTAGCAGTTCTGGACGCTTTGGGTTTCGCATGCTCCTGCTGGAACTGCCCGAGTTCGTCGGAATGCTTAATGAGCATGAATGGACGCAGGTGATCAGACAGGATGCTTACGCACGTGTCACCTGTCAGAATCGTATCTAGACGTATCAGGGGTTCCAAATCACTACGACTGCACACGCACCACACCATCACAGAGCGTCCACCTGCTTGAACAAACCCCTGCAGATGTGCAGGGGTCATGGATTCATGAGGTTGTCTCCATACCCGTACATGTCCATCTGCTATATACAACTTGAAACGAGACTCGTCCGATCAGGGAACATTTTTCTAGTTATCATCAGTCCAATGTCGGTGTTGATGGGCCCAGGCGAGGCGTAAAGCTTTGTATCATGCAGTTGTCAAGGGCACTTGAGTGGGCCTGCGGCTCCGAAAGCCCATATCGATGATGTTTCATTGAATGGTTCGCACGCTGACATTTGTTGATGGCCCAGCACTGAAATCTGCAGCAGCTTGTGGAAGGGTTGCACTTCTGTCACGCTGAACGATTCTCTTCAGTTCGTTGCTCCCGTTCTTGCAGGATCTGTTTCCGGCCGCAGCGATGTCGGAGACCCGATGTTTTACCAGATTCCTGATATTCACGGCACACTCTCGAAATAGTCGTACGGGAAAGTCCCTACCTTATTGCTACCTCGGAGATGCTGTGTCCCATCGCTCGTGCGCCGATTATAACACCACGTTCAAACTCACTGAAATCTTGATAACTTGCCATTGTAGCAGCAGTAACCGATCTAACAACTGAACCACACACTTATTGTCTTATATAGGCACTGGCGACCGCAGCGCCGTATTCTACCCGTTTACATATTCTGTATTTGAATACGCATACCCATACCAGTTTCTTTGGCGCTTCAGTGTATTTTACATATGAAGATAAATTAAACTTTGCCAATATACCGTTACCTGCAGAGCCCAATCATATTTATATTTTCGAGAAACAGAACGAAGAATCAGTATTCAGATTTATGAATCAATAATTGTGGAAGAACAGAGGAAAGACAAGGAATTTCGTGCTGTACCGCTGCCTATTGCAAAACACCATCGTGAGAGGTCATGTGCTTGTATTAATGTTGCAGGTTGCTACTCAGCTATGTCATTTCTATAACATAAAAGACTTGTCGAGGATTGCATGGGGTAGTATGGCTGCTCGCACTAAGTCCATTGTATTATATGAGCGTTGCCTGTGTTATTTTCGTTCACATGAATAAGTAGATGCACATTTAGTTGTCTGTGCAGAGTGTAAACAGGTTAACTGAGTATTTCGTAGTGACAAAAAAATTTAGTGAGAAACTGAACTGCCTTTCTGGTTTGTGCTGCCGCAGTAGTTATTGTTGTGGAAATAATTCCATATTAATCTAAAACATTATCTACAACATTTAGATTGTCTGCAATAACAGGTCATTATAACTACTTTAATTAATGTTATGTTCACATACATAATGATGAAAGAATACGTGACATATTTAGTATATGTCATCTTTTCTTGGTGTTCAGTGATCATCTTATCGAAATCGCTTAAGGACTTCCCTTGTCTTTAATTCATCTAGTTGTATGACCACATGATCTAATGGTAAACTTAAGTTTAGCAAATCAATGTTTGTGTTTTTCTTATTTACTGCATAATAATCGATTTCCAGTTCTATTTGTGGTATTACTTCCTTATTAGTTGCGTTGGTGCATATTGTTCGGTTTTTCTGTATGAAAGCTCTTGTTCCATATGCCTTACATTTACTTCAGAAGCTTTTTTTTTCGAACTCCTCTTTGTAGTATATCGTTACTTCAGAAGCTTATTTTTCCAACTCTCCTTTGTAGTACATCTTTTGGGGCTTGTCTCCCACACAATACTGTCAGTCTATCCTCCTTAGGAACTATGTGTAACCACTCATTGTTATTTATATGTGTCCGTATACTTTGCCATAAAACTCTGTGAAACTACAACTCTCTTTCCACAGTCTTTTGGCATTACACTTGTTGGCTGAGGCAACTTTCTTCATACTCTTCTGGATCTAATGTTGACAACAGTGCAAGTGTTCATTTGAAAATTTTTATCTCCTTACCTAATCCATTACAATCTAATTGTTCTGTCAACAGTTTTCTGTACTGTCTTTTTGTATCGTCTATAAGTATAAACTCATTTTCTGGCTGAGTGAGAATATACTTACCTTTCGACTATGGGATTTCTTGTGGTAAAGGAAACATTCTGTGTAAGATCAATATGTTATTATCTGCTAAGAGGCATTTATCATGTATCCTAATATGCTTCCTACTATAAATACATCTACAACAATTAACTTTAACAAGAGGTATGCTGATGATTCAGCTAGAGGAACAGTTCATCATTTGTTAGAATGAGACACTTCACAATTTGTATTGGGTTTATTATGCAAGGCTTCAATATGACTTTCCATGTGTTAACTATAGCATTTATCATTTGTTCAATCTCTGATCGTATATCTCCAAATACATTTACTAGTTTCAATTATTATTCATAAATGGTTAGAAACGTTAGAACTCTTTTAAATCCTATGTCTGCCTCCTTAACATATGACTTAATGAATCTCTCTAGCCTTTCCATCCCAAAAATTAAAGTGTCTTCGTTTCCTTTCACACTTACTTTTCTATTTACCCATAATTAAGGGGCTATTACCACTGGCAGTTATTCCTTAGTTAACCTCAAAAGGTCTTTGGAATCCATCTCTCTTTCCTCTATTTGTTCCCTGTAACACATTGCACAGATTTCATCTAGCATACCAAATAGTATCTTACTTACCTCACCAATAAAGTTAGACATCCTTCTCTTCTTTTTTGTCTCATGCCTTTCAACTGATGTGTCGATCTCTGTAACTCCATTAGCTTTTCTGTGTCATGTGGCATCTGTTAGTATTGGAAGCGATGTTTTATTAAACATACACACATCAAAAAAGTTTTGCATCGCTCCAGTTCCCAGAGTTCCTGCAGATAGACGTTGACTGTGGATATTGTATCAAAGACATAGTACCTTTGACTTTTCAGAGACGTCACTAAACCCACCAAAAGATGTAAACAACCATGCATCAGCAGCTCCTATTAGACGGAGGGGGCCCAACAGCCGATCAGTTCCAGGCATCCCACCAGGAAGGAGGGTCATGGCTCCTGTTGTCCAATTCAATCGTGCCTAGACTGTCAATACCGCAGTTCAATCATGTCTGCATTGTTACTTTGTGCCAGGTAGGGCTCTCAACAAGGGAAGTGTCCAGGCATCTCAGAGTGTACAAAAGCAATGTTTCTCGGACATGGAGGAGATACAGAGAGACAGGAAGTGTGGATGAGATGCCTCACTCAGGCCGACAAAGGGCTACTACTGTAGTGGATGATCACTACCTACAGATTAGGCCTCGGAGGAACCTAGACAGACACGCCACCATGTTGAATAATGCTTTTCGTGCAGCCACAGGACGTGTGTTGCAACTCAAACTGTGCACAATAGGCTGTGTGATGCACAACTTCACTCCCGACGTCCATGACGAGGTCCATCTTTGCAACAACGACGCCAGGCAGCGTGGTACAGATGGGCCCAACAGCATGCAGTATGGACACTCAAAATTGGCATCACGTTCTCTTCAGCGATGAATGTCGCATATATCTTCAACCAGACAATCGTTGGAGACATGTTTGTAGAAAACCCAGTCAGGCTGAACACCTTAGACACACTGTCCAGCGACTGCAGCAAGGTGGAGGTTCTTAATTGTTTTGGGGTGACATTATGTGGAGCCAACGTAAGCCACTGGCGGTCAAGGAAGGCGCCATAATGGCTGTACAATATGTGAATACCATCCTCCAATCGATAGTGCAACCATATCGGCACCATATTGGCGGGGCATTCGTCTTCGTGGATGACAATTCGCGCCCCAAGCGTGCACATCTCGTGAATGACTCCCTTAAGGATAACGACATCGCTTGACTAGAGTGGCCAGCATGTTCTCCAGACGTTAACCTCCTAACGAACATGCCTGGGATACATTGAAAAGGACTGTTTATGGACGACGTGGCCCACCAAACCACTCTGAGGGATCTATGCCGAATCGCCGTTGAGGAGTGGGACAATCCGGACCAACAGTGCCTTGATGAATTTGTGGATAGTATGCTACGACGAATAAAGGTATACATCAATGAAAGACGGCATGCTACTGGGTATTAGAGGTACCAGTGTGTACTGCTATCTGGACCATCACCTGTGAAGGTGTCACTGTATGGTAGTGCAACATGCAATGTGTGGTTTACATAAGCAATAAAAATGGCACAAATGATGTTTATGCTGATCTCTATTCCAATTTTCTGTACAGGTTCCAGAACTCTCGGAACCGAGGTGATGCAAAACAAGTTTTTTATGTGTGTACATTAAGTTCTTTTCGAGTGTCCCTGCATCTCTGTACTGTTAGTTTTCCATACATTTGCGCCTTCTGAGAACGTTCAGTTATGGCATCTTTGTTTACATATGTTACATACCTCAATATGGTATTATATATTTCTACTTCTCCTAAATTACCATATATAATCTAGACTTACCTATTTTTTAAACTTCATAAGTATGTGTTCATTGTTTCTGCAATTGCCAGTAGTAGTAATAGTAGTATTCTTCCAACCTGTATCACACTGATTTCTTCCTGTGCTCTGTGGCGAGTCGGCAGCATTGTGTCGACCTTGTGGCTGCTACTTGATGAGACTGAACCTTCACCTTGGACTTGCTGGTGACGATACGGTCTTGCACCCACCCTTCGCTGTTCGCCTGGGATGATGTCTCTAGTGGCCACTACTGAACACTCAGTGTCAGGCTCACGGACACTTGGTTGGTCAGGCACCTTGTATCTCGTGGTTCTGCGTCATGTTGCCGTTGCCCTATGTTGACCTGCACTCTCTTTGGGCTCTGTTGCAGACTCTGCATTCGTGGAGCAAATTTCTAATTGGCTGAAAGTTACGAGTCGCCACAAGTTCCTGCTATCTGCCACAATAGGTGTAGCAGTCTGACAGTAAACCTTCTGTGTAACATTTTGTTTAGCCACACATCAGACCGAGCGAGGTGGCGCAGTGGTTAGACACTGGACTCGCATTCGGGAGGACGACGGTTCAATCCCGCGTCCGGCCATCCTGATTTAGGTTTTCCGTGATTTCCCTAAATCACTCCAGGCAAATGCTGGGATGGTTCCTCTGAAAGGGCACGGCCGACTTCCTTCCCCATCCTTCTCTAATCCGATGAGACTGATGACCTCGCTGTCTGGTCTCCTTCCCCAAACAACCCAACCCCCTCCCCCCCCACACACACACATCAGACACCAGTTAAGCTTTTTCTGTCGTCGTGTCCCAAGCCTGAGTGGTGCTTGGGACTGGGCGACAGGGTTCAGGAAGAAGGGAAGTAATCAGCTGGCCTAAGTGAGAGGGAGGCTTGGCTTGATTACGCTGTTAAAAGTCTCTTATTGTGAAAGGCAAGGATTCGAATAAGTACTGAAATGAAAAACGCTGTAAGTGTTTACAGTTTCTGACTTTATTCCGAAAACAGCATCAACTCCTGATATACTTACTCTACAGGAACTGTATCCACGTAAAGGTTACATCTTTACGTAGAGATGGGACTGACTATCACTGTTATGTATACTTAAAATGAAACTGTCAGTACTAACTAAATACATACCCACAACACGACATACAGAATTCCCTATCTAAATGACTAAGATTCCATCATCTGTGTTCCCCCCTCCCTCACTCTTCCATCAGTCTCTGTCATGACACCTTCTCATTGTCTCTAACTGTGCACTAATCTTGGGGGCTGAAGGAAGGGAAGGAGGCTTCTGTCGTTAAATCATGTCTAAGTTTGCTATGGGCTCTTCATGGCGTAGAGGTTCCCTTTCCAAAGACTCTCTCCCTTGCTCCCTCTCTTACCCTTGCTCCTTGTCTGCAATTATATCACTCTTGTTTTTACAACTTGTGGCGTTATCATGCCGTGAGCACTCTGACGACTCTGGTTAACATTTTCCCCAATGCATTTAGGAGCCTCTGACATTTTATGCAATGGTCCTTTAAGGTCTGGTTGTTGTTGCGGTTAGGCGGACCAGAAGTTTCCCTGTATTTTATTTCGAAGTCACAAGGTTTGGCCGTTTCCTGTAGACACTATAAACTCGTAAACTGCTGTAGCTATATACGAACTTGTCGAGGGAATTACATAAAGTTGCGCTACTTAAAGATAAAATTAAGCTCCAGATTACTGAAGGAAACCGTTGTCCATGCCGTTTGTGCAGCCATCAGCGATAAAAAAGGTATTCAGAATACTATGTCTGTGTAGTCCTCTGCAGTCAAAAACGTATAGTACTGATCAGTTAAGAAGATAAGTACTGGAACATGTTTCTCATGAAAAATTACTCATAGTTATAATATGGGGGATATATTTTCGAGTAATTTTTTGTGAAGTCCTTCAGTACCGTAAACTGCAGGTCCTAAAAACTGCATAAGCAGCTTACGCAATGTATATGAGATTAAAATCTCCAGCAATTAACGTTTTGAATTTCATGCAGAATGAATCAAACAGCTCCTGCTCTAAAGGCGAATGTAAGCTGTGATTCTTGCCACCAGAAAATGCTATGAGCTGCAGATCAGACGCCAGCTGATCACAACCAATTGACTCACAGTCCGTATACATGAGTTGAGAATTTTCGACTGATATCTCTCTGCTGAGGCAAAGGTGACACTAGGAGTGAGTGATTATGCCAACTAATGGGTTGGTTTGTGGAGTCCCAGGTTTCTGGTTGTTGTGTAGGGGCATATGGTGTCAGCAAGTATGCCAGTTAGACTTGTTCCAGGGATGCCATTAGTGGTCTGCATTGAACATAATTTGCATTGTATGTTAATCACATTTGCGTTGTTGCAAAGGTCCAAGTCATGGCGGTTGTAATGGTGGGTGCACTGCATCTGTCCTTAGCATCACATGCAAGCATGTTTTAAGATCACTACAGGTGTAAACTTTCTGTCCTTCATGGCAGGATGCTGATAAAAACGGCTTAGAGATTTTTATCTTGATCTGTTGCAGTAAATATGGCAATTGTGGTTCAACTGATGGCTGTTATGCTTAAAAATTTCCGATGTCAGCAGTAATGGGTTCCATAAACCAATTTCGCTGGCAATGCTCTAACGACTGGTCTGATTTTTGCATGGAGGCACAGCAGGACCAATGTTAATGTGGAGGTCTAGCTGTTTTCTTGGCATGTAAATGCTGCTTTTAACGTCTTATGTCAGACCTTGACCATCTTGTTGTCTACAGGAACGTGGCTAGTCGTATAGTGGTGTTGGAACCAACACAACTTGGACAGTTTGAGGAACAACATCGACTCAAATTGAAGCACTTGATCCATAGTGACATGAGCTGGACAGCCTAACTGGAAAATCCACATTGTTAATGATGTTCTTGCTGTTGTTTCCACTGAGATGTCAGTGGCTAGCATTCCATCAGCTCAACAAATGTATCTATCAATAGCCATGATACCCATCTAATGCAGGAAGTGGCCTCACAAGACCTATGCATGCATGGAAGAAACAGCCTGTTGGCTTTTGCGTTGAGATGAACGAGGCTATGAGCGCTGTCAGAATACTGCTTTCCATAGAATTTCAGGTGCAAATGGTCTGGTAGAGGGTCGAGGCACATCACATCGAATGAAGCCTTTGGTACCAGTTAACTATATTTGTTTTAATCTGACATTAATTGAAGCTCCTGCAACTGTTTGTCTATGGCAATATATTGTACAAGAGGCAGCACCAATCCCCTAGAAAAAATCAGTAACAACGTTTTCTGCCCATTTATGTGTCTTATGTCCATCATAAATTGACTAATGAACTCTAGTTGACACAATTATTATGGAGAACAACCCTCCTTGGATTTCTTAAAAGCAAAAGTAATAGGTTTATGATGTGTACAGACTACAAATTGTCTGGTTTTCAGATGAAGGTGGAGCTGATGCTAAGCTTCGTAGACGGCCAGCATCTCTCAGTCATATGCACTGCAATTGATTTGTGCCACCGCCAGTTTCCAGGACAAAAATCAAAAGGTTTCCAACATTTCTTGGCATACTGATGGACAGCTGTACCAATAGCATGTTGGCTAGCATCTATCACTATTGCCATACAAGTGAACTACTTTTTGTAAGCTGGCTTTTATCTTTTCAAAGGTGTGTTGCATCACTGACATCCGTGGCAGGGTCTTCGGTTTCTGGTGTTGTTACCTGTCACTATTGCTGTCATTGGCGCCTGTATCCCAGCAGTTCCACGCAGGTGTTCGCAGTAGAGGTTAACGATTCCTAGGAATCTTCCTAACTGCTGAAAATCCTTTGGGTGTGGGTTGTTTGTAAGGACCACTATCTTCTCTTTGAGTGAGAAATATTGGCTGCAGAAATGACACGGCTGAAGAATGTTACTTGTTTTTGTGCAGAATACATTTTGTTTCGTTCACTATCAAACAGTCTTTTTGTATCCTGGCAAACACTGCACTGAGTTGTTTTTCGAGTGAATGTTGCTGCCTAGATAAACACTAAAATGACGTCCAGTTAGACAAAAGAGAAATTCAATCCCCATAGCACTTCTTCTACAAAAGGCTACTATGACCACACTGCATATTTAATCTGAGTAGCTCGTATATATACTGAGAAAGACTAAAGGTGTTATCATTAAAGACTTATGGGTGTCTACTTCTGACACTGGAATCAGTTTATAAAGATTTTTACAGTCAATCACGCTAAGAATTGTAGCTTTGGCCAATACATTGGTGAAACCCCTTATATTGAGGAATGGTTAGCAGTTGGGAATGGTATGTGCATTCAAATCACGGTAATCTCCACAGGAACTCCAGATGTCGTCTCTTTTCTTCACCAGATGTATTGGTCATGCCTATTGGCTGTCGGATATATGTATGATACTCTTTTGTAACATTTTCTCAAATTCTGCTTTTGAGATAGGAAAGCAAATGGGTGTGACTCTCCCATTGACAGACCGGCTGGGTGATTTTTGCCTTAATATAGAGCACCATCATAAGCTGTACTTTACATTCTGTCTGGCATCTGGCACAACATAATTATTGGGTGTGACGACAGTATTGATAGTACATTTGCCTATTTCACCTGTGACCACCTCAGTGGCCGTCTTGATCTGTGTCATATGGAGCTCTATTTCCATTCCTTGGTGGTGAATGAAATCTACTCCAAATATAGGATCAATAATTTTTCCTAGCATGAGTCTCCATTTGAACTTTCGTCTGAAGTCCAGGACAACTTTTAATTCACATTCCCCATAAGGAGGAGAAGTGTGCCCACTGGTGCAATTTCGTTCTGTTTGTATGGTAGTGTATTTACATCTAAATCTGAGTTGATAAGGTTGTAACAGTTTATTTGTCGGTCCATAAAATACAAATGGCATAAAGTTGTAAACAGATATGGTTGATTTGCAGTCTGTGTGTGGCCGTGGTCGATTTGTTGCTGATAACTGAGCCAATTCTGAGTGCGCTGTTTTGGTTAGTTTTGGTTATGTGATAGGCAGTGCTTCCTGTACTAATGATGGCTCCTCTGTTTATGACTTGGAACTTTTGTGGATCGTCTGTTGCACATACTGCAGGCCGTTTGGAACATGCACAAAGACGTTGGGTGCCAAGCTCTGTAGTCACTGAGAGACTGGCTGGGTGGGTGTTGCCTTAATATGGTATACTGTGATACGCTGTAGTTTACGTAATAGATATACACTTCCTGCCTGGATCCTGATACAACAGAAAACGCCAAAACGCCTGCAGTACCAGCTCATCATGTGAGGTTGCATCCCTTGGCCCATTTCGTTCTGCTGACAGAATGAGCAACTGTTTTCTTTATTTGTCTGGTGTGAGTCCACTTGTTTACTGTCAGTACCAGTAACTACTTCTAAAGTGTGTCCATTTGACATTTTAGACTTCGGAGCTGTTTGTTAATGTTTTGTGGCTGCTCATGCCACATACCAGCAGTCTCATGTGAGCTGACATCGTTACTTTCTTGAATCATCACGAAAGTGTTTGCCTGTTTCAACATTTCATGACCTTTGTCTGTTGCTGACAGGAAAGAATTAATATCACTTCTCTCATACTTGACCACAGCTGTTTTACTAGTAATGATAGATTTGTTAGTTGAATGTGATGTAATGTTGTACCCGAAAATGTTTCTTCCTTGACGATGTTTTTCAAGTGGCACCAGAATTCCGACGTTGTTCTACCTCTGATACGTTCAGAGTGCAATATTTGTTGCCTGCATTGGCCCACTCATTTACAGATTTGGCTAACATGTTCCTCAAGTAGGGATATTGCTGTTGCGAGAGTTGCTTTAATATTATGTCCAAAGCCACTGCAGTTGCTCAGGCACCTAATTTGTTAACTACCATGGCAATCTTTTGTGACTCACTAGTTAACATCGTTTTGTGTGAACACCAAGTCTAACACCGCAAACTACATTTCTAGTTTCTCTGGTGCGAATTCAAGGATTTGTACTTTCAATCCTAGAGTGGATACTACGCTGGTTTCGGCGAGCTTTTATAGGAATCTTCCATAATACCCACAGTAACATTGCACTAATACTACCATAATCGAAAAAACTGATTTTATATTCAGTATTCGACAACGGTAAGTAAGCAAGGAACTGCCAAAAAACTGAAAGAAAACATGAACATCAGCAAATTTAGGTCACTAGCCCAAAGAACAAAATATACTCTAAAAATCGTTGTCACAAGTCGATGCTTCCCACGTTTACTTCAGCTGTTTAATAATTCAGTTGTGATAGGTTATCATTAACTTTAGTTAACTGAACTGTGTGTTCCTGGTGAAACACTGTATATTGTACTGACCAATTCAAACACTGTTCTGTCTGGTTCCACAAAATTTTATTATTTTGTATCACCTTTGTTTGGGATTGTTGACCCATTTTCAAGTACACAACTGATTGGAATCTGCTTCTGGCCCGCGATCTACCGATCTAAGATGGTAATTTCAGTGGCGAACGTTTACACTCCCAGAAAGAGGATTTCAATTCTACTTAAAAAGTGTTCCGTTTAGTTAATATAAGGCGACCGATAACCTTTTTTTCGTTTTGGGGCGGGTCTGGAACTCCGTGTATTCTAATAAATTATAGGAGACGATATGAAACATTTTTTACTTTGCTTCTGAGTCCAGGGGGATTTTTCTGTTTCCTGTCTGAGTATACTAGCAATCTTTTACAGCTTTTTAATTTAAAAGCATCTGTCATATCACTCGTTGTATTTCTTGCTCTTAAATTTCTACGAGCATATGTGACTCCTATATATTTAAATACATTAATCAACTAGGCCTAATCTTAGAGCACAGAGCCATTTTAGAATTCAATGTGAACACACAACGGAGAAACACTAGGTCGGTGAATAAACAAACAGCTGACTCAAACACGTTTCACGCGCCAGACTGTGGCGATTTCCAGTCCACACACTACGATTAGTCTACATAGATTTTATCTGAGCAGACAGATCGCTGCCTTGTTCAGTCTTCATGTAAGTAGTCACAACGAGTCTCTTCAGCTGCTGCTGAGAAGTCTGCTCGCAGTTCCAATTACTCGTGGAGGTACCTCCATGCAATTACTTTACATAATATAATACTCGCTGGTTACATCAACCCAGAGATTATATATACAACACTCATCACGTGACGGCACGTGAAGGGTCAGGGAAAGCAGACGGGAATCATGTCGTACAACAAAGTTATAAGTCCTAATCAGGCGAATAAAGAACATGTTTTGGCAGTTTCAAGAGATTTTATATCCCAGCCTCGCCTCAGTAAGTATCGAAAACGTTCGTAACGTTAATTTCGTTAAATATCATGCTTTATTGGAAGTTTTGGAGGATCGTAGTTTGTGGGCGGGTCGATGTGCAGCTCCGAAAGAGGTCAGGTGACTGATGTTCCGCTCACTATTTCGTGTTTAAGATTTTATTCTGTCATTAGGATTACTTGCATCAATTTATGTATTTTATAAGTTCTCGTGTTTCAAGTGCTCTGTAAATCTTTCCAGCTTATAAAACTGTATCTGGTGTCAATGGACCACTGGTTATACTTGATGAAGTGAAGTTTCCGAAGTTTGCTGAAATAGTGCAGTTGAAACTAGCAGATGGGACCATCAGGTCAGGGCAAGTTTTGGAAGTCAGTGGATCCAAAGCTGTTGTGCAGGTACGTTAGATAAGTAAGGTTTTTCATGAACTTTTACAAGACTTTTCAAATGTTCTGCCTTATTCGGTAGAATTCCGTAAATATGTTAACAGCATAATTTATTTTAAAAAGGAAAAAAAAACTATGTCGTTTAGCGAGGGAGGGGGGGGGGGGGGGGCAGTCGAAACAACATAGGGCAATCTTGCAATAGACGAAGTGTAGGTATATGGTGCACTGAATGTTACTGAAATTTTTGTGTATTTCTTTAAACATTGTTCTTCTTTTATAGGTCTTTGAAGGCACATCAGGTATAGATGCCAAAAATTCACTATGTGAATTCACAGGAGATATTCTGCGCACACCAGTATCGGAAGATATGTTGGGAAGAGTATTCAATGGGAGTGGGAAACCCATTGATAAAGGACCACCTATTCTGGCTGAGGATTACCTTGATATTCAGGGTAACACTTGTTTAATATTTTGTATAATGGTACTCATTATCTGAATACTTGATAGGCGATTTGCCTTAAAATGGAATGGATGATGTGTGACAGTATAATCTTGCCTCAATTTTGTGAAACATTTTGAATATAAAATTATTTTAGCTTTATGTACAATAATAGTGTGAGGTCAAGTGGGTAAGTATAGTTATAAATGTCAGACTTGGAGTTCAGGGCCAGTTGATCATATGCTTTCTCTGCCAACAGCTTGAATCTGGAAAAAAAAATTGGTCAAGTGCAGGTAAGACTCACAGGCTGAGGGCTCGGTACAGACTTAATTATGGATATATGTAGTTCACCCATCCTTGGAATAGAGAATCTTGATGATTTTTACCTGTTTTGATATTGATACGGGCAAGTTATCTGCAGCTCGTGGTCTAGTGGCTAGCGTTGCTGCCTCTGGATCACGGGGTCCTGGGTTCAATTCCCAGTCGGGCATCATTCGCGTAGCAGGGTGGCGACAGGAAGGGCATCTGGCCATCCCTTAAATTAACTATGCCAAATCCGACCATAACCATGCCAACTGTCCCTGCATAAATATTGGACAAAGGCACAAGAAGAAGAAGAAGTGTTACTGGTCATGGGAATTCCAAGACTGTATTAAAATCTCTTCTGTAGTTCATCAGCCTATGCCAACACATTAAAATAAGTGAGCAGAAGAGTTCAGATTATATATGTAACGAGAGATTATTTATTAAAACTTTTTCACTTACTTCATTGTATGTTGGTATGCAGTAATGTTCATCTGTTATGCTTTTGATGGATGATGAATGCAGTGAATGTTCAAGTGACGAGAGATAAGTGATATAATTACCATTTAACAAGTTTATAATTTATTTATTTTTTTTTTTTTTTTTTACTTATACTGTGAAACTTTGCTTCTCAAAATTTCATTATTCTAGGTCAATGGGAGGTACGCTATAGGTTTCTATGAGTGGGTTTTAGAGTATCAGAATGTGTGGCATAAATGGCCATATCTTGCATATCGCATTGACTTAAAAACTTTTACGTCGACAAGGGACCGTAGACCTTCTGCAACATAAATTTGAGTGTGATATGTCTACCCATTGCTGATAGAAAGGGTTCTTAAGTAGGACAGACAGATGGACAACAAAGCTATCCGATAAGGCATGGAACCCTAAGAAATAACAATTAGTGCCATGTTTTAGGATTTGTGTAAAACTAGTTTAACAAGTCAATGGGTCAGAGGAAGACAGTGGAATACCACTCCTAATAGGCCCAAGCATGGTAAATTACTGTGATGTTCAGCAAACGTGCGTGACAGATCTGTTGCGCAGCCTGAGGCCTAGGTTAGGTTGGAAGCCGACAGTTTTGTTGTGAGTTGGCAAAGCCAATGAATGTGACAGCAGAAAATCTGACTGTGGTAATAAATTGACCAGTAGCGAAGCCTGATATTTATATTCACACTATATTGAGAATGTGATGTTGAAACCAACTTTTGTGTTAAGTGTAGGTTAACATTAAGTGATGTGGGTTTTCACTTGTACAGATACATATTACTCAAACATACCCAGATCAGTTAAAACTTCAGCTCCCTATATAACACACTGTAATTGTAATTGAAATTGGAGTCAGAAGAACTTGTAATAAAGAACGGACTTAAGCAGGGAGATGCCCTGTCTCCGCTACTTTTTAATTTAGTCCTAGAATATATTGTACGAATGGCAGCAGATAATTCAGAGGGTGTGGAGTTAAATGGAAATATTAAGATATTTGGGTGTGCAGATGATCTAAACATCATTAGCGATAGGAAAGAATCTGTAACAGCAAATGCGAATGCGTTAATCAAGGCTGGTGAAGATGTACGTCTAAGGATAAGTGAAGACAAAACTAAATACCTGGTTACTACTAGAATGCCAACAGCAGTAGATCAAGAAATGTTAAGAGTTGGAGACATGCCGTTTGAAAAAGTGAACACATTTAAGTATCTAGGCGTGGACATCACTTCGAGAAATGAGATTGAATCCGAACTGAAGAAGAGACTATGGGCGGGAAATGTGTGCTTATTCTCACTGAATAGATTACTTGCATCGCGGATATTGTCTAGGAATTTAAAGATTAGAATATACAAAACTATTATTCTACCAATTATGCTGTATGGGTGTGAGACTTGGTCTCTCACTGAGTATTTGAAAACAAAATTTTGAGGAAAATTTTCAGAGCAAAAAGGGATGACATTAGCAGAGAGTGACGAAAACTGCATAACGAAGAGGTTCACGAACTCTATTCAAGCCCTGACATAATCAGTATTATTAAATCACGTAGGTTGCAATGGCCAGGTCACGTAGCTCGAATGGATAAGGGCAGGGCATTGCGCAGAGTACTGGTAGGGCACCTAGAGGGAAAATGTCCTGTGGGGGAGACCGAGGCGTAGATGGGAGGACAATGTGAAGGCCGATTTGAGCAGCCTAGGTATTGAAGGGGGATGGAAGGAAAGACAGGGACAGATGGCGAAAACACGTTGCTGCAGTAATGGACTCTAGAGTTTGGTATGACCAGTAAGTAAGTAATTTTAATTGAAAGAAATACAGCTGTAATCTCTGTTTGCCTGTTAAGTATAGTGTTTCTGTGATTTCTTACTGTCATTTGAAATATGTGCTTTACTGGTGTTCTGTTTCATTTCCTTAGTCATACTTTTAAAGTTGTGCTCCATCTGTAGTAACTTAGTACACTGAATTCTGACCATTAGTAGTCTGTGGGATGGTGCAGCAGTAGACTTGTTTGAGAGATGAAGTGATTGTATTTACTTAGGAACATGTTAACTGGATTCATTAAAGTACTCCAAATAATTTCTATCTAGGATTCTTTTAACATCAAACATGAATACAAACACTAGCAATTATTTTCTGAAAGTATTTGTTTGGAGTGTAGCCTGCAGCAGAAGATACATGAATAATGAACAGTACTGGCAAGTTGAAAGTAACATGATCTTGAAGTAGGTCGTTACAGACAAATGCTGAAGATTAGATGGGTGTCTCGATTAACCAACAAAAAGATACAGCATTGACTCTTGGGAAACAGGGATTTGCGGCACATCATAAGTAAAACAGTCAATTGATAAGATGCAGTGCGACGTGAAGGAATTCACTTCGGCAATGTAGGAAAATGTAAGGGGTGATCAGGCTTGTACATTAAGCATGTTCTAATGCATTTAGGGGTAGTGGGCTAGGAGGAATATGAGATATTAATTGTTGACTTTGACCACTGACATGTAAATGGATGTTTGGTGTCACCTCCTGGTGCAGATTTTCTTACTTTGGTTAGTTGGTAAAGCCAATGGATGTGGAAGCAAAATACCTGGTTGTGGTGACACGCTGAACTGAAGCTTAGCATTTTTGAAGAAAATTGCTACTCTTATCACCTTAAAGTTACCATGTTCACAATGTTCCATGTTTTCTCCATTATTGGACGAAACTGATGACTAATATTGAGTATTTTTCTTTAGCTGGGGCAGTAGTTTTGTAGATATATGCAAAAACATCTTGAAGAGCTGCATCAGATCTTCAGGCTGAAACCAACACCTTCTCATTGATACTTTTATTATTTTCCAAATTAAATGGCTTGATAAAATGTTACTGGTTATTTTAGTTTGAGGCTTAATTAATATTTGAGCTCCTTAAACACATGTTGGAAAGTTTTTCATTGTGAGATCCATGTCATTCTTTTTGCTTCACATGATGAATAGTATGTGGACTTTTCCTTGAGTGCTAATTAAAGAGAAGAGGGAAGTCAAGGATTTAAGCTGTGTCCAGCACACTTTGTCATGCAGCCACTAGACCCAAGGCTGGTTTAAAGCCCAACTGATACAAGCTGCTTATGGTGTCGAGTGCAGAGTACCAGGCTTGCCAAAGTGAGAAGTTTTTCACACAGGGTGTATCATACTAGTAGTGAAAATTGATACAGGTAAAAGATGATAGAATCAAAAATCTTAAGGTAATTATAAGTCCACAAATCAGCAATTTGCAATAGTGTGTTTAGGAGCCACCACTAACTTCTGTTCCAAATGTTGTTGTAGTTAATGTGTTCGAAATGTAAACTTTTTGATTTGGTACACTGACTGTTAGGGTTAAGTCCCACCCAAGAAACAATATTACTTAAGCATGTTACATGTGGTGGAATGAGTTTTAAAAGCTCAATGAAGTTGATAGACATTTTGTAGGTACACACTTTCTCAGGAAAAGTGGTACGGACAATTTACTTCAGCCACTGAAAGACACATTGAAGTCAGTAAATTTAGGTTTCATGAAGACTAAAAGAATTTCAGTATGTTTTATTCAGTTGATAAATGTCAATAGAGCCTACATGTACTGAAAAACTGTAGGAATTAAATATAGCTATTTAGAGTATTTTTCTCTTGTATCAGGTATTAAGTGGTTCTTACTTCCACTTTATGTATAAAGTTTGAACACATTCATCAGTTTTAAGCTGCTTCCCCGGGGAGTTTTAAAAGACTTAATTACTTATAATTGGGTTTCGTTTATATGTATGTGGGCATACTGAAAAGAAATGCCTCGGAATATCTTGAGTGTAAACCCCTAAAGCTTTTTAAGTAAAACATGTTATTAAAATTCAGCCTCTTTATTCTTCATTTCTAAATCTTTAACTTTCAGCATAGTCGCCCTGGCAATGAACACATTTCTCCTAAAGAGAGGCCAGTTTGTTGATTCCATCACTGTAGTGTGTCAGTCTTGATAGAGCCAGAACTTCCTTTGCTTGCACCAATTTATTGGCATCAGAGTGAAGTGCTCAAAAGTATTTTTTTAGGTTTTGGGGCGATGAACTTTGAGTGGAGCCAATTTGGAACTTGGAGGGTGGTCAGTGACAGTGAGCCCAAGGAGTCAGATTTTCAGGTGTCTCATTGCTCATACACTCCTGGAAATTGAAATAAGAACACCGTGAATTCATTGTCCCAGGAAGGGGAAACTTTATTGACACATTCCTGGGGTCAGATACATCACATGATCACACTGACAGAACCACAGGCACATAGACACAGGCAACAGAGCATGCACAATGTCGGCACTAGTACAGTGTATATCCACCTTTCACAGCAATGCAGGCTGCTATTCTCCCATGGAGACGATCGTAGATATGCTGGATGTAGTCCTGTGGAACGGCTTGCCATGCCATTTCCACCTGGCGCCTCAGTTGGTCCAGCGTTCGTGCTGGACGTGCAGACCGCGTGAGACGACGCTTCATCCAGTCCCAAACATACTCAATTGGGGACAGATCCGGAGATCTTGCTGGCCAGGGTAGTTGACTTACACCTTCTAGAGCACGTTGGGTGGCACGGGATACATGCGGACGTGCATTGTCCTGTTGGAACAGCAAGTTCCCTTGCCGGTCTAGGAATGGTAGAACGATGGGTTCGATGACGGTTTGGATGTACCGTGCACTATTCAGTGTCCCCTCGACGATCACCAGTGGTGTACGGCCAGTGTAGGAGATCGCTCCCCACACCATGATGCCGGGTGTTGGCCCTGTGTGCCTCGGTCGTATGCAGTCCCGATTGTGGCGCTCACCTGCACGGCGCCAAACACGCATACAACCATCATTGGCACCAAGGCAGAAGCGTCTCTCATCGCTGAAGACGACAAGTCTCCATTCGTCCCTCCATTCACGCCTGTCGCGACACCACTGGAGGCGGGCTGCACGATGTTGGGGCGTGAACGGAAGACGGCCTAACGGTGTGCGGGACCGTAGCCCAGCTTCATGGAGACGGTTGCGAATGGTCCTCGCCGATACCCCAGGAGCAACAGTGTCCCTAATTTGCTGGGAAGTGGCGGTGCGGTCCCCTACGGCACAGGAGCAACAGTGTCCCTAATTTGCTGGGAAGTGGCGGTGCGGTCCCCTACGGCACTGCGTAGGATCCTACGGTCTTGGCGTGCATCCGTGCGTCGCTGTGGTCCGGTCCCAGGTCGACGGGCACGTGCACCTTCCGCCGACCACTGGCGACAACATCGATGTACTGTGGAGACCTCACGCCCCACGTGTTGAGCAATTCGGCGGTACGTCCACCCGGCCTCCCGCATGCCCACTATACGCCCTCGCTCAAAGTCCGTCAACTGCACATACGGTTCACGTCCACGCTGTCGCGGCATGCTACCAGTGTTAAAGACTGCGATGGAGCTCCGTATGCCACGGCAAACTGGCTGACACTGACGGCGGCGGTGCACAAATGCTGTGCAGCTAGCGCCATTCGACGGCCAACACCGCGGTTCCTGGTGTGTCCGCTGTGCCGTGCGCGTGATCATTGCTTGTACAGCCCTCTCGCAGTGTCCGGAGCAAGTATGGTGGGTCTGACACACCGGTGTCAATGTGTTCTTTTTTCCATTTCCAGGAGTGTATATAGTCATTTACTGTCAAGCAGAACGAGAGGATGCTCCATAAGTGAACAAATTCCTCAAATTCCAAACCATATTACAGCACATTGTTTTTCACACACTGACATAATTACTTTAAAAACCATTGTGTTACACACTGCAATTTGAAGCCCTCTAGCTGCAGAGGGCTGCAGATACATAGACATGAATAATATGCATGTGGAATGTGCTTTGAGTGCTCATATCAATTAGGTGGCATTACTTTTCAGTGGACTCTTTTAACACGCAACTTAGTTACAGTGTCTTATTTTTAATATGTTAATATAAAATTGGATAATACTTTCTGAATTGTTATTAAACTAAAAATATTATAGAAATGCTATATTTTCATCCTTCCTGCTCCATTTAATAGATAGTGCTATTTTATGGTGGGTTAAACAATGCAATAGGCTCAGTTTTGTCTGTTAAGGAACTCAGTAATTAGCTTAAATGGAATTGTTTTGATCACTTAAAGTGGATGCTTATATGGCATACTGCAGGTCTGAAGTCTTGAAAAATCTACTGATTTAGCTGTAGAGCTGAGTGCTCAGGAAAATCAAATGCTTTTCACTTAAGGAAGGTGTAATAAATTGGCCTATGCTAATAATGAATGGATATATCCCTTAAAATTTTAGTTAGAAAAATGAAAGAAACCAGAAAGAGAAGTTTTGGTATTGGGCATAAGCACAATGTCACTGAATACTTTTGTGGTTTTCGCAAATATAAAATTTGCCTGAAGCTTCTAACATCTGCAGATAAAACTGTAGGAAGCTGGGCACAAGAAAGTGTGGAATACTGCAGATGCAGTTATCCTTTAGATGTTCTGTAAATGTAAAGCACTTTGATATTTTGTTAGATCTTTGAAGGGTCTTCCTTCAAATGACATTAATCGCTGAAATTTTTTGTGCATGCAGGTGTAAAGATACAGTCAACTATTAAGTTTTTAGGCAATTTCCATTAACACCGATCTTCTCCTGTCCCCCCCCCCCCCCAACACACACACACACACACACACACACACACACACACACACACACACACACGTACGTACATATTCAGTATACTGTATTCAGTTCATTATGCAACCAGATTTTAAGTTTAGGAAATGTGATAGGTAAGCGTATGTATTTTCTGTTTTGGCTGATTCTGTTGTCCCCCATACTGCCCCAGTTCATATAGTGCTTAAATAGAATTTTGTACTGTCGGCTGTATCTGTGAGGTGGTGCAGCAGTAGACTTGTTTGAGAGATGAAGTGATTGTATCTAATAGCTTAGATATTCAGCATACTGCAGAGCTTTAAATGTTTTTCCCTCTACGTTGCAGGTCAGCCTATTAATCCATGGTCACGTATATACCCTGAAGAAATGATCCAGACAGGAATATCTGCCATTGATGTGATGAATTCCATTGCCCGTGGGCAAAAGATCCCAATCTTCTCTGCTGCTGGCCTGCCACACAATGAAGTATGTAGGAATAGGAATCTTGTAACACTGTCTGCTTATTTAATGTGTGTGTGTGTGTGTGTGTGTGTGTGTGTGTGTGTGTGTGGGCGTGCGTGCGTGTACGAGAGAGAGAGAGAGAGAGAGAGAGAGAGAGAGAGAGAGAGAGAGAGAGAGAGAGAACAAATACTAGCATAATGACATCACCAGAAGGAAAAAGTTTGTAAGGCAGTGACATAAACCAAATTGTCTTCCTAATACATTACAGAACTAACAGTGCTCTGGCAAATGCAGTTGAAATTGTGTGGTTCAGGTATGTTCACTTATCAACTTTCATTGGATTAAAACTATTCTCTTGTTCAAAGTAGGGTTTGTGTGTATGTTAATATAATGCACCAGATTATATATATAATGCTTGTTATCGTCTCTGCAGATTGCTGCTCAGATCTGTCGTCAAGCTGGGCTTGTTAAGCTCCCAGGGAAGTCAGTCCTGGACGATCATGAGGACAACTTTGCTATTGTATTTGCAGCTATGGGTGTTAACATGGAGACAGCTCGTTTCTTCAAACAAGACTTCGAGGTACAGTATATGTGTAAATTTTATGCAAGTGTAATGTATTGAATAGCATTCCATGTGATTATTTTCACTTTATATTCTGACTTAACAAATTTTATTACTGGTCTCTAAATTAATAAATATTTCAGGAAAATGGTTCTATGGAAAATGTGTGTCTGTTCTTGAACTTGGCCAATGATCCAACAATTGAACGTATCATCACACCCCGGCTTGCATTGACAGCTGCTGAATTTCTAGCATATCAGTGTGAGAAACACGTATTGGTTATTCTCACTGATATGAGTTCATATGCTGAGGCTTTGCGAGAGGTGAGATGGTTGATGCCAATTTTAAAATGTTTGATAATAAATACTTTACATTGTATATCTAAAGTTTACACATTTTTCACAAACATTGAACTACACAAAACATGTAATTTTCCGCGTGTGACTTATTTACTTAATTGTCTTATGAGATCTATTTAACAAAATTCTTTTCCTTTCTGCAGGTTTCAGCTGCTAGGGAGGAAGTACCGGGGCGAAGAGGTTTCCCTGGTTACATGTACACTGATCTTGCCACCATATACGAAAGAGCTGGGAGAGTGGAAGGTCGAAGTGGTTCCATTACACAGATACCCATTCTAACTATGCCTAATGATGGTATGGATGATACAATTTATACAGAAAAAACAATTGCGGAGTTATATTTGAACTTTTAAAGATATTAAATCTGAAGAAGCGAACATGGTTGATTCTAGTGTCTGAATACACTGAATTTATTTTTGATTTGTCCCTGAGAGCTTTGTATTTGCTTTACAATTTATATAGATACGATTTGACAAAATTTTAAGTTCATCCTATTTAACCAAAATTGTCTTGTTGGTTGCTGCTGTGTTACAGCCGATATTTCAAAGAGCATTTGTTTCAGTGCTCCTAGTGGATACAGCTGACTCTCGCTTTTCCTTAAAACAAGTTCATGTCTTAAATCACTGTTTAAAAAATGACTAGAACTCAGAGAAACTAGATAAGTTACTAGCTTCGGTAGCAAACTTAAATAAAAGCAGAATTGTAATATTAATTAGTAACTGTTTGTCATTTTAGAGTTGTTCTTTTGACAAAGTTCAGAAACCACACATTTTTTGTACACTTGTTTTAGCAAAACTGGTAAGCAACTTTTGTTTGTTACAGATATTACACATCCTATCCCAGATCTGACAGGATACATCACAGAAGGGCAAATATACGTAGATCGTCAGTTGCACAACAGACAAATATATCCTCCAGTCAATGTGTTGCCGTCACTCAGTCGTCTCATGAAGTCGGCTATTGGCGAAAACATGACTCGCAAGGACCATGCTGATGTATCGAACCAACTGGTCAGTTAGCAACTAAATGTCTTAATTATCTGGTTGCTGTAATCTATGTGGAAAAAAAAGAATTACATTTATTGTTTCTTACAGTATGCCTGTTATGCAATTGGGAAAGATGTGCAAGCAATGAAGGCTGTTGTTGGTGAGGAAGCTCTTACCCCTGATGACCTTCTGTACCTTGAATTCCTCACAAAATTTGAGAAAAATTTCATATCTCAAGGTAAGACTCAAAAAGTGCTAGTTTAACAAGGATGAAAGTTATTGGTTTTGATTTGTAAATAGATATCTTAAAAGTGCCTGTTCAGTTTGTGTCTGAGAGCCAAATAAATTATGGATTGATTTGCACTTCCAGAACTCATGATATAAGAAACAGTAGGTTTCAGTGTCTACAATTTATAATGAAGATAAATCAATGTTTACCACAAACTGGCCTGTGAACCATAATTATGGCATATGGTGATCATTTACCCCCATTCAATTTGAAATTATGTAAAACATTTTATTAGTTAGTCCTGAACAGCATTTGTAACAACTGTTTATTTACAGGTAACTATGAAAATCGTACTGTATTTGAGTCATTGGATATTGGTTGGCAACTGCTACGAATTTTCCCGAAGGAGATGTTGAAGAGGATCCCAGCAGCAATACTTGCAGAATTCTATCCACGTGATTCACGACACCCACAAACTAAATAGATATAAGGTGTCTGGAATTCATCTTGTCATCACTGTTTTAAAATATCTTAGGGTGGTTGTGTAGAGGGAGTAGGGAACATTGAACTTTGCTGTAAGACGGAACTTTGGTCCACTAATTTCATTTGTAAGTGGCCAGGAGTAAAGATCATTTTGTACAATGATATGTCAAGAATAGAAATGCCAATTACATTTTTTCTTACAAATGTAGTAAGTCTCAGCATTGTTGTGTGCATTTGGAAAAATGTGATATTTTATTGCATTGTTGTTGAAAGCTATTAATTACTCGTGCTGAAAAATTAAGACAATACTATACTCCTTCAGATCCTTGGGATGTTAGTACCTGCCATCATAGTTTGATGGATGAGTTTCCATTGCCTTGTTTGATCTCCATCATAAATCTTCATGTTAAGCATTCCATTGCATTTACATGTGGCTTACTGAACAAATGTATATAAATGTTAATATGTAATAAACATCAGTATTTATGTGTTGTAAAAATGGTCAAAGATACTGAGTTTTTTTAGAGTGATTGTATTTATATGCCCAAAATCTACAGACAAGGGAACATTGTACAATGAAAGAAATGATTATACCTACACAGTATTTTTTTTGTGTTCACTGTGGGTGGATGGTTTGCCCTGTTCAGAATTTGATTAATAAAAATATTTTATTTGTACATATTGTGATGTCAATAAATAAAACACGATTTGTGCTTTAATTTAATGTCAGAGTAAAAATTGGTGTGCATATGAAGATTGATTTTGAAAATAGTGTGTTAAAAGCATAAATTAATGGGAAATACCTGCGATCTACTCATTCAGGCATTAGTTTGTTTGGATTCTCTTCAAATATGCAATTTTTAAGGCAAAATAATTCCAGTAGCAGACAGCTCATCAACTTGACATGGTTATGTGGTATGTCATCACCCATTTGAACAGTGATTGATCAGTTCATTAGCAAAATATCTCGAGAGGCTTGTTCTGTCTTATCAATTTGGACCTCTTTGCTTGTGTATCCACAACTGAGTTGCAGTTTTTATTTCAAATAGGCAAGTCTTGTACATTAATGAAAGTTAGCTTGCCCCCTTTATTCATCTTTAGCAAGAGCTAAATGTCGCAACTTCGCTTTGTTCCATCGTACAGCTCAGTTACACATCATATGTGCCTGATCCCAATTATTGATATTTTACCTTTAGTCTTCAGATTTGTATCGATTTAATATGTCCACTTTTGTCGGTATTTGAATGTTAGTTTCTTCTGCTGTTAAATGGAATTATTCTACATTGATGACACCAAAAAAATGAGTAGACTTCTGTCACACCTATGCATAGGATTAAATTCTTTTTACTGTACTTTCTCATCAGTGGCAATAGAATTGTGATTTTAGGTTTCTGGTAGTGAACTGCTCAGGGAATCTGCCATTACATATACTTCAGAGTGACATCTGCCCAGGATACAGTGCACTATTCCCAAGGTTCAGTGTATATGTTTGAAAATTCTTGACTTGGATTGAACTGCTGTGATGCTAAATACATTGTAGCCCAATAGTCACTGAGTACATGTACCGTTTGCAGCAGTGAAGTAAGGTGGAATCCTCTCTACAGATATGTTCCTCACATTGTATGTTTCTCATGTTAATACATAGTTTTTGTAGAAGCTTGGCTTTCTCTTGAATGGTCATTTCATATTATGATCTAAGTTCACCTTTGTGCTTGACCATGGATGAAGCTCTGGCTTACAATTAAGGTTTAACAATAAAAGCTGGAAGTCTCAGATCCAGCTTTATAAATAAGTGTGGTACTTCTCCAGGTAATGTGACATTCATTCTTGCAGTCAGTTACAATAACCTTACAAATTAACATTTTATCACAAATAACATAATTATTCACTCTCATTCTAAATTTCCAGTTGACAGCTTGAGAAACAACAGAATCCCACCTACTTGACAGATAAATCCTTGTCTTACATTTTCCAGTAACATCAGTGCCACTGTCACAGAATGCTCTTTTCTGAGTGACATGACCCACTTCTCCAAGCCAGTATTCTAAACACAGAAAATCCCAACTCCCACCAGTGTCAACTCTGGCAATAGTGCAGTTGCCGTCCCACCTTGAAGATGCGCAGCGCCCATCTGTGTTAGTTTGCATGCACAAAAAATAACAAAACTTCTGAATAGCTTTCGACTAACTAATAAAAGGTTTAAACTACTGCAATTATTCATTGGTTCGGCAGACATTGGGTAACACGTGGCATCACAGAAGTAACACCACAGTTGCAATTTGAATTCTGGATGGGACCTTGTTCCAAATGATTTGCTTTGAAGCTTGCTAATGTTTGATAGCTGTGACACAAGTCTGAGTCTCATTCCATTCCTCAAGACGAGTTTGCATGATGGATATTTGTTTCAAATATATACGTAACTCTTCTGTATTGCTGATGCTTCGTGTTACCAGGATAGGTATTTGTAAGTGCAAAACTCATCTCCCTCTCAACAACTTCCATATTAGGGATGTGAGGTTGGCCTCCAGAATTCTGGCATTAGGGAACTCGTTATTTCTTTTGATCTTTTCAAGTGCATTGCCAGTCGACAGTCTGATTCTACATTTATAATCTGCAAACCACTGTGAAGTGCATGGCAAAGGGTACATCACACTGTAAGTGTTATTGGTTTTCCTGTTTCCGTACACATTTGGAGAGCAAGAAGCAGCATTATTTAAATGGCTCTGAGCATGCTATAATTAATCTCGTCAAGATCCCTGCAGGAGTGACATGTAAGTGGTTGTACTGTATTCCTAGTCATTTAAAGCCAGTGCTTGAAACTTTGTAAGTAGGCTTTCTCAGGTTAGTTCATGTCTCTTTGATAGTTTGCCAGTTCAGTGTCTTCAGCATCTATGTGACTATCCTGTGGGTCAAACCAACCTCTGAACATTTATGCTCCCTTTCTCTGCATACCTTCAATATCCCATGTTAATACCAGGCGAGGTGGTGTACTGGGCTCGTATTAGGGAGGATGAAGGTTCAAACCTGTGTCCAGCCATCTTGATTTAGGTTTTCTATAATTTGCCTAAATTGTTTCAGGTAAATGCCGGGATGGTTCCTTTGAAAGGACACTGCAGACTTCCTTCCCTAATCCAATGGGACTGATGGCCTTGCTGTTTGGCCCCCTCCCTCAAATCAACCAACCAACCCCTTGTTAGTCGTATTTGCTACAAGTCCCATACACTTGAGCATCATTCTAGGATGAGTTGAACAAGTGATTGTAAGCTCTCTTGATTGAATGTCCCCAGTAATCTGAAGTCTACCACCTGCCTTACCAACAACTGGCTATTTGATTGTACAATTTCATGCCCCTGTTAGTGTTATACTGGGGTAGTTTTAAGAGTTCACCATTTCCAACAGTGGCTTATTGATATTATAGTCAAAGGACACTACATCCTTCCATTTTGTGAAGTGCTGAATTTAACGCTTTTGAACATTCAAAGCAACTTTGAAGTCTTACCAAGATCTAGCTGAATATTTATGCAGATTCTTTAAGACTACTTCGTTATAGATAATTGCTTCATGTGCAGAAGTCTGAAGTTACTATTACTACTGTCTGCAATGTCATTAATGTACAACATGGATGGCAAGTGTCTCAACACACTCCACTGCAAGCACTCCTGTCATTAGTTCTATATCTGTGGATTACTCTCCATCCAAGATAAATTACAGCATCTTCAATCCAGTCAAATTTTGTGCATGCTCCTGATAAGTGTAGTTGTGGTTCTCGGCCAAACTCTCTTCAGAAATCAAGAAATACTACATCTAAGAGACTGCCTTGATCCAAGGCGTGTTATCTGAGAAAAGTGCGAATTAGATTTCACGTGATCGGTGTTTTCAGGATACGTGGTGGTTAGTATGAAGTAGATCATTATGTTAGAGAGATTGCATTGTTTGAGCTCAAGATACATTCTAAGGTTCTGCAACAAACTGAAATCAAGAACATAGGATGGTAGTTTTGTGGATCACTTCTACTACCTTTCTTGTCAATCGGTGTGACTTGCTTTCTTCCATCTATTGGCATCAGCTTTTGTTGGAGTGGTCTACAATACATGTTAGTTAAGGGGGGCTAACTCAGCCGTAAATTCAGTGTAGGATCTGATAGGGGTTCCATAGCTCCCAGGAGCTATGTTCAATTTTAATGATCTCAGTTTACCACTGACACTAACACTCATTTCACTCATGTTTTCAGTGGTGTGAGGATTAAATTGGAACAATTCTCCTAGGTTTTGTAAAGGAACATTTGATAATGTAATTAAGCATCCCTGCTTTTGCTTTGCTGTCTAAAGTTTCAATTCCTGGCTCATCTGCGAGTTATTGTATGCTAACATTGGTGTCCCTAACAGCCTTTATGCATGACCAGAATTTCCTTGGGTTTTGTGAAATATTTGGCATTATTCTGCTATTGTAGTCACTGAAAACATCACACATTGATTGTTCTCGTTGCACCCAAATACATTTCATTTAGCATCTATCAACAGCCTTATGCTTTGTTATACACCTATTATGCAGATATGTCTTTTCTTTAGAAGTTTCTTTTCAGTACTGTATGCCATGGAGGGTCCCTTCTGTTCTGCTGTTTGTTTTTTTTTTTTTTTTTTTTTAATCAGTAGTTCCTGTAAATACTCCTGTCCTGTGATAAAATTTTTGAGTTGCTCATTAAGATTTGACACTACTGCTTCTAACCTAATTTACTGAACATACATATTTTTCTACTTGTTTTGGGCATCATTTGTACTTTGTTAATCATTGTTGCCACAACTGTGTCATGGTCACTGATACCAGTTTTGATGTAGACATCCTCAAAGAGGTCAGGTCTACTTGTTCCATTAGATCCAACATATTTTCACCATGAGTGGACATCCAAACTAACTGTTCTAAGTAGTTTTCAGAGAAGGCATGTAGTAATACTTCACAGGATGTCTTCACACACCCACCACTAACAGCTTCAGGAAGTTGCAGCCTTGCTTGTCACAGAACTTCCAAAATATCTAGTTCCCTCCTTCCACTTGAGTTTTGCTGAAACTCCAGGTGCAGAGTGGGTTCTCTCAACCTTCTCTGCTAGTCACTCTAATGATCCAAGTATAACTTTGGATCCCAGATGACAGGCATCATTTGTTTCAATGTACGCTACAATCTGCATCTGGTTGCACTCTGTTCCCCCAGTAGCTGCTGGAATAGCCTCTTTAACATACCTGGCTGTCATGTGCCTTTACCAATAGTGAGTGCATCTGATGTTTCTTCCTTTCTCTTGCTGCCATTTTCCTTAATCACACCATTATTCATCGTATGTTTGAACTGCCGATGAGTAATGGACCCTATCCTTTTATAACTGCATCCTCTTGACACAGGACAAACTAACAGGTTTCACAACATGTGTGTGTCCCACTGGCTCCATTTCAGTGGAAGGCAGAAGCTTGAACCTTTAGTTAAGGTGACACCCTCAGTCTTCTCTGGTCCCTGTTGATCCTGTATAGGATGTCTAAAGCTACCACTGATGCACCACTTGTAGTCAAGTGAACAACCTTTGACCGATCCCATACTTTCTCCAGAGGAGACAGGTTTCACAGGGGAGGATAGGACTTGAGATTCATTTGAGCTTATCCATCAATGAAAATAATAAATTTTCGAAGTGGCTCCTCCTGCTGGCAGAAGGGTTGAAGGGGAAGGAAGAGGGGTGGAGGAGTAGGATGATTGGTGAGGTTTAAGAAAAGGGGTAGAGTTTGGAAAAGCTGCCCAGAACCTTCGGTGAGGACAGACTTACCGGATGGGATGAGAAGGAATTTCTGATTCATCTGTTTTTTAAGTGTCCTGAGCAACAACTAAAAGAGAATATCAGATTTCTCAAAAAAAAAAAAAAAAAAAAAAAAAAAAAAAAAACAGCTATCAGTTGCTAAGTAAGCCATAAGAGCTTCCATAGAGGTATTGTACTTAACTGCAAAATCGGAATCGTCACATATTATTGGTGAGAAATTACTTCCTCCTGCAGCCATAAAAAGGTGCGAAATAATGGAGGGAAGGTGACATCGTGAGAGTTTGAAGTCGATAACACTCCCAGATGATATAATGGCTCATCGTATCGATGTAATAGCCACTGATACGAAAAATCAATTGCTGCCATGTCTTTGTGGTAGCCAAAAATTCGATTCACCCTGCTGTTTGATGGCAGTACTGATATTGGAAATCTTTCCCAACTTCTTTTTGCACGGATAGCTAATGAAAATGAAATTCATGAGAACATTGTATTTTGTAAAGCTCTGGATGGGAGGACTACAAGCGAAGATATTTTCTTTCATGTGAATTGTTGATAATAATCTGCCATGGACAAATTGAGTTGTTCTATGTACTAATGGGGGCGGCAGTTACTGGAACTAAAAAGGTTTTCATGGGAAGAGAGAGTGCTGTTCCTCCTATAAAATTCACACATTGGATAATAAACAGATAGGCACTGGCTTCTAAAGTAATACATCTGGAAGTCAATAAAGTACTGAATGATGTAGTCAGCGCTGTAAATTCTGTGAAACCACAATTTTTAAGCAGTAGGCTGTATTCCATTTTCTGCAAGGAGATGGGTTCTACATATGATTCTCTTCAATTGCATATGAAGGTACGTTGGTTCCCTTGTGGTGGAGAGCTTCACTGTGTCGTGGAGCTGAAGGATGAACTTTGTCTTTTCCTATCCAGCAATCTTACACCTGCGGCTCAATCTCTGGATGAGAAATGGCTTCTAAAATTTTGCTACTTAGGCAACATTTTCGAGAAGCTGAATGATCTTAACATATTGCTTCAAGACTGACAGAGTAATATCATCTTTCTAACTGAGAAAGTGCTTGCGTTTAAGAGAAAACTTGGATGTTGGAAAACCAAGATGGAGGAGGGTAACTGCAAGATGTTTTCTTGTCTCGGTGATATCATGAAAGAAGTTGGATACAGGTAAAAGAGTAGAACTGTCACAGAACATCTCAGAGCCCTTAGTCAACAAATTCATCTGAGTATGACTGGATCCAGAGTCTGTTTGATACCATCATGACAGACCACTTGTCAATAGTATAATGGGAGAACTCTTCAAGTGATAGAACATGTCAAAATGAATTTAAATAGAAGTGTGTGGAAGATTTTTGAGTGTAATCTAGGAATGAAAATCCCAATTTAGCAGGAAGGGCAGTAGACATATTACTCTTTGCATCAACTTACTTGTGTGTGTCAACATTTTTCCACGGCGCATTTATCAAGATGAAACACTGGTCTCCACTACAGCTGGCAGGGATCTAAGAGTTGCTGTTCCAAATATCCAACCAAGATTGGATCCACGTTCTAAATAAACTCAAACATCACACTAAGTGTGCTAATGTCAGAAAATTTCCAAATTTTAAAACGTGCAATTTTACTCCAATTTATTTTCTTTATGGATGACCATTTTGAATATAGCAATTTCTAAATGGACATTTAAATGTTGACTGTTGTTCCATCATCATTTGTCTGTCATGATATTCCAAATATTAAAACATTCGAAATGAATGCAATACAGATAGAAACGGTTAAACCTTAAACAATTAACTAATTTGTTAAGAAAAAGATATGTAGTGAGATACACACACTTGCTCAGTTCCAATAACATTACACACAGCCATAGTCCTTTATAAACCAGTTGTAACTGTTAACTTTCACTACCTTTGAATACTAATGTATGATAATGTTTAAAAAGATGTTTAATGCACTTGGTTACTGACAGATAAAATAATTAGACAGAAGCGTTGAAGTAGACAAGAAAAATAGGGCAATGGGTCACAATAATTTTTGTTTCAGAAGGGGGTGCAATGGAAAATGTTTAAGAAACACTGTGTTGGCCACATGAGGTAGCCGCGCAGTCTGAGGCACCTTGTCACAGTTCGCACAGCTCCCCCTGTCGGAGATTCAAGTCCTCCTTGGGCATGGGTGTGTGTGTGTAGTTAGTTTAAGTTAAATTAAGTATTGTGTAAGCCTAGGAGCCAGTGACCTCAGCAATTTGGTCCCGTAGGAACTTACCAAATAATAAACAAAACAAACCTGTGCTGTGATGTCTGTGGTGATGGTTGTCTTCAATGTCTTCTCGACCATCTTCGAAACATTTATACCACTTGTAAACTCTTCTCGTATTTATAGCAGATTCACCAAAAGCTGCAGACAGTACTTCGAATGCAGTGCTGCACTTTGCTCCATTTTTCAAGCAAAATTTATTGCAGATTCTTTGATCCATCTTTTTTTAATGTGAAAATTTTCTGAACACTCGAAAATGCTGTAATCTTTCCAACTGTCAACAGTAAACTAAATATTCAAAATGTAGAAAGCAAGTGCAGTTAAAAAATTCACATTGTTTTTTGATCACAACCTGTGCAGTTCATAATCAGAGTTTTGGCTCTGTAGGTTTGTTTAGCACATGGACTGTCACAAGGTCACCTCCCATCACAGCAGAGCCTTATGTCCTGCCCTGGCCATGCCTGGTCTGGCATAGCAGTGAAACATCCATTGCTATGCATGCAGCCATTGTGTTAAAACTACAGTGGAGATGCCATCAAACTGTCATAGGTACCAGCATAATGTACTTAATTTAAGAGCTAAGTAAGTTTCAAATTATAACAAAACTTATGCACGGCTGAACTGCCTCCAAAATGGTAAGTGCTGCTAATTTGTTCATAACTAAATTTTCTGGATCAAACACTTGGCTCCATTGAGAGTTCATAGAAACTGCCAGAGCTGTACTGACTTTCAGGTGGCCATTGGCAGAGGTAGCATTCCAAGGTTGAGAGGCCATGTGCGTGGGGGATGTTTATGTAGAGCAAGATCAAATTGCTTGTGACAAGAAGGGTTTCAGGTAGGAGAGGGTTTGGAATTGATTTGAGACATCCCCAGAAGTGGTTGGTGTTTTTTTATGTAGGATGTTAGTCTCTGTGTTTTGGTGTACTTTTGGAAATAACTGGAGGATGGTTGGAGAGGAAGAACTTCTATGGAAGCACCTACGTTTTCTTATGAGGGGCCTAAGCTTTTAAAAATCGTCTACAGCTCACTGTGGATGGAAAGAATGGGGTCATTAGGCATAGTTTGACCTGGTATTCTGACAGTTTCTCCTCCATGTTTGTAGGCTCCCCAAACTCCTCATAATAGGTAGGGTGATCTTCTGGTGTCTTGAGTGACCTGCCCTTTCATTTTAGCTGTCCTGAACCTATTCCTACCCTCTGAGGAAGGAACTAATAACAAGGCAAGGATGGTTTAATGGATTTTAGGTGTATCGGCTAAAAATTTTATTTCCTGGTGGTAGGTACTGACTAGCAACTCTGTCATATAAATCTATAGTTTTCTCAAGTGACCTTTCCTTTCTAATACTGTGAACAACTCAGTAATGATGCAGTAAGCTAGACATTTAGAACTCTGGTGAAACAGAATTTTTTCTCTGTGATCTAGATCTATCTATAGACTGCATAGTGGGCATTTCTTTTACAGGATATTCAATATCTTCAAATGTTCAGACTCCTATTGAGACAAATGCTATAAGTTAAAAGAGTTGTCTTCTCCTCCTTGATGGTTATGTTACAGGAATATTTCCATCTCTCCATGCAGGGACCATTTTCAGGCCAAAAATGGATTTCACACTTCATGAAATTGTGTTTTCAATTTGAACAAATGTCTGGCATAAATTTATGTTGCTTTTAATCCACAATCAATGACATTCAATGTTTTATCATCTGTTGATGTCATATTTCTTGATTGCCATTATTATGATTGTGGCTTTTTCTCTTTCCTGTATCCTGTTCTCACTAGTATGTGTCCAGAACTATAATCAGTACCTACACTGGAGCTACACTGTATGTACAATTCTACATTACATTGGCCACTATTTTATGGCCGGTCTAAAAGTTTTATCTTCTGTTTAAGTGTAAAAACTTGTTAGACACAACATTAATAGACCATAAACAACATTGAGCTAATCAAAGAACACTGGCAATTTTCTACTTAATGACAGTTAAGAATAAAGAACATACGGAGATGTAGATTGACATGTGACTTGCATCACTCTTCAAGCTAATTTACTCACATAACTGTCCTCCAGCTCTCCACTGATAAGATCATTTTGTGATAAAGTTTAATGAAACTTGGTGTCAGTTTGAACATTATTACTTCTTTTCTCATCTGATCCATTAATCAGGGTGCCAGATTTTTTGTGTGTTGTCTGTGCACATGGAAGTTACTATTTTTAACACGTTTGTTGTAGTGGCCATTTTCGCAGCAGCTGTATATAAATTGCAGTTTTTTCAAAGAAAGAACTGCAATTACTATTTTTGTCAAGAAATATCTCATGGCTTGTACTACTGGACCACACTGAAGTGGCACAGAGCTTAAGAATTCACTTGCATTTGAGACAATTAGAGTGCAAATCCTCATTCAAATTTGGGTTTTTATTGGTTTCCATAAGGTGGTTGAAAGGAATGCTGGAATGATGCCAACAGCGCCTCAAGCGAACAAATGTACAACTAAATGAAACTTTATAGCTCCCTTAATTCGCCGACGGATAGTGCTTAGCTCCGCCTTTTGTCGTTGCAGAGTTTTAAATTCCTAAAGTTGTGGTATTCTTTTTGAATCACCCTGTATTTCCATTGAGCAAAGTCAACCATTGGAAAAACTAGGATGTAATAACAATAACTCTGTCATATTCTACATGGATATGACAACTGACAGCCTGTCTGTCTGCCTGAATGGCCACTGCTGACCTGTAGCCAAGAGACAGGTGGACCACCCATTTGCTGAACATGCCACCCAACACAATGTACTTGACTTTAATGACTGTTTCATAACCTGTACTATATGGATGCTTCCCACCAAAACCAGATTTTATGAACTGCACAGGTGGAATCTCTCCATGCAACATACCATTTGTACCCATAGCTCTGACTTTCCCTAGTCCCTGTCCTCCTCCTGCCTATCCCCTTTCCTGCTTCCATTCCAGTACTACAGAGTCCTTCCCTCCGACCAACACATGTATATAGTCCTTTCTCAATCTCTATCCCCCCCTCCCCTCTCCGCTGCATAGAGGCCCCACTGCTGCATCCACACCTAGCAGCCCTGTCTTGCCCCCACCATGTTATCGTACACTCCCTCAAGCAAAACTAGCATGTTTCCCCATACCTGTCTCGCTATCAGTCCCTCTCCCTGACCCACGCCTCCTCCTTACCCACACCACTCACCAGAGCTAGACTGCTGCTCGTGTTCATCAGGCGCTAGTGCCCAGACCCAGTGCACATGTGCATGCGAGTAGCATTCTTAACTGTGCACCATATCTTCACTGTGTTGTTAGAAGTTTAGTTTGATTCAGTCTGTTCTTGATGTGTTATTGATTAAAATATTGGCATAAATATCAGTTTTCTACACAGAATCCTCTCGATGGATATATCTCAACAAAGAAACTGCTACACAGGTTAGTTCTGGCACCCTTCTTTTTGCAACTTGCTATTTATGTACTAGATGATGATCTGATAACTTTATAGTACCTAAAATTATTCAGGATGCTGGCATGTAGGCATTCTTAGATTCTGTATTCTCCAAATCCTCAGGCCAGCAAATATTACCAAAAGCCCTAATGTCATTACTTGACCTTGGAGTTTAAATCCTGGAATAGGATTAAAAGTAAGCAAAAAAGAGAGTATCAGTTTGAAGTGAAAAACCTTTTCATAAGTCACCATATGTCGTATGGAATAAAATCAGTGATAAATTGAATAATCCTTTAATGGTTCATACAACAATCACTGGTTTATATTCTCTGTAGCATGCCCTGGTTGTGATACAGCCATCTCCAGATCATTGTTGAGGCAAAGAACCATAGTAACACAGAGGCACTAGCATTGTAAGAAACGGCATGCACCTCTGTGCTGAAACCGTTCTTTCACGACAGCAAAGATCGAAATATGGCTGTAGATGACAACCAAACAAGTTATAGTGAAAGGAAACAAGTGTCATCACATAATTCTTCTGAAATCTACAATTTCACTAAAGCACTGAGAAACCCCAGGAGTCACATTATAGAACACAGTGATTTACTTTCATCACTCGTCTAGGAAACTTTTGAAAAATACATTCAACATCTGAGTTTTTTACCATATCCCTGATCACTCAAGCTTCCAGCTGAGTGCCACTGATGAAATTTCACATTTTGATCAGTGTCGTACCCAGCATTATCTTGCAAAAACTCACTGTTCAATTGGCATTATATATTAGCATTTTTGGTTTACCAGACAGATTGGTTTACTGATGAAACAAATGCTTGCACAGCCTTGGCGACCTTGTGGGGAAAGTAATATCTATCAGTGCCTCATGAGCATAAACAAAAAATTTTCCAAGAGGGGGAGGGGGGGCAAAATTCTGAAATAGCTATTTTTAATATACAGGGTGGTCCATTGATCGTGACCAGGCCAAATAGCTCATGAAATAAGCGTCAAACGAAAAAACTACAAAGAATGAAACTTGTCTAGCTTGAAGGAGGAAACCAGATGGCGCTATGGTTTGCCCGCTAGGTGGTGCGGCCATAGGTCAAGCAGATATCAACTGCGTTTTTTTAAATAGGAACCCCCATTTTTTATTACATATTTGTGTAGTACTTAAAGAAATATGAATGTTTTAGTTGGACCACTTTTTTCGCTTTGTGATGGATGGCGCTGTAATAGTTACAAACATATGGCTCAAAATTTTAGACGAACAGTTGGTAATAGGTAGGTTTCTAAATTAAAATACAGAACGTAGGTACGTTCGAACATTTTATTTCGGTTGTTCCAATGAGATCCATGTACCTTTGTTAACTTATCATTTCTGATAACGCGTGCTGTTACAGCGTGATTACCTGTAAATACCACATTAATGCAATAAATGCTCAAAATGATGTCTGTCAACCTCAATGCATTTGGCAATACATGTAATAGTAGCTTGCCTTCCGTAATGTTCACATATGCATTGACAATGTGCTGACGCATGTTGTCAGGCGTTGTCGGTGGATCACGATAGCAAATATCCTTCAACTTTCCTCACACAAAGAAATCCGGGGATATCGGATCCGGTGAACGTGCAGACAATGGTATGGTGCTTCGACGACCAATCCACCTGTGAAATATGCTATTCAATACCGCTTCAATCGCATGTAAGCTATGTGCCGGACATCCATCAAGTTGGAAGTACGCAAGCTATGTGCCGGACATCCATCAAGTTGGAAGTAAATCGCCATTCTGTCATGCAGTGAAACTTCTTGTAGTAACATCGGTAGAACATTACGTAGGAAATCAGCATACATTTAGATTACCATCGATAAAATGGGGGCCAATTATCTTTCCTCCCATAATACCATACCATACATTAACCCGCCAAGGTCGCTGATGTTCCACTTGTCGCAGCCATTTTCCGTTCATCAATAGTACATATTATACCGGTTTACATTACTGCTGTTGGTGAATGATGCTTCATGGCTAAATAGAACGCATGCAAAAAATCTGTCATCGTCCTGTAATTTCTCATGTGTCCAGTGCCAGAGCTGTACATGATGTTCAAAGTCGTCGCCATGAAATTCCTGGTGCATAGAAATATGGTACGGGTGCAATCGATGTTGATGTAGCATTCTCAACACCGACATTTTTGAGATTCCCAATTCTCGTGCAATTTGTCTGCTACTGATGTTTGAATTAGCTGCGACAGCAGCTAAAACACATACTTGGGCATCATCATTTGTTGCAGGCCGTGGTTGATGTTTCACAGGTGGCTGAACAATTCCTGTTTCCTTAAAATAGCTTAACTGTCCGGCAAATGGTCTGGACACTTGGATCATCTCATCCAGGATACCGAGCAGCATACATAGCACATGCCCATTGGGCATTTTGATCACAATAGCCATACATGAACATGATATCAACCTTTTCCGCAATTGGGAAATGGTCCATTTTATCACGGGCAATGTATCACGAAACAAATACCGTCCACACTGGCGGAATGTTACGTGATACCACGTACTTATACATTTGTGACTATTACAGTACTATCTATCACAAAGTGAAAAAAGTGGTCCAACTAAAACATTCATTTTTCTTTACATACTACACGCATGTGTAATAAAAAATGGGGGTTCCTATTTAAAAAAACGCAGTTGATATCCGTTTGACCTATGGCAGCGCCATCTAGCAGGCCAGCCATAGCGCCCTCTGGTTTCCCCCTTCAAGCTAGACGAGTTTTGTTCTTTGTAGTTTTTTCGTATGATGCTTATTTTGTGAGATATTTGGCCCGGTCACTATCAATGGACCATCCTGTATAACTGATTAGGTGAGCTATAAAACATGCTGTGCCCCGGGAACTAAATTTTACAAGAATTACACAAAACTTATTATATTTCAAATGATTGATAATTACATAATTAGCATTCTTAAGATAGATAAAGTTGATATGTTAATGTAACCATCTTCAACTGAATATGCAAAGTACATCTTTTATGTCAATTGAATATGGATGCCAGTATTTTGATCTGACAATCAAAAATTCCATCCTTATATAATTAAATCCAGTTTACCTGACAAGTTATGAGGTACAGCTTGAAAATGTTTACAAAAAATTTAGTTATAGGTCCACAGTGTGCAAAAAGGAAATAAAAAAATCTGAAACAGAGAAAACCCTTTAAATATCAATAAAAAAACCTTTGAATCAAGACTTTTTAGATTTGATGTCATCTGTAACATTTTCTTAGCTTACAAAACACATTTGATTGTGTTAATGGTTTTATTTCATGATGTTCTTTTTTTTACTGTTTGACATAAATGAAACTGAACAGAATGTGTTTTGAAAACTATATTTTTGGGGTTTGTGATGTAAAGTGTAATCTAGGACTTATAAGTGACTAGCTGAATGTGAGAAATCCTTGAAAATCACACCCAAATGTCCAGTAAAACCTACTTTTAACAGCCTAGAACAGAACCAAGACACTTCTTGTTCTTAGTCTGTCGCATTACTGTGCAGCCAAGCCAACTGGACCGCAGAATTCGTTGCTCCACGACTGCATTAGAAGCTGTATTCCAGCCTGCAGAAAGTTCGAATTTCTGGAGAGGACATCTTTTCATCTTAAAAATTAGACTATTACTACATAAAATGAGATTATTTCTATTTTGACAGAAGTATTTAGTGTCACAGATTAAGCACAGAATGCTGTGTTCTTTGGAGTCCACTCCAGTAACTCTGGCATGTTAAACTGAGTGTAGAACTTGCAAGCCTTCACTGGTCACCTTTCTCCACAGACAAAACGTAATCTATTGTTGAGATCGCAACAAGGGGTGGCAACATTTTTCAAAAAGTTGATGACAGATATATGCAGCACCGCTATGCTTATGTATTTCTTGAATCCATACCACAGAATACTGAATCAGACCCTTTCTTCTATTTGAAAAGAGCTGTAAAAAGAAGGGAGAGTAGAAACCTTTGTGACACCATTTCAATAATGTTACGTAAAGGTTCGCATCCACCTTGACTGCAGAATAGCACTAAAACAGCTGCCATGCCAAGCTATGAGGATGATTTCTCATGAATGGTGTGAATAATAATAATAATAATAATAATTCTCAAGATAGGATATCTTTAAGGTCACAGTACATGCCGTCACAACAGGCAATAATGGCACAGTTTAGTTGTACAGCATACAATCATTGCTAAAAAATTCTAGAGAATTCTGGAGTGAATAAAAATCCTATTCTCAGACTCCAGAAGGGGGCAAGTGCCTTCTCCTCTCCCCCCCCGCCTCCCCTGCCCCCGTCCACCAAGACCACCACTCTCTGTGGACACTTATGCTGTACCTTAGTAATCTGATATGCCTGGTGTCCTGAATAAGCCTTTTTGTGGGCAGGGCTTGCCAACTTGTTTTTTGAACTAACTTATTGCATCATAAATGTACAAAGTCACTGGATGAAAAGATAGTCACCACTAGAAGATATGCTAACACATGGGCCACCTTCTAACCTTGATAATGGCCTCTTCCCTCATTTGTTGAGGTGTGCCATAACCAGCTGAAACCACTCATTGACAATTAGATCTCATTGAGTTAACAAAGTTGGGGATGTTGATTGCTACATTTCACCCATTGCTCCAAATAGTCACAGACATTTTTTCTCAGATTGAGTTTGGGTGATACAGTAGGCCACTAGAGTGCAGTAGGACACCTGAGTGTTTGTCAGACCAAGAACATATGTGTGCAGCCATGTAAACTTGGTTGTCATCACCCTGGAAGACAGAAGCATCCACAGTGAACCTATCATGAAGATGTAGAAAAAAGAGCAACAGTTGCTGACTGAGACTGTTGAAATAAATGTCCTGGTTCATGTTTGTGATAAACCTGAGTGCACCGAACTCATGGTACAAAAAGCATCACAATACTATCACCAGGGTAAACTATATATTCCACGCACTAAGGGTTAAATGCCTAATTGGAATATTGGTGCACTCAGTGCCTTGAATCATTTGAAAAGTGGTGAAACCATGACTTGTTGGACCACATTGCATGCCTCCAGTCAGCTGCTGTCCAGTTTGTGTTGTTTTCCCATAGAAGATCTAAATCTTTATGTGTTGCTATTGGAAATGGTCTTACATGAGCTACTGGGTTTCAAAATGCCCATTACATACAGTTCCCTTTCCAGTGTTCACTCAAAAACTGGTTGAGATGGACCTGCATTCACTGAAAATGGCGATTAGTCTTGGCTTTGAAACTGATTCTCGTTGACAAGATTGATCACTGTTGGTTAGACTCTTTTTACACACACTGTTCTTACACATGGTACACAATTAGTTGTAGACACTTTGGACTGTGTGCATTGATACACCAACAAATCAGGCGACATCACTCATGGTGTGGTCACGGGCACATCCAAACATGAGAGCTCCTTTCTGCCATTAAAACTTACATTGGTATTGCAAGGTCAGATGACCATTTGGTACCAGCTGTGCACAGTCTACAGTGCTCCAGAGGGACTAGTGTGCTCTCTTAACACATTTGTGGAATGTGGTTTATAAAATTAATATGCAAAATGAGAAGTTTGGAAGGTAGGAGACGAGGTACTGGCAGAATTGAAACTGTGAGGATGGGTCGTGAGTCGTGCTTGAGTAGCTCAGTTGGTAGAGCACTTGTCCGCAAAAGGCAAAGGTCCTGAGTTTGAGTCTCAGCTCGGCACACAGTTTTAATATGTCAGGAAGTTTCAAAATTCATGATTTAACAATTTGAGATTAGTATATACATCAGTTTACATCAAGAGGGAGAAATAGCCAAAAACTCACTTCTGGAATATAACACTGAACAACTTGCCTGGAACATTAAGTGGTGGCCCATCTGGGGTATGTGACTTAGTAACAACACAAATCTATCTTCTGATGCCATATACTTGAAGTCCAGCCCCATGTTGTCCATCTGTTAACCTACCTGCCCTTATCTGCACTGCAGTTGTCTTCATGCTCAACTTCAATATGTGAACTAATTGAACTTTGCATCAATATTAACAGTACACCTGAGAAAGGGTCAGTACACCGTTAAAGAAAGAACATGACAATTTAGTAAAATCAAATATGTTACTGAGGCTCTTTGTCCTCCAGTTAAATGGGTGTGCATAGATTAGGACATTTATTCAAAACTGACCACAGAACTCATCAGAATTTAAGGAGCTTGAGTGACTGAAACTAATTCCCATTGACAAGAAAAGTAACTGATTAACTACTCGCACACAACATTATAGTTGCTCTCTTTCTCACAGTGACAAACTTTGTTATTGATCTGGTTATTCCCTTTGTTCTGCTTTTCCTCCTTGGAATCTAATTTCATTCACCACCTTTTGGCTGAAGTAATTTGTGGTCTCATTCTGGGTTTGACTTTCATTTTACAAATTTTTAAATAGCACCTGCTGTATGCAGTGTTAAAAATCATCTGTGCACGATACCAGTGTAGACTCTTACTTGCACTTCAAAGTGGGTGCAGTAGCCAATCTGATGTAGTAGGGTCCTTATGTACATTTGCTGTTGAGCCCCCGGGGAACACAGGATCACACTGCTGTTGCCTGAGCTGTTAGCTCCTCATGCATGTCAAGGAGTAGATGCCCATCTTCCTGGGGCATCAGAACTCCTGGCAATGGCTATAGCGCCAGAAGGCCTTCACTGCACCTGGGTGGCCCCCTTGGGGAGAGCCTGAAACTGGAGTAGGTGGCATCAGGTGGGACATTTTGCACGTGAAACATATTAAAGTACACTGAAACATTGGCCATTCTGGCCCGGCCATCTCATCAGACAGGTATAGAAAATTCAATGCAGTTGGTTATAACCCTACTGATTTCCCTACCCTGGCTATCCCATGGAAAGAGAGATAAGCCAGACATCTACTACTGAAACAATTTATCCAATACTTAGCATGTAGTTACGTGGGGTAGCCGAGCGCTCTGAGGCGCGTTGTCACGGTTCGCGTGACTCCCCCCGTCAGAGGTTCAAGTCCTCCCTCAGGCATGGGTGTGTGTGTTGTCCTTAGCGTACGTTAGTTTAAGTTAGATTAAGTAGTGTGTAAGCTTAGGGACCGATGACCTCAGTAGTTTTGTCCCATAAGACCTTACCACAAATTTCTAATTTTTACTTAGTGTGTACCCAAACTGATAAAGATTCTTTTAGTACAACAAAGCCATTATTTTTGTGCAAGATATTAAAGATAAATTTGGAGAAGTTGAGTCATTGGGAAATATGTGCAATGGATTGCTATTGATTAAAGCCTCCTCTGGTGGCACAGTCTACAGTTCTTTTTGCATGTGAACATCTAGGTGATATACCAGTGACCATTACCAATACTAAACTTGAATATGGTCCAAGGAATCATCTTCCACTGAGACCTTATGCTCCAAAGAAATGAGGACCTACAGGCTACTCTTGAGTGATATATTCAGAAAATTCCAAGACTAATAAACAGGTACAGGCACCTTTATCTTAGCCTTTGAGAGGAATGTTCTCCTGGAAAAAGTTAAAGTTAGGGTGTACAGCTGTGACGTGAAACTTTATATCTCACCACACATGAGGTGCTTCCAATGCTTGTGCTTTGGTCATATGTCAACACATTGCACAGCAGACTCAAAATGTGGTAACTGCAGATGATCACTCCGTAAGAGTAGTTTTTGAGAACAAACATCTTTGTATGTTGTGGTGCTACAGATTTTAGTGAGCAGTACCTTCCTCATTTTCCACTTGAGCAACAGTAGCTAGGACATAAAATGTATGATTGAATTATGTACTTTTTAATATCATTTGTGTACTAAAATGTTGCTTTCTCCATTTGTTTCATTTCACATGTGGGAGATCCTGGCAGGCGATCCACTAGTGTTGTACTGACACAGAAATCAGTAGTGTGAGTCACTTACCACAAGAAAGCTGCCAGCCCTTGGTGGTGAGAACATCATATCACCAATTTCAGCATCTTTTCTGCATATCTCTAAAAATTGATGTTTGAAGTGAATCTAAGTAAATGTATCAGTTTACAAAAGGTCTTGAGCTTGTAATGTCCATTGTATGTTACCTCAACATTTTGTAAATAAAAAGTGTGTTATTTAAATGTGTGATAACTACATCTACTGAATAGCATAGTAATTGTACCAACAAACAGGACAGAAGTTATTGCAATTTGACTTACTTTGAGATAACATCTAAGAGTCAATGACTGATGCATTTGATGGAAGATTAGTTCTGCAGTTTTAACCTTTTCATGATGATTGAATGCTGCTTTGAAGTAGTTAATGAGAAAATTAATTTGGAAATATTAACCACATCAAAATATGCACTGAAGTTTTATTTATTTGAGAAGAAGTGTTTGAATTAGGATTCTGAACCATTAGAAGGAGTGTAAACTTTATTTCCTTAAAGTGACTAACTTTGAACAATATGGCAAAATAGTTTAATTTTATTGCTTGAGTGTAAATTTGACCTTGATGGTAATACAAGAGCAATCTTAGAACAATACAATTACAAGAACTTTACTTTCAACAATAGACTGTGTGAAGCTTAATTAGTGACTGTTTCAGGTTAGAGATGTATTTGATAAAAAAAGTTGGCATACAAGTTTTAAAGAGTAACAGATCTTACATTCCCATTGAAGATATGAACTGTCATTTTAACAGGGACACAGTTTAAAATGATGTATTTTGGTATTACCTACCCTTGCTGTGAAATAGTATCTGTGGCTGACAGAGATGTAATCACGTGATGTGTCATTGTTTTACTGAAATAAAAAAATCAATTCTTACATGACCACAATTTATTAGGAATTTATAAGGCATTCCTTCATCCACTTTCCAGGATGTAAAAAATATGAATGCCTACATTCTGTTGATATGACATCCAATTATGCAGAAATCACAGGCATTGCTCCCAGTACCTCACTTTTTCTAAACTTGTTCTCCCACCAACCTACTTTCTTGTGGCGCCCAAGCCCCATTTCTGGAACCAGTTCCACACCTGGCCAGAGGAGCAGCTTCCTCCTCCAGCATCTAGCAGTGACAGAGTTTTCTCTTGGGCCCCTCTCCCTGTAAACCCACAGATGAGAGGCCTGACACCAGTCAATGGCTGAAAGAACCTATGGGTCCCAGGGCTGTTCACTCTTCATCCATCCCCATGCTCATCACAGATAGAACTTCACAAGATCCCTGTCACCAAAGGGTGTCAAGGAGGAGGAGGAGGAGGAGAAGAAGAAGAAGAAATGAGCACAAGGCTACTCTGGCAATCTGGGTGCTGCAAGATCCCCCCACACTGTCGTATTACAAGCCAATGGTCATTGATGTGGTTCCATCCCCATTGGTGACAGGTAGTGCTCCTGGAGCCCGACCAGTCCTGGCCCCTTCACGTCTAACCTTGAAACCTATGACCTGATCATTCAATGGAAATATAACAGATATTACCATCAGCTGCTGGAACTGCAACATCTTATTTCCTTCTCTTCTGTAAATTGTGTTGCTCTACAAAAAAAATGAACTTCACTGATGATCATTCCCCAACACACTGTGGACATTGTACATTCTTATGAGACTACATTCGCCCTGAAAGAGCATCTGGAGGGCTCTTCACCATTGTTTGCACATATGTTGTCAGAGAGTGGATTCCCCTGTGAACCTTGTTGGAAGCAATAATAGTACAAGTGTAAAAAGAAACCCAGAGATCATCATTTGCAATGTTTATTTACCTCCGGACAGGGCACTTACTTACCTTGAGATGACCTCCTTAATCCAATTCCTCCCTGCCCCCCTCCCCCTCCTCCCTACCTGGGGATTCAATGGGTAGCACACCCTCTGAGGAAGTACTACTTTGTTTGGTGGGGGCCTTCTGCTTGAACAACTTCTTACTGGCGATGATCTGTGTCTCCTCAGTGGCAGTAATTTTACCCACTTCAGTGCTACCCATCACACCTTTTCAGCTATTGGTCTAGTCTCATGACTTCACTACATTTGTCACTATATCATGATCTTTGTGACAGTGATCCTGTCACTCCCGTGCCATCACCAGATGCACTGACTACCAGAGTGAATGCTTTGAAGAACCAGCTGGCAGCTGTTGTCTCTGCTGTTCCTCCACCTCTTGTCTGCCAGATTTCATCAACGAGATTGTGCAAGATGTCTCTGACACGATCACCCACACCACTGGAAGTGCTCCTCCTGTCTCTCTGCTGGACCCCTCCACTACCAGTTGATGCTGTGGTGGACCAGAGACATCATTTTAGCTGTTCAGAATCGCCAAAGTGACATACTTTGCAGACCAACCTTATTACTTTTAACAGACGTCATGGTAAGGCACATTACCTAATCAAACACAGTAAGAAAGAATGCTGGGAGTGCTATGTCTCCTCCCTGGGAACGTGTACCTCGTCATTCCAGGTGTGGACCAAGTTCCATAGTCCTCTGGGCCATCAACAGTCAACCATTGTTCTGGATCTTGTCCTTCAGGCTGGTATTCGTACCTTACACCCTGCTTTGCAACAGCAGCAGTTCCTCTTCTTCTATGTTTCACCTCCTACCATGCCATATCGTATAAGCAACGATTCATTGACTGGACCGCTTCAGACTATTGCCTTGTCTCAAGATATAGCCCTAGGCCCTGATTCATTTCATAATCAGGTGGACCAACATCAGACTGTTATTTGAAGGCTATATCTGCTCAGGATCTTCAACCTTCAATGATATTTGGCTTGAAGATGTCTTCCCTTTCCAGTGGTGCAATAGTATTGTCATCCCAGTCCTTAAGCCAGGCAAAAATCCAATATCTCTCAACAGTTACAAAGCAATTAGCCTAGCCCACAAGTTCTATGAATTGCTTGAAAGGATGTTGCCTGCACATTATGCTGGGTTCTCAAATCTTGTTTTTTTTTTTTTTTTTTTTTTTTTTTTTTTTTTTTTTTTCCTCTATCAGTTTGGTTTCTGGGAGGGATGATCCACAACCGACCATCTGGCCTGGTTGGAAACAGCAATCCAATGGGCTTTTTCTAATCACAGACTCCTCACTGCAGTCTTTTTTGATCTGCAAAAGGTATACAACACCACTTGGCAATATTGCCTTTTACTTACTCTCCGTGAGTGGGGCTTTCAAGGCTTCCTACTGATTTTTATTGGTCAGTTTTCATCCTGTCTGTTTTTCTGGGTTCAGTCTGATGCTTCACTCAGCTTAACATGAATGCAAGAGAACAGCATCTCACAAGACACTATCCTGAGTGTCACACACTTCCTCATTGCTATCAACATACTAGTGATCTCTAAGCCATTGGCTACCCTTGTGCTATATTTCAATGACTTTTGCACCTGGTACAGTTACTGCTGAGCAGCCTTGGCAGAATGCCAGCTCCAAGGCACCATCCAATGATGCTCTGCATGGACCTGTTCCCGATATTTGCTATTCTCTCCTGCAAAAACACAAGTCATGCATTTTTGTCATTGTACCATGGACCATACTGACCCAGAACTCTACTTGGGTACCCAGCAGCTGAAAGTTGTTACAGAGCCCACTTTTTGTGCCTCCTCTCTGATAAAAAATTAACTTCACTGCCCTGCTTCCTTGCTCAAACATCTTGAAGTACAGATAGTGCTACTCTTCTCTGTATGTACTGGGCCCTGGTCTCATCCCAACAGGACTATGGTAGCTAGTTTACAGTTTGGCGGCATGTTTGGTTCTGAAACTGGTAGACTGAGTCTGTCATTGTGGAGTTTGTCTGGCCACTGGCACCTTCTGGACTAGTGCCGTAGACAGTCTCCTTACCTAAGTGGGGATCTTATCTTGTCAGCAACTCTTAGTCTTCTATACAGTCACCATTCAACAATTCCTTGATCATTCAACATATCTAATTCTTTTTGTACACAAAGGGCACTGATCCAAGCCCTCCATTTTATTAAGTGGGCCTCCCTTGACTGCATCTTAATATGTGGTGGCTAATGAGCAGTCCACAGGCCACTGACATGTTACTCATGTCACACTGTGGTCTCTACTATTCATGATCATTTCATTGAACTTACAAGGGGAGGCCGCCAATTGTGAAACTCAGATTCGATTCATACTGCGCATAATAAAAGCCCATGGCCAGAGGTGTAATGTGGCAAAGCACCAAGATGCACTTCTCAGCCGTTGTCGAGAAAATTGAGTTAAAAGAAACCGTTGCGGTGAAATACTCTCTACGATTAACAATTTTCTACAGCGTCGTGGCACAGTGGTAAGCGCTCGGGTTCGTAATCTGAAGGTCGCCGGATCGAATCTCGCGCCATGCAACTTTTTTTTTTGTATTTGTTTTTTGTAATTCAAATGTGTGTATATATATAATCACAAATGTTATTAATTGTCTTCATAATGTTAACCATGTATAGTTAACGGAAGACGTAGAAACGGTATTCCGAAACGAATACGTATAGCGTAAGTCAAACGTTTGAATTAGAATAGAGACCCCACGAACACAAATTTTCTGTGGCAGGTATGAAATATAAACTCTGTTACTCGCTCATTACACTTGGAGGACAGATGTTGAATGGGCCGAAACGAGCCGCCGCATAACAGCGTAGTTGCCTGCTAACTTCGAAAGAAGGTAGATGCGGTCCCTAGCGCAACTTATAACATCGTGTGACAACGGCTGAGAAGTGCATCTTGGTTCTTTGCCACATTACACCTCTGGCCATGAGCTTTTATTATGCGCAGTATGAATCGAATCTGAATTTCACAATTGGCGGCGTCCCCTTGTTAGTCATACTCATCACTTGGCTGTCTTCCTCTAGGTCCCAAGTCCTGTGGGTATCCCAGGGAATGAAATGGCCAATGGTTTGGCTATAGGAGCAATTGCACACTACCAATTCACTCTGCCAATCTCAGATGTGGATTTACAGATGAAAATAAGACCTCTGCTCATTTGGACATCCAATGACATCTGGTTGGCTACTACCCCCTATAATAAACTTCACACTATTAAGGGAACTGTAGCTGCATGGTGCTGTTCCTTCTGTTCCTCCTGGAAGGAATCAACTGTCCTATGTCACCTCCACATCGGTCATACCAAGCTAACCCATAGTTTTATTTTATGTAACAAGCCACCTTCACATTGTACCTGTGGAGTCTGACAGACAAGTAGCTCATATTCTGATTGTATGCTCCCTTCTTCCGGCCTTCCGATTGTATGATCCCTTCTTCCAGCCTTCGATGCTAACCGTAGCCTTCTGAATTTTTTGTCTAAAATATTGTCAGATGATTCAAGAGTAGTTTGTTTTCATAAAAGAGGTTTTTATTTTCAGATATAAGGTTTTAAGCTACCTTTGGGGCAGGGGAGTGGTATGGTCATGTTTGGGGTGTCTCCCTCTGCATACCAGGTCCGGAGATCCCTGAACCCTACCTTGCTGACCAGCTCAACCCTTCACTCCTCTCTTACTCTGTGTTAATTGTTTTAAATGCAATTCATCTCCTTTTCTGCCATGCCTTACTTTCTATTTTAAAGGTAGCACTCTGTTGAATGCTCTTTAATGCCTTGAATACACTTTAGCTGGGGTGGGATGACTCCCGTCCCATGCAGAGCCTTGTTGCCTCACCTATTTCCTCCTCTTGTTTTTGTTACTGATGGCCCAACTGATGTCCATCACATTTTTAGACCTCTCACTTTTACTGTTCTGAATCTGCTGACTAGAAGACACTGTTTGTCTTCAGCCCTGATTGGCCTGTGGGGGTGTCAGATGGAGGTGGGTCTTTCCTCACTCTAGGAACTGGGTGAGTGATGACGTATAATGTGCCATAAGCTTTGTTCATTTAACCTGTCTTTATCTAAGTCTGTAGATATTGTCACCAGCAAAAATATACTTTGAAGCACCAATCAAAAGCACTGTCAATGCGACTGAACATATTCAGACTTAATCAATGCCAAATGAACAAATACACAGCTTATTATGTAACTAAGGTGGCTTGCCATATGACATAAGTCTACCCTCACCCAAGCCTCTTCACAATGGTTTTCGACCCCTATATATAATTTTTGGGATATCTGTGATGTCAGAATATCCACTTTATCAAATTTTTCTGTCAAAACTGTGATGTCCTACATGGGGTCCTCAATGGAAACTCTTGCACAACACAATCTGAAATAATTCTTCTTCGTTCTTTCTTATAAAATGTGTTCCTCTGAAGGGCTATTTTTCTTTTCTGAGTTATCCATCCATAGGACCTGTCCATCTGCTTGTGGCCAAGGGAAATTACATTTAACTTTTAATTTTTTCACTTGGTATTCTTACATTAGCAATCCAAAAACATTCTGTAGCCTTGCTCTATTCCCCACCATGATGATTTGACGTCCTTGGGTGCTTTGTCACCCCAACTTGAAACAGTGGTTGCTTTTGACTGCTGATTTCAGTATTTAACTAAAATTTAAATATCTTGAGATCCATAACTCTAATTATCATGTGGTTTTCAACAAAAACTCTTAAATAAATGATTACACTCATACACCTTCTATTCCAACCCCTTTCTCCTGTTACTTAATTCTTGTGCTTAAAGAAACAAGTACATCAGCAATAAGTGAGGCCAATGATTGTACATATCACTGCCACATTTCATCCCACCATCACTGGTTTTGAAACTCCTGATGTTTAAACATTGTTACCTGCAACTTAATTCTGATCTCTCTCCAAAATTTTATCTTGAAATTCTGCATCAATACCTTTAGTTATGACTTCTTTGAAAATTACTGTCAGCAGTTTTAAGTATGATGACCAAAAATATGCACATGCATACAAAAAAATATAAACTCTTGTGTATATTACGCACAAACACAAACATGATTCAGTAAATTACTTATTTGCCTTAATATGCCTTCTTTAGGGGTTTTAATCTCTATTTTTTCCTCTACCCTTTTGCATACACTTTTTTTACTCATTTTAACATGCAGTACATTATTTCACCACAGTTGCTTGCATGTTTGTTATTTAAAAATGAATGTGGAGGGACCCCGGGCTCTCGATTGGCTCTACTTCTTTCCTTAATGAAGTCCATTGACAGTTATGGAAGAAGCGAGGGGCCTACTGTTTGTTGCCTTGTTGCGATGATGTAGCCTCTTGCCTTGTGTTGCCACTGTCTGCTTTGTGGTCTAGACCCAGTTTAGTTTCACTGGTTGATTTACCAACCTATCATTGCCATTCTTTTTATGATCATTGTAAAGACTTTGGAGTCTTTAAATTGTCCCATCATAAAGTTTTTACCTCACATAAAACCTAAATATCAACCTCTTGACTTTGTTCAGTCATATTTTGTACTGATGTATTTCTGTCTATTGAATAGTGCACTTTTCTGTTTACTTACACTTCTACTTTGTCTCTATATGTAGGCTACACTGAAGCACCAAAGAAACATGTGTATTCAAAAACAGAGATATGTTAACAGGCAGGATAAGGTGCTGCAGTCAGCAATACCTATATAAGACAAAAAGTGTCTGGTGCAGCCGTTAGTTTGGTTACTGCTGCTACAATGGCAAGTTATCAAGATTTAAATGAGTTTGAATGTGGTGTTATAGTTGGCGCACAAGTGATGGGACACAGCATCTCTGAGGTAGCAATGAAGCTGGGATTTTCCCATATGACCATTTCATGAGTACCCCAAGAATATCAGGAATCTGGTAAAACATCAAATCTCTGATGTAGTTGCGGCCAGGAAAAGAGCCCACAAGAACAGGAACAATGATGACTGAAGAGAATCGTTCAGCATGATGGAAGTGCAACCCTCCAGCAAATTGCTGCAGATTTCAGTGCTGGGTCATCAGCAAGTGTCAGCGTGTGAACCATTCAATGAAAAACCATCAATATGGACTTCCGGAGCTGAATGCCCACTCGTGTACCATTGACGACTGCATGACACAAAGCTTTATGTTTTGCCTGGGCCCATCAACACTGACATTAGACTGTTGATGGATGGAATCTTGTTGGCTGGTTGGACAAGTCTCATTTCAAATTGTATTGAGTGGATGGACATGTATGGGTAGGGAGACAACCTGATGAACCCATGGACCGTGCTTATCAGCAGGGGACTGTTCAAGCCGGTGGAGGCTCTGTAATGGTGTCGGGCATGTGCAGTTGGAGTGATATGGGACCCCTGAAATGTCTAGATACGACTCTGACAGGTGACACATACGTAAACATTATGTGTGATCAGCTGCATCCATTCATGTCCATTGTGCATTCCAATGGACTTCAGCAATTCCAGCAGGACAATGTAACAACCCACACATCCTGAATTACCACAGAGTGGCTCCAGGAACACTTGTCTGAGTTTAACCACTACCACCGTCCACCAGACTCCCCAGACATGAACATTATTGAGCATATCTGTGATGCCTTGCAACGTGCTGTTCAAAAGAGATCTCCACCCCTTTGTACTCTTACAAATTTATGGACAGCCCTGCAGGATTCATAGCGTCAGCTCCCTCCAGCGTTACTTCAGACATTAGTCAAGTCCATGCCACATCATGTTGTGGCACTTCTGCATGTTCATGGAGGCCCTACACAATATTAGGCAGGTGTACCAATTTCTGTAGCTCTTCCGTGTATATATTACTAATATCTGTCAGGCACTGCGAGTTGCTCAATCCAGTGTTCACACAAAAACCAGAAACATCTTGACTTATTTTGAATTAACTGTACACTGGTGCTCTTGCCTGTTCAGACTCTGTTACCTATCTTAAGTAATACCAATTATGGCTTCTTTAACTGACAATGAATCAAATACCTGTTTAGGGCAAACAATAATTGCTAATACACCATATGGACTTTGGACAATTACTTTAACTTCATATCTCATGTTACTTTATTCTCCTGTTTCAACAAAACTTTTCAACTTAAATTTTTCCATACTCTTTTATTTTGTACAACTCTGAACTTATTCATAATACAGGATCCAGTGGCTTTGATACTGTCAACTCAGATTTTCTAAGTTCCTTGTTACATTATCTCTTCACCTTTCAGTTTCCCTCAAGACTCCATATTAACTATTACTATTAACTATTACTATACATCCAGAAAGAAAATAGAAGAATACAGAGAATAGAACAAGAAAAGGAAGAATTGTTCCAAACAAGTCAAGTGCACACAGTCACTTCACTCTGAAGTTTCCTAAAGACCAGAAAACCTCCTACACTGTTTTCCATCAGAATAACACTTCCTCCACCAAAATCCCTTATCCTATCTCTTAAACAAACTCTACTTTTTCTGTTTCTAATGCAGATTTACTCATATTATCATCCCTTTCCTTCCCCTCTATTCTCAGCCATTGTAAATTAATTGCTAAATAGTTTGGTCCTTTGCCCTCCATTCATTTCTTCTGGATACATAACATCAAAGTTTCTGCTTTCCTCATAGTTTTACTTTACAAAAGGCACCACTATGTCCTTTTCCTTTACACACAGTTTTACATAACTCATATCAAAATCTTGCCCACCTTCATAGCTGAATGGTCAGTGTAGATGGCTGCCATGCAGAGGACCCATGTTTGATTGCTAGTACTGTCAAGGATTTTTCTTTAATGGGACAAATTTTATGTGGTGCATTCAGCCTTGTGATGCCAATTGAGGTGCTACTTGAGTGAGAAGTAACGGGTCCATAGTCAGGAAGGTTGACAAAACTGACAGGGGAGCAGTGTGCTGACCACATGCCCTCCACACCACATCTGCATGGCACCGCAAACCAGAGGATGACGTGGCAGACAGCTGACATCCCTTTGGCCTACAAGGCCTGGCTGTTGTAAGTGTTTGAAACACGTATGTTCAATACATAGTCCTCCATGGTCCTGATAGTCAGACCAGTATATGACATGCCACAATTGCTGGAAATAGGATAAGACACCCATCTTACGACAACAAGATCATCCTTCAGGAAACCTAAAAGGATGCTAATCTTAGATATTGGTCAGAAAGCACATTTCAGATCATATTTCCACAGAATATGACCAATCCTTCTGGAAATGCTCTCTGGGTAAGGTGTTAAGGCCATAGACTTTGGTACCACCTTGGTATTATCATCAATCATGTGGTGCATGGTTGGTTGACAGCATATCTGACCTATTTTGCACTGTAATCATTCTGACAAAAAGTGACCTCAAAATGGGATCACTCAGCTGAAAAACTTTCAGGGACTGAGATACGTTGGCCCTATGAACCAAGGGACAAAGAACCCCTTCATACAGAGTTGGCTGATAACTATTGGCCTGTAGAACCAAATCAGTGGGAGTAGGCTTCCTGTCAATGGTATTTCCAAAGATAACATCAGCCTTCCTCCTGAATAACACATCCAGGAAGGGAAGACAGCCTTTGTTTCTCACTTCCATCATGAAAAGAATATTGAGGTGGATTAAACTGAGCTGTACTTAAGAGTTGTTCAAGTTCTCACTGCCATGAGGCCAAACAACAATAGTATCATCTACATATCTGAAAAAAAAAAACACACACACATAGGTTCAAAGCTGCCTACTCTAAGGCAAATTCCTCAAAGTCTTCCATAAACAAATTTTCAACAACGGGCAACAACGGGCTTCCATCAAAACTTCATCTGTCCACTCATAGTACTGGAATAAATGCATTTTGGAATAGGTTCATTAATTCAACACCAAACCTAACTTCAATCTGAGGTACATGAGTGATCGAGGAACACGAGTGAAGAGAAAGACCAGTGGGTTCAACAGAGTGGCAAGGTGTTTTGCCACATGGTATGTTGGAGAACCAATGATACAATCAGCCTTAGAGGACCACCTACCGTTTGGGTCTCTGAAAGGTCATATAAGCTAAGGGAAACAGAATAATAAGAATTGAGACTCTTGATAGTCTCCTTTGATGAGGAACTTTTCTTTGGAAGGCTGTTAGTCTTTCTCTCAACACTTTTTATGGGGTCAGCACTGATCCTATGATACGCTGAACCAGATAGTGAACACTGCATCTCTTGAATGTAATTCTGTTTATCCTGAACAACTGTAGCATTGCCCTTGTCTGTTGGTAAAATAATATCCAGATCCACTCTAACTGAATGTAAAGCAGCCCTCTCACCTACTTTTATTTTGCCCTTTGATGGATGCACCCCAGTCAATAAAGGACATGCCTCCCTTTGAATGTACTCTGCAACCTCAGTAGATAGTGTAAAAACAGTCTGTTTTCAACAGAACTTATAAAACCAACCACTGAAAAATGCTTGGGCATTTGTGCAAAATTTAAACTTTCCATAGCACTGATAAAGCTGCATTGGCAAAAGTTTTTTCCTTGAATTTTATCTCATAACATCAAGATATATTACTAGATTCCTAGCCAAGGAAACATTCAAACTTTGCCAAATTTCAGGCAGTTACAAAGTGAAATTCCCAGTCAGACTGTGACCATGAAGTGTGTGAAATGAACAAAGATTTTTTTTTATTTTTTTTTTATATATGGTTGATTGACACATTTTCTGTGTGCAGTCTGTAACTCTCTTATGTTCTATGTCAACAGACCTACTTAGCAACATTCCTCGGTTGCCATTTTTGATGTTTGTTGAGGTGGTCATGTTACTCGATTCCACCGAACCATGCTGTAGCAGTCTTAACAGGATTTCATCTCCTTGTGCTTAAATGAGTCCTGAAAGAGATTGTTACATAAATGACTGAACATTAAAAAATCTGTATTAACAGTTTCTGTTACAAAAACATCATATGTCAGTATACAGTCTCATGTAGAATGTTGGTTGTCAGATCTTTTTAATGCTGATGCAGGTTGGATAAGATATAAACAAGACGTAGTCTTTGCACGAACCAGTTTGACAGTCATTTTTTGTTGTGCCCATTGCAGCAACAGTCTGCTCTTTTTCTCCTTATTTTCTTAACACCTTTGAAACATGACACAAAGGAACAAGCAGCCTCACACAGGAGATGCAGACCCTCACTCACCGCCCCCCCCCCCCCCCCCCTTGTAGATGTGATGGGTTCAAGACATTCTCACATCTGCACATATCATAACAATATCTCCCACAGTGGGATGCCCTGACACCCATCTACTATGGAACATCATGAACTTCATTTACTTTTATCATCATGGAAGCATGGGAGTAGGACATTTCATTTCATATCCCCCCACTGAGATGAAAGATATCATGTAATTCATAACTTAGAAAGTAGCTCTCCTCTTTCAATCCCAGTCTCCATAACTTCATATCTGTCTTTATTAATCATAGACTGTTTTACAGAACTCTCTTTGTGTATTTATCAGTCATATTGCCTTTAATCACGTAGTTTCATATATGTCACAACACCCACAATATCAGTTAACAGCTCTCCGCATGCATGACTGTAACAGTTTCCACAAAAATGAATTTTCCTTTCAAGAATCAACATGAGCCCCACTCTCCACCACAATCATCATATCTCAAAATTACCTTCTACTTTTTCTTTAGGTCTGCTTATACCCATAACATTTCAGTACATGTTAATTCATCTACTTTTAACATAACTGCAACTTTATGTTTTCTATTAGGTTAGCCAATCATTTGTACAGTTCCACTGTAGGTGCCATAATCCCTTATGAAACCTATTCCTGTTAACTTAACTTACTCCCATGCAAGTTTTGTGGATTACTTTCATTTCACTTTAGATATTACCTACATTCTACATAAGGTCATCATGCTAACTAGATGACTTACAGTGAGATATATAGTAAACTTCCTTTTGCCTTGTCACTTTATATTTATGATTGTACACTGTGCATCTTTTGCACAACAGAGGTAGCCACAGCTACTTCATTCTAAGTCATCAAATGCTTAAATGTAAGCTCATTACACTCTTTCTTTTATGCGCCCCAGGAGCTACATCCTTATCTGTAAATTCTTTCCACAACTGCTAAATGCAAATCATAGACATTTATGAAGTCAAGCATGCACATAATGCTACTGTCCTAATTTGACACTTGTCAGGTAAGTCTTTTTACTTTGTTCTATTTTGGACAACCCTTCATGAAGGGGAACAAAGATTACTTGCTTCTACCCCCATTTCTATGGGCAGATTGCTTTTCAATCTAAGAAACTAGCATCTTTTTCAAATCAAGCTCCTCTAATATGGTTCAGGCCATTCCTTCAGTGGATTTACCTCACCTATGCATAGCCGCCGCTCCTCCCCCACCCCCCACCCCCATCCGTGGGTCCACCTACCCTTTACACTCCATCACATTCATTGTATCATGTACATAACATCACAGACTCACAAATATGGGAAACATCCCACCCTTTTTCCATATTTGCTTAAATGAAGATGTTGCTCCTTAACCTTTTAGCTCTTTCTGGTTACTATACATTTATATTCCCATGTTTCTCTAAATTTACATTCTCACCAATACTTCTTTTCATTTGGTATCTCAGTGCTGATATTACATATAGTTTTTTATTTATATTACCATTTTTCAGACCACTGATAATTTTAGTAGAGTGTGATAACATCTGTAAAATTTTTACTCCTATGTGCTATATAAAATATTGTTGCACTTATTTTATATATTTTAAACTCTACCAGTAGGAACGAATTACCTTAAAAAAAAAACCCTAAGGCGTATGCAAGTACTAAGTTATTGCTTCTATTAATTTCTTGTCCCTTCACATTAATATTTTCGATTATATAAGTACCTGCAACAGATGTTCCTCCAGCAGTAACTCTACATTATAGTTTCCTCATATGAGATGTCCTAAAACTTGAGCTCCTCTCTTTCAAAATGTGATTATGATAACATTATGGTAATGCCCATATCGTAAAATTTTCATAAAGTATTGGTTAACCATATGCAATGCTCCTCCATGGCTTTGACACTAGTGAAATATCATCTATGTAAATGATTAATTCCTGCAATAAATCCTTACCTAAAGTTTGATCCAGTGCTGATATGAACACAGACTGAGATGTTTAACCCAAAAGATAGCATTCTAAATTGATATGACTTTCTATCAAATAAAAATGCAGTTTACTGCCACTAATTCTCACACAGGCTTACCTAACAGTATCTGATAGATAAATCTATTGAGTTAAAATATTTTGCCTGTTAAAATTTAGCTAACAACTCATCAACACAGACAGGTCTGTCTCACACTGTTTCTATATGTTTATTAAGTGTTCATGTAATATCAAATACACCTCTCCTGTAGATTTTCTTACTACTAATAACTACTCTTCCTATTGCTTTATTTTCCACCACTTCATTTATCTCTTTTTGTACAACAGGTCTTAAACTTAAGGGAATGGGGTGTGGTTTACAAAGGAAAGTTTTATTATTTTGTTTTAAATTGGCAGTCATATTCGCCAATTACTCCTGGTTTACTGGAGAATGCTCTGCTATGCTTTAACAGGATATTATGTAAATTGTGCTCTTTTTGCTGAATTAAAAGGCTGAATTCATAAGCTTTAACCCATATTTGTTCATCGAATTCATCAAAGTCTGTTACGAATTCCTCTTTGTTCATTGCTTGAGCAGTAGCAACTAAATGCATTTTATCCAATAGTATATTTTTCTTATTTGCTAGATGATTTATCTTAAATGATAAAACATAGTTAGAATCTTCAACCTTCTAGGACAATACTTTAGCATCAAAGCCTGATTTCCCCTTACATGTTAGTAACCAATCATCACCTAGCAGTATTTGCAAATTTACATTTAGTACCACCAATAAAGTTTGCATGAACTTAATTTTTTTGTATCTAGGGATAACTTTGTTTTGTCTTTTGTTAACTTTTCTTAATTTCCAATTATTTCAACGATATAGACTACAGTCACCGGTAATATGAGACAAGGATTCTTATTTTTACTTATCTATAAGAAAGATATCTCACTCTCCGAGTTGATGTAAATGTCTATATTATATGCCATTTTTGTTCTTTCTCTCATACTTTATCTTCTTCCAGTAACCATTAAGTTGTAGGGATAGCCTGAGTGAAAGCAATCAGTTTCTCTGTATATGGACCTATGATTGTTTAGTTACATCCCGAATCCTGCCCCCTGTTCAAGATGTTCTCTATTTCCTATTACCAGAATAGGATAATTGCCTTTACCATACCTTGGTTTGGAAAAGACATGTTAGGATTAACAGTAGAATTAATAGTATTTGTGGTACTGGGGACAAATACCTGGGACTCCATGTTCTTTTGCCCACAGTCTCCTTGCTTTCCTCTATTCACTGTTAACACGAGAGAAATTGCTTTCCGTTTTCATTATGAGTTTGTTTGCATAATAGTTCCTCCAATTAGTGTCACTTTGCAATTTTCTCATTGTGTAAAATTTCCCCTTTTCTTATTTAGTGTGTCCAGGTCCTCAATGAAGTTTAACAAATTGTTAATGAATGTTCATCCCCCCCCCCCCCCCCCCCCCCTGACACCAGACTTCTTTTATAATATAAGTCTATGGACTAGGACTTTTCTTCTCAGGGGCTATGTATATATTTTGATCTTGTGAATACAGTACATTTCTTACAGCTTCCCCACAAACTATTAGAATATTTTGGATCTAATAATTCTAATGTCAATTATTCCTTTGTGCCTGTCAATCAGTACTTTCTTTTAATATTTTCCTGAAAATCATCCTAAGACTCAAATTCCTCAAAATGGGCTGATCCACGTTCTCCAGAGTCTCTCCACCAGGTAACAGAGTAAAAACTATTTTCTAGATTCCTCCCATTCTCAGGTAACGATCTGGAGAATACCCTGAAAAACAGGTAGTATGTACTTCCCCATCAGTTTGAATTTAGGAAACGGTTTTGATAAATTCATACCAGTCCTGAGTTGAAGCTTTTCTAACCAATCACTCATCATCTCATTGTTACTGGTGGCTGACCTTTTGTAAAGTTCTAGATCAGTATTTTCTAGTTCTTCCTACAACTTCTGAAACTCTTTTTGGTTGTCTGCTGTATCATCCACAGAATTAGATGTAGTGCAAGCAGATACAACTTCTTCTCTTGTACTCCCTACTCCACTAATTGCTGTGGTCATTCCTCCAAACTAGTCAATGTGTCCTGAGCACTCTGTGCCTCAGTAGATACCCTATCCTACTCTAACACCTCTATCTGCCATCAAGTATCTGAGATTTGATCAATGTCTTATGCTCATTTTGTACATCTTTAAACTGCTCATTCATTTTGTTTCTTACTATGTCACACGCTTTATTTACTTCAGTCTGTAGCTTCCTAAGCAAATTGGATATCATTGTTCCTGAACTAGAAATCTTATCACCCTGTGTATTAATGCTATAAGTTAATTCTGTCTTAGTGGTTTTAATCTCAGTCATGTCTGCCACCGTAGTTGAGTGGACAGCATGCTGGCTTGTCATGCCGGGGGGTGTGGGTTCAATTCCCAGCTGGGTTTGAGATTTTCTCCACTCAGGGACTGGGTGTTTGTGTCTTCATCATCATCATTTCATCCTCATTGATATGCAAGCTGCCAAAGTGGTATCACCTCAAAACACTTGCACCAGGCAATCAGGTCTACCTGCTGGGAAGCCCTCACCACACGACATTTCTTTCTTTCTTATCTCAGTCATCATCTTTCCAGTTTTGCAGATAAGGCCATCACATTCCTTTCCATGCCTTGTGTGACCGAGGGCATACAGTATTGACCAAAATTAAATAAGTAGATTTAAAAATACTTAAATAACATCACATTGTATTGACCCCCTACATCAGTTCACTTTCTGGGGAGTTTAAACGCAAACAAAGGACCAGAAATCTAAATTCTGAGATGAGTACAGCTCACTGGATGCTATATACATCTTCTTTTACTGTGCTGTGATACTGGCAAGCAGCAGATGAAAAACTGACACTGCATGTCAATGAGCCATGCCATGTGTTGAAGAACTGCCATCATGTCAATCATTGGCTGCTGTGGCAGCACCTTGGATTGCTGAGACAGTTGAAGCTCTCCAACACAAGACAGGAAATCTTCTTAGTAAGATGACAAAATCTTCTTTTACTGCCCTGTCTAATTTGACTTTGATATGGCCGTACCTAACACTTTTGTCTGGGTTGATATGGACAACGATGTTTTATCTTGAAATTTCCTTTTTAGTTCAATTTTCTTAAATTCTTCTTTTAGATAGTAGTGAAGTTACTTTCCTTCTTCGCAGTTCAGTTTATTTTGCAACCCTGGATTTGTTTATTTTTCTTTATTGTTTGCTGCTGATATTTTTTGTCCATGACATTAATGTATTTTGCAAAGTTATTTTGATGAAATTTGTGTAAAATCGTCTTATTCTCTCTTTTTCTAGCACTGCTAATCTGAGTCTTGCTGTAGTCGCCATATTGAAATTCAACACAGATGTTTTTGGTATGATATCAATGTTACATGACCTGTGCATGAACTGTAACCCTCCTATGTTCAATGTCAGTAGATGTACTTAGTAAAATTTCTTTTGGTTGCCATTCCTCATGTTCAATGTGGTGGATCTGTTACTCAATTCTAACAAATTGTGTTGCAGCAGTCTTCACAGAACTTCATCTACTTGTATGCGTATGGGCCCTGAAAGAGAGCATTAATTGCCTTCCAAGCTACTTGAGTGATATAAATGACTGAATTTTAAACCTTCTGTATTAACACTTTTTCTTCCAAAAACATCATATCTCAGGATACAATCTCATGTACAATGCAGGTTGATGATCATTTTTAAAACTGATGTAATTTGGAAAAGATCAAGACAACAAGTGTTCTCTGCATAAGCCAATTCATCAGTCATTTCCCCTGGTACTGATTGTAGCCAACGTCTTCTCTTTTTCTTCTTGTCTTCTAAACACCTTCAAACCACGACACCAAGGAACAGCAACTCAACACAGCAGGTTTAGATGCTCACTCACGGTCCCACCTTGTAGATGTGAAGAGTTCAAGACATTCCCCCAACTGCGCATATGATAACAATATCTCCCACAATGGGATGTGCTGACACTTACTTTCTTTGGAAGATCACGAACATCTTTCATTGTCCCAGAAGCATAGGAGTGGGACCAGTCATTTCTTAACAATGTTATGTCACACTTTATACTGTCTAGCCACTCCCAAGAAAGAGACAAAATTTTTGAAGCAATCATTAAATGAAGCCAAAACAATTCCTTGATGGCGAAACCCATCTGTTGACAAGTGTAATGGATCCTTTTCATGAACAAAAGCTAGGCCAATGCACTGTTTGATGTGACTGGTGCCAGAAGAATTAATATGATGAACAACTCTGGCAAACATTGTAACACTATCTTGATCATGACACCTCAACAAAAATGACAACAGCCATTGAACGCTTGCTGTACTCCTGCAGAGTTTATCCAACCTTCAGAAACAGTAATACATGTCCTCCCCACAAAGATAAACAGTGTGTAACCTGAGTTTCTCCTGGTGTATACAATATTCAAATAAATTATGGGAATACAGTTGGGTGATGTCATCAACAACCACCAATATTTCAGCATATGTACACAATGTCATTTTCAAGGCAAAACTCAGGTTGCATGTTGCTTACCTCTATGGGGAGAAAATGTACCACTGCTTGCAGAGGTTGGATAAACTTTGCAACAGTGCAGCATGACCACAATGAGCACTGTCATTTTTATTGAGGTATTATGTTGAAAATATTGTAATGTTTGTTGAAGTTGTGCATCATTCTAATACTCCTGCCACCATTTGCATCAGACAATGGATTGGCCTAGCATTGTTCATGAAAGGATCCATTACACTTGTTGACAGTCAGATATTGTTTCGAAGGAATTGTTTTCACTTCATTCAACAATTGCTTCAAAAATTTCACCTTTGTCATGGGATTGGCTGGTTGGTGCTTCATGGTCACAGTCTGACTGAGAATTTTATTCTGTAACTGCCTAGCATTTGGTGAAGTTTGAACATTTTTGTGGCTCAGAGTTTAATACTATGTCTTGATGTTCTGTGATAAATGTCATGGAGGAAGCTTTGATGACACAGCTTTATCCATAATATGGGAAGGCTCAAATTTTGCACCGACACCCAAGCATTTGCCAGTGGTTGATTTTATTACTTCTGTTGAAGACATTGGCTTTAAACCTCCTGATGCTATAGAGGAGGTTAGGAGGGAGGCGTGTCTTGGGTTGACTGGTGTACATCCACCCAAGAGTAAAATAATAGCAGCTGAGAGGGTTGCTTTACATTCACTTGCAGTTGATCCATATATTGTTATTTTATCAGCAGGCAAGGGAAGTGCTACGGTTATTGTGGATAAGCAGAACTACATTCAAGAGACAGTGTTTACTGTCTGATTCAGCACATACCAGGATTGGCGCTGACCCCATAAAAAGTATTGAGAATAAGACTAAGAGCTTCCAGAAGAAAAGTTCCTTATCACAGTAGGCTATCAAGAGTCTTAATTCTTGTTATGCTGTTCCTCATAGGTTACACAGTCTTCCAAAGATCCACAAGGAAGCGGTTCCTCTTAGGCCAATTGTGAGCAACATGGGTGCTCCAACATATCATGTAGCGGAACAACATGGTACTCTCTTTCGCCCACTAATAGATTAGTGCAAGCATTACATTAAGAACTTGGCACATTTATTACATTGATTAGTCAGAATGCATTTGAATGACTCTAATATTTTGGTAAGTTTTGATGTGCTCTCTCTCTCTTCACTCATGTCCCTCAGTCTGATTCATTAGGGTTAATTGATGTTAGGTTTGGTACTGGAGTAATGAACCTATTTCAACAGATATTTACTTTCTCTTACTTTTTACTCAATGTCCGGTTCTATGAGCAGACAAGTGGAGTTGCAATCGGAGGTCTGTTGTCAGATATTACTGCCTATATGTTTATGAAAGACTTTAAGGAATGCGCTGTATGGGGTGCCCATTCCCAGGCAGCAAACCCCTACTATTTTCCCAGGATGAAGGGTGAGGAACCTGTATAGCATCACTAGAAGCAATAAAACAGAATTAAATATTACTTCATTTATGTCTATATACACAACTTGTTGCCATATCTTTGATGGCTTAGCAAGCTGATGAAGAATCAGCTGCATCCAATGGCTGGCTCAGGCTACTGTTAAGTTCTGTGCATCAGCCCTGTGGCCAGGCTGGTAACTTCTAGCAAGTGGTTTGCTGCCCAAGGTGTGGAAGCTCTACACAGAAATGACGATGTCTACAGTGCACGTGTGTTGTGTCTCACACACCATTGTGGGAGTACTCTGTCCCTCCCTGGTCACTGCCAGTTTTGTCCTACCTGATGGACAGTGAGGTCGGATGCCGTAAGTTGTGTGGAATGCTGATCCTGGGCTCCTGTTCTGTAGACCATCTGCCCAAGTGATGCTAAAATTTAGAGCAGTTAATGTTCCAGGTTGGAATGGTTCTGGTATGACCCTGGCAAACAATCAGTGGTGGCTGGTACTGGAGGCTGCCTTCTGTCAACTGTGGCAGTGGATCAGTGGTCATCTCATAAGCCAGCAGGAGTATGACCAGTACTGGAACAATCCCAGACACAAGATGTTACAGTACAAAAATGAATAACATGAATACCATCAATCCCACTGATCAATTGCCTTTAGCCTAGTGGGGAAGAGCATTATGTCACTGAGGAGAGGTTCTGCCTTTTGATGTCATTCGTCATGACTGAATTTGTTCTGCTCTTTACAGGTTGTCAGCAATCTCCTGTTCTGCTACATTTGCTTAACCAATTTGTTTCAGTGTCTTAATTGCTTTGTCAAAACCCTGATAGATATTTTTGCATCCTCCTTAGTGTTCCTTACCTAATGTTACAAGAGTGAAGAAACAGGTTAGCCTGCACTCATCTAACAATTTTTCACTGAGCTCACTCACAGTGATACAGAGAAATGTTGATGCCACACTACAGTGGCTGACTGGCTATGTCAAAATATTTATGCCTAGCAGTTGCCACATGCTTATTCTTCTGTATGCTTGAGCAATGCCATTGTATTCGGATTCTGAAAATTTCAGTTTCCTGTTCCCTTACTTTCTTGATGCATAACATTGCCTTCCACATTTTAAAAAATCATCCTGAACTGTACTCCTTCTGATACCAGTAATGAATTACCTTGCTTATTTACATTTGTTCTGAACCTTTGGTTGCTTGTCCAGCTTTTAATATTATCTTTCTAGTTTTCCTCTTCGTGTATAGTGTCCTCTCAAATCTCTTATTTACTAGTGTAAATCCACTCCATGGCAATTTTGTGAATAATTGCTTCTTTTGCATTAGTTAGTTTTCTTCTTGGACAAAAGTAAACTGCACTAATAAATACTAGTATCCTGATAACACTAGTAATTAGTACACTGATCCCAAAGATATTCCACCTACATTTCTTTTGATATTTCTGTACATGCTGTAACATTCCATCTACTGAAATTTGTCCTTTCATTGAAATGATTAATTCAGCTATTGTCAGCAGTAAAGTGGTACCCAAGATACTGTCCAGGAATGTTAGGTTTTGTCTGGGTAACACATTCGAAGTTTTCTCCAGCCGGTACAACATTGGTCAAATTCCTGTAATTATCATGATAACTGTAATTGTAGCAGGAAGGTGAAACTGAGTTCTGCCATGTCACACTTGGTTCGTTAACTAATGACACTCTGTCTCAACTCCAGTTTTGTCATACTTGTGAATGTTTTATTGGTGTAGCAATTTGCTATTTCTGGTAAGAACAAGAAATAAATCCAGTGATTACCAATCTACTGAAAGTGTTGTGGTATAGGGATAACTGAATTTCACATGACTGCTTGTCGGTACACACCACGTGGGCTGGACAAATGGTAACTATTCCTTGACACAACTGCTAAGATCTCTTGCTGGCATAAAAACATGTGTATCCCCTTGTTCCAAAACAATTTTGAAGAAGTTTGAACATGAACACACTTGTGATTTGTGAGAAGCATGTCTGGTTGTCCTGAGAATAAGATTCCATTTTTCAATGGCTGGGTCTTAATTACGTCTGCTTCACATGCACATAAAAACTCTATCCCCATAATAATATATTTTGCCCTCGTTTTCAATACTACCTGGGAGAGAGAAATTATCATGAATTGCTTCCTCCTTAGAAGGAAATTGTATCTTACCAAAAACTACACATACTACAGTAAACTAAATAACCTAGGTAATCCAATAGAAAATTAACCACAGTATATTGTTACTCGATCATTTATCCCTAGACCTATGTCCATATGGTGCATTCTGTGCTACTTCTGTTCCATGTTGTTGGGGTTGGGGTTGTTTTGGGGAAGGAGACCAGACAGCGAGGTCATCAGTCTCATCAGCTTAGGGAAGGACGGGGAAGGAAGTCGGCCGTGCCCTTTGAAAGGAACCATCCCGGCATTAGCCTGAAACGATTTAGGGAAATCACGGAAAACCTAAATCAGGATGGCCGGACGCGGGATTGAACCGTCGTCCTCTCGAATGCGAGTCCAGTGTCTAACCACTGCGCCACCTCGCTCGGCTTCCATTTTGTAACTTCTTATTTTGTGGTAGTAGTGATGGTACTTGCTGCAACATATCAATGGTATCCTTAAAAGGTTTAATCAACTAACATGTACTGCTGATGTTTTCATTGGCATCTGCAACTTAACATTGGCTGGTGAGGTCACCTCCACTACCTATACAGTCCTTGAAACCTTGTCAAGAATTTATTAGTTTTAGCCTTTGGGATAAATCATTGCCCATTGGGAGCCACTGTCCTGCTCTGTACTGAAGTAACTTACTCATACCCTGCCCAGTGTATTCTTGACACTTCAATGCTTTTGTATTAGCAAGTTTTACCTGTTGCTTCATCTCTTTCATTTCATGAATTGCTTTACACACTCACACTGTGTAGCCATCTTTGGCTGGATCGCATCAAAATGTGAAGACACCTTTTGCCCATATACTACTTCATATGGTGAAAAACAATTCCTGTGTGGATTTTAGAGCTGTACACGTTCATCACGACTTAAAAACTTATCCCAGTCTAAGTGTTGGCTCTTCATGTAATGACTTAACATTTTTGCTATGGTACAGTGGTCAGGATCTGGAGGACCATTTGCACGTGGGTTGAAGGGTATACTATGTTGCTTCCTCACTTCTAACAGGCAGCATAACTGCTTCATTAGATCAGACATAAAACTAGTTCCCTGAGCTGTGACTTTAGTTTTCAGTACTCCAGATGTAAGTACCAAATTCTTAACCATGTCTTGAGCTACAGAGCTCACTTTTTGATCTGATATTGCTGTCATTACTAAGTATCTAAAAATATTATTGATCGTAGTCGGTACACACTTATTACCTGCTAAACTTCTATTAAGCAATCCTAACATGTCAATTCTTACTATTTGAAAAGGTTTTTCTGAGTATGGTAACCTCTAGAGTTGTACCTTTACGTGACTTAGATCTGTTCATTGAGCACAAGGAATGCCATTTCTAACATATTGATCCATATCACTATGTTGTGTTTTCTGCAATCTGTCAGTCAGTAGCTCTTTTACCTCCATGACCTGACAGTATATGGTCATGTGCATGTTGTAAACTTTGGTTTGGAGTGCTACAGGAATGTTGATGTATGGTTCACATTTTGTTGATCTACACAGTAAACTTTCATGCATAAAATACTGTGGGTGCTTGCTGTACAATTGACATTCCTTGCCTGCTGCTTGTGTCTTTTTCAAATTTATCAATTTAATTAAGATATTTGCAACACCACAGTTTTCCTACTAAGCATGTCTGCATTAGTGTGTTTAGTTTCAGGCTTGGAACTACTTCATATGGAAATTCACTTAATTTCAATGTGCATCTTGATAGTCAACTTGAAGGTCTTTTAGCCCCAATAACCACTTCAAGGATGCATGATCTATAACTATTTCAATTTATGACACAGGCTGTGAAGCAGTCATTGGAATGAAGGATATCATATTTGGCAGTGTGTTCAGCAACAAGGTGGTCTACTTGTTTCTTAGCTACAGTTTGTCGGTGACCATCCATGCGGACAAAGTGTTTGTCATGAGGTAAGAGATTGGGAGCAGGGGTTGTGTAAGGATGGACAAGTATATTGTGTACATTCTGTGGATGGAGGAATACCACTGTGGGAGGGATGGGAAGGATGGCAAGCAGGACATTTCTCATTTCAGGGCACAATAAGAGGTAATCAAAACCCTGGTGGAAAAAACCCACCTGGCCTCAACCTTCGTTAGTCACTGCCCTCACCCATCCAGCCCCTTCTCTGTTCCCATTCCAGCACTACACAGCCATCATTCCACCACCACATCCAGTCTTTTTATTTATCTCCTTTTCTGCCACTCCCCCCCCCTCCCTCCCCTCGTCCTCCCCACCTCTCCCTTGCCCTCTGTCAACCTGCAGCACTTCACTGTCCACCACCACCCACCATACTATATCCCTCCCTCTCCCCACCCCAGCCTCCTCCTTACCCCCACCCAATCGCCACTTCCATCATGCACTGGTGCTGCTGCTCGCTGTGTGGTTTCAGTTGCCTGAAACTGCAGTCATGTGTGAGAGTTTTGTTTGCACAAGTGCGTGTGCGTGTGCGTCTGTGTGACTATTGTTGACAAAGGCCTTCATGGCCGAAAGCTGTAATTGTGAGTCTTTTTGTTGTACCTGTCTGCGACTCAGCATCTCTGCTATATTGTGAGTAGCAACTTTCCTTCTCATAATATTGTTACATTCCATCCTGTATTTTCCATTCTTTAAATTTATGACCATATAAATAACAACAGTAATACAAAATACTGTATTTTAACACTGACACTCTTTTTCTGTAGTTGAGTAGTTGTGCTCAGCCTTGTTCAGCTGGCGAGACACATGTACTACTGGGTGTTCCTAAGCATCCACATTTTTACTTAAATGGCTCCTAAGTAGTATTGTTTGCAGCACATGATAGTATTAATTCTTTGGTAAAATCAGGAAAACTGTCACAGGATCTGAGGTTAATATCTCTTTCAATTCTGGAAGGCTGTCTGGCACTCTGATGTCCAGTGAAATGCAACCCATTTACTCAGTAATCTAGTCAATGGGTGTGCAATTTCTGCAAATCTTTGACAAATTTTTGTTAATGATTTGCTAATCTAAGGAATAATCATAACTGTTTTGCTGATAGTGGAACCACAAAATCATTCATAGTTGAAATGAGACCAGGCTCTGTCCTCATTCCATCTTGGCTAATTCCCAAGGTAATTAACTTGTGAATGTGCAAAATAACATTTGTCAATTCTCAGAGCGAGATGAGTTGCTCTTAATTTATCATATAATTCTCTTTGTGTTTTACATGGTAATCTAAATCTCTAGCAAAAAATTTGATGCCATCCAAATAGATGATGCATATTTGCACATTTAATCATTGAAGGACTCCATCTAACAAGTGCTGGGATGTTGCAGGTGCATTCTTTAGCCCAAAAGGCAGTGGTCCTCCTCCCGGAGGTTCGAGTCCTCCCTCGGGCATGGGTGTGTGTGGTGTTCTTAGCATAAGTTAGTTTAAGTAGTGTGTAAGTCTAGGGACCAATGACCTCCACAGTTTGGTCCCTTAGAAATTCACAAACACACCCAAAAGGCATCCAGCGATACTGATAATGACCAGGTGGTGCTCTAAATGCTGTATCAGGCATGTATTCTGGACATACTTAAATTTTATGATAACCACTCTTTAAATCTACTGTGGAAAAACAATTTACACTTCAGTAGGTTGTCCATAGTTTTGGTTGTATTGTTGTTACTCTTGTGGCCTGCAGTCCAAAGACTGGTTTTATGCAGCTCTCCGTGCTACTCTATCCTGTGCAAGCCTCTGAATAACTGTTGCAACTTACATTCGTCTAGATCTGCTTTCTGCATTCATCTCTTGTCACCCCTCTATGATTCATACCTCCACACCTCCCTCCAGTCCTAAACTGGTGATTTTTGATATCTCAATGTGTCCTAACAACTGATCCCTTCTTCTGGTCAGGTTGTGCCACAAATTTCTTTTCTCACCAATTCCATTCAGTATCTCCTTATTAGTTATGTGACATACTCATTTTATCTTCAGTATTCATTTCTAGCATTTCCATACATGACTACATTCCATACAAATACCTTCAGGAAAACATAAATCTATATTTCTCTATATTTATCTCTATTTATCTATATTTTCTATATTTATCTATATTTATTTACCTATATCTATAAAACTTAAATCTATATTTAATGTTAACAAATGTCTCTTCTTCAGAAACGATTCTCTTACCATTGATGCTCTGCATTTTATATCCTCTCTGCTTTGGCCAATCATTAGTTGTTTTGCTACCCAAATAGAAAACTCATCTGTTACATTAAGTGCCTCATTTCCTAATCTAATTCCCTCAGCATTATCTGATTTAATTTGACTAAATTCCATTATCCTTGTTTTCCTTTTGTTGATGTTCATCTTGTATCATCCTTTCAAGACACTGTCCATTGTGTTCAACTGCCAAGTCCTTTGCTGTCTCTGACAAAATTACAATTTTATCGGCAAATCTCAAAGTTCTATTTTTGTTCCCTGAACTTTAATTCCTATTCCAAATTTTTCTTTGGTTTCTTTTATTGCTTGCTCAATGTACAGATTGAAAAACACTGCGGATAGCCTGCAACCTTCTCAACCACTGCAGTTGCTGTCTTGTTTCCATACAAGTTGTAAATAGCCTTTTTCTCGCTGTAATTTACCCTGCTATCTTCAGTATTTTGAAGAGTGTATGCCAGTCAATATTGTCAAAAGCTTTCTCTAAGTCTTCAAAGACTGTATATGTTGATTTGTCTTTGCTTAATTTTGCTTCTAGGTGTTGCCTTGAGTGTTCCTGCATTTCTTCAGAATCCAAACTGATCTTCCTGGATGTTGGCTCCTACCAGATTTTCTATTCCCCTGTAAAGAATTTGTGTTACAAGGTGTACAGCTTTGTTTCCACCGTTTTTTCCCCGACATTTGAGGCTTTAATGAAACAAACTAGTTACACATATATCATTCAAAGTGTTTTCCATTGCTGGCCACTACTTTCTCCCATCTTTCAGGCAGCGTATGAATCCTGCGTCGAAAAAATTGTTCATCTTTTGGAAGCGATCCACAAATCAATCCAATTTGTGACTTCTTCATGACGTCAGAAGTGTTGGTCAGCCAAGCCATGTGCCAGTGATCTAAACAGATGGTTCAGAGGGAGCAATGTCTGGAGAATGGGGTAGGACTTCCCATTTTAACATTTTCAAGTATGTTTTGACCTCTTTTGCAACATGGGGTCGAGCATTGTTGTGCTGCAAAATCACTTTATCGTGCCTCTCACTGTATTGCGGCCATTTGTCTTTTAATGCTCTGATCACTCTGATCAAACACATTAATTGTGTTCGATAACAAGCACCTGTGATGGTTTCACTTGGTTTTAACATCTCATAGTACACGACACTGAGCTGGTCCCACCAAATGCAGAGCATGATCTTGGAGCCGCGAATATTCAGTTTGGTCGTCGGCGTGGAAGCATGGCTGGGATATCCCCATGATTTTTTGCATTTAGGGTTATCATAATGAACCCATTTTTCATCCCCAGCCACAATGTGATGCAGAAATCCCTTCTGTTTTTGCCTCTGAAGCAACTGTTCACAAACACACAAACGCCTTTCAACATCTCTTGATTTCAGCTCACATGGGACCAAAGTTCCTTCTTTCTGAATCATGCCCATAGCCTTGAGACATTTTGAAATGGCTTGCTGTGTCACTCCCACTAATCATGCCAAATCTTCTTGAGTTTGACACGAGTCTTCACTCAGCAATGTCTCCAATTCTGCATCTTTGAAAATATTGTCTCTTCCACCTCTATGCTGGTCTACGACATTAAAATCACCGTTTTTGAAGTGTTGAAATCACTCATGACACATTACCATATGTACTTGAGAGCATTCGATGAGACTCAGCCACTACATTCTGCATATTGAAACAAAACAATAACACCTCCTGCAAATGATGAGAATTAGGCTCGTAAACTGACATTTTCAATCAAGAACAACTTTATGATGCAGACACAAATCAACGAATGTTTGAATGAGGTTATGTTGATTGAGGTCCAAACTAACTGCCTGACATCTGCTTCTTTTGACCGTTACTTACCATTGTTGCCACCTATCAGCAAACGGTGGAAGCAAAGTTGTACACATTTTAGTATTTTGCAACCATGACTTATTAAACTGATAGTTCAGTAACTTTGACACCTGTCAGCACCTGCTTTCTTTATTTGGAAGTATAGCATTCTTCTAGAAGTCTGAGGGTATTTCACCTGTCTTGCTCACCTGATGGAAAAATACTGTCATGGCTGGCTCTCCCAAGGCTATCACCAGTTCTGATGGAATGTCTACTCCCTGGACCTTATTTTGAATTAGGTCTTTCAGTGCTCTGTCAAATTCTTGCAGTACCATATCTCTCATCTCATCCTCATCTATGCGCTCTTTCGTCTCTGTAATGTTGCTTTCAGGTTCATCTCCATTGTACGAACCCTCTATATACACCTTTTACCTTTCAACTATTCTTTCTTTGCTTAGGACTTGTTTTACATTTGATTTCTTGCTATTCATACTGCTGCTTCTCTTTTTTCCGAAGGCCTACAGGCAGTATCTACCATTATCTAGCGAAATATGCTTCTAAATCTTCACATTTGCTCTCTAGCCATTCCTGCTTAGCCATTTTGCAGTTCCGGTCAGTCCCATTTGTTATACATTTGTATTGCCTTTTGCCTGTTTCACATACTGCATGTTCATATTTTTCTCCTTTCATTAATTTAATTCAATATATATCCCATGTTATCCAAGGATTTCTACTAGGCCTTGGATATTTATCTATTTGATCATCTGCTGGCTTCAATATTTCACCTCTCAAAGCTACCCAATTATCTACTACTGCCAGCATATAGCAATAACTTGGCAGTGGGTCTCAGTTACTGAATATCTCTCATTTTATATTTTCTTGCAGCCAAGAATCAAATGAAATTGTATGAACTGCCTCATATGACAACACATTACAGAAAAAGTATACCACAATACCCTATAAACTGTCATGCTACAGCAAAATTGCAGCAGTTTGCCCTATACATTACCACCGTTAACATTAATTGTAGCAGAATCTGTAACAAATCACCACACACATCATTATGTTACTGCGAAATTGCCTCATACAGCATCTTTGCTACACAATTTTTTTCTTCAAACAAGCAAAATTCTTAGTCATATTCACGATGTCACATGCACAGGTCAGCAACCTATCCATGACATCACAAGCCACTCCCCCTTTAATATGATGTCATTATGACATTTCATGCACGTCATTTACCTTGACCACATGACATCACAATTAAAGGTGGTGGAATCCATGATGTCACAGTGATGTTCTACTGGTCATGAACACAAAACAACCAATGACAGCACAGTGTTTTACTGACCCCTAAAACAAACACCACCATGACCTCATGGAATCCATCATTTGTGATTGTGATGTTATGAAGTCAAGGTCAATGTTATGCACATGAAGTAATGATGATGTAGCTGTGGAGGGGGTGTGACTTGTGATGTCATGGACTGGATAATGACCTGCCCACATACTCCATATATCTAAGTGTTTTCCTCATTGGAACAATTCTTGTCTTGCTGGCATCTATAAACCTTGACTTGCTGACTAATAGCTTTCGCTTCTTAGAACAAGTCATGATTATCTGGATCAAGCCTCAAACTATGTACGAGGGTCGGTCAAAAAGTAATACCTCCCATTTTTTTTCTACTTAAAGAAATTAAGTTAAGTGAAAAATTTGAATTTGGCGCCATTCCTCAAACCTTCTTCTGCAATCCACTGCAGTAGTAACTTTCTGTGTCAACAGGTGGCAGCACAGCAGAAGTTTGTAAGATGGCCGACATCGATGTTCGTTTGAGACAGCGTTGTGTGATTGAATTCTTGAATGCAGAAGGTGAAACGCCCATACGCATTCATGAAAGACTGAAGAAGGTGTATGGTGTTGTGACAGTGGATGTCAGCACTGTTAGACGATGGGTTCGTCGTTGTAAGGAAGCTGAAGGGCAAACACCGTTGACTGACGAAAAGCGGAGCGGCAGGCCGGTGAGTGCAGTGACTCCACACAACATTCAGCAAGTTGATGACATCATTCGTGGTGACCGTCGGGTGACTGCAGATGAAGTGTGTCGCATTATTTCTCTTAGTAAAGGCAGTGTGATCACGATTATTAAACAATTGGGGTACTCAAAAGTTTGTGCACGGTGGGTTCCAAGAATGTTAACCGTTCAGAATAAAGAGGCAAGGAAAACAATAGCCTCCCAACACTTACAGCGCTTCCGTTTGGAGGGAGATGAGTTTCTGAAAAAAATTGTGACCGGGGACGAAACATGGGTGCATTTTTTTGAACCCGAATCAAAGAGGCAGTCAATGGAGTGGCGTCACACAAGCTCGCCGAGGAAGAAAAAATTCAAAACTGTGCGATCGGCAGGGAAAGTTATGGCAACAGTTTTCTGGGATACAGAGGGTGTGATTCTGGTTGATTTTTTGGAGCAGGGATGCACAATAAATTCTGTTCAATACGTCACAACCCTCAACAAACTTAAAGCACGTCTTCAGCGAGTTCGCCCAACAAAATCAATGGCAGATGTTCTTCTTTTGCATGACAATGCAAGACCACACAGCAGTCGTCACACCTCTGACGAGATTGTCAAAATTGGATGGGAAGTTTTGCCTCATCCCCCATACAGCCCTGACCTGGCACCATCAGACTTCCATCTGTTCGGGCCACTAAAAGAAGCTCATCGTGGGATTCATTTTGAAGATGAGGAGGCCGTCAAAACATCCGTGCGTCAATGGCTTAGGAAGCAGAGCTGTGATTTTTACCGTGCTGGGATACATGCCCTTGTTCAAAGATGGACCAAAACTGTAGAGATGGGCGGAGATTACATTGAAAAATGACAAAATGATCCTCAATGTTGTGGTTTTCAACCTATGTAATTGCATTTAAATTTCCTGACAATTAAACGTAGAAAAAAAAAATAGGAGGCATTACTTTTTGACTGACCCTCGTAATTAGTGGCATACTGGACAAGTTTTTACATGTTTGTGTAATAATAGTGATTTATGGGGCAATTTTGCCATAACATGGGAAAATTGGTTAAGATTTTGATGTAACTTTGAGATATGTGGGACAATATGTTTCAATTTTTTTCTAATATGAGAGAAATCTGTAATATTTTTGCTATAACAGGGGCAATTTGTTACAATTTCAATGCAATGTGACTATGCATGTGGCAGTTTTCTTACAATTTTGTTGTAATGTGTCTATGTGTATTGATATTTGTTACAATTTTTACTGTAAGACAACAATGTGTGGGAGCAAAGGACTTGGTGGCTGGCATCCACTGACAAGTTATGTCACATATACTGTCAGTGACCTATGTTACAATAACGGTATGTGGAGTAATGGCAGCCACCATGTCTACTGACTATAGTATCTGCAGTAACAATGGTCATCATATGTCAAGTGACCATCACAACTCCATTAAACCGATCATCATTGCCCAAGAATAATATCCAACATACATTTGTGGTAGTGGCAGTCAGCATACCTGCTGACATTTGTATTTAGTGTATTGACAGCCACTATACCAGTCGACCAATATTGCCCTGGTAGCAACTGTGAGCATCAAACATGTGGTTATTGACTTTGAAAAGAACTACTCTGACTCATGATTCTATGTTATTTGACTCAGTCTGGTATGAATGTCCATTGTGTTTTCTCATCTGTTTTGGTGTATATGTGCTTCATTTCTGTGTTTGATTGTGGGCTTCACCGAGGAATAGGAATTGCCACATTGGTGAACCTTGACATCTTCTGTTCAATCATGTTTTCATGGGAGACATTTATGCTTTCTCACCCAAACTTACACAAAGGACCAGCCAAAGTTTTGTGATTCACACTCTGTCATGGGCACACAGACAGCATTTTTTGATAGTGACACTCCTTCAATTCTACCTATATTGATTCTGCACTTGTGTGTGCCTACCAGCTCACATCGATCTGCGAATGCAAACTCTAAACTTCCAGATCGCAGCCACCTTGGCAGGATCTGCATGCTGAACAATGTGTTCACTTGCACAACTTGCCTCAATATCCTGATTTAATACTATGCCAAATCAAGCAAGAGAGATCTTCACCTTTCTTAGTGCCATGGGAGCAGACGTTTGTACAGAACATGGACTTACTCCCTCCTTCCATTAAATGTGTATATGTACTTCCATACATTTCTCATACCGACAAATTCCCATTTGTCAATTTGCAGCTACAGTCATATCATCTGTGACAACTGTGTTCTCATCTGCAACAACCACTTGTACCGCCTCCTGGGTCCACGGCACCATTGCCTTCACAACATTGCCACTCACCTTGTCCTGCAATGCAACAACAGGCACCCGTCATACATTCCCCTAAACTAACACACCTGCAGAAGGAGCATCCAAAAACATGGTTCATTTTGGTCAATAACCTGTTGGACATTCACAGAATTCTGGGTGATGACATATGCTTCATATGCCTGGTCACCCGCTTACATGACAAACCAGACCTCATCAGTGACCTCCTGCTGGACCTGCCACCAGCACCTAACTCACGCTCTCCTCCTGTGGCCAAGTGAGCACACAATGCACCAAACAGCACAGGTAATGAACAGCAGATGCCGAATCCTGCATACTCAATATGGTGGTACCATATAACTTTTGGTGACACCTCACAGTCTTGTCGTCCACCATGTGCATACACAAACTTCGACCCAAATTGTGCCTACATATCATGAATCACAGCAGTCCTGTAGAGCACCTTCCCTTTATTCACTTGTCAAAAATGCTGATTCTTCTACAGGTAGGCTCTACATTTTCAATCCTGATATCACTCTTCACTTCTCATTGACACTTTGGTCAATGTCAGTGTCCTCCAACAAATTGTGTACTTCTTCAAGTCTTCTTATGTGTCACTTCCCTCTGTACAGCCAACAATTCCAACGTACCTGTCCATGGCTTGGTGGACTTCATCTCCAACTTGCAGTGGACCTGATATTCTCTCAAGCCTTCCAGGTGACTGATGTCAACTGCCCCAGCTTCAGGATCAACTTCCTCAAACATTTTGGCCTCTTGCCAGACCTCCATTCAGCCACTCTGCTTCACCATACATCAGGCTCTTGCATTTTGGGTATCATCACTCCTGCCTCTCAGTGCATTGTGCTCATCTGTGCTACCTCTGAGTGCTCACGTCTGACAGCAGATCTTGTCGACTTGCTGGTCTTGCTTACAATTCAGTGCCAAGAGATCGACAACTTTCACAATGACAACAAAACTTGTATCAGCTGACCACTGATGCGACAGCCAACTTGGCGCTGCTCTTTGCACGGTCACTGACCGCACTGCTTTACAGTCATATGATGTTGCCGAGGTCTCGCCTGCTCCTGACCCACCCACCTCCACCTTTGCTTCAATCTCCATAGGTCAGTAGCAGTCAAACTCACAGTGTTTCATGTACCTTACCATCATTATTCAGTGTTGTCACATGTGCACCCTCTCTGTTGTCACGGGCACTATTACCAATGACACCTGCTATAGACTAGTTACTTCCAAGCGCTCTCCCCCCCCCCCCCCCCCCCAATTTGTCAAGCTTGCAGCCTCAGAGCCATCAGCCTCCACCTCGCTATGGACATAATACAGGGCCTTCTGGATTCCGAGATTGTGCATCCTTCAGACAGAAATTTTTCATTACCTATACACCTTTTCCTTAAAAAACATACTTTGCACTTGTGTGGGGACATTTTCAAACTCAATGCTTGTACGATCCTTGACAATACTGAATTTTCACACGTCCAGTATTTTGTGCAACAACTACACGGTGCTCAGATTTTCAGAATTATTGATTGCCTAAAGACTTATCATCAAACCCTTATGCACCATGATGATATACCTAAAACAACCACTATTACACGATTTGGCTTTTTTGAATACTGCTATATGTCTTACAGTCTTAAAAGCACTGTGCTGATGTGGCAGTGTTTTATTGACTCAGTCTTGTTCCTTCTCCCTTTCTGTTATGCTTACCTTGATGATATTCTCATCTATTCCCCTTCTGCTGAAGAGTTTCAAAGTGCTTGCCGACAACAGCATAATGGTAAACATCTACATCTACATCTACATCTATACTCCACGAGCCACCTTACGGTGTGTGGCGGAGGGTACTTATTGTACCACTATCTGATCCCCCCTTCCCTGTTCCATTCACGAATTGTGCGTGGGAAGAACGACTGCTTGTAAGTCTCCGTATTTGCTCTAATTTCTCGGATCTTTTCGTTGTGATCATTACGCGAGATATATGTGGGCGGTAGTAATATGTTGCCCATCTCTTCCCGGAATGTGCTCTCTCGTAATTTCGATAATAAACCTCTCCGTATTGCGTAACGCCTTTCTTGAAGTGTCCGCCACTGGAGCTTGTTCAGCATCTCCGTAACGCTCTCGCGCTGACTAAATGTCCCCATGACGAATCGCGCTGCTTTTCGCTGGATCATGTCTATCTCTTCTATTAATCCAACCTGGTAAGGGTCCCATACTGATGAGCAATACTCAAGAATCGGACGAACAAGCGTTTTGTAAGCTACTTCTTTCGTCGATGAGTCACATTTTCTTAGAATTCTTCCTATGAATCTCAACCTGGCGCCTGCTTTTCCCACTATTTGTTTTATGTGATCATTCCACTTCAGATCGCTCCGGATAGTAACTCCTAAGTATTTTACGGTCGTTACTGCTTCCAATGATTTACCACCTATGGCATAATCGTACTGGAATGGATTTCTGCCCCTATGTATGCGCATTATATTACATTTATCTACGTTTAGGGAAAGCTGCCAGCTGTCGCACCATGCATTAATCCTCTGCAGGTCCTCCTGGAGTACGTACGAGTCTTCTGATGTTGCTACTTTCTTGTAGACAACCGTGTCATCTGCAAATAGCCTCACGGAGCTACCGATGTTGTCAACTAAGTCATTTATGTATATTGTAAACAATAAAGGTCCTATCACGCTTCCCTGCGGTACTCCCGAAATTACCTCTACATCTGCAGATTTTGAACCGTTAAGAATGACATGTTGTGTTCTTTCTTCTAGGAAATCCTGAATCCAATCACAAACCTGGTCCGATATTCCGTAAGCTCGTATTTTTTTCACTAAACGTAAGTGCGGAACCGTATCAAATGCCTTCCTGAAGTCCAGGAATACGGCATCAATCTGCTCGCCAGTGTCTACGGCACTGTGAATTTCTTGGGCAAATAGGGCGAGCTGAGTTTCACATGATCTCTGTTTGCGGAATCCATGTTGGTTATGATGAAGGAGATTTGTATTATCTAAGAACGTCATAATACGAGAACACAAAACATGTTCCATTATTCTACAACAGATTGACGTAAGCGAAATAGGCCTATAATTATTCGCATCTGATTTATGACCCTTCTTGAAAATGGGAACGACCTGCGCTTTCTTCCAGTCGCTAGGTACTTTACGTTCTTCCAGCGATCTACGATAAATTGCTGATAGAAAGGGGGCAAGTTCTTTAGCATAATCACTGTAGAATCTTAAGGGTATCTCGTCTGGTCCGGATGCTTTTCCGCTACTAAGTGATAGCAGTTGTTTTTCAATTCCGATATCGTTTATTTCAATATTTTCCATTTTGGCGTCCGTGCGACGGCTGAAGTCAGGGACCGTGTTACGATTTTCCACAGTGAAACAGTTTCGGAACACTGAATTCAGTATTTCTGCCTTTCTTCGGTCGTCCTCTGTTTCGGTGCCATCGTGGTCAACGAGTGACTGAATAGGGGATTTAGATCCGCTTACCGATTTTACATATGACCAAAACTTTTTAGGGTTCTTGTTTAGATTGTTTGCCAATGTTTTATGTTCGAATTCGTTGAATGCTTCTCTCATTGCTCTCTTTACGCTCTTTTTCGCTTTGTTCAGCTTTTCCTTATCAGCTATGATTCGACTACTCTTAAACCTATGATGAAGCTTTCTTTGTTTCCGTAGTACCTTTCGTACATGATTGTTATACCACGGTGGATCTTTCCCCTCGCTTTGGACCTTAGTCGGTACGAACTTATCTAAGGCGTACTGGACGATGTTCCTGAATTTTTTCCATTTTTGTTCCACATCCTCTTCCTCAGAAATGAACGTTTGATGGTGGTCACTCAGATATTCTGCGATTTGTGCCCTATCACTCTTGTTAAACAAATATATTTTCCTTCCTTTATTGGCATTTCTTATTACACTTGTAGTCATTGATGCAACCACTGACTTATGATCACTGATACCCTCTTCTACATTCACGGAGTCGAAAAGTTCCGGTCTATTTGTTGCTATGAGGTCTAAAACGTTAGCTTCACGAGTTGGTTCTCTAACTATCTGCTCGAAGTAATTCTCGGACAAGGCAGTCAGGATAATGTCACAAGAGTCTCTGTCCCTGGCTCCAGTTCTGATTGTGTGACTATCCCATTCTATACCTGGTAGATTGAAGTCTCCCCCTATTACAATAGTATGATCACTAAACTTCTTCACGACGTTCTGCAGGTTCTCTCTGAGGCGCTCAACTACTACGGTTGCTGATGCAGGTGGTCTATAGAAGCATCCGACTATCATATCTGACCCACCTTTGATACTTAACTTAACCCAGATTATTTCACATTCGCATTCGCTAATAACTTCACTGGATATTATTGAATTCTTTACTGCTATAAATACTCCTCCACCATTGGCGTTTATCCTATCCTTGCGGTATATATTCCATTCTGTGTCTAGGATTTCGTTACTGTTCACTTCCGGTTTTAACCAACTTTCCGTTCCTAATACTATATGCGCACTATTTCCTTCAATAAGAGATACTAATTCAGGAACCTTGCCCTGGATACTCCTGCAGTTTACCAATATTACGTTAACTTTTCCTGTTTTTGGTCTCTGAGGACGGACGTTCTTTATCAACGATGATAATGTCCTCTCTGGTAAGCCGTCAGGTATTTTATCGTTTCGCCCAAGGGGGGGTCCCTCTAACCTAAAAAACCCCCGTGTGCACGCCACACGTACTCTGCTACCCTAGTAGCTGCTTCCGGTGTGTAGTGCACGCCTGACCTGTCTAGGGGAGCCCTACAGTTCTCCACCCAATAACGGAGGTCGATGAATTTGCAACCATTATAGTCGCAGAGTCGTCTGAGCCTCTGGTTTAGACCCTCCACACGGCTCCAAACCAGAGGACCGCGATCGACTCTGGGCACTATGCTGCAGATATTAAGCTCAGCTTGCACTCCGCGTGCGATGCTGGTTGTCTTCACCAAATCAGCCAGCCGCCGGAAGGAACCAAGGATGGCCTCAGAACCCAAGCGGCAGGCGTCATTCGTTCCGACATGTGCTACTATCTGCAGCCGGTCACACCCAGTGCGTTCAATAGCTGCCGGAAGGGCCTCCTCCACATTACGGACGAGACCCCCCGGCAAGCACACCGAGTGCACACTGGCATTCTTCCCCGACCTACCCGCTATTTTCCTAAGGGGCTCCATAACCCGCCTAACGTTGGAGCTCCCTATAACTAATAGGCCCGCCCTCTGTGACTGTCGGGACCTTGCCGGAGAATCGGCCACTGGCCCAACAGGCGAGGCATCCTGTGGTGGCTCGGAAACGATGTCATCACCACTAGGAAGCACCCCGTACCTGTTGGAAAGGGGTAAGGCAGCTGCCACGCGGCCAGATCCCACCTTCGCCTTTCGGCCAGGCACGCGCGAGCCCACCACTGTCCGCCATTCACCCTGGAGTGATGGCTGACCGGTAAGATGCTCACTGCCGGAAGACGCAGCGACATCAGGGGTTCCATGTGATTCCAAGGCCACCGAAGTAGGCATAGGTCTCACCACAGTTGCCCCAACGCCACTACGAGCCGACGCCTGCGCCTCGAGCTCGATGAGCCTAACAGACAAAGCCTCCACCTGCCCCCGAAGAGTGGCCAATTCTCCTTGCGTCCGCTCACAACAACCACAGTCCCTACACATGACTATGTTTACCCTACTCTATACGGTGACAAATTCCCAAGATAATCTTCTGATAAGCTACTCTGATAATCAAGAAACACTCACTGAAATACGAGACGCGAAAACTACGCTAGGTTTTCCCAGAAAAACTATTTAAAAGCTAAGCGCAGTTATGTGCTACAGTGTCACTTTTCTGGGCCATACCATCTCCACGGATGTATTTGCCCTATGTCCAACTGCATCGTGTTCATCCGTGATCTGCCATTACCTAAGATGTTGTGCAACCTCCGTTGTTTAATCAGCATGATCAATTCTCTCTGTCAGCATGTCCATCACACTGCATCACTACAAGTTCCTCTGACAGATGCCTTGGCAGGCAAGAAAACTTCCAGCAGCTGCAAAGTATTATGGTCTGATGACATGTGGCATGCTTTTGATACACTTAAAACTGCAGTGGTCACTGTTGTCACACTCACTCACCCCATCACCGAAGCGCAGTTTTCTATCAGCACCGACACAAGTGAGTCTTCAGTCAGCACTGTCCTACAACAGTATGTGGGTTACTCAACACAATTCCTTTTTTTCTTTTCCAAGAAACTCTCCACTCCACAATGTAAGTGGTCCACCTTTGATAGGAAACTGTTGGCAATTGACGAGACAGTTCAGTTCACCACTTTTGCATAGATATAGAACCCCGGTCTGTAACCATTAACACAGATCACAAACATCTCGCAGTCAGCATCCATAATCCTACTAATGACTTGTCACCTTGGAGCTTTCACCATGTGGATCTCATATGGCAGTACCCAACTCTGATGCCCATTATATAAAATGAGTGAGAACATTGTTGTCAGCTACATGTCTTGCATACACACCACCTCTTCACTGTTTGAATTGAATAAAATGGCTCCAAAAGGATGATCCTGAGATAGGCCATTTATTTTGAGATGACACTACCTCATTGGTTATTCAGCCATAGCGTCTACTTCACTTTTTGTGCTTGGTGCTGTGTGACACCTCCACAGGTACTCTCTGCCCACTCATCCCTGTCCCCTACACCACAAAGTCTTCTCAGTGATCCACAACATTGCCCATCTGGGTATTAAGGCAACTACTTGCTTTGTTACCGAACATTTTGTCGGGACAGGCAGTAAGTTGGATTGTCGTGCATGGCCACGCACCTGCCTCCCATGCCAACAGAAGTAACATTGGACGCCATGCCCCCTCCCCTGAGTCAGTTCACTATCCCCAAAGGACAGTTTTGACATCTTCATCTCAACCTCATTGGTCCACTTCTCCCCTCAGAGTGTTGCAAATGTGTTCTGTCCATTATCAATCGTGTCACCAGGTAGGTCAAGGCTGTTCCACTGCTGCAGGTACTGTCACTCGTGCATTTGTTGCCTCTTGGATTACTTGCTTCAGTTTCTCTTCTTACGGTACTGCTGATCAGAGGCTCAGTTGAAATCTGTCCTTTTCAGCAGGCTGTGCAACTTGTGTGGTGCCAATACATTCCACACTACAGCTTACTATACCCAGAGTAATGGGTTGGTCGAGTGCTGGCACTGCATACTTAAGGCAGCACCCATGTTCCATTCTACTTCCTGGTCTGAGGTGCTCCTCTGAGATCTGCTCAGAATTCTCATGGCACTTAAGGATAACTTACAGGCTTCCCTGGCCAACATGCTTTACAACAAACCCCTGATCTTGCCTGTTGAATTTATTGAAGACTCTGAGCCTTCACTCCCTTCCAAGCTCTCATCTTTGGTTAAGCATGTCCTCACTCACATTGCTCACTACCACACCCCACCTCTATGAGCCCACACTGCCCCACAGGTCTTTATCCATAAAACCTTGGAGCACTGTAACTATGTGATGCTCCATGATGGCACCATGCAGTCCGCTCTCCAACAGCCTCACATGAGACTCCACAAAAGTGCTCTGTCTTTCCACTCACACTTTCAACATCCTCTTACATGGTAAGCCACAAACCATCTCCATCAACAGACTTAAGCCAGCCTGGATGCTTCACGATGACCTCCCCACCACTGATACATCAGCATCTTCTCGGGCTGCCAAGTTAGCTCCTCCCCCCCTGCTCGTTGTCTCCCAGTGCTGACAATGTGTGTGGTCCCTGTGATTTGTAAGTTCTGGCTGATTTGGGTACTGCATATGCCATTCTTTCCTCCAACATTGTCTCCATGATTGCTTATCCTGAACTTTCCACATTGCCTGCTCCCTCCTGTGTTGTACACTTCTATGCTGACATCTCTTCTCTGTCAGTCAATGACTCCTCCTTGAAGTTACATGACAGCACTCTCTTCTTGCTTCACTCACCTCCCTGACAATTCCATGCATCATGTCACACTCCAGCACACCTTCAACCTTCCTCCTGATGCAAAACAAGATGGCATCACCACCTCGATCGACGCCCTCAGCCACCTTATGATCCATGTGCCTCCTGCTGCACATGCAGCTGCCACAATGAAGAACCAATCATTTCCCATCTCCTTCACCATCCACCCTCTCCACCCTCTGGCATGGTGTGAATACCACATCATGTCAACTCTACTCGAATACCACGTCATGTCAACTCTACTCTGCTCTGTGGCCACCCATGCTATGAGAAACAGTCCAGTTGCACTTCCCTCATGGGTCTGTTACAATGCAGCTGGTCAGGTGCACTTGCCACGCATAGCACCAGATGCCAATTGGCTGCCATGTGCCTTGTTGAACTTGGCTCCACTACCTCACTTCTTCCCCCATGGTCCACAGTGCTGACAGAAAGGGGGGGGGGGGGGGGGGGGTTGCCCTCTGTGAAGACCACAAACATTGAACATGTGTTTATCGGACTTTGACAAGAGCTACTTTGATTCATGATTCTCTGTTCTTTGACTCAGTGTGGTACGAGCATCCATTGTGTTCACTTACTTGTAATAGTGTATGTTGTTAATGGTAATAAAGTGCTCCATTTCTATTTTTGATTGTGTGTTGGTGATTTCCTCTGCCCAACAATTTGCCATGGAATAGGAACTGTCATACCCTCAACAGTATCTAAGGTAACAACAGTCACCATACCAACTTTCCATTATTGCTCCAATAGTACCCATTATATGTTCATAATGTATGAAACAATTAGTAGCAATTTTGTTGTAACATTAGCAATTTGCTAGATTTTTGCTGTACTATGGCATAATTTGTATCAATTTAGGTGTAACGTAGTGATGATTTGGACAATTTGTTGAAAGCTGTAACAGACTGCTCTATACATCACCATTTACATCAAAATTCTAACAAATATCTACATGAGCACATAATATGGCCATATGTGATGTAACATGGCTATGTATGGAGAAATTTGTTATAATTTTGATGTTCAATGGTGATGTATGGAGCATTTTGTTACAATTTTGCTGTAGTACATCAATATATTTGACAATTTGTTAAAATTTTGCTGTAGCAATATTACATATATGGCAATATCTTACAATTTTGCTCTAATGTGGTGACACGTGGAGCAATTTGTTGAACTAACAGATATTAAGAACAATGTTTGATATAGGTATATTTTTACCTGAGGTATGTAAGCAGATTTGTGGTCAGCCATCTATTGAAAATAGTGGCAAGTGTTGTTCTTCTCCTTGTGTGTCTCAATATAATTATTTATTAGCACTGCTTGATAAGACTTGGTTCTGCATATGTACAGGATGAAAAAGTGTAGAAAGAGTGGATGGCAATCAGGAGACAAAAATTTACGAACTGACTGCCTAGAGTAGACTGTTTCAGCTCATGTGCCCATTGGTGGACAACTGGGCACCCATAAGCACAGGCAGGATGGGTTTTAGCAAAAATTGATGAAGAGGCAGCCAAGTAGCTGGGCTGGAACCTATGTGACAGTCCCATATTGTCCAAAGGCACATGGGCAGGGCTGGCCAGGTGGTTAGTGTATGCACAGAATTTGTGTTATAGGGTCGCATGGTGTATATCCTATACTAGCTGCACCTGCCCATGAGCTAGCTGAGGGGCATCCAGCAATGCCCATGCTCTATGGGGCAGCACTGGAACACTAAGTTAGAATTATTGTGGCCCGAGCTGCCAGAGATAGTGGTCATGTTCTGTGCTTGCTTGTGTGAATTTGTGTGTGTTTCCTTTTCTGAAAAAGGCTTTGGCTAAAAGCTAAATTTGTAATAGTCTTTTTGTTGTGCCTGTCTACAACTTAACATATCATCTTTAAGGTAAGTAGCAATCTATCCTTTTCATAATATTGTTGGTATCCCAGTCTGGACTTTCCATTTTTAGAATTATTTCCATTAATTGGTCATTCAGTGATGGAAATACAACTCAACCAGTGAGAAATACCTCATAATTATGAGCCAATAAGTTTAGCTCAATGCTCTCTATGTTATGAGACATCAACCGTTGCCTCAATGTGCATAGAAATGTTTGGGCATTGAAAATCTTCATGCACTTTTTTCCATGTTTTATTCTGAGCTTTAAAAACACAACATATCTCTTACTTTCCAAACAGCATATATCTTATTCTTTATTCAACTAGCTTCAATATACAATATGCATTATGTGTCTGCATAGCATTGAAGCTTAGCAAAATGTTTATCATGAATGTATTCACTGTATATGACGATACCAACCTTACAGTTATCCACTAAGTCCACCAGCCTTGCCATGTCCTCAAAAGTGTAATGATAACATTTTGAATGTTTCTCACTCATGTTTATAATTGATTTCTTTTTTCTCAAATGACAGTGAAAACAAATGAATATATTAACTTTTGAACAACAAAATACTCCAAGTTCGATTTGCAGTACCAGTCTAACTAATGGAATTCTGTTCCTAGAATAGCAAATTGCGAAACAAAATAGTGTCATACAACACTTACTTCACACTGTCATTAGCCTATTCCATGAACTGCTGTTCATAGTTTTATACTGTGATTGTACAACTTCCATTGCTGATGATAGTAGTGAGTTCTAACCTTGAATATCCAAGTCTGCTCACAGTGAAGTTAAGTTCTTCAGACACCAGGTAATGCAAAAAGGGGGGGTTGGGTTGTTTGGGGAAGGAGACCAGGCAGCCAGGTCATCGGTCTCATTGGATTAGGGAAAGATGGGGAAGAAAGTCGGCCGTGACCTTTCCAAGGAACCATCCTGGCATTTGCCTGGAGCAATTTAGGGAAATCACAGAAAACCTAAATCAGGATGGCCGGACGTGGGATTGAACCCTCGTCCTCCCGAATGCAAAAAGATGTTAGTAGTATAGCAGTGTACTATCTGGTAAAATTGCACTGTGCTTGAATGCTCACAGTGCCATTTGCTTGGCCATTTACCTTGACAGAAAGCTGTTATGTGCAGGTTTCCTATCTGTAGAGGCAATGATGTCGCAACCCAAGACGATGAAATAGTGGATGCCCATGGCAGGAAATTAAAAGATGCAAGATGACAAAACTAGCCTTATGTCCTAAGATTAACTCCATGGCAATGTAAGGTTGAGCCAGATAATAGGGGATTCTACCTTTATTTTCTTTCAAAGAGTTTATTTCATTTTCTTGTTATGGTCAAGCATTAGCCGGTAGCTTCAGCTGCCTGTAATTTTCTTGTCCCATGGTGTGGCAGCAGCAAGTCAGCAAGGAAGTGGGCAATCTGAATTGAGATGGATGGAAATATTTAAAAATCAGTGAATATATTTAAACCATCGGCATCGGACATATACTTTGAGAATTTTGTCACCGTAAGAAGGAGGTTCGTGGGCCACATTATTTCTGAGGTAAAGTGAGATAAATACTGAAAATACAGTTTACATATAATGTTGAAATTTTAGGATCATGGATTAAACAAATAATGAAATCACAATAGCACTAATCATAATTACCGAAGTGCACTATGCTACTTACAATGGGAATACAATATTAATCACTAGTGATATGTTGATTATTCGCACGTCGGTATCTTGTCCGTGCACAGTGGAAATTTCCTTATGTAATTACTAGTATGTGCAAGTATGCGCCCTGCAGTATGCAGTGACTTTTTATAAAATTAAGAGTTTAAATTAGAGTGGCCAGTCTCCCTGGACTCCATTCCAGAAGAGATAACAGAAGAAGTAATTAACAAAAGACTAGACATCCTTTCTGTGTCTCACCAGTGATCACATGTGACCGCACACAAGATAACTTGCATTGGCTTTCATGCATTATTAAATAGGGTTCTCTGATTCAGAAAAAATAGATTTACGTGCTATGGCTAAAAATATGCCTTTAAAACGTTCTGGAGGTACACTGCCGCCCGTCTGCTGAAAATGCTCTCTGCCGTGCGCCCAGTGGCTGTGAACATCATCTTCTCTTCCCAGTGCTGCAGTGCCGAGGACTTTGTTTCTGTAGCTGCCATGACATCTGGACTTGTCCGAATGGCAACCATCAATTTTCTTTAACTTCGCCTAAGTTTCATGCAAAATATGTTTCGCCCACCACAAGATCTTGGCTCACCCTTGCCTCCCCAGGCGTGACTCATGTTGCCCATTTGAATTCACATATGTTGGTTTTTCTGTCAATAAATGGCCTCATCTCAAGAAAAGGTGTCAGAACAATTTCTTTCAACATATTCGCCCATCGCCTTAGCCACTCCTAACAGAGCCGTTTCTTCACAAACTGCTGTCAGAATTGGAATTCATTCCCATAGCAATTTTGTCACTAATTTAAATTCTTCTGATGAGGGTATATTGCCAGTAGCTCCATGCCGTAACATCATTAGCCCTTTTCTATGGACAATGAATGGTACTCCATAGCAGAACGCCTCCGCTTCATTATGGTTTTAGCACCGAGCACTTCAAGCATATTGAATGCGCTAGCCAGCTGCCACGTTCACACTGCACGGGACATGGTTGTGTCAGTAGAAACACACAGGGTGCGCGCTGCAGTGCCACAGCCACTTGAGTCCGAGAAAACCAGTGACGCGAGATGGACATCGTCGCGCCATCCACCGCTGCATGAGGAGGATGCAGCCGAGTGCCGGGCGAGCCACTGTCATCAACGGCCAACACATCCGCTGCTGCCCGATGGTCCATTAGCAGCCAGCCTGCATCTATGGCAGCTGCCATCACGCTGTCACCATCGCCAGCACGTCGCGCCAACTCAACTTCAACATAAATTGCAGCGTCACTTCAAACCTTAACATCACGGGCTGTCCACCACTGGACTAGGTTATTTTGTGGCTCCTCTTTTTTTGTAACATTCATTTCATGGTCACTAGAGCCCCCTGATTTTCTAAACATGCTGATAGGAGCTTGAGCAATGGAACAGGATACTCCCGGAGAGGCAGCTGCCTTGTAAGACCCACTCGAGACTATCAGTGCTAGAATGAACCAATTGTTCATACAAAATCAAGAGTTAATCGAGCAAAACCACGTCTTGAAACAGACGCTGGAAGCCAGCATGCAAACTTCTGTACCTGTGGTTAGCTCCACACCCATAACAACTATACAACCCACGACAGCTAATACTAATTTTGTCACTAATACAACTACCATAACCTCAGCTAACATGGCAAGTGTTAGCAATTATCCTACGGCTTCTTTCATTTCCACCTTTTCTGGAAAGTCCTACATAAATGTGGATATGTTCGTACAGAATATCCATGATGTGGGTCGTACTTGTGCGTGGCCGGATGATCTACTGGTCAATGTAGCCAGATTGAAGTTGACAGAGGAAGCAAGAATGTTCATAGAGACAGTGGACAAATTGCGTGATACGCATGATTTTGAAGTTTTGGCCCACGGATTAATTACGCATTGTTCTGACACCAGAGGTATCGGATATTACTGAGATCAGTTATCAACTCTTAGGCAAAAGCCTAGCGAGGATTTTGAAGCTTTTGCAGATGGCATGTGAGCCATATCTTTTCGTACCTACAAACGCCAGTGAGAATAGGATTTTGCACTCGGAAGCAGAAGCTTGTGCTATTGATGAAGCTTGTGTTATTGATGTGTTTATTCATGGTATTGACCCCCAAATTGGTGGAGAAATTAAAGTGGCCTCCCCCACCTCTCTGCTTGATGCTGTTCATTTGGCAGTAGCACGCAAAGATGTATTGCACTTCTGCACTGCCGCACCGCGTCTGCCAGAGCCATTACCAGTATTAGCAAGGGAAGTAATTTGTCAGCATTGTGGGAGACCTAACCACATGGCAATGCACTGTCGTGCACCTCTCTGTGCTATTTGCCAGACTGTAGGCCATCTCAATAATGTTTGCCCAACAAAGTTGCTACTTTCTTATCAGGTGCACGGTCATCACCGCAAGGCTCCACCACCCACCCTCGCCCCCGACTAGAATAATACATGCAGTGAGGATCAGAGAGAGTAATGAGGTGGACCATATTAGTGTAAGTGCCATACTCGGGGACAAATTAGTGAAGATTATAATTGATACTGGTGCACAAGTTAGTGTGTTATTTGTAGATAAAAATGATCGAAGGGTGCTGCAGCCACCCCAATTTCATATTAGTGGTCTTGGAGTAGAAACAATTGTCCCTGCATGTATGTGTGTGGTGAACCTGCAAATAGATGAGAATAATTGCAGTCAGGAGTGAGGCTAAAGAAACGTGATTTCGACATCATATTAGGGAATGACTTCCTTCACCGTTATCAAGGGATATTGAATTATTGAACCCGAACTGTACAGTTAGGTGAAGCAATTCATCGTTTCGGCAGTGCACCAACCCATCAGACGTGAGGAAGCTGTGAAAGGTACCATTCACAGTCTCCCATAAAAACTGCAAATGTGAGTAATAAGAACCACCGACCCTGTAAGGATAAGAGGCAGAAGTGGAAAAATTCTTTGGATAGATGTCCAGAATTGGGAGCAGCCAAAGACAGACATTCTGGTGGATCCATTCACCCAGAATGATGTGTTAAATCATCTACAAGTTCATATTAAGAGATGTATTTGTCGATCAGAAAGAAAACAGAAAGGTTTTGCAATACTTGTGAGAATAAGTCATTTGGGCATGTAAGATGTTATAATACCGGAAGGTACTATTGTCGCTAGTGGACAGGAGAAGTAGGATGAGCCGAGATTCAACAAAAGTAAAGACAATAAGGGATGGAAGAAAAAGAAACCTCCAGTTAGAAAAGTGCGTTATGTAGCATTGCCAGTATGGAATCAGTTGTCAGAGAAGTTAAGTCATTTATGTATTGAGGAGAAAAAGATGTTACAGCTAGTGTTAGAGGAGTTTTCTTGGTTGTTTGGAGAGAGGCAGTTTCTACTAGCTACTGATTTGATTCAGCATGAAATTACAATCGGTGAAGCTTGGCCGCTTGCGCAAAAGCAGTATCGTTTACCGTATCATTTGCAATCAATAGTCGAAGATACAATATAGCAGCAGTTAGCAGTAGGAATTATTCAGCCTTCCTCAAGCTCATGGGCATCGCCCAAGGTCGTCGTGCTGAAGAAGTCAGTAGATGGTGAGAAAGCCTTTCACCTATGTGTTGATATGAGGGCAGCGAACCGAGTAACTAATCTGAACACATATCCCCTACCGCATATCGATGAAACCTTGGACCGACTAGGCAACTGTAAGTTTTTCACCACCCTTGATATACGTTCTGGATATCATCAGATCCCTGTTGCATCAAAGTATCACCATTAAACTGCTTTTGTTGTACCTACGGGACTATATGAATTTGGTTTGAGGAATGGACCCACCAGTTTTCAAAGATTTGCAGACTTGTTGTTGTGCAGACTGAAACCCACAACATGTTTAGTGTATTTAGATGACATTATCATTTTTTCTATGACCATAAAGGAACATGCAGAGATATTGAGGGATGTATTGGAAATGTTGAAAGGAGTCCACCTGAGTGTGAAACCGGAGAAGTGTGCCTTTGCCCAATTGCAGGTACAATATTTAGGACATATAATAAGCAAGGAAGATGTCAAACTAGATTCCCATTTGACCACAGCAGTAAAAGACTTTCCAACACAAACAAGTACCAAAGAATTACCATCATTCTTAGGCCTTGCAAATTATTATAGACATTTTGTGAACAATTATGCTACCATTGCTAAGCCCCTGACTAAACTATTGAAGAAAGGAGTTAGTTTCACCTGTACCAAGGAATGTGATGAAGCGATGCAACAAATTCAAAATGTTTTGACTAGAGCCCTGTAATAGCCTACCCAGATTTTGAAAAACCATTTATACTGCCGGTAGATGCCTCAGATTATGCCGTAGGAGCCATTTTGTCACAAGAAATCGATGGAGAAGAATGATCAATTGGTTATGCATCTCAATCTCGAATTATAGTACGACTGATACTTTTAGCGTTCGTGTTTGGTGTAACCTACTTTTGATGCTATTTATACGGGAGGAAGTTTACTGTCATTACGGATCATGCTGCATTACAGTGTATGCTAAGCTTGAAAGATCCCATCAGCAGGTTAGCTCATTGGGCTTTAAAATTGAGCGAATTTGAATATGAGGTAAAACATAAGCCGGGTAAGTTGCACCAAAACGCCGATGCGTTAAGCTGGAAGGTTAGAGTAACTGTTGCCAATGATATTTCTATTGAAGAATTGATGGAAGCACAGCAAAGAGATGTTGAATGCCAAAGTTATGAAACTTTGCCTGAATTTTCTCTTGAAGATGGAATTTTGTATCGAAAAATCCCACTGGGTAAACGAGTAGTAATCCCGAAAGAATTACATCCTAAGATAATAGCACAATGTCATGATAGCCTGCAAGTGTGTCATAATTGTCTTTGTGCCACCAATTGTTGAATAGCTGCTGTCCATTATTTCTGGGAAGGCAGACGGTGAGATGTGCAAAAGTATATATAAAATTGTTTTCCCTGCGTTAGGAGGTCACTGTCACCTCGAACGAAGATACCTTTCCAAGTGCCAGAAGCCACCTGCCCCTGGGCCTTAGTAGCAGCAGATATTGTTGGTCCTTCCTTTCCCTTTGATTCCATAGAATAACAGATACATATTGTCAATTATAGATCATTTTTCCAGATTCCTAATTCTTGTCCCCATATCGGACGTGTCAGCAGAAACTGTAACTCAAGCATTTGTTACTCACTTGGTGTTACCATATGGAATTCCTGAAGCTGTACTTACATATCAAGGCATGAACTTTATGTCAGCATTATTTACAGAAGTTTGTCAACTATTGTGAATCAAAAAGTGGAGAACGACCCTGTTTCACCACAAGACTAACAGATGCTTAGAGTGACTCCACCGCACAGTTACGCATATGCTTTCTTATTATGTTGTTGTTGTTGTTGTTGTTGTTGTTGTGGTCTTCAGTCCAGAGACTGGTTTGATGCAACTCTCCATGCTACTCTATCCTGTGCAAGCTTCTTCATCTCCCATTACTTACTGCAACCTACATCCTTCTGAATCTGCTTAGTGTATTCATCTCTTGGTCTCCCTCTACAATTTTTAGCCTCCACACTGCCCTACAATGCTAAATTTGTGATCCTTGGATGCCTCAGAACATGTCCTACCAACTGGTCCCATCTTCTTCTCAAGTTGTGCCACAAACTCCTCTTCTCCCCAATTCTATTCAATACCTCCTCATTAGTTATGTGATCTACCCATCTAATCTTCAGCATTCTTCTGTAGCACCACATTTCGAAAGCTTCTATTCTCTTCTTGACCAAACTATTTATCGTCCACGTTTCACTTCCATACAAATACTTTCAGAAACGACTTCCTGACACTTAAATCTATACTCGATGGTAACAAATTTCTCTTCTTCAGAAACACTATCCTTGCCATTGCCTGTCTACATTTTATATCCTCTCTACTTCGACCATTATCAGTTATTTTGCTCCCAAAATAGTAAAACTCCTTTACTACTTTAAGTGTCTCATTTCCTAATCTAATTCGCTCAGCATCACCCGACTTAATTCGACTACATTCCATTATCCTTGTTTTGCTTTTGTTGATGTTCATCTTATGTCCTCCTTTCAAGACACTGTCCATTCCGTTCAACTGCTCTTCCAAGTCCTTTGCTGTCTCTGACAGAATTGCAATGTCATCAGCGAACCTCAAAGTTTTTATTTCTTCTCCATGGATTTTAATACCTACTCCGAATTTTTCTTTTGCTTCCTTTACTGGTTGCTCAATATACAGATTGAAAAACATCGGGGAGAGGCTACAACCCTGTCTCACTCCCTTCCCAACCACTGCTTCGCTTTCATGCCCCTCGACTCTTATAATTGCCATCTGGTTTCTGTACAAATTGTAAATAGCCTTTCGCTCCCTGTATTTTACCCCTCCAACCTTTACAATTTGAAAGAGAGTATCCCAGTCAACATTGTCAAAAGCTTTCTCTAAATCTACAAATGCTAGAAACATAGGTTTGCCTTTCCTTAATCTTTCTTCTAAGATAAGTGGTAGAGTCAGTATTGCCTCACGTGTTCCAGTATTTCTACGGAATCCAAACTGATCTTCCCCGAGGTCGGCTTCTACCAGTTTTTCCATTTGTCTGTAAAGAATTCGTGCTAGTATTTTGTAGCTGTGACTTATTAAACTGATAGTTCAGTAAATTTCACATCCGTCAACACCTGCTTTCTTTGGGATTGGAATTATTATATTCTTCTTGAAGTCTTTCTTATTATGTCAATAAAAATTGTTCTGATTGGACAGGTATGCCCAGTACGTCACATCAGCATATAATAGCCATGTCCATGAGGCCACTGGATACTCCCCTATAAGGCAGTATATGGCCAATCCATGAATTCACCTTTTGAGATTGACAAACTGCCCCCAGGGATTAGATGCACGGGCATGAAAGGTTTGGCATGACGTTTAAAAGCTATTTGGAAGAAAGTAAGAGGAATCAATGCTAAAGGTACGGCTCAGCAGTTAAAAAGGAGTAATGAGAGAGCAATAATGCCCAAGTACAAGGTAGGAGATTTAGTGATGTTGTGCAATGCAGTAGTTAAGAAGGGAAGGATGAAGAAGTTTACTCCTATATATGAAGGTCCATACCCCATCATACGGCTTACTTCGCCAGTAAATGCAGAAATTCAGTTAGCAGAATAGACAGCGATTGTTCATTTTGACAGGTTAAATTTGTATAAGGGTTCCGAGCCACCTCAGCTTGACAGTAAATCAGAGGCTGCTACACAAGTATCCCCAGCCCAGAAGACATGAAAGAAAGTAGTGCAACTGCCTATAGCACAATCTAGGTATGCTCTAAGGTCAAAACACCCCTATGGATTACGATCTAGGGACTAGGTCCAGCATGCCACGTATTTAATTTGAAAAGTCTTTAGTGAAGCAAAAGAATTCGCTGACAGGACAATGCCATCATTGCAATGTATTCATTTAAGTTGTGCATGTTATTTGTAAGTATTCATAAGTATTGGCACCCATTTGTAATAGAATTTTGGATGTCATATGTTAATGGGAAGGGATTGAAGTTGTTCATAATCATTTTGTCTTGCATCATTCAATGTCTCCAGTAATGTTGTTGAACCAGTAAAGAGCTGGAAACACAATCACTGATTAGTAATGGATTTAAGGGGAAAAGTTGTCCTTGTCAATAGAACACACAGAGTAAGAATCAGTTAATCTTTTATATGTCAAATGGAATGACACTTCACATGTTGATTCAGTGAATGTTGAACAGGAACAGCTGTTACGGCTTTGCCATGAAAACATCTTAGCAGCACGTATTCGTAACTGCCATTAGCACAAGATCAGTGACAACCTGCCGCCCTCTACTTACAGTTTGGGATACACCACATTACGCGTATGTTTATGCTAAGAGCTCAGACACCCTTAAGAACAATGTTAAAAAGGGATAAAACAATTTGAACATCAGGCTAGAGAGATAGTGTCTTCAATTAACAAGAATACATATGTTCGAGTTAAACGTCAAATATGTTACTTTAAAAGTAAAAGGAGCCCCCTCTAAGTGCTATTATATTGTTTCTTAATATGCCACTGGAGAGACAACAAGGTAAGTTTTCACGATACTATGTGTTTCTGCATACCAAATGCAAAAGAGTAAGTCACTTGGTTAATGCCAGGCAAGATAGACGAACACAGTTTGTTTACAAACCGCAAGCCTTCCCATCCCCGCCAAGTGAGCAACCATTAGGATTCCACCCCTCCCCGCTGCCTTGTGATGTGGTAACCCTCACTCCTCCCCAAAGGCCACGCACCATTGCCGCAGTGAAGTAAGCCCCCACATATGCTTCCGCACCTTCCACCATACAGTTGCAATGTAACCAACAGACCCGAAGAAGATAGTTATAAAAATAAACTCATCAGCCTAATATTGACTTACAGATTCTACTAGTTTTACTCTAGGAGATGTTGGGATCTCAAATCGGTCTCCAGCTATACTGTTATTGCCACTCTCACAGCTAATAAACAGATCTATATGGCGTCAAGGAAGCCGGTCCTTTGCCATGATATTTATTCTGTAAAGTGACTGCTGTGTGGGAAACATGGCAGCCAAAAGGATCGAGTTTGAAATGCCATCATAAAATAAAGTAGAGTAGAGTAACACCCGAGTTAATACTAATCCAGAATAACACTCCTAACTGCATAAACCACTGTCAGATTGAGAAGCCATTAGCCCCGAGTTTCAAGTAAACAATATTTAAGAGAGTCATGTCATCATCACAGTTCATGCAGAAATATAAAACCTATCAATTACGTACTTTTTAGAAGAACAGAGTGTCCAAGTGAGTAAATGAATCATGACAGTTCTGTGAATTTTAACGATTGAGTTGTCTGTGTCCCTTGAAAAGAAGGCCCTTCATGAATAAATGTTGTGAATGACATAAGGTAAACCTGGAAGAAATTTAGTAACCGCCCAGAGGAATTTAACTCAGCACGTAGCAAGAAAAGCTACCCTGCCTCCACATACAGAGGCCCTTTTCTGCTCTCCACCACCAGCCCACCCCCTGTTGGGACCAAGCCCAGCCATCTGTTTTGTATTTATAAGCAAGAGAAACAACTGCTAAGAAAGCACACACCCCTGCATTTCGAAAGCGTCTAAGCCATGTCATTTAGTGCAGTATAAAACGATGGCTATGAAAATGTTAGCAAAACCAAGAAGCACATGAAACATCCACACCTTGTATGAGACCATTTTTACCTTCGCTAATACTACTACTACTAAAGTTAATTTTTAATCTGTTGCAACAGTATCATTGAGAGTGTTTTATGTACACACTAATCAAGAGTTGTAAAGAAGGGAGAGATAAAAGCTCCTATTGAACACCTTGCAAGTAACTTTCAACAGAGTAATAGTCAAAGTAAAATACAAAGCTGCCGCATACTTCAGTTGGGAAAGAGACAGTTCCTACTAGCATTGAACCCATGACCTGCAAAGAGTTACTTGAGAAGTCATCTATGCCTCAATCTATGACATTAGGTATACAAGTTACATTGGCAGTCACCGTTAGTACTATAAAACAATCACTGAACCCGTCTTTCACAGAGAATTATTCTGGAGTTATTTAGTGCTCGACATACTGCCAGTAGGACGGACCCCTTAGCTGTGCATGCCAGTGCTGCTCCTGCGCCGGTTAGATCCAGCCATATCCATAATGCCAGCACTCTGCAATCTTGCGAGCATGACACCTGCTGCATCTTAGCACCTCAAGCAGCACTGATTCTCAAGATAGAATTCTTAACCACTATACGATGAATATTTTGTATAACTTTACACACATTTTCAACACTAAGGAAATTACCTTCCTTCCTATACACTCTGCATATGGCAAATGGACTCTAATTTTATTCAAAAACAAAAAGGCTGACAGGTAAGTTATGTCGACATCATTGAGAGGCAACCAGTATCATTGAACAGTCGTCAACGAGTATTAGAGAGGAGGTAGGTGAGAGAATCAACAAAGGAACAGCAATTATAACTCAGCACAATTGGTTAGGAGGCTGCCAACAACCAACATTACGTTGTTACAAGACAAGAGGTACAATTTAAAGCAGGAGATATCGTTCAAAAGGGGTTAATGTTTAATAATATCGAGGAGGCTATTGGTAATTATCAATCTGAAAACTGAAGGAGATGTGAAACCACTTTAAATTAAAGCATTGCTAGAGAAAGTATTAACTTGACACTGTACTATTATACAGCATTACTAATAACATTGGCACAACTTAATGACAGCATTCATGTAGATAGACGCACCAAAGACATATCAATCAGTATGGAGATACAAACAACAGCATAAAGAGAATAATAGAGAATACTTATACTTATTTTGCTACGAAATATAACTGGAGAATAAGGGAGTTTTGTGTAAGGGAGATAGTATTTTGTAATTTTGTTTCTATCACGGTTTTTCCAGTGTGTGTGTGTCACTGCGATGGGTTGCCAATTACTTCTTTCTACATACTATTTTAAGTATTCATTTTGTCTGTGTTTTATTATCAATTATTTACCAAGGCAATCCCCTAGAGTTTTGTCAGCACCAGTAACTAAGCATTTGTGTCAATGAACCTAATGTTTCCATGTGTTAATTTGTTGCCAGAGTTTGAGAGTAGTTATTTATTTTGTGGGATTTCAATTACGCCAGAGTAAGTTCCCGAGTATTGCCCATTATTTAAGTTTTTACTAATAATGTTCTTGATACTAAACTATTTTGGAAGGGTAATCATGCTTTATTTCATTTAATTCTGTTAATGGAAGCTTCATTCAAACAATCTGGATTGATTTGACGTTCCAAAACAATAGCTGATGGCAAGTCTGTACAAACGCTGTGGCCAATGTGTGACGTCACGTACGTCAACAGAGTTGTTTACAGGTCTAGTCACCAGGCAGCGCTGTCACGCTTTCAGCCTTACTGATGACGTCATGAAGCGATTCCTCAGGGCCTGCAAGACGCACGTTGCTGATGCCTTGTGGATTTGTGAATGATGGCTGGATTTGTGTGCGTTAAAGCTCTTCAATCACGGAAAAAAATTGATAATACTTGCTGCAAAAGCACATGTTTCCAGAGGAGAAAGGATAGTTTATATTCCAGACAATGGACGGTAAGTAACTTCCGTTAGTAATCTTATCATGCGCAAGAAAAGTAAAATATATGGTAAATCTACAGAAATTTCATTCTTTGTGCCTATAGTATTCTGATGCATTATGTTACTCAGTAAAGTTTCTTTCAATGCATCTGTGTGGATTATTTGTGGTAACGGAGTATTCTCATAACAAATGGCTTCGGTATTTAAGTTGCAATCATCGTAACTTTTTCCTGATCAAAAATTGTGTAGTAACTGTATTCTAACAGTAACCTGCACATTTGAAAACTTTTGAATGTTCACAATTAATCATTGATCATAGTCAGTATTTTTGACAGTAAAATAGATGTGAATTGCAGTGACTGAATCCAGATTTGTGAGTGGTGTAATGTGTTTTTGTAATGGATGTTTCAGAGTTTCTGAAGTGAAAGTCCAAGGAAGAGAAGACAACGAGAAGTAGCTTTTTTGTCTGTTTCATGGTTTATAGGCCTACTGGGGAAACTCGCCATGTAAAAAAACGAGTAACGCATCCAGCTTGGTACCTCTATGGTGATGTGGAAATCCGAGCATTGTTAATAAAGAAATTAATTCTGTGTGTGTCTTTCTTTTGATTCCTTTATCATGTTGCTTATAGTAGACCAAATTTAATTAAAATACCCAGGTGATAATTTCAACATAAATTGGACTATGTGCATAGCTGCTTCTCACAGGCAAAGTATAAATACTCACCATACTCTGGCATGCGTGTTCACTAGTCAGTTATGGCAAAAGAAATCACTGACTCAAAGCATAATTTGCTTGGTAGACATAATTGGAAATGGCCTTTTTAGTTATAAGTTTACATTATTAGATTATAGTACTCCCTGAGAGATTATCTTCTGCATTTCTTGGCCCTGACATGATTAGGTCTGGAATACAGCATTAAGTGTGCTGCTCTGCTGTCAGCAGCATGGTAGTCAATGTGTTAAGCAGTCGTTTAGGAACTAGTGTGAAGTATATGCATCTGTACAGCCTTGGCTAAAAAGATACAGCTAGAATGCTAATTACTGTTTCAGGAATTATCCTTTACACAGTTAAATATATTATGTTAAATATGTATATAAAACTGAATTCATTAAATACTTTGTAGTCATTTAAATAAAAATACTGCAAACCGAAAAATTGTCTTGAAATGGTAAGGGATATCAAATATATGTAAATATTTTTCCTCGGTAAGATTAGTAAAATTGCTGATACCTGGTTGTTACCATGAGATCAGTGCTGGCCCCAGCAGAGCAATCTGCTGTGACCACCGGCACCTTCATGCCAGCCAACGGGTTAATACACAAAACAGGGCAGTGCAAGACTTGGTCCATAATTGTCATTGGTTGAAGCTACTAAAATTAAATTTCTGAGGTATGCTGGCGGGATTTAAAATCTTTGCATTGAAATGGCACTGACAGTGTGTAATATATTTTGCAACCGAGAATAGATACTTAAAAATTTATGTGGGAATATATTTCAAGAAACCCTTTCAAACCAAACCTGACAATTATATTGACACACCAGTAAACCCACCTGAATGGCACACTGGGTTACACAAGCATTAACTGTTGTCGTTGTGGTCTTCAGTCCTGAGACTGGTTTGATGCAGCTCTCCATGCTACTCTATCCTGTGCAAGCTTTTTCATCTCCCAGTACCTATTGCAACCTACATCCTTATGAATCTGCTTAGTCCCCGCCCGGAGATCCGAATGGGGGACTATTTTACCTCCGGAATATTTTACCCAAGAGGACGCCATCATCATTTAATCATACAGTAAAGCTGCATGCCCTCGGGAAAAATTACGGCTGTAGTTTCCCCTTGCTTTCAGCCGTTCGCAGTACCAGCACAGCAAGGCCGTTTTGGTTATTGTTACAAGGCCAGATCAGTCAATCATCCAGACTGTTGCCCTTGCAACTACTGAAAAGGCTGCTGCCCCTCTTCAGGAACCACACGTTTGTCTGGCCTCTCAACAGATACCCCTCCATTGTGGTTGCACCTACGGTACGGCTATCTGTATCGCTGAGGCACGCAAGCCTCCCCACCAACGGCAAGGTCCATGGTTCATGGGGGGAGGGGGGGGGCATTAACTGTAGAATAGGTAATTTACACTGAAAACTTTCATACAAATTTTATTGTAAAGCACACTGAAGTTAGGGGAAAGATGCAATGCCTAGATGAGATAAACATGGACACACAATAACTCGTTTTGCTCAGATATATGGAAAATTAACTGTAGTATTATATGATGTATAACATATATATGACATATAACACATCTGAGGTGCAAATTTGTGGAGAGGAGATTGCATTGAACCTGTTGTGTATGGTGCATATTTTGTTGCAGTGCTGGGATGATGTCATCCAGATTTCAAAATTAGGGGGTCTTGTAATGAAACTCTCATCAGTTTTAATATTTAAAAATAAACACGTCTGAAAAAGGAAGCTGAATAGGACTTTAAATTAAATTGCAAAAATTTTCTTGTTTTGCACATTCACTGCAGCTGACACTTAAAAGCTCGTGGCTAGTAGCTCTTATTGACCTTTGTGTCAGCCACAGTGAACATGTTGAAGATTTTAAAGTAACAAAGTAGTTGTTGACATTGTGGTATTAATGGATGGTAGCAGGAAACACAGCAATGAAATAATGTGAATGACTTAAACCAGGAATTAAACAAGTCTACGTAGCTTTGAACACAGTCATTTCACACTTCTTAGTCAATGCATATTTGTGTGCTATAACTAATACAGCAACCTTTCATTTTCTCGTCTTTGATCTGGGACACATGTCACATCTTACTTATTTTCCTAGAGCAACTTTAGGTTTACTAGATCCACATTTCAGAATTTTGGTAATTGTAGACCTACTTCATGCTGAAAGTGTGGGTTGATAGCTGTCTCTTCAGATATGATCTCATCAACTGCCATTTCAGAAACTTGAAGCAAAAATGTGATTATTAAATTTTCTGTCAGTGATGAATATATCACTAATGTATATACCACACAAATGTTCATGATGCTATAGAATAGTGCAGGGTCATCTTTTGGAACACCTGCTGGGTAGAGTAAACAATGCACTTCACATCCAGTGCAACAATTTCTTCATAGGTAGTATCATAGTACACTACTATCTCAGGCTTGATTGTTGCAATGCTCAATGAAACAGCATTATGCCTTGAAGACACTAAACTAACAGCCTTCTTAAGTTTTTGAATGAAGGATATAAGTAAGTAATATATCCAAAAACAATTAAGTTTTACATTTTGCTGTAAGAAACTAGTTTGGAATCTTTCCTTTTATTATTATTTTGTACATGTGTGATCTTTTTGTGTCCTCTTCCCAGTTTGACAAGTACATCTGATTAACTTAATGAGGATATTTATGGTTACAAACAAAAAAAAAAGAAAAAACATGTGGTGACAATGCAACCTGCGAACAAAGATCATCCTCCAAAACTTTACGAGCCTAGGAAGTAAGCACAATGATTTGGACATAATAGCATGTATTAATAAACCAGATGTTTCAGTTATTACTGAGCACTGGTATACCAAAAAAGAACCTTATTATGCACCAATTAACAAAATATTTCTGCTCGTCTTTCAGTAGGGATATCAAACCTTATGGTGATGTTGCAAAAAGTGCCAATAGTTGGTGCTCAATTCCTTATGTGTTGAAGGTGTTACTGAACTTTCTGCGATAAGCTATAGATGGGAATGCTAATCTCTATCAATTGCTTGTAGAGAGAGAGATAGTAAATACTCTGGGAAAACGGCTGGGTAATAATGCTGATAATTGTTCACAGTTTAATAAAACCTTATCTAACACAAATCAGTTTTCACTCTTAAGAATGGCGAGTGGCACACACTGATCTAACATTACTGATATGTAATACAGAGTACCCAGGACTTAGTACTGGGATACTTTCTTTTGTCGATTTATGTAAATGACAAAATACTGCTCCCCAAATTCAAGGATAGTTCTGTATGCTGATGCTACATCCATTGCATGCAAGTGTAAAGGTCATGAGCAACTACAAAAACTATGAAACTGTATTACAAATGAAATAATTCAGTATTTCTATGAAAGTCATCTCATTGTCAGCACAAGGTAGCAGCAGTAATGGATTTTCACCCCACAAGACAGATTTTGAAATTCAGTTGTGCACTGGAACTGATATTGTCATCAAAGAAAACTACTGCTTGGTTACAGTTAAACTTTCTATATTTAACATGTTATAACATGGAAACTAATTACTGTACAAGAACACAACTTGGTAGCATTAATATCAAGGACATGAGGAAGAGAAATAATGCAGAATCAATTCAATTGAAACACTTTTAATGTTTCCAGAAAGAGAAACATCCCCCAGGCTATGGCTAAGCCATGTCTCCGCTATATCCTTTCTTTCAGGAGTGCTAGTTCTGCAAGGTTCGCAGGAGAGCTTCTGTAAAGTTTGGAAGGTGGGAGACGAGATACTGGCAGAAGTAAAGCTGTGAGTACCGAGCGTGAATCGTGCTTCGGTAGCTCAGATGGTAGAGCACTTGCTCGCGAAAGGCAAAGGTCCCGAGTTCGAGTCTCGGTCGGACACACAGTTTTTATCTCCCAGGAAGTTTCACTTTTAATGTGCTGCTACAGTACACAATACCAGTACCATTACTGGTGATGGTGATGGATGCTGCTATGAAAAGCTTGCGATTTTATTCAAATCTGATGGGGCAAGTTAACAAAACTTTTTATCCAAGTGAGTAAAATTATTGTGTAAAATTGATAGTGCAGCTTCTTACAGAAGTCTTTTCAGGGCCCTTCGGAGTCTTTCACTTACATGTCAACATATTTACTCCCTAATAGTATTTGTTGTTCATAATAGGGGTAATTTTACTCTGTTCAGTGAAATGAACTTGCAAAATACTGGAAGTACAAACAATGTCCATGTAGACTATACATCCCTGCCTACGATTCAGAATGGAATATCACATTCTGATCAAAAGTCTTTAACAGGTTGCTGCTAGACATCAGGCAGAAAACTGAAAATCATAAGGTATTAAAAAAATACAAAGTAAAAAAAATATTTTATTAGCTTTTCCTTCTATAATTATAATTAAACATAATGTTTCGACTCACGAATGCAATTGCTAGTTAATGTTAACACTAAGGTTCAAATCAACAGGATTTTAATGTTACCATTATATGTACAGCTAACAGTACTCATTGTAAAATTATGAAATGACTTGTACAAAGTATGAGAGAAAAACAGCACTTGAAAAAAAAAAAGAAAAAAAAAACCTTTCTAGCTTCGGAGTTGTGTTACTTCCTTCCTCTGGGAAGATGAATATAGTTTGTGACTGGAAATGAGGGGAAGAACACTTACACCACCCGTATAGAACAATTATGTGACACATTCATGAGTACTGCTCCAATGTTTGGGATCCAGGTCAGATTTAAGCAACACATTGAAGCAACTCAGAGTCTGGATGCTATATAGGTTACCAGTAGTTTCAAACTATGTGCGAGTATAATGAAGATGCTTGGCAAACTCATGTGAGAATCCCTGGAGGGAAAATAATGTTCTTTTTGTACAACACTATTGAGAAAATTTAGAAGGCATGAGAAATCTGGGCTCGGATGGTAGATAGCCTTTCTTCCCTCTCTCTGTTTGCGAGTGGAGCAGGAAAGAAAATGATTTGTAGTGGTACAAGGTACCCTCCACCAGGTACCATTTGGTTGCTTGTGTAGTATGTATGTACATCAAAATACGGAAGAAAATTGTGACTGCCTACTACATTAAGAAGTAATAGTTGAACTAACCTAAGCTTTGTGATTTACTTCAAATGTTTTGTCCCACTGATGCACTCTGACAATCAGTGACTTGCATCTATAGCAGTCTTACAATTTGGAGATGTCAGTAGGCTTACTGCTTAGATCTATTAATATTCCCTCATTCAGCTCTTTTTATCCTAAGATCGCATAAACTGGATTTTTGAGAAACTACATACAGGGAGATGTGATTGGCATATAGCTGTTTGTTTACAGAAAAACAGCGATCAAAATTTAAGCATATCGGTCACACACACTGGACAAGAGCACATATCTGGGCTAGAGCACTATACTGGATTTCGCCCCCTTCCCCCCCCAAATTAGAAACCTTGGCTGGAGTAATAACTATTTGTAGCATAGTCTGAGGTCTACATTAGGTTGAAAAGCGATAATTTCGTCGACAGTTGTGGAACACAGCGAATGAGAAATAACGGTTGTGATAACAGACAGACGTGTGGCTTTGCCTAATATTTGTTTGCGGCGTATTTAAATGCACTTTCCCACATTTAATGCATTTCTCATAATAAAAAAATAAAACTACTGGGTCATCCCCAAAAAACATATACTAGAAAATGAACAATCATCCGACGTGTTTTGATGCATATTACTTACAGATATCGTACACAAACTGGAAAAATGCAATGGGCGTTCCACTACGTATCCTTTAGCATATTTGATTTGTTTTTCCGCATTTGCTATTGCTGGTATGGGTTCAAAGACAAATTCGTGCTGCAAACGTCTCAGTGGTAGTTAGCCTACATTGGTAAGCTGCAGTTAATGCGTTAAAAACATTTATACACATTGTTCTCAATGCGTAATATGTGTTATGCTATAAACCACTTTGCCTTTCGACCAATAATTTGTTATCAGTTGGCTTCAATCAATCACGTAAGACTCTAATATGTAACTTTGACTACGCTGCGGATTATTATGTCACCACAATCCAGATTATTCGCATTCAAACCTTCTTTCTACATTTAATTCTGTTAATGGAAGCTTCATTCAAACAATCTGGATTGATTTGACGTTCCAAAACAACAGCTGTTTCTTTTTTTTTCTTTTTTTTTTTTTTTTTTTTTTTTATTGTGATTTTAACACCTTATACAAAGGCGGGCTGGCAGCAGCACAATACGCCGCTCTTCAGCCTTGAGTGTTACAACAAGGAGTACATAAAGGTGGCACAGAGTAGACAGTAAAAACGGTGGGCAAAAAAAAAAAAAAAAAAAAAAAAAAAAATGTAGACACTAAAAATCGAAAAAAACATGGAGCCGTTCACGCTGGACGAGAAACATCACTAGCACTGGGCGACACGATGCACAGAACATGGATGATGGCGACGGCACGTGAACGGTGGGGGCGTGACGGCGAACAACACTACACACAAACGAAGGCACACACACGAAACACTGACGGCGATGATCTCCGGCGCGCGAATGTTCACTGAGCGTGTACGAGTCCGGGGACATGCCAAGAGAGGAGGTGGAGGAGGAGGAATGGGAAGGGGAATGGGAGAGGGGGGAGCAGAGGTGCCATGGGCAAAGGAGAGAGGGGGAGGGGAAGCCCGGTGGAGAGGGGAGGAGGGAGGGGGGAAAGGAAAGAGGAGGGAAGGGAGGGAGGGAGGGTGCCTAAAGGAGAGGACACAGGAGGTGGGGGGGAGGATCAAAGTTGATAAGAGGGGTAGGTGGAGGGGACGAGGACATCATCAGGGAGGGGGAGCTGGCGGAAGCCACCTTGGGAGAGGGTAAGGAGGGTGGAGAGATGGAGACCGGGTGGGACGTGGGAATACAGGCGCGGCAGCGGGCGGGGGTGGGAGAGGATCGGGGACACGAGCGGGTGAGGAGGATCAAGTTTACGGGAGGTGTACAGGATCCGTATCCTTTCAAGGAAAAGGAGGAGGTGGGGGAAGGGGATGAGATCATACAGGATCCGCGTGGGGGAGGGGAGACGGATGCGATAGGCTAGGCGGAGAGCATGGCGTTCAAGGATTTGGAGGGATTTATAGAAGGTAGGGGGGGCGGAGATCCAGGCTGGATGGGCGTAACAAAGGATAGGGCGGATGAGGGATTTATAGGTGTGGAGGATTGTGGAGGGGTCCAGACCCCACGTGCGGCCGGAAAGGAGCTTGAGGAGACGGAGTCGGGAATGTGCCTTGGCTTGGATCGTCTGGAGATGGGGAGTCCAGGAGAGGCGACGGTCGAGGGTGACGCCAAGGTACTTAAGGGTGGGAGTGAGGGCGATAGGACGGCCATAGACGGTGAGATAGAAATCAAGGAGGCGGAAGGAAGGGGTGGTTTTGCCTACAATGATCACCTGGGTTTTGGAGGGATTGACCTTGAGCAACCACTGGTTGCACCAAGCGGTGAACCGGTCAAGATGGGATTGGAGAAGGCGTTGGGAGCGTTGCAGGGTGGGGGCAAGAGCGAGGAACGCGGTGTCATCGGCAAACTGGAGGAGGTGGACGGGGGGGCGACGGCGGCGGCATGTCCGCCGTGTACAAAAGGTACAGAAGGGGGGAGAGGACGGAGCCTTGGGGCACACCGGCGGAGGGGAAAAAGGTGTAGGAATCGGTGTTATGGATGGTGACATAGGAAGGACGGCGGGAGAGAAAGGAACCGATCAGACGGACGTAGTTAATGGGAAGGGCAAAGGTTTGGAGCTTGAAGAGGAGACCGGAATGCCAGACGCAGTCATAAGCGCGTTCGAGGTCAAGGGAGAGGAAGATTGCGGAGCGACGGGAATTAAGCTGTTCGGAAAGGAGATGAGTGAGGTGAAGGAGAAGATCGTCGGATGAGAAGGATGGCCGAAAGCCAACAACAGCTGATGGCAAGTCTGTATAAACCATGGTTGATGGTATAAACGCTGTGGCCAACGTGTGACATTACTTACGTCAACAGTTGTTTACAGGTCTAGTCACCAGGCAGCGCTGTCACGCTTTCAGCCTTACTGATGACGTCCTGAAGCGATTCCTCGGGGCCCACGAGACGCACGTAGCTAAATGTGATACGTTCAGACAAGTTGAATTACTTATGAAGCTGGAATCCCAACAGTTTAGGATGTTATTGTGTGTTTCTTGAACATAATGAATGTCCGAACGAAGGAACCGTATTGACAGAAAGAAAAAAAGAAACGCTTGCCGTCATTTTTTTTAAATCCGATGAATCGTCCAGAAATCATGTGGAAGAAACGTGAAATAATTAATTATTAAGCAGTAATCCAAAGAATTTTGGATGTTATTTGGTAAAGCAAGTGGTCATTTTTGAAAAATCCCATGAATCGTGCATGATTGTGTCGACAGAAACGTGAAATAATTAATTATTAAGCTCTAATCCCAAGAATGTGGAATGTTATTGTGTGTTACATGAATATAGCGAATATCTGAACGAAGGAACCATAACCACAGCGAAAGTAAAAAAAGCGAGTAGTCATTTAAAAAAATCCAATTAATTCTGCATAAATCATGTGGACAGACACGTGAAATAAGGTGAAATTAAAGTGTTTCGTATTTTTACATAAGCCAATGGATTGTACATAACTCTTCTGGGCAGAAACGTTAAACCGAGAAATTAAATCGCAATCGTAAAATGCGTTTTAGACAGGTACGTGCCGAGTAAAACTGTGAGGGACGGGAAAAACCCACCGTGGTACAACAACAAAGTTAGGAAACTACCGTGAAAGCAAAGACAGCTTCACTCTAAGTTTAAACGCAGCCAAAACCTCTCAGACAAACAGAAGCTAAACAATGTCAAAGTTAGCGTAAGGAGGGCTATGCGCGAAGCGTTCAGTGAATTCGAAAGTAAAATTCTATGTACCGACTTGACAGAAAATCCTAGGAAGTTCTGGTCTTACGTTAAATCAGTAAGTGGCTCGAAACAGCATATCCAGACACTCCGGGATGATGAAGGCACTGAAACAGAGGATGACACGCGTAAAGCTGAAATACTAAACACCTTTTTCCAAAGCTGTTTCACAGAGGAAGACCGCACTGCAGTTCCTTCTCTAAATCCTCGCACAAACGAAAGAATGGCTGACATCGAAATAAGTGTCCAAGGAATAGAAAAGCAACTGGAATCACTCAACAGAGGAAAGTCCACTGGACCTGATGGGATACCAATTCGATTCTACACAGAGTACGCGAAAGAACTTGCCCCCCTTCTAACAGCCGTGTACCGCAAGTCTCTAGAGGAACGGAAGGTTCCAAATGATTGGAAAAGAGCACAGGTAGTCCCAGTCTTCAAGAAGGGTCATCGAGCAGATGCGCAAAACTATAGACCTATATCTCTGACGTCGATCTGTTGTAGAATTTTAGATCATGTGTTTTGCTCGAGTATCATTTCGTTTTTGGAAACCCAGAATCTACTATGTAGGAATCAACATGGATTCCGGAAACAGCGATCGTGTGAGACCCAACTCGCTTTATTTGTTCATGAGACCCAGAAAATATTAGATACAGGCTCCCAGGTAGATGCTATTTTTCTTGACTTCCGGAAGGCGTTCGATACAGTTCCGCACTGTCGCCTGATAAACAAAGTAAGAGCCTACAGAACATCAGACCAGCTGTGTGGCTGGATTGAAGAGTTTTTAGCAAACAGAACACAGCATGTTGTTATCAATGGAGAGACGTCTACAGACGTTAAAGTAACCTCTGGCGTGCCACAGGGGAGTGTTATGGGACCATTGCTTTTCACAATATATATAAATGACCTAGTAGATAGTGTCGGAAGTCCCATGCGGCTTTTCGCGGATGATGCTGTAGATACAGAGAAGTTGCAGCATAAGAAAATTGTAGCGAAATGCAGGAAGATCTGCAGAGGATAGGCACTTGGTGCAGGGAGTGGCAACTGACCCTTAACATAGACAAATGTAATGTATTGCGAATACATAGAAAGAAGGATCCTTTATTGTATGATTATCTGATAGCGGAACAAACACTGGTAGCAGTTACTTCTGTAAAATATCTGGGAGTATGCGTGCAGAACGATTTGAAGTGGAATGATCATATAAAATTAATTGTTGGTAAGACGGGTACCAGGTTGAGATTCATTGGGAGAGTCCTTAGAAAATGTAGTCCATCAACAAAGGAGGTGGCTTACAAAACACTCGTTCGACCTATACTTGAGTATTGCTCATCAGTGTGGGATCCGTACCAGATTGGGTTGACGGAGGAGATAGAGAAGATCCAAAGAAGAGCGGCGCGTTTTGTCACAGGGTTATTTGGAAACCGTGATAGCGTTACGGAGATGTTTGGCAGACTCTGCAAGAGAGGCGCTCTGCATCGCGGTGTAGCTTGCTCGCCAGGTTTCGAGAGGGTGCGTTTCTGGATGAGGTATCGAATATATTGCTTCCCCCTACTTATACCTCCTGAGGAGATCACGAATGTAAAATTAGAGAGATTAGAGCGCCCACAGAGGCTTTCAGACAGTCGTTCTTCCTGCGAACCATACGCGACTGGAACAGGAAAGGGAGGTAATGACAGTGGCACGTAAAGTGCCCTCCGCCACACACCGTTGGGTGGCTTGCGGAGTATAAATGTAGATTTAGATGTAATGTGGTTCCAAAGATAATTCGGAATGTTGCTGGAGTTTCAATTTTGGCATCATTCTTTATACGCTATATAATGTGAAAGAACAATGACATTTCGCCTATTTGTTACTCCCATTTTAATATGTAAGCAGTATCAATTATAAAAAAAGTAAGTCTCCTAGTAGTTGCCAAATGATGTTGGAACACTGGCTGTCACAATGGGTGAGCTACTTGCCAAAATAGCCACAACAGCCCACAGTTTTAGCAGCACTAAGCGATGTTTCATGTGCGATGGTGGAATGCGTGGTTGTTTATTCTCTCAATAGACATGGTATTAATTTTGGGGGTGTTTGGCATGATTACTATAGCTATTTCCATATTGCCTCAGAGTCATCCAAAAAGTAGCTGAAAATGGCAAAAGCACTCACTGCTTTCAGTTGCTTAAAATTCTGGTAAATGTGACTTGTATGTCATTGTTTTTTCACAGTATACAACACATGAAGAAAAATAATGACATGTATTATATCAGGTCAGTACATTATAATCATCAGCAATAACTTATTTCTGAAGAGCAAAACCGTCTGTGCTGATCTACAGCATGAAGGCAAAATTAAAATTCCAGCAGCATTCGGAATTATCCTTGGAACCACATTAATTTCTCAGTTTAAAATTTCTGTCCAAAAGAATTATGTACAATCCATCGACTTCTATAAAAATACGAAACACTTTAATCTCCCTCTATTCCACGTTTCTATCCACGTGATTTATGCACAATTAATCGAATTAAAAAAAATGACTAGACGCTATTTTTGGCTTTTGTTATAGTTTTGGTTCCTTCGTTGAGACATTCAGTACATTAAGAAACACACAATAACATCGAAAACTGTTGAGATTACAGCTTAATAAGCATACCCCACAACTGCTGTCACTTCGTTTGTATACGTGTATTTACATTTAGCTTTCACGTTACCGTGCAACCTCTGTAGTACAACTGCAAAGATCGACATACGTACTCACGAAGTCGATTTAGGTTTATTTACGCCATGATGTAGCGTGACCCCCGTCACTATGACGTAGAGCTCTCATCACCTAGCGTGAGATGAATGCTACCCTGAAATCTTCTTCCACCATTGCCTTTCCCCACATTTCACACAAATGAAGGTTTTCTTGTGTATTACAAAGGTAATAGTTTTTGTGTTACAGCGCAATGAATATTTCATCAAAACGCCATCTTCCCCCAAAAATTGTGCTTGTTGTGGTGATGCATTACTGAAAAGCTTCTAAAACGTCCGGTGATCATACTACATTCTTTGTAACATGATTAAAATTTCAAGCGAGTCTGCAATTGAAATGCCAATACTGATCATGTTGTTAAAATACTCCATTCTTACAATGGAATGGTCCAATAAGACGTGTCAAAACCTACCCTGAATTTTTTTACTCAGGAAGAAGACAATCAACTGTCAAAATTTTAGCTGCTACGAGGCGCTGCAAGTATTTAAAAATATGGCTGAAAATTACCAAATTCCTAGCGCACAAGGTGGCGGTAGAAATGCACACACACACACACACAGAGAGAGAGAGAGAAAGAGAGCCGAGTTCGGCAATGATTTGTAAACAGTAAAACACGATGGAAATTTGTGAAGACCCTTTTCAGGTTACCGTTCGTTGATAGTTTCTCTGACAAACGGTACACAAGTAGCACACAAGTAACATCTGTTACAAATTATCAGTTGCTTTTTGCAGTATTTGTAAGTACTGACAATACAGATAAAGCTCTACTAATATTTACTGTGGTTTCGTAAGTCATGCCTGCTAATAATATCTTTTTTTTCAGTTTCACAGTAATGTGGAATCCAATTAACGTTTTCAATTTAGCAATGATGAAATGTGAAGACCATTGTTTCTAGCCGAAATCACTTGCTTCTCTCCGGGACCTACATATGTGTCATTTGTTAGTTGATTTCCTTCACATTCATTCGAATGATATCGACATTTCGCTTGAAATTGTGGATACGTCTGAAGAAATAGCAAATAACTGTGACGGTTCCATAAATTGTGGTTCGGACGACTTCAGCTGTGCCAGTAACAGTTCTGAAGAAGAATACCTTCCAAGCCTAAAAAAAAAAAAAAAAAAACACGTGCTGCAACTGCTTTCAGTGACAAAGAAAAGGCAGTAAATTATTGACTAAACGAAGGAGGGAAATAACGCTTGAATTCACGCAGTGTGCAAAGGTGTTTACGTTTCGTAAAATCGTAATGTGAACTGTTAAATGGAATAATGAATTACATGAAGTAAGAAATATGCGCCAAACGGAAACCCCATCTGAATGAAAAACTGTTCGAAAGATTTACAACTGCTCGTGAGAGACTATGCACCGTTACCGATGGAAATCTACGAGACTGGGCCCTCCAAACCGCATCTGACATGAAACCCAAGGCTTTGTCGACCTGGCTACGCAGGTTCAAGAAATCGTGCAGAGTTGGATGTTGCGAAATTACCAAGTTTACGTCATGTAAACGTGTAGAGCACCTGCCAGTGATGGACAATACTGTAGAGAAATTCATAGTTGATGTAAAGAAGAAACTCGCTATTATTTCCGCAACTGCTGTTTCTAACGCTTAAGAGTGAGGTTTCGTGAAAGAACTGCGTGCACAACGCAAATTATCACTTCGGGGTGAAAAAAAGATGGAGTCGGTTGCCCGATCAATGAATGCCATATCACATTCATATCTGGTAATGCTAGTGATAAGTATGAGAACCGCAAAGCAAATTAGGAGCAAAAATAAAAAATCTGTAGACGTAATGTGGATTCCGCCTGGTACTACTAGTGCGGTTCAACCTCTCGATAAAGAATTTTTTCGACAGTGGAAAGCATTTTTCAGGAAATTATCAGACAACATAATTTCCGATACATCTCTTTAGTTTCAGGTTTGACGGTGGAACAGTTTCTTAAGCTCCAGTCATTTGTGCATTACCAGTTTTCTTCGCCATGCTTTACGTATTTCATCAAGTATGGCTGATATGCAGCACAATATGTAGAACAACGACCGGGACCATTTCTGACTCTATCCCAGTTCTGTCTAAATAAAACTAGTGGCTACTGCAAAGTGCCTGACTGCATCAATTTTTCCTTTGTCTGGTGTGCCTAGTGCAAGAAAAATGTTTGTTTTTGTCATTCAATAGACACTTCGCATTTTCGTGACGACTACAAGGAATAAACAAAGAACTGTTTCACTGATAGCCAAAAGTACAGCATTCAAACATTATTATAAGGAGTAGTCCACAGGAATTGTTATAAAATGTAGTACTGCAGAACACATTTCATTTCAACAGACCATAAATCCTCATTGATGGAAGTCGTCTGTGACATCAAACACTGCCATGATTTTATTTTCTCTGCTAGCCACTTTTATCTGAATTACATGTGCAAGAATTGAACTGTCGATATGAAGTTCTTCAAAAAAAGGTTTGTATAGTTTAAGCCAGGTTTTCACCAGAGCAAACATTCACGAGCAAAAGAGAATTCTGTCGGTAGGCCTGTTGCAGGTCTTTCAGCTGGACGCCACTGCAGCTACTTGTGTTTCTAACCTTCCACAGTTACCTAATCGGAAAATGGAGACCTGAAATCCGAACCACATGTCTTTTGTGGCCACTACAAAATCTGTGGGAAGTGATGCTCGGTTAAAAATCGTAGTGAAAAAATTGTGTTCTGAACGGGATTTTATCCCAGGCTCTCTGCATCACGAAGCATGCGCTTTCCCATTTTTTAAAATCTCATTTTTTCCTTCGTGTTGACTCTGTTTGTTCAGTGCAGACGTCCACTGATGCTTGTTCAAGTTCATTGGTGATCCGTTAACTCAGATTTTCATTACAGAGGGCAGCTAAACCTCTGACTGAACACACTGAGCTACTGTGCCAGCATCATCAGACCACTTTTGCTTAGGAGAAAAAGCAAAAAAAAAACTATGACCATTAAGACCTTACACGCGTAGTGGAAACGCTAGCTGTGTGTCACCTCTTGAGATGATGCTCGACGTTGGTAATTAGTGTTCTGTTTGTAAATTTCCCCTCAATGGTAATGAGGAGCCAGGGAGAAATGGCAGCCAACATACAAGGCAAATTTTAGACCTACATCTACAGCTATACTCTTCAAACCACCATGAGGTGCATGGCAGAGGGTACATCCCATTATACCAGTTATCAGGTTTTCTTTCCATTCTAGTCACAAATGGAGTGCGTGAAGAATGATTGTTTGAATGCCTCTGTGTGTGCAGTGATTATTCTAATCTTATCCTCATGATCTGTATGTGAGCGATGCATAGTGGGTTGTGATATATTCCTAAAGTCATCATCTAAAGCCAGTTCCTGAAACTGATAGCACTTTTCCGGTATTCTACCAATCAACTGAAGTTTACCTCCTGCTTTACCTGCAAATGAACTCATGTGATCATTCCATTTCATATTCCTACAAAGTGTTACACCCAGGTATTTACATGAGTTGTTAAATTCCAATAGCGACCAGTTCTAAGGAGAGATGGAGATGTCATTCCATGTAAAGTGCACGATCTCCACGCATGTCACAGTTCCACACACATTGAGACACTTAAATTCTTCCTTCCCTACGACATTTTGCATACTCCATCAAAAACAGTGCGCTCGCCATGCAAAATAACTCACTGAATAGCAAAATTTTGCATTGTGGCTCTAACAAGATAAGAGTTGTATCCTGTATGCCGAATATTAGCTCCAAAGACTAAAAACTAATAACACAACGTTCGTAGGCAATGTTCGCTACCTCATGTTCTCTTCCAATCCCTCCAGTATAAACGATTCTACCCATATATAAGCGAATGGTACTGAATTTTCTGCAAATGCTAATTCGCATGTGTTCGCTTCCATTCGCTCCATTGTAAAACAGGCTTTAAGTGCTTAAAATTGGTATCTGTGAACTCCAGATAATTCCGCTATGTGGCGCTGTGCGAGTGATTCGTCAAGTCGTGTGCTAGGCAGGCAGGGCTGCACGAACTGCTGTTATAAGCTGTTCTTCGAACGGCAAAAATGTGTAACTTCAACATTTTTTTACAAAATACTCGCAATACCTCTTAGCAGCTAAAATTTTGGCAGAGCATTTCTTTCGTTGTCTTCTAACTGTAAAAAAATTTCGGGTAGGTTTCGACATGTCTTGTTGGATCATTCCCTTGTAAGTGCAGTTAAAGTGTCAGAAAAAGTGATGTTAATGTATACAACATAACTGCATATAGGTGTATATCAAAAAGTTACTAAAAAGCTATATTAGGAAGTTAGTAACATTTGTTATATTTTTATAGAGTAAAGCATTACGCATTATTTCTTGCTGTGGAACCAAAGGTATCCTGTTTGATTGCTGGTCGGTCATAGGATTTTTATCGCTCAGGAATCACTTCTTTTACTCATGTGAATTGTTTTTGGTATGATAAATGCTGAGTTTCTCTGTGGTTCAGGGTCCACAGTGAATTTTAGGACCCCCTATTACTGGCTAGGTAAGTCAGTTCAATGGTGAAAGTGAGGCAAGGACCATGCCTAATAAATCACTGAAGTGCTCAAATCAATCTTTGGATTACTGACAGCTTAACAATTTCTTACTAATAAACATTAGAATACATATCGTTGTGGCATGGACAATTTGGACTTCAGTGCTGCAAGTGGGTTGAGATATCTAGTGCCAGTACTGCTGTAGGCACGTAGTTAGGAATTTATAAACAATCTGTACTTTATTTACTGACTTTTGACTCCATAAAACAGTAGAATGATAGCTTTGTACTGTAACCACCTACCGCCCTCTAGTCACTGTTGCCATTAAAACTAATTCCAGTTTTGAAACTTCCTGGCAGATTAAAATTATGTGCCGGACCGAGACTCAAAATTGGGACCTTTGCCTTTCATGGGCAAGTGCACTACCAACTAAGCAACCCAAGCACGACTCACGAGCCGTCCTCACAGCTTTACTTCCGCCAGTACCTCGTCTCCTACCTTCCAAACTTTACAGAAGCTCTCCTGCGAAGGTTCGCTCTCCTTGCAAGGTTCGCAGGAGAGCTTATGTAATGTTTGGAAGGTAGGAGACGTGGTACTGGCGGAAGTAAGGCTGTGAGGACGGGGCGTGAGTCATGCTTGGGTAGCTCAGTTGGTAGAGCACTTGCCCACGAAAAGCAAAGGACCCAAGTTCGAGTCTTGGTACGGCACACAGTTTTAATCTGCCAGGGAGTTTCATATCACCGCACACTCGGCTACAGAGTGAAAATATCATTCTGAAATTCCAGTTTTGTGCCACTATCTCCAAAAGTTATTACAGTCTGTGTGCAATGGAAAGTTTTCATAACTATTTGCATTGGCTGATCTGATTGTGGTTTTAATGACAACTGACTACTATTCTGAACTGCATTTCCTTGCAAATGAAACGTAATTATTATTCCTGAACCATGTAAACAATTTATCTATATTCCAGTTATCATAAAACGTCATCCTCTAGACCTATAAAAATATTAAAAATACTTTGTGAAATAATTAATACTGTATTTCTCTGTTTTTAGTTGATAAATATAAGAAATAGTCGAAGTAACTCCATTTATTATTTTCTTTCTGGTTTCTCTTTAGTTATGACTCTAACTATTCCTCAGACACATTATTACCAAATTGGACCATGTTTCATTTCACTTACTTAAAAATAAACTTGCTCACAGCATTAGAATCACATATCATTTCTCCACTCATAACTCCTTTACAGCATTTTTTTCCAATTATTCATTCTTCATCCACCTCCTCTGCTATATAGCCATATCCCTTCAGCCAGTGACTGTCTACTTACGCTTTCCACACTCATCTGCCTTCTATGGCTCCTTTGTCGCCAATATCGGCCAATTCAGTGATGTTGCGACCTTACACCAAGGGAATTTCTAGCTAGCACTATTTTAATCCACATTCTTCTTGTCAAAAGCTTTCGCAAAGTCTACAAATGCTAGAAACGTAGGTTTGCCTTTCCTTAATCTAGCTTCTAAGATAAGTGTAGGGTCAGTATTGCCTCACGTGTTCCAATATTTCTACGGAATCCAAACTGATCTTCCCCGAGGTCTGCTTCTACCAGCTTTTCCATTTGTCTGTAAAGAATTCACGTTAGTATTTTGCATCCGTGACTTATTAAACTGCTTGTTCGGTAATTTTCACATCTGTCAGCACCTGCTGTCTTTGGGATTGGAATTATTACGTTCTTCTTGAAGTCTGAGGGTATTTCGCCTGTCTCATACATCTTGCTCACCAAATGGTAGAGTTTTATCAGGACTGGCTCTCCCAAGGCCGTCAGTAGTTCTAATGGAATGTTGTCTACTCCCTGGGCCTTGTTTCGACTCAGGTCTTTCAGTGCTCTGTCAAACTCTTCACGCAGTATCATATCTCCCATTTCATCTTCATCTACATCCTCTTCCATTTTCATAATATTTTCCTCAAGTACATCGCCCTTGTATAGACCCTCTATATATGTATCCACCTTCCTGCTTTCCCTTCTTTGCTTAGAACTGGGTTTCCATCTGAGCTCTTGATATTCATACAAGTAGTTCTATGGGAAATAAATTGTGATCGAGATACGATACTGTGATATGAAATGGCAAAGAGGGTCAAACATTGCTACTAATGGTCATGACCTTGAACTGATTTTCATGATGATTTTTTAAAAGGGGAACCTTAAAATTCGCTTTTAGAACTGACAGGAGCGGCAAATTTTAAGTATAAAATGATGCATTATTCAATGTCATGGTAATGTTAAATCAAGATCAAATAAGCAAATATGTTTTTAGTTCTAGTAGGGATTAAGTGGTAGTAGAGTAGGGATACAGCAAAATACAGTGTTAGATGCAGGTTACAACCGGTTGTTGTTGTTGTGGTCTTCAGTCCTGAGACTGGTTTGATGCAGCTCTCCATGCTACTCTATCCTGTGCAAGCTTTTTCATCTCCCAGTACCTACTGCAACCTACATCCTTCTGTTACAACCGGTATAAGGGATAATTGTCGAAAGTCATTCGAAGGTTGAGTTTTGTTTCATGGAAACAACTATTTGTGACGTCGGATTTGGAAAGAGAAAACACAGACGGGAATTTGGAATTTTAACTAATGTGTTTATTGGCAAAAATAAATACATGATAGATTATAAGTGTTACTGTGGCAGTTGCAAGAGAGAACAAATAAATACATAATAAGTAAAATGTATATTATTGTTGAATGAGGCCCCTCACCTCTCATTCCTCAGGATACCCCTTCCAGTTTGTATTTAATACTGTATTTTGCTGTATGCCTCCTCTATTAAAATTAATTCCTATCTTAACTAAAATCATATTTACTTGTTTGACCTTTATTGAACTAGCCATGACCTTGAATAATATATCATTTTAAACATAAAACTTGCCACTCTTTTAAAATCTTGACTCAAATAATAGGGATCCCATTTTAAAAAACCACTTTAACCTCCAAATGACCTTGCAAATTATGTTCAAGTTCAGGGCCATTAGTAGCAATGCATGACCCTCTTTCCCACCTACAATTTTTATCCAAAATATATTTTTATATATCTTCATCGCGAGTTATTCCCTGTTATGGATTAAAAGGCCCTACACCCACTGATTGCCATGTATACCACAACTGTATCTTCACTGTTTATTGTTAGTGTTTGACATATTTGAGCTGGGGCATTATCCTATCTAACTTCTATGTCGTGTATGTTTTAAGTACAGTTCTGTTATATATAACAATACATCACTATTTAACAAATATATTGTCCTGTTACAGTTGCCTATACCTGACAAGCAGTGTGTTTTGTCACCTTTGGTGACGCAGCAAAACTGTGATTAGCAGTTTTAGCATCCTTGCAGATCTCTTGCCTGTCAGCTCAATCAATGCAAGGCCAGGGGGCAGGTTGGTATGCAGCACCTGCATCCCTAATGACTGATGAAAAGCATTCACGCTCTTGGAGTTAACTCAGGATCCTTGGTTACTAGCTGCTGTGGCAAGTAATGGCAGCCACTGTCCAGCATCACCACAGTGGATGCAGTTCAAAGCCCTGATCCATCATGCTAGCCATTGGCTCTAGCTCATAGCCACTGCTATTTGGTGAAGATTGGTTTGGTCTACACCTACATTCAACTGACGACTTGGTAGTGGACTGCACCAGCTGAATGCAGCAAGCAAGATGATTTCACTGGCTAAGCCAGGCATATTTATACTCCCTCAGCTGGGTGTGTTGACACATGAGGCGGGTTCACATCATGAAACTGTTTTAGGAAAAGACACACTGTGCTACATCGTGTAGTAATGTGGGCAGACACTGATAGTAGAAACCAGTGAAATCTGTACTCTAGAAAACCATATGGTTTGGCTTCATGTTCTAGCCATTCCAACTGTCAATTCTGCAACATCAGTGTACAAAAATTTATCATCTGAATACACAGATTGCAGTCTTAGTGTATTCTGTATTCTTATGCTGAACTTTTCCATTGGAAGTGGTTGTTTGTCAGATGGTAACTCATTATACAGTTTCAGTGACAACACTTAATATCTGTCACATGCTTTAGATAATGTATGTATTGTCCTTTTTTGAATATTTTAACTGTGAATTTCATGCATAATGCTAAACATTTCCTCATTTTACTTTACACGATTGAGGCAACTGAAGACATGTTGACTGAAGACTGTCATTATTCCTATCTGAATGAAGATAGGTCTGCTGTGGTCCAATTTCTTGCTTGACACTGTAATCCTACTCTGGTGGAGTAAGATAGTGTTGTAATCTGCTGAGAGGCCTCACATCTCTAATTCTCAATCAATATGGCTGTGAAACATTGATTGGTAAAGTGCTAATTAAATATCGTGTTTTTTTATGAAACTTTTAATTCTTCTAAGAGGCAAACGACATTTGAAGATTTTCCAGAAACATGTGCAATGTTTTTGGTCCATGCAGTTTTCTGTTAATCATGAAATCAAGAAGTTTTCCATCAACAACGTTATTGAAGAAGGTAGTGTCACAAAGGCCCCATAACATCTGCTGCATTTTATCATTGTTTTCACCTTCTGTATTATAATTCAGACTTTGGCCCGATTGAATATTTCACCTGCTTATTTAATTGCCTCGTTATGGTCTTTCCAACTAGATAATAAATCCATATCATCTGTGAATTCTAAGGCCTAACCTTTCAGTCCAAGTAATTTATAAATGTTAGGAACAAGAAAGAGCAAGGCTCCCTAAGATAACCCATATTCTAGCTTCTGCTCATAACATTTCTCCTTAAGTAAATAGGATCTGTCGCTTGTTTTCTAAGTAGGTCAGTAACATTCTCTGGACAATTCCCATAACATAGTAGCACTTCAGTTTGCAGCATTGTGTGATATACATTCAGATCCTTTACTAAGGTCAATGAGTATTAATGCTGTGAATTCCTTCTCTTCATATGCCTTCACCATCTTTCCAACAAGAACAGACGCTGCTGTAGTAGTGGTCCTCTCTTTGCTAAATCCACGCTGTGCATCAAGGAATATATTGTTGTTTCCAAAGTGATACCGCAGCGAATTTTTCACTACAGATTCCATCAGTGCAGCCCATACAATAGTTATTCATATTCGCCTTTTATGAAAACAATTAACAGTGCACCATTTCAAATGTTTCACAACAGAAGTATTAGTTTTGTTTCCTGCAAAAAAATCCTTCACTGAGCTCCCAAAACAGAAACAAACAAAGGTAAATGAATTACAGGGAAATGTAGCTATAAGGAAGTTAGAGTCCGTTATTCTGTCATTGTGTAGCCAACAAAATCAATTAGATGACCCGAAGATCAACACCAGTCACCTGACACATTATAAAAAGAATGGTTATCGCATCATTTGCCATCAAAGGATACTTTCCACTAGTTTTTGTTTTCTTATTTGAACATCGATTTCAAACTTAACACAGGTGCTCGTTGTCTTTCTTTTAAACCTTTCTTATATAATAAAATATAAATTGTAGATTGCTCCTCTTTAAGATACAGTGTGTTCCGCAAATGAGACAATCAGTTCTCTTTCTTATGTGCAAGTTTTTGATCTGTTAGATAACTTGATAATTTTTGAAGGGCACTGTAGTTTATCTAGACAGTTTTTTTCACTGTAGTGCACTGCTGAAACTGATAAGAGGTTCATTAACAATAAGTCACAAAGTTTTGCAACATAAATGAACTTTATTATGTGAATTGTAATTAACTGGTCAACATGCTCAGAAACCTCAATTTAACACAGGGTTATTGTTATATTGGGGCATTTGATCTTGTTAATGAAAATGTTGTTAAGGCCAACTCACAGTAGATATCAACATACTGGAACAGAACGCAAGGTGATGTCACCATCAAATTATGGTGTGTTTATACTAGATGCAACATTAACAAGACGACATTTTGCTTAGCCCAATAGCGAAAGGTTGTAATGATGTTATGAGACAAAATTAGTGGTATAAAATTAGGAGATAGTAAAATAATTTAGAAACTACACATGATAAATTCGTTCATAACGGTTGTCCTTCGCTAATTTATATGCTAAGCTGTTGAGAGGTAAAATAAGATAATTTCGGCCCAAACATTTAAAAAATTGATATTTATGTAGAAAAGGTAGTGCATATATGCATATGCATAAAAAATATTTTGAAGGTGATACATGGAACATTTTGGCTGGCCGTAGTGGTTAAGCGGTTCTAGGTGCTACAGTGTGGAACCGCGCAACCGCTATCGTCGCAGGTTCGAGTCCTACCTCGGGCATGGATGTGTGTGATGTCCTTAGGTTAGTTAGGTTTAAGTAGTTCTGAGTTCTAGGGGACTTATGACCTCAGCAGTTGAGTCCCTTAGTGCTCAGAGCCATTCTTGATATGGAACAATTTTTACCTTATCTGTTGTGTTATCATCTTTCTAAGTATCAAATAACCACAAAATGTCTGTCTTTGTCTCCTTCTCTAGACTTTTTGTGGTTAATATCCTGATTTACGGAAATCGGTTTAATTTTCTTATTTATACACAGCATGCATATTGTGTTAATCTATATATTAATAAAGCTAAATCATTTACGATTTTCAGCTATCTGATCTCTTTATTGGAAGAACACTCATGTAAAAAAATATCTATCACGGAACATTAGCTACATGCACAAAAACATAGGAAACTAAAAAAAAGAGAGGGAGAATAAGAAGACACAAAAGCATGAAATTTAGTATCAGTTATATTTATTCGTTCATTCATCCATGGATCATCTGCTGATGATACGGACTTTGTCGGCGCAGTACAGTGAAGATATCTAAACACAAACAGTATACAAGAATGTTTAAGTGGATACAACACTGAACTCATATTAGTGTAGCTTGCATGGGCTATCTTCTGATGTTAGCAGATGAAGTCACTGTCCTCCCACGAACAACAGTGTCAATATTTGCTTCCCAGAAAATATTGTCATTTATTTCCCATTCCTTCCAGTCAAAATTTGAATGGCATTGTGGAATGATTTAAGATTTCTTCTGAATTATTCCATTCTGCTCCATTCCGTCAGTTGTGAATCAACCTCTAGTTTGTCCGTTATTTAGTTTCATGCTCGCTGGTGTGTTTGCAACATTAATCATAATGATGTCTGATGAGTCATTTTTCATTCATTGTACATATTGATAATTACTTCTGATGACATTCGTACACTTTTTTTAATGCAGATGTGAACTAGTAACTCCTACCCACCTCCTTTTGCACATTACAAAAATAGGAATCCTACTACAGAATAGAAGGATTTGTCAAGAAAAAAACTTCCATTTTTTTTAAATTTAACTTTGCTGTTGTGTCAGATATTTTATATCACTGGGTAAGTCCAGCAGCAGTGGAGTTGGGAGTCACATATTTAGCTTTCATATTTGTTTTGTAGTTTGATTCTTAATTTCTTTCCTAGTGTTTGTGCACTTGCATATTTAATTAAATAAAATCCTTGCATATTCTCGTATTTGAGAGGAGTTATATTGCTTATTGACAGCTGTAAAGTATAAATTCGAGGAGTCGTTAGTCAGTTGTTTTGGACAGCCAGTGCTTTCTGTTTATTTCTTAGAGTCAGGTAGCAGCAGACAGAGGCCAGTGTAGTTTCATCTGTGCTTGCAGAGTGACGTGTGCGAGCAACAGTAGCAGACACTAGTCATATATTCAATTTTTCATATTAGTTCCGCAGGTTTAATTCAAATTACTTTGTGTTTTTGTGTGCTTGCGTGGTGAAATTTTTCGGATCTTTGCGTTTTTTCGAATTAGTAAGGGGTAGTATCAAATTTTAATAACGGTAAAATATAACATCGCTTAGGCAGTTGTCATTTGTACTAAGACAGGTGTAGGATCGCATTGTAATATCTGTATAGTGGCGCAGTTGTGGTCATTTGATTGCTTGGTTCGTAAGTAATTGTTCATATATCGCAGCTCAATCTGGCGCTGGTGACGCAACTGTGCAGTCGCATATTGCTGTTTTATTTGTCACAACTCTATACGTCCTGATATTAGCAGTAGGGTGGATAGGGTATGTGAGTGCTGTGTGCGGGCACAGGAGGAACTGGCCGCAATTCGCGAGCAGTTGAGTGTGCTGTTGGCCATTGTCAGCCGCCTTCAGGCTGCTGCCTCGAGGTGCAACGACGGCGGAAGGTCTGGCGCGTCGCTGGAGACACCCCAGGTGTCGCGTCGCTCGAGGCAGAGGGTCAATGTGGAGGCTGGCCCGCTGGCCTCGCCTGTTCATCCTGTCAGTGGGCAGGTGGCTGCTCCTTCAGAGGGCCAGAGCGGGCACACGGGGGCAAAGGCTTGCTGGTTACTGGGAGCTCCAACGTTAGGCAGGTGATGGAGCCCCTTACAGAAATAGCATACAGGGCTGGAAAGAATTCCAACATGCACTTGGTTTGTCTGCCGGGGGGCCTCATCCAAGATGTGGAGGCGGCCTTGCCTGCAGCTATCGAGCATACGGGGTGCAGTTGTCTGCAAGTAGTTGCTCACGTCGGCACCAATAATGCCTGTCACTTGGGTTCTGAGGCGATACTCAGTTCGTACGGGTGGCTGGCGGATTTGGTGAAGACCACTGGCCTTGCACGTGGAGTGCAAGCAGAGCTCTCTATTTACAGCATTGTTGCCAGAGTGGATCGGGGTCCTTTGATTGGGAGCCGAGTGGAGGGTCTCAACCAGAGGCTTCGTTGACTCTGTGACGGTCTTGGCTGCAGATTTCTAGACTTGCGCTATTGGTTGGGGAATTGTAGGACGCCCTAGATAGGTGAGGGGTGCACTACACAAAGAAAGCGGCTACTCGCGTAGCAGAGTACTTGTGGCGTGCACATAGGGGTTTTTTAGGCTCGGCAGTAGTTCGAGGTGTCCTGATGAACACTCACCAGTCAATGTGCAGGCACGGAAATCAGTACGCGCTCAGTGTAAAGGCACTTCAGCTATCAAGATATTAGCAGTAAATTTTCAGAGTGTTCGGAATAAAGTTCCTGAATTTACTGTCCTCCAGGAAGCGTGTGGCGCGCAAATTATATTCTTGGGGCTCAGACCTGGCTAAACCCCGAGATAGGAAGTTCTGAAATATTTAGTGAGGGTTGGAATGTGTATCGGAAAGAAAGATTAGACACCGTAGGAGGTGGTGTCTTCATTGCAGTTGACGAAAATATTGTGTCTACTGAGGTCAAAGTAGGGTGTGATTGTGAAGTAATCTGGACACGTTTAACAGGGCTAGGAGAAATAAAGTTAATTGTTGAGTGTTATTACCGGCCACATGGGTTCCACCATGACAGTTCTAGAATCATTCAAAGCGAGTCTACACTCTGTATCGCAGAAGTACCCGGATCATGCTATATTAGTCGGAGGCGACTTCAACCTAACTAGTATACACTGGGATGTCTGTGGCTTCATTACAGACAAGCCTTCGTGTGAATTACTTTTGAGCACATTATCCGAAAACTGTCTTGAGCAGCTAAATCGACAGCCACCACGTAATGGAAATATTTTAGATCTGGTAGCCACGAACAGACCAGACCATATCGACAGTGTCAGTGTTGAGACAGGTATTAGTGATCATGATGTTGTCATTACGACTATGGTTACGAAAGTTAAAAAGTCGGTCAAGTAGGCTAGGAGAGTATTCTTACTAGAAAGAGCAGATAAGCAGCTGTTAGCGTCCCACTTAGTAAATGAATCGATTTCATTTACTTCTGGTACGATGGACGTGGAAGAATTATGGGCAAATCTTCAACACATTGTAAATCACGCATTGGACAAGTATGTGCCGAAAAAGTGGGTTACGGACGGAAAAGACCCACCGTGGTTTAACAGCTCATTTCGGAGAATGCTCAGGAAGCAAAGACAGTTGCACGCGCGGTACAAGAAAGATCGGGAGAATGAAAACAGGCAAAAGTTAGTAGAGATTCGTGCTGCTGTAAAAAGAGCGATGCGCGAAGCATACAACCACTCCCACCGTTATACCTTAGCAAAAGATCTTGCTGAAAACCCAAGGAAATTCTGGTCTTACGCAAAATCGGTAAGCGGGTCGAAGGCTTCCATCCAGTCACTCACTGATCAATCTGGCCTGGCAATGGTAGACAGCAAAACGAAAGCTGGAATTTTAAATTTAGCATTTGAGAAATCTTTCAATCAGGAGGAACATACAAACATACCGCTGTTTGAGTCTCATACAGATTCCCGTGTGGAGGACATAGTGATAGACATCCCTGGGGTTGTGAAGCAGCTGAATGGGTTGAAAATAAATAAATCGCCAGGTCCTGATGGGATTCCAATTCGGTTTTACAGAGAGGACTCTACTGCATTGGCTCCTAATTTAGCTTGCATTTATCGCGAATCTCTTGCCCAACGTAAAGTCCCGAGCGACTGGAAAACAGCGCAGGTGACGCCTGTATATAAGAAGGGTAGAAGGACGGATCCTCAAAATTACAGACTAATATCCTTAACATCGGTTTGTTGCAGGATTCTCGAACATATTCTCAGTTCGAATATAATGAATTTCCTTGAGAAAGAGAAGTTGCTGTCCATGCATCAGCACAGCATTAGAAAGCATCGCTCCTGCGAAACGCAACTTGCCCTTTTTTCACATGATATCTTGCGAACCATGGATGAAGGGTATCAGACAGATGCCATATTCCTTGACTTCTGGAAAGCATTTGACTCGATGCCCACTGCAGACTCCTAACTAAGGTAAGAGCCTATGGGATTGGTTCCCAAATATGTGAGTGGCTCGAAGACTTCTTATGTAATAGAACCCAGTACGTTGTCCTCGATGGTGAGTGTTCTCCTGCGAGCTTCTGTAAAGTTTGGAAGGTAGGAGACGAGGTACTGGCAGAAGTAAAGCTGTGAGTACTGGGCATGAGTCGTGCTTCGGTAGCTCAGATGGTAGAGCACTTGCCCGCGAAACGCAAAGGTACCGAGTTCGAGTCTCGGTCGGGCACACAGTTTTAATCTGCCAGGAAGTTTCATACCAGTGCACACTCCGCTGCAGAGTAAAAATCTCATTCTGGCAACAAGACATTGACTGATGTCAACCAGTAGGGTGGTATCATGTGGGTGTACAGGCCCAAGTAAGGTGGTATAAAGCCGCTGCATTGAATGGAGATTATATTGAAAAATAGGCTTTTGTAGCCAAAAGAGTGGCGAATTATTTCGTGTACTCGAATCCTGAATAAAACCAACCTGCTTTCAGGAAAAAATGTGCTGGATCACTTACTGAACGCCTCTCATACAATATGAATAGAAGGGCTCCAACACATTTCTTGGGGTGCATCCAAAGTTACTTCAACATTTTCTTATGACTCTCCACACAAGGTAACACACTGCATCCTTCCTCCCAAGAAATCCGCAGTTCAGTTTCCTATTTCGCCAGATATCCCAATGTGACTGTACTATTGATATTGAGGGCAGATATGGTACTTAGTGACATGCTTTTTGTACATCGAGAAATGCTGTATCTACCTGACTGTCCTGATGTTTGGCTTTCAGTGTTTGGCGTAGAGGGTGCCATTCTGTTAGATACCTCAATACATCCGAACCCAGAACATGTTCTAAGATTCTACAACAAATGGATATCAAGGCCACTGGACAGTTTGTGGGTCACTTCTGCTACCTTTCCTGTAGACGGGTGTGGTCTATGCTTTCTTCCAGCTTCTTGGCACAGTTTTTTGTTCAAGGGATCTCTGACAGATTATAGTTAATAGAGGGGCTAACTCAGCCACAAATTGGGTGTAGAATCTAGTAGGGATTTCATCAGGATCTGGGGCTTCATTCAGTTTTAACGATTTCAGCTGTTCCTCGTTGTTACTGACACTAATATTCACTCATCTTTTCATTGGTACAAGGTTTCAATTGGGCAATACATCTGTGTTTTCCTTTGTAAAGACACATTAGAAAACAGAGTTCAACATTTTGCTTTTATTTTGTTACTCTCAGTTTCAGTTCCTGTGCTGTCTATGAGCGACTGGACTATAAAACCAGGTTCACATACGCAACGAAAGTGTCGCCACAGCTAGTGGCATACTGCAGTTGCATGTGTGAACTACTAGTTTTTAGTGACGCAATTTAAGAGACCCAACTTTTGTCATCCCACAAAAACTTTAGCCTGGTTGTACTTTGTTGCGCCACTTTCCTTCAACTTCAACTCCTTCGTGACAATATTTCAAAACACGAGCATTCTGTTACGGTTATCAGGAGTTTTACTGCTGTATTCCATTCGATTTCAGTGTGTTTATGTTTTATTACTGGAAAAAATGGAAACAGTGGTCAACAAATACACTTTCGCAGCTTCTGGAATTAAAAGAACAGCTACCTATTTTTGATTTTCTGCAACATTGTGTGTGTGTGTGTGTATGTGTGTGTGTGTGTGTGTGTGTGTGTGTGTGTGTGTGTGTCTGTGTGACGAAGTCCAAACCATTAAAAGATTTTCAACGAATAAATAAATAAACTTAATGTATGTAACCAAAATAGGGAGTCGTGCAAATGCTATGATATGTGAGAGCAAGAATTGTGCAAATTATGTATTATGTGCAGGAAATAGCTTCCAAGAGTAATGTAGCAGCTGTTACACAAAAAAAATAATTATTCAGAACGCCTACATCAATGAATAAAATAAGATTTTAAAGAATATAGTTCTTATATAGGAAAACAGCGATCTGTAATAATTATTGTTAATAAACTGGAAGCAGTCTTGATCACTTAACTTTTTAGTGGTGACCGGTTTCGATCTTTTTATCACATCATCTTCAGAGCATGAATGTCTGCTGGAGGCGGTGGTGCATGGCATCTTCTTATATGTGGCTGGTGATGTACAGTCGCTGGTGGTGTACTGCTGAACCAGTCACAAACATGAGGATTGCAATGCGCCACCACCTCCGCCAGACATTCATGGTCCAAAGATGATCTGATAAAAAGATTGAAACCAATCACCATTAAAAAAGTTAAGTGATGAAGGCTGCTTACAGTTTATTTAGAATAAAATAAGATTCTAAAAGACTGGCGTGTCTGCAGGTTACATTTACATGCCAGCTGTTGGTTAGTTTGCCACTGCAGGCAGCATTTTCATCTGAGAATGTTATTTGTTTTATAAATGTGTTCTTGGCCCCTGTTTTCTTCCTGTGTGAAATCTATTTTTGCATCGAACATTTGGGCTTCATTTCCCTTGTATTTAACCTATGTCGCAGCCCTAATGGCGTAACCAACCATACCCACCCTTATGTTTGCACCTGCCACCATACTGAAAGCTGTGCAACTAGGTAGAGTTTGTGGCGTCCTGTGTGAATGGTAGCTCACGAAGACGTTAGAGAAAGCCTCGAGCTGTGGCACCACATTAATTGCGTGTGTGGTCACTGCTTACTTTTTTGCCACTTGTAACCTTTACAAATGACCAGAATTTCTTTGGATTTTGTGATAGATTTTTCGACAATATTCTCATATGGTAGTCACTGAACGCTTCACACTTTGCTCTCCTAACTTTCAAATGCGTTTTATTCAGCATCTGTCTATAGACCTATGCTTTGTTTTACACCTCTTATGCAATAGTTCTTCAGGAGTTTCTTTGCAATAACTATAACCATTGAGGAACTCTCTCATCATGAACTGTTCTGATGGGTACATATCGTTTGGCCAACTATCCTTTTAACCCTTTGTTTCCTGACATAAGAAAAAAATTACTTTTTAACATTTTCTTTGCAGAATTTATGCTATTGTGGCCTCAAATGACGGTAGGATTTTTTGTAAAATTTTATTTTATTTTTCACAACTTTTTTCTCTCCTGGTACTTAGAAGTACCGTCAGACTCCATGTACAGAATCACAACATGCGCAGAAAAATGCTCCAATTTTTATAACTTGTACCTTATTCCACATAAATATTAAATATTTTTACATTAGAAAATTAATTAACCGAAGTATGATATTTCTGAATTTTTTTTTAAATATCGCATAAATTTATTCTAGAGCAACTTCACAATACATAGTAACTTAGCTATACATTTTTGACAGTATATACATATCACATATTTAGTGTTAGTGATACCTCATGAAATTGTAGGAAACAGTTCTTTTTCTCATTGCAGCACAAATACACTTTACATGTACTACATTGTGAATGTGGTCTCGATTGAATTTTATTTTTCGCACACATTTCGCATCGTCCTCTTTTACAACAGAACACTAAAAAATGGTTTCCTCGGTTGCCAAGACGTACATCCTTCGGAACAGAAAAGTTATCCTTCCCTCTCTTTGGGAGAGTTATTTCATCTTTACCAGATTTTCTCTTTTTGAGATTTGGCACTTGCTGTTCATTCATTAGCCCTAGTGCCACAGCACACCTGAATTCCAGCAGTGGCAGTGCCCCATGTAGATAACTGAAAATGACGTAAGGATTGACAAAAGCAATTTCTATTGCTCCCCAGAAGAAACGGTGCCACCATTTCTTTGATCGCTTGTCGATTCCGTAAGTTGAATGTAATCTGTCTGCATGATCCAAACCACCCATGTTTTTATTGTAATCACATACAATAACTGGACATGGTATAGTCATACTAGTTCCATCTTTCTGTTTTCTTGTCACTACGCTCTGTTCAATGCCATGGAAGTTTGACGCAAAATATACTACTTTATTTTCCTTCCATTGAAATACTGTTAGGTCTAAAGATGACTCTCTGTGATTTGATTTAGACATTTTTCTTTAGGTAAATTCCCTGGCAAACCTTTCCTGTTTGTTCTAATTGTTCCACGGGCAAATGTATTTACCGATTTCTGTGTGAGAAAAAGTGGACAGAACAACTAGTAAGAGGTAACGCATTGTTGCTACAATAAAGTGTTCGCACAACCTGACGGTACTAATAAGTCCGCTTTATATTTTCCACTTTATCTCATTCACTTGTAACGTAATGCTTCAAACTATTATAAAAAAACAAAGAAGGTAAGTACGTACAATGGAAAACTCAACGGAAGTTTCAATAAATTGCGCACAAATTCAGGCAACACCATGGAAACAAGCACATACAATCTTCTGTTTTCACAGCAGCGCGCGAAAAACAATTTCAAGCTCTGACCGCCAGAGAGGTCTATGTATTGCACAATAACATCTATGAAACAGTAGAGCAGAGTTACTGTTACGTACCGACAGGCTCTCAGATCACGAAAGTGCACCACGAGCAAATAATTAGAGTCAAAACTTACTGGTACTTTTAAGTGCCGTCAGGCAACAGAGGGTTAAACTTAAGCCCTAGTTCCCCTACCTGCTCTTGTGCTGACCAGAAAGTCTTCCAAGTTCGTCACTGAGATAAGGCACTACTGATTATTTGTTTAGTTTTCAGAAATGACATTTGGAAATTATTTCTAGTAGCATGTGTCCTCAGCTTCTACAATTTTCAAGGATATCGTCTTGACTTCACCTATTAGAATATTACTTTGCGATTGTCAAAATTCTAACAGCCGAAAGCAAGTTGAAATCCTTTAACAAAGTGTTTAGTAATGTTTCACAGGATGTTAAGTCATACACACCGTTAAGAAAACTATAATTATCCCAATTTATTGTTGGATATTAAAGTCTCCTTCATTGAGTGTAATATGATTAGGGAACTTACGTACAAGTGAACTGACGTTTTCCTCTGAGGTTTTCGGTTAGGGCCTACATCAGAAGGTGAGTTTAGTGATCGAGGAAAGGATCAAGTTACAATTTTATGCCCACTTGTGATACCGAGTCTTGCCTAAACAATTCCACATGAAGCTTCAATTTCTGTCTCGGTGGATTTGAGTTGAAGAATGCCACGACTCCTGAGGAAAATGAAGTAATCACTGTTATTAAATTGTTCTTTGTAGTTGTAACTGCCTATAAAGTCGTTTTGTAACAACTGGCAGTAGTTTATTGCCGTCATATAGCTAATATAAACGCATTTTAAGGCACAATTGAACTTTGACGAATGTATCACCAAAGAGCTCCAATTTCCCTTGACCTCTGTATAAAATCGCGCCAAAAGTGTGTGATGTTTTCCCTCGTAGTCCAAAGAGCAAAGAAATTTCCGCCAATGATGGGCTGGATGTTTAGGGTGGGAGGGAAATGTTTGAATACAGTGTGTAAGCACAGGCGGAAGAAAATGAATGCGTAGAGGAACAAGTATGTTTTACATTTTACAGAGTGGAAAGTTCTTGTGGTATGTGAAATGCGCTTATTACTGAGATATCGAAGGACGCAAATGGATTTTCTGAAACACCACAGTGTTAGCTAGTTTTGATTTTGACGGTAAACTGCTTACCTTTATATCATAGGCATGGAAAACAGAAATTTAGATTCAGGTCAGCAGGATATTATGAAATCTCCTGCCAGGAAGATTTTAGGTGATATAAAGAACGTAAATGAGGACCCTCCAAGTCCAGTTTCACCCACAGCTAATTTGAAATTGTTAACTAGAGTTGCAAGTCATTTCAGAAAAAGAGATTTCGGTGAAGACTGTGCAGGATTACTCGAGCAGAAAGTTTATTCAAACGACTACGATGAGAACGTTGATTCGTTGAGTGAATTCCGGAAAAAAGCATCAGCCGCAATCAAACCGCGCAAAGAAAAGTCTTTAAGTCTTCTATGTGACAAGTAAGTGGTGGATTTAAGGTTATTTATCTGCAGAGAAGCAATGTTTTGTATACTACTCAGCTACATGTATCTGAATTGCGTCGAATGTTACTTGTATTTCAGGTTTTTGGAACTTTTCCCGCTGGAGGTACCCCCTGATAGTAATCTGTTTATATCCTTGGACCAAGCTGCCGCTCAGCTTCATACTGAAAGGAGACGATTGTATGACATCATCAACGTTCTAGAGAGCCTTCAGATGGCATCAAAGGTATTTGAATGTTCTGCTCGTTCATGCGCCCATGACGTATTGTTCGGTAAATGGCCTGTGGGAAAAGCTTATGAAGCTAGTAATACTGGGAGAGATTCAGAGTTCTTACATTATACTCAAAGCTGCTCATTTTACATGAACTTTTTATTACGTAAGTGTCGATGTGAAGGATATATATTTAAAGTGTCCCAATATAGTGTACACCTTTCTAGTGCCTTTTGTTAAATTATGGCTATGAAGTTTGATATCAACACAGGGTGTGTTGAGAAGACCTAGTTTCTTTGCCAGATATTTCCTTTACTCTTTTCCTCCCCCATCTCACTGCTTCTGCCTTTGGGTGTGTACACTACCACTTACAATTTAGTTCTTCTTTCAGTGCAGATTGTGTTAATAATATATGTTTTTCAGATTGGTAAGAATAGCTATCAGTGGTTTGGAAATCAGCAGCTCCTAACAACACTTGCTGAACTGAAAGGAATGGCAGAAGAAATGGGTTATCAGAAGAAGGTAATTCCTTTCGTGCTCTGTAAAAATAGTAAAAATGAACAAGTAGTTTTATTAGTGGATTAACAGTTCACGGACTAGAGATATTGTTTAAAGAAATGGTCAGAAGCATAAAACCTGCATAAGACAACTTTAGTTCAAAATATGTTGTTACATAGGCCTACTTCAGTAAATTCTAAATTTGTAAAATAAATTCTGTGATGTAAAGTATAGTGCAGACACTGTGACACAGCAGTCAGGAGCAGATGCATACAGAACTTGGGCTGCCCAAGGGAACAAGCCACACGTCTCCCAAAGTGCTTACAGTCCATAACCATGATTTGTGCTTCTTCAACGTCAGAACTGATACATAGTCATAAGGATCGCTGATCACTGTGGTGTCATGGGGCTTGTACTCGAACCCCCATGATGGACCAGGATTAGTCTCTGTACTCATTTCGAAATAAGAGAAAAGATGATGAATACACAATCCAAAGCGAAGGTGGTACACAAAGCTTTTGGTAACCACGAAGTAGTTAAATGATATAGTTTAGTCCCTGTTTCTAAAAGTGTCTCGTGCAACCATAGCTCAAAATAACCTCCCGCCTCCACCTAAAACTTTTGCATAGCATACTGAATGTACATATAATGTTTGTGTCTAAAGCAGAATGGTGTTGGTATCTACAGAAATACTGGAGGAGGGAAAGGCATCAGTTACAAGCTGTGTTGTCATTGCTTTAAATATTTTAATTTAACTTTAAATATTGTTGTTTGAAACCACTGTTGTACATCATTGCACATGTTTTTAACAAATTTTGGGTTGTTGTACAGTTCACAATGAAGATTGTAAGCCTGTAAAGACTTACAGACAAAACTATTCTTAAAGGTCATTCTGTCTTCTCAAATGAAGGACATATCCGTATCTCACCTCTTGCTAAAATTGTCGTCCCAACAGTTAAGTTTGCTCTTATGTGGTTGACTTGTTAAGAGTTGCATAACTAGTTTTAGTTGACTTACTTGTGGGTCTCCGTACTCATAATTTTTATTGATTACTGAATCATATGCAGACAATATTTTGTTCGGTCTTTCTGTAATTTTATAAAGTTGTTATACATTCACTTTTATTAATTTGCAGGTGAAAGCAATGCAGAAGTTGTGTTACTGCTCGCCGAGATATCAAGAGAAGGAACTCCCTCTTACTCCAAATAGTCAACAGGCAGATGGTAACCGTGATGAGCGTTCGCTTGGTGTTTTGTGTCAGAAATTTCTGATGCTGTTTCTAGTGTCAGATGAGGTAAACATGACAGGTGTTACATGGTAATACATTCCCTTGGCATTCTGAATTTCCATACTTATAACTGAGACTATGAAGCAGTTCCATTATAATAGGCATTTATTATTACCCCATACCATTTGTATGATGATTGCTTAATTTTTTCCATTACTGCAGAATTACGTAAGAGGCTGTGGATGTTTCTGTAAGTATGTTGACACAAAATGCTGTAGTGACTGGCTGGAGTTAGGTTGAGAACAGGGGATATTACAGAAGGAATAACAGCAGTTCTACCATTTTTTGTTAAATATTTGAAAGGGCCAGTGCAATAAATACTCTTCTATTCTTTTGATTTGTGATAAGAGCAGGGATGCTATGTTGATGAAGTACAAACATTTATGATGAAAGTTTGGTTAAGATATGTATATCATTGTCCCAGATTTACATTTATTGATTATCTATGTTTTGACCAATCATTTACACTGAATAATGTAGCCACTCTCTGTGTCCTCATCAACAGGACATTAAATTGTAATCCTCATTCAAATTGTGTGTCCTCTCTCTCAATCCCATCGGTATGTTCATTAAATACCCTGCATTGTAGATGTAGAGGTGGGTAAATGCGCATAAACATACTAAAATTGCCATGAACATATGATTTACTATTTTGCTGTCAGCTTCTAAATGCATTGAATGTTTATTCAAGAGGATAACTTCTTGAAATCTGTATACAGTTGACATTTGACCAGACCGTGGTAGTAGCCACAGGATCTGAAGGAATGAAAATAAAATAAAATTCTCGTCTGATTATAAGTGTTAATTTTGCACATCACTTCAGTCTTCAGACTCAGGAACCGAGATCAAAATGAGTAATATCTCAATGTTTCCTTGTTGAATGCAGCTATTTATCATAGAGCACAAGTCCACATTATCATTGTTGGATGGGACACAGTCACAAAACACATACTCCCGTTAGCCATACCATCATGAACACTTGCTTAATAGCATGCTAGTCCATCTTTGGAATGCAATAAAGCATTGATTTTGGTGCACCAACGATTTGCTAAGTTCTTGATAGGTTTCCAGATGTATATGGCACCAGATATGTATGCAAAGATCACAAAATTCCTGTAAACCTTGGGCTGGTGATTTGTGCATCAGCACCCCAGATGTGTTTTACTCATGTTTGGATCAGGCAAATTCACTGGCCAACACATTGTGATTTCACTATCATGCTCCTAAGGTCAATGCAGCGTGAATCTAGCCTTGTGACAGTCATAGTACACTACTGGAAGAGTAAATCATACATGAAGAGTGCAGGTGGTTCATAATAATGTCCATAATCCATAGCTGTATTGGTGCCTTCGATCAGGCGTGCTGCCACAGGTCCCATGGGGGCCCAGGTGAATTTCCCCCAGAGCATAATACTGCTCCCACAAACTGCCATTTGGGGCACAGTGCACGTTTCAAGCAGCTGTTCACCTAGATGACGGTTTATCCAAATACACACATCAAAAATAGTTTTGCATCACCCTGGTTCCGAGAGTTCCGGAACATGTACAGAAAATTGGAATAGAGTCAACATATACATCATTTCTTCCCTTTTTATTGCTCATGAAAATTACACATTGCATGTTGTATCACAAGACAGTGAGACTTTCAAAGGTAGTGGTCCAGATTGCTGTACACACGGGTACTTCTAATACCCAGTAGCACGTCCTCTTGCATTGATGAACACCTGTATTCGTCGTGACGTACTATCCACTAGTTCATCAAGGCACTGTTGGTCCAGATTGTCCCACTCCTCAAAGGCGATTCATTGTGGATCCCTCAGAGTGGTTGGTGGGTCACTTCGTCCATAAACAGCCCTTTTCAATGTATCCCAGGCATGTTAGATAGGATTCATGTCTGGAGAACATGCTGACCACTCTAGTCGAGTGATGTCATTCATAAGATGTGCACAATGGGGTAGCGAGTTGTCCATAAAGACGAAAGCCTCGCCAATATGGTTGCACAATCGGTCGGAGGATGGCATTCGCGTATTGTACAGCTGTTATGGTGTGTTCCATGACCACCGGCGACGTACGTCGGCCCCACATAATGCAACCCCAAAACAGCAGGGAACCTCCACCTTGCTTCACTTGCTGGACAGTGTGTCTAAGGCATTCAGCCTTACGGGGTTGCCTCCAGACATGTCTTCGACAATTGTCTGGTTGAAGGCATATGCGACATTCATCGGTGAAGAGAACGTGATGCCAATCCTGAGCGGTCCATTTGGCATGTTGTTGGGCCCATCTGTACTGTGCTGCTTGGTGTTGTGGTTGCGAAGATGGACCTCACCATGGATGTTGGGAGTGAAGTTGCGCATCGCGCAGCCTATTGCGCACAATTTGATTTGTAACATGACGTTCTGTGGCTGTACGAAAAGCATTATTCAACATAGCAGTGTTGCTGTCAGGGTTTCTCTGAGCCATAATCCATAGATAACGGTCATCTAATGCAGTAGTAGATGTTGGGTATCCTGAGCGAGGCATGTCGTTGACAGTTCCTGTCTCTCTGTATCTCCTTCATGTCCGAACAACAACATTTTTGTTCACTCCAAGACACCTGGACACTGTCCTTGTTGAGAGCCATTCCTGGCACAAAGTAACAATGCGGACATGATCGAACTGCGGTACTGACCGTCTAGGCATGGTTTAACTGCAGACAACACGAGCCGTGTACTCCTTCCTAGTGGTATGACTGGAACTGATCAGCTGTTGGACCCCCTCTTTCTAATAGGCGCTGCCCATGCATGGTTGTTTACATCTTTGGGTGGGTTTAGTAACATATTTGAACAGTCAAAGGGACTGTGTCTGTGATACAATATCCACAGTCAACATCTATCTACAGAAGTTCTGGGAACTGGGGTGCTGCAAAACTTCTTTGATGTGTGTAAACCATCCACCCAGTGTAATAAGAAACACGAGTCATTCAACCAGGTGACATGTTTCCCTTGATCCAGACTGAAACATTGATGATCCCATGCTCACTGCAGTCTTAATGATGTTGATGTCTGATGACTCTGCCTGTTCTGAAATGCGTGCTGCCACAGATAGCTGCCTATCCTGCTTTATAGAGCAGCCCAGCCTCTGCTACGTGCTGTGTTGAGGCACGGACATCCACCACCTTGTGGCCTGCTCGTGATTTCAGTACCCTTCTACCAATTTTTCGTAGACACTCACAGCAGAGGCATGTGAACAGTCACCTAAATTTGCCATTTTTTGTGGTGCTCATTGCCAGTCACCTGTCCCAAGTCAGACACTTATGTCAGTGAATTTCCATATTGTGGTGTGTATCATCACGAGAATGATTACCCGTTTGTATACTTTCCTTCATCATGTGCCAATAATGCCATCATGTAACATTCAGTCTTGGCGTGTGCAATGATCATAATGTACAGGTTCATCACTGTATATTTTATCCACTTCTGTAGGTACCTATTTCCTTTTCACAGTTCTTGTGTTTTAAAGCGACCTCCTCAGTATCTGTACCCACATCTATTTCATGCTTCTTAGCTTTTCACTTTCAGTATTCCTTACGTCAGTTTAATGTTGCTGTCCTGACCAAGCGAGGCACTGCAATGCTTGTGTGTGACCCGTTTTCTAGAGGATGATGGTTCAGTTTTGTGTCCAATTATCCGAATTTAGGTTTCCACCGGTTTCTCTAAACAGCTTAACCGTTTGAGTTCCAAAAATGTATAAAAAAATATAATTCTAAAATTATTCACAAAATTGTCATTAATTATTGTAGTAGGAAATAAATATACAAGGAAAAAATTAGCAAAAAGTAAACAATAATTTTTTTGAAGTTGTAGTTCCAATTTGGAACCACAGGGAATACAGTTTTCCCACATCTCGAAACTTCCGTAAAGTCATAATGCTTAAAACATATTATAGTCCTAAATAACAGGCAAAAGTGGGCTGAAATGTAGTGCATTTATGTTAGAAGTACATACAGCTCCGGTGGATTCATTTAGAAACCTCTCCTAACAGCAGTTATATGAACTCGAATTTGTTACACTAACTTGAGATACACTTACACACTGTCACTGATCTCCTCAGTATGATCACTGGAAAAAAATGCCACCATCTCTTGTGGCACAATCTCTGCTCAACCTATTGCTTTGAGTGCTGTAACTGCTTCAAGTGTTGGCCTTCTGAATTTGACAGTGGCACGCGAAGGCAAAGAAGTTGGAGGGAATAATGTACTCTGTCAACAAAATTTGTATTGAAGTTTATACAGCTACTTGGGCTACAACTGAAGTTCGTGCAGACTACGTACCAATATTTGAAAGTAAAACTGTGGAAAATCCAGGTTGGAATATCAACAGTTATGAAAAGGATAGAAAGCTAATCACCTTACAGATGACATACAGAGTTGGACAGGCACAATGAAAAGATGGTTGCACACTGAGCTTTGACCAAAGCTTTCTAGGATCTCTATGAATCCTTTAAACTTTTATCTTCCTGTTTCCGCCTCTGGAACATAATCCCTCTTGTTTTGTGGCTTGTATGTGCAATACACAACAGAGATGAAAATAATGTTTTTCCGAACTTTCTTCAGTAGTACCTGTCTAAACATTCTTATGTGATTTTCGGAAGCAAGTTCCTTCAGCTACTAAGTGCAAGTGGGCTTAGCTGTCCATTACAACTCTTGAACTGTTCCTTTGAGCTTGTCATGTATCATCAGCTTAGTAGCAATCCAAACTTCTGAGAAGTAGTCACAGATACTTTGTACGAAGCCATTGTGATTTCCTTTTTAGAGGTACTAGGCTTTGCCACCATTTTCTCGATAAATTTAAGCTAGTTTTTGATTACATACAAATTTCTCTTGTAAAGAAAAAAACTCTATAGTGCCTAATAACATAAAAGTTTATTCGTGACATTAAGTAATTTATACATTATTGCACTGTATGCTACTTGCAATTATGCATGCAATATGATCTTACTCAAATGCCCTCCATGACTGCAGGCACACTGTTGTTATTTTGATGAAATTTTCTATAACTTTACGGTATACTAGCATCTCAAGGTCTGAAATTACGTGTCGAATCTCAGCCTTGATCTCTAGAAGTAATCTTGGTTTGTTGGAATACACCAAAGATTTCAAATACTCCCACAGAAAGAAATCACATGGTGTCACATTGTAAGATCTGGATGGCCTAGTCATGTTACTGTTGCAAGAAATACCCGGCCAGGAAACCGCTTGCTTTTAACAAGTAATGGCTTTTCGATAATTAATAGCGAGTTTTCTGTGCTCCAAATCCTCCATTTTGCTTGTCACAAAGCAATTCAACAGAAAGTGTCCTCATCAGTGAATATTATTCTTTTTTATAAAATTGTTGTCTGCTCTTTGTTTTACAGGCACCCATTGGACAAATGTTCAGCACTTTCGTCATTCTTTAACTTCCATTCTTCTGTAAGCTAAATTTTATAGTTTCAAAGATCCAGTTCTTCTTTCACAATTCTTTGCATGCTGGTTCTGGGAATCTCCAATTACTGTGACTGCCATTGAATAGATTTCATTGGACTTATTCACAATGGCGATGTTTTCTGAAGAACAATTATTAACGAATATGCTTAAAGAGTGTAATGTCCACAACCAAAGCAGTTTTCTGAAATTTAGCAAGTGGTCTCAACACAGTCAACTTGTTTGGTGCATTATGTTGACCAAAAATTCCACAGAGTGTGCAAACAGCCTCTGTACAACATTCACCACATCTGTAATGCAGTGTTGTAGTGCCTGTGTTGTACAGAATTTTGGTGCAATGATCTTTCGCACATGCAGGCATGTTCAAGGGAACAGGCAATGTGGCAACTACAGCTCTTACGAAATACATGTCCGAAGGAACACTGCATTGGAATTCTGAACAACACAGGTACTGCAGTATTGTATTTATTTGTCGACACTGGGCAAGTGACTTTCAGTTAAAATGTCTCCCCTGCACAGGAATATACATAATAATGAATGTACAAGTGAAGCTTTGTAGGCATATGGTTGACATGTGGAAGTTTCGGTTTGGCCGTCGAATATGCTTGAAAGCCTAATGTTAAGGCGGCCATTTGCAATTAGTGGGAAGTCTGGGTTCAAGTCATGGTCCGGCACAAATTTTCATTGTTGTCATTCTATTATACAGCTAATGGTTGTCCACATTCGCAATTGCGAATACATTTCCTACATTTGTAAGTTTTCACTATGCCAACGCGCTGTTCCATAATGAAGTGCTCCATTGCTTTCAACAAAGAAAACAGATGAAAAATATGCTATTTCAGTGCTGCCAACATACTGTACTGTAACAGAAATAGCATGCATTTCAAGTTTCATTCCTTCTTGGCTTTTTAGTCCTGCTTCTCTTCTAAATGTGTTGCAGTAATGTACTGTATCACTGTATTAATTGAAATGTTTGTAATTTATATTTGGTATTTGTATCTAGCAAGGTGATGAACTGATAGACACTGTTCTTTAGTTTGGGGAAGAGGGGGCAGGGAGAGGTGGTTCAAATCCCTTTCAGGCCATTCTGGTTAAGGATTTTCTAGTTTCTCTTGATCACTTCAGGGAAGGGCAAGAATAATTTCTGTGGTGGGCCTATAGCTGATTTTCTTCTGTATCTTTGTGTAGCTGAGATGTTGCTCAGTCTCTTACTTAGTTCAGTGTCAAATAGACACCACAATCTAACCACTGTTCCAAGCATTTCAGGAGTTGTTGATTTAATAAGAGAAACTTTTTCAAAGAGAATCAGATGTGTTAAACATAAATTACAATGTGCGAGAAATGTCTGAGTAACACTTGAACTGTGTGTGTTTCTGCACTAGTGGTTAGTATTAGTCACTTAGTTTCTAACTGAAATGTGAATTACATGGAAGTATATGTAGCAGTTTCTTTGACTTAATAAGATATATAGCAGTTTTCATTGAAGTATTTTAAATTTTGAATGAGACTTAGATGTACAAAAATGACAGTTTGATATAAAAGATTTTTCAAACTGTAGGGCTAATATTTTAAAGGTATCAGTGATATTATGTTGGGCAAAAATCAATGGATCCTTTGTGGAAGTAAGCAGGAATGAAGATAAACATTGTTTTGCTTTTAACATAACCTATTTATTGCGTTATGTTGCTTATTTGTGTGTATCATTTTTGCCGGTGTCTTTTTATGCACAAAAAATTCATAAATAAATCCACTGCTGCCCACTTTAAATTGAACCTGACAATTTACAGATAATTAAAATGTATTGTGGAATTCTGTAAAAAAATATTTGGATTGGGAACTGGATTGTAAGGTTTATATAAGAATATAGCGGGTTTTATTTTGTCTTGCATACCGTCAATTGGTGCTGACTGTGCAACCACTGCTAATCGATAATGTGTTACATACAGTTTTTATTTGGTAAATTGGTCAGATGTCTCTTGTATATCTAAAATTATATGTAATGTATTCTGCAGGGTGACCTTGTGAATTTGGAAGTGGCTGCTAGAGTTGTGTTGGCTGGATCGGAATCTGAAACTGCAAGTGACATGGAGGATGTTATTCCATTACATGTGGGAATGGGAATGGGGAGCACGCAGCTAAAAGCAAAAGCGCGACGTTTATATGATATTGCAAATGTTTTAAGTTCCCTGAAACTTATCCAGAAAGTGCATTGTTCAGATTCTGTACGGAAGCCAGCTTTCACCTACTGTGGACCTAAAGTTGAGCCCTTGAAGCATCTAACATCGTTAGGCAAGTTATTACACTCTTAAAATATGTGTTGTATGGGTGTTACGTGTTGACTGATTTGAATTTTCTGTTAATATTAAAAGTACACATTTTTATAATGTTCTTTCAGTTTACATTGCCAGTGCATAACATATTTACCTGTTGGATATTATTATAGCAACCAGTGAAATACAACCATTAATTTATATACATAAGTCAATTTTTAACTTGCAGGGATGATTTTGGGAATGCTTAATCAGGGCAAACGCTGTTCAATAACTTTGTACGTAAATGAGCTGGAATAAGCCCAGCTGTCCTTACACCTGAGAACATTGAGTGTTCAGAAATATGTTGGAGGGCATTTCTGGACTTCTAATGGTTTACTCCTAATCAATCTGTCAATCATTTGTGGACCATATTGGGCAAAATATGGTCTAAACATTATGTATGCCTTTTAAAATGTACAGAATTTGTACCATCATTGTGCAGATCAGCTATAACAGGGAATTTTCTTTTCCTGTAAGTGGAAGACCTGCACATAAAAAAATTTGTTTATTGCAGCAGGACATCATTTTTTTCAACTCATTTGAAAAGCTTTTCCTTGGTGTTTAATTTTCAGTTTCTTTGGTACCGCATGAGAGCGACTGAATTAATGGGTCTTTGGTTTTTCTTGTAGTACTTTCTGAAGATAGACATTATCTGATCTCAGGAGAAGAATAGGAAAACAATGGCAGTCTTTTCGATTACAGATTGGTAGGTCAATGAGTAAGTTAATGAGGCACAGTTTTTCAAAGTGTCCTTCCATAAAATTACCATCTCTGGTTCAAATCATTAAATTTTCAACCATATTGTTAGATGATTTGTATTTGTCATTAATGTCAATTTCTGATGCACAGTACTGTACATCACTCTACAAGTAAAATTTGCATTGTTAGCTGCCACAAATGGAAGTTGAGTCTTGTGAGTACTCTGATTTCCTGGTTTGAGTTGGAGGTGCTACAGGGTTAATCTTTGGAATGCTAGTGTAGAAAGTATTAAAAATTTGACTAAATGAACACTTTTTTTCATATTTATTAACATATATAAGCAGATTTCTTGTTTTCAATTTGTTGGAGGTCACATTTGCCAGAAAGTTCCAATTATAAGTTCTACCCAGTGATATTTTATTGTTCGTGCCATCTTCTTTCATTGACTGGATATGGCTGATATGTATCTTGATGTACGAGGGTGGTTTGATAAGTCTGTATTACCGATGCATCCGATTCCACCTGTCTGCTTTGACCCATGACGTCACCAATATGGCGGAAACGACCATTCTCAATGTCTCCAATATGGTGTCTATGACGTCAATACATAAACACGGCAGCAAACATGAAAATACATATAAAAACAACAAACACACCTCTCTCCAAAAATATAAACTAACGGGATCAGCGCAGGAAATTGGGGGTCTTTGGGTGGAAATATAAACACATACGGACACACACCATGATCCCAAACCACACAAGATGACGACATAAAAACACCACAAAATTCCCAAATTCTGCTACACTCACAATATCGACATGAATTGATCACTTCCCTTTACTTAAATAGCTCAACTGCAATTGTTGATACCACAAAATGAAAACCAACTGCTCCAAACATTATAATCGCACTGCAACTATCGATATCACAAAAACCAACACCTAAAATAACAAATAATTGGAATTGGACACTTCCCTTGACCTATATAGGTCAGCAGCAGCTCTAGATACCAAAACACACACAGCTACGATGACACATTGGAATTGGGCACTTCCTATGACCTATATAGCTCAAATACAGCTGACAGTACCAATAAAATCCAGATCGAGTACTTCCCCTAAGATACATAATCAGCCACAAGTGCCGATACCAAAACATCAACCACCAATGCATGCAGTAAATAACACTGACCCAACAACACATTTAAACCACACCGAACATCATAAAACACACACACACAAAACCAAAACAAACTCACAACCTACCAACACCCCCGCCACCCAACCTTCCCCCCCCCCCCCTTTCCCCCAGAAGAAGGAAAAAAAAAACCACCAACAGTCCCTGGTCCGAGATGCAGAAACTCGGGCCAACCCCATATTTTGCTTGCATACACCGCATTTCACTGTCTTGCCCCAAGCCCAAAAAGTTGCAGAAACTGAATGACGGGCAATATGTCCCCCATTTCAGCCCACAGACATGCACTATTAAACTTGGAAGTCATATCCATACCTAATAAAAGAAGCCTCAAATTGAATTAAATGACTTACCGCGCGACAAACAGCAAACAACACCGCAATGACAAAAACTTCATTCTTAACTCAATGAAACCAATTTCCATTCTTCTGTAACAGTCACAACCGATAAATGCACACCTCAAGCACCGACACCCAAATGAACCCAATACACCACATAACATGCGGCCATACACACATCACTAGAGGACACCACCAGCTGCAACAAGATGACATCTACAAACACAACTCACTCATAAACTGAACTCCGCACCATTATGATGTCACACACCACAAGACCCTTACGTGCCTATGAGTGGGATCAGATGCCTCCGTTGACCTGATAAGTCTGGTAAAAGAAAGTCTGTTCCATAAACAACTCGTCTTACTCATCGACATAGTGTCCTTTGAAGCATATATACATATATAATAGTGATCATTCAGCTTTTTCATTCCATTGGAAAAACATGTTATTTCAAATACTCGTTGAGTGCCACTCATGTCCTCATTTGATGAAAATTTCTTCTCAGCAAGCCAAAGTTTCAAGTTACAGAACAGGAAGAAGTCACTTGGAGCTATGTCCAACAATTAGGGTGGATGAGGTACCAATTCAAAGCTCAGTTTATGCATTTTGACCATTATTATCTGTGATGTGTGGGATTGTGCATTATCCTGATGAAAGAGTACATTTGTGCGTATCAACCTTGGTCTTTTTTTGGCTAACTCAAGTTTAAAAGATCCAACAGTGAAGCATAATAGAGTCCAGTTATAGTTCTGCTTTTCCCAGGTGATCTGTGGAGGTTATTCCTTGGGAACCCCAAAAAATCAGTGGCCATCACCTTACCAGCTGCCAAAATGGTCTTTGTCTCATCTGGTGCACTTTAAACAGTCTTTGTCCATTGTTTTGACTGCTGTATTGACTCTGGTGTGTAATGATGAATACAGGTTTCATCTACAGTTACAAATGATCACAAAAAGTCTTCCGTATTATGATTAAACATCGCCAGACATTGCGTGGAAATGTTGTGCTGGATGCGCGTTTTGTCAACAGTGAGCAGTTGCGGCATTCACCTTACACACAGCTTCTTCTTAGCCTATTCTCTGTGCAGCTTACTATGCACTCACTTACTAGAGATGCCTGCAGTCTCGGTATTCTCATGAATTTTTACTCAATGGTCTTGCATTACCATATCATGGAGTTGGTCTGTGGTTTCCTTTGTGGTGACCTCTGTTGGCAGCCAGAGCATGCTTAGTCTTCAGTGATTGTCCGACCACATTTAAATTTATTTATCCAAAAGTAAATGGTCTTCAATGATGGTGCAGAGTCCACTTGAATTTCATCCAATTTTGTTTTGATGTGTGCAGCAGTCCAACCTGTCAAATGAAAATGTTTAATAATAGCATAATACTTGGTTTCCTCCATTTTCAGTCACAGTCAACACATTGACAAATTCAGAAAGCTGTTAGCAATTAATTGTATGCTGTCCATTGTTAAAATTCTTTGTATAATCCTTAGAATAATCAAGTTTATCAACCATGAAGGTGCAACAAAAATGTTTCCCTCTTTAATGGAAATTTACCACACTTACAATGTTTGTGTGAGCCACAAAAAATTCTTACTTTGATCATCCTTCTTAGATCTTTTGAAAGGAATATCCTCATACAGAATAGGTTCCTCCTAATTTAATTCAGTATTTAGGTGTGGAATGGTTTAACATTGATAATTTTAGGAAGTCTACTAGTGTTGTGTATAACGTAATTTGTAGTAAATTGTGAGTAACAGTTGTATATTATACAAACTTTTGCAGCAATTTGTTTTCCCATTATTACATTATTGGTACTTACATGATTTGTACAATATTTTCACTTTTTCAGTTTGTTGATGTGTTCGAAATTTCACAACTGTGATGAAAACCTAGCTCTCACGAAGCCATCTACTGATATGTAATATTGTGTTTGCACATGTTCTATTGTGTTCCATTAGGATCCCCATTCAACAGCAGAGAATATTGTCAATATTTGCCATACAGTAGCACTTGCCTACATTGCAGTAGCACTTGCCTACATTGATACGTAAGTCTGTTGGTCAGTATAACCTCGATGAAGGATAGACATTAAGTTAGCTTTGAAGAATCTGTCAATTTGGCAACTTGTAAATAGGAAAGGAGACGTAAAACCGGAAGTATTTTGACCTATTAAATTGGGCTGACAAGCTTGCAGAAGATACTTTCAGGTTTCAAGTCTTAAGTTCTTGGCTGAGCTGAAAAATTTGACCAGTTTTTACTACCGGTAATAACTTAGGGCTGTGAAACATGGATATGCCATGAGTTCATCATTAGAAGACTCGCAGGATGTCAAAGAGGAATGGGTATATCAATGTTGGGCTACACAAAGCAGTAGACATCAGATGTATAACAAATACCTCGAAAAGAATAAGTGCCTCAAAATTGCAGTAGGCTGGTGATTTCATTGCACCGCTGCTACCTTTCACAGGTGATTTGTACACATCTGTGCGTGCTATTTTTCATTCCATGAGGTGCTGTAGATGTGTATGTGTGTGCCCACTTGCTAACATCTTCATGCTCCTAACACGATCAGATGGGTGGCCACTCATGTCTCTGTATACTTCGGACGTGTTAACGCACAAGGCAGAAAGAGTGTCAAAGTAGCAAATATCTACATATACATCTATACTCTGCAAACCACCGGGAAATGCGTGGCTGAGGGTACATCCCATTGTACCAGTTACTGGATTTCTTCCTGCTCCTTGTCGGGTGCTGTAAGAATAATAGATTGAATGACTCTGTGCATGATGTAATTATTCTAAACTTGTCCTCAGAATCACCGTGTGAGCGATTTTTAGGGGGTTGTTGTTTTTTCCTAGAGCCATAATTTAAAGCCGATTGTTGGGACTTTGTTAGTAGACTTTCCCGAGATGGTTTACATCCATCTTCATGAGCCTGTCAGTTTAGTTTCTTCAGCATCTCTGTGACACTCTCACAGGTAAAACAAACCTGTGACCATTCACACTGCCGTTCTTTGTACAGGGTGTTAGAAAAAGGTACGGCCAAACTTTCAGGAAACATTCCTCACACACAAATAAAGAAAAGATGTTATATGGACATGTGTCCGGAAACACTTAATTTCCATGTTATACTGACGAAACTAAAATGAGCTCTAACATGGAAAGTAAGCGTTTCAGGACACATGTCCACATAACATATTTTCTTTCTTTGTGTGTGAGGAATGTTTCCTGAAAGTTTGGCCGTACCTTTTTGTAACACCCTGTGTATGTTCAATATCCCCTATTGCACCCATTTGATATGGGTCCCATACAGCAATATTCTAGAATGGGTTGCACAAGTGATTTGAAAACAAGCTCCTTTGTAGACTGACTGCACTTACCCAGTATTCTGTCAATAAACTGAATGATCATAATGACCATTTCGTTTCATATCCCTACAAAGTGTTATGTTCAGTTACTTGTACAGGTTTTCCAACTCCAACTGTGACTCATTGATATTATAATTATAGGGTACCAAGTTTTTTTCATTTTGTGAAGTGCACAATTTTACATTTCTGAACATTTAAAGCAAGTTGCCAATCATTCCACCACGTTGAAATCTTATCAAGATGCAACTTCTTTGAGACAGTGCTCATTATACATAACTGCATCACCTGCAAAAAGTCTGAGGTTATTATTAATATTGTCGGCAAGGGCATTAATATGCAGTTTGCCCCCAAGTCCTCAGTAGTTTCCTAATGTTCATCCTATGTACATTTGCTGCTGTGCTATTGTTTGGGTTTCTGTTTTCACCTTTGTTGTTGACTGAGAAAACAGCAGCCATTGTGGTTGTACAGAGGAAGAAATTATGAAAATGGTGACAGGCAATTATCTCTTATACTACTTTACATCAGAAGATAAAGGAACTTCAGCAGAGTAGGCTTAATAATGAATAAAAAAATAGGAGTGGTGGTAAGCTACTGCAAACAGCATAGTGAACGCATTATTGTGGCCAAGATAGACACGAAGCCCATGCCTACTACAGTAGTACAAGTTCATATGCCAACTAGCTCTGCAGATGAGGAAAAAATTAATGAAATGTATGATGAGATAAAAGAAATTATTCAGGTAGTGAAGGGAGATGAAAATTTAATAATCGTGGGTGACCGGAATTCGAGAGTAGGAAAAGGGAGAGAAGGAAGCATAATAGGTGAATATGGATTGGGGGTAAGAAATGAAAGAGGAAGCTGCCTAGTAGAATTTTTTACAGAGCATAACTTAATCGTAGCTAACACGTGGTTCAAGAATCATAAAAGAAGGTTTTATACATGGAAGAATCCTGGAGATACTAGAAGGTGTCAAATAGGTTATATAATGGTAAGACAGAGATTTAGGAACCAGGTTTTAAATTGTAAGGCATTTCCAGGGGCAGATGTGGGCTCTGACCACAATCTATTGGTTATGAACAGTAGATTAAAACTGAAGAAACTGCAAAAAGGTGGGAATTTAAGGAGATGGGACCTGGATAAACTGACTAAACCAGAGGTTGTACAGAGTTTCAGGGAGAGCATAAGGGAACGATTGACAGGAATGGGGGAAAGAAATACAGTAGAAGAAGAATGGGTAGCTTTGAGGGATGAAGTAGTGAAGGCAGCAGAGGATCAAGTAGGCAAAAAGACGAGGGCTAGTAGAAATCCTTGGGTAACAGAAGAAATATTGTGAAAGGAGAAAATATAAAAACACAGTAAATGAAGCAGGCAAAAAGGAATACAGTCTCAAAAATGAGATCGACAGGAAGTGCAAAATGGCTTAGCAGGGATGTCTAAAGGACAAATGTAAGGATGTAGAGGCTTATCTCACTAAGGGTAGGATAGATACTGCCTACAGGAAAATTAGAGACCTTTTGAGAAATGAGAGTCACTTGTAAGAATATCGAGAGCTCAGATGGAAACCCAGTTCTAAGCAAAGAAGGGAAAGCAGAAAGGTGGAAGAAGTATATAGAGAGTCTGTACAAGGGCGATATACTTGAGGACAATATTATGGAAATGGAAGAGGAAGTAGATGAAGATGAAATGGGAGATACAATACTGCGTGAAGAGTTTGACAGAGCACTGAGAGACCTGAGTCGAAACACGGCCCCGGGAGTAGACAACATTCCATTGGAACTACTGATGGCCTTGGGAGAGCCAGTCCTGACAAAACTCTTCCATCTGGTGAGCAAGATGTATGAGACAGGCGAAATACTGTCAGACTTCAAGAAGAATATAATAATTCCAATCCCAAAGAAAGCAGGTGTTGAGACGTGAAAATTACCGAACTATCAGTTTAATAAGTCACAGCTGCAAAATACTAACGCGAATTCTTTACAGACGAATGGAAAAACAGGTAGAAGCCGACCTCGGGGAAGATCAGTTTGGGCTCCGTAGAAATGTTGGGACATGTTGGGCAATACTGACCCTACGACTTATCTTAGAAGAAAGATTAAGGAGAGGCAAACCTACGTTTCTAGCATTTGTAGACTTTGCGAAAGCTTTTGACAGTGTTGACTGTAATACTCTCTTTCAAATTCTAAAGGTGGGAGGGGTAAAATACAGGGAGCGAAAGGCTATCTACAATTTGTACAGAAACCAGATGGCGGTTATAAGAGTGGAGGGACATGAAAGGCAAGCAGTGATTGGGAAGGGAGAGAGACAGGGTTGTAGCCTCTCCCCGATGTTATTCATTCTGTATGTTGAGCAAGCAGTAAAGGAAACAAAAGAAAAATTTGGAGTAGGTATTAAAATCCATGGAGAAGAAATAAAAACTTTGAGGTTCGCCGATGACAATGTAATTCTGTTAGAGACAGCAAAAGACTTGGAAGAGCAGTTGAATGGAATGGACAGTGTCTTGAAAGGAGGGTATAAGATGAACATCAACAAAAGCAAAACGAGGATAATGGAATGTAGTCAAATTAAGTTGGGTGATGCTGAGCGAATTAGATTAGGAAAGGAGGTTTGCTATTTGGGGAGCAAAATAACTGATGATGGTCGAAGTAGAGAGGATATAAAATGTAGACTGGCAATGGCAAGGAAAGCGTTTCTGAAGAAGAGAAATTTGTTAACATCGAGTATAGATTTAAATGTCAGGAAGTCGTTTCTGAAAGTATTTGTATAGAGTGTAGCCATGTATGAAAGTGAAACATGGATGATAAATAGTTTGGACAAGAAGAGAACAGAAGCTTTCAAAATGTGGTGCTACAGAAGAATCCTGAATATTAGATGGGTAGATCACATAACTAATGAGGAGGTATTGTATAGAATTAGGGGGAAGAGGAGTTTGTGGCACAACTTGAGAAGAAGGGACCGGTTGGTAGGACATGTTCTGAGGCATCAAGGGATCACAAATTTAGCATTGGAGGGCAGCGTGGAGGGTAAAAATCGTAGGGGGAGACCAAGAGATGAATACACAGATTCAGAAGGATGTAGGTTGCAGTAAGTACTGGGAGATGAAGAAGCTTGCACAGGATAGAGTAGCATGGAGAGCTGCATCAGACCAGTCTGAGGACTGAAGACCACAACAATAACAACAAGCAGAGAACCAGACAATTCCATCTAAAGACTATTTCAAAAGTGTTGATAGAGAGACTAGTTGACATGCCAATATCATTACATGTAGGCATAAAGCCTTCTATAGACAGTAATTAAACATAGGATCTTGATGGAAACTGAAATAATTAAAATGTATGCTTACTTAGTGATTGCATATTGTGATGTACAACAAAATGGGGTGTGATTAAAACTGATTAGCCCACATAGAATATCATAAATATTAATTACTTTCTTGTAACAGGGGACTACAGCTTCTATGAATTTTTAAATGTCCTCTTCTTGCTTTCAGCTGTCACAACCTTATTTTAGGATTGCAGTTTTGGCATTAAACCTATAAGTTGAAATCATATGCTTGAAAATGGCTTAATGCCGAAATTGCAATTGAAAAATAAAATTCTAACAGTTGAAAGAAAGATGACATTTAAAGAAAATAAATATTAATGAGTGAAATGCCAAAGTATTCTTGCATTGACTAGATATTAAACGCTGTTGAGAGGTGAATTGTTTCATTGAGAAAAACTAAAGTTACTTTTATACATTGATAGATAACAAAGTTTAGAGTATCAATCATATGGCAAAATATGCATCTCTTTCGTGTGCTATCATTTGGAGAAAAAACTTGTTTAGGTATCTTGAATCTTTTTTATGAAACATCGTGGGCTTCAAGACCTCATGATCCACATTGCACATGGAAGGAGCACTGCATGCACCCCTACTGTATATATAAAAATCAAATCTCGAGAATGGTGACACAGATGCACTGCTGTCAGCTTTAATTACAATTTTGATGTGTTAGCTACATTTCATACACAGCAGTGAATGATCTGAAATGAAATATATGCAGAGTCCATGCAGTGTGTTTTTGCCTCTGAAAAATTCTAAAAAAAATGTGCAATGCTTTACCTAATTTGATGTGGCAAAGTAACTAAGATGAATAACAAAACGAAATTCAGTCCTTGATTGAGGTATCAGGCTGTAAGTTGTTCAATAATTAAATTTCTGAACCAAATAATTTTCTTAAAATCAGATGATTAGTATTTCATAGCAGCTGGCATTTCTGCTCAGGTGCTTTGCTGACAATTTTTGTAACATGGTTGTGCTGCGCACATCAGACAGAGAAATTACATCACACTGCTTCTTGATGGATCACTTGTCAATGTGTCCTCCTCCTGTGACAAAGTGTTCAGTTTGCTATTGTACATGAAATTATTGAAGGCGTCTAATGAAACAGAATCGATGAATATGGAGCAAAAAAGAAATTACTGTGGCCCTCAGCAGCTGCTGATGCATTAGTGATGTCACAGATAGATTCATCCTTTCCTTGAATTGTTATAGTTATGAATTAATGGAGAAGTAGAGGTATTATGGAATAGTAACTGTGAAAGAACACTAAGTTACTGAGGTGAACCCAAAGTGACACACCGCTTTTGTCATAAGCTTCTGCAATCCTACTAAAAGCTATGTTAAAGACGTACTACTTTGGTCTGAAACCATATTGACACACCTATGTGTTTGTCTATGCTGTAATTCATTATTCCCTCCTGAATTTTCTGTTTTTCAATTTTGTCTTCGCAGTAATTCGTTTTGTAGGAACCTCAGAGTGGAAAAACGTAAGGTGTCAGAGTAACTGTATCTTGTATCCGAGTTGGCAAAACCCAGAGTGGCAACCAAAATTATCATGCACAGTGCAGCAAAACTGGTTGACAGTTAGCAGTTGGAACATTGTCTCTCAGTGCAGGTAGCAGTGTATGGGGCTAACAAAGCCACTCTTAACACAAAGCGGCAAGCATATTCGTAGCTGTCAGAGGGTTAACACCTTATTTGAACAAGATGATACTCCTCACTTACAACTTTTAGTCAAGTACATGGGTTGTCCTAAGATGCTTAAAACTGGAGTCTACCCATAAATCGTATTAGAATAAAGCTTACCTGGATTAACCTGAGTTGTGTTTAGACCATTACAAAATCTGTCTATATAATATCCCAGTATAAAATTTACATAAGAGGTTAGTTTTGGAAAAACCGTTTTACTTATAAGTTGAGCATTAACAGTCACTGGTCATGTTGAAGGAGGTACTCACCTGGTTTTATTGTTATTCCCATACAAAACATATCCCTCTGTCTCTCATATCAAAATAAAAAAAAAAATAAAAATAAAAACTGGAATAAATTGCAGGCAGTGGTCTGATTCGGTAAATACTGGAAAAACAGTTATATTCACATATTTTGCACTAGGTTTGCGTTAAAACTACTCACTGCCAACTAGCAACCCCAACTTTTTAGCCACTGTCAGCAAAACACTTCAAAAAGTTATATAAACCTCCCATGGATATGTGAACTATACACAGTTTCCTTCATGTGCTATTAAAAAGTGTATTAAATGCTTTTGCAGCATGTTATATGCTAATAGCTAGGACTATTTAGATAAAGTGAATCTTAATTATGGTTGACAGATTTCAGTTTTTGGAACAAACTTTCATTAATAACCAGAAAATGGAGGATTTTTAAATTTGTCACCTGCTTCCTTTGTTGTGGTGCAACAAATCTGTTCCAATGTTAGTAAAAATATTTCTGATAGTTATGCCCTATAGTAAGAATATTAAAAACTTAAATTTAACTCAAGTAACTGAAAATAAATGGTTTCAAACTTTCTTTGTGTCACAAAATTTGATATTTAACCCTCCAGCAGGCACACCCACTGTTGTCACACGAGCAGGCACGTTTTAAAATTTACAACATGGTCATTTGTCAGTAAAAACAAACTTGTCTTAAACTATTATATTTATTGAAGAAAGCTGTTCATATTCACTATCTTCAACATTTATAACAAAAGGTTCTGCTCTTTTAGTTCTTTAAATAACAATTTAGCCAGTTTTTCTAACATACGTTCGATTTCATAACACCTTTCACAGACACTTTGTTTCCAGTTTAATTCCAGCAATGTTCAGAAAAGTGAAAAAGTAGGCAATGGCCATCTTGTAATTCCTTGAAATGGAATATCAGGCACAGATTTTAGCTATAACGTCAACTCCACCTTTTGTCATGTTGTACTCAATTACGATTGTAGGTTTGTGTGTTTCTTCATCCACTGTTGCCATGTCATGCACAGCAGACTAAAGTATGATAGCACAGTTTTTACAAGGCACATATGAAATTAAGGTATTATCCTACTGAAATACAAACATTGCACTGCCATTTTTTTGTTTTGTTTGGGATGGATTCTGGAAGAATTTCAGGTCTGTTCTTTGTCATTATACCAATGCAAGTGATAGTATTCTGCAGAAAATATTCAGAAAGGGGATAGCTTGTGTACCAGTTGTCAGTTGTAAGGTTCCTGTTAGAATTTTCTATGGGCACCACATATCTTTTAATTATGTCCTGAGGAGCATTAGATACCGATATTGTCCAAACCGCATACAGATTAGAAAAAATAGAAACCTATTGTAACTCATTGCAGTCCTAAGCAGTAGCAATTCTGTTCCACCAGCTGCCCAGAGTTCCAGTGCATTAGCATGATGGGATTTTCTTCTTCATCTTAAAAAAAATCACAAACACAGCCATTATTTCGTCACTTTATTACCTCTTTGGCGCAAGAATTGATGTGTGTCTCGCTGTTTATTTATATACATATTTGTATAGTTTACGATTTATTGATAAAGTCAAGGTCGATTACTTTCGAAAAAGCACTAACTTCGTCAGTTATACTCCTCACCTTTCGCTTTGGATCTGGTGGAATTTGTACAATGTTTTTTTCTTGGGTTTGATGTTTTAGCACACTCGCTTGTACACCAAAGTGAAACTTTGTCTTTTCAATAAAGAACACTTGTACATCTGCTCTCTCTTAGAGATTATCACCATCCTCACCTTCAAGTTCGAATTCACTGCTATGGTCCTATTCAGTGTTTTCATCACTCAAATCTACTTTATTTTCCTCCATGTCTGAAAAGTCTGGATAGACTTTACCATCACTTTCTCCGAGCACTTTGCCAATTTCTTTGCATTTGAATTTGAACAAAACATCAAAGAAATGAAATGAATAAATATATTCATATGTCGATGTAACCAAAGTAATGTTTAATGTGCATCTATAAACAACGAGCAAGTATAGTTAATTTTTTTGTTCACTTTTCTCTGGACATTGACTGCTGGAACAAAGCCTGCAACTCATTGTTTTCAATTCAGAAAACAAACTGACAAAGCTAACCAAATGAAATGAAGCCACTTTAACACTGTCGAGAAAACATCAGCTATGGAATACATGTCAGCAATGGTGCAATAGCTCAAGATTTAGGCATTGATTAGGCATAAAAACTGCTGCTGTTGTACATTTTACAACAGCACACCTGCTTGAGGATTAATCCACATTTGTTGTAGACATTTTGTTTTATTCTTGTACACATCATTGACTCTTCGTAAATGTTTGCTCCAATACTACCCACAAGGGTTCAATAAAGTTAAAGTCCAGGGACTGTGGTGATCAGGGAAGACAATTCAGTTCAGTTGCATGCTCCTCATACCACAGTTGTACTGTCCTGGCTGTGTGAATGGGTACATTATTGTCCTGAAATATGGCATTTTTGGAGAAAAACATTTGAATCATGGACCGCGCTAGGTCACCTAAAATGTTCACATAATCATTAGCTGTAACACTGCCATTGATAATAATGATGGGACCATCAGAATACCATGGTATGGCTGCCGGCACACTCACTTCCACCTCCATGCTTAACTGTTGGAATGAAGCAATCGGGATCATAGGCTTCTTTTGGCATTCTCCAGACATAAACCCGGCCTGAAGTTGGAAATAACAAAAACGTTGACTCGTCAGGTCATATGACGTGTTTCCACTGATCAGCCGTCCAGGATTTATGCTCCTAACACCACGTTTTACACTTGTGTTGGTTGTCGTCGCTAATGATTTCGGTATAGCATCTCGTCCATGGATATTTACTTTATGGAGTTTTTGGTGGACAGTGTCGATAGATACGGGGCCTCGGAGATGGCTGCTGAGTTCTGCAATCACTTAAGATGCCATAGTTTTGTAATATTTTGATGCGATTCATGTTAGCGTACAGTGATCGCTATCATTTAGTTGCAATTTGTGCCCACCATTATGTTTACTCAATTATGTCTTTCCATGTTTTGTGTAGGCTGTCATGAGTGTTGAAAAAATTTCTCTTGGAATATTCAGTAAGTTGGCTGTGTTGGTTACTGATGCCCCCACAATCTGCTCTCTTTGGAACTCTGTTAGGTCTTTCATTGCACATCAACCTTGGCCTCTGAATGCAAGCATTAAATGTGCAATACTCGTAAGCAACCTGCACTGATGCCTTGTCCATACTGAACACGCACAGTCCAGCACAACACTTGCCTTACTTGCCATCCATACATCCCATTGTGACCACCGTTCATGTTATTTTGCCTATCCCCTGTAGGTTATTGTCTTTACCTAAGAATGTATGTGAAGTGTCAACATTCAGGTGTTAGTGCGCATTCTTTATTTTTGTGTGTGTCACTTCTAATTATTTTTGCTATGTAAATGTGCAGTTTAAAAGTGTAGTGTTGATGTTTTTCCCTGATATTTGGCACTTGCTGAAATAGTTCTATAATAATATTTGCTAATTCCACTGCTCACCAGATGGTACAGTTTACACAGTTCTTTTAATGTTATAAATATGGTTTTCTTTACAGATAGAAATCCACTCTACCCAACTCGACATTCTCTTCTCCGATCACAACGTGTGGTGCCTAGTATAGAGGAGAGAGCTAAAATCATGATAGGTAATGACTGATGCCTTTGAGGTGTCATTTCTAATAACTAAACAAGCACTATTGCTGTTGCTGAATAGTGCTTTGAGAATCATATAAGCGATTTATCAGTACTTATTCATCTGCTTATTGGATGTGTCTGTTGTGTTGCCTTAATTACACATGCTGCCTAAGAGTGGCTACTTGTATTGGAAATAATTGAATTCTGTTACAAATGACACTGATCCCGCTTCAGAAACAATGTGCGTGCGTACATGCGAGAGAGAGAGAGAGAGAGAATTTGTTGCATAGCTTTTGAGTAAGTCATCAATGAAAAAACAGATTAGTTTCGCATTTTTGAAATATAAATATGGATTCACATTTAAAAACACATTTTGTAGCTCAACATTGAATATTTAGCCCTCTAGTGCTTTTCGAACTTCCCATGAAAACTAGTAAAGCAAAACTTACTCTCATGTACAAAAATTTTCAAGAAATTTATAATTTCAGCTTGAATTAACCTGGTATTTTCAGGTAAATCTGTTGATGAAACAAAGTTGCTGTCCTTTGTCAGGTTGGGGCTTTGTGGAGAGAGTACTTCAGAGTACAGTGGGCCACTGATGGGCTTGGAACTTGATAAATCAGTTATTCCCAAGCTGTGGCTGGCCAGTGGTGGTCACCTTGGAGGATAAATATGTTTAGTGTAGATGAATAAAACTCAAAAGCATTGTATAATGCAGCTTAAGACAACTATGTGCCAAGCAAGGCATAGAAAATAAGCATTGTATATCAATAGCCATGGTAGAAAGTTACTACAAAAGCAAAGAGAGCAGCATCACAGATTTAAGCCTATCAGAGAAGCATAAGCTAAACATAGTGAAAACAAACATCAAGAGAACAATGCGAGAAGTGTTCTATGAATGTAAGTGTAAGATTTTGCTAACTAATCATACCAAAAAGTCGTAAGATTGTATGTCAGTAAGCAGATCCAAATTGCCTATTCATTCCCTCAGTGACCATACTGACACCAAAACAGAAGATGACAGATAAGGCTGAAATAATGAAGTCACTCTTCCAAAACTTATTATTATTGTTTGTGTATCTGCACAGACATGGCAGTGCCACTAAACTGTCATGTTAGCACCAATGCACATATTCCGACCAATGAATGGTTCTAGGGCAGGAAACTGGGGAGCTGAATGCCAGAAGAGGGAAGACTCATTGTGCGCCCAGTCTATGAGCAGCAGAGTGTAGGAACACCGTAGAGGGATTCGCATGGAGAAATCACTAATGCAACCAGTGTGAACAATTGAAATAACTAGAATGTATAACCAAGAGCATGGTATTATGAGGAAATCAGGTCTGTGTCCATTGATCTCGGTGTAAGAATTGCTTGGTCTGGTAAATATACTCAGACCACTGAAACATGTCATTACCCAAGCACCGTAAAGTTGGTGATATAACTGACAAACAAGTGAGGAACACAAGGCACTGACGCCAAAATGGTTATTCACAAAGTGAAAATCCGTTGCACTGTGGAGTGCTGTTAGATAATCAGACTTTGGGTGCAAGAATTTTATGAACAAGAAAAAGAATTTCTATCTGTTCATCAACATGTCAATTCCTGCTGATAAATTTTACAGCGTTCCTCAAAAACTCTAGGAGTTGGTCAAAGAACAGTTATAAGGAAAGGGTTGCTATTTCAAAATTTGTGATACTGAGGTAAAGAGTGTTTAACTAAATGCTTATGGAGAAATAGTGTGGTTTTAAGTATTCCGGAAAAGGAAAAAACCCAGCCTTGTCCAGTAATTGATCTTGATTTTTTCCACACCAATGCAGTTCATCAGCACATTTACAGATGTTATAGCAGGGAAGAATACTCCACAATAGCGAAGTTGCTAATTTCTTTAAAAAAATGTGAACTTTTCTCAGGGGAGAAAACAATACTTAAAACGATGTTAGAAAGTATTGTCATTTGCTTTAAAAAGTAAGATGGACGAAAACTGTTACTCAGAAAAGCTCATGTCTTTGCAGCTCATAGCATTTTTTTTACACAGTGTTGTAGTAAAGGATATACACACAATTATATGGTTAGATGAAACTGATATCAACATTGGAGAATCAGTTGATAAATGCTAGTGGACAGTTGATACTCCAAATAGCAGCTGTCATCGGCCAACAGGAGGAGGATCCCAATTAATTGTGGCCCATGCAGGTTCTGCAAACTGTTTTGTGGATGAAGAACTTTCAGTTTTTCAACTTAGAAAAACCTACGACTATCATGAGGATATGGACCACCCATGATTTCTGCCATGGTTTAAAATTTTGTTACTCCAGTTCAGTGTTCTGACAGTGTTTGTGTTGGACAATGCATCTCACCATTCATATGGTAATTAGGCTACTGCCTTTCTACTGCCATTTAAACTCAATTGAACTGATCTGGAATGATGTCAAGGCATACATTAGGAATAACAAGACATTTACAATAACAGAAGTGGACAGGCTGCTATGTCGTTTTGCTAATGTAGACACCACCTCATGGAGGAAAGAAGTAGACCAATGTTGGTAATCTCATAAGAGAAGCACAGATTATACACAGAAATAAGAGTGAGAAAGAACAATAAATGATTTCTCTTGATGGTGGTGATTTAGGTGCCAATTCCAATGATAGTGAAGGAGAACTGGGTGGAATTGTGACACTGACGTCATAAATTGGTGAATTAATTCTTTCTCTCTGCAACTGAGTGGGCTAAGGATCTTTTGCTTTATTTCGTTTTACGACTGTGGATAGCGTGTTTTATGATGATGTGTGCTTAGGTTTACACTATTGTACGACATTTTATATGCAGCTATTATGGTAACAATTCATAATGACTTTGTATAGACATTCTCATTAACTTCGGGTGTTTTTATTTCTTGGTTTCATATACCACGAAACACTTCTTCTCAGTCATTCTCTCCATTGTTAGAAAAATGTACTGTGTTGTACTTAAATATATATTAAGTGACTGCTTTTGTACATGATGATTGTTGCTGACATTTTAAAAGTATACTTTGGAGATGTGGGTGTGTGCAATGGCAGCTATTGCAACCTCACAATCACAGTATAGCCAACTACACGCAGGCTGTCAAGTGACATGTTTCACCAGCCCAGGAATAAATACCTGGGTCAGCAGGTCTCTCTGTACTATATACATTATAGCTTTCCACATTACTCTGCAAGCAGTTACAGGCAGAAACAGTCATCACCTCTTGTTCACATTCCATGAGTGTCGATGCAGCCTGAACAGTAGTTTTCATGATATGGTTTTAATGTGCATAATGGGAACAAAAATATTGTGTGTAAAAATATCATAGTAAGGTAATGATTAATTGAAGTTACTACAAACACAGGCTTCAGTGTCACCTCGGGTGGATTCTTGAAAGCTTGAAGCCATAGGAATGAAATCATGGCATTTTGTCATGCCACATGCTGGAGCCACTGTGATGTTTTCCTTCCTGTGTGTGACGATGTCTCCCTAAAGGGCTCTGTCAATGTACTTCTTATCTACATGAGGTAGAGATCACACAGTTGCTGTGACCTTTGTACTTAGTTAGTTTATTCGTAAATTGCCTGCAAATTGATGCCCTGCAGGTAATGAAGCAATGTTGGTGATTTGAGGAGACAACATGTATCATTGGACTTTAATTACTGTTGCATTGTCTGTGTCTAGTCTTTTCCACAGGTGCAATCCCTTGTTGCCACCTGCTCATTCCTCCCCCACCTCCTTGCCACCTGACAGAACTGTAAACAGTAGTTGCTTTTAGTTTGCACCGAGTAACAGTGTTTAGATTGCACTACATACTGGAAAGCTTTATTGCACATTAGTGCTGAGATACAGGCAGAGGTATCTTTCAGAATATGTCCACTTTTGTGCTATCTGACTATAACATTCCAGGATGTTGACTGTCCTTTTGGGATATGTCTCATTTTCATTCATTGACACCATTGCAGTAACATATTGAGACAACTGTATAATTTTATTTCTGTGTATTAATTTTTCATTGTCACACAGTGTGTCTCATTCATTAATTTAATTTTTATTCTTCATATTGTTTCACAGATGGAGGAAAACGCAAATTGAAACGCACCTACAGTGATTCTGTGTTGTTGCCATTCAGTGAATGTCAGGAATTTCAGGAGTCGGGTGTTGATAGCAGTGCAGATGGTGAATGCTTTGGTGAGGCGGTCCTTACATTGCATTTAGTTGACAATAAAGCCACTCGATTTTCATCTGCCGAGTCTGTTCAGACAGAGGACCAGAATAACACAAGTAGAGTATTCACTCCTTACATGGCTACTGGTGCAGGTGGTGTGTCTAAGTCAATTGTGGGTGCCACACATGTTGGTGGTGCAGTGACTTCTGAGAAAGAGGCCATTGTGCAATGTACTGATCCTATTTCCCAAGTAACGAATCGTTGTCAAATTGGAACTGAGCCTCATGGAAATAAACTGATCAGGCATCATTCAGAATCATGTGTTGGTAAGACATCGATATGTGTGAAAAGGAGATTGGTTAAGGTAGCACCACTGAGTATGCATAAAATTAGCAGTATGGAGCACAACTCTCCTGAACATGGTGCAAGCATCCATAAATCGTTCACTACAGCACCACAAAAATCAGAATTAATGGCACAACAAGCCTCTTGTGTGCAGCCTGCTACAAACTTCAATCATTCAGTCTTAGTGCCGTATACAGCTCCAACAAACAGCTGTACAGATGGATTGTACATTGTTGACAATCCTTGTATAAAAACATCAGATGCCGTATGCCCATCTAATGATTCCTTTGTAACCAATGATCAAAATAAAATTACCTCTTCCCCTGTCATATCGACCATTGTGATGCCGACAGTAAACCAGCCCCGTATAATACTGACAGAAGAAATGCTAAGAAATGGCAGAAGATTAATCAATATACCTGGAAAGAGTGATTCATTTAGTAGCAAACGGCAGTTGTTGCCGAAAGGTATTAATAATGAGCAAAGAGTTTTCCTGCAATCACCACCAGTTGCTGCGAAAAATACAGATTATATTCCGTACCAGCCAAAATGGAAATTACCATATGTTAAGAATGACTCGCACATTGTGACAAAGGATTTTTTCAGTGAAGTGAACAAACGTAGTTCTTTCGTTGCTCAAAACAAATGTTCTTACAGTGTGGTAACTGGAAATGACACAAATGGACATAGCAGGTTACATTTAAGTCCAAACATTGACGTAAAATGTGACTTTGTTCAAAAAGAGACTGGCACTGTAGTAGGCCAATCTAGTGTAGACAATAAGCAATATACAACACTAACGTATTCAGGGGAACAAGGAAATTATAGTGCAAATCAAGAACAGTTTTCACAGTATATGTCTGTTGTCTCAGATGATCACTGTTACAATAGGCAAGGAGATAAAAGTTCCTTACAGACTGCTGATTGTACTTCTGGCCTAGCTGGTGAGGAGAAAATTGTGCTCCCACATGTGGTTCCTGGAGAGCTGTACACAGCTGTTAAAGTTGGCTCTGTTCTGCAGCTTGTGCCTGTCAGTAGTAACTCACTGGTTACTAAAATATAAACATTACGGAATGTTCTACATTATTTGTATGTGCAATACATTTTTAAATTTATGAAGAATCTATTGACTTAAAATTTATACTGAGATGTATGTGCATTAGAGAATTAATATTATCTAATGTAAAACGAAAAATTGAACTTCTTTCATTGCTGATAAATTTTATTAATATATATATATGTTTCTTCAGCCTATTTCAGTCTTCCGTTCAGTCATGCATCAAGTTTCTTTGGTTAAATATTTGAGATAAAATTGAAATTTCTCTCTGTTCTGGTACTCATTGTCATACCCAATGTCAAATTTTATGTAAAGTGCATCTTTATGCATCAGTTAAGGGAAAACAGTCAATGTCTTCGTTTACTGGAATATTTTCCAATAAACTCCGTACTTTTATCACTATATTTTAGATAAAATTTTATTTTATGTTTACAGTTAGGAATATGATGAGGAGGTAAATTGTTCTTATTGTGCAACACAGTAAAACAGCATTTAAATGGAATGTTGGACATTAGTATTGACAGTCTGCACACACTTAATTGGAGTATTAACACAGTTTGTCAGACATGTTTGAAATAACAGCTTCAAATTACTGAAGAGTTTAATTTTTTATTGAGTGAAAAATTTTGTTGAAATAGTTTGTGATACAGCAGTTTCTGGCTTCATCTGCCTCAAAGACATTAAGTAATATTGGATCCCAGGTAATATTGCATTGTCATTTTTGTGCACTTCTGTAAATTAATTACTGTTTTCCCCTGTCACTGCAAGTGTTTTTAATTCCTTGGCATGACCTTGATATGCTGTAGATACTGCAGTGGACTGGTGGTGCATTTTGCACCCAAGAATGAAAATATGCTCATAAATTACTCACAGTATAGTAATTATTTTTGTAGTTTGTTGTTAATAGGATAATATTTATGTTGTTTGTGCATGTACTGAAACTTCATGTTATGGAAGCTCATGCTTACAAGAAAACTTGGGGATATAAGCCAGAATCGGCTGTTATTCTCAGAGAATTGAATAACATTTGGAAAATTGGGTGTGCGCGCGCACGCGCGCGCGCGCACGCACGCACACACACACACACACACACACACACACACACACACACACACACACACACACACACACACACAAAATAACTAACATAATATGTAATGAGAATAAATCACTACTTACCAGACTTACATGACAAATAGCTTAAGATAATGTCCCTGTCCACTGCTCTGTGACTTCTACACTCGGTAAATAGTGATATCTTAATATTATATTATACCATTGCATAAAACAAGTAGTTTGGTGTGGATTATTACAGATTATTGATCCAAGGAACGTGCAAATTATTGAATAGACATTCACAACCTATAGCTGCCTCTCTTTGAGGAAAAGGCCTTACTTGTTTTGCAATACATGCATCTTTCCCTCCATTCAGTGATTTTGTTTTGTGTGCACTGAATGCGGCTCCTGCTTCACTTTGTTGAATTCTGTTTCAGTTGTTATTTACTATTCTACCTATGTCTTCTAGTCAGTTATTTCGGGATGAGAATTGATATTGTCAGCTTGAAATGTTTTCAGTTTTTGTTCTCATTCTGTCATTTATATATAGTGGTAATGCACTGAAGAGTTCTGTCTGCTAAATATTCATTCAACAATCTATTGCAGAGGCTTCAGTTAAATCTTTCTGTAGTTATAAAAGATGCACTAGATATTTTCTACCTTTCTCGTTACGTTCTGCACAAAATGACATACTTTGGGAGCTTATTATTTTATTGATTATTTTATTGTTGAATATTGTTTAATGGTAATATTAATCCAATTCAGGAAATTTTCTTCATGTTTTGGCCTGTGAGGTTGCATTCTTCTGTCACTATTCATAAATTTAAAAAAATTGCAATGAGAGTAAGGCAGATATTTTCTGGGTACTTAAAAGAGTGGTATAATTTTTCTTGCAATACATTTTTCTGTAGCCAGTAGCACATCCAGTGTAACAAGAACAGTTGCTCGAGAAATATCATTAGTTTTCATGAGGTAGTTGAAGACATGTTTCAGTTTATACCAAAATTTGTAAAACTTATGTGCTACAACATTCATTTATAATGAATTGAACTGCTATGTTAATATGGGTTATCAGCTTAGAATAGTATATTTTGAAATGCTCATAAAACCATATTGAGTCCTATTTACAGCATATTGTGCACATTCATTAGCTATTGCAGCATCAGTACTGGTTTAGTCTCAAGACTTCTATAACGTTGTAGCAAGTTACAAAGTAGGAAAATATTGTAAATTTGGGATATTTTTTCTGCAAAATGCCGTTCAGGATCATTACGCCATGTAATCACTGTAGTTCCAGGTGCCCCCCTCCGCTGCCGCCAAACAAAACACACTCTCATACATACATTTAAATCTATTTTTTGTTTCATTAGACAAACGGTGATAGAAACAAAGGAGTAAGTGGCTCTATATCAAAGCTGTGCAAATTTTCTGAGCATTTAATTGTGTCTCTAGTGATTGACGTAACATTTACATATAGGCTGCACTGTTAAAATGGCAAGCATGTGGTTACTGTGATTGAAAGTGAAGCTGCATATTTATATTATTACTTTTTGGTTCATACTGAAGCTAAATTCTCACCACTCTCTGAAGTCAGGTATCATGCATAATTTTTCTGCAATTATTTGTAGAACATTGAACAATATTCATCGAAATACTCGGTTCTGTTTTTTCTATTCCTGTCTTTGTCAGTAGGAGATGTACAGTTGTAAGTTTATGCCAACTGTTTTTAATAGCGTTTTCAGAACCTCTCTTCCTTTACATTTTAGACTCCTCCAGAGAACTAAAATTAATTAATTTCACATTTTCACTGTGGTATGTTTTTAGACAAACAACCTAATGTAGTATTATTTCCATCTGTCTGGTCCAGTTTAATTTTTTTCCTCATTATCAAACACGATGGAAGGTATATGATCTCAGAGTTTCATAAATATTACTTGCTGCTGCTGCTGTTGCTACTACTGCTCATTACATAACTACCTTTTTAATTTACATACTATCATAATGTTTCCACTGCAGTAGTCGTGTAGTTTTGTACATTCAGTCATCACTAGAGATCTATGGATCTGTGTGTTGCTAGGCACATAATCTCTCTTTTTAAAAAATCCAGTGTCTTCAAGATATAACATTTTTTCAACTTCTGCTTTGTGGTGATTATAGTTTTTAAATTTCTTGAATTGTTGTACAGTGATGGTGTTGCTCTGGCACATCCAAATGCAGTGTTTTATTCACATCAGATTTTACCAGTCCACATGCATGGTCTTTTAGCTGTGTGGCATCACTAACTGGCCATCCTATCATGGTAAAAGTTGTGCATACTTAGCTTCTCTCTTAAGCAGGCTTGTGACAAGACCAAATGTAATGTCGGATATTAATGAAATATATGCTGGGACCATGAAGCAGTGTATTTTATGGTTATGCCTTTATATTAAAGAAAAGCCAGGACACATTTAATGACTAAATTTATAAATTTTTTATATGTACCGTAATCCTCAAGAGCAAGCACCTTAGAGTCCTTGATTTAATAGCAAAGTATTTTGGATTATATAATTATTACATATTGAAGTATTCAAATCACAGTATTTATGAGCTGTTCACAGTTGTAAACATAGATTGCTTTTGTTTCCTTACATGAATGGCACTCTTAAACCTGGAATTGGTCTAGAAATTGTCCATTTTTTTAATCTGTAGAGTGCACAGCTGTTTCACAGAAACAGGGACTGCCAAATATTTTAAAATTATTCATCGTAAGAGTGCAGAGGTCAATGAATAAACAAATGTATTGTAGAGAGACTGACTATGTTTTGTTGTGGTTTTACTTGATTCCATTCCAATTGTTTTCCTCTGGTCATTTTGAACTGATGTAATAAAATACAATAACACTGATATTAACTTTAGTGAAAAGTTTTTAGATTAATTAAAATTTGACTTGAATGACAAGTGTTAGTTTTGGAGAAAATACATATCAGCATTGCAGAAATTCTTGTTCCAGTATTACTTAAATGCCATATACAAGGCTCTTCAAGTAAATTTGATTGCTTTATTTCATTGTCTGAATATTTGCCACTAAAGATCCTTTTAAGATTTTATGAAATATGTCCATGCAAAGATTGTAACAGTTTTGTATGCATCTTTAACACAATATGCTTTTAGTTAAGACAAAAGTAATTTACTATCTGTGTTAGCCAGTGTATTTGAAATTATCATCCAGGCTATCTTTATCTGCATTCATACCTGAGAAACACTTAACCTCACCTTTAAGGGTTTTACTTGTTGGGCATGCTTGTATCTAATAAGTAACATATTAACAAAGAGCAAGAAAGTATTTTAAAATTATTTTTGTTGGTGATTTTGTTATAGACTGAAACTGAATATTTACCAAAATGTAACAACATTTACAGTATTGCTACTCCTGCTCAGACTAAAATTATCCATAAACAAACTGCAATGGATGCAGTAGTTTAGACTGATCTTGTGATTATTGCTGTTATAATTATTGTTATTGCTGCAGTAGTAATACTCCTAATACTTGTGCTTCAGAATACTAGTCTAACAAAAAGAAATTAAATGTAAATTTTAATGGTACATATATATTAAGTGTTAAAGCCTTTATATAACTTTCTAAGACAGTTGTAAAATAGAATCCAGTTTGCATATGATATAATCCATTTGTGCAATAAATTGTTTATTTTAGATGAGAAAGAAGTTTTATTTATGAATAAGTATATACTGTGTGGGGTATAATGCATAATAAATCTTGGTTGTTATTTTTGATGGCACTAATGCTCAGATTGTAAAGTATTTCTTAAGGGTTTACTATTGTCAGAACTTACTAGCTTATGTATTGATTTAGATAGTATGTTGGAGAATGTGGGTATTAAATAGGTTTGCTTCTAAAAAGGGTTTTTAAGTGAGTTTGAAAGCGGAATATTATTTCTCTCTTTTGTGTAATACTGCTACTTGGAAATAAGAGAAAACAAATTAAATGCAACAGTTGCCTTTAGCATATATCATGTGCTTTTTCAGCTCCTATGTAACAAGTCATAAGTGTGGCCATACATTACTTTTCTTTTTAGTGTAGCAAGTTACTGTAAAACGTGATAAAATGTAAGCCACTTAAAGTATTACTGCCACAACATGTGCAATTTTAAATTCCATCAAGTAATGTGGTTTATTACAGTGCAGAAGTACAATTGATAATTTATAAATTATTGCAGTTAAGTCTTTTATTTTAACTTAAAAATTGTGTGCAGTCATTGTCCATTGTTTCATGTGGATGGTTTTCCTAACAATGTTAGTCTTTCATATTATCATTGTGACAAATCATGTTAGAAAAATTTTAGGAATATTTTTGGTGCACGGTAAATATTTTTATAGTAATATCTGTGCTTGGAATTTGAAATAAAATTGTTATGAATGTTGAATTTTAAAATGTTACCATAAAATTGTTTGATGAATATCATAGTTGCATTTTTCATTTGCTTCAGAACTTTCCTAATACAGTCACGTGGTGATCCACAGTTGTGCATCCAGAATTGAATATCAGAAATCAAATAACCTCACTTCCAGTATTTAAGAATGCTCACAAACAGATAACTTTTCTATTTATCTGTTAGTAGCTTAATTTTGAACTTCGTAATGATGAATGATCATCTTGTGAGAATCATTACAAAAACAAAATGTAAAATATTATAAAACAAATATCATAACTGACAACATTAAAAAAAATGGATTACACTCTTGAGTAGCATATGGTTTACCATACTAAAAAGAGAACCATCAAAAAAAAAAAAAAATGTTAGGGTGGTTCAACCATTCTCATATAACCTGCAAGTATCCTAACAGAAAACAGCAATGGAACATAGATTTTACAGGCAACGATGAAGGTACTCTTTATGCAACAAAAATTGCCCACAGAATTCTAAGTCCAGTTGTACACATGATCTGGCAACACTGTAGGATAAAAAAGTGTGAGGCTGCTGAAGTTATCAGTCTGATGGAACCTCAAAGATAATTTGCTTCACTTTCTCACCCACCAGTTATAGCAAAATGTTCTGTGAAACAGCTCATTCGTGCATTAAGAGCCGAACAGTCTGTGCTAGGTTCTCTCTGCCTTAAGTGTACTGCTAGTTGAGAAGCTCTTCAACATAAGCATGTTTTGTTTTCATTGACAAAGCATCAGCAGAGGTTGTGTTGGAGACTCTGGGTCAGTGGTACTTGCTTTTCTACAGTATTTATAGACCGAACGACAGTTTTGCTTAAGAACATTACTGTCAGTGTTTTATATTCATTCTTGCACAGCCTGATAACTAGCAGGATAACTGTGTCCTCTGGGAAGTAACTCCACGATCACATAGTTGTGAAACATATTCTGTATTGTTGCCAAGTTTCCGTTATACTATCAGCATGAGAATATGTTTTCAGGGTGATGTGTGCCTTTCATGTAGACAGAATCTGGAATTGATGTATATTACTCTTTTGGTTGTTTCATTTTCTTCATAGCTTTTGGACATGACTTTTTCGTTCACTGTGTAGGCCTGTGGTTTTCTGGACAGTCGACCTTACTGGACACGGAACTTGGTGTTATTCGTAGATTATGAAGTCTCTCTGTGGATGTTAATGTTTTGTAATCAATGCTATGTTGGGTTTTCATTTGTGATCCTCTGTTTTGGAGACAGCGTCCTTAAGAAAAACATTTCTACAGCCATAATGATCAAAGATACGTTGCCTACTCATAATGTTTACGGTATAACCATTCGAGGTGCTCAAAAAATGTGAATTACATCTGGTGATGGAGTTTCTTCAGTACACTTAAGACACCTTTCTAGTTGATTTTCTAACACATACTAATTTATGGTGCTTAGTTCGCAGTTGGTGTTTCTGAATATTATTAGTAACTATGCTGTACTCCCTAAAGCTATTTAGAGAAACAGGTAAGGAATTCCTTGTAGTGTATTTTAGGTGTTCCAGCCACCAGTGCTCATTTCTTTGAGGTGCAAACTATGCTCACTTATGAGCTTGCTCAAGGCACGCATCACCCTGAAAACATATTCTCATGCTGATAGTATAATGGAAACTTGGCAACAATACAGAATATGTTTCGAAACTGTGTGATCATGGAGTTACTTCCCAGAGGACACAGTTATCCTGCTACATTCATTTGATACATTCTCCTCATTTCCAAAGAAAGATGAGTGAATGGTGCTCTTTGTCTGCATGAGTATGGGAACAGTGGATTGGGTTAAAGAGCTGGTGCCCAGAGTAGCTAAATGAGAGGAGGTGAAGCTGCTGGTCTAGACAACAGCCAATCTCTTCAGGTAACAAACATCTTAAGGATATTACTCCAAAGACTGTTTGAGGAAGTGCTGTTGCAGAACCCGAAAGCCGGCCGCGGTGGTCTAGCGGTTAAGGCACGCAGTCCGGAACGGCGCAACTGCTACGGTCGCAGGTTCGAATCCTGCCTCGGGCATGGATGTGTGTGATGTCCTTAGGTTAGGTTAGGTTAGGTTAGGTTTAAGTAGTTCTAGGGGACTGATGACCACAGATGTTAAGTCCCATAGTGCTCCGAGCCATTTGAACCATTTTTGAGAACCCGAAAGTCCCAACAGAGGAATGGAGGATAATAACCAAAAGGTTTTACCAGTTGTGATGAAAATCCCTGAAAGTAATCTGAGAACAGGATCTGAAATTGTACTTAAAGTTCTCGCAGGTTACTGTCAGGATAATCAAAGTCATTGGAACTGGCAATGGTGGAAAGTTGGAGGCTTCAAGTGTTGCAGATGAATATTCAACACAGAAAAGGGGAAACTGCCACCCTGTGTTGTATTCTGTGAAAAGAGGAAGTGGACGTGGCCCTGATCCAGGAGCCCTAACTATATAAAAGGGGTGATTCAGGCCTCAGAGCTACTTGAGGCAATTCGATTTGCTCTAGATATCTAAAGGACTCCAGAACATGCATTTACATTAAGAATGGAACTTTATTCATGCCAGTGGCAGACTTAGTTCCAGGGACTTAGTGACCATGGGGATGAAACATCATGAGGAAGGAGAAACAAGGGAAATTGTATTGGTATCGGCTTACCTTCCTTATGAGGAAGTATTCATCCTCCCTGGGAAATGAGGAGAGTGGTAGACATCTGCTAACAGCAGAATGAATAGCCGGTTGTGATGCCAAGCCCACAGCCTAGTGGAGAACAGCAATACCATCAGCAAAGGTGAGCACCTAGTTGAATACTGAGTCAATAGTAATTTGGAACTCTTGAAGTGGGGTAGGGAACATACCTTCAGGAATGAAAGGAAGAGGTAACTGCCATAACTTTTGGGTACACTCTAATGGGCAGTTTTGTCAAACAGTGGCATGCAGTGTTGGAGCCATCCTTACGTGACCACATGTATATTAAGGCTGAAGTGGGTGTTAAACAAATTTGTCCTATAGAAATCCTACAAAAACATAATAGAGCCCCTGTAGGAAAGACCAAATGCATTCTCATCTCATGTCAGAATTTTATAAGGAACTCCCTTGGTATTCAGGAAATGGCAGGCACAGTGACAATGGCAACCTCAAATTTAACAGCCTGTCACCAAGTAGTTCACAAACAGAAATGTACTTTGGTTGACTAACTATCAGTAATTGCAAAGAAAGCTGGTAAGAAGAATGTTTAACCTTGCAAGGAAGAAAGGGCAGCAGGTAAAGTATTAAGAGGCCCTTGTCAAATACAACTTTGAGATCAAGCAAGAGAGACTATCATCCTGGAAGGTATTCTGTGAGGAGGTGGAAGGTACAGGTACTTGCAGTAGACTTCATAAAACCCTCACTAGAATCTAGAATACCAACAAATTCATGAGGTACTCTAAGGAAAGAGCATGGTGGGTGTTGAAGTACCGTGAGTGAGACACTGGATGTCCTCAAGACTCACTTTCCTTAATGCACACTGGCAGATAGCACATACCAAGAGTCAGCCCCTGAGAGGCACTTATTTACAGGTAATCAGAAGGAAAACTGGGAATCTGCCAGCAAATATGTTGATTAAAAAAATTCCAGTGGCTAGTGGCCTAGATGGAATCTTTACAGTTCTACTACAATAAGAGGGAGAGGGTTTAATTAGCTTCCTATGTAGGCTGTTTAGTCAGCCTCACAGCAGGATCATTACTAATGCCTGGAGTATAGTGAGAGTTGTTTTCATCCCAAAGCCAGGGAGAATTGATCATACCAATGTTATGGACATGAGACTGATCAGTCTGTCCTTCTTTCCTCTCAAGATGTTAGAAAAATAGGTTAATGTGCATGTTAGGGAGAAGATAACTGATGTTGGTCTGCTTGTAAAGCAACACATCAACCAGACAAGTCATGTGAAACAGCACTTCAACATGTTGGAAAGGTGAAAAAAAATTCTGCAGTCTGAATAAATTGTTCTTCACAAAGTCCTGGATATCGAGGGCGCTTTTAGCAATGCAATCTCTGAATCCATGATTACAACTACAGAAAAGTGCGGCAGTGACATCTCCATATGTTGGTGGATGAAGACCATGCTAAGTAAAAGAAAGATAGAAGCCATCATAATGAATGAATGAGAAAATGATCAACACCACCAGAGTATGTCTGCAAGGAGGAGTTTTGTCCCCACTACTGTGGCACATAGTGGTCAATGAACTTATTGAAGAGTGCCATAGTAATCCTTAGGTTCCATATCTATAGTATATGAATTACTGCATGATAGAAACTCAATTAAAGTGACATCAGGGCAAATATGTGGCTATGATTATTAGTTCATAATTCCTTGTGGGCACCCCCCATGTCATAAACGTGAATAAGTATATTTATTACAAATGAAATAAAATTGCAGCAGTGATTATGATCAAATATACGAGGGTTGACTGAAAAATAATGCCTCCACCTTCATAACTCTTCAACATTTGGCAGCATTGGTATGTGGCAGGTACTGGCTTGTTCCATAACCTCTTCTCCACAGCTGCAGTTAGTGGGAAGCCTTAGCATTGAATGGTTGTGTTGTTGCAGTGTAAAGTATGGAACCCTGTGCAGACACAGTCGGTCAATGTGATTTAAGCAAGGTGCAGTCATTGAATTCTTGACAGCAGAGGGTGTCACCCCTAAGGAGATTCATCAGAGACTGAAAGTAGTTTGTGGTGATTGTGTTACTGTGAGTACTGTGCATCATTGGGTGAGTAAGTTTAAAGATGTTGAGGTGGGAACATCTAACCTGCGTGACAAAAAAAGAGTTGTACGTCCTGTGACAGCAACCACTGAGTTTCACAAGCAAAATGCTGACAGATTGATTCAGGATGATTGTCATATCAATTGCAAGCTGAATCGGCATTTCACAAGAACGTGCCGGTCACATTACTGCTTTGCTCGACAATCGGAAGACCTGTGCACAATGGGTCCCCCGAATGCTGACTCCTGAAATGAAAGTGTACAGACTTGAAATTTGCCAGGAACTCTCTTGTTACAAGAATGAAGGTGACACCTTTCTCCATTCAATTGTGACAGTAGACGAAACATGGGTACACCATTACGACCCGGAGACAAAACGTCAGTCTATGGAATATCGACACAAAGATTCTCCCCCAGAAAAAAAAGTCAAGACGCAGCCCTCAGCTGGAAAACTCATGGCCACAGTGTTCTGGGAGGCAGATGGTGTTACCCATGTTGATTTCCTTGATTGTGGAACAACAATAAATTCAGATCGTTACATCACAACACTGCGAACTCTGAAGCGACAGCTAACAAGGGTCCGAAAGGATAAGGAAAATGTTTTCGTGTAGCATGACTGCCACCACACACTTCACGTACCACCACAACAGAACTTCACAGACTGAATCTCACCACCGTACGGCATCCTCCATACAGTCCACATTTAACACCGCCTGACTTCCATCTGTTCCCGATAATGAAAGACAATCTGTGGGGACATCATTATCCTTCTGATGCAGACACTGAGAGACTGTGGTTGCAGAAACAGTATGTCGACTTCTTCCACGATGGCTTCAGAAAACTTGTTCGTCATTGGCAAAAATGTATCCAATTGGCTGGTGATTGTGTGGAAAAGTGAATACTGGTAATTACAGATGGCGCTCTAAGGATTATTTCTGCATTTGATTTATTAAAATATTCCCATCCAAACCCAATTAACAAAGGTGGAGGCATTACTTTTCATTCAACCTCCGTATATGAGCTATTGATAATTTTAGTGAAAATGTTAAAACCAGTTTTACTGGACTCATGAATTTGTGTGCACATTTCCCGATGTTTACCACTCAACACTGAGCATATATAACTCTGTAACAGTTCAAGCAGAAGACGAAACTTCCTCCAGACACTGAAGTGATGCCAAACCATGCACATGGCCGAAGAATTATGAGGGGCAGTCAATTTTTGGGCTGTGAAGTTTACATCTACACTGTCTTCCACAAGTCACCTTACAGTGCGTAGCAGTAGGTACTTTATGTAGAATGTCCCTTCTTCCTTTCCTGTTCGACTTGCTATAGTGCTTGGGAATGACAACTGTAGGTAAGCCTGCATGAGTTACAATCTCTTCAATTTTGCTTTCGTAATCTCTTTTTGAGAGATATGTAGGAAGGAGGACTATGTTGTTTGACTAGAAACATATGCTCTCAGCAGTTTAATAGCAATGGGTGAATTCCATTGACTTTTGCACTTACTAAATGAACTTGTGACAAAACATGCTGCTCTCTAGACATTCTCGAAGTTCTCCATCAACCCTACCTGCCAAGGATTGCAGACTGGGAAAACTAATAAAGTGGTAGTTGAACAAGGGTTTTGTAAGCTGTCTTTCATGGGAGGACTATGCTTCCTGAGGATCCTACCATTGCAGCTTTTGACCCGCCCTGCAAATATTTTTACATTGTCATTGCACTTTAAATAATTTTGTATGCATACTCCAAGATTTTTAATCGATATTTTGGTTCATTCTTTTCTGATTATTGTGACTGCAATTTCAGATATGTGAGGCATGTTTGGAAAGAAAGTGTACTAGATTTTTTTATGCTTTTTTTTAAAGAAAAAGTGTATTTGTTTGAAAAGAATTACAGCACATTGTTGATAAGGCTGTTGACTATTTCTCCACATAATCACCATCTCGTTCAGCACATGTGGTGAGCTGTGGCACAAGCCTTTTTATGCCCTTGTCGAAGAACTCTCGTGCTGGCTCCTTCCCCCACTTCAGAACATCTTTCTGTGTCTACTCCTTGGTTGAAAATTTAATTCCACTCATGTGTAGCTCCAGGGAGGTGAAAAGATGATCATCTGAAGGTGGGCATTGTTGTGCAACAAGCGCTCTCCTCTCATAAGCGTTTCCTGCCTCCTGTTTCGAATGCTCCTTGTGAGCTTTTCTTAGGGTCTCCCCGTGAGGCAGAAATTCTACCAAAATGATGCTTTTTTGTTCCCAAAATAGTGAGGCCATGATGTTTTTTTATTTAATTAATTTATTTATTTTTTGCTCAAAATTGTGATTTGAAATTTTTTGGCATATGGGAAACTGATGTGACGCCACTGTGACAACTGGCTTTTGGTCTCAGGCATGTAATGAGCCACCCACATTTCATCTCCAGTCACAATAGAACTCAGAAAATACTCACCTTCCAGTTCAAGTCGCTCAAGAAACTCGTGGGTGCTACTGAGCCAATTTTTCTTGTGCTGCACTGTCATTTGTTTTGGGATCCATCTTGCACAGTTTCCAGTAACACAGCATTTCCATGAGTGCCCCATGTAAGAGAGTTCTGAAGAGTGGGGGAAATATTGCAGAAATTTCATCCACTGTCAATTGGCAGTTTTGACAGGCAGTTTACTCGATTTTTTTGTACTATCTCGTCAGTTAGAATAGGTCTTCAATGCCTCTGTTCGAAATGAACATTTGTTCTGCTTCCACTAAACTCCATGCACCACTCAAGCACACTAGTTCTGTTCTTAACATCTTCATGGTAAACCATTTTCATTCACCAAAAAATTTCAGTAGGTGTTATTCTTTCTGCAAGTAGGAAGCAGATCACAACATGTCGTTCACACTTTGCGGTATTTCTCAACAGCACCCTTCAAACAACTGGACACTACAACATGTACCACCGTGTACCTTAGATGCTCACTCTGATAAGGGGATCCCCCTCTACCAATCAGCATTGCCATCCCTCAAAACACACACAGCCTTGTATGGTCACTTACTTTCCGAACATGCCCCATACTTGACAGCCTATAAGCAAGAAATTTACAAAGAGCAATGAAAGCATCCTGTTAGCTGGAAGCTACGTTTCAATATTCACCCACAGCTGTGACCATGTTTGTCAAAAAATAACAATAAAAATGGATTTTCAGTATATCCAAGGTAGAATGCAGCAAATAGTTCAGTGAATTGAGTACAGTACTTTTGTAGTAATACATGTTTATGTATTACTATTTTATAATATTAGCAAATTGTCAGATCCACTTGTCAGATTGTATTAATACTGATTATTCAAAGTAAAATATCAAGCAGCAGTTTGTGGTTAATGGTGAATATATTTATGAATAAAGGCGATGCAGGTAGCTCAGTTGTTATATTATGTTATCTAAATTATATTACTCATGTCAAGATATTGAAACACAGTCATAATTACTGACAACACAGATTTGATTGACCGTATTTAACTGTCAAGCATTTCTTGTATGTGGTTACTCAAAAGTATAGCACTGCCCGTAGAAGTGGTTATGAAATACCCTTTTTTTTTGCTAGGGGTTGCTGTGCACCTCCTTGTGAGTTTGGTACTGCCTCTGACGTCACCTGGAAATTCTTTGTCTGTCAGTAGCAAATTTTTTTGATGCATATGTTTCACTCTCTCCTTAATTTCTATAGAGGTGTGTAAGTGAACAATTTGCAGCTGTAAAGTTTTGCTTGGTGCTCAGGAAAAATGCCACGAACTCTTGTGATGTTCAAAACTTCTTAAAAACCCAAGTACTTGGCTTTTTTTCTCATTCCAAAAATGGTGTCATATTGATTGGTCAAAACCGGGGTTCTGGATATCCATCAACACTAAAAATGTTTAGAAAATTCGAGAAATGGTACGTGAAGTCCGACAGCGGACTATTAAACATGTCTTGAGGGAACTGAATTGTCTTGGAGCATGGCTCTGTGAATTTTAACAGATATTTAGGAATGAGAAGGATCACTGCCTCCCCCCAAGAACCATGGACCTTGCCGTTGGTGGGGAGGCTTGCCTGCCTCAGCGATACAGATAGCCATACCGTAGGTGCAACCACAATGGAGGGGTCTCTGTTGAGAGGCCAGACAAACGTGTGGTTCCTGAAGAGAGGCAGCAGCCTTTTCAGTAGTTGCAGGGGCAACAATCTGGATGATTGACTGATCTGGCCTTGTAACACTAACCAAAAAGGCCTTGCTGTGCTGGTACTGCGAACGGCTGAAAGCAAGGGGAAACTACAGCCGTAATTTTTCCCGAGGGCATGCAGCTTTACTGTATGGTTAAATGATGATGGCATCCTCTTGGGTAAAATATTCTGGAGGTACAATAGTCCCCCACTTGGATCTCCGGACGGGGACTACTCAGTAGGACGTCGTTATCAGGAGAAAGAAAACTGGCGTTCTACGGATCGGAGCATGGAATGTCAGATCCCTTAACCAAGCAGGCAGGTTAGAAAATTTAAAAAGGGAAATGGATAGGTTAAAGTTATATATAGTAGGAATGAGCGAAGTTCAGTGGCAGGAGGAACAAGACTATTGGTCAGGTGAATACAGGGTTATAAATACAAAATCAAATAAGGGTAATGCAGGAGTAGGTTTAATAATGAATAAAAAATAGGAGTGCGGTTAAGCTACTGTGGTGTCACCGCCAGACACCACACTTGCTAGGTGGTACCCTTTAAATCGGCCGCGGCCCGGTAGTATACGTCGGACCCACGTGTCGCCACTATCAGTGATTGCAGACCGAGCGCCGCCACACGGCAGGTCTAGAGAGACGTCCTAGCACTCGCCCCAGTTGTACAGCCGACTTTGCTAGCGATGGTTCACTGACAAATTACGCTCTCATTTGCCGAGACAATAGTTAGCATAGCCTTCAGCTACGACATTTGCTACACCCTAGCAAGGCGCCATTATCAATTGCTATTTATCTTGTGATGCATGTACCGTCAAACCGATGTTCACCAATTATGGATTAAAGTTAAGTATTCCAGAAGCTACATACTATTTTTGCTACTATAAAGACCTTGTCATTTTCCAGACCTCACGCCAGCCTGCGTGAGCTAAAACACGTGCCCTTCAGCCTCCCGTCCTAGTGGATTGGCTGTCTTGCCAGTCCACAAAAGTTGGATCCCATCCTCGTCGCCAACTTTTGTGGACTGGCAAGACAGCCAATCCACTAGGACGGGAGGCCAAAGGGCACGCGTTTAAGCTCACGCAGGCTGGCGTGAGGTCTGGAAAATTACAAGGTCTTTATAGTAGCAAAAATAGTATGTAGCTTCTGGAATACTTAACTTTAATCCATAATTGGTGAACATTGGTCTGATGGTACATGCATCACAAGATAAATAGCAATTGATAATGGTGCCTTGCTAGGTTGTAGCAAATGACGTAGCTGAAGGCTATGCTAACTATTGTCTTGGCAAATGAGAACGTAATTTGTCAGTGAACCATCGCTAGCAAAGTCGGCTGTACAACTGGGGCGAGTGCTAGGACGTCTCTCTAGACCTGCCGTGTGGCGGCGCTCGGTCTGCAATCACTGATAATGGCAACACGCGGGTCCAACGTATACTACCGGACCGCGGCCGATTTAAAGGCTACCACCTAGCAAGTGTGGTGTCTGGCGGTGACACCACAGCTACTACAAACAGCATAGTGAATGCCTTATTGTGGCCAAAATAGACACGAATCCCACGCCTACTACAGTAGTACAAGTTTATATGCCAACTAGCTCTGCAGATGATGAAGAAATTGATGAAATGTATGATGAGATAAAAGAAATTATTCAGGTAGTGAAGGGAGACAAAAATTTAATAGTCATGGCTGACTGGAATTCAAGAGTAGGAAAAGGGAGAGAAGGAAATATAGTGGGTGAATATGGATTGGGGGAGAGAAATGAAAGAGGAAGCCGTCTGGTAGAATTTTGCACAGAGCATAACTTAATCATAGCTAACACTTGGTTCAAGAATCATAAAAGAAGGTTGTATACATGGAAGAACCCTGGAGATACTAGAAGGTATCAGATAGATTATATAATGGTAAGACAGAGATTTAGGAACCAGCTTTTAAATTGTAAGACATTTCCAGGGGCAGATGTGGACTCTGACCACAATCTATTGGTTATGAACTGAAGAAACTTCAAAAAGGTGGGAATTTAAGGAGAAGGGACCTGGATGAACTGACTGAATCAGAGGTTGTACAGAGTTTCAGGGAGAGCATAAGGGAACAATTGACAGGAATGGAGGAAAGAAATACAGTAGAAGAAGAATGTGTAGCTTTGCGAGATAAAGCAGTGAAGGCAGCAGTGGATCAAGTAGGCAAAAAGACAAGGGATAGTAGAAATCATTGGGTAACAGAAGAGATATTGAATTTAATTGATGAAAGAAGAAAATATAAAAATTCACTAAATGAAGCAGGCAAAAAGGAATACAAACGTCTCAAAAATGAGATCGACAGGAAGTGCAAAATGGCTAAGCAGGGATAGGTAGAGAACAAATGTAAGAATGTAGAGGCTTATCTAACTAGGGATAAGATAGATACTGCCTACAGGAAAATTAAAGAGACCTTTGGAGAAAAGAGAACCACTTGTAAGAATATCAAGAGCTCAGATGGAAACCCAGTACTAAGCAAAAAAGGGAAAGCAGAAATGTGGAAGGAGTATATAGAGGCTCTATACAAGGGTGATGTACTTGAGGACAATATTATGGAAATGGAAGAGGATGTAGATGAAGATGAAATGGGAGATACGATACTGAGTCAAGAGTTTGACAGAGCACTGAAAGACCTGAGTCGTAACAAGGCCCAGGGAGTAGACAACATTCCATTAGAACTACTGACGGCCTTGGGAGAGCCAGTCCTGATAAAACTCTACCATTTGGTGAGCAAGATGTATGAGACAGGCGAAATACCCTCAGACTTCAAGAAGAACGTAATAATTCCAATCCCAAAGACAGCAGGTGCTGACAGATGTGAAAATTACCGAACAAGCAGTTTAATAAGTCACGGATGCAAAATACTAACGTGAATTCTTTACAGACAAATGGAAAAGCTGGTAGAAGCAGACCTCGGGGAAGATCAGTTTGGATTCCGTAGAAATATTGGAACACGTGAGGCAATACTGACCCTACACTTATCTTAGAAGCTAGATTAAGGAAAGGCAAACCTACATTTCTAGCATTTGTGGACTTAGAGAAAGCTTTTGACAATGTCGACTGGAATACTCTCTTTCAAATTCTGAAGGTGGCAAGGGTAAAATACAGCAAGCGAAAGGCTATTTACAATTTGTACAGAAACCAGATGGCAGTTATAAGAGTCGAGGGACATGAAAGGGAAGCAGTGGTTGGGAAGGGAGTGAGATAGGGTTGTAGCCTCTCCCCAATGTTATTCAATCTGTATATCGAGCAAGGAGTGAAGGAAACAAAAAAAAAAATTCAGAGTAGGTATTAAAATCCATGGAGAAGAAATAAAAACTTTGAGGTTCGCCGATGACAATGTAATTCTGTTAGAGACAGCAAAGGACTTGGAAGAGCAGTTGAATGGAATGGACAGTGTCTTGAAAGGAGGGTATAAGATGAACATCAACAAAAGCAAAACGAGGATAATGGAATGTAGTCGAATTAAGTTGGGTGATGCTGAGGGAATTAGATTAGGAAATGAGACACTTAAAGTAGTAAAGGAATTTTGCTATTTGGGGAGCAAAATAACTGATGATGACCGAAGTAGAGAGGATATAAAATGTAGACTGGCAATGGCAAGGAAAGTGTTTCTGAAGAAGAGAAATTTGTTAACATCGAGTATAAATTTAAGTGTCAGGAAGTTGTCTCTGAAAGTACTTGTATGGAGTGTAGCCAGCCGGTCGCTGTGGCCGAGCGGTTCTAGGCGCTTCAGTCCGGAACCACGCGACTGCTACGGTCACAGGTTTGAATCCTGCCTTGGGCATGGATGTTTGTGATGTCCGTAGGTTAGTTAGGTTTAAGTAGTTCTAAGTTCTAGGGGACTGATGACCTCGGATGTTAAGTCCCATAGTGCTCAGAGCCATTTTTTTGTAGCCATGTATCGAAATGAAACATGAACGATAACTACACTCCTGGAAATGGAAAAAAGAACACATTGACACCGGTGTGTCAGACCCACCATACTTGCTCCGGACACTGCGAGAGGGCTGTACAAGCAATGATCACACGCACGGCACAGCGGACACACCAGGAACCGCGGTGTTGGCCGTCGAATGGCGCTAGCTGCGCAGCATTTGTGCACCGCCGCCGTCAGTGTCAGCCAGTTTGCCGTGGCATACGGAGCTCCATCGCAGTCTTTAACACTGGTAGCATGCCGCGACAGTGTGGACGTGAACCGTATGTGCAGTTGACGGACTTTGAGCGAGGGCGTATAGTGGGCATGCGGGAGGCCGGGTGGACGTACTGCCGAATTGCTCAACACGTGGGGCGTGAGGTCTCCACAGTACATCGATGTTGTCGCCAGTGGTCGGCGGAAGGTGCATGTGCCCGTCGACCTGGGACCGGACCGCAGCGACGCACGGATGCACGCCAAGACCGTAGGATCCTATGCAGTGCCGTAGGGGACCGCACGGCCACTTCCCAGCAAATTAGGGACACTGTTGCTCCTGGGGTATCGGCAAGGACCATTCGCAACCGTCTCCATGAAGCTGGGCTACGGTCCCGCACACCGTTAGGCCGTCTTCCGCTCACGCCCCAACATCGTGCAGCCCGCCTCCAGTGGTGTCGCGACAGGCGTGAATGGAGGGACGAATGGAGACGTGTCGTCTTCAGCGATGAGAGTCGCTTCTGCCTTGGTGCCAATGATGGTCGTATGCGTGTTTGGCGCCGTGCAGGTGAGCGCCACAATCAGGACTGCATACGACCGAGGCACACAGGGCCAACACCCGGCATCATGGTGTGGGGAGCGATCTCCTACACTGGCCGTACACCACTGGTGATCGTCGAGGGGACACTGAATAGTGCACGGTACATCCAAACCGTCATCGAACCCATCGTTCTACCATTCCTAGACCGGCAAGGGAACTTGCTGTTCCAACAGGACAATGCACGTCCGCATGTATCCCGTGCTACCCAACGTGCTCTAGAAGGTGTAAGTCAACTACCCTGGCCAGCAAGGTCTCCGGATCTGTCCCCCATTGAGCATGTTTGGGACTGGATGAAGCGTCGTCTCACGCGGTGTGCACGTCCAGCACGAACGCTGGTCCAACTGAGGCGCCAGGTGGAAATGGCATGGCAAGCCGTTCCACAGGACTACATCCAGCATCTCTACGATCGTCTCCATGGGAGAATAGCAGCCTGCATTGCTGCGAAAGGTGGATATACACTGTACTAGTGCCGACATTGTGCATGCTCTGTTGCCTGTGTCTATGTGCCTGTGGTTCTGTCAGTGTGATCATGTGATGTATCTGACCCCAGGAATGTGTCAATAAAGTTTCCCCTTCCTGGGACAATGAATTCACGGTGTTCTTATTTCAATTTCCAGGAGTGTAGTTTGGACAAGAAGAGAATAGAAGCTTTCGAAATGTGGTGCTGCAGAAGAATGCTGAAGATTAGATGGGTAGATCATATAACTAATGAGGAGGTATTGAACAGGAGGTATTGAATAGGAGGTATTGATTGGGGAGAAGAGAAGTCTATGGCACAACTTGAGTAGAAGAAGGGATCGGTTGGTAGAACATGTTCTGAGACATCAAGGGATCACCAATTTAGTATTAGAGGGCAGCGTGGAGGGTAAAAATCGTAGAGGGAGACCAAGAGATGAATACATTAAACAGATACAGAAGGATGTAGGCTGCAGTAGGTACTGGGAGATGAAGAAGCTTGCACAGGATGGAGTAGCATGGAGAGCTGCATCAAACCAGTCTCAGGACTGAAGACCACAACAACAACAAGGATCACTGCCAAATTTGTGCCTCATGTTCTAACTGCACAGCTAAAATTATCAAGTGAAAGTGTCCTTTGAACAGCTCAAAATTGACCCAAATTTTTTTTCTTGTATAATTAGTGGTGATGAGTTATGGTGCTATGGTTAAGACATTGAAAGCAAACAATAGTCAAACCAACGGAAGACGGCAATTTTACCTTTCATTAAGTGAAGTTTAAAATTAAAATGATTTGTTTTTCTAATTTGAGAGGAAAAGTGTACTTAAGAAGTTTGTTCCACTGGGTCAGACCATTAATACAGTTTTATATTTGAAGGCTATGACAAAATTGTATAACAATAAGTGTCACAATAGATCTGGTCTGTGGCAGACAAAATGTGAGTTTTTCTATCACAACAATGCCATCTCAGCGAGCCATTTTTGGCCAAAAACTTTATGACTTACGCACCACGCACCTTTTTCATCTGACCTAGCTCCATGTGATTTCTTCCTGTTACTGTGCTTCAAGATGGGCATCAAAGGACACCAGTTTGATGATTCAGAAGCAGCCAAGGAAGAAGTTGGGGAGAAGCTGTCACCAAGCACATGAGTAGAAAAGAATGTTTCCAATGGATTGGGAAAGTGTGTTAGTATAATGGAGAATTTATAGGATTTCTAGACAAAGCTTTTGACAATGTTGACTGGAATACTCTCTTTCAAATTCTGAAGGTAGCAGGGGTAAAATACAGGGAGCGAAAGGATATTTACATCTTGTATAAAGAACAGACAACAGTAATAAGAATCGAGGGGCATGAAAGGGAAGCAGTGGTTGAGAAGGGAGTGATACAGGTTTGTAGCCTATCCCAGATATTATTCAATCTGTGCATTGAACAAGCAGTAAAGGACACTAAAGAAAAATTTGGAGTAGGAATTAAAGTTCAGCCGGTCTCATAAACTGACATACAGCCGGTAGAGCGGTGTGCTGACCACATGCCCCTCCATATCCAAATCCAGCGACACCTGTGGGCTGTGGATAACATGGTGGCCAGTCAGTACTCTTTGGCCTTGTAGCTGCCCTCCTTCAATCTACTGCCATCGACTTCTCTGACATAAGATATTGATGTAGTTATCTACTGTATATGCCCGACATTGTTATATCTACATATCAGATGGAGCAGCCACAAACATCTTCACTGTAACAGCGACTAAATTTCAGGTTTTCACAATGCTAATTAATGTTGACTTTTTGCACAGTTCGTCACCCTTCATTTGTTGCCGTGTTACTGAAGACAAGATAGTTAACAATGTCTTTGGATGTTAGTTATTATTTCAGCTTCCTATTTCTGAGGTTACTACTTATCCACACTTTTTCTGATTTTGTATTATTTCTGTCCAATTGTAAATGAAATGTTAAATAGCTTTCAAGTCACAACTTATGCTTCATATTTCACAATCAAACCTTCTGTCATCCAGAGATACAGTTTGCAGCTTGCCTATGATTATCATTGACTAATACACATGTTCTAGTGGGAATCACTTTAGTTTTTTTATTAACAACATTTAATAATAATTAAATGATCATGAATGATTGCATTTTGTATGTAGGGAAAAGGAGGGTCGATCCTACAATTACTCTCAGTAGTTACGACAACTAAAATGTCTGTGATTTTTATAGTTCATCATTCGAAGATATTATAGCAAGGACTACAGTCACTTACTATACTTCCATACAGTCATTCAAACTTCGTACGCTTTTACTTTCACAAAGCTAAGTGACCAATTCCATTCTTACATTCATTTTAACGTCCCTTCGTAAAGGCCTCAGATCCTATTATCGGTTATTTGTCATGTAATAGAATTTAATACTGAGCACTACTTTTTCTCGTGCACAAAATTCCTCAGATATTCTTATTCCGTGACCTTACGGCAAAAGTCTGTCCCGTATAAATTAACTATAGTCAATTTTCCTGCTGTTCAACAAAATTGCCCTGATCCCTTCCATAGCATATCACACAGAAATGCCAGCTACATCGCACGCTGCAGCTATGTAGACTTATTCAGAGCGCAGAAAACAAGACGAGAGAACTAACAATATCTGCACATGGTTTATACAGGGTGGTCCATTGATAGTGACCATGCCAAATATTTCACGAAATAAGCATCAAACAAAAAAACTACAAAGAACGAAACTCGTCTAGCTTGAAGGAGGAAACCAGATGGCGCTATGGTTGGCCCACTAGAGGGCACTGCCATAGGTCAAACGGATATCAACTGCGTTTTTTAAAATAGGAAACCCATTTTTTTTATTACATATTCATGTAGTACATAAAGAAATATGAATGTTTTAGTTGGACCACTTATTTCACTTTGTGATACATGGCACTGTAATAGTCACAAACATATAAGTACGTGGTATCATGTAACATTCCGCGAGTGTGGACGGTATTTGCTTCGTGATACATTACCCGTGTTAAAATGGGATGTTTACCAATTGAGGAAAAGGTCAATATCGTGTTGATGTATGGCTATTGTGATCAAAATGCCCAACGGGTGTGTGCTATGTATACTGCTCGGTATCCTGGACGACATCATCCAAGCGTCTAGACCGTTCGCCGGATAGTTACATTATTTAAGGAAACAGGAAGTGTTCAGCCAAATGTGAAATGTCAACCACTGACCTGCAACAAATGATGATGCCCAAGTAGGTGTTTTAGCTGCTGTCGCGGCTAATCTGCACATCAGGAGCAGACAAATTGTTCGAGAATCAGGAGTCTCAAAAACGTCGGTGTTGAGAATGCTACACCAACATCAATTGCACCCGTACCATATTTCTATGCACCAGGAATTGCATGGCGATGGCTTTGGACATCGTTTACAGTTCTGCCACTGGGCACAAGAGAAATTATGGGACAATGACAGATTTTTTGCACGCATTCTATTTAGCGACAAAGCGTCATTACCAACAGCGGTAATGTAAACCGGCATAATATGCACTATTGGGCACTGGAAAATCCATGATGGCTGTGACAAGTGAAACATCAGCGACCTTGGCAGGTTAATGTATGGTGCGGCATTATGGGAGGAAAGATAATTGGCCCCAGTTTTATCGATGGCAATCTAAATGGTGCAATGTATACCGATTTCCTACGTAATGTTCTACCGATGTTACTACAAGATGTTTCACTGCACGACAGAATGGCAACGTACTTCGAGCATGATGGATGTCCAGCACATAGCTCATGTGCGGTTGAAGCGGTATTGAATAGCGTATTTCATGACATGAGGATTGGTCGTTGAAGCACCATACCATGGCCCGCACGTTCACCGGATCTGATGTCCCCGGATTTCTTTCTATGGGGAAAGTTGAAGGATATTTGCTATCGTGATCCACCGACAATGCCTGACAACATGCATCAGCACATTGTCAATGCATGTGCGAACATTATGGAAGTGAACTACTCGCTGTTGAGAGGAATGTTGTTACATGTATTGCCAAATGCATTGAGGTTGACGGACATCATTTTGAGCATTTATTTTATTAAATGCGGTATTTACAGGTAATCATCCTGTAACATCATGCATTCTCAGACATGATAAGTTCACACAGGTACATGTATCACATTCAAACAACCGAAATAAAATGTTCAAACGTGCCTACGTTCTGTATTTTAATTTAAAAAACCATCTGTTACCAATTGTTTGTCTAAAGTTGTGAGCCATATGTTTGTGACTATTACAGCGGCATCTATCACAAAGTGAAAAAAGTGGTCCAACTAAAACATTCATATATCTTTATGTACTACACGAATATGTAATAAAAAAATGGGTTCCCATTTTAAAAAATGCAGTTGATATCCGTTTGACCTATGGCAGCACTAGCGGGCCAACCACAGCGCCACCTGGTTTCCCCCTTCAAGCTAGACAAGTTCTTTTGTTCTTTGTAGTTTTTTTCGTTTGACACTTATTTTGTGAGATATTTGGCCCGGTCACGAGCAATGGACCATCCTGTATAGTAGCCATGTTAAGCCCTCTCTGATTTGCTGGAAGCACTACTTTGCTGCGGGCGTTATTCTGATGAGAGATTATATATCAGTAATTTTAATTAAAACTTTTTCAATGCTATTAATTACTTCCAATATTATCAATCACTTTTCCCCATTTGTGAGAATAAGCCTGATAATATTTTTCTCAATTAAAAGAGTGGTTATAGCCTATATGGCCTGTTCAGGTGGAGTTTAGTTCTTTAATTAAAGTTCAGGGATAAGAAATAAAAAGTTTGAGGTTTGCCAGTGATATTGTAATTCTGTCAGAGGCAGCAAAGGACTTGGAAGAGCAGTTGAACAGAATGGACAGTGTTTTGAAAAGAGGATATAAGATGAACGACAACAAAAGCAAAACAGGTATAATGGAATGTAGTCGAATTAAATAAAGTGATGCTAATGGAATCAGAATAGGAAACAAGACACGTAAAGTAGTAGATGAATTTTGCTATTTGGGCGGCAATGTAACTGATGAGAGCCAAAGTAGAGAGGATATAAAATGTAGACTGGCAATGGCAAGAAAAGCATTTCTGAAGAAGAGAAATCTGTTAACATCGGATAAAGATTTAAGTGCTAGGGAGTCTTTCCTGAAGATATCTGTTTGGAGTGTAACCATGTATGGTAGTGAAACATGGACAATAAACAGTTTAGATAAAAAGAGAATAGAAGCTTTTGACATGTGGTGCTACAGAAGAATGCTGAAGATTTGATGGGTCGATCATGTAACTAATGAGGAAGTACTGAATAGAATTGTGGAGACAAGAAATTTGTTGCACAATTTGACAAAAAGGTCAGATCGGTTGATAGGTTACATTCTGAGACCCCAATGGATTACTAATTTAGTATTTGAGATAAGTGTTGGGGGTAAAAATCATAGAGGGAGGCCAAGAGATGAATACAGTAAGCAGATTCAGAAAGATGCAGGTTGCAGTAATTATTTGGATATGAAGAGGCTAGCACAGGACAGAGTAGTGTGGAGAGCTGCAGCGAACCAGTCTTCAGACAATAGACCAAAACTATATGAATGATTTCATATTGTGCATGAAAATGATTAAATCAGAAATGTGAAGAAAAGAGAACTTGGTGTTTGTGGGTAAAACAATCAATCTGCTACTGCATGTGAGTTTCAAAAATAAATATGACTGTAAAATAATGAAATGTCTCTACTGCTATTCATTGCAATTGTCTGGATTATACACTACACATTTGTGCTCAAGAAATGCTATGTGATAAAATGTTAAAACTGTACAAATTAGGAGAAAGAATTACTGGCCAATACTTAGCTTCAGAAAGCAAAATGTTTAGTACTGCCATAGACACACACAAAGATAAACTGACACACTAGATACCTGTGCAACTAATAATTCCTTTACGAGGTTAAAAAGGGAAACTCACTCAGACCCAGGATGAGAACCCCCCCTCTCCCCTTTTTCCTGGTGAGGGTTAGGGTAGACAAACATGGAGTGGGAGGTGTCGAAGGGGGGGGGGGTGGGGGGGTGGAGGGGGAGAGAGAGAGAGAGAGATATTGGCATGAATGTCGAGTGCCATATATATAAGCCACTGTTTTAGGGCTTCCGTAATTTCCCTGAATCACTCAATGATTGGTTCATCCAACATTCTTCATTCATCTGTGTAAATGCTATAAAAGGTCTTACAGAACTATACCAATAAGTAGGGCTGTAGGGAGCATCTGGAACATACTGAGGACAAGAACAAATCTCTGATCTGACAATACTACTATAATGCTGCTTCCCAGTTTTTTGCTAAAATAAAGAGAAGTTGAGAGAAGGCTACCGTGAAGCATTGCATTAACATCTGTGGGCTGGTAGCCACAACTATAGGGACATGTACGTCGTCATAACATACATGTAAGGAGAATGTGAGAAAAGGCTAAACGTGCTCAACAGAAAACTACGCTGCACAACGGTAATGACCATAGCAGGGAGATCAGTGTCCCCACACCAGGGCAAGTCTCTTGTTATGGGCAATGTGACAAGGTTCGAGGTTTTAGTGAAACAAATGCACTTCGGAACAGTATACAAAATGTGCTCATGAAATATCGAAAATTTTCATTTTTTGGAAATAATTTTATTTATTCATCTACATTAATGTTATCTCCTTCATAGTAGTCCCCATTAGATATTATACACTTATGTCAGCATTTCTGTCAATCCACAAATCACTTCTGGAACTCAATCTTTGGGATAGGACTAAGCTCTTTCAACAAAGCATGTTTAATCTCATCTATGGTTGTAAAATGATAGCGTTCTAAAGTTTACTTTATTTTTGGAAACAGAAAAGAATCACACAGGTCCATATCTAGTTCATATGGATGCTGGAACGTCATCACTGTTTTCTTTTTCTCCAAAAAGTCACGAATAAACAATGAAGTATGACTAGAATCATTTGGCACCAATTTTGCTGTCATATGTTTCATACCGAAATCATCTGAAAAGGTTTCTTGGCAGGAGCCAATTGATATGCCACCAGTGTCAGCAACGTGTACGTTTGTGATTCAGCAATTGTTCGTAATCATTTCCTGCAGTTTTTCATTGTTTTCATTGATTGTTTGTGTTCTGAGGTGTCAGGCATGCTCGCTGTTTTAAGTGTCTTAACGGCCATCTCGGAAACGCTTATACCACGTATAAACCCTTGTTTTACTCATGGCAGACTCACAAAAGCAATATTCAACATTTTTAAAAACTTTATTCCATTTTACTCGATTTTTAGCAAAATTCTCTGATCCATTTTTAAAACAAATCAATAATCATCATTCATAAGCGAACACATGAAACGTTCTTGACAGCTGATGACAACTAAACATCCAATATGGCAACCAGTGTACAGACACATTTAAGACTCATTTGACAACACAGCAAAAAATCTTGTGAATCAGACTAATACAACCCACAAGTTTACAAAATTCCTGATACTTTTTGAACCTTTGGATTTTGAGGCAGAAATCATTATCCCATTGCCAAAGTCCAGAAGCACCTGCATGACGCTGGGCTGTACCTGCCGCCACCAGCACCAAGTTCCTCACAAGACTTGGTGCCACAGCCCAACCACCCTGCTGTCTGTGTCTGCTGCTGCTAGCAGTGAGATCATGGTGGAACATAGTGCCTCAACACCAGTCACCACTCGATCCTGCCAGATCGCAGCAAGTCGAAACCCCAACACAGCAGTCTCCATTTGCTGCCATAGTAAACATATGCAGAGCCAAGGGGCCTCCCAGCACTCCTTGGTGCTGAGGGAAGTAGGATGCTGCTGACAACATGGTTGTGGCCTCTAGAGATGACCGACCTGCCATAGCCTTCCATCAGCATTGCACAACACCTGTGCAGGATGAAAGGCAGAGGCGGCTGCCCATATGTCAGTGCCAGCCAGGGACATCGGAGTGAGATAAGTCTGCCTCTCCGAGACAGGACACATCATCTATTGGAATTAAATAAAGACTTTCTTTACTGTAAACAGTGTTTCCACTGGGCCTAATGGCCTGTCACCACCACTCACTCGTCCCCCTGAGTGCAACCGTTCTCTTCAGAGCAGTGTCAGGAGTGGTGCCGTTGTCACCACTATCAGCAGCAGAGGGTTTACCACCCACCTGCTCCCTCCCTGTCCCTGCAAAAGTGCGTAGTCTGAGCCATAACATACAATATCTTCATTTATGGTGATACACCATTTTTATTCTTGTGTGGTGACAGTCCTGGGATCAGAGTTTAGAGGATGTGGTTATATGAGGGTTGCCTTTGTAAAACCAAAGGAACCAGTGGATTTGTCACAATATAGGCATAATGCTAGAGATGAATGGTTGGCGCCTTTATGTTGTGCTCAGTGTCATTTGCTTGTACATTGTGCCCCTTGTGCCGACTCTGTAGCAGTGATTAGCTTTACACGACAGCATGTGTAACGATTTGGCAACATGACACATTATGAAATAATAATTAATAAAGAAATCAATTGTCTTATACTGTTAAAAATCAGATATGTTAATTTGGAAAAGGTTATTTAAAGTCATTATTGGAAAATAAATGATTGACTGGGGGTAGCTCTGTTGTTGTGACAATACCGTATTTACTCGAATCCAAGCCGCACCTGAAAAATGAGACTCGAAATCAAGGGAAAAAAAAAATTCCCGAATCTAAGCCGCACCTGAAATTTGGGACACGAAATTCAAGGGGAGAGAAAAGCTTTAGGCCGCACCTCCAAGTTCGCCTATTGTAATATGAGACACAGTTTAGGTCGAATGAATGGCGATACAGCTACAGTTGTTTGGATCGAGCCGTGAGCTTAGCAGTTAAGCTTTACCAGGTAGCCATTGCTATGCGTCAGGTGCTCCGTCCGTATTTATACGGGTACGCTTCCTTTTTCACGTGCTTCGTCTGGTCTGAATTGATTGCTTATTTTTCTTTGATCTGATAAGTGCCATTCTCTTTGTTATAGGTGTTTACGTGACTCTAAGCTGAAAATGCTTTACTGTGCGTGTCATGCATTGTTTGTCGCATTCTGATAATGTGTGTTTACGGCCTGTCGCCGCTCGCGGCATGGCTTCCTTTTGTGCGCCCTACCGCCGCTTACAATTTAAAAAAGAAAGAGAGAGAGAGAGAGGAATCGTCTCATTAGTGAACCAATGCCAAGAGACTGCTATTTGTTGTTATTTACACTGCTGCTTTTCTTTGATAATGATCAACAAGAACCAAATAATAAACCGCGTATGATAGAAGATGTTCTGAGCGAGAGTTTAGCGAAAATTTTTCTCCGTTTGAAAATCTTTGCAGACGCCTCTTTAGTACATTACTTTCTGCACAGAAATTAGAGTCCTCTTGGATTTAAAAATCTAGTCAATTGCCGTGCTTCATTTCTGACTGTATCACTATTAGGCATAAGAATAATATGAATATAAACATGACATGATATGTATATTCTTCCGCGTTTGATGTTGTCTCACTCTAGTTTCGTAGTTTATTAGGCAGACAGGATTTAAATGAGATAGCAGCAAACACAAAAGTGTGGTGTCACTGCCAGACACCACACTTGCTAGGTGGTAGCCTTTAAATCGACCGCGGTCCTTTAGTATACGTCGGACCCGCGTGTCGCCACTGTCAGTGATTGCAGACCGAGCGCCACCACACGGCAGGTCTAGAGAGACTTACTAGCACTCGCCCCAGTTGTACAGCCGACGTTCATAGCAATAGTTCACTGACAATTACGCTCTCATTTGCCGAGACGATAGTTAGCATAGCCTTCAGCTACGTCATTTGCTACGACCTAGCAAGGCGCCATTAACAGTTTATATATACTTTTGTATCATCAAGAGCGATGTTCTCCAATTGTGGATTAAATAAGTATTCCAAGAACTACGTTCTTTTCTTTATAGGATAATTACTTTACCTGGTTCCAGACCTCACGCCAATCTGCGTGAGCTTAACGCGTGCCTGTCGCTACCTCCGAGTGGCTTGGCTGTCTTGCCACGCCACTACAAAAAGAATACATGGCAAAATGTTTATATTCGTATTATTCTTATGGTGAAGAGAATACTGCACGTGATTCTCAATTCATAAAAGTTCCTATTAGCAACCATCTCTTCTCATAGGTAGGAAAAAATTCAGAACGTAGAGTTGGCCATATTGGCAAACATCCCAAACAGTCTTGCCAGTCGGATTTTCGTAGCACACTGAAATGCTGCTACATTCGAAGATGAACAATACGAAATATGTATTTACTTCGTTGGATAATGTACCAAAATGCAGTGGTCGAAACTCGGGGCGGAGGAAAAAAGCTCGTCTTCCACCTTTTTTTTAAATTTATTTACTAACGCAGAGGTTTTGGTGCCAGTTTTATCTTTGTGCCTACAAAGCATTCCCGTGTAGCGCTACATATATTCGACGGCAGAAGTTAGTTGTGGCGGCATCCACCAACATTTTTCAGAACTTGCGCTTGCTTTGCACTCGATTCTAAGCCGCAGGCGGTTTTTTTCAGAACTTGCGCTTGCTTTGCACTCGATTCTAAGCCGCAGGCGGTTTGTTGGATTACAAAAACCGGAAAAAAGTGCGGCTTAGATTCGAGTAAATACGGTAATTCATGTAACCCCAGATTAAAATTTACTCACATTCACTAGATTCCTGGTTATTGCAAATTACATGCTGTGAATGGATTGTAACTACTATGAAAATTTACTGGCTTGAATAAGCAACTGTTGGCTTTCAGCAGGTTAAAATTGGTGAAACATGAACCAAGCCAGTACATAATACCATTACATATTACAACAGACACAGTATGATATATGAACTTAACAGTGTTTTTATGTCTCCCTTTACTGACAAACGCTGTTGCTGGAAGCTATGTGTGAGTATCTTTTAATCGTGCCTGTCTGCTGCTTCACGTGTCTTCTTTACAGTAAGTAGCAATCTGTCTCTTCCTACATTGCTGGTATTCCTGCCTGGAGTTTCCATTGTTTGATATATGAACTTAATTCATTCTTGTCGTAGAACTGAAATTTCCAAATGACATTACTTCTGAGTTACTTTACTTTATCTTCTCTCAATTAGCAACAATGACTTTGCCTATGAATATTATTGAACAGCACTGTTAAGTAATTGAAGCTTTATTGTTAACTATTTTCAGTTATTCTTTTATCAAACAAACAAAATTGGCAATGATAGTTTTTTATAATATTTTTTAACTATTTAAATGACAACACTTGGGTATTCAATAACTGGGAAGGAATGTAGTCTTAAGTAGCTGACAATAACTGAGGATAATGACAGGATCAGGTACCTACAGATTTTACATACAATACTTATTACTGAAATAAAATTCAGTGAGAGTGTCAGTGAGTAATGCCTCACAAAATTTTTAATGTAAACGAAAATAAAATTACAAAACAATTTGTCGTAGATGTTAAGCCATCATCTCCATTGTCATCTTCAGTGCTCTAATTGCCCATATAATGCTGTGGACACACCTTGATTCGCAATGACCAATTATGGGGCAGGATCTTGATGTTATTGGAGTCTCTTACATCTGATCACACCTGTCATGTTCTTAGTGCCTCACTAATAACAGTTGCATCTCACAAATAACAGTTGCACCTTACGTAGGCCCACAGTGCACACCACTTGCATGTGTTCCCTCTTATGTCTCATAACCAAGTAAGTCTCATGCGTGCTATGCTCTGATGTCACACACATATCCAAAAACAGCACTCCTACATAAGCCTTTACTCTCTGCGCACGATATTGCATTTTCTAACTTTCTCTAATGGCATTAATCTATGATAAATAGAATACAAAATAATTTCTTCCAGTTACAGCACATGTCACATTTCCAATTAACACATAGTATCTAAAGATTTACAGAATAAAACAAGTACATCATCAGGGTTGCCATAAGTTTCCTCAAGTGAAATTCCCTGATTTCCAGACAACTTCTAGCATTTCCCCAGACAAATTTTTAAATCTGAAGGGTAAGTTAAGATATAAGTTGACAATCTGTCTTTGAAGCTATGGTACAAGAAACAATAGCACAAACAAGGACATATCTAAAAAAAAATCCTTGCAAGCAGATGGTGTTTTATGATGTGAGCAAAAATCTTAAGTACTAACTTCAACATCTTTTGTAATGAATTGTTTTTAGATGGAGAAAGCAAGCCAAATGGTACATGTGTTTTATTAAGACCACTGATGTTATTTTATTTCAATGAAACGGAAACACATTTGGTGACAAAAATACCCATTTCCTTGGAGTCACAAGACAGATTAAAATACCTTCACTATCTCAGAAATAGCATCGGAAAAAAGTAAGCCTCTTGAAAGAAGTGTATGGGGTGGGGATAATTGTGTAAACCAACACTGTCGGTGAGCACTAATAAAATGTTGGTTCTACTGTGTTCATTATTGTCGGTTATACCCCTCTGTGTTATATCTATTATTTTACAGGTATTGTGTGATTTTTATTTCGGGAAATATATGAGTATATAGCGTACAAACTGCCAGTGACACAAATTTTCTTCTTCTTACTGTACATACTTTCTAACATATTAACTACTTTTGAAGTGCCAAAATGTACTAGAACAAATAAAATGTCTATAAAACAACACACCATGCAATGTACTTGTGGTAACAGTGTCGCAATTCCTGAAATCCGTCACTCATAGCCTCTGGCCTGCCGAAAAGCACCACAGTCCTGGGTCCATGGATAAACCATGAAATGCATTATGCCACACACAAATAGACCTGGCCTGCAGGCAGATTGGTGAGACCAGATCCGATGGTCAGCGGCTGCACATTAGTGGAACTGATTGGTTTCAGATTGGCAGGTCCAATCCATTACAGATACCCGCAGAAATGGCCTGCGGTTTTGGCCCATCGTAGAAGTCCCCTCATGTGGCCATCTGTTCATGAGTGACAGACAGCATGTTGATGAAATGAGATCACAGTGATCAATCCATGCAACAGATACCATGTTCAAATACTCTGAGAATCAATAATAATGAGAATAGGTAGCAACGGCTGAAAGTAGTAATTTTTCCTGAGGACATGCAGCTTTACTGTATGGTTAAATGATGATGACGTCCTCTAGGGTAAAATATTCCGGAGGTAAAATAGTCCCCCATTTGGATCTCTGGGTGGCGACTACTCAGGAAGATGCTGCTATCAGCAGAAATAAAACTGGCATTCTATGGATCAGAGCGTGGAATGTCAGATCGCTTAATTGGGCAAGTATGTTAGAAAATTTAAAAAGGAAAATGGATAGTTTAAAGTTAGATACAGTGGGTATTATTGAAGTTCGGCGGCAGGAGGAACAAGATTTCTGGTCAGGTGAATACAGGGTTATAAATACAAAATCAAATAAGGATAACGCAGTAGTAGCTTTAAAAATGAATAAAAAAATAGAAGCATGGGTAAGTTACTAGTAACAGCATAGTAAATGCATTGTTGTAGCCAAGATAGAAATGAAGCCCACGCCTACCACAGTAGTACAAGTTTATATGCCAACTAGCTGCACAGATGATGAGGAGATTGAAGAAATGTATGATGTGATAAAAGAAATTATTCAGATAGTTAAGGGAGATGAAAATTTAATAATCTTGGCGGACTGGAATCTGACAGTAGGAAAAGCATGAGAAGGAAAAGTAGCAGGTGAATATGGTCTGGAGGTAAGGAATGAAAGAGGAAGCCGTCTGGTAAAATTTTGCACAGAGCGTAACTTAATCATAGCTAACACTTGGTTTAAGAATCATGAAAGAAGGTTGTATACGTGGAAGAGGCCTGGAGACATTGGAAGGTTTCAGATAGATTATATACTATGTGATCAAAAGTATCCAGACACCACCAAAAACATACTTTTTTCATATTAGGTGCATTGTGGTGCCACCTACTAGGCGTTCCGCGGAACTGACATACATCGATCGTGGTCAGGTGATTGGGTGTCACTTGCGTAATGCGTCTGTACATGAGATTTCCACACTCCTAAATATCCCTAGGTCCACTGTTTCTGATGTTATAGTGAAGTGGAAATGTGAAGGGACACGTACAGCACAAATGCGTACAGGCCAACCTCATCTGTTGACTGACAGAGACTGCCGACAGTTGAAGGGGGTCATAATGTGTAATAGGCAGACATATATCCAGACCATCACACAGGAATTCCGAACTGCAACAGGACCACTGCAAGTACTATGACAGTTAGGCGGTAGGTGAGAAAACTTGGATTTCATGGTCGAGCGGCTGTTCATAAGCCACACATCACGCTGGTAAATGCCAAACGATGCTTCGCTTGGTGTAAGGAGCATAAATATTGGATGATTGAACAGTGGGAAAACATTGTGTGGAGTGACGAATCATGGTACACAATGTGGTGATCCGATGGCAGGTGTGGGTATGGCAAATGCCCGGCGAACATCATCTGCCAGCCTGTGTAGTGTCAACATTAAATTTTGTTTTGCATGGCACTATCGCAGCACAGGCCTACATTGATGTTTTAAGCACATTCTTGCTTCCCCACTGTTGAAGAGCAATTTGAGGATGGTGATTGTATCTTTCAACATGAACGAGCAGTTGTTGATAATGCACGGCCTGTGGCAGAGTGGTTACATGACAATAACATCTCTGTAATGGACTGGCCTGCACAGAGTCCGGACCTGAATCCTATAGAACACCTTGGGGATGTTTTGGAATGCCGACTTCATGCCAAGCCTCACCGACTGACATCAATACTTCTCCTTGGTGCAGCACTCCATGAAAAATGGGCTGAAATTCCCCAAGAAACCTTCCAGCACCTGATTGAACATATGCCTGCATGAGTGGAAGCTGTCTTCAAGACTAAGGATGGAACAACACCACACTGAATTCCAGCATTAGCGGTGGAGGATGCCACGAACTTGTAAGTCATTTTCAGCCAGGTGTCCGGATACTTTTGATCACATACTGTAAGACATATATTTAGGGGCAGATGTGGACTCTGACCACAATTTATTGGTTATGAACCGTAGACTAAAATTGAAGAAACTGCAAAAGGGTAGGAATTTAGGGAGATGGGACCTTGGGGACAATTTTGGTAGAGAAGGATGCCTTTTTTCATTAAAAAACACACAAACAACAATAGAAGGGTGGCTTTTTTGGTTAAAAAACACATAATCAACAATCAACAGTTACTGGACAGGGTGCTGAAAAGGTTAAAACTCCGACAGTGCCTGTTGTACTCGATTCTTTTCAAGGAACATGCAAGAGCGTACACAATGATTGACGGAAATGTTCAAGGGGTTGTGAGCAGCTAATTTTACGCCAAGTACAGAAAAATGTCACTTCGCACTGGAAGAAGTCAACTACGGCCACAACAGTAGTAAGGATGGTGTGGGGACTGATGTGGCTTAATGCAAGCAGTGCAATATCTTCCGGTACCAGGAACAACGTAGGAGTTACATTCTTTTCTTGGTCTTGAAAATTATTATACAAAGTTTGTGAGGAGTTTGTGGTTATATCACAGTCGATTACACATTAACTGAAAAAGGGCAACTAGTTTGTGTGGCTGGAGGAATGCCAAGGAACATGTAACATAACAGTTCATTTTTCATACAATTTCGAAGCTGCATGATAAATGTTATGTCATTAGATAGGGCCCTTATAAGTAATTTCACTTTTTGAGCTCCATAACATAATTTTCAAGAACTAAATGCATTGTCAAGTCGTTTAATTGCAGTTAGGGCTTTCACAAACAATCGAGTAACAAAAGAGATACCACATATACTGTAATTGTGTTTGAAACCTGTAACAACTCTGTTTATCATACTGTCAGCTTACTATGCTATTGGGTGCTATAATAACATCTAATTACCTTGTAATAACTGTATTTAAGGAAATGAAGCAGATTAACAATGTAAGCAAAGTCTTTATTTGGGCTACAGTATTTTACACTGAAATTCTGTTCACACTAAAAGACAATGTACTCATATTTGAAACAGGAAACATGTAGGAATATTTGGGCTAATGTAATTTCAGTGTAGTTACCAAAAATGTGATCAGCATTGCTCGTTCATATGATTTCCCTTATTTTTTGACAAAAATGAGATATATAATCAAATTTGTGTCACATCACATTTAAACTGTAACCACCAGATGATAACATTTTTCGCAATTATCATTCTGTAATTGTAATTAGCACATTTACAATATGCAACAATATATTAATTGTTAGCAAAAATACACAAGACCCGCAAGAAATCATGTAGGGAGCCCAGTATGAGAAGAATTTGAGCAGCACTCTGTGACCTGAAACAATAACCGACTTTTCATGACTTTTGAGAACCATGGTTTCACTTAACTTACAGGAAACATCAACTGCAGTGAAGCAATGAAATGAAGATATCTTCTGGTCAGAGTTTATTATTTTGAATAAACTGTGTTACACCCACCAAATTTCAAGAACATTTATTTCAGCTACCACTGATAAAATTAATATTTCTTAAAGATGTTTACTTTGAATTATTTTCTGTTGGCAACAATTATTTCCAACAATGTGGTTACACTGCAGTATGCTGGAATTAGCTGGGATAGTGATGTTCTTTGGGTCAAGGTGCTAAAGTCAACTTGTGAGTTTCAGCTGTATCATTTTTAACATCAAGGCTGAAACACACATTTATTTGGAAAGCAAAATTTTGGACTGGATGATGAAACATTGTGGAACCAAAAAATAGCAGGGATAAGGAAACTAGGCTGTGGAACTGCATGTAACAGCACCTACAATCAACGTGGATATCGCAACAACTGAGGTACACCATCTACAATTATTTCATCTTGTCTGCAGTGTTGTCAGTTCAGTAGCCTGTGTGAAAAACTTTTTGTTTAGGTTATATTTTTCTTTTTTTTGGTTTGTGTGTTTTTTGTGTAATATTTTCATGGTGTGTGATGACAGTAGGGTTGACAGTCAAAAAGTGGAGGAGGTAGAAAATTTGATACTAGATAATGAGGAGATGGTTGAAAAAGTTTTAGTGGCATGGAATCAAAAGGGGAAGAAGTAGGTGGAGAGTCAGACAGTATTTGTTCACTGATTCAAGGTTTCAATAATGAGGAGATAGTTGGCAATAGTGGAAATCTTTTTAATATGCTTGTGAATCTCATTGGGGAGAGATTATATAAACAAAGTCACAAACTAGACAGCAGGATTGGGAAAAAAACATGAAAAACAAGGTGACAGACAAAAAGTAGGATCAGTTAGGGAAAAAATTAGAACTTTTGGATAAAAACTTGGAGAGCCAAAGTCAAGTACTAAAATGTATCACAAAAGATTTAGATCATGTTGCAGGTCAGGTAGAGAAAACTGCAGAGGGAACTGAGGGCTTAGGAGTAGATTAAAAAGATTTTAAAACACATGAAGACATAGAGCACAGCAAATTTTACTTCTGTAAAAACAAAGCTGAGAAGGTTGAAAAGAGACTGATCAATGAGATAGAGGAGCCTAAAAGTATTACATTCTATTATTACAAAAGAATGGGACAGCATTAATTTGAAATTGAGTGAAACATGTAGAACAAAGAATTGTCAGATATAAAAGGTGATGTTGGTGCATCTGTTAGTAATATTTCACATTATGGCAAAAGTAGATGAAAATGTTGCAACTACACATTTTTGTAGGAACTGTGATAGTACTTGGAATAGTGTAAACATAAAGAATTTTGGTAGGGAAAACAAAATCCACCCACTGGACTTCATTTTACTAACAGTGCGTCAGACAACTTGAAAATTAAATTCGTACAGAAATGTTTAGATGGTGAGGTAAAGTCATGGGCTAATAAGAATGTATATGCAGGTATGACTTTTGCCGAATTTGAAAAATGTCTTTTGAACAAATTTTGCTCTAAAACAAAGCAAGCTAGGATCAAGCCAGAATCTTCGAATGGACCATGTTTCAGAGAAGGCAGGATTCAAACAAAAGACTTTTGTGAACAGCAACATAAAACACTTGTACACTTAGATACCTCCCCCCATGAACCATGGACCTTGCCGTTGGTGGGGAGGCTTGCGTGCCTCAGCGATACAGATGGCCGTACCGTACGTGCAACCACAACGGAGGGGTATCTGTTGAGAGGCCAGACAAACATGTGGTTCCTGAAGAGGGGCAGCAGCCTTTTCAGTAGTTGCAGGGGCAACAGTCTGGATGATTGACTGATCTGGCCTTGTAACATTAACCAATACGGCCTTGCTGTGCTGGTACTGCGAACGGCTGAAAGCAAGGGGAAACTACAGCCGTAATTTTTCCCGAGGACATGCAGCTTTACTGTGTGATTAAATGATGATGGCGTCCTCTTGGGTAAAATATTCCGGAGGTAAAATAGTCCCCCATTCGGATCTCCGGGCAGGGACTACTCAAGAGGGCGTCGTTATCAGGAGAAAGAAAACTGGCATTCTATGGATCGGAGCGTGGAATGTCAGATCCCTGAATCGGGCAGGTAGGTTAGAAAATTTAAAAAGGGAAATGGATAGGTTACAGTTAGATATAGTGGGAATTAGTGAAGTTCGGTGGCAGGAGGAACAAGACTTTTGGTCAGGTGATTACAGGGTTATAAATACAAAATCAAATAGGGGTAATGCAGGAGTAGGTTTAATAATGAATAAAAAAATAGGAGTGCGGGTTAGCTACTACAAACAGCATAGTGAACGCATTATTGTGGCCAAGATAGACACAAAGCCCATGCCTACTACAGTAGTACAAGTTTATATGCCACCTAGCTCTGCAGATGATGAAGAAATTAATGAAATGTATGACGAGATAAAAGAAATTATTCAGGTAGTGAAGAGGGACGAAAATTTAATAGTCATGGGTGACTGGAATTCGTCAGTAGGAAAAGGGAGAGAAGGAAACATAGTAGGTGAATATGGAATGGGGGGAAGAAATGAAAGAGGAAGCCGCCTTGTAGAATTTTGCACAGAGCATAACTTAATCATAGCTAACACTTGGTTCAAGAATCATGAAAGAAGGTTGTATACCTGGAAGAATCCTGGAGATACTAAAAGGTATCAGATAGATTACATAATGGTAAGACAGAGATTTAGGAACCAGGTTTTAAATTGTAAGACATTTCCAGGGGCAGATGTGGATTCTGACCACAATATATTGGTTATCAACTGCAGATTGAAACTGAAGAAACTGCAAAAAGGCGGGAATTTAAGGAGATGGGACCTGGATAAACTGAAAGAACCAGAGGTTGTACAGAGTTTCAGGGAAAGCATAAGGGAACAATTGACAGGAATGGGGGAAAGAAATACAGTAGAAGAAGAATGGGTAGCTCTGAGGGATGAACTAGTGAAGGCAGCAGAGGATCAAGTAGGTAAAAAGACGAGGGCTAATAGAAATCCTTGGGTAACAGAAGAAATATTGAATTTAATTGATGAAAGGAGAAAATATAAAAATGCAGTAAATGAAGCAGGCAAAAGGGAATACAAACGTCTCAAAAATGAGATCGACAGGAAGTGCAAAATGGCTAAGCAGGGATGGCTAGAGGACAAATGTAAGGATGTAGAGGCTTGTCTCACTAGGGGTAAGATAGATACTGCCTACAGGAAAATTAAAGAGACCTTTGGAGAGAAGAGAACCACTTGTATGAATATCAAGAGCTCAGATGGCAACCCAGTTCTAAGCAAAGAAGGGAAGGCAGAAAGGTGGAAGGAGTATATAGAGGGTTTATACAAGGGCGATGTACTTGAGGACAATATTATGGAAATGGAAGAGGATGTAGATGAAGATGAAATGGGAGATAAGATACTGCGTGAAGAGTTTGACAGACCACTGAAAGACCTGAGTCGAAACAAGGCCCCGGGAGTAGACAACATTCCATTAGAACTACTGATGGCCTTGGGAGAGCCATCTGGTGAGCAAGATGTATGACACAGGCGAAATACCCACAGACTTCAAGAAGAGTATAATAATTCCAATCCCAAAAAAAGCAGTTGTTGACAGATGTGAAAATTACCGAACTATCAGTTTAATAAGTCACAGCTGCAAAATACTAACGCGAATTCTTACAGACGAATGGAAAAACTGGTAGAAGCCGACCTCGGGGAAGATCAGTTTGGATTCCGTAGAAAAGTTGGAACACGTGAGGCAATACTAACCTTACGACTTATCTTAGAAGAAAGATTAAGAAAAGGCATACCTACGTTTCTAGCATTTGTAGACTTAGAGAAAGCTTTTGACAACGTTAACTGGAATACTCTCTTTCAAATTCTGAAGGTGGCAGGGGTAAAATACAAGGAGCGAAAGGCTATTTACAATTTGTACAGAAACCAGATGGCAGTTATAAGAGTCGAGGGGCATGAAAGGGAAGCAGTGGTTGGGAAAGGAGTGAGACAGGGTTGTAGCCTCTCCCCGATGTTATTCAATCTGTATATTGAGCAAGCAGTAAAGGAAACAAAAGAAAAATTCGGAGTAGGTATTAAAATCCATGGAGAAGAAATAAAAACTTTGAGGTTCGCCGATGACATTGTAATTCTGTCAGAGACAGCAAAGGACTTGGAAGAGCAGTTGAATGGAATGGACAGTGTCTTGAAAGGGGGATATAAGATGAACATCAACAAAAGCTAAACGAGGATAATGGAATGTAGTAAAATTAAATCGGGTGATGCTGAGGGGATTAGATTATGAAATGAGACACTTAAAGTAGTAAAGGAGTTTTGCTATTTAGGGAGTAAAGTAACTGATGATGGTCGAAGTAGAGAGGATATAAAATGTAGACTGGCAATGGCAAGGAAATCGTTTCTGAAGAAGAGAAATTTGTTAACATCGAGTATAGATTTAAGTGTCAGGAAGTCGTTTCTGAAAGTATTTGTATGGAGTGTAGCCATGTATGGAAATGAAACATGGACGATAACCAGTTTGGACAGGAAGAGAATAGAAGCTTTCGAAAATGTGGTGCTACAGAAGAATGCTGAAGATGAGGTGGGTAGATCACGTAACTAATGAGGAGGTATTGAATAGGATTGGGGAGAAGAGAATTTTGTGGCACAACTTGACTAGAAGAAGGGATCGGTTGGTAGGACATGTTTTGAGGCATCAAGGGATCACAAATTTAGCATTGGAGGGCAGCGTGGAGGGTAAAAATCATAGAGGGAGACCAAGAGATGAATACACTAAGCAGATTCAGAAGGATGTAGGTTGCAGTAGGTACTGGGAGATGAAGAAGCTTGCACAGGATGGAGTAGCATGGAGATCTGCATCAAACCAGTCTCAGGACTGAAGACCACAACAACAAACAACACTTAGATAAACCATTACATGAGATAACACATATAGATGCATTAAAGAAGCAATTGCTACACAGAGTACCATGGGGATTAGTATATGCACCAGATGATTCTACTGAATAATTCATGAGATTTGTTGATAAATTTGATATGGCATTGGAAAGAAATGAGAAACAAAGGGACAGGCAAAGAGAACATGGATTTTATCATAATGGCAGGGGGGGGGGGGGGGGGGGAGAGAGCGCAATGATCAACATGAAGACAGAGAGAAAAGAAGAGTTAACAGAACAATTACCATGATAACAGCAACAGGAGATGTAATCAGTGGAATGATAGATGCATGGATGATGCCAGGAGAAACAATAATCAGAATGCTAGATGTAGGGATGATGAAAGGGGTCACGAGGAAAGAAGTAGGCAATAGGAAAGTAATGCTAGAAGACTTGATGACAGGAATTTTGCAAATAGAATGAATGCAACAGAAAACTAGACCACACCTTATGGGGGCCCTGTCGGATTGGGGTGAGAAGAAATAGATACCAAAATCGGGTTAATAATTTTAGGAGAGGAAGAGGTAATTATAAGAGAGGATGCCACGGTAGAGATTACAGTAGTTCAGACCACGTAAATCGGATAGAGTTTAGCAGGGAATTTCTGGAAGATATAACAAGAGAAATGAAAGAGGAAGCAAATAGTATGCAAAGGACTGAAGTTCATCTTGATGATGACAGCTTGATAAATTTATTTGATGAATCTTGTTGCTGTAAAGCTATTTGATTAAAGATACTGATGATGATAACTGTGATGAGTTTGGTTTTTGGGGTTAATTAATAGTGAAAATATAGAAAAGTGTGATGAACTTATTTGCGCTGAGGTTAAATGTATTGAGACTGAGAATTGTGTATTTGAAGGGGGAGAAAATAGGATAGATGATGGTTGTTATTATTATTATTATTCTGATTGTGCTGTGAATAATAATGTTACTGATATGATTAAGGTAATTATGTTTCTGATGTTCAAAAAGATGATGCCATTATGTTTTGTGAAGAATTAGATGGGATTATGTATGCTGAGATTAAAGAGGGAAGATTCATGAAAGGTGATGATAAGAGTACAATTGAGGTCTTGATGGTGATTTATTGAAGAATGGGGAAGTACGTAAGGATCTGATTATACCAGTTAATATCACTGAAATAGTTTCCACTTGTTCTAATGTCAGTGAGCAAAGTGAGCTCATTAGTGATGAAATTTTGAAGGTATCATCATCATCATCATCATTTAAGACTGATTATGCCTTTCAGCATTCAGTCTGGAGCATAGCCCCCCTTATACAGTTCCTCCATGATCCCCTATTCAGTGCTAACATTGGTGCCTCTTCTGATGTTAAACCGATTACTTCAAAATCATTCTTAACCGAGTCCAGGTACCTTCTCCTCGGTCTGCCCCGACTCCTCCTACCCTCTACTGCTGAACCCATGAGTCTCTTGGGTAACCTTGCTTCTCCCATGCGTGTAACATGACCCCACCATCTAAGCCTGTTCGCCCTGACTGCTACATCTATAGAGTTCATTCCCAGTTTTTCTTTGATTTCCTCATTGTGGACACCCTCCTGCCATTGTTCCCATCTACTAGTACCTGGAATCATCCTAGCTACTTTCATATCCGTAACCTCAACCTTGTTGATAAGGTAACCTGAATCCACCCAGCTTTCGCTCCCATACAACAAAGTTGGTCGAAAGATTGAACGGTGCACAGATAACTTAGTCTTGGTACTGATTTCCTTCTTGCAGAAGAGAGTAGATCGTAGCTGAGTGCTCCCTGCATTAGCTTTGCTACACCTTGCTTCCAGTTCTTTCACTATGTTGCCATCCTGTGAGAATATGCATCCTAAGTACTTGAAACCGTCCACCTGTTCTAACTTTGTTCCTCCTATTTGGCACTCAATCCGTTTATATTTCTTTCCCACTGACATTACTTTCGTTTTGGAGACGCTAATCTTCATACCATAGTCCTTACATTTCTGATCTAGCTCTGAAATATTACTTTGCAAACTTTCAATGGAATCTGCCATCACAACTAAGTCATCCGCATATGCAAGACTGCTTATTTTGTGTTCACATATCTTAATTTCACCCAGCCAGTCTATTGCTTTCAACATATGATCCATAAATAATATGAACAACAGTGGAGACAGGTTGCAACCTTGTCTTACCCCTGAAACTACTCTGAACCATGAACTCAATTTACCGTCAACTCTAACTGCTGCCTGACTATCCATGTAAAGACCTTTAATTGCTTGCAAAAGTTTGCCTCCTATTCCATAATCTTGTAGAACAGACAATAACTTCCTCCTAGGAACGCGGTCATATGCCTTTTCTAGATCTATAAAGCATAGATATAATTCCCTGTTCCACTCATAACACTTCTCCATTATTTGCCGTAAGCTAAAGATCTGGTCCTGACAACCTCTAAGAGGCCTAAACCCACACTGATTTTCATCCAATTGGTCCTCAACTAATACTCGCACTTTCCTTTCAACAATACCTGAGAAGATTTTACCCACAACGCTGATTAAAGAGATACCTCTGTAGTTGTTACAATCTTTTCTGTTACCATGTTTAAAGATTGGTGTGATTACTGCTTTTGTCCAGTCTGATGGAACCTGTCCTGACTCCCAGGCCATTTCCATTATCCCGTGTAGCCATTTAAGACCTGACATTCCACTGTATTTGATGAGTTCCGACTTAATTTCATCCACCCCAGCCGCTTTATTGCACTGCAATCTATTGACCATTTTTTCCATTTCCTCAAATGTGATCCTATTTCCATCATCATTCCTATCCCATTCTACCTCGAAATCTGAAACATTACTGATCGCATTTTCACCTACATTGAGCAACTCTTCAAAATATTCCCTCCATCTGACCAAGGCATCCACAGGATTCACCAGGAGTTTTCCTGACCTGTCCAAAATACTTGTCATTTCCTTCTTACCTCCCTTTCGAAGACTGCTAATTACACTCCAGAATGGTTTTCCAGCAGCTTGACCCATAGTCTCCAACCTGTTTCCAAAGTCTTCCCACGATTTCTTCTTGGATGCTGCAATTATCTGTCTGGCTTTGTTTCTTTCTTCAACATAACTTTCTCTATCTACCTGGGTTCTGGTATGTAGCCATTTTTGATACGCCTTCGTTTTCCTTTTACAGGCTGCCTTGACTGTATCATTCCACCAAGCTGTTTGCTTCATCCTACTTTTACACACTACTGTTCCAAGACATTCTTTAGCCACTTCTAGTACTGTGTCCCTGTACCTTGTCCATTCCTTTTCCAATGACTGTAATTGACTACATTCAACTAACTGGTACCTTTCTGAGATCGCTGTTATGTACTTGTGCCTGATTTCCTTATCCTGAAGTTTCTCCACTCTTATCCTCCTACATATGGACCTGACCTCCTGCACTTTCGGCCTCACAATCCCAATTTCACTGCAGATTAAATAATGATCAGTGTCATCAAAGAATCCCCTGAATACACGTGTGTCCCTCACAGCCTTCCTGAATTCCTGATCTGTTATTATATAGTCAATGACAGATCTGGTTCCCCTGCCTTCCCAAGTATACCGGTGAATGTTCTTATGTTTAAAAAAGGAGTTTGTGATTACTAAGCCCATACTGGCACAGAAATCCAAGAGTTGTTTCCCGTTCCTGTTGGCCTCCATATCCTCTCCAAATTTACCCATAAACTTTTCATACCCTTCTGTTCGATTTCCAATCCTGGCGTTAAAATCACCCATGAGCAGAACACTGTCCTTGTCCTTTACTCTAACAACTACATCACTGAGTGCCTCATAAAAGCTATCTATCTTATCTTGATCTGTCCCTTCACAATGCGAATATACTGACACAATCCTAATTTTCGTGCTAGACACTGTCAAATCTATCCACATCAGTCGTTCGTTTACATACCTTACTGCAACTACGCTGGGTTCCATTTCTTTCCTGATGTAAAGCCCTACACCCCATTGTGATATTCCTGCTTTGACTCCTGACAGACCGACCTTGTATTCTCCCACTTCCTCTTCTTTCTCACCCCTTACCCGAATGTCACTAACAGCTAAAACGTCCAGCCCCATCTTACTTGCAGCCTCTGCCAGCTCTACCTTATTCCCAGAGTAGCCCCCATTGATATTAATAGCTCCCCATCTCATTACCATTTGTTTGCCAAGTCGTATCTCAGGAGTCCCTGGTTTGTCAGTTAGAGGTGGGACTCCGTCACCTCCAAAGGTCCGAGGCATTTTGCTCTGATTGTTGCCAGCATCATATTTAATGTACCAGGGAAGCAGGTTGCTAGCCTTACTTGCCCCGAGTCCCATTGGGTTTTACCCCTAACGGCTGAGGGACTAACCGGTGGATTTGGTAGTCTTTGCCGTATGAGCACAAAGGTGACCACGACTCAGAATATGTCCGAGATGCCCAGCCTTATTCCAAAGTAACTGGTATCCCGACTGTTGGGACCACTTACTGGGCCGCTCATACGTTGCCCGTGGTTCATGAACTAGGACATGACTACAGGAACCCACACCATGAACCACATTTTGAAGGTAATTTGTAATTATTTTGATAATGTTAGTAATGGTAGTGAAATGCACGATGTTTGAAGAGAACTTGTCACGATATACAGCCAGAGTGCAGGGTGAATTTTGAGTCTAATGAAGAGCCCGTAGATTACAACGTAATTTTGGAAAGCTTACAGGCAGTGGAAAATGGAGAGTCAGAAGAGAGAGAAAAAGGTATGGGTTTCAAAGAGATAGCAGAGGATTTATTGACTGAAGACAGAAAACATTGATAGTTGTGATGTACATGGTAGTCCATGTATGTGTGTTCAAACTGATAATTGGTGCGGTAATTGTCTGGTTGATACTGGAAGTTTTATTTGTAGAACACAAAATATGCTAAGACACAAAATAAAAGAGGGGGAGAACTTTGCTGAGTTCCCTGTAACTGGAGTCAAAATTAAAGATGCCACTGAAAAAACTAGTGAAGTGATCACCAGACAAGATTCATCTTTTTCAAAGTAAAGGATGTTCCTTTTGTGCGGGGACATTTAGTTAGTCAGGGTTTAAATGAAAGTTTAATACTGGGAATGAACTGAAATGTCAAGGTTAAAGTTGGTTTTAATTGGAATGAGATCAAATTCTCATTTATTAATCCTATGACAGGGATCTCTGGGGAGAGAGATATTGTGATGAGAAATAATAGTAATAGCAGTCAGATTTGTGTGTGTGTGTGTGTGTGTGTGTGTGTGTGTGTGTGTGTGTGTGTGTGTGTGAGAGAGAGAGAGAGAGAGAGAGAGAGAGAGAGAGAGAGAGAGAGAGAGAGGGGTGGGGGGGTAGAAGAATTATATGATAGAGGATTCTATAATGAAAATGAAGGATTTTGTGATGGGGAAATAACTAATGATTCATGCAGTGAACTTGAAGCAAAAAAAGGTAGGGGAAGCTGAAGTTTTGAGTACAGAGGATAAGGAGGAGTAAGAGTTTTTTTATGGGAATACAGCGATGTTTTTGATGAGAGAACAGTTAGTGTGTAGAATTATCGATGTAAATTAAAGCTGGAATCTCATGACTAAGTTTTTGTTAAGCCTTATGGTGTACCCATCTGTAAAAGAAAAGCAGTTGAAAGGGAGTTCCAGCAAATGCAAAAGTGGAGAATAGTGGATACGAATTGCAGTCAGTATAACCCACATGGAGTACCAATTTGTAAAAGAAAAGTGATGGAAAGGAAACTACAGTTAATAAAGAAGTGGAAAATTGGTAAATTCCCTCAGGGGGATGCACACATGTTTGTGCATCATAAGTGTGACAAATGCAAGGGCCCCAATGAAGTTACATTTACTTCCACAGTAACACATTTCTGATGTCACATATTTTCTTAGACTGCCCTATATCTCAAACTTGCACACCTATGTATATACACTTGACTATTTGATTTATACACTTTGATGTTTGGATAGGCACATACTTGATAGAAGATGGAACTTTTACTTTGTAGATGTACTTGGTTGTCCCACATATATACTGCTCTTATAAAATTTGTAGTACAGTAATTTTGTCATGTTATGATGAGATGATTTTGCTTACACTATATTATACACACATACTTTTTTTTTTTCCTCAAAAGTTTTTTGATTTGTGCACTGACTGTATTCTCCCATGTGTGTGGCAAACTACTTTGTGCATCCATTTGAGGCTTCAACACCTTTTACCATAGTGATACACAATACTGGATCAGTAACCATGAATAGAGTCTTATTGCATTCATCTTGTTAAGCAGTGTGTTTCAAAACTCCTCAAACTACATATTCAGATAATTATGTATTTACAATTGTAACAACCTGAAGTCCAGCACCAATGGAGTGGATTCTACAGACATGCCTTGAGCAAAGAGTTAGTTACAGGTGAGAGATGTATTTAACTATGGAGAGAACAGTGATACATTGATGATTGTGGATTTTTTTTATTACACTGCACCTTGGTACTTTGATTATGTGAAGGAGGAGATGATGATTTTTTTTCCCCAGATCACTATTGCATTCAGCTCTTGTACTGTATGGATGATGATACTTCAAAATACTTTACATTGTGGTGGTGTCAGACAATAAGACCAGCACAAGTCAAGACAATGTGAGCAGTAACATTTAAGGACCTTTTGTGAAAGTGTATGTCATCTTCGTACCTTTGTTATTTGACAGTTGAGTGTGCTTCTATGTTTGTATTGTACTGTCGAGTTTATACATATGTTCAGTTAAAGTGTATTTATTGTGAAAATAAAGTGTACAGTGCATTCACATCTGGAGTACATCCTTTTAGTGAAGAGGAAATGTTAATTTTCCCACAGTCATGAGCTAAAACTGGACAATTATCTTCTACAAGTGTACTGAGTCAAACTGTTCACATTATGGCTTCCAGCAACTCTACTTCTCTAAAAGAAGGACCTCAAACTCAAAAGCAAGATTCTACTTCAATGACTGCATGCAATGGCAATAACAGGGGCAACAGAAACATCGAGATTCCTCCCTTTTGGCACACAAATGCTCAATTGTGGTTAACAAAAGTAGAATCCATCTTCCATTTCCAAAGCCATCTTCCATTTCCACAGCATTTGGATGTGGAACAGTTCACGGTAATTATTGTACAGTTGGACTGAAGTGTTAGTGAGCAACTAACAGATGTTTTCCATCAACAGCCTTTTGTGGTCCTAAAGGAAACAATTTTGCAACTTTTTGTGCTGTTGTCAGAATCTTGGCTGCATAGAATCATTGGTAGTGAAGTGAGTGTCAGTGGTTCCCCCTCCCAAGTGTTCTGTCCACTGTGCATACTGGCTGGACAGGACCTACTGTCAGAACAATCTCTCAAACTGCTTTGGTTCTGCGAATTACTTCTGCATGTTCAGGCATTTATCATCCTTTACAGATCTGCCTATAGTTCAACTCTGATGCAAAGCTAATGCTATTGCTATTGCTTATACAGATGTTGATGTAAGTGCAGTTCCTTTGGGATTATGATGGGTGGCCTACCCAAATTTCACCAGTTGAAGTACATACAGCCTATGTGAAACAACAAAGTTTTTGCAGTGACAGGTTCAGCTTGGCTTTTTGCGAAAGACAGACTAACCGGTGACCTTTCCTAATTGCTGCTGGGTCAAAGATAAGTGTGTACCCAAAACCACAAGATGTGCAACCTTCTGCCAAACAAGTATCTATTCTCACAGTGGCCAACCATTCACCAGTTGCTACATTTGAAAGGATAAATTTGGATTTCATGATAACTTCCACCCTAAATGAAACTTCATTGTGGTGGATGTTAGTGGTGCTATCTGGGGTGCTGATTTCATGCATAAATATGCCGGATTTTGTGAACCAGCATCTAGTTAGAATGCCACTCTCTCCTTTTCACTCTACCACATCACACTGCATGTTGTGTTGTGCCGGCGGCTCACATCACACGAAGATTTCTACATCAACTGCACATTCCGTGTCAAGCCAACAGTGGTCACTCTTGCACCTACCTTCACGCAAAATGCCCGGCTACATGACCGTCACTGCATGGCCCCCTTAAGGTGTTACACTCTTCAAACAAGACCATTGTTCTGGATGTACATGGGCATCGAGAAACTATGTCGATTGACCAATTAACGCCCTCTTATACAGAGGAGCATTTGGGGTTACTGTTACCCTGCAGGTGCCACAAGTGCCTCAGTCAGTCTCACTTCCTCCTCCTTCCCCTCTTGCAAATCCACCGCGCAGTTTTTCGTGGGCTGGCAGGCAGATTTCTCGTCACTTTGCACACATTCAGCGGGGCTCCTGGTTTTTATCACAGATCTCGGCTGATTAATGTGAAGTGCCTCGATTCATATCAGAGAAAATTTGTTTTTTGTGGCTCCACCCTTCAAAACACAAAAATGATGGGGGGAGGGGGGGTAGATGTGGCAGCGTCAGACAATAAGACTGACACAAGTCAAAACAATGTGAGCATTTAAGTTTAAAGATCTTTTATAAAATGTGTGTTATCTTTATACCTTTGTTCTTTGATAATTGAGTTTGCTTATATGTCTGCATTGTACTCTGCAGTTCATACATGTGCTCATTTAATGTGCATTAATTGTGAAAATAAAGTGCACAGTGCATTCACACCCAGCATACATCCTTTTATTGAAGAGGAAATCATAAATTTGTTGAATTTTGTTGTAGAATGATGAATTATGGCGTATAGTTTAACACACACAATACACTGATGAAGTAGTTGTGAATTACTCTTCGACCACTTGAGATACATACTCTTATATGGAACAGAAATTATAATTTAACAGTTGTAGGAATTTCTTAGCAACTAAAACTGTACATGATTTCCTAATGGATTACGATACAACACCACTCATGTTAATGTTTGGCCAAGTCTAAAGTGTACCAGACTATGCATTGTTCAACAGTTCAATTTTTTTTTAATGCCTGCCTATAGAATGACCACTGATCTTTACACAATTGGATGGGAGGACATGCTTCCGTTTCGCAAGTTGCAATATATGCTTAAACACAGATGACACGTTGTAGTTATCTTTGTTTGTTTCACCTTAAGAACATGGTAGAATGAAACTGACATACACATTGTGACTTTATTCTTATGATTACATATTCTGCACTTACTAATAACTTCAATGCATTGACACACTTATTACCAGACACATATTTGCTTTTATGAACTGTATTATTGCCTATGTATAGTATTGAGGAGAAGTATTGATTATGCTGTAGTGAGAAATTGTTACATTAGTAAAAAGACACTGTGCCTGGTTGTGTCGACACATTCTTTGATACAAAGTTAACCTACCGAGTGAGGTGGCGCAGTGGTTAGCACAGTGGACTTGCATTCGGGAGGATGATTGTTCAATCCCACGTCTGGCCATCCTGATTTAGGTTTTCCGTGATTTTCCTAAATCGCTCCAGGCAAATGCTGGGATGGTTCCTTTGAAAGGGCACGGCCGACTTCCTTCCTCGTCCTTCCCTAATCCAATAAGACCGATGACCTCGCTGTCTGGTCATATCCCCCAAACAACCACTCATGTCTTTACACTACTCTGTACTTGTCATTGCACTTTGACAATGCAGGAACACTGAGATAAGAAATATAGGCTCTGCTATTTCTTCACACATACTATCTGGATTATGTTTTGTGGAATGGAGAGAAGCATAGATTTATTTTTGGTTTTATGTTTGAAGCTTGAGCTTTTATTATGTAGCCATGCTGCATCAGCACAAAGATTTAAATGCAGTTCACATCACCATATTTAGTAGCAGACAACATCACCAAAAGATTTAAAAGTAAGAGGTATTAGTTAGTATGTATATACTTAAATTGGAGATTCATGAAATGAATTTTTTTCATTGCTTGACACATGTGGTATGCTTCAACATTGTTAAGTCAATTCACAGAAGTTTTTCTTGGATTAATAATGTGAGATTTGTTGAATTCAGAATTATCATTTACATCTGTGGCATGTACTAGCACAACTGGTATGAACACTACTGATTTACATTACTTAGCTTGTATATAAATTTGAAATTAGACCTTTTCATATGATTATACAAATTGAGGGAACTTCTGTTTATTTGATATTTACTTGCACATACTGGAATCATTCAAGCAGAAACACACACTACTGATGATTTGTTACATATTGGAGAGAGACATTGTGACACAGGGAAAAGTATACAGATGTGCTCTGTGCAGAAAGAAAACATGTATTTGAATGTAAATTATCTGTGTTTGCTAAATATTGACAGCGATTGTATGTGCTTTTAGAAATAAGAGACTGATGGTTGTTAGACTGAGATTAGAGCAAATGTGAAGAAATCATATAATGTAACTTGACTGTTTGTATAGCGAGATCTCTCGAACTATGACTACACCTTACATCTTAAATGAGAAATTGAGATATGGGTTGTGCTTATCTATCTCAAAATTAGTTAGGACATATGATAATTTTGTCTGCCTCGTTTCAACACGATTGAAAAATGAGTTATGCCTGCCATGAAAAAAGACTAATTTTGTAGTTTTTAAGCCGGCCGGAGTGGCCGAGTGGTTCTAGGCGCTTCAATTTGGAACTGCACGACCGCTACGGTCGCAGGTTCGAATCCTGCCTTGGGCATGGATGTGTGTGACGTCCTTAGGTTAGTTAGGTTTAAGTAGTTCTAAGTTCTAGGGGACTGATGACCTCAGAAGTTAAGTCCCATAGTGCTCAGAGCCATTTGAACCATTTTTTTGTAGTTTTTAAGGGAAAGTTGAAAAAGTTTTGTTTCATACATTGTATTACTATTTCACATGACCAATTGCTACAACAGGTTGTATTGTATTTACGGTCATATGTATGAATGCTAAGTTATTGTACTTTGAGTGTTGTTTTGTGGATTGCCTGCAAAAGTTTTGTCCAACCTGTAGTTGTACAATAATTTTGGTGTGGTGCAGGAGTGTAAATTCATTTTTGCGCGATTTCAAAGCTAATTTGGACTGCATGATTAACTGTATGTTCATCTTTAGCCATATTAGTAATTTCACCTTTTAAGCTCTGTGATGTAATCTTCAACTACTTCATGTCGAAGTACTCAATGCTATTACTTCCATGCAGTGATAGGAACTTGTATTGTCAGTTTGTTTAGTTGCAATTAGGGTTTTCATAAATGAACAACTGAGTAACAAAAGAGATACCAAATATACTATATATATAATGTCTGAAACCTATAATGACTCTTATTTATCATCAACTTGCTATGCTATTGGCTAACATAACAACATCTAATTACCTCATAATTACTGTAATTCACAAAACAAAACCAGATTAACAATGTAAGCAATCTGTTCACTTGGGCTGCTGTATTATATATCGAAATTCTATTTGCATTAAAAGATAATGTACTCATATTTGAAGCTGGAGATGTGGTAGGAATACTTGGGATAATGTAGTTTCAATTAGAGGTGTGCATCAAGCCTGCGCCACCTGCCCAGGATCGTAGCCATGACTGCTGGGTGAGCCTCGGCTCCTGCTGTCCGGTCAGCTAGGCAAGCCACTCCATGTTGAACGGTGCCCCACCAGAACCTGAATCCACCTGGTCACTCATGCAGCTCAGCTGCTCCTCACCCCACATGCCCAACAGGCATTGTTGTGGGCAGAGAATGAAATCTCTGCGGCCTGTCTGCAAGTAATTTCTTTACTTCGCACAGTATTTATCAACACAGTACTTAACCTCTAGTGTTGCATTAAAATAAATGATGGCTGTAACATCAGGAACAAGATGGATACTTAAATCTCCACTGTTGCTTGTAATTGTTGAATCAACTTATTGTTATGTGCATGAAAAAACCTTTTCATGCAGTTAATTTTACTAAAGGTCACCCTATTAATTACCGAATTTTTGTAATACTGTATGAGGAAATGGCAAGCGTTTAAAAGATTTTGTTGACACACACTGAAGTTATAAGTTTACATCACAGCAGAACTGTTCTCACATTGCACACTCTTTCCACAGCATATATATATATATATATATATATATATATATATATATATATATATATAAAAAAACACAAGTGCTGGCAGGTCGACAGACACACAAACAACCACAAACATACACACAAAATTCAAGCTGTCGCAACAAACTGTTGCCTCATCAGGAAAGAGGGAAGGAGAGGGAAAGACGAAAGGAAGTGGGTTTTAAGGGAGAGGGTAAGGAGTCATTCCAATCCCGGGAGCGGAAAGACTTACCTTAGGGGGAAAAAAGGACGGGTATACACTCGCGCGCACACACACGCATATCCATCCACACATATACAGACACAAGCAGACATATGTTTGTGGTTGTTTGTGTGTCTGTCGACCTGCCAGCACTTTCATTTGGTAAGTCAAATCATCTTTGTTTTTAGATATATATTTCCTACGTGGAATGTTTCCCTCTATTATAACATCATACACATATATATATATATATATATATATATATATATATAATTTTTGGTGCATTGTTCACATAAATTTATGTCTTTTCACTATTGTGTGATAAAACATTGAGGACTTCAGTGCTGATAAAATAATTACTTAGCATAGGTAATTTACATCACATTTACCTCGTAGTGCAGCACATCTTGAATGTGCTGTGAAATACGCTTCCTCTGTCTCAGTTATCATGAGTTACTTTAGACGACGCAATTGTGGTACTAGAAATAATGGAAGCAAATGCATTGACTTTATTTCCATTTTTTTTGCTTAAGACATTTTGAGCACTTGCTTTCAGTAGCACTGCTTCCTGCAAATGTTTGGCAATATTGAGGCACACCATCTTCTTTAAATACGATTTCTGTGCAGTTATGGGGATTTAAAATATTTAACCAAAATATAAAATTCATTGATAAAATCATCATTTTACATATGTGGGAGTTCTTACCATACTGTTGGCCACATTCTGATCTCAGTGTTCCTGTGGATGGTGCACTCATGGCACAAGCAACTGCAGCATCAAATCACTGTCAGGTCCCATAACCTTGGTATCCCAATGATATATTTTAAAAAAGTAAATTAATTTTTGAATTACCTGGTAATCCCAGTTCCCAAACAAGTGTATTTTTGTGAATTCACTTAAAACTTCAGCAATTTGTTCATGCTGCATAAACAGTGATTTCAGGATGACATATGAAGTATTCCAGCGAGTCTCAACATGCTGCTTCATGGTAAACTACAACCGTGAGTCTTTCACATGGCCACTCCTTTTTAAATCAGTTACAGTATGTTTTTTTGATTCCACTGAACATTATGACAATATTCCTGTGACTATTTTTTCTCAAGGGTGTAGCATAGAACAGTGATGAATGGAGTGCTTGTTGTATGGAAGGCGACAAGAGTTCTCCAGGGACTTTTTCTCATTTGCCCCCTGTCTGATAATGAGTGTAACCTTCAAGAGATGGCTTGTAAATGTCCGTGACTTGATTATGTTACAGTTTCATCCTGTAGATTTGTAGCACTTTTCTCCAACAAACAGGAATTCTGCAACAAACAGGACTTGACTTTCAAACCGCAACTCTGACATTACTGAATGTGTGATAAGAGTGAAATAATGCCTTTTAGCATGTTTCAGTTGTACATGCATATGTACCATCCTCCATAGCCTGCAACATTTGATGGACCACAGCTACACGGTAATCATCTGCTATTTCCTTTTCATGGCGAGAAATTATTTGTGGGTGAGGAACCACATCTCTTGCACTTGCAGTAGGGTACTGTCCTATTTCTGGCATTGTCTGTAGTAGGGTACTGTCCTATTTCTGGCATTGTCTGTGCAAGATCTAGAAAGCATTCTCCAGACCCTTTGATGAAGGGCCACATATGTCTTGTGCATATTGTTACACACTTCTCCAGGACAATGGATTTTGCTGATGTCAGAAGACTGCCACTACTATTGATGTGATTATTAGGAGAATCTTTGCACTCATTCAAATGTTGCAACAGAATCCACAAGATTTCTTGCACATGACACCAAGTTCTAGTTGTTTTCTGTACGGCAAAGGAGTAGACCGCTGACCACATCAAAAACTTATAAAATTGTACCACAAAAGACCTTGATTGTAGAAAATCACATAGGAACATTACATGAAGAAGAATATAGAAAGTAGGATGTATGAAGAGCTTGTTGAAAAATTTCTAAATGATATAAAACTGTAGACCAAAGTGTAATAAAAACTTAATCACAAAATTTGAGATCAAGTTTCATAAAATAGCTCAGAAATGTGGAGGCGTGTGAGAGAAGCAGAAAAAGGAAAGGATGAATTCTATAAATGAAAAAAGTTGCTTGTACTATGTTCATTATTGTTACAATTTTTTTGCATTACTATGTTGCATTCATTATTTTACATTGCAAACTATTTTTCTTTACGAAGGCTCAAGAACAGCCTCTTCCTAGCATATCAAACCTCCAAAATTCTCAGAGGAGTGCAGACGATTGAGAAAGCTGCTCTGCTTGTGTGGCCTGTCATTTCCGCCTTCCCAGCACTGTCTATTTTCCCATTGCACCGAGCCCTGTTGACTCCTGGGCCAGGCGGGGTACGCAAATGAGTCGCGGGCTTCGACAGCACATTGCAGCTCATGCACTCTGTTTCCGGTACACCTGACTGCCACATGGTGCGGTTGACCACCGGTGGGCTGAGGCAGGTAAATGTGGCATGATGAAGCACTCTGGTTTCAGTGTGTTTACGAAAAATGTAATCAGCATTGCTCATTCGTATCATTTCACTTATTTTTCCATAAAAACAAGAGATATGTAATCATTGTTGTGTCACATCCCATGTATTTAAATTGTAACCAGCAGATCGTAAAATTTCTTGTAACTATCAACAACTTCTGTAATTTTAGTTAGTGAATTTACTATACACAACAATACATCAATTGCTATCAAGAGTATACAAAACCCATGAGAAATCGTGTAAGATCTTGAGCAGCACTCTGTGATTTAATGAATTGTACACCTAAAACTTACACTGAAGAAACTTGCAGGAAACATCAACTGCAGCAAACAACGAAATGAAGGTAAGTTCTCATAAATGTTTATATTTTGAACAAACTGAGTTACATCCACCGAATTTCAAGAACATTTACTTCAGTTACCACTTACATAACTAATATTTCGTAAAGATGTTTAGTTTGAATAATTTTCTGTTGACAGCATTTATCCCCAGCAAGGTGGTTACACCACAAGCAGTTGTCGAACAGGAGTTATCCTGTTGCTTTTGCATTCAGACAGTTGAAGAGAGTGAAATGGAACTACTGTACAGCGAAGAGGGAGATGCTTAGCTTGTTGTACAGATTAACATGCTTCCAGTGTTACTTGTGTGGTAGAAAGTTCAAGGTTGTGGCGGTTGCTGCTGCTTTGAAGTAGTTGCTAGGTTTGAAGGACCAATCCAGTAGATTGACTAGGTGGGCACTAAAACTCAGTGAATTTGAGTATGAAGTAATCCACAAACCAGGGAAAAAACACAGATATGCAGGCAAATTGAGGAGGAAGATAGTGGTTGAGTGCTCGCAGAACAACGTGGGTGCTAGATGCGCAAGCGGCAGGTTATGCGTGATGAGGGCGGTAGTGGTGGGAGCTGGGGGCAGGAGCTGTATGGGAAATGCCAAGCAGAGGGTAAGTGCCATTTTAAACTGAACCCTATACTCATATCTTTTGTAAATATTACGTGGAGCCCCTCCACACCCACACTTGAATGGTGACTATTCAAAAAGATCTACTGTCACCTCTGATTTGGCTATATCTAAAAACATTTCTGCTGAACATAAAAGATATAGGAATGAAATAATGACTTCCAAGCACAAAGGACATTGCGTCAATGCAACGTCAATTTTTTTATTGTTAATAAGTGGCACAACTCTTTCATCATGTCTGACATGAAGTCTGTCCTCTGCTCTGCAATTATTGTACCTAGCCCACCAAACGTCAGTATCCACCAATTCACCAACAAATGTGTGACTGTGACTGCCTTTTGGTCTGGAATTGGCACAATATCTTTATAACAAAAAGACAGTCTATTATTGTCAGTGCAAAACGATTACCTGCTGGTGTTCAGATGAATGGTCGTAACATATCTACCCCAATAAAACTAAATGTTTCCATTGTCTCTGCAACAGTACCTGCTTTTGAGTCGAATCAGCATACATACACATACAATTTCTGACAAAAAATGCAATGACTCAAACCCGGATGTCCCACTTCTCTACAACAGTTGCCTTAATTGCTTTTGGCACCTGGACATGCTCTCTGTCTGACCCAGACTCCCAACTCCCTGCTTGCTGCACCACAACGACCGCTGCCTACTAACTCCCTACTCGCTGATTTCTGATTCTGATAGGAGTTTGGACATTGGTTGTGCATCTGCACTGAAACTATTTCACCGTACAGCTGTTGCGCCCATAGAATTATAGAGATGCTGTATGTCCTATCGGACATGTTCTGACTAACTTGTATCTATAATCAATATGTAGTGTGATTTTAGGTATTTTTTTCTTGTGTGTGTAGCATAGGTTGTGTACATTGTTACAGATAGGTTGTGTGTTTTCATTACGGTAGGATGTATCTATAATGACTGAGACATGCTGCCGGAGACAGCATGCTTGTGAGGGGAGGTTAGGTGATAATGGTCCCTATCCTTGGTTGCCATTTGGAGAAAGGGCCAAAGGAGAAGAATGCTGTTTTAACAGTGCTGTACCTCTTCAGTGGAGGTGGAGCGGGGGTGCTGCAAGACCATCACCGCTATTTTCCAGGCAACAAGATGTAGTGTTATCCTGTGAGAGATGGTCATTGACTTTAGTATTTAATGTATGGGAATTATAGAGTGAGGTAAGGAGGCTTGAAGAGGAGTTTTCGAGGGTACTTCAGTTAATGAATAGTAACAGGGTGATTAGAGAGGTTGCCAAGGAACACAAAAAGTTACTTAGGGCATATGCATGATTAAAAGAGGAGATGCAGAAAGTAATCACAGTACTGTCAGCAGTTGGCACACCGCACAAACCCAGGAAGGTAACAAAAAGGGTGGATAGATGCGGGAGGTAGAATTCTGAAGACCATATTCGGGACAGCCAATGCAAGTGATGGGAGCAAATTGAATAAAACAGTAGAAGACGCAAAGATGTTAACAAAAACAAATATAGTAACAACAGAGTGCCATTTCAAGAATGCTGTGCATCTGAAGAATGGTGTGTTGAACAACATACACATGCACACTTTGGCAGCTTGCCAAGTTATGAATTACATCAGGGCCTCATGTGGTACTCTGAACCGAGATTTGGAAGCCATACAAGCATGGATACAAAGAGTCCAGTCCTGCTGTCACCTGAGCAGTGTTTGAGGGGGTGGAGGAACGTACAAGGAACTTAATGCCAGAATTACAGTTGGTAGCAGAGCCAGGTTGCCAGAAATTCCCATTCTACTACCATAGTGCAACAGTGGGTGTGACAATGGATAATGCATGGTTGTATGTATCAGTGAGGATACTGGTAGTGAGCGAGTACACATTATTCAGATGGTACATGGTGCACACCTATCCAGTGAAGTTAGCAGCAGTTAGGAAGTTTGTGCAAGTGAGAGAAGAACCCGTGTTATTAGTGGCAGAAGACAGGTATCGACACATGGTAATGACTGAGTGTGAGCTTCAGCAATGCCAGAACAGGATGGTCACCATATGTCCAATGTTGTTGTTGTCTTTGTGGTCTTCAATCCTGAGACTGGTTTTATGTAGCTCTCCATGCTACTCTATCCTGTGCAAGCTTCTTCATCTCCCACTACCTACTGCAGCCTACATCCTTCTGAATCTGCTTAGTGTATTCATCTTTTAGCCTCCCTCTACAATTTTTAGCCCCCAAACTGCCCTCCAATACTAAATTGGTGATCCCTTGATGTCTCAGAGCATGTCCTACAAACCGATCCCTTCTTCTAGTCAACTTGTGCCACAACCTCCTCTTCTCCCCAATTCTGTTCAATACCTCCTCATTAGTTATGTGATCTACCCATCTAATCTTCAGCATTCTTCTAAAGCATCACATTTCGAAAGCTTCTATTCTCTTCTTGTCTAAACTATTTATCGACCACGTTTCACTTCCATACATGGCTACACTCCATACAAATACTTTAAGAAACGACTTCCTGACATTTAAATCTATACTCGATGTTAACAAATTTTTCTTCTTCAGAAACGCTTTCCTTGCCATTGCCAGTCTACATTTTACATCCTCTCTACTTCGACCATCATCAGTTATTTTGCTCCCCAAGTAGCAAAACTCCTTGACTACTTTAAGCGTCTCATTTCCTAATCTAATACCCTCAGCATCACCCGACTTAATTCGACTACATTCCATTATCCTCGTTTTACTTTTGTTGATGTTCATCTTATACCCTCTTTTCAAGACACTGTCCATTCCGTTCAACTGCTCTTCCAAGTCCTTTGCTGTCTCTGACAGAATTACAATGTCATCGGCGAACCTCAAAGTTTTTATTTCTTCTCCATGGATTTTAATACCTACTCTGAATTTTTCTTTTGTTTCCTTCACTCCTTGCTCAATATACAGATTGAATAACATCGGGGAGAGGCTACAACCCTGTCTCACTCCTTTCCCAACCACTGCTTCGCTTTCATGCCCCTCGACTCTTATAACTGCCATCTGGTTACTGTACAAATTGTAAATAGCCTTTCGCTCCCTGTATTTTACCCCTGCCACCTTCAGAATTTGAAAGAGAGTATTCCAATCAACATTGTCAAAAGCTTTCTCTAAGTCTACAAATGCTAGAAACGTAGGTTTGCCTTTCCTTAATCTCTCTTCTAAGATAAGTCGTAGGGTAAGTATTGCCTAACGTGTTCCAATATTTCTACGGAAACCAAACTGATCTTCCTCAAGGACTACTTCTACCAGTTTTTCCATTCGTCTGTAAGGAATTCGCGTTAGTATTTTGCAGCTGTGACTTATTAAACTGATAGTTTGGTAATTTTCACATCTGTCAACACCTGCTTTCTTTGGGATTGGAATTATTACATTCTTCTTGATGTCTGAGGGTATTTCGTCTGTCTCACACATCTTGCTCACCAGACGGTACAGTTTTGTCAGGACTGGCTCTCCCAAGGCTGTCAGTAGTTCTAATGGAATGTTGTCTACTCCGGGGGCCTTGTTTCGACTCAGGTCTTTCAGTGGTCTGTCAAACTCTTCACGCAGTATCATATCTCCCATTTCATCTTCATCTACATCCTCTTCCATTTCCATAATATTGTCAATATTGTCCTCAAGTACATCGCCCTTGTATAGACCCTTTATATACTCCTTCCACCTTTCTGCTTTCCCTTCTTTGCTTAGAACTGGGTTTCCATCTGAGCTCTTGATATTGATACAAGTAGTTCTCTTTTCTCCAAAGGTCTCTTTAATTTTCCTGTAGGCAGTATCTATCTTACCCCTCGTGAGATAAGCCTCTACATCCTTACATTTGTCCTCTAGCCATCCCTGTTTAGCCATTTTGCACTTCCTGTCGATATCATTTTTGAGATGCTTGTAGTCCTTTTTGCCTGCTTCATTTACTGCATTTTTATATTTTCTCCTTTCATCAATTAAATTCAATATTTCTTCTGTTACCCAAGGGTTTCTACTCGCCCTTGTCTTTTTACCCATTTGATCCTCTGCTGCCTTCACTATTTCATCCCTCAAAGCTACCCATTCTTCTTCTACTGTATTTCTTTCCCCCATTCCTGTGAATTGTTCCCTTATGGTCTCCTAAAACTCTGTACCACCTCTGGTTCTTTCAGTTTACCCAGGTCCCATCTCCTTAAATTCATACCTTTTTGCAGTTAGTTCAGTTTTAATTTACAGTTCCGAATCAATAAATTGTGGTCTGGGAACACATCTGCCCCTGTAAATGTTTTACAATTTAAAACCTGGTTCCTAAATCTCAGTCTTACCATTATATAATCTATCTGATACCTTCTAGTATCTCCAGGATTCTTCCATGTATACAACCTTCTTTCATGATTCTTGAACCAAGTGTTAGCTATGATTAAGTTATGCTCTGTGCAAAACTCTACCAAACGGCTTCCACTTTCATTTCTTAGCCCCAATCCATATTCACCTACTATGTTTCCTTCTCTCCCTTTTCCTACTCTCGAATTCCAGTCACCCATGACTATTAAATTTTCGTCTCCCTTCACTACCTGAATAATTTCTTTTATCTCGTCATACATTTCATCAATTTCTTCATCATCTGCAGAGCTAGTTGGCATATAAACTTGTACTACTGTAGTAGGCACGGGCTTCGTGTCTATCCTGGCCACAATAATGTGTTCACTATGCTGTTTGTAGTAGCTTACCCGTACTCCTATTTTTTTTTTTATTCATTATTAAACCTACTCCTGCATTACCCCTATTTGATTTTGTATTTATAACCCTGTATTCACCTGACCAAAAGTCTTGTTCCTCCTGCCACCAAACTTCACTAATTCCCACTATATCTAACTTTAATCTATCCATTTCCCTTTTTAAATTTTCTAACCAACCTGCCCGATTAAGGGATCTGACATTCCACACTCCGATCCGTAGAATGCCAGTTTTCTTTCTCCTGATAACGACGCCCTCTTCAGTAGTCCCCGCCCAGAGATCCGAATGGGGGACTATTTTACCTCCGAAATATTTTACCCAAGAGGACACCATCATCATTTAATCATACAGTAAAGCTGCATGCCCTCGGGAAAAATTACGGCTGCAATTTCCCCCTGCTTTCAGCCGTTTGCAGTACCAGAACAGCAAGGCCATTTTGGTTAGTGCTACAAGGCCAGATCAGTCAATCATCCAGACTGTTGCCCCTGCAACTACTGAAAAGGCTGCTACCCCTCTTCAGGAACCACACGTTTGTGTGGCCTCTCAACAGATACCCCTCCATTGTGGTTGCGCCTACGGTACGGCTATCTGTATCGTTGAGGCACACAAGCCTCCCCACCAATGGCAAGGTCCATGGTTCATGGGGGGGGATGTCCAATTTTTTTTATTTTGGTGTCCCTCTGCTCTACCCCTGAACCAACATACGTCCAATGAGTGAGGTTACAAATGTTGGTTCAGGGGTAGAGCAGAGGGACACCAATGTAAAAAAAAGGTGATCAAACCAAAACCATATTTTCATAGAGGAGTTTTACATTGGACATTCTCAACATACGACAATGTAGTAGGTAGTTAGTTACATGTTCCTTAGATCATTTGAACAATTCTTTTATTGAAATGAAGTGAAACGAGTCAGTTTACAGGATTTGTTGATTAGTGTTAACATTAATAAACACATTATCATTTTATTCCTACTCTTGCAGTTACACTTTAATTTAATTTAATTTTTTTACTGGCTACCAGTTTTTAAATAGGAATTCTTCAATAGAATAGGAGGAGTTATCTAGGAGAAATGATTTTAAATTAGATTTAAAACTTGGTTTGCTACTTGTCAGACAGTTTATGTTATTGGGCAAACGACAAAAATTTTATTGCTGCATACTGAACTCATCTATGGGCCACTCACTGCCTTAACAATGGGTAATAAAGATAATTTTTCCTCTAGTGGTGTAGGTATGTATATCACGGTTCTTCTCAAATTGTGATGGATTATTTATGATGAATATCATTACTGAAAATATGTTTTGTGACAGCACAATTAAACTGCCAAGCTCCTTGAAGAGGTACTACATGATGTCCATGGGTGAACACCATATATTATTGTTACTGCTCACTTTTGTGCAATCAATACTCTCTTTCTAAGTAATGAGTTACCCCAGAAGATTATTCTGTTTGACATTACTGAGTAGAAATATGCTAGATATGTCAGGAGATTGATACATTTGTTTCCAAGATGAGCAATTATATGAAGAGCAAAAGTCACTGAACTTAATTGTTTCGGAAGCTCAGTAATATGCTTCTTCCATTTCAACTTTTTATCCATACGTACAACCAAAAATGTGGAGCATTCTATCATTCTTACTGAGTCCTGCTCATGTGCTACATCTGTTGTTGGTATGACTCTATTTGTTGTACAGAACTTAATGTAGTGAGTTTTTTTTCTCAACATTTAAGTATAGCCCATTTTCAGACAACTACTTCTCTCTAATGGAATTTATTATAACACTAATATCATCTGCACAAAGTACTGATTTTGCTTGTTAAATATTGAGTGGAAGGTCATTCACATGTACAAGGAATAGGAGTGGGCCCAAAATTGAACCCTGTGGGATTTTACTCCGGTCACTAAAATTTTCTGCCTTTCTGACATGGTATGAATCATTCAGCACAACCTCTGTTTTTCCAGTATGATTCAAACCAGTTGTGTGTAAAATCATCAAGGCCATAGAAGTTGAGTTTTCCTAAGAAAGCATCATGATCTAACAGTCAAGGGTCTTGGAGGTCTCACAAAAAATACCACGCGTAATTTAGCATTATTTAAGGCTTGTACTATTTGATGAGTGAATGTATAAACAGCATTCTCAGTCGAGCAACGTTTCTGGTATCCAAACTGTGATATTCTAAGTAAATTGTTTCCACTTAAGTGTGTGACGACTATTGAGAAAGAAACTGGATGATAATTGTTCAAGTCTGCTTTGTCACCTTACTTATCAATTGTTTTAATAACTACATATTTCAACCTGCCTGGAAAAATTCCCTGTGGCAGGGAGGCATTGCATATATCACAGTTCTGTTTGAAATACCATCAACTCCAGAAGAGCTTTTGCTTTTTAGAATTTTTATAGCTGTATTAATTTCAATGAAGGATGCTGGTGCTACTTCTAGTCGCTTAAATTTTTGTGGAATGACATTTTTAATATATCCTCTTGCTTCTTCAACTGAACCACTTAATCCTATATTTGCTCCAACATTATGAAAGTAATTGTTAAAAGTACTTGCAACTTGTGAATTATGAGTCTGAACATTGTCATTTAGTTTAATTGTTATGGAATCTTGAACACCGACTGACGGGCTGTCCTGTCTCCTGTTTGACAGTGTCCCATATAGTTTTAATCTTATTACCTGCATTATTTCTGTCAGGTCATGCATACATCTGGACACTGTAATGAATTTCCTTAAAATACTAGTGTACGAGGTGCACTCAAGTTCTAAGGCCTCCAATTTTTTTTCTAATTAACTACTCACCCGAAATCGATGAAACTGGCGTTACTTCTCGACGTAATCGCCCTGCAGACGTACACATTTTTCACAACGCTGACGCCATGATTCCATGGCAGCGGCGAAGGCTTCTTTAGGAGTCATTTTTGACCACTGGAAAATCGCTGAGGCAATAGCAGCACGGCTGGTGAATGTGCGGCCACAGAGAGTGTCTTTCATTGTTGGAAAAAGCCAAAAGTCACTAGGAGCCAGGTCAGGTGAGTAGGGAGCATGAGGCATCACTTCAAAGTTGTTATCACGAAGAAACTGTTGTGTAACGTTAGCTCGATGTGTAGGTGCGTTGTCTCGGTGAAACAGCACACGCGCAGCCCTTCCCGGACGTTTTTGTTGCAATGCAGGAAGGAATTTGTTCTTCAAAACATTTTCGTAGGATGCACCTGTTACCGTAGTGACCTTTGGAACACAATGGGTAAGGATTACGCCCTCGCTGTCCCAGAACATGGACATCATCATTTTTTCAGCACTGGCGGTTACCCGAAATTTTTTTGGTGGTGGTGAATCTGTGTGCTTCCATTGAGCTGACTGGCGCTTTGTTTCTGGATTGAAAAATGGCATCCACGTCTCATTCATTGTCACAACCGACGAAAAGAAAGTCCCATTCAAGCTGTCGTTGCGTGTCACTTGGCAACATGCCACACGAGCAGCCGTGTGATCGTCCGTCAGCATTCGTGGCACCCACCTGGATGACACTTTTCGCATTTTCAGGTCGTCATGCAGGATTGTGTGCACAGAACCCACAGAAATGCCAACTCTGGAGGCGATCTGTTCAACAGTCATTCGGCGATCCCCCAAAACAATTCTCTCCACTTATCGATCATGTCGTCAGACCGGCTTGTGCGAGCCCGAGGTTGTTTCGGTCTGTCGTCACACGATGTTCTGCCTTCATTAAACTGTCGCACCCACGAACGCACTTTCGACACATCCATAACTCCATCGCCACATGCTTCCTTCAACTGTCGATCAATTTCAATTGGTTTCACACCACGCAAATTCAGAAAATGAATGATTGCACGCTGTTCAAGTAAGGAAAACGTCGCCATTTTAAGTATTTAAAACAGTTCTCATTCTCGCCGCCGGCGGTAAAATTCCATCTGCCGTACGGTGCTGCCATCTCTGGGACGTATTGACAATGAGCGCGGCCTCATTTTAAAACAATGCGCATGTTTCTATCTCTTTCCAGTCCGGAGAAAAAAAATAGGAGGCCTTAGAACTTGAATGCACCTCATATTTTCTGTAGTATGCAGTAATGTTGGATCTTGACTTACTCTGGCCTTTACATAAATTTTCCTCTTAAACGAGATTTTAATTCCCTTAGTTATTCACAGCTTACTTTGCCCCTTTTTTTTCTAATTGATCTTTTGGATAATTTTTTAGCAAATCAACTTTCATATATTGACATAAATTTACTATAGAATAAATTGAATTAGTTGTTATCATCTCTTTTTGCATATACCTCATCCCATACCACTGTTTTTACCTTAGAGTTGTTCAGTAGCAGGTTGTTGGTCAACAGCACTAACAAGGGGAGGCCGCCAATTGTGAAATTCAGATTCGATTGATACTGCGCATAATAAAAGCTCATGGCCAGAGGTGTAATGTGGCAAAGCACCAAGATGCACTTCTCAGCCATTGTCGAGAAAATCGACAGTTAAAATAAACCGTTGCGGTGAAATACTCTCTACGATTAATAGCTTTCTACAGCGTCGTGGCGCAGCGGTAAGCCCTCGGGTTCGTAATCCGAAGGTCGCCGGATCGAATCTCGCGCCATGCAACATTTTTTTATTATTAGTTTTTTGTAATTCAAATATATATATATAAACTATTAATGAATTGCTTACGCACGTTGGTGAAGGCAGATCGCTCTCCAATTGTACCGCCTCCATTTTTGTGTTTGTTTAACAGGGTGTACCAAAGCTCTCACGTCCGCACTGATTTTTGACGATGTTATAAGTTGCGCTACGGACCGCATCTACCTTCTTTCGAAGTTAGCAGGCAACTACGCTGTTATGCGGCGGCTCGTTTCGGCCCATTCAACATCTGTCCTTCAAGTGTAACGAGCGAGTAACGGAGTTTATATTTCATACCTGCCACAGCAAATTTGTGTTCATGGGGTTTCTATTCTAATTCGAACGTTTGACTTACGCTATACGTATTCGTTTCAGAATATCGTTTCTACGTCTTCCGTTAACTATACGTGATTAACATTATGAAGACAATTAATAACATTTGTGAAATACAACTTTGTTTGCGGAAAACATAATGATGTTCGAAGTCGCCAGTTTTTCCACGACAAACGACTTTCAACAACTTATTATATGCATAATTGTTGCAACTGATTACCGGGAATTTTTTATATATATATATATATATATATATCTGTGTGTGTGTGTGTGTGTGTGTGTGTGTGTGTGTGTGTGTGTATATGTACACACATTTGAATTACAAAAAACAAATACTAAAAAAAAAAATAAAAAAAAGTTGCATGGCGCGAGATTCAATCCGGCAACCTTCGGATTACGAACCCGAGCCCTTACCGCTGCGCCACGATGCTGTAGAAAATTATTAATCGTAGAGAGTATTTCACCGCAATGGTTTATTTTAACTGTCGATTTGCTCGACAACGGCTGAGAAGTGCATCTTGGTGCTTTGCCACATTACACCTCTAGCCATGAGCTTTTATTATGCGCAGTATGAATTGAATCTGAATTTCACAATTGGCGGCCTCCCCTTGTAAGTGTGATGTTGCAGGACCTACATTTAATTTACCAGCCACTATGATGGGTGTTAACCTGTTACATATAACACTGCCACAGCTGTATTGGCCAGATGAACTGGTGGAAATGATGTCCAAACAGATACCTGGGAACCCATCCTGGACCATTCATTGAGCCAGACGATTGGCATGCAGGAGGGGTGAATCACAGCGGAACAACTGTTGCAGCATATAAAACAATATTTGGATGGCAGATATCAAATAACCTTGATGTGGGAGCCACAATTCCTAGCATCATAGTAATTCTGATTTTGCTTGGCTTAGCCTTTACGTATCAGAGAGGACGAGCCATTCAGAGACCTGATCCAGTGACAATTTGAGTTCCCGCAGACTGAATACCCAGAGCGAGGGATGGAGAATAGACTGTTAGGTTCAGGATTAATGTGATAATTGCTTAATAAGTAGGAATAACAAGTCTAGTGGTAAATGTATTTGTTCACGAAGGGGAGGAAGTAATCTTAGCAGAAGAAATGGTCGAATAAGACGTGAGGGGCCAGGTCTACCCTGTGGAGGAGGGCAGTCTAATCCCAGTACCCAGATTTAGCAAAAATAATGAGTAATCTGCTCTGGATCATTGCATTAACAGTCACAGGCTTGTAACCACAAATAAGGCAACATGTGAGTCAGAATAACATACATGTAAGGGGATTGTGAGACGAGGGTAGCTGCACTCAGTGGAAAAGTGCACCACACAGAGATAATGACTGTAGCAGGTGGGTCAATGTCACCACACCAGCCCAAGTCTCTTGTTATGGTCGATGTGACTAGGGGCCTGGTATTAGTGGAACAAATGCTCTTCAGAGTGCTGTAAATATATCTGCATTTTGAGGCAGAAGGCATTCTCTTGCTGACAGAGCCCGGCAGCAGCACCACCATGATGCCAAGGGCCATGCTGGGCAGCAAGAAGAGTGGGCATTACCAGCAGCAGCCATGGGTTTGAGGCCAGACTGTGCCTGCCACCACCAGCACTAAGTTCCTCAGTTCTGCCACCCTTCCACCCATGCCTGCTGCCACCAGCACTGAGTTTCTAGTGGGACTTAGTGCTTAAGTGCAAGCCATTGTCCGCTCCTGCCAGGCAGCAGTGAGTCGAAGCCCTCACACAGCTGTCTCCACATGCCACTGCAGTAGATGTGTGCTGAGTCAAGGGGCTGCAAGGGACCCACAGCGCTGAGGAAAGTAGAACGTTGCTGTCATGGTCATTGCCTCGACAGTCCACCAGCCTTCCATGGGCCTTCTATCAGCATCACAGGGTGCCTACACAGCATTTGAGGTGGAAGCTGCTCCCCATGCATCAGCACTGGCCAGGGACAACAGAGTGAGATATGTTTGCCTTGCTGAATTATGGCATACTGTGTATTTGAATGAAATAAAGGCATTCTTCACTGTTGCCTTTGTTTCCACTAGGCCTCCCAGCATGTCACAACCACTCACTCACCCCACCCCTCCCCCTGAGTGCAACTGCACTCTTCACTACAGGCCATTGAAGTTACAGGGAAAAATGCACGCCACTGAGCCATTCATTTAGCAGCAAACACTGATGTCTCTGCCGACACTGTACTTAGCAGCACCTGTAGTGTTGTTGCGACAGGCATAGACATATTAGATGCCATCTAATGTCCTGATTGCTGTCAGGACCAGTGCATGGAGATTGGCGCAAACCCATCAGCATTACACTTCACGTTTAAGCCAAAGGAGTGGTCTAGTGGCAGGCTTTTGCCCCTGTAATTTTGATGGTATGTAGCATTGTCAAATCGTTGATGGGTTCTGGGTTCTTGTCCTCACTTTGTCTCTCAAGACACTTTCCACAGCACCACAAAGTTTGTTGGTGCACTTTTGTTATTTGCGAAATATCTATATGTCAATGAAACATTAGATCCAGCTAAATTCCTGTTGTCACCAATCTTAAAGAAAGGTCATCAGGTTACTAGTTTATTTGAACTACATTAAGGACAAAATTTCACATTTATAAGTGATAAACTAAAAATACTTTGAATTAAAAAGTATCCACCTTCTTGCAAGAACACTTTCTTTTTCCTGTTGTTTAATCCCCAAACATGTTTCATTACAGTTGGGGTATTTTCAGTGGTTTTTGTTTCTTTTATTGTTTCTCAAATACATACAAATTCAGCTAAGTACCTAGTGTTTACAATTATAAATAACTTAAATTGGAATGATCACAAAGTCAATGTTGTGGGGGAAAACAAACTAAAGACTGCTATTTATTGGCAGAGCACTTCTAAAACACCACATACTATGCTTGTTAGTCCTCTTCTGGAGTATTGGTGTGCAGTGTGCAATCTGCATGAGATAGGATTGACAGAGGACAACGGAAAAGTTCAAAGAAAGACAGCTCATTCTGTATTATCACAAAATAGGCGACACAGTGCCAAGGATATGATACACTAATTTGGGTGGCAATGATTAAAACAAAGTGGTTTTCATTACAACAGGATCTTCTCATGATATTTCCATCGCCAACTATCTCCTCAGAATGTGAAAATATTTTGTTGGCACTCACTCACATTGGGACACATGATCATCATAATACACAATAAGAGAAATCAGACCTTGCATGGAAAGTTTTAAATGTTTGTTTTGCCCTGCACTGTTCGAGAGTGGAACAGTAGAGAAATCTGTGATTCTTCAGTTTCCCTCGGTGTATTTCTTGCTCGATCAGTCCATAGTGTCCAATAGGCAACATTTCAGCGATCAGCCAAGTCGCCAGTCTCCATGATCCGCGCCAGCGGGCATGCGTCAGCAGTCACTGAGATGCTGGCATCGGCGTCTGTGGTGGCGTTGGTGTAATTGCCTCGTCCCCCATGGTCGCCCTCTTTGCTGAGCGTCTTTTAAATTAGACTCAATGCTGGTTCCCATGCCCTGCTGAGGTTATAGCTGTAATCTCGGTTGATGAGTCCATCCCTGGTACAAATTTTGATAGCCTCTCTAATGACACTGTCCCAGTATTTAGATGTCTGTGCCAAGACCCGGGTATGTTGGTAGTCCATTTCATGATTTTCGGAGAAACAGTGCTCTGAGACCGCCAACTTGTTGGGGTACCCAAGTTGCATGTGCCTCTGATGTTCTTGGCAATGATGTTTGATGGAGCACACTGTCTTTCCAATATAAGTCTTCCCACACTGACATGGAATTTGGTATATGCCGGCCTTCTGCAAACTGAGACTCTCAGCAAAGAAAACGAATGCGCGACCAGGGCGCACGAGGCAATTACACTGATGCCACCACAGACGCTGATGCCAGCATGTCAGTGACCACCGACACATGGCCACGGGTGCGGATAGAACGCCTCACAGGGAGGGGATTTAAGAAGGCTACACCCCCCCCCCCCCCTCAGGAGCTCAACTCATCAGTGCACCTGACGATGGTGACATGTCTGATCACCGAAATATTGTGCCCTGTGGACACTATGGACCGGCAGTACACCCGTGGACTGTTCAAGCAAGAAATACGTTGGGAGAAACTGAAGAATCACGTCATATACCTCTACGCGGAGGAGGTCTATCGCAGCATGAAGAAATTCAACAAGCTGCACCACCAAAGGAGCTGCTTGCTCAGTGCTCTTGCTTTTCTGAAGAGATATGTGCCAATTAGGTTGTGCCAAACTTTGCTAAGGTCACGCATTACATTGATTCTGCAGCAGCTAAGAGAATTAAGAAGCGTGCTAGCCATGCTTTTTTTTGTGAGAGGGTGCAATTTACCAGACGCAGCCTTGAGAACAACTCCCAGGAACTACTTAAACTACATCTACAACTAGCCAATCATTTTAATTCCAGGACCTGGGACTGGATTGATGGTGTTACCTGGGTGACAGCTGATTCTGCACATAAGAAGGCCTCGGGATGTCAGATATCTAAATTCTCTCGTCTCTCTGACAAACCATTGTTGGAGGCCCCACGCAAGACGGTCATCGATCTCACGGACATTGAGCTGACTGGGGATGCAGTTTCTGTTCTGGAGAAGGGACTTAATTTAGTTCCCACACTTAGGTTCACGCCAGTAGCAGACATTGTCAGTGCAGTTGAACAGGTTGCTGCGCGACTACCACCTGAAACAGCTGAAGAAGTACGATGGGAAACCTGCCGTGCTCTGACAAGAACTAAACCGATCAAGTCAAATATTACCAGCAGGGAGGGGGCAGCCATTTGAGACCTGAGACAGAGCCCTGAAATTGTTGTCTTACTGGCTGAACAAAGGTAATGCTACAGTTGTTCTTTCCCATAAGGACTACATTGAGAAGATGCAGAACCTGCTAAATAACAAATCTTACAGGAAGATCAATGCTGACCCCACAAAAAAGGTGAACAACAAGAATAAGGCTCTTCTCAAGGATGCAGATTTACCAGAGCGTGTCGCCAAGAAGTTGACACCTCAAGGGCCTGTACCGCCAAGACTTTATGGACTCCCTAAAGTCCACAAAGAAGGGGTGCCATTACGCCCAATTGTCAGCAACATTAGGGCACCTACATATTTACTGGCCAAATACCTGGCAGAATTACTAAGCCCTTATGTGGGTAAATGCCCTGATCATATTTGTAACTCTGTGGATTTAAAACGCCTTGACAACTTCAAGCTGAAAGACTCAGATATCCTGGTGAGTTTTGATGTCATTTCATTATTCACCAGGGTGCCTCTTCGAGTCAGTTGAGCTTATTGCACAGAAATTTGACGAGAAGATGACCGACCTTTTCAGGCACATTCTGACCTCCACATATTTTCTCTTTAATGGAGAATACTACCAACAAACAGAAGGAGTCACACTGGGGAGCCCACTCTCACCTGTGGTCACAAATTTCTGTATGGAGTACTTTGAGGAGGAAGCTTTGGCACCATACAAATGGAAACTATCTTGTTTTCTCCATTATGTGGATGACACATTCATGATCTGGCCAAGCTCCTAGACTTCTGTACACACCTGAACTCCATATATCCGAACATCAGATTCGCTATCGAGACTGAAACAGAAGGAAGATTACCATTCCTGGATGTCATGGTCAAAAGAAGAGTGCATGGCATGCTGGGCCAAGGAGTACACAGGAAGAAAACGCACACCGACCCATATTTGCATGCGGATAGCTGCCACCACCATTCCCAGGAGAATGGGGTGCTGAAAACATGCTAAAAACACTGGTGCACAGGGCGTGCACCATCTCTGACACAGAGTGTCTGCCCCAAGAGGTGAAACACCTCAAAACTGTATTCCGGAAAAACTGTTACTCGGAATGGCAGATCAGACACGCTCTCTGCCCCACCTCTACAGTACAGCGTGTGGAGATGAAAGAAGAGATAGCCGCTGTCTATATACCATATACCAGTGCACTATCAGGGAAAATAGGACAAATGTTGAGGAAACACCGAGTAGGAACTGAGTTTTGCCCACCCAATAAAACACAAGCATTATTGGGAAGTGTCAGAGATGACCTTGGTTTGCGGAAGGCCGAAATACACCAGATTCCATGTCAGTGTCAGAAGACTTATACTGGACACACAGGGCGTACCATCGAAGATCTTTGCCAAGAACATCAGAGGCACATTCGACTTGGATACCCCAACAAGTCGGCGGTCGCAGACCACTGTTTGTCCGATAATCATGAAATGGACTACCAATGTACCAGGGTCTTGGCAAAGACATCCAAATACTGGGACAGTGTTGTTAGAGAGGCTATCAAAATTCGTACCAGGGATGGACTCATCAACCGAGATTGCAGCTATACCTCAGCAGGGCATGGGAACCAGCATTGAGTCTGATTAAAAAGACATTCAGCAAAGAAAATGAACGGGCGAACAAGGCAATTATGCCGACACCAGTGTCTCAGCGACTGCCAACGCATGGCCGTGGGTGCGGATAGAACGACTCGCAGGGGGAGGGGATTTAAGAAGGCCACCCTCTATCAGGAGCTCAGCTCGTCAGCGCACCTGATGATGGTGACACATCTGGACCGGCAGTATACCCGTGGACTGTTCCAGTAGAGAAATAGATTGAAAGTGATTCAATGAACATCTGCCAGGCACTTTATTATGAATTGCAGGGTAATAATGTGGATGTAGACAAGAAGTTGCATTCCTCTGACTGTTAAGGTTGCAAATTAAACCTGGGTACGCCAAGCTACTCTGCAATTCAGTATCCATACTAAACTTTACGTCCCTCTGTAATTGGATGTGCAAGTTCGATCAAAAGTTGGAGCTAGCAAGGGCATACCACTTCAGATAGACCTGCCTAGTAAAGCACATGTGTTTACTCCAAGCTTTGGGTTGAGAATAACTTTAAATTTTAGTAATAAGTGCATCTTAGTTAAGTAGCAGCTTTTCTGTGCCTTTTTAAAAAACCTCACTATTTCCATAGGACTGCTATTTTTAGCATTACTTAAATTTAGCACAACGAATATTGATACTGGAACAGGTGCAGACAAAGATGTAAGAAATTGATAGGTGGTAACACAGAAAGTCACACAAAGATATGAGTGGTGTTTTCACTATAAAGCTGTAAGAATTAACACAAAAGTAACGGAAAAAGTAAATCTATAAGCTACACGTAAATCTCTCACCATTTCTCTGTTCCAATAAACAACTGAAAAGGGTTGCAGACCATGACAAATTCTTACAGAAATAATGCAAGGAAAGCTGAGTTACATATTAATCAGAAGAAAACAGAAAACAAGGTCGTGATCAAGGCACTAGTCATGGTACTCCACTGACAACTGATGAATTCACTTTTTAAAGAGTAGACCCATTCAAATATTTGGGAGACATCTTTAGCAAACAGAATAGAATGGAAATTGAGATTAAGGCAAGGATTACAGCAACAAGACGACCATATTTTCACTTTGGGGAGCATGCTGTGCAGTTGAGCTATTTTGAGAAGTTTTAAAATCAGACTATAACAGAGTGTTATTTTCTCGGTAGTTCTATATGTGCCAAACAATTACATTAAGGAAAGCAGGTGCAGATGAACAAAATCAATCTTCAAGAGGAAGATACTAAGGGAAATATTTGGCCCCATGAGGGGCCGAGACCACTGGACATAGAACTAGAGGATACTAAAAAGCAGTAACTGGCCGAGCTATACCCACAAGATGATATTGAAATAGTTAAAAAAAAAAAAAAATGATGTTGGCAGGACACCTAATCAGGATGAAAGAGGAAAAACCCCTACGAGTAGCATTCTCAGGATTTATAAAGGGGCTGAGGAAGACCATGAACAATGGTGGTACCAACAAGGATAAGGAGGCAATGGGCCTGAGAAAAAAAGAATGAACCTTGGAAGCTACGAACAGATATGGCTGGTGGAAGTATGTAGAGTACGTTTACAGTCTTCAAGGCCAAAGTTACAATTAAGAAGAAGAAGACACCTTTTTTAATGTTGCTAGCTACTTTCTTTACAGTAGCATCTCTAAATCCTTAACAGCTGACCTTAGAGTGTTTCCCTAATGTGGAATTTCTGATATGATCTTCACTTTGCATTTTCATACAGTGCTTATCAACTAGTTCTTACCGATTCGCCTTTCTGTTTACCATTGTTTCCATGCACCAGCACTTGTTTTGTTTAATTTTCATGTACTTTTGAAACTATTTAATCAACATTCTCATAAATTTATTATTATGAAATGACTAATTGGGTCTTCTGTGCATAAATGCAGAATGTTGCAAAATGTGAGAAAACATAAGGTCCAAAAAAGTTTCATTTCAACATCATCTCCTTTATATTCCATTATGCATTCAGCTAAATGGGAGATGGTCTTTGATGTTAGGTTATCATGGAGTCATTTCTCTATATGTTGTAGAGCTTTTGCTACTGTGATGTTTTATACTATGAGGGACAGTTAAATGAAAACTGAACATCCACCGCAACAAGACCATGGAATCATTCCATTAAAAAGTAAGCACCATACATGTTAAGACATTTATCCCCCTGGGAGATGAGATGATCAATTCCTGTTTCATAGAAAGTGGTTGGCCTCTGATAGATCCACAACCACATCTGCTCTTGCACTTACTCGTCCGACTGAAACTGACGTCTACACATCTTTCTTCAGGTTGCCAAAGATGTGAAAATCGTGCAGTGAAAGATCAGGCTGTACGGAGGATGTTGCAGTGTTTTCTATCTGAATTGCTGGAGTTTAGCCTTCATCCAATTGGCAGAGTGGGGTGTGCATTATCGTGCAACAAGATGGCTCTGTCTGACAGCAGGCCAACAGCCTCAGGGCGAAAGGCAAGCCAACAATGGAAATGACCTTCTGCTTCAACTACAGGGGCCGAGAGAGAGAGAGAGAGAGAGAGAGAGAGAGAGAGAGAGAGAGAGAGAGAGAGAGAGGAGGGGGGGGGGGGGGGCAGAAAGAGGAGTTATAGGTTTGGTGGCTAGGAACACATGAGGTGTGGACTGGGAAGGGGACAGGACAGAGGAGGCGACACTGTTGGGTGGAGGGTGTGGAGACAGTGGGTTAAGTGAGTGTTACGGGAGTGAAGGATATGTGGCAGCGGTAAATCCCACCTGCATTGTTCAGAATAGTTCATGCTGGATGGAAGGATACAGATGGCACAGGTTGTGAAGCACCCTTTGAACTGGAGCAAGTTGTGCTCAGCTGCATGGTGTGCCACTGGGTGGACAACTTTGTTCTTGGCCACAGTCTGGCAGTAGCCATTCACTCTCATTGCAGTGACTGCTGCAGAGCTGATAGGTGGCTGCTACTCTGATTTGGTAGGATAAGCCCCTGAATGGACTGGAGTAGGAAGTTCTGGGTGGTTGGATTGTACAGGTCTTGCACATGGGTCTTCCGTAGGGATATGGTCCCTGTGCCAAGGGGTTGGGAGTGGAAGTTGATACACAACAAACAAGTTTTGAAAGCATATTGCATTGTTTGATACCATGACTTATCATTTCACTTAGGGCACGTAAACACCCAAAGTTCAATTACTGCAATAATTATAATTCAGAATAATGTTTGAAACAGGAATCTCTACCTTGTGGATGACATACAATGTTAATAAGTATGAAACATCAATACATCTAATTTATAGAATTTGGTTGATTGGCATGAATGTTGGAAATTATCGTATTCTGTTGTAATAATTGAAATAATGTAATACAGTGTTACTCACTGTTATCTGCTATCTAAAAATACCTGAAACAGAATGTGGAACAAATTGCTGACTGTTGTTATCTATCTGTATAAGAAATGTATGCAACCAAAGTTACTAATTTTCAAAGTAATTATATCAACTTGAGGGTTTATTCCAAACAAGACATGTCAACAAATCATCAAACAGCACTTTCTGAGTAAAAGACAGCATTTATACTAATACTGTACTATTAAAACAGGAACATGCCAGAAAGTCATGTTTAATTTCATCTTCATGTAATTAGGAAAACTTGTAAGTTCAGGGTTTGTTTTACATCTTATTATTGTTGTTATGGTCTTCAGTCCAGACACTTGGTGCAGCTCTCCATGCTACTCTATCCTGTGCAAGCTTCATATCCCAGTACCTACTGCAACCTACATGCTTCTGAATCTGCTTAGTGTATTCATCTCTTGGTCTCCCTCTACAATTTTTACCATCCACGCTGCCCTCCGATACTAAACTGGCGATCCCTTGATGCCTCAGAACATGTTCAACCAACCAATCCCTTCTTCTAGTCAAGTTGTGCCACAAGTTTCTCTTCTCCCCAATTCTATTCAATACTTTCTCATTAGTTATGTGATCCACCCATCTAATCTTCAGCATTCTTCTGTAGCACCACATTTCAAAAGCTTCTATTCTCTTCTTGTCCAAACTATTTATCAGCCATGTTTCACTTCCATACATGGCTACACTCCATACAAATACTTTCAGAAAAGACTTCCTGACACTTAAATCTATACTAGATGTTAAAAAATTTCTCTTCTTCAGAAACACTTTCCTTGCCATTGCCAGTCTACATTTTATATCCTCTCTACTTCGGCCGTCATCAGTTATTTTGTTCCCCAAATAGCATAACTCATTTACTACTTTAAGTGTCTCATTTCCTAATCTAATTCCCTCAGCATCACCCGATTTAATTCAACTGCATTCCCTTTTCCTCATTTTGCTTTTGTCGATGTTCATCTTATATCCTCCTTTCAAGACACTGTCCATTCCGGTCAGCTGCTCTTCCAAGTCCTTTGCTGTCTCTGACAGAATTACAATGTTACTGGCGAACCTAAAAGTTTTTATTCTTCTCCATGGATTTTAATACCTACTCTGAATTTTTGTTTCCTTTACTGCTTGCTCAATATACAGATTGAATAACACCGCAGATGGGCTACAACCCTGTCTCACTTCCTTCCCAACAACTGCTTTCATTTCAAGCCCTTCGACTTTTATAACTACCACCTGGTTTCTGTACAAATTGTAAACAGCCTTTCTCTCCCTGTATTTTATCCCTGCCACCTTCAGAATTTGAAAGAGAGTATTCCAGTCAACACTGTCAAAAGCTTTCTCGAAGTCTACAAATGCTAGAAACATAGGTTTGCCTTTCCTTAATCTATCTTCCAAGGTAAGTCGTAGGGTCAGTATTGCCTCACATTCCCGTATTTCTACGGAATCCAAACTGATCTTCCCCGAGGTCGGCTTCGACCAGTTTTTCCATTCGTCTGTAAAGAATTTGTATCAGTGTTTTGCAGCTGTGACCTATTAAAATGATAGTTCCGTAATTATCACATCTGTCAACACCTGCTTTCTTTGGGATTTGAATTATTATATTCTTCTTGAAGTCTGAGGGTATTTTTCCTGTCTCATACATCTCGACCTCCAGATAGTAGAGTTTTCTCGGGGCTGTGATAACATTGCAATTTGGCTGAATTGTATGCCTAAAACTGATGATAGTATTTGGAACTACAATACATGCAGGTCAGTTCAGTTACATGTAATTATTTTTACTGCAATATCTAAAATGCATAACACCAACAATGAAAACATTGTTTGGTATGGTATATAAGTGCCAAATCTAGATTCTGTCAAGTCTTTATAGTCATATTTTTACATAAATTAGTTTTTATTTAAAGATGATGATGTTACAACATGAAGTAGTTGGAATATTATGACTTATATAAATAGAAACACCAGTGAGTGACATAGGGATGGATCAGAATGTTGTATAGGTTGCATGGGTGATAGAATACTAATTCAGGTGGCAAGGTAAGTTCTTCAGTAGGATGTCCCTAATTTTCGGGCACAACGATCTACATCTGCATCTACGTCTACATCAATACTCTGCAAATCATATTTAAGTGCCTGGCAGAGGGTTCATCAAACCACCTTTACAGTTCTGTATTATTCCAGTCTCGTATAGCGATTGGAAAAAACAAACACCTATATCTTTCCCTATGAGCTCTGATTTCTCTTATTTTATCGTGGTGATCGTTTTCCCTATTTAGGATGTGTCAACAAAATATTTTCACACTCGGAGGAGGAAGTTGGTGATTGGAATTTCGTGAGACGATTCCATCGCAATGAGAAATGCCTTTCTTTTAATGATGTCCAGCCCAAATCCTGCATCATTTCATTGACACTCTCTCCCATATTTTGCGATAATACAAAACATGCTAACCGTCTTTGAACTTTTTGGTTGAACTCCGTCAGTCCTATCTGGTAAGGATCCCACACCGTGCAGCAGTACTCTAAAAGAGGACGGACAGGTGTAGTGCAGGCAGTCTCCTTAGTAGATCTGTTACATTTTCTAAGTGTCCTGCCAATAAAACACAGTCTTTGCTTAGCCTTCCCCAGAACATTTTCTGTGTGTTCCTTCCAATCTAAGTTTTTCGTAATTGTAATTCACAAGACCAGTCACATAACAGACGATATTCCATAAGCACGCAATTTCACTACAAGCTGCTTGTGTGAAACAGTGTCCAAAGCATTAAGGAAATACGGAATCGATCTGAAATCCCTTGTCGATAGCGCTAAACACTTCATGCGAATAAAGAGATAGTTGTGTTTCACAAGAACAATGTTTTCTAAACTCATGTTGACTGTGTGTCAATAGACTGTTTTCTTTGAGGTAATTCATAATTTCCAAACACAATATATGTTCCAAAATCCTGCTGCATATCAACATGAACGATATGGGCCTATAATTAAGTGGATCACTCCTAATACCTTTCCAGTCTTTGGGTACAGATCTTTCGTCGAGCGAATGGTTGGATATGATTGTTAAGTATGGAGCTAATACACGAGCATACCCCGAAAGGAATCTAATTGATATACAGTCTGGACCAGAAGACTTGCTTTCATTAAGTGATTTAAGATGCTTCATTACTCCAAGGATATCTACTTCTACGTTACTCATATTGGCACCAGTTCTTGATTCCAATTCTGGACCATTTACTTCATCTTCTTTTGTGAAGGCATTTCGGAAGGCAGTGATTAGTAACTCTGCTTTGGCAGCACTCTCTGCAATAGTATCTCCATTGTTATTGTGCAGAGAAGGCATTGACTGTTTCTTGCACCAACATACTGCACATACAACCAGAATTTCTTTGGATTTTCTGCCAGGTTTTGAGACAAAATTTCCTTGTGGAAATTGTTATAAGCATCTCGCATTGAAGTCCGCGCTAAATTTCGAGCTTAAAGATCGCCAAACTTTGGGATTTTGTGTCTGTTTAAATTTGGCATGTTTGTTTCATTGTTTCTGCAACAGTGTTCTGACCCGTTTTGTGTACCAACACCTCCGTTGTTTGTTAATTTATTTGGTATAAATCTCTCCACTGTTGCCTATACTATTTCTCTGAATTCAAGCTACATCTGGTCTACACTTATATTATTAATTTGGAAGGAATGAAGATTGTCTCTCAGGAAGGCATCAAATAAATTTTTATTTGCTTTTTTGAATAAGTATGTTTTTCATTTATTTTTGGAGGATTTGGGAGTTACAATAGTCAATCTCGCTACGACAACCCTATGTTCACTAATCCCTGTATTGGTTTTGATGCTTGTTATTAACTCAGCATTATTTGTTGCTCAGAGGTCAAGTGTGTTTTCACAATCGTTTACTATTTGCATACCGAGCGAGGTGGCGCAGTGGTTAGCACACTGGACTCGCATTCGGGAGGAAGACAGTTCAATCCCATCTCCAGCCATCCTGATTTAGGTTTTCTGTGATGTCCCTAAATCGTTTCAGGCAAATGCCGGGATGGTTCCTTTGAAAGGGCACGGCTAATTTCCTTCCCCATCCTTCCCTAATCCGAGCTTGTGATCCGTCTCTAATGACCTCGTTGTCGACGGGACGTTAAAAAACACTAACCTAACCTAACCTACTATTTGCATGGACTCATGAACCTATTGTTCAAAATAATTTTCAGTGAATGCATTTAGCACAATTTCGGATGATGTTTTATGCATACTCTGGAATTAAACATGTATTTTTGCCACCACATCGAGGATAAATTAAAGTCACCACCAACTATAATCGTATGAGTCGGGTACGTGTTTGAAACCAAACTCCAGTTTTCTCTGAACCTTTCAGCAACTGTATCATCAGAATTGGGAGGTAACAATGCATAACCAAAGTCCTGGCAATAGGTATGATTAAGTTGTTCCAGTCTAAGGTGATGTTGTTGTTGTCTTCAGTCCTGAGACTGGTTTGATGCAGCTCTCCATGCTACTCTATCCTGTGCAAGCTTCTTCATCTCCCAGTACCTACTGCAACCTACATCCTTCTGAATCTGCTTAGTGTATTCATCTCTTGGTCTCCCTCTACGGTTTTTACCCTCCATGCTGCCCACCAATGCTAAATTTCTGATCCCTTGATGCCTCAGAACATGTCCTACCAACCGGTCCCTTCTTCTCAAGTTGTGCCACAAACTCCTCTTCTCCCCAATTCTATTCAATACCTCCTCATTAGTTATGTGATCTACCCATCTAATCTTCAGCATTCTTCTGTAGCACCACATTTCGAAAGCTTCTATTCTCTTCTTGTCCAAACTATTTATCATCCATGTTTCACTTTCATACATGGCTACACTCCATACAAATACTTTCAGAAACTACTTCCTGACACTTAAATCTATACTCGATGTTAACAAATTTCTCTTCTTCAGAAACGCTTTCCTTGCCATTGCCAGAATACATTTTATATCCTCTCTACTTCGACCATCATCAGTTATTTTCCTCCCCAAATAGCAAAACTCCTTTACCACTTTAAGTGTCTCATTTCCTAAATAATTCCCTCAGCATCACCCAACTTAATTCGACTACATTCCATTATCCTCGTTTTGCTTTTGTTGATGTTCATCTTATATCCTCCTTTCAAGACACTGTCCATTCTGTTCAACTGCTCTTCCAAGTCCTTTGCTGTCTCTGACAGAATTACAATGTCATCGGTGACCCTCAACAGTTTTGTTCTTCTCCATGGATTTTAATACCTACTCTGAATTTTTCTTTTGTTTCCTTTACTGCTTGCTCAATATACAGATTGAATAACATCGGGGATAGGCTACAACCCTGTCTCACTCCCTTCCCAACGGCTGCTTCCATTTCATGCCCCTCGACTCTTATAACTGACATCTGGTTTCTGTACAAATTGTAAATAGCCTTTCGCTCCCTGTATTTTACCCCTGTCTTATTTAGAATTTGAAACAGGGTATTCCACTCAACATTGTCGAAAGCTTTCTCTAAGTTTAATGCTAGAAATGTAGGTTTGCCTTTCCTTAATCTATTTTCTAAGATAAGTCGTAGGGTCAGTATTGCCTCACGTGTTCCAACATTTCTGCGGAATCCAAACCGATCTTCCCCAAGGTCGGCTTCTACCAGTTTTTCCATTCATCTGTAAAGAATTCGCGTTAGTATTTTGCAGCTGTGACTTATTAAACTGATAGTTCGGTAATTTTCACATCTGTCAACACCTGCTTTCTTTGGGATTGGAATTATTATATTCTTCTTGAAGTCTGAGGGTATTTCACCTGTCTCATACATCTTGCTCACCAGATGGTAGAGTTTTGTCAGGACTGGCTCTCCCAAGGCCGTCAGTAGTTCTAATGGAATGTTGTCTACTCCCGGGGCCTTGTTTCGACTCAGGTCTTTCAGTACTCTGTCAAACTCTTCACGCAGTATCGTATCTCGCATTTCATCTTCTTCTACATCCTCTTCCATTTCCATAATATTGTCCTCAAGTACATTGCCCTTGTATAGACCCTCTATATACTCCTTCCACCTTTCTGCTTTCCTTTCTTTGCTTAGAACTGGGTTTCCATCTGAGCTCTTGATATTCATACAAGTGGTTCTCTTTTCTCCAAAGGTCTCTTTAATTTTCCTGTAAGCAGTATCTATCTTACCCCTAGTGAGATAAGCCTCTAAATCCTTACATTTGTCCTCTATCCATCCCTGCTTAGCCATTTTGCACTTCCTGTCGATCTAATTTTTGAGACGTTTGTATTCCTTTTTGCCTGCTTCATTTACTGCATTTTTATATTTTCTCCTTTCATCAATTAAATTCAACATTTTTTCTGTTACCCAAGGATTTCTACTAGCCCTTGTCTTTTTACCTACTTGATCATCTGCTGCCTTCACTACTTCATCCCTCAAAGCTACCCATTCTTCTTCTACTGTATTTCTTTCCCCCATTCCTGTCAATTGTCCCCTTATGCTCTCCCTGAAACTCTGTACAACCTTTGGTTCTTTCAGTTTATCCAGGTCCCATCTCCTTAATTTCCCACCTTTTTGCAGTTTCTTCAGTTTCAATCTACAGCTCATAACCAATATACTATGGTCAGAGTCCATGTCTGCCCCTGGAAATGTCTTACAATTTAAAACCTGGTTCCTAAATCTCTGTCGTACCATTATATAATGTATCTGATACCTTCTAGTATCTCCAGGATTCGTCCATGTATACAACCTTCTTTTATGATTCTTGAACCAAGTGTTAGCTATGATTAAGTTATGCTCTGTGAAAAATTCTACCAGACTGTTTCCTCTTTCATTTTTCTCCCCCAATCCATATTCACCTACTATGTTTCCTTCTCTCCCTTTTCCTACCCTCGAATTCCAGTCACCCATGACTATTAAATTTTCATCTCCCTTCACTACCTGAATAATTTCTTTTGTCTCATCATACATTTCATCAATTTCTTCATCATCTGCAGAACCAGTTGGCACATAAACTTGAACTACCGTAGTAGACATGGGCTTCGTGTCTATCTTGGCCACAATAATATGTTCACTATGCTGTTTGTGGTAGCTTACCCGCACTCCTATTTTTTTATTCATTATTAAACCTACTCCTGCATTACCCCTATTTGATTTTGTATTTATAACCCTGTATTCAGCTGGCCAAAAGTCTTGTTCCTCCTGCCACCGAACTTCACTAATTCCCACTATATCTAACTTTCACCTATCCATTTCCCTTTTTAAATTTTCTAACCTACCTGCCCAATTAAGGAATTGACATTCCACGCTCCGATCCGTAGAATGCCAGTTTTCTTTCTCCTGATAATGACGTCCTTCTGAGTAGTCCCCACCTGGAGATCCGAATGGGGGACTATTTTACCTCCAGAATATTTTACCCAAGAAGATGCCATCATCATTTAACCATACAATAAAGCCGCATGCCCTCGGGAAAAAGGTGATACTGGACAGGAAATCTGTTTGAGGACAAGGTTTTGGGGATAGTCTGTGAAGAACATTGTGGAACCTTCAGCATTCTGGGCAAGGAAATTCTCATCACTGCAGGTATGCCACCCACAGATGGCCTGGCTGTATGAGAATGATCTTTTGAGAAAGAGGTGACAGCTGTTGAAATGTAGGTACAGTTGCTGGTTAGTAGGCTCTTAATAACAGAAATGGAACTGTCAGAGAGGTGGGGGTCAACACCCAGGATGGTGGTATATTCAGTTGAGGAGTACCAGGTGAAGCAGATGGGAGAGAAAGTATTGAGGTTGTGGTTTGTACATCTGCGCAATCATTTCCTTGTTTAAGTAGTAATTAATACACCTTGAACTGGAATAGAGACTTTACTGCTTCAGGAACGATAACATTTTTTTGAACTACTGTAAGCTGCGCTGGTAATGAACAATCCATGAGACTTTTTAAAAAATTTCCCCCATTACTTACATGGGTTAAATTTTTCAACAAGAATTTGCATTATGTCACTTACCTCAGTACAATCAAAAAATGTATTTGACTATCATAGTTGAGACTCTAGAGTAGTAAGAATGGCAGCATTTAATTATCAGCAGATAATTTTCTGTAGAAAACTTGACTGTCAACAGTGCTGTTAATGTCTGGGATATGCTTATCAAATGGAAACCTCACTTCACAAAAGACACCACTGTTAAGAAAGACACATATATACATAAATTGTATATTAAATTAGTACTAAAAACTTGGAGGTATTCCCATCTACATATAACTCCAACTAAGTAAATTGTGAACAATCTAGAGTGATGCATTAAGAATTTCACATACTATATTTTCATACTTGTATCACCAGGTGCTGACTTTCTGGGAATAGCTTCACACTTCTTCACAGCTAACATCAGCATCCACCATCCTTCAGTGCCTCATGGTCTACTTTTTTCAAACTTAGTACTTTTCCTATAACCAATTATTTTGCATCGTTAATTGACCATATTTTTGAGTGTCAACTATGTCCCTTCTAATTGTAACTTTGTTTGTCATAGTAATAATTTAGATTTATATAAAAAACAAAGATGCTGCGACTTACCAAACGATAAAGCGCTGGTAGATAGACACAATAACAAACACACAAACACTCACACAAATTTCAAGCTTTCGCAACCCAAGGCTGCTTCATCATCAGGAAAGAGGGAAGAAGAGGGAAAGACAAAAGGTTGTGAGTTTTAAGGGAGAGGGTAAGGAGTCATTCCAATCCCGGGAGCGGACACACACACACACACACACACACACACACACACACACACACACACACACACACACACACACACTCTGCTTGTGTCTGTATATGTGCGGATGGATATGTGTGTGTATGCGAGTGTATACCTGTCCTTTTTTCCCCCTAAGGTAAGTCTTTCCGCTCCCAGGATTGGAATGACTCCTTACCCTCTCCCTTAAAACCCACATCCTTTCGTCTTTCCCTCTTCTCCCCTTTTTCCTGATGAAGCAACCTTGGGTTGTGAAAGCTTGAAATTTGTGTGTGTGTTTGTGTGTTTTTCATTGTGTCTATCTACCAGCGCTTTCTCATTTGGTAAGTCGCAGCATCTTTGTTTTTTATATATATTTTTCCCATGTGGAATGTTTCCCTCTATTATATTCATATTAATAACTTAGATTGTTTGACAAAAGCTGCAAAAAAAGTCACCTGTAGCCGGAAAAATTTATTTATTATATACAGGATGTCAGACATGACATGACTCTACCTTTTTAAATTCTAAACTGCAGTATTATTCAGGGTAATAATTCATTTGTGCTACATTGAATATTATCATTCATTTAAAATACATGCATTTAATTATAATGTCTTGCAATCTGTGTTCCTTTTGCTGTAATACAGCTGATAAATACTGTTGCAATATATAGTTGTGCATACTATTTTCTTTCCTGCTTTTCACATTCCGCCAATGACTGTACCATCTTACAGGGAATGGGTAAAGAAATTATTTTGAAACTGTGTTACATATAAGCAATGATAACTTGTTCCATTCTTCAACTCAGCTCCTTTTAATATGAGTCCAAATGTCTTTTTTGCACTGTCTAGCTGTATAATGAATATAAGACACATAACAAAATGGCATGCATAAATTAAAATACTATGAAACAAATATGTTTTATTAATAAAATGCACAAAAATCTGACAGGAATCATTGTAGTTTACAAATTTCTACTACTACACATTTATTTCCAGTTGTCAATGATGCAAATTTTCCTCAAGTGTGATGCAGTTGATGCGCAACATTGTGAAAGGGCTGCGATAGACTGAAAAAGAAAATCCTTATCAGAATACTGTATGAAAAAGGCAAAAATTAACACTGAGCTTGATGAAGGAGTTGTTCTTGCACTCTGGAATTCAACGTTTTTCTAACATAACACTGCAAAACGTATCTAAATAACAACTAGCACAGAAAATTCTTCATACATCAGTAATTGATTTTATTAATATAACATTCAACTCCCCACAAGAAGACTGGCATGAACTGGGGAATGTGAATGCTAATAAGAGGTAGAAATAACAAAAAGGAGAAGAGTAAGAAAAATAGGGGACAAAGAGAAAATTAGGTCAAAAGAGGTCTCATCAGTATATACGTTAAAACCATATGTGTTCCAAGGAGAAAGGTTTACCTTGAAAAGCCGTTATCCCATATGTATTAGCCACACAAATGATCTGCAAAGCATGTTTCACAGTCAAACAAATTGTATACCATCACTTTCACTGGTTGCATATTATATTAGTAATTACCTAATTTCTAAACTTAAAGCGCTTTATAAATTAGAAACTACTTAGCAACCAATAGTAAGAGCCATTATTTTTCCCCGCTGTTCTCTTCCGAATCACTGAATCACATTTATTTTACATATTTATTAACGTTGCTCCTATGGATGAAGTTACAATATAGGAGTATTCTGACAGGATGTATTGAGTGCACTGCAGGTTTTACCAAGGTTAGTAAATTGAAGGGAAAAAAATGACCCTACTGTCTAGCAATAAAACATTAACAATGTGTCTTCCTATTCTTAAATATGGTGCGACAGATAAACTTTTTACAATGATTGACAAAATTTTAATCTTTCTAGCTGAGGATTTTTCTCTTGATACAAGAAAGAATGAACTTCACTTCTAAAACACAATATGGTGATCAGTACTCACAATTTATTCTCATGTATTGTTTTCTTCTTATTTTTCTGAAATGTGTCTTTGTATGTGACAATGTTTTTTCAATAACAGTTGCCTCAACATTAACCAGATTAGGTGATAGAAGTGGCCGACCAATGAGTGTAAAATCAGCACCTCCCACCAGCATAACCTTGAAAGGAAAAAAGAAAATTTAGAAAACTAGCAGTTAGTTGAACTTTTAAAAAATTGATTATTTGAACAGTTACAAAATCTGAGAAAGTAAATGCCACAAAACATACTGAAACCTAACTTTTCCCAACAGCATAGACAATGAAGACCAAAAAAGGTCAATTAGGGGAAAAAATCACGTAGTCACAAATTTTTGCACGGTGCTAGGAGAGAGTGTCCTGAACAACACACTAAAAATCCTGATTGGTGGGGTGTGAGCACTGGAATGGTGGTGAGTTGAAAGGTCACTTTTTTATGTTTTTCTCAAATAACTCTAAAACCTCAGCTTCAAACAAAAATGTTTTCCAGTACAAAATTAAACTAAATTAAATTTTCCACAAAAAAACAGGGCCCCACCTTTTTTGCTCTAGGACTAATCGTTTCTACATTCAGGAGATGGAAAAACTGCAGATTCTTAAAAATACTGTTCTAATGGTAGGAAATCAATATTTTTCATTAACTGGAGTGGGTTAAAAACAAATATTAAATGTGTGTGTCTCATGTAGATCCATATTTGGGAATAAACTGTGTTCCAGAGTGTAACAGGGTGGACAGGGGAGATGTGTGTAGTAGAGGTGCAAGGGAAGGTAGGTTGCTGGATTAAGCACATGCACTTTCCCTCCTTCCCAGGTCTGTAAATGGAAGATTGAGCAGGTGATGCCCCACTCTATCAACTCCATTACATCACAGGATGCAACTACAGTGAGTTTCACAAAATTGTACACGCCCTGCACAGCACGCCTTATGAATCATTGGCGACATAGAGGGCAGAGGTGCTTGGGGAGCATTTATTTTGCACAAAATGTATTCACACTACACTGGATGCAGATATATGGGTTACTAATAACACTAAGACAGGTAATGCATATGGACAGAATCTATGATTCATATTTGATTCACCCTCAGAACTTTACTATTAACTCCTTATTTCTGGAGTTTGTTTTCTGGCTTTGCAGAAATGTACTAATATAGCTTTTGTTTTCCGCTCAAACTGTATCATCTATGGCAGCATTTCAAGTCTGAGTGCCATAACACATCTGGTCATTATAGTTTTTTGTTAATCTTTCAATTTGTCAGGCCTTGGACTTCCAATTTAAAGTGCCTGCCTAGTTGGTGCAGATATGACATTAGTCACATATTTGGTTAGACTATTGGCAAGTAATGCTACCAGACATATTGATGGAAGACATGGAAACATTGAAACCTGTCATGTCTATGTCCAGCGAGGTTGCTGTCAGCACGGAAAAAAGCAGTTTCTCCGGCCGACCGATCACATGACATCAGCGAACTGGGCAATTTACAACCAAAGGCATAAGCTCACCTCCATTCTTTGTGAGTCAGCCAACACAGTGTTCCAATCTTAACTGACATTTCCCTAGATAACGATGCTATACTTATGGCCTCTGCTGGATAACAAATCAGACTGTTCTTACTGTTGTGCAAGTTGACTTAGCCTGTATGTGAGAGTACCAGAGTGAAGTGGTATACTTATTCAGCCAAACGAACTAACCATTGAGGTGGTTTCCACCAATGTCTATTAATATTGTCACACCTGTGTTACTATCCAGCAACTTGGGTGTATTCAAATTAGCCTGTATGCACAGGTAATTAATTGTGCAAATTATTTTAATTTTCTTGTGGTTCAGGACAATTATTTTATTTTATTTGGACTTACTAATTTTTGTTTCATGCTGCACTGTAGTAATGGAAGCGTAATAAATATCCATTACCATGTAAGAGAGAATCACAAAACTGTCACAGTAGTATACAAAAATCATGAAGATACTTCATCTTGTACACACAATTTATTTTATTTTCCACAGCCATTTAAACAGTTAGTTTTGAGAAAGCAGTAGTTGATAGTGCCTTTTCACTGAGCAGGCAACATTGTGTCAGGTGGCCTGGATCTCGCACTTCACATGGGACAGCTGCTTCATCCAAGAGGTGATCCAACTTCCGCATGTTGACCTTCCAGCATGGCACACCCATACTTACCCTGTTCAAAGTTCACAACACAGGGTAGGAGAGCTCACTCCCACAGGCCAGCTCTTCTCTTGTGTTCTCTGTTTGTGTGTATGATGCATGCCTGCCATAGATTTCACATGTATCATTTTTGCTGTTGACAAAGCATTGAGGCTATGCCATAGCATTTATATGGATCATTTTATTGATGACTCGGCATTATGGATATGCTATAGCATTTATATGGATCATTTTACTGTTGACTTAGCCTTATGACTTTGTTTCTCTTTTCACACACTATGTAACACCTGTTATTACTTCTTTTGTGGCAGACCCGTTTATATCTGTTAAAATGTAGGTAAAAATTTGAATAAACTTTTGACTGGCAATTGGTTGGCTGTAGGATTCCCACTGTATCCATAATTCTACAGTTGCTGACTGCTGCCATATTCAAGATTTTAAAATTCTTGTATTTTCTTTTTTAATTGCTAGGCAAATGAGTGGACATGGGAAAATTTGTTCCTTACAGTTTACACAGAAAGGCGGTTGTTTCCAAGTACGACATACGTGATCTCCACATTTTGAGTCTGCCATGTAGCAGGATGAAGTATCCAAAACATAATCATAAAAAACACCCCATGTAAGACAGGACGTAAGGTTTCACATCGCACATGTACATCATAACATTAACTTTTTCCGGGAGGCCATTTTCTTCAAAAGCTAAGATGAAAACACCTGTACCTATTTGGTTATCTTTTTGCCCCTTTTAGTGCCTCTCAGATAAAATGCACACCACGTAGCTCCTCATCTATCTGGAGTATAAGGTTTCTGAAAGATAACTCTCTGTAACATAATCAAAGTTTTATGTGGAATAATAGTCAATGCTGTATCGTCCAGTCTTTCACATGTAAGCAGCACTAGAGACTGTACAACAGAGGGGGCTTTAATCAACAATGACCCATTTCATATTTTTTTCCAATGCATCTTCTGCTACAAATTTATGCTGTATTTGTTCTACAAAAAATAACAGCTTTGTGAAGCTGTTTTGCTCTCAGTTTTCTGGCTTGTTCCTCTTCCCACAGGCTAGAGAAAGCAGATGGGCTATCCACACATCTATTTGTTGAGACGGTTGGATCAGTATGGCCATTGAGTTTCGTTTGATACATTTCATGTGCAACCTACTCTGATCAAATGCTCTCTCCATCAACGCCACCCAGCCACAGAAAAGGTCATTTGGCAAAGCAGCTGTTGCCCAGAGTCCTGATGCTGCAACGAGACAGGTATCGGCTCCTTGTCATGTGTAGGGAGCTAGCGGATGAGGCATCAGAAGTGTGATCCCTGCCTTATTAGAGGCTCTATTGAGAGGATACATAATAACCCCACCACACTGGATTGGCTACTGCATTGGCTTTTAAGTGCATATGTATCTACACAGTCATTGTGCACAGAGAATCTTCAATACTGGAGGCAGTAGGTGCTCTTTGAGGTGTTCTGTAATTGGACTACACTGTAGAAAAAATTTAGAAAAAGTAAGTCAAACATAAAACATCACCAAAAATTACTTCAGCCTAAAGGTGATGTAAGGTAAATGCTTAAAGATATAACCAAAAGAAAGTAGAACCCAGATACATAGCTGGGTCAACATCAAAGATTGCCACCACTGGGCAGAGAGTAAGAAAATGAAGGATAGTTGGAGATGGGAGATTGCAGGACAAGAAAGAAAGTAGGTGCTGGACCACACACTCACCATGTACGTACTAACAAAAAAATTGTGACCCTCGAGGGACGTACACCATTTATATTATTGCAAATTTTAAAGTGACATTGTCAAAGATCAAAACAGAAGCCTTGGAGTAATATTAACAAACACTTCACACAACGAATAGAACGACACATTTTAATACAACTCAATTACTCCACCATAAAATTCTACATTTAATCACAAAATTATGTTGGTCTGAATTTAGAAGGAAATTTTATACATGTGTGATTAATGTGATACTTACCTTTTCTAAACGTATTCTGTCGCCTACGGCTGGTGGCCAATATCCTTCAACCAGAATTATATCTTCATCTGTTACTTTAAATTGCTTCCCACATAAATGAACAACAGCAAACAGACGGCCATGTTTTGATGTTTCAATCTGCTCATTTACCCTCGAGATTACATCTGTCATACATAACACAAAACTAAATAAAAGTGTTTTCGGATAATGTCAGCAGACGGGAGGGGGGGGGGGGGGGGGGGGGGGGGAGACAGTTATGAGATTTTGATAAATTATAAACAAAAGAACTATTTGATGTGACTTTTAAACATATTTATTCATCTGAAACTCTATTCAGGAAAGATAAATATCTACGGCCACTGGATTAAAGTCATAGGAATTGCTTCACTAGCTATAAACTGATATTATTTTCTGTACTACTTTCCAACAAATAAAATGGAATGTTTCAGAATTTAAGGAATTTCTGAAGGATTACCTAATTTTACGCTGCTGGCCTGTTATATGGAAGTTTTATATGCATTCAGCACAAGAAAATAATATCTAAATACAACTTTTAAATATTTTTATTCTAAAACACCTTTTAGTTATGTAGGTGAAAACACAGGCACTGAAGTTGGTAACAGATATCATATAACGACCATAACATACAGTTACACATTTCTGGACTAATTCATAGTACTACAGAGTACTATACAAGAGTGGAATACAATGACGCATAGAAAATTAATTCTAGCTGCTCTGATCCAACAATTAATTTAGTAAGTAGCGCCAGGCCCTAAATTTTCATACTGGGCTCAGGGCTGAGTCACATTAATACAAGTACATTATTTTGCTTTTGATTCCACATTTCATAATTTTATGGAAAACAATGCAAGAAAAACCCTGTTAGGATACATGTAAACACACAGAATAATCAGTTTTCCTATGCAATGTGAGACACAACTCTCAACCTCATTATGAAACCAGTGTTCAATTCTGTTAACATTTCTGCAGCTCTGATGAATTTTCCTGTTGCTACGAGTGTGACACTAACTCACAAGATAAGAATTATCAGGATAGCAGGGCATTTGACAGTGTGCACTTTCACACACAATGGTAATTACTTCAGGTAATTCATTTTTCTGAATTATTAGTTACCTTGGTAACTAGTTGGCAGTTTATCCTCCAGTGCTTTTATTGGATAGTAATGCTGTTATCTTGCTATCCACTATTTTCTTTACTAAACAATAGATACTAGAAAAAGTAATACACCCATAAAGGTCCACAGCTAGAAAAATAAAAATAAAATAAAATACAATAAAATAAGAAAATAATCCAGCAATCAAGCCTCATCTCCTCCAGGGCTGCACAGAGAGTAAGCTTGGCTGATCTACTTCTAACAAAGACAACCCCAAGAAAATAGCATACACAGCTGAAACATCTCTTTCCAGATCAGTCAGTGTACATTATGGAAAAGTTAAAAGAGAATGATTGCCATATATAAAAAAAAAAAAAACAGAAACTTAAATATGTAGTTCTGAGAACAAGATCTCCCGCAGCTCTGCCGACCCTCAAATTACAGTATTGTTGAATAATTTGAGCTAGTTTTGGGCTTATATCAGGGCAGGCTAAGTCGTGCTCCCAGACTACAAGTTTGGTTAGTATAGTTTACCTACATCACTCTACACCGGAGTCAGTACAGCTCCTTCTACTAACCAAGCCACAATTAAGTTACTGCTATACTGCTGTAAATATAATTCTCTTGTTGACAAATTCAAATTTAAATAGATCTATTTGGTATAAACAACTGTGATACTGACATTATTATACAAATGGTTTACAAAAAATAACTATCTTCTTACTCTTCATATAACTTAGTTAAACAAATTATGTATACTATCAAATAAAGTATTTGCAATAACTCATATGTGTTACAGAAAGTTACTTTTAACTGAGGCCCTACTACCTTTTCAAATGCTTTGGCAACATGTATGGAATTCTTTTTTCTTTACTGAATCTAGTCCCAGGATTTTCCTGTTTCTGGTGCCATATGGGTGTATGGGTGTACAGCTGATCTAATTTTCATAGATGTGGGAATTCTATTTAACATACATACGTATTTTGGGTATGTATACTCTGGGGACTAAGTATTTTGTGCTCAATACAGTACTACTTAAACAAAAATAAAAATACAATCTAATGGCTTTCTTTTGCTATAGCTAAACTTCTTTCAGCCCAGCACTTCTCCCAAAAAGTAATTCATAGTGTAAGTGTGCATATAAAGCGGCTTAATATGCCACAAGCATAACCTATTTACTCTCACAATTCTTGTCTTTTCTTAGGTGATATCATGTTCTTCCTACCTTACTGCTGTACTTTTCAGTGTGGGCATCCCAGCATTATTTACTACCCAGGTAAATGCCTAACAGTGTCACAGAGTCCTTGAGTTCATTTGGTCTACTTCAACATTTGTAAAGGAAGAGACGATGTGGTCAGTTTTATAGTTTTTTAAGTCAATCTGTTTTTGTGGAATCATTAAGCTAGCTCTTCCATCATCAAATTGATCGTCTGTTCAGAAACTTGCACATTATTGTGTGATGTGCTGAAAGTTGAGTTATCAACATATATCATAGCTTTATAAGGCAATAAATTGGACAGATTATTTACATACAGTAAACAAGAGAGATCCATACACAGAGCCTTGTTCAGCTCCATAGATTTTACTTATGATATTGTTATGAGTCTGTAATTTTGAGGTTGATTTCTGTCTCTTTTTTGTATACACCAAGACAATTTATGCTTTCAGGAACAACCTGTTTATAAGATGAAAATGTCTAACACACGTACCACCTATTTTTTACGATACAATTAGAGAAACCATAGCAATAAGTATGTCCTTAAACATAATGGAATGTGCGTTCATTTCATTTTGGACTCATTTGCATGATTATTTTTAGATATTGGATCAATGAAAGTTAGTACAGAACCATAGTGTTGAAAGTTTAATCAAGTTACATAAATTATCTTTGTTTGGATCTTAGGTACAATGCTATTCACTGCGGCAATTTGAAAGTTGTTTCAATCATATTCTCTATTCTTCTGCTGTGTTTGAGATTTGAATGGTTTCCATAAACTGCAGTGTCAGCAACAAATGCTCTAATAGTGCAGTGCTCTTTTTGTGTAAACTGTCACCTGCATGGAAAATGAGCCAAAACACTATGATCACACTCATGTTCCTGAAATGTAAGCACCTAATTATCACCATGAAGACCACACACATTGAATACGTGACAGAAGAATGAGCTTTTCTTTGAAAGCGAATTCATGCAAGATAGAGAGACTTAACAGAAACTGATGAGCAATTTTTAGACATTTTCTATAAACTTAGTGACAGCATGCAGCAAGACAACTGAGATGAGATCAACAGCACCACTCATAGGAGCATGCAGAACAAATACAATCATCGCACCAAGCCACGACAGAAAAAGTACGAAAGATGCAGAAAGCATATCGACAAGTCATCTCTCGATATGTAATGCAGAGTGGTCAACCTGAGTGAATGACCACTGACCTCAAACTGTCTGTCCTTCAAAAAGGAGGGGATTTAACTATCATCTCCAGTACTTTATCCTTGGAGGATGTCACTGCTAACATCAAAGAGGCCATCCAGACCTCTTCCTTGTGAAAAACTTTAGGAAATATGGATTGAAACCAACAGGATACTGCACTGAGCAGCAGCACCATCTTGCAGACTGAAAGAAAGACGAATAGTTACAAGCTATCAAGAGCCATAAGCCAACAAGAGCATATTGGTACTGCCTGCTGAAATGAGATGTAATGAACACCAAAGATTATGATCAGAGGACCTATAAGATCCAATGGTGTACTGAAAGTTAAGTGTAGACTTGATACAGCAGATCTCACAGAAAAAAAAAGTTGGTTAATCAAAGCATCTTCTCACCAGGCGTCCTAAAATGGTGGAAAGAGGTCATTTTGACTGCACATAAAATACTTTCATATTTGACTTAAACAAGTACTTTTTTTAACGTTTGTTAACCCATACTTTATTTCTAGTAATAACAGTTATTTACAATTATAAATAACAATTACTAATTTATTTGAACAACAACATATCATACAAATTTATTGTTGCTACTGCTGACAAGTTCCTTAACTACAGATATTAATAAATTAACTGCTCATACAACCATCTAGACACATGTAGATTATTTGGCCCATTTTACTCTCACATGTGTTTTACAAACAGCTCTGTTTTACTTACAGCTCTGTTTTACTTTTCACACAAGTCATTTGAAGCTGCTAGATGCACTTAGCACAGGTGATTTTTTGTTTTACATGCACATTTTCTGCACATGGCTTTGTGGAACTTTACACAGTTTTTGCTGGTCTTGTTGCCTTTGCAGAGGCTGATTTGGCACTTACTCTGCTTTCTAGATGATTTAAGTCCCATATCCTCTTCCTTTGCCTGATGTTCTTGCTCTTTCTTTCCCTTGAGTTCATTTGCCAGTTGAAGAATAAACTTCTTCCTTTCCATTCCTGTTTGTTACTATGTTATAGTTGAGCCAAGCATTTATTGCTGCCATGTCGAGTATATTGTAGAAGACATGCACTGGCCATCTCCTAATCTCCTACATGCAGCCTTCATAGTATATTTACGGATCATCTGATCAACGACATCCACCCCGTACTCTGTTGCATTGTAGAATGTTACGGTTTCAGGTTTTTTCTTTCTTTCCTTGTTTATTGCTATTTCAGTGTGCAGCGTACTCAAAAGAATGGCATCTATATTCTTCTTTCCTTGGTATACAGTTCAGGTACAGTCTGTGTTGCCGCTATTGTGCAATATTGTGGTGGAGTGTGTTTCAGCATTCGGCTTCCTTACTTCATTGGGGATTTTATGGTGGATCATGTCCACTGTACCAACTAATGAAGTTTTCTTTTCTTTGAGTTTTTTAGCTAGTTGAGGAGATGTAAAGAAGTTGTCTGTGGTCACATTTCTTCCATGATTTAAAAATGGCTCTATGAGATGCAGAATAACGTTCTCTCCACGTGGTTGTTTCTCACTGTAGGGGTTGTTTGGGGAAGGAGACCAGACAGCAAGATCATCAGTCTCATCAGATTAGGGACGGACAGGGGAGGAAGTCGGCCATGCCCTTTCGAAAGAACCATCCTGGCATTTGCCTGGAACAATTTAGGGAAATCATGGAAAACCTAAATCAGGAAGGCCGGATGCGGGATTGAACTGTTGTCCTCCCGAATGCAAGTCCAGTGTGCTAACCACTGTGGCACCTCGCTCGGTTCTCTCTATGCATGTCCTCTTTGTCAAGGTATGGGAAAGCATTACATATACACTTTGTCATCACATCAACAACCAACCAGAATTTCAGACGTTATTTGTCTGGTTTGTTGGACATGAACTGAGTAAACCTTCATCTTGCTTTGCTTGTTAACAGTTGCTCGTCAATGGTTATATTTTCTCCAGGGTGGTAAGTGCAAATACTGTTTTCATTGAACTTTCCCCAAATTTCAGATACAAGAGCGAATTTGTTGGCTGATAGGTATTCAGCCTGGGTTGATTTTTCATCAAAACGGTGAGATCTGAGAAGCTCCTGAATCTATCCCTTGGCATAATGTCCTTCATAAAAGCAGAACCCCGAGAATGAGACCAGAGATCATCCACAGACATACCTTTTGTGCACAATATTCCCCGAACATACATGATGGCTATCAGTTTCTCCAGTTCCTCAAGTGACACAGTCCAGTCATTGTTTTTTAGTACTCATTGAGTATCTGATTGTGTATATTTATTATTGAGACGCAGCATTGCTTCATCAAAAATAAGACAGAAGGCACTGACAACAAGAGCTGTCTACTTGTTGGCAAGCATAAGCAGTGGGACCCCCTCTCTCCTTCAGAACATTCACCGCCTTCCAGAACATAAATAATTTACAATCTCCCACATGGTTCCATCCCTTGCAATCATCTTTGTAGATGCTTCCAACTGTACTTGCTGTGGTGAAAGAGGTAATAATTGACGTACATCAGCATCTGAATCCTCTTCCATTAATTGCCCCTTTTCACAGTGTCTTTATCTTCACTTGTGTCAGGTACATAATTGTCATCTTCATCAGTGAAGTTAATTTCCGATTGAACTTCAGAATTCTCTAAAAGACGTAACACTTCATCAGAAAGTCCACACTGACGATACATGTTCGAAAATGTGTTTCACAGACAAAGACTGCCTGAGTGACACAACATAAGCAGTGGTGGACTGGAATGTACATGCGCCAAGTTGCAACAATGAGCAACTGCTCTGTGTTACTGCTCACTGTTGCCACTGTATTGTTGGATAATTTACTTATATTCTAGGTATTCTGAATGAAACAGCGAAGAAAACTAAAATATTTTGTAAATACTAAAACATCCCCCTCATGAACCATGGACCTTGCCGTTGGTGGCAAGACTTGCATGCCTCAGCGATACAGATAGCCATACCATAGGTGCAAGCACAACAGAGGGGTATCTGTTGAGAGGCCAGACAAATGTGTGGTTCCTGAAGATGGGCAGCAACCTTTTCAGTAGTTGCAGGGCCAACAGTTTGGATGATTGACTGATCTGGCCTTGTAACATTAACCAAAATAGCCTTGCTGTGCTGGTACTGCTAATGGCTAAAAGCAAGGGGAAACTACAGCCATAATTTTTCCTGAGGGCATGCATCTTTACTGTATGGTTAAATGATCATGGCATCCTCTTGGGTAAAATATTCCGGAAGTAAAATAGTCCCTCATTCGGATCTTCGGGTGGGGACTACTCAGGAGGACATCATTTTCAGGAGAAACAAATCTGGCATTCTACAGATCGGAGTGTGGAATGTCAAATCCCTTAATTTGGTAGGTAGGTTAGACAATTTAAAAAGGAAAATGGATAGGTTAAAGTTAGATATAGTGGGAATTAGTGAAGTTCAGTGGCAGGAGGAACAAGACTTTTGGTCAGGTGAATACAGGGTTACAAACACAAAATCAAATAGGGGTGATTCAGGAGTAGGTTTAATAACGAATAAAAAAATAGGAGTGCAGGTAAGCTACTACAAACACCATAGTGAACGCATCGTTGTAGCCAAGATAGACATGAATCCCACACCTACCACAGTAGTACAAGTTTATATGCTAACTAGTTGGGCAGATGAAGAAGAGATTGAATAAATGTATGATGAGATAAAAGAAATCATACAGATAGTTAAGGGGGATGAAAATTTAATAGTCATGGGTGACTGGAATTCGGTAACAGGAAAAGGAAAGAAAGGAAAAGTAGTAGGTGAATAAGGATGGGGGTAAGGAATGAAAGAGGAAGCCGCCTGTTAGAATTTTGCACAGAGAATAACTTAATCATAGCTAACACTTGGTTTAGGACTCATGAAAGAAGGTTGTATACGTGGAAGAGGCCTGGAGACATTGGAAGGTTTCATATAGATTATATAATGGTTAGACAGAGATTTAGGAAACAGTTTTAAATTGTAAGACATTTCCCGGGGCAGATGTGGACTCTGACAAGAATCTATTGGTTACGAACTGTAGATTAAAACTGACAAAACTGCAAAAAGGTGGGAATTTAAGGAGATGGGACCTGGATAAACTGAAAGAAGAAGAGGTTGTAGAGAGATTCAGAGAGAGCATTAGGAAACAATTGACAAGAATGGGGGAAAGAAATACAGTAGAAGAAGAATGGGTAGCTTTGAGGGATGAAGTAGTGAAGGCAGCAGATGATCAAGTAGGTAAAAAGACAAGGGCTAGTAGAAATCCTTTGATAACAGAGGAGATATTGAATTCAATTGATAAAAGGAGAAAATATAAAAATGCAGTAAATGAAGCAGACGAAAAGAAATACAAACATCTCAAACATGAGAGCAACAAGAAGTGCAAAATCGCTAAACAGGGATGGCTAGAGGACAAATGTAAGGATTTAGAGGCCTGTATCACTAGGGGTAAGATAGATACTGCCTACAGGAAAATTAAAGAGACCTTTGGAGAAAAGAGAACCACTTGTATGAATATCAAGAGCTCAGATGGAAAACCAGTTCTAAGCAAAGAAGGGAAAGCAGAAAGGTGGAAGGAGTATATAGAGGGTCTATACAAGGGTGATGTACTTGCGGGCAATATTATGGAAATGGAAGAGGATGTAGATGAAGATGAAATGGGAGATATGACACTGCATGAAGAATTTGACAGAGCACTGAAACACCCAAGTCGAAACAAGGCCCCAGGTGTAGACAACATTCCATTAGAACTACTGATAGCCTTGAGAGAGACAGCCATGACAAAACTCTACCATCTGGTGAGCAAGATGTATGAGAGAGGTTAAATACCCTCAGACTTCAAGAAGAATATAATAATTCAAATCCCATGGAAAGCAAGTGTTGACAGATGTGTAAATTACCGAACTATCAGTTTAATGTCACAGCTGCAAAATACTAACATGAATTCTTTTCAGAAGAATGGAAAAGCTGGTAGAAGCTGATCTCGGGGAAGATCAGTTTCGATTCCATAGAAAGGTTGGAACACTTGATGCAATACTGACCCTAAGACTTGTCTTACAAGATAAATTAAGGAAAGGCAAAGATACTTTTTTAGCATTTGTATACTTAGACAAAGCTTTTGACAATGCTGACTGGAATACGCTCTTTCAAATTCTGACGGTGGCAGGGGTAAGATACAGGGAGCGAAAAGCTATTTACAAATTGTACAGATATCAGATGGCAGTTATAAGTCGAGGGGCTTGAAAGGGAAGTAGTGGTTAGGTAGGGAGTGAGATAGGGTTGTAGCATATCCCCAATGTTATTCAATCTGTATATTGAGGAAGCAGTAAAGGAAACAATAGAAAAATCGGAGTAGGAATTAAAATCCATGGAGAAGAAATAAAAACCTTTAGGTTTGCTGACGACATTGTAATTCTGTCAGAGACAGCAAAGGATCTGGAAGAGCAGTTGAACAGAATGGACAGTGCCTTGAAAGGACGATATAAGAGGAACATCACCAAATTTAATCACATGATGCTGAGGGGTTTAGCTTAGTAAATGAGACACTTAAAGTAGTAGATGAGTTTTGCTATTTGGAAAGCAAAATAACTGTTGATGGTCGAAGTAGAGAGGATATAAAATGTAGATTGCAATGGCAAGAAAGTGTTTCTGAAGAAGAGAAACTTATTGACATCTAGTATACATGTAAATGTCAGGAAGTCTTTTCTGAAAGCATTTGTATGGAGTGTAGCTATGTATGGAAATGAAACGTGGTTTATAAATAGTCTAGACAAGAAGAGAATAGAAGCTTTTGAAATGTGGTGCTACAGATGAATGCTGAAGATTAGATGGGTAGATCATGTAACTAATGAGGATGTACTGAACAGAATTGGGGAGAAGAGGAATTTGTGGCACAACTTGACTAGAAGAAGGGACTGGTTGGTAGGACATGTTCTGAGGCATCAAGGGATCATCAACTTAGTACTGGAGGGCAGCATGGAGGGTAAAAATCGTAGAGGGAGACCAAGAGATGAATACACTAAGTAGATTCAGAAGGATGTAGGTTGCAGCAGATACTTACAGATGAAGAAGCTTGTACAGGATAGAGTAGCATGGAGATCTGCATCAAACCCGTCTTTGGACTGAAGACCACAACAACAACAACAACTAAAACATCTTCAAATGAGGAGAAAAAATTAGAAAAAGTCATATAATTTCATTAACAAAGTAAATAAATTGGATATAACAATGAATGAAAAAATGCATGGCAGGGGTCATTTTGACCACTTCTGCCATTCTACTGTTAAGACCAATTATATGTGCTCCTGGATGACCTAAGTACAAAAGGCCAAGCACTTGGCCTCTGCATCTGCTGCACATGGGAAAGACCAGCACACACATAAAGGATTGAAGACAATTCCCTGACAAGCCGAAGAAACTAAAATTTACGACAAATGACATCCAGGGTAGCGTTAATGTTGTTTATTTGTTTATCAAAGTGCCACTCAATGAAATGCTGCAGTGTATCAGTTCCATTTTCCCACAGGATATCAACAAGCCCTTTCACGCATGTCTTATAACAAGCTACTTTATGTGGAATCACAATTTCTAAGAAAAGCTGGAAGGCATCACCATGGACAGTCCACTGATCCCAGTGGTTGTCAGTGTCTTTATGAAGATTTCAAAAAACAGGCACTGGACTTGGCACACTATAAACCTAAAATGTGGTACAGGTACAGCAATGATACGTTCAGGTGGATCCATGCTGGGGAACAGTTAGGTGACTTCCTAAGACATCTGAACAGTCTCCACGCAAACATAAAATTTACTGTGGAAGCAGAAAAGGACCAACAGCTACCCTTACTAGATGTGCCAGTTACAAGGAATGGTGGGAACCCGGGACACAGAAAGTACTGAAAACTGACCGATACTTGCAAGGCGAATATATGAGCTGCAGTAGCTCAGACATGAGATGCAACACCTGGAATGCCATCTGACGGGCAATGTATACTCCACCAGTTGTGTAGGAAATGTCACAAAACCTGGCACTTGGAGAAGTGACATGTTGGGAGAAGAAATGTCAGGTACAGCTTTTCTGCCATACATCCCCAAAATGATGGACAGAAGTGGCCATATACAGTGCAAACCAAACGAGAAAATCAAAGACTCTCTCAGATGAGCAACAGGCAAAAGAGACCCACTCACAATGTCGCGAATATACAGCATACTATGTACATGGGGAAAAGTCTATGCTGGAATGACTGGACAATCCAGCAATGCTAGTATCAATGTACACAAAAGATGTTGCAGATTGGGGCCAGTACATAAATCAAACTTAGTGAAGCATGTATTGTGATAGACTGACCATGATATGAAGCTTCTTTTTACGGGAAAGAGCTGTCACACTTGTTCAGGGAAGCCACAAAAGTTCACGAACAAGAAAATAGCTTCAACAAGAATGAAGAAAATCTCAAGCTAAACAGATCCTGGATTCTTGGACTGCAGCAAATGCCACTGCAACCAGCAACAGAGGGTGAACCTTTCAACAATACCAGCCATTCATGCTGGTGCACCTTCAGGAAAATTGTTAAACAAATGTCAGCCGAACAACCCGAGACAGAAGACAATAAGAAATAGGTCATTATGACCAATGCCCAATGTGAATTTGAATGTTGTCTGGTGGTGCTGCAGGAACACACATGGCAAGGAAAGCATATGAGCGGGTCAGAGATGAATGAGGAATCATCCTAGTGACAATATTGGTTGCACATGGGGAACTCTGCTGATATAAGCGAATTTGACAAAGGCCAGATTGTTACATATTACCCGGCACCAAGGAACAAGCATTTTGTAAGCTGCGAAGCTGGTCTGCTGTATGCATGCTACGAATGTAAACGTCTGTGGCAAGTGGTTGAAGGGCAGTGAAACCACAAGCAGGCAACGAGGTGTCGGACGTCCATGCCTCATCGCAGAATGGAGAGGTCAGAGACTTACTCCCTGTGTAACATAGGTTATTCGGGCAAATCACTGCTTGAAACATACACTATGCAGTGGGCGAAGGATGATGGAAGCAGTATTATGCTATGAGGGACACCTACCTGGGCTTCATGAGACTTCTGGTATTAATCTCAGGCATGAAGACAGGCTCATACCATGGTCACAAAATTCGCCTGATCTGACTCGGTGGTACATATCTGGAGTGCTACTGGCCACCAGCTCTGCACCTACAAACCACTAATCCCACACGCATACCTCCAGAAACCTACCAAGGACTTGTCGAATCCATGCTATGCAGAATAGCAACTGTACTGAGTTCCAAAGGAGGAACAACACAGTCAGTAAGCAATTATCATACTGTTTTGGTTTATCAATGTTGTTTATGAATGGAATGTCATCTGCCCCCAGTAGCTGAGTGGTCAGCGTGACAGAATGTCAATCCTAAGGGCTTGGGTTCAATTCCCGACTGGGTCAGAGATTTTCTCCGCTCAGGGACTGGGTGTTGTCCTAATCATCATCCTTTCATCCCCATCGCCGCACAGGTCGCTGAAGTGGCGTCAACTCAAAAGACCTACGCCAGACGAATGGTCTACCTGACGGAAGGCCCTAGCCACACGACATTATATTATAATGGAATGTCCAATCTGACGTGTCAGAACCCGAGCTGAAATTTTTTGTGAAACAAATGCACTGCCAAATTTTAGCTGCTAAGACACAGTGCACATATTTTATAAAATCTGTTGAAGTTCCACATTTCTGTTGCATGAAGAACCACTTATGACAGGACAGCAGTTTGTACAATCCTTCCAGCCTATGCGTGACCGGCCATGAGAAGAGAGCATAGCGCCGCTTAGTGCTAATATCCGGAGTAACACAAGCGAATTTGATGAACCTAAACCATACAAAAAATGCTACGTATCATTAATGTTTTGAGTAAGAGGCAGTTCGAATCGACAACTAAATTGTTGCATACATAATTCTTACAAAGGTGACCAAAAGAGGAAAATAAATCGAGGAAATATTTGATGTTATATTACGGATGACTTCCATCAATCTCGACTTTAAGTTACTGAAATGAGTATTTCTTACACACACATCATTTTATAGTAATTCTGCAGCACAGTTCTTATGATGATTTTTGAATAATGTACATTTTATAATAATAAACTTTATTGAGCACAAGTTGTGCATATTAAGATACATTGTTTAACAAAGAGGTCTATGATTGATTTCAGATGGTTTCTACACATTAGTACGTGGTATCGGTCACAATGTTTTCCACAGAGTTCACATATGCATATAGAGTGTGGGTTGTGGTACGTATTCACCCTGCAGATTATGTGATGGCATCCATGGAATTTATGATGTGTCTCAGCTCCTGGTTTGCGCCAGTCCAGGTTCTGTTCATCATGACCTCTGAAGAGTAGAACTCTGGCGATATCTCCTCCTTTTCTTCTCCCTCTCTAGCCACAGTTTCTTCCAGTTGTCTGTGTAGGGTAAGTTGAATTTCCATCTCAGGTCCTCTACTAGAAATGTTTCTCTCGCGAGTTCATACACTAACTAGTCTTGACTTGGTGTACTTGGAAATTCCGAGGGCTGCCTTTGGGAATCTGGCTTTCACTTTTTCCATTCATAGTAGGTCTCCATAGCTTAGCTTTCCCAATGTTATCTCTATTCCATATGTTAGAATAGGAATGATTGTGGCATCAAAGAGGGCAATGGCTGTATCCAGGGATAGTTTGCCTAGTGACTTGATGTCATAGATGGCTTTGGTTGCGGCTCCTGCTCACTGTATTGTGTTCTGTATGAGTGTGCTGTTGTCTGAACTGTTTGCCCAGATATTTGAAGCTGTTCATAGTTTGTAGAGGTTCTTGTTTGAGGTGTATTTTGTACTTCATGGATAGGCATCCTCCTTTCCTGAAGACCATATGTACAGTCTTTTCTGTGTTTATCTGCAGTCCATTGTGTTCAGCCCATGTTCCACAAGCATTTACTCCTTTCTGTAGTTCATTTGCATCATGTGATCCCACCACCATGTCATCTGCGTGTAAATAAAGATCTTGAGGAACGGAGCTAAAGTTCTTATTGCTAGGACCATGTTGTGTGTGGCTACATTGAAAAGAAGGGGACTGAGGGCGTCTCCCTGTAACACTCCATTTGTTTGTGTAATTTCTTGCAAGGTTGTTACATTGTCTAATATTATGATGGTGTTTTTGCTCAGGACATTGTGTGTTAAGACACTTACTTCCTCATTTTGTTCCACCATCCGTTCCAGTTTGGCGCATGTTATGGTGCTGTTGAGATTGTCAAATGCCTTTGTGAAATCGACAAGAACTGTGTGGAATTTTCCTTTCAGGAGTCTTATTTTCTCCTCTATGTTATCTATGAGGTTTTTGACTGTGTGTGGGGTGCTTTGGCCTTTCCTGAATCCAAATTGTTCCTCTGGGATCTTGTTATTGATTTCTTCTGTTAGTCTTATATTCATTAGGCTTGTCAGTATTTCAAGGATGTTGTTCTCTAGTGGAATTCCCTGGTGCAAGTTTGGGTCATGTGGTTCTCCTTTCTCCTTGTACAGCATTCAGACAGTCGAGGTTCTTCATCGCTTCAGGATTCATCCTGAGTGCAGACTAAGTTCATCACGTCTGTGATTGCTGGAATTAAAACCTCTGGGCCCACCTTGATGTGTTCATTGAATATCCCATCCGGCTCTGCAGCCTTCTTATTCTCCCGTGTTGATATAGTGTTTCTAATTTCCTCTGCCGTGAATCTTCTGATGTCTTTGTATTGTCTTGTTGTTTCGTGAGCTTCGTTGACTCTTGGTTGATTTAGGATGTTGGAGATGTGGTCTTCCCAGACTGGCATACCTATTTTCCCCATTTTCTGTGACTGTCGTGGCTTTAGAGCTATGTAGGGATTTTCTTTTGCTTCTTCCACCATTCTTCTAGCCTCGAGTTCTGTGAAACTGTCTCGTTTTTTCATTAGGAGGTTCTTGTATTCTTTACTGAGTCTGCTATATGTGATCAGGTCGTCCTGTTTTTGTGTGCGTTTGGCCACGTGGAGAGCTAATAAGACTCTCTTCTCTCTGTGTAGCACTGCTGATCGAACCACCTCTTTGCATTTCTCTCACTGGTTGTGGTGGTTGCAGCTTTATTTATGTCTCCTAGCGCTGTTGCTGCAGCATCTAGGTCCTTTTCCTGTATTTTGTTTTCAAAGACGGTAAGCTTGTCTCCATTTTTGCATATTTTATTCTTGACTATCTTTCTGGAGGTTCTTCTCGTGTGCTACCGTTGTGTGCGAAGTATGTGCTGTTTTTTCTCTTGTTAACCAGTGTGAATCCCTCTTCAGCTATCATCTGAAGTAGTTCCCTACTTCTGTAATCGTGCTATAATAACCCTTTTTCCTGGGGCTGTCTTTTTCTAGAGCAGTCATCACAATTGCTATGATGTTCTAAATTGGGGTCAGGGGTACATTTTAGTAGCAATGAAACAATTCCTTATTTATTCCCTATAGTCATCGCAATAGAGTAAAGTATCACCTGAATTAGGAAAACAAACATTTTTCATACGCCAAGGACATCTAACAAAAGCAAAATTAACGCTCTCAGGCATGTTACAGTAATTACTAGTTTTATTTAGACAAAATTGCAGTGGAGCGAGACATGGTCCTGGCTGTTGCTCCACTTATCGTACTGCATACTGAGCATACTTAAAACAATTTATAAAATGTGGCAATGTAGAATGATAATGCACAAATGACTGAAATTTAAGAATTCTGTTCTCCAGATTAACCTCAAATGACACGGAGCTACTGGAAATTACACTGTCCAAAAATTTTCTTGAAAATACTTTCCACAGTTGAAAAACTTCTTTATTGTGTGTTGCATTGGTTGTTCTGGCTGAAATCTGAATTGTATCAATAGTGTTTTCATCATCCTCCAGAGAAACAGAGGCATCGTTATGTCCAGGCCAAGAGTCCAGTTAAGCAATGAATTAATTTCTCCAACTAGTTAGAAACTGTTTGGAATTAAATGTGAAAAATTCTTCTTTCGTATTTTCTCAGATTTTGATAGGTTGATTATAAGATTTTTTCCCACTAAACAGTCCTTTTTTATTTTTGGTGCTAATATACCTTAAGACCCTTGAAGATAGATCTACAGCTGCAGAAACAGTAATCCATTCATACTTATCACAGTCATTGTTGTATATGAATGTGCCACTGCATTAATCAACTGCACAAAAGATTCTGTCTTTTTTCACCTCGAAATGATAAAGTGCAGTTTGCTCATGGTTCTTTTAAGAAATCTGACTGATTAGCATTAGAAACACCCAGTGTGGGGATAACAGCAAGCTTCTTCTTCACATCAGCTACAAATTAATGGCATTCCTCTACACTTTTATTTGAAGTAAAATTTGTTGTTTTGTGACTTCCTATACTATATGATTTCTTGACTCTGCTTAACTATGTCAAAGTAGACATGAAATCAGCAATGTGCATCTCAATTGTCAATTTGGAGGGTCCAGTCTCATAGATCTTCATCAGTAATAGTGCTGTGCCTCTCACGAGCAGCTCTACATGGTTCATATCTCAAGAAAACTCCTGTAAGAAACTGTTGTTCATATTATTTATTCTAGTTGTTTATTAACGGAAGGTAATGAGACTTTATGGACACCCTGTCCAGTAAATCTTTAGGACAGCTTTTCTTCCACAGTTTTACATGTTCAAGTTTTTGGGTATTTGTTACTTTGTTTAAGTCTTTGATCCATTTATGCAATCAGGTCAGATTTTTCGAAGCAAAATCAGGTTTGCTTAACATAAGCATTAAACACAGTGATTATGTTTTGACATGTTGTATTGCACCATTCCCTTATTAGGCAGATAAGGCATGAACTTCATTAATAAAAATAAACATACAGTTCTGCTTCTTTGTCAAAGTGTTAGAGACAGTATTATGAGGTACAAACTGTAAATTTTTCTGTCAATCTTCCTCTGGTCCTGTTCCTGATGAGTGCATCTTATTTCTATGAATATTCTGTAACATTCTTTATAACAATAATGGAAATTCTTGGATGAAAAATACATAAAATAAAGAAAAGGTAACCACTTATCTTTAGAGAACCAGTGAGTGGCACAAGGAAACATGTAACAGAAAACAGTTAACAACTGCTTACAAGCACAGTGGTTTGTGTGTGTGTGTGTGTGTGTGTGTGTGTGTGTGTGTGTGTGTGTGTGTGTGTGTGTAAGGACTCATGCAGGAGATTAGGTTAGATTAATACTTGTTCCATAGATCATGAATACGACACTTCGTAAAGATGTGGAACGCGTCAGACTAGATTTAAAATTTGCTTTCCTACCTATCAGATATTTTATATTATTGGGTCAATGATAAATGATTTTTGCTGCTGTATATTGAACTCCTTTCTAACAGGTAGCTTTAATAAGGTAACAAAAGTTATTTTTCCCTCTAATACTGTAGGTGTGGATCTTGCCGTTCTTCTCAAATTGTGATAGATTATATATGACGAATTTCATTAGCAAATACAAAATATTGTGACCACACAGTTAAATGTATGGCTCCTTGAAGACATACCAAAGTAACATCCCTGGATGAACACTTATTCTTACTGCTCGCTTTGCACACTCAACACTTTCTAAGTGGCTAGTTACCCCAGAAAATTCTCTCTTACGACATTTCTGAGTGGAAATACGCAAAGTATGTCAAGAGGCTGATATGTTTGTTTCCCAGATTAGAAATTATACAATGAGCTAAAGTAGATGAACATAATTGTTTGAGACGCTCAGTAATATGCTTTTCCAGTTCAAGTTTTTATCACATGTACACAAAAAATTTGGAACATTCTACCCTACTTCTGCCTCCTGCTCAAGTGTTACATCAATTACTGGTACGACTATTTGTTGTGCAGAATTGGTTGTATTTTTTTTTTTTTTTGTTTGTTTTTAATTTTAGTGAAGGTCCATTTACAGAAAGCCACTTAATAATTCTTTGGAAAATATCACTTACTAACTCTTCTGTTGCTTTCCTTCTAACAGGATTTGTTATGACACTAGTATTGTGCGTGAGAAGTACCAGTTTTTCTTACTGAATGTTAAGTGGAATGTCAGTCATATATACAAGGAACAGGACTGGGCCCAAAATTGACTCCCCTTATTGACCCAGTCACTAAATTTTCTACCTTTCCAATATTGTCTGAATTATTCAGCACAACCTTCTGAGTTTCTGTTTGTCAAGTATGATTGAAACCAACCGTGTGTAAAGCCATCAATTCCATAAAATGTGACTTTTTGTAAGAGAGTAACATGATCTGCACAATCAAATTCCTTGGAACAGTCACAAGAAATACCAAATTGTGATATTTTATTATTTAAAGCTTGTACTCTTTGATGAGTGAATGTATAAATAGCATTCTCAGTCAAGTACCCCTTCTGGAAACCAAGCTGCAATATACTTAAGCAAATTGTTTCTATGTAAGTGTGAGACTGCTCGAGTACAATACTTTTTTGAATATTTTGGAAATATACGTCAGTAAGGACATTGGGTGAATGTTTAAGTGTATATATATATATATATATATATATATATATATATATATATATATATATATATATATATATATATATATATATATATATATATCAAACCCACCAACAAGCAACAGTACCTCCATTACGACAGCTGCCACCCATTCCACATCAAACGGTCCCTTCCCTACAGCCTAGGTCTTCGTGGCAAACGAATCTGCTCCAGTCCGGAATCCCTGAAGTATTACACCAACAACCTGACAACAGCTTTCGCATCCCGCAACTACCCTCCCGACCTGGTACAGAAGCAAATAACCAGAGCCACTTCCTCATCCTCTCAAACCCAGAACCTCCCACAGAAGAACCACAAAAGTGCCTGACTTGTGACAGGATACTTTCCGGGACTGGATCAGATTCTGAATGTGGCTCTCCAGCAGGGATACGACTTCCTCAAATCCTGCCCAGAAATGAGATCCATCCTTCATGAAATCCTCCCCACTCCACCAAGAGTGTCTTTCTGCCGTCCACCTAACCTTCGTAACCTCTTAGTTCATCCCTATGAAATCCCCAAACCACCTTCCCTACCCTCTGGCTCCTACCCTTGTAACCGCCCCCCGGTGTAAAACCTGTCCCATGCACCCTCCCACCACCACCTACTCCAGTCCTGTAACCCGGAAGGTGCACACGATCAAAGGCAGAGCCACGTGTGAAAGCACCCACGTGATCTACCAACTGACCTGCCTACACTGTGACACATTCTATGTGGGATGACCAGCAACAAACTGTCCATTCGCATGAATGGACACAGGCAGACAGTGTTTGTTGGTAATGAGGATCACCCTGTGGCTAAACATGCCTTTGTGCACGGCCAGCACATCTTGGCACAGTGTTACACCGTCTGGGTTATCTGGATACTTCTCACTAACACCAACCTATCCGAACTCCGGAGATGGGAACTTGCTCTTCAATATATCCTCTCTTCCCGTTATCCACCAGGCCTCAATCTCCGCTAATTTCAAGTTGCCGCCACTCATACCTCACCTGTCATTCAACAACATCTTTGCCTCTGCACTTCTGCCTCGACTGACATCTCTGCCCAAACTCTTTGTCTTTAAATATGTCTGCTTGTGTCTGTATATGTGTGGATGGATATGTGTGTGTGTGTGCGCGAGTGTATACCCGTCCTTTTTTCCCCCTAAGGTAAGTCTTTCCGCTCCCGGGATTGGAATGACTCCTTACCCTCTCCCTTAAAACCCACATCCTTTCGTCTTTCCCTCTCCGACAAAAGGCAGAGCTAAGCACTATCTGTCGGCGAATTAAGGGAGCTATAAAGTTTCATTTAGTTGTACATTTGTTCGCCATTTCAGCCAATAAAGTTTTTGGTCCCTTTTTCTTCGAAGGTGCTACTGTTTCAAATGGCTCTGAGCACTATGGGACTCAACATCTTAGGTCATAAGTCCCCTAGGTGCTACTGTAACTGGACTACAGTATCTGGAGATGTTAGAGAATTGGCTGTTCCCTCAGCTCGAACAAGAAGCACAACAATTCATATTTCAGCAGGATGGAGCGCCACCACAATGGCACTTATCTGTCCGTAACTACCTGAACGTCAACTACCCGAGGCGATGGATCGGCCGCCAGGCAGCCCATGACAGAGCACTTCATCACTGGCCTCCAAGAAGCCCTGATCTTACCCCCTGCGATTTTTTCTTACGGGGATATGTTAAGGATATGGTGTTTCGGCCACCTCTCCCAGCCACCATTGATGATTTGAAACGAGAAATAACAGCAGCTATCCAAACTGTTACGCCTGATATGCTACAGAGAGTGTGGAACGAGTTGGAGTATCGGGTTGATATTGCTCGTGTGTCTGGAGGGGGCCATATTGAACATCTCTGAACTTGTTTTTGAGTGAAAAAAATCTTTTTAAATACTCTTTGTAATGATGTATAACAGAAGGTTATATTATGTTTCTTTCATTAAATACACATTTTTAAAGTTGTGGTATTCTTTTTGAATATATATATATATATATATATATATATATATATATATATATAGACACACACACACACACACACACACACACACACACACACACACACACACACTCCTGGAAATTGAAATAAGAACACCGTGAATTCATTGTCCCAGGAAGGGGAAACTTTATTGACACATTCCTGGGGTCAGATACATCACATGATCACACTGACAGAACCACAGGCACATAGACACAGGCAACAGAGCATGCACAATGTCGGCACTAGTACAGTGTATATCCACCTTTCGCAGCAATGCAGGCTGCTATTCTCCCATGGAGACGATCGTAGATATGCTGGATGTAGTCCTGTGGAACGGCTTGCCATGCCATTTCCACCTGGCGCCTCAGTTGGACCAGCGTTCGTGTTGGACGTGCAGACCGCGTGAGACGACGCTTCATCCAGTCCAAAACATGCTCAATGGGGGACAGAGCTGGAGATCTTGCTGGCCAGGGTAGTTGACTTACACCTTCTAGAGCACGTTGGGTGGCACGGGATACATGCGGACGTGCATTGTCCTGTTGGAACAGCAAGTTCCCTTGCCGGTCTAGGAATGGTAGAACGATGGGTTCGATGACGGTTTGGATGTACCGTGCACTATTCAGTGTCCCCTCGACGATCACCAGTGGTGTACGGCCAGTGTAGGAGATTGCTCCCCACACCATGATGCCGGGTGTTGGCCCTGTGTGCCTCGGTCGTATGCAGTCCTGATTGTGGTGCTCACCTGCACGGCGCCAAACATGCATACGACCATCATTGGCACCAAGGCAGAAGCGACTCTCATCGCTGAAGACGACACGTCTCCATTCGTCCCTCCATTCACGCCTGTCGCGACACCACTGGAGGCGGGCTGCACGATGTTGGGGCGTGAGCGGAAGACGGCCTAACAGTGTGCGGGACCGTAGCCCAGCTTCATGGAGACGGTTGCGAATGGTCCTCGCCGATACCCCAGGAGCAGCAGTGTCCCTAATTTGCTGGGAAGTGGCGGTGCGGTCCCCTACGGCACTGCGTAGGATCCTACGGTCTTGGCGTGCATCCGTGCATCGCTGCGGTCCGGTCCCAGGTCGACGGGCACGTGCACCTTCCGCCGACCACTGGCGACAACATCGATGTACTGTGGAGACCTCACGCCCCACGTGTTGAGCAATTCGGCGGTACGTCCACCCGGCCTCCCGCATGCCCACTATATGCCCTCACTCAAAGTCCGTCAACTGCACATACGGTTCACGTCCATGCTGTCGCGGCATGCTACCAGTGTTAAAGACTGCGATGGAGCTCCGTATGCCACGGCAAACTGGCTGACACTGACGGCGGCGGTGCACAAATGCTGCGCAGCTAGCGCCATTCGATGGCCAACACCGCGGTTCCTGGTGTGTCCGCTGTGCCGTGCGTGTGATCATTGCTTGTACAGCCCTTTCGCAGTGTCCGGAGCAAGTATGGTGGGTCTGACACACCGGTGTCAATGTGTTCTTTTTTTCCATTTACAGGAGTGTATATATATAAAAACAAAGATGATGTGACTTACCAAATGAAAGTGCTGGCAGGTCGACAGACACACAAACATACACACAAAATTCAAGCTTTCGCAACAAACTGTTGCCTCATCAGGAAAGAGGGAAGGAGAGGGAAAGACGAAAGGATGTGGGTTTTAAGGGAGAGGGTAAGGAGTCATTCCAATCCCGGGAGCGGAAAGACTTACCTTAGGGGGGAAAAAAGGACGGGTATACACTCGCACACACACACATATCCATCCACACATATACAGACACAAGCAGACGTATTTAAAGACAAAGAGTTATATATATATTCACACACACACACACACACACACAGATATATATATATATATATATTACGACACTGCTTATTAAGGGGAGCCAGAATGATGAAAACGGCAAAAATTAAGGTTTTTGGGTTTTTTCATTATAAAATTATTAGGAATTTTTTGGTTAAAACGATCAAGTTTCACTCTTCTAAGTGTGTTTTTTATCGTTTCAAACTTGATGCGCTGCACTCCGTAAATGGCCATAGTGAGTTGGTGTGTTATCTCTGACGGCATCGCTCACAGTCTTTAGGCAGCGTTTCTTGGCGGAATTCGACATTGTTTTGTTTTCCAACATTATAGGCCTTGATCTCTGTGACAGGTGTATGTTCATATCTGTAAACAAAAATGGCATACTGTGTTTGTTGACTTGTGAAGTTTGCTATGTGTTTGTTGCCTGTCTCAGCAATTTTGCATATTTGATGAATTTTCATCATATCTGTGTTACATATTTGGTTTGTGGATATAAATATGCCACGTTTCACCAATCGAATGTATAAGAAAAGATGCAATGAGTGGAAGAAGAAATCATTTGTTGTGTCACAGGGAGATGCTGTTCCGCTTGCTTCACCAAACACTCCAAATCTGTGTGAGAAAACTTCTTCCAGCAAGAAACTTTTTGACAGCAAAGAAAAATTTGAAAATTACGAAAGTGACAGTAATGATGTGAATTAAATAATTAACATTTCCTTGCTGTCTAATATTTTAAAACATAATGTATTATGCCAAGTTTGCAAAGAAAGAGGACTCAAATTGAAAATAATTTCGCACATTGGCTTGGCATGTAAAATGTTATTGAAGAGTGACAAATTTGGTGGAGAGGTTTCGTTTTATAATTCTAATAGTATTACTCATAGTGTTAACAGGGGGAAGACAGTGTATGACACAAATGTTAGGCTGGTGTATGGCTTGCATTGGACACGAAAGGGCAGTGGTACAGGGACAATGTTATGTGGAATTATGAACTTGCCAAAACCACCAACCAAGTTTAGATTATTGGTGGGATCTTCTGCTAAAGATGTTGCACAAGCAACAATGAAGAAAGCAGTTGAAGAGGCTGTGACTGATAATGGAAATTGTAGAGATTTAACCATTGCTTTAGATGAATCACGGCAACTTAGAGGTCATAAAACTTTAAATGGAGTTGTGACAGCTACCAGTGGAGACAGTTGCAATGTTACTGATGATGCTATTCTCTCCAAACATTGTACATGTAAGGGCAATACCAAGGAGCAACATAATGAAGGTTGTGAAGCAATTTTCGTGGCACAAGTGGAGCGATGGAAGTAGAGGGAGTGAAAAGAATATTTTCTAGATCAGAGGAGTGGTATAATGTACGATATACTAACTATCTAGGGGATAGTGATCCTAAGGGATACAAAACTGTGGAGGAACTCAAACCTTATTGCAAAGAAATTCACATTAAAAAACAGGAATGCACTGGACATGTGCAGAAGCACATAGGAGCTCGCTTGCACAAACTGAAGCAGACATTAGGATTCCAGAAGCTTAGTGATAGTAAGACCCTTGGAGGAAGAGGGAGATTGACAGATGAAACAATTGACAGATTGCAGAGGTATTATGGTTGTGGAATTAGGCAAAATACAGGAAGCACCTAGCGTATGAGGAAAGCAGTATGGGCATTATTTTTTCATATTTTATCAACAAATGAGCACCCGCAAGATACAGCATGTCCCACAGGTGATGGCTCATGGTGTAAGTACCAATCAGGGAAGGAATATGACCATAAAAACAGTTTGCCAAATGCTGTAACTGATGCAATTAAGCCCATATTCAGAGATTTGTCACAGCCAAATTTATTGGAAGAGTGCCTACTTGGGAAAACACAGAGTCCCAATGAAAGTGTGAACAATTTAATTTGGATTAGGATTCCAAAAACAGGGTTTGTACAGATAAAAGCATTGCACTTTGGAATGTATGATGCAGTTGCAACATACAAAGCTGGAAACACAAAATGTGAAGTGCTGAAAGGTTTAGGTTTCCAACCAGGGCACAACACTATTTCCACAATGCACCTAATTGATGAAGGTGCAGCAAGAAGAGACAAAAGTCTGCAACATGCAGCAAACAGGAAGAAGAGACCAGTGAAAAGAAAACTAACACTAGAAACAGAAGAGGATGCTGATGATCCATCATAAGGAGCACGAGTGTATTAAAAAACTCTGGGCGCCATTTCCTGCAAGTTTCAAATTTTCATACTTAAGGAACATTTTCTCAAAAACTACTAACAGTAGAGGGCTCAAAATTATACGTAATATTGTTTACTTCATTTCCTTCATTGTTACAAAATACTGTGTAATTACAGAGTTATAGAAGAAAAGATGCAAAGTTTTAGAGAAAAAACTGGCAACATTAAAAAAAAATTGTAAAACAAAAACCAGTAAATATTTCTTAACATGACATTATAACTTTGTAGAGAAATACTCATTGAAAACGTTGTCCTGATTTCAGAGTCATATGTCTAATGGTTTAAGAAAAAATGTTCATTGTATTTGCTGAAATTAACATTGAGGAAATAGAATATTCCGGCTCCCCTGTTGGAAAAACTTTTTGGAATTTCGTTTGAAAGTCCATCAATACCACATTAATCCCAGTACTAGCTGAAGTCTTTGAGAGCATCATGTGTAAACAAATTTATGAGCACCTAGAACCAAAGAAGATGTTAAGTACATCACAGTTTTGTTACGAAAGACAGATCATGCATGCATGCTGTAGTGCTCTTAGAGATATTTTATCAGCATTCGATGACTGTGCTCATACACAGTTAATCTACTGTGATCTAAGTACAATCTTCAATTGTGTTGAGAATCATATTTTGCTCTGCAAACTACAACACTATAGAATTTGTGGCAAAACTCTGAAACTAATGAATCATATCTCAATAAAAGAAAGCAGGCAGTGAGTTCAGGAGGTCAGTTATCAAACACACTTGATGTTCAACATGGAGTGCCACAGGGACCAAAATTAGGTATCTTTCTATTCCTAGTAGAAATAAATGACACACAAGATAATACAGATGCAAAGACATACACATACGCAGATGATACTGCTTTTCTGTCTGTAAACTAGGTATCTGAAGACCTTGTCAAAAGAAGCAAATTGGTGAAAGAAAGAGCAGCACCCTGGTTCAGTGCAAATGGTTACTAGTAAATGTAAATAAGATGCAGAATATGTGGTTCAGTTAAGCCAAGGCTGCAAAAATGAAAAACAAAATGTAACATTTTGAGACATTACACTTGACGACAAATTAATGTGGAACTCCCTTGTAGATCAAGCAACAGATTATCAAGAGAAATAAACTTGAAAATTGACTGTTGTCATGTGTCACCTTCAAATATGTAAGGACAGCCTATTTTGCCTTTTTTCGATCTACTTTAAAATACAAATTAATATTCTGAAGAAATAGCAAAAAATAAATAAAATTCTTGTAATTCCGAAGAAGGCAACTATGGTAATGGCAAGAACAATTGGAAAAACTCACTGGAAGTCTTCATTCACGAAGTATAAGATTGCAGTTACTATACGTATTCAAAAAAATCACTGAACAACAAGATTTCAGTGTAACAACTCAAAAACATGATTATAATACAATGACAATTACTATTCTGCTCTTACCATGAAACAGACTAGCAAAAACAAACAACAGTCATGCCTATACAGCAATCCAAATACATAACAAACTCTGTAAACACTGCACTGCTTCTTGCTGGCTAACCCATTTTATTCTTTAGAAGAATTTTTAGAAATGTCTAATACACCAATGTAAATGCGTATTTTGTAATATAAATAACTAAAGGTACTGACAAAGTTTACTGCATGTACAGATGCTGAACAACTAATAAAGAATATGAACCCTAGCTTTCACTTCTTAGAAATTTTATAATTCAGTGAAGGATGTTGGTGCTGCTTCTAGTTGTTTAAAGTTTTGTGGAGTGACAGTTTTTAATATATTTTCTTGCTTCTCAAAATGAACTGCTTAATCATTTTTGCTACTACACTTAGAAAGTAGTTGGTAAAAGTACTTGCAACTTGTGAATTATCAGTCACAACATTGTCATTTAAGTTTTGGCTGTCCTGTCTCTCATTTGACAATATTCCATACAGTTTTAATCTTATTATCAGCATGATTAATTTTAGTCAGGACATTTTAATGGCTTCCCTTAAAATAATATTGTAGTTTGTGCCAAATGTCAGATCCTGACTTGTTCTGTCCTTTTAATTACCTATGACTGTTTGTAATTGGCCTTCTGGATAACTTTTTAGGAAAGCATATTTCAAATATCAATACAAATTTACTATGGAATAAATTGAATTTGATTTTAGCACCTCTTTCTACGTCTACTTTATCCCACACCACCCCTTTTAGCTTACTCTTAAAACATTGTATTCTGTTCTCATTAATAGGCCTCTCTGCTTTGTATGAACCTGTCTCATGGCTGTAAGGTCCTATACTGTTTATTTACATTAACTGCGCATCATGATCAGATTGTCCATTAACCACTGGGTCCAGATTAATTGTTTCAGTTCGAGCACTGCCTATAAAAATGTCATCAATCAGTTTTCTACTATCTTCCTCCACAAGTTGGAAAATTGACTAGTGAAATTATATCGAAACACCCACATAATGATTCTAGTTCACTTTTCCTGTCTCTATCGTTTAAGAAAACTACATTGAAATCTCCACAAACTACTAACTGTTTCTTCTTGTTTGACAAATAGCTCAATAATGCATCTAGATTTCTCATAAGTAGCTGAAAGTTTTCTGGAGGGGATCTGCAGACTGTTACTATTATCAGAGAAGTATTCTGCAGTAACAACCCACAAGCACACACTTCTAGGTTCTGATTAACACAAAGAGTATTGGTTTCATTCTTTTTTTTTAAATTTTGTGTCCCACTTTTACATAATTTGCAACTCCTCCTTTTTCCATGTTAATTCTACACAAAATGATGCTACTATGTAATCCCTGATATTTAACTTCTCCATCCTTGTGGCTATCTGGTGTTCAGAGGGGCACATGCCATTTATCATTTCAGAAGTTTCCACAACTTCATGGCTTACTAGAAAGTTCTTGCTTTACAACCCCTTCATGTTCCAATGAAACAAATTAATTATATTTTTCTGGAAATTGTTACATAATGATTCTGTTTGCTCCAGTTTCCTTCTATATTGCCTGTCATGTGTAACCTGGCTCCACCCCAAAAAATGTGTCCCTATGACTCCAGTGATCACAGGAATTTTGTTTTGTGTGCTTGCAGCCCCCACCCCCATTGCACTTTCTGCAAGATGCTCAGCTAATCTTTCATTCTCCCTCCTACTCAGGTGCAGACCATGATTCGAGCATCCCAATCTCCCAGTTGCAGCAACAGACACAGATCTGATATGAGACTTTGTCTCAGTCAGAAGCAATCTGATTAGCTCTCGTTAAAAAGGCTGTTAGTGCTCTACATCAAAATCTCTGCACAATGCCCCATGTTCACTGTCCCTTCCTGCATATATCATTCAAATATACAGCATATACATGTACTGAAGTGATAATCTCACCTCTTGTTAATTTATTTTCTGCTTCTGTAGAATCGACAACAACTTCTTGCTTTATTTCTGATGGTTGTGTAAGTGCCCTTGCCCTAGCATCAGAAGATGAAAATTTGACAGTTGTTGAACCTGTAAAATTATTGCAAAAAAAAAAATGCTATAAATAACAAGAATAAATTTTACACAGTACAAATGCCAAAAGCAAATCAAACCACTGTTCCAAAACACTTTAAACCATTATGAACTCCCGCTCCATTACTGTAACATACTGTAATACAAACTATAGTTCCTGTTATTGCTATAACAAGAATTATAATTATTATCTTGAAATCTCATTCATTCATTTCACCAACATGCAACCAAACTCTGGTCAAGTGGAGCATTCGACACAGTGCGTCAGCTTTGACTGATGACATAATGATGTTAAGGCATATGACATCATATTTTGATGGTGTATTTGAAAGTTGGCTTTTGAAGTAGGCACTGTTTGATGTGGCATTCCCTTTTGGTAAATTTCCATTTCTGGAAAACTGACGGGCACAATGTATCTGTAATTTGCATTTGGAGATTTCTGTATTATTGCCATAGATTTGACTTTACAATATAGTAGCTGAATGTTGAACTAGGAAATACATGAAAATATGATACCATTTTTGCAAAAGTATGGGGCGCTGTCTGGTATGCTGACCTGGCAAGACTGAAAGACCACCAGAAGCACAAACTTTGATGACAGCCGCTATTTGGAACTGCTGCAACCTCCGAGCACTGCCATCGCTGCCGCAAGAACACGCTGTCATCGCACCTATCAGCATTCACAGTGGCCCCCTAAAACCAGCAGCTCAGCCCTCAGTAATCAGTCATGATTTCTTGCACCATTATATTGATATCGCTATACATCATTGTCTATGTTCTGAATTCACTACATCTCAGCCTTCAGTCTTAGTTTATTTGTTGGACTTATTACTCTCCCATGCCTTCTCCACTGCTTGTTGTTCCCTAGTTGATTTTTTCCGCCTGTTTACTCTCGGCAACTGGGTGTGATGCCCTCAGCTGGTCGGCCTGTTGTACTGGTTTTCAAGTCGTTCCCGGTCTTGTCAAATTCAGGTCACAGAAACTGTTGACGAGGTAAACATTTAGCAGTGTCCCATGGATTCCAAGCTCGTAAAACTCGTGGAGCAGCAACAGCAACAGGGCGAAACAGGTCAAAACCCTCGTGGGTGCCAGCTACTGTGCTTGCCACCCATGGGAGATGCCTTACGACAGTTGACACTCCGAGGACGTTGGAGTGCCATTATTCAAATCAACTCCACCTGCACCAACAGACTGCACCACTATCAGATCTATAACACCCACCCTTGCCGATCCCCTACCCTCCTAGGTACAATTTTCACTCCAGTGTACCACAAGCGGCTCCCACGGATGCAGGCATGGAGGTGGAGTCCTCACTGTGGCCTCCACCCCCATGGCCATCATCAGCCCTACCATCTTGCCCCAGTGTGTTGCATGACAACCACGCCTCTTCCTTTCAAGTGACAGGCTTCAATGCCAAATCTCCTTACGTGACAACATTTCACCTTCCCAAGCTTCATGCTGGGCGCTTCCACCCCTACGTGCCCATTTCAGGGGAGAGGGAACCAGTATCATGGCCCGGTGAGTTTGAAAGCCCGGTGGAATGCACAGACCTTGATGACAGCCACTAGGCAGCAATCTGTGAGGGATGCTGCAGTGCCGACGTGAAGATACTCCTGTCGTGCTACCCTATCAGTACTCGCGGTGGCTTTTTAAAGGCAGCAGTCCAGCACCTCAGCAGTCAGTCATGATTTCTCTGTGCTGTTGTACTGATACAGCTATACGTCTTAGTTCAAAATTCACTATGGCTCCAGTTTCGATTTTAGTTTACTTGCTGGACTTATTACTCTATCATGCTGTCTCCATTGTTTGTCGTTTGTCAGTTGCTATTGTCCACCTATTTACTCCCAGGCAACTTGTTGTGATGAACTTGTCTGGTCGGCCTGTTGTACAGGTTCTTGAGCCATTCCCAGTCTTGTTGGATTCTGGTCACAGTACACTGACCAAATATCAAACTACAGTAAACCTATGACAATGGTACAATCACAGGGGGTTGGAGCTTTTCAGAGATTGATGAATCAACTTTTGTTAATGTTGAATATAGGAAGGGTAAAGGAGTTGTGTGTAATCGGGTGTGGAAACCACCTGCTTTTTAGGTGTTGGGAACCTGCAGTGGTTTATAAGCTCACACCAAAAGTCATTGGTAAGAGTTTCAGATCATTTTGCTTCTCATTGGGAAGTTGTGAACCACAGAACTTAGTTTAAAAAAGGAAAGGGTTGTACGAAAACTATGGAAGGTCACTGGGGTGCTGTGATATAATTGCACTTATTGGTCAGCACTGCAGTCCTCGTTGAGCTTTGGTCTCTTTTGTCACCTGCCTACATTCTCAACATCCTCCTTTGTATCTTCAAGCAATCTTTTCTTAAAATTCACTGGAACATGTAAATGCTCCCTGTGCAGCATTGCAGATGCCTTCGATACGTATGTGTCTCATGGGAACCAAAATTATTGTAACGAGGGTCAGAAGATGCTCTTCTGACCTGCAAGGTTGTTTGGATTAATACTATTGACAGAGGAGATTTACTGTCTATTTTAATTCTTTTTAAAACTTACAAGAAAAACGCATAAACTGAATGTTATGAGTTGAATTATGGGAGGTACGGCAGGCTTGGGAGAGGGGGGAGGGGGGGGGAGGGGAGGGCATATTTGTGGTAGGTAAGTCTCTTTTAATAAGAATTTTGCGGAGGGGATGTAGCTCTCTTTTCGTATGAATTGAGGAATGAGGGTGTTGGAAGAACAGTGGGAGTTTTGTGCATTTAAGTCTTTTGTGTTTGTTATGATTTATTTCAAATAAAGTGTTCTTTCATTTGTTGTATAACTTAACTTTAGTCTACACAATAGGTATTACAGGAAACTAGATATTTGTTGGTGAGGAGGGTGGGTTTTGATATTTCAGTGATTTTTTTTTGAGAGGGGGGGATTATGGATGCTTGGTTCGGGTGATTAGATAGGCTATGTATTTAATTTTTTTTGTGTGTGTTTTGGTTTGCATATTAATTAGTGTTTTATTTTTGATTTTTATTTTCAGTAAGTCTTGATTAATTTTTTATGATGATGATTCTGAAACGTATGTTAGCTATGTAATGTATTTATTAAGTTCTTAGGATTTTGTGAGAAACAGGACTGATGGGTATCATATGGTTCATTGCATCCATATAGGTTAACTGAAGTTTATGATATCAGTTCTATGTTCAAACAGTTTTGGTCCCCCCCCCCCCTCCCCCCCCCCCCCCCCCCATCTCCTTATACTGCTGTTTTGAGATTTGTGAGTATTGTGGAGTTCAGTTTAGTTATAAGCGTTGATTTAGGCAATGATACCAATTTTACCCCAGAACTGGACATTTTGTTAACATTCTTGCTTACTGGTTGGTTTCTGTCATGCAGTCAATTTTAGCTACATATTTTAAGTGAAGATAATGATACCAGCATTATGTCAAAACTGGTTTGCTATTTTGAAGATAACACCAATTTGTGGTTGGCTTGTTTAGGTTCACTTAAAGTAACGATACAAATTTTAAATATGAATTAGCTATAATTTTACAGATATTGTGTTTCATGGTTGCCGGATGTTATCAAGTTTAATTTACCTATAAAGATTTAGTGACTACAATGATAACAATTTTACAACTGAATTGGCTTTTTTTGGTTACGTTGTTTTTGGGTATCCAGTAGTTCCAAAGAAAACAATACCAATTGGCTCTGAGCACTATGGGACTTAACATCTGAGGCCATCAGTCCCCTAGAACTTAGAACTACTTAAACCAAACTAACCTAAGGACATCACACACATCCGTGGCCGAGGCAGGATTCGAACCTGCGACCGTAGCGCTCGCACAGTTCCAGACTGTAGCAACTAGAACCGCTCGGCCACACTGGCCGGCAAACAATACCAATTATATGGTGTATTGCGCATGTTTTATTTAATGCAAGGTTCATGGTTAAAAACTAGGATGTAGTTTACACATTGTTGGTGGATCTCAGTGGTTTGCCCTCACCCAAAAACCTCAACTTCTCACGATATGTAACTAACTATTATGATATAAAATCACTGGTAAAAATATACCCACTGCATCTTCTTTTGTAAGTTATTAGCAGAGGTTGAGGGTGGAACCTACAGAATCTCTGATTCTGCCGACTGCTGTCATCCTAAATGGAACAAATGACAGTGGTTAATGTTCCCATTAACACTGAAGTGGGGATGGGATGGAAAGCATTCTGTTTCCGAAATTAATATGCAGAAGCCACATACACAGTATTTGCATTCAGCAGAGACGCTGTATTTGTATTCACTAAGTGATGGTTCAACCACAAGAAACTACACATTGAAGAGGTTTCTCATCACCCTCATACAAGTTCTCTGTGGCTGGAACCCAGTTTTCCTGAATGCAATTCAAGTCTCTTACTTAATCTGTATACTATAATAATATAATATATGAGTGTACTGCTTACTGCTAGCAATGACTGTGCCAGCCATATGTAACATAACAAATTAAAATTAAAATCTGTACTTTGGTAAAACCTGTTGTTTCCTCCATTATATTAAATAGGCCTAGCTGTTGTGTAACACTTGCTGATAGCTAGTATTTACCTGGTTACATTGGTATTTATCTAAGGAAGTAGTTAGGATACATACACCTGCAACAACATGCGCCTGTTTAATATACACTAATGTTGTGTGATGAAACTTTACAACAACTATCAATTTCTATGCAGCTAAGGGGAATTTCAAAGCCTTGAATTTATATTGTCAGGTACTTCAGGGCGCAAATCTAGAATTATAAGATCGTTACGTATGGATGGTTGTAGTTGCATACCTACAACAAATTCGTAAACATTGTAAACGACATGTATTGAACGTCGCATTCAATGGAAATAAACCAGGTAAATGCTCACAATAAAAAAGGCATCGGGTATGGAATTCGAGTTACACAAATAATTAGGAGGCACACAAATGGATGCTACGTAAAACGTTCCGTACTAATCTCGCTAGAGCTGAGAAGTTGTGCACTAACATTTGTTACTAAGAAAGATGTAGCAATGAAACTAACAGCAGAATCACTGCTTCAATATGGCAAATACACTGCTTAGTTTATGTTTCTTGTCATCAAATGTAACTTTACAATTCGTTCTGAAAAAGTACAATAATTACTAGCATACTATCATAATTATTACTAACCTGCTATGGGGAAAAATTGTCTTTTACTAACCCATTTATGGGTACCAAATGAGATTCGGCCGAAACTTTTACATATTGTAGCCAATGCCATTACGTAATAATCAACATGAAAACCACAAGGAGTATTTTTTTAAATATATTTGGTTAATCCTTCTCCGCACAACTATTCGTGCAGTACACTGTGCCCCATGCTTTGTTTTGTAAACATTTCAGACCAAAGATTAAAGGCCCCTCAACGTGCAACAATTTGTCTGTGCCAGTGATCTCCATATTAGTATAGAGATCACTGGTCTGTGCACTTTCAGCTGCGCAGACAGGTCGTTGCACATATACAGGAGATTTGCGCAGGTTTCAGATGTGCGCATAGCTGGAAGATGGAGTTCGAGGTTTTAGCGAAATAGCTGAAACCTGTGAGTTCGAATCACTTCTGCGCAGACAAGCTGACCGGCGCTAATACGAGTTCGATTCAGTTGTTTGTTCAGTCAGGCGTTTCTCGTCAGTTTGTGTGCAGATTGAATATTAAAATGACAGCTAAACGTCAGTGTTCTAGACAGCTCATTGTAGAATTTGTCAAATTGCATAGGAATCACGCATGTTTGTGGAAAATCAAAAGTAGGGGCTATAGCGATAGGGATAAGAAGGTAGCTGCTTATAATTCTTTAACAAATAAATTACGAGCTGCTGACCCCACGGCTCTCCCAAGGCCATCAGTAGTTCTAATGGAATGTTGTCTACTCCTGGGGCCTTGTATCGACTCAGGTCTTTCAGTGCTCTGTCAAACTCTTCACGCAGTATCATATCTCCCATTTCATCTTCATCTACATCCTCTTCCAATTCCATAATATTGTCCTCAAGTACATCGCCCTTGTATAGACCCTCTATATACTCCTTCCACCTTTCTGCTTTTCCTTCTTTGCTTAGAACTGGATTTCCATCTGAGCTCTTGATATTCATACAAGTGGTTCTCTTTTCTTCAAAGGTCTCTTTAATTTTCCTGTAGGCGGTATCTATCTTACCCCTAGTGAGATAGGCCTCTACATCCTTACATTTGTGCTCTAGCCATCCCTGCTTAGCCATTTTGCACTTCCTGTCGATCTCATTTTTGAGACGTTTGTATTCCTTTTTGCCTGTTTCACTTACTGCATTTTTATATTTTCTCCTTTCATCAATTAAATTCAATATTTCTTCTGTTACCCAAGGATTTCTACCAGCCTTCGTCTTTTTACCTACTTGATCCTCTGCTGCCTTCACCACTTCATCCCTCAAAGCTACCCATTCTTCTTCTACTGTATTTCTTTCTCCCATTCCTGCCTTTGTTCCCTTATGCTCTCCCTGAAACTCTGTACAACCTCTGGTTTAGTCAGTTTATCCAGGTCCCATCTCCTTAAATTCCCACCTTTTTGCAGTTTCTTCAGTTTTAATCTACTGTTCATAACCAATAGATTGTGGTCAGAGTCCACATCTGCTCCTGGAAATGTCTTACGATTTAAAACCTGGTTCATAAATCTCTGTCTTACCATTATATAATCTATCTGAAATCTTGCAGTATCTCCAGGCTTCTTTCATGTATACAACCTTCTTTTATGATTCTTGAACCAAGTGTTAGCTATGATTAAGTTGTGCTCTGTGCAAAATTCTACCAGGTGGCTTCCTCTTTCATCCTTAGCCCCAATCCATAATCACCTACTACGTTTCCTTCTCTCCCTTTTCCTACTACCGAATTCCAGTCACCCATGACTATTAAATTTTCGTCTCCCTTCACTATCTGAATAATTTCTTTTATTTCATCATACATTTCTTCAATTTCTTCGTCATCTGCAGAGCTAGTTGGCATATAAACTTGTACTACTGTAGTAGGTGTGGGCTTCGTGTCTATCTTGGCCACAATAATGCTTTCACTATGCTGTTTGTAGTAGCTTATCCGCATTCCTATTTTTTTATTCATTATTAAACCTACTTCTGCATTACCCCTATTCGGCTTTGTATTTATAACCCTGTATTCGCCTGACCAAAAGTCTTGTTCCTCCTGACGCTGAACTTCACTAATTCCCACTATATCTAACTTTAACCTATCCATTTCCCTTTTTAAATTTTCTAACCTACCTGCCCGATTAAGGGATCTGAAATTCCACGCTCCGATCCGTAGAACGCCAGTTTTCTTTCTCCTGATAACGACGTCCTCTTGAGTAGTCCCCGCCCGGAGATCCGAATGGGGGACTATTTTACCTCTGGAATATTTTACTCAAGAGGACGCCATCATCATTAACCATACAGTAAAGCTGCATGCCCTCGTGAAAAATTACGGCTGTAGTTTCCCCTTGCTTTCAACCGTTTGCAGTAGCAGCAAAGCAAGGCCGTTTTGGTTAGTGTTACAAGGCCAGATCAGTCAATCATCCAGACTGTTGCCCCCGCAACTATTGAAAAGGCTGCTGCCCCTCTTCAGGAACCACGTGTTTGTCTGGCCTCTCAACAGATACCCCTCCATTGTGGTTGCACCTATGGTACGGCTATCTGTATCGCTGAGGCATGCAAGCCTCCCCACCAACGGCAAGGTCCATGGTTCATTGGGGGGGGGGGGGGTTGAGCGATATGAGAGCGATATATTCCTAGAGTCATCGTTTTAGGTTGGTTCTTGAAATTTTGTAAGTACATTGCTCAGAATAGTTTCCGTCTATCTTCAAGAGCCTGCCAGTTCAGTTTTTTCAGCATCTCTGTGACACTATCCTATGGGTTAGGCAAACCTGTGACCATTCTTGCTGCCCTTCTAAGTATGCATTCCATATCCCCTGTTAGTCATATCTGTTAGAGATCCCAGACACTTGAGCAATATTCTGGGATGGGCCATACAAGTTATTTGTAAGCGATCTTCTCTATAAGTTGATTGCGTTTTCTCTAGCATTGTACCAATAAACTGAAGTCTGCTACCTGCATAAACCTCAAATGAGCCCATTTTATAGTTCCATTAAACGTCCCTAGCCAGGTGCTTGTATGAGTTTATCGATTCCAACAGTGACTCCCTGATTATCTTCATAAGATACTATGTTTTTCTCATTATATAAAGTGCATAGTTTTATATTTCTGAAAATTTAAAGCAAACTGCCAATCTTTGTATCACTTTGAAATCTTATCACGGTCTGACTGAATATTTGTGCAGATCCGTTCAGACTGTATTTTATTGTAGATAGCTACAACATCTGCATGAAGTCTGAGATTAATATTAATATTGTCTGCAAGGTCATTAATATATAACATGAACAGGAAGCGACCCAACACAAGTTACTTTTACATCTGTCAATGACTCTCCATCGAAGATAGCATGTTCCTTCCATCTTACCAAGAAATCCTCAACCCAGTCACAAATTTCTTCTGGTACCCTATACGATCTACTTTTAAGAATAAACATAGGTGGAAATGAAATGAGAATATGGCATTGTTGGCCGGGAGGCCCCATCCAGGGAACTTCGGCCGCCGAGTGCAAGTCTTAATTTCAGTCGACGCCACATTGGGCGACTTGCGTGCCGATGATGAGGATGAAATGATGACAGGACAGCACAACACCCAATCCATGAGCGGAGAAAATTCCCAACCTGGCCGGGAATCAAACTCGGGCCCGCTGCATGGGAGGCAAGCAGGTAACCAATCAGCTAAGCAGGTGGGCAGCATAGGCATGGTGCTGGGTCAAATGCTTTTCGGAAATCGAGATATAATTCATCTAGCTGATTGCCTTGATGGATGGGTTTCAGGGAGTCATCTGAGAAAAATGCGAGTTGGGTTTCGCATGATCCATGTGTTCTGAATCCATATTGGTTGGCCCCAAGAAGGACATTCTGTTCGAGATATTATGTTTGGGCTCAGAATATGTTCTAAAATTCTACAACAAATCGATGTCAAGGATATTGGACAGTAGTTTTGTGGATGACCTCTACTACCCTTCTTGTAAATGGGTGTGACCTTTGGTTTCTTCCAACTAATGGGCATGGTTTTTTATCTGAGGGATCTACAATAGACTATAGTTGGATGAGGTGCTAACTCAACCACAAATTCAGTATAGAATCTGATAGGGATCCCTCTGAACCCTGGAGCTTTGTTCAATTTTAATGATATCAGCTGTTTCTCAACACCACCGACACTAACAACTGTTTCACTCACCTTTCCAGTGGTACAGGGATTGCAGGGCAATTCTCCTGTGTTTTCCTTTGTAAAGGAACATTAGAAGACAGAATTAAGCATTTCAACTTTTGCTTTGCTATACTCAGTTTCAGTTCCTTCGCCAGTGACTGGACACCAAATTTGGTGCCACTAACAGCCTTTACACATGACCAGAATTTCTCTGGGTTTTCTGAAAGATCATTTCACAATATTCTGCTATGGTAGTCATTGAAGACTACACTCATTGCTCTCTTGACAGCCAAATGCTTTCACACAGTGTAACTCTATCTACGCTCCTATGATTTATTTTACACCTATTGTGTAGCAGTTTCTGTTTCTTAAGAAGTTTCTTTACACTGATGGTATACCAGACCCTCACTATGAACTATTCTACTGGGTACATGTCTGTCAAGTGCATGGTCAACTATTTTTTTAAACTTGAGCCATAGTTCCTCTACATGTTCCTGCCTTGTGCTGAAAGTTTCAAGTTCCTCAATGAGGTATGATGCTAATAATTTTTAATCTAGTCCACTGAATGTATATATCTTTCTACTTGTGTTAGTTATCCTCTATACCTGCATCATGGTCACTGATATCAGTTTCAATGTCGACACCCTCAAAGAGGTCAGGTCTATGCTTTGGCACTAAATCCAATATACTTCCATCACGAGTGGTGATCAGGACAAGTTGTTCAGGTAGTTTTTGGAGAAGCCATTTAGTACTTCTTTGCAGGATGTCTTGTTATGCTAGATACAATTGACGGCAAACCACTTGTTTGTATGAAAACAGGTAATTCAGTTCTTGTAATAAGACTGATGGTCATCATCCATTTTAGATTTTGAGTCGCGGTGCTGCTACGGTCGCAGGTTCGAATCCTGCCTCAGGCATGGGTGTGTGTGATGTCTTTAGGTTAGTTAGGTTTAAGTAGTTCTAAGTTCTAGGGGACTGATGACCACAGCAGTTGAGTCCTATAGTGCTCAGAGCCATTTGAACCTTTTAGATTTTATTATCTTCCTGAGATATAAACTTAGCTATGGCTTCAGATGTACTTCATGTTGTATTCCCAAGAACTGGGATAGTGCAGAGTGGTTGGTAGTGCCAGAATCTCGAGAGCTCCTGTAAGTAGATCATTTCACAATATTCTGCTACGGTAGTCATTGAAAACTACACACATTGCTCTCTTGACAGCCAAATGCTTTCACACAGTGTATCTCTATCTACGCTCCTATGATTTATTTTACACCTATTGTGTAGCAGTTTCCGTTTCTTCCCTCCCTAGGCCCGACAAGACGCCTCCTGAGACGTGGCAAGGTAGGAGTAGGCAAAATGCAACAGGGAATAACAATATTAATGTGCTAATAGTAAACTGCAGGAGCGTCTATAGAAAGGCCCCAGAACTGCTCTCATTAATAAACGGTCACAACGCCCATATAGTACTAGGGACAGAAAGTTGGCTGAAACCAGACGTAAACAGTAATGAAATCCTAAACTCAGATTGGAATGTATACCGCAGAGACAGGCTGGACAGTGAAGGGAGAGGCGTGTTTATAGCGATAAGAAGTTCAATAGTATCGAAGGAAATTGACGGAGATCCGAAATGTGAAATAATTTGGGTGAAGGTCACGGTTAAAGCAGGCTCAGACATGGTAATTAGATGTCTCTATAGGCCCCCTGGCTCAGCAGCTGTTGTGGCTGAGCACCTGAAGGATAATTTGGAAAATATTTCGAGTAGATTTCCCCACCATGTTATAGTTCTAGGTGGAGATTTTAATTTGCTAGATATAGACTGGGAGACACAAACGTTCATAACGGGTGGCAGGGACAAAGAATCCAGTGAAATTTTTTTAAGTGCTTTATCTGAAAACTACCTTGAGCAGTTAAACAGAGAACCGACTCGTGGCGATAATATATTAGACCTTCTGGTGACAAACAGACCCAAATTATTTGAAACAGTTAACGCAGAACAGGGAATCAGCGATCATAAAGCGGTTACTGCATCGATGATTTCAGCCGTAAATAGAAATATTAAAAAAGGTAGGAAGATTTTTCTGTTTAGCAAAAGTGACAAAAAGCAGATTACAGAGTACCTGACGGCTCAACACAAAAGTACAGATAGTGTTGAGGATCAGTGGACAAAGTTCAAAACCATCGTACAATATGCGTTGGATGAGTATGTACCAAGCAAGATCGTAAGAGATGGAAAAGAGCCACCATGGTACAACAACCGAGTTAGAAAACTGCTGCGGAAGCAAAGGGAACTTCACAGCAAACACAAACACAGCCAAAGCCTTGCAGACAAACAAAAATTACGCGAAGCGAAATGTAGTGTGAGGAGGGCTATGCGAGAGGCGTTCAATGCATTCGAAAGTAAAGTTCTATGTACTGACTTGGCAGAAAATCCTAAGAAATTTTGGTCTTATGTCAAAGCGGTAGGTGGATCAAAACAAAATGTCCAGACACGCTGTGACCAAAATGGTACTGAAACAGAGGATGACAGATTAAAGGCCGAAATACTAAATGTCTTTTTCCAAAGCTGCTTCACAGAGGAAGACTGCACTGTAGTTCCTTCTTTAGATTGTCGCACAGATGACAAAATGGTAGATATCGAAATAGACGACAGAGGGATAGAGAAACAATTAAAATCGCTCAAAAGAGGAAAGGCTGCTGGACCTGATGGGATACCAGTTCGATTTTACACAGAGTACGCGAAGGAACTTGCCCCTCTTGTTGCAGCGGTGTACCGTAGGTCTCTAGAAGAGCGTAGCGTTCCAAAGTATTGGAAAAGGGCACAGGTCATCCCCGTTTCCAAGAAGGGACGTCGAACAGATGTGCAGAACTATAGACCTATATCTCTGATGTCGATCAGTTGTAGAATTTTGGAACACGTATTATGTTCGAGTATAATGACTTTCCTGGAGACTAGAAATCTACTCTGTAGGAATCAGCATGGGTTTCGAAAAAGACAGTCGTGTGAAACCCAGCTCGCGCTATTCGTCCACGAGACTCAGAGGGCCATAGACACGGGTTCACAGGTAGATGCCGTGTTTCTTGACTTCCGCAAGGTGTTCGATACAGTTCCCCACAGTCGTTTAATGAACAAAATAAGAGCATATGGACTATCAGACCAATTGTGTGATTGGATTGAGGAGTTCCTAGATAACAGAACGCAGCATATCATTCTCAATGGAGATAAGTCTTCCGAAGTAAGAGTGATTTCAGGTGTGCCGCAGGGGAGTGTCATGGGACCGTTGCTGTTCACAATATACATAAATGACCTGTTGGATGACATCGGAAGTTCACTGAGGCTTTTTGCGGATGATGCTGTGGTGAATCGAGAGGTTGTAACAATGGAAAATTGTACTGAAATGCAGGAGGATCTGCAGCGAATTGATGCATGGTGCATGGAATGGCAATTGAATCTCAATGTAGACAAGTGTAATGTGCTGCGAATACATAGAAAGATAGATCCCTTATCATTTAGCTACAAAATAGCAGGTCAGCAACTGGAAGCAGTTAATTCCATAAATTATCTGGGAGTACGCATTAGGAGTGATTTAAAATGGAATGATCATATAAAGTTGATCGTTGGTAAAGCAGATGCCAGACTGAGATTCATTGGAAGAATCCTAAGGAAATGCAGTCCGAAAACAAAGGAAGTAGGTTACAGTACGCTTGTTCGCCCACTGCTTGAATACTGCTCAGCAGTGTGGGATCCGTACCAGATAGAGTTGATAGAAGAGATAGAGAAGATCCAATGGAGAGCAGCGTGCTTCGTTACAGGATCATTTAGTAATCGCGAAAGCGTTACGGAGATGATAGATAAACTCCAGTGGAAGACTCTGCAGGAGAGACGCTCAGTAGCTCGGTATGGGCTTTTGTTAAAGTTTCGGGAACATACCTTCACCGAGGAGTCAAGCAGTATATTGCTCCCTCCTACGTATATCTCGCGAAGAGACCATGAGGATAAAAACAGAGAGATTAGAGCCCACACAGAAGCATACCAACAATCCTTCTTTCGACAAACAATACGAGACTGGAATAGAAGGGAGAACCGATAGAGGTACTCAGGGTACCCTCCGCCACACACCGTCAGGTGGCTTGCGGAGTATGGATGTAGATGTAGAAGTATTTGACTCTACCAGTCCCATAATGGTTGCATTGAAATAGAATATGACTGACATCACAAACTGTGACATCATCACACTGACAGTAGGGTATCCCTGATATGTTGATTTTATGTAAGTAAGCAGGGAAAGATCCATGATTGAGATGCATTTGCACAACAGACAACATTATTTTCCATGTGTGTTTGGACTTTACGAACTATGGGTGATTTGGCACAATGGGCTGTATACCTGTGAGCTTTTAGCCCATGTTTGATTGACTATCAGTTCATTCTCCCTGCCAAAAAAGAATCGCTTGTCGCTTTGTTTCAAGAGGTAATCTGTGTATTGGAATTTTATGTCTATAAATCTAACACTGCTAATCGCTTCTCTTGCTAGTTGATCTATTTTGTCACTATATTTGTATCGACCTGGAGATCGACTGAGAAATCACAAGCAACAATTGAGTATTACAGCGAGATATATTTTGTCTTTTAAAAGTTCTTTGTAACCTGTTTGTCATGTATCTGGTGACCTAGATACACCGTACAGTGTAAACTTCGAGTATATTAAATGGTTTTATTAACAAACTGTGTGTGCCTTCATTCTGGATAAACGCATCACTCACGAAATCCTAGAATCGTGATTCGAGTAGGAACTTGGAGAAATGACAGATCAACTTGGAAATGGCAGCGTTAAACAGAGAGCGCAAACGAGGTACTGCAAACACCGCACCTCACTGCAGCTGGTACCTCCACCGTCCAGCAACCATTGATTCATCCGTTTTCTGAAAATGTAAGACTGCACATCAAGTCAAACAGCCAGTGTACTGAACATTTAGACCAGAACTCTGCTTCACACATTTTCTGCCAACATGTTCACAACAACACAACACAATTTCACTGCCATTGCACATTTAAATGAATCACAGACTGTGCAGGTGGAGGTGGTTTTACATGCAAAGAGTTATGAGACAGTAAAAAACTGCTTAATGAAGCAGGTCACACTTATTCCGGAGTCTAGGTTACAGAGGTTCTTAACAGATGAGCGCTTGGGAAGCAAGTCAGCCAAACAACTCTTGTTAGAGCTTCGTTCACTGGCAGGCTCAGATCAGTTGCCTGAGAGGTCACTGAGAATGCTTTGGTAAGAAGGCTTGCTGATAACATGTGAATGATACCAGCCACAGACATGGAATTGCCTCTAACGATGTTCTGAGAAAAAGTAGAAGCCATAGCTGCTTGTTTGCAGAGTAATGTTGGTGATACTGTAGCTACTAGAATCGACATGGTTGGCAAGCCCAGATCCAGCATTTCAGGAGCAGTTACAAGAACCAGCCCCAGACCAGGCATTTAGTTGTATGATCTGGTGAATTCCACAGAGCAGCTGGCCAACAGCATTCAAGTACTTAGTGCACAAGTCGTGGCACTACGGATTAGACAACATTAACAGGACATGGAAATTAGTGGAGGACGTAGGCCCCCGAACAAGCAATATAAAGGCAGAGTAAATAAGAATAATGATTATTGTCGTTGGTTTCACCAGTGTTTTGGAGACAGAGCATGCAAGTGTGCAGTTCCTTGCTGAAACTGTTTCGGCGGCCTATAAACGGCACTACAAGCCATCATTCTGCAATTTTTAATCACCTCTTCACGTCTTTCCACGCCACGAATACCACGCCAGGTATGCAGGAGACACCTATAACTGGAAATCTCCTCAGTGTGCACTAGGGCTCGCAAGAGAATTTACACGGAGGAACTGTTACAGTGTCCTGCACAGAGCGCTAAACAGGTGAATTGGCCAGATTCTGGAAGGGCTCAGGTTTCTGAAATGGAAGAGGTTCTCAGCCCTAGTCTACTGAATAACAGGACAAGACTTTTTTCTGCACAGCAAAATGCGGATGTGCAACGTCATAAATTTGAGCCTGTGTTTACTTCTGGCTGCGAGAACCTCAGCTTTGAGGAGTTACGATATCGTTTCCATGACATGGCCAGTAGTCCTAATGAGCATGGTCAGTATCCTCAAAGTAGTGGTTTTAGAGTGCACTCAGCGTATCTCAGTGGCTCTTTGTGATATACACAGATTCCGAAACAGAATGTTTGATGGAAATAGGTTCAGACCTAAATGTGCTACTGATAAGTCATTTTGATCTGAACAGTATGGTGGTTCCACTACATCTTATGGTGGTGAACAAATCAGTCATTGAAGCATACAGCAAGAAGACCATGAAATTAAGCAGAGGCTTAAACAGACAATTCGAGTGAGATTTTTTGGCAGCAGATGTCAGTGACCCCATTTATTTTACTCCATTTCATATTGGTGATGCACCTCAACAGTGGAACACTGCAGACAGCTGTGGAGACCGCACTGCTGAGTATGGAGGAGATTTAAGCTATATTTTAGACGAGTTTCCTGGCATTACATTAACCCTCAAGTGGACATTCCGTTTTTATAACATGAGAGGGCATGTGGCGTACCTTTTGCACATGTAAAGAATAGCTTCTTTTCGTTAGCAAGGTAAACATGTATGAGTAAAAGCACTGTTTAATCTTAGTTTAATTAAACAACGATGAAATAAACATGCATAATATGAATTAAATCATCGTTTAATTAAACAATAAAAATAACTTACATTATATCACTCTCTTACCATGTACAGGCGTTACGACTCTAATTTTCTCGCAGACGACTGCTTCTGTCTGGGATTGTGCTGTTAACTTCGAATCTGGGTAATTTTATTACATGGATGGTAACTTTTTTCACCTGTTACTGCTGTCCATTTGCAAATATGACAACAAAATTTATCTCTGTGTTAACTGAAGCGATAATGAAAGAATAGATGTAGGCTCAATACCAATGGAAAGGTAGAAGACAATGCTGTTTGTGGTTGACTCACTTTATGCATAACCCATTCAAGGGTTAATGACAGAGGCTGTTTGTGGTTGGCTCGCTTTATGCGTAGATGCACCCACTCAAGGGTTAATGACAGAGGCAAACAGCAGGCTCTAACACAACATGATGCACTTCATCTACATCTCACCTCATGTGCACCAAGCCAGGCCCACCAGTGGCAGACAAACCGTGATGGCTCACACCTAAAAAGTTCACAGCGACAAAGAACGACACTGACAAGCCCATTCAGGAATGTGTGATGAGGCCATCTCAGAACCAGTGGGTTTCTCTGTTACATATGGTACAAAAACATAATCATATTTGGCAATTGTGTGGCGATTCCCTTGAGCTAAACTGTAGAATGGTACCTGACAGGTATCCTGTATCTCGTGTTAACTTCTTGATGACAGATAAAGTTTTTAGCGTCACTAACTGCACCTAAACTCATTTAAAAATTCCTGTGGGACGACTGATGTTGAAAAGACGGCCCTCAAAAGGCCAACGGGATCTTTCAAGTACCATTATATGCCACTGGGTTAAAGAACGCCATCCAGACCTGGCATGCTACATTCATCAAGTGTCCAGGAGCCTCGAATTCCTCTTTTATGATGTAAATGACATGATGGCGCCGGCCGGAGTGGACGAGCGGTTCTAGGCGCTTCAGTCCGGAACCGCGCAACCGCTATGGTCGCAGGCTCGAATCCTGCCTCGGGCATGGATGTGTTGTAGTGGGACGCGAGATTGAAGCGTCACCCCTCCACCAGTGTCAGCCCAGTTTGCAGGTGAATATAGGTTTAATTTAGTTTTTTGTTTATGTGTTTTTTGTAATATTTGTAATGGTTATGAATTGTCTAAAGTTTGTATTTATTTTTTATGATTCATGTACGGAGAGGGCGGCGCAACGAACGGAGACAGCATCTTCGTTGCCGGGACCGGAGAGAAAATTTCTGGCCTCTATATGTCGCGGGTCGACAGCCAAAGAGCAACAGAAGATCCTGAAACCGAGTTGTTGCGTCGCGCTTCTAAAAATCAAATAATTGAGAATTTGTAATGTTTTGTACAACAATGATATCATAGGAAGTTTAATCTTATTGAAAATGTTAGTTTTGTCTCGTCAAGGCTCAGGTTCACGTCTGTATGTAGGAAGATAATAAACTAGTAGATGCTATTAAAGTTGAAATACGTGTTCCGAGGATTTATTTATGAAGAATTATGTGAATGAATTAACAATATATTTGACAAGATTATTGAATTTTGACAGCGTTCATCTCGACTTTGAATCTCAAAAAGTTTATTCAATGTGGTCCTAATATCGATTAAATCAGATAACGTGTATCAATATAATTTCTGAGGAGAAACAAACGACATCTAAAATTGAAAAAAGTTTACGCAAACCAATTGGCCCGAGTGACGTAATTCTGTGCATACGACTCAAATGATGTTTTACAGTTTCGTTCAAGAACCATTCTGAGACAATTTAAAAAGAATATAAATAATTTTAAAGTGGGTTGTAACTAACGTAGGGGCCGAGGTCTACACTTGGTCATATGTCGAAAGAAAATCATTTATAAGAAACTTACGTCGTTACACTACACCGTGGCGACCTTATAAACAGGACTTGTGTGCATCTAAGGCACACAGGTACGAGACAATTAAAACATCAAGAGTCCTTTGGAAGTCAACGCGAGTCTTCGTGGAGCCTTCACCAGCCAGCGGCGACTTCGCGGGTGTGGGCAGCTGACGGAGCGCAGCCAAGCAGGACAGTCACGCAGTTATTCTACGAGAAGGCGCATCTATTGGGCAGCAGCTGAATGCTGCAAACCCCGACAACCTTTTTCTCCTAAACTAACAGGCCCAGTGCGTCAGCTGGGGGGCGTTCCTCCGGCTGGTATTTGAGGTGTTGCTGAGGGCTTCGCCTGTCAACGGTGGGCCGGGCGTGGTTGCAGCCAGTGACGTCTCCGGTGTTCGATTCAGCGTCCTGCCGTTTGCGGAAGCGGGGTCGCAGCATCTCAGCGGCTGCATCGACGGCTGTTACATCTGCATCCCATAGCAGCACACTGATCATCGAGAACTACAAATTACAATATTAGTGTCCGGTGAGTCTGTTTAAAGTTGGAAGTGGAGTGTTGTATGTAGGGAGTGTGCTTTTATAGGATTGTTGATTACAAGTCTGCGTGTGTAACTAGTTAATATCTTACAATAATGTCGGGAAGTGAAATGTCAGACGAAGAGCGATCCATGTCCGATAGGAGCATGAGATCCCTTTTTAGGGCGATCGCTAAATTAAAACAATCTAACGGGGATTTTCTAGCTGAATTAAAACAATCTAACGAAGAATCTGCTGCTAGATTAAAAGAGGAACTAAAACAGGAATTAAAACAGTGTAACGAAGAATGTATGGCTAGATTAAAACAGTCTAACGAAGAATCTACGGCTAGATTAAAAGAGGAACTTAAAGGGGAGCTATCAAAATCGACAGACAGGTTACAGGAACATCTTAATGAAACCAGTCGAGAATTAAGTGATAAAATAGAGGCTTCTAAAGTTCAAATGCAGGAAAAACTAGTAGGACTTAGTAATAAGATTGCTGGTAATTGTAAAAGGTTAGAAGAATATATCCAGGAATCACGTGAGGAAAAAGCTCGCATGCGAAATGATATTATTGACTTAACCGAGAGACTAGATAATGTCAATATCTTAGTTGTAAATGAAATACAGAAAAATAACGGTAAGTTACGAGATGAATTTTCTATGCAAACAGGAACTGTTCGTAGAGAATTATTAGAATCTATTAAAGAGGTTTCTACCAAACCTGTAGAGATTTCTTCAATAGATAATGTGGAATTAGAGATATTAACTCATCGAGTCGAAAAAGATCATACCGAAATAGAAGACATGAAATTTTTTATTACTGAAATATGCAGTAACCTTGAGACTGCCAAAGATAATAACATTGACGAAGGTACAGAGCGTTCACATCGTGAACACAGTGGAGAATCGATATTAGCTAATCGCATATTCAATACAGAAATGCGAATACAGGAAATTACTAAACGGTTATCGGAATTAGATAATAATGAAAACATTTCAAGTAGTAGAAGCAATAACGTAATCAGAGACAACAGTCGCATCGCGTTTGCTAGCTCGGATGACAACAATATAAATAAAGAAATCACGGCAAGCCAATCCGATGCAACTCCGTCTCTGCAATCTAAACAAAATCCAACTATGTCTCTCGCGGAATGTTTGGATGATATAACGACAAATTCAAATGTAGCAAGTCGATTTCCTGTATTCAAACCAGGAGGCGAACTTCACCCTATAATCTTTATAAAAGCTTTTGAAACTTCATTATCTCCTAAATGGAGTAATGAAAAACGGATTCAATTTGTAATAGGACATTTAGAAGCAGAAGATGCGGAATGGGCAGTACTGCATAGAACTGAATTTAGGGATTGGGATGATTTTGTTAAGCAGTTTAAACAAAATTATTGGTCAAGAGGAAAACAACAACACTTAACTTTAGAGTTGTTAGACCCTCCGCGATATTCTAAACGCTGGGGAGGTTATAGGAATTATTTCGAATGGCATTTAAACTGTGCTAAATTAATTGAAGAACCAATTATTGAAAGTCACCTAATACGAGTCCTAATTAGTAGGTTACCGTGTTATGTAAAGGAAAGAATGATAGAAAGAGAATGGTCACAACCTTGCGAATTATTAGGATATTTAGAACAGTTAGATATACTTAACAGAGAAAGGGAAGATGAGAAATTTAGATTTGGTAGAAATGACAATCCTCGAAATAATAATAATTCAGAACCACGAAAATTTAACGACAATCATAGCCGGTTTTGTTACATAAAACGTCAATCTAAAGATAAAGAGAGCCAACAAAATCATGGTAATAACTCTAAAATGCGGAAGTTACGCAATAACGATAATGAGATAAATCATCCTCAAGTAATTAATGAAGGTCAGGTTGTAGGTGACGTTATCATAGAAAGTTCGGAAAACTAGTAAAGTCCTTTAGTACGGGTCAACTAAAGGGAACTGGTAGTCAAGATTATACAAGACCCAATTGCAATTTATCATTAAGCTGCCAAAAGGAAGGTGATTGGCAACAAGATTTACTTCAGGAAGACAATCAGATAAGGGAGAATATAACTTATAAACCCATTATTAAAGGTTATATTAAAGATACCGAAGTAACTGGAGTGACAGTTATAGGAGTTACTGGTAAAAGAAGTCAAAATATTACTGAGGAAGTTTATTTAACTTTTGAAATTTCTAAACAATTAATTTCTCAATCTGTACTTGTCGTTGCCAACTTAAATGTGGCCATAATTTTAGGTATAGATTGGCTGTGTAAATATAAAGCTATATTAGATTTTAAAGACTCTTCCTTAACCATCCATAAGGAGGCATGTGCTTTTAAAGTGAGGTTTTCTGATAATCGAGTACCTGAAAATTTCTACAAATCCTTACAGATTAAGTACACACAGACCATGAACCTATTAATAGATTCTAGTGATCTTGAATATGAAGTATACCGATGTGAGGCTGGTAATAGTATCAAAACCGAAAGGAAAGAAAAATGTTATTCTACGAATTGTCCATCCGAACAGGAAAAGGAAGACCTTGTATCAGTACGATCTCATGCTAAGACTTCGAAGATCAATAAGGAATGTAAAAAATTCTTCTTTATCTTTGAAGGTCCATATGTTGTACATAAGATTGTACATCCCAAAGCGTTACTTCATATGGAACCTTCATCAGGTGTTATTAAAGGATTATACAGTGTCGATCAAATGAAACCCTTCATTCCTAAATAAGTTAATATTTAGTATATGTTACATACGGAAGAGCGTCCATAGTTTATTCATATGAAGTTTTCGTGATAGTTACGTGTTATTTTTAAAGAAATAACAGGAAGTTTGAACAAGTGTTCTACAATTATCTACCGGTACTTGAAAAGGAGAAAGATAACTAAAAGGGGATTTATATGGAAGAAATTTTGTTATTCGGTCAGAGGGAATTTTGTATATTTTTATATTTACTCGGATAGTAGGAGCCAAAGGGGATGGTTAATAATTTTAGGGACCATGGGCGTCCAGAGCTATATGGTTCACGAGAACATAGCAGAGTACCTTTATTAGAGATTTGTAATAGTGTTAATATAGAACACACCAAACGGGGCTCTCTCGCTTGGTTCTCCTAAATAAATTGCCATTACCCAACAGAGTGTCCGAAGGTAAAGAAAGCCGTGCCGAGATTCTAAAGAAAGTTTGCTTGATTTCTTCTTGACCTCAGGCATAAATAAAGCATTAGGGAAAGAAACGACGTAAAGTAAATAGTACTATTAGTTATTGTGAGAAACTTATTAGTAATATACATTAGTGGAAAGAATAACTCTAGTAAATGAATAAAACTCAAACTAACGTACCACAATTTGAACGCTCTGTCCTAATGTAACAACGTTAAAGAACGTACTAAATTATTATTTACTAGCAACTATTAAATGAAAAGGAGTAATCTCCATATATTCGGTTATGAATTACCATAATAGGACAATTAAAAGTAAATGACAAATAGTCACAACAACATCGTCATAAAAGGATGGAATCTATCTAAGAGCAAGGACTTTAGATTACTGAAAATGTGGGAAAAAATGTATAATATTAACAGTTAAATATTGTATATAGAAGAAGTTTTATTTTCGGTTAAAACCTGACAAACTGAGCTTGTGGGTGGGGTATGTAGTGGGACGCGAGATTGAAGCGTCACCCCTCCACCAGTGTCAGCCCAGTTTGCAGGTAAATATAGGTTTAATTTAGTTCTTTGTTTATGTATTTTTTGTAATATTTGTAATGGTTATGAATTGTCTAAAGTTTGTATTTATTTTTTATGTTTCATGTACGGAGAGGGTGGCGCAACGAACGGAGACAGCATCTTCATTGCCGGGACTGGAGAGAAAATTGCTGGCCACTATACGTCGCGGGTCGACAGCCAAAGAGCAACAGAAGATCCTGAAACTGAGTTGTTGCGTTGTGCTTCTAAAAATCAAATAATTGAGAATTTGTAATGTTTTGCACAACAATGATATCATAGGAAGTTTAATCTTATTGAAAATGTTAGTTTTGTCTCGTCAAGGCTCAGGTTCACGTCTGTATGTAGGAAGATAATAAACTAGTAGATGCTATTAAAGTTGAAATACGTGTTCCGAGGATTTATTTATGAAGAATTATGTGAATGAATTAATAATATATTTGACAAGATTATTGAATTTTGACAGCGTTCATCGTGACGTTGAATCTCAAAAAGTTTATTCAATGTGGTCCTAATATCGATTAAATCAGATAACGTGTATCAATATAATTTCTGAGGAGAAACGAACGACATCTAAAATTGAAAAAAGTTTACGCAAACCAATTGGCCCGAGTGACATAATTCTGCGCATACGACTCAAATGATGTTTTACAGTTTCGTTCAAGAACCATTCTGAGACAATTTAAAAAGAATATAAATAATTTTGAAGTGGGTTGTAACTGACGTAGGTGACGAAGTCTACACATGGTCATATGTCGAAAGAAAATCATTTATAAGAAACTTACGTCGTTACACTACAGTGTGTGATGTCCTTAGGTTACTTAGGTTTAAGTAGTTCTAAGTTCTAGGGGACTGATGACCTCAGAAGTTAAGTCCCATAGTGCTCAGAGCCATTTGAACCATTTTTGACATGCCGGCTTTCTCGGAGTCCATTACTTAGCATGAGCTCCACCTGCTCCAAGTTTTTCAGCGTCTACAGGAATATGGAGTGGTAGTCAACCAAAATAAATGAGTTCTTGGAAAGAGCTGTGTCAAGTTCCTAGGCTTTGAAATTTAGTGGGCAGAATCACATTCTTGTTGAGACACATGTATGCTATCCACAATATATGTCTGCCTAAAACATACGAGATTTGAGAAGTTTTCTTGGTGTGAAGAGTTACCACTATCGGCATCTGCCACGCTGCTGCAATGCTAGAGGCACTGAGTACACTCCTAAAGGAAAATAATTGGCAGAATAAGAGAGATAAAACGGCAAATTGAGTATCTGGCAGCTTTCGACAGACATTAAATGAATTCGCAATTGCGAATAAGGAGAACCATCTGCTGTAGAATGGAATGACGACAATGAAAATCTGTACCGGACTGGGATTCGAACCCGGATTTATCGCTCATCGCGTGCGGTCGCCTTATACGACTCATGGTCAGACCCAAACTTCCATATGTCGTCAACCATGTGTCTACGACCTGTACTCGTACATACATTATGTATATTCCCGTACAGGTCAGATGTTGTACTTGAAAGTCGCTTGCCCAGTATCGGCAGATAAATACCATACTGCGGGACCTGTGTTATTCTGATTATGATGCAAAGTTCAATTTTGACACGCAGCATGGACTATACTTCTTGCACATCCACACCATAGGGGGCCTACGCGCTCATGGTTGTTGCTAGTCAAGTGGTAGTGGGGGTGGTACTAAAGCAGTTCATAGATGGCACGTGATAACCATTAGCAGAAGAACTGGAGCACCATCAACAGAGAGTTGTATACCACGTAAGCTGCCGTTCAACATCTTAGAGACTCACTTGAAGAGGAATATTTCTCCATATACACTGACCATTCTCCACTAATGGTATCCTTCGCAAAAGGATTCTCCAACGGGTCTTCTAGACAATGCAGACATGTAGCGTTTGCGTCAAATTTATAACTGAAGTGCGTGAAATTAGTGGAAGCAGAAATGTGGTCGCGGACTTTCTGTCTAGATGCTGTGCAAACATATGCCTCTACAGTGGTATAGTCTTGTTAAGGCCCAACGACTGGACCCTGAGGTTTGTTTCCTGCATGAACAATGGCAGTCCAGTCTGGAATAAGTGAAGACGCATGTTCAGAAAATAGGCATATCTTTGTGGTGTGGCAAATTTCGTAATACGCTTCGACTCTTCGTCCCTAAACACTTTCAGAATTTCATAATTTGTTTTATCAAGGAATGCTTGCCATGGTGCGACTATTGACAAAGAAAGTGATTTGGTGGAGGATAAAGGAGGATTGTAGAAGGTGGAGTCAACTGTGTCAACGTTGGCAGCAACGCAAAGTAGGCAGGCATGTATCAGCACCTAGGGGCACTATAATTAAGCCTACGGCGTGATTCTTGCACATTATGTTGACATGGTAGGGCTGTTGCAAGATTCAGACAATTACTGTTACTTTCTCACTATTGTAGATTGTCTCACAAGATGGACGGAGGCGTATCCTATTGCAGACATTACTGCAGTTACAGTGGCAATGATGCTGGTTAATGGCTGGATTTCATGATTCAGGTCTCTGCAGACGATTATCATCGATCGAGGTATCATTGTTCCAGGTTTTGCTTTGGCTACATGGTTGCTCACACATTGGAAACACCAATTACCATCCCATAAGTAACGGGATAGTGAAACAGAACTGTTTGTGATCGTGTTTCGAAGTTACTGCTATTTGTGAACAGCAACCAAGAGAGCCACGGAAATGGAAACACATCAGCGCATCACAACGAGACTGCCACGCCAGAAGAACAAAGAAGACCACAGCATTTACGAAAAGACTATGTAATATCAGTATGACCTTATTGTAAAGTTGTTTTTGTAATGCCGTTTAGCCTGAAGATAGGTATTCCCTCGAAATAAATATTTCAATAGTTGACAAAGTTTGTGACTGGTAGCGGTAATTTAAAAAACCTTTACATATTTCTTGAGACAGTCACAGTCGAAAAATAGTCAAAATGGCTTCAAACACTGTAAAAACTTTTTGGAATGTAGATGGGGTCAATCAAGCACTTAAAGCCAGCTCATCTTGCACAGGATACAATCGACACAGAGTCAACCAGAGGCCTACGCATGTCTAGTATGTCTACGGGATGGGATGACCCCCTTTACCACTTCATCTCAGATGACAAATTCGCCAGACACGGGCGTCGAATATACAAATGAGCAGCAGTGGACACCGCAATCATCTACACCAGGACGTCCACTGACTGTGACGAGGGCAAGCTGACATTCCTGGGGCAAAGAAACAAGCATGGGTGTGTATGTTTGTCCTTAGGATAATTTAGGTTAAGTAGTGTGTAAGCTTAGGGACTGATGACCTTAGCAGTTAAGTCCCATAAGATTTCACACACATTTCAACATTTTTGAAAGAAACAAGATTGTGGGAGCGGGGGGGGGGGGGGGGCAACCAAGAGATTAGATTGACTGGCAAATCACAGCAAAAATTGACTGTTACAAGGGGAAATATTTTGTTTTTATAAAGTCTTTATACTCTGTTTGGCGCGTTGTATTATGACCTAGCAACATTACATTGTGTAAACTCTGGGTGTATTAAGAGTGTTTATTGACAAGCTGTATGTGTCTTCCTTCTGGATCGGTGTACATCTCACTAAATCCTACATATCCCGTGCCAGAATGTGATTTAATCCAGACGACTTCTATAACATGACCAGTCTTGATGGCTTGATAGTAGTACTGTGCCAGTTGAACAGTATACCTGCATGTTCCTTTGTTCCAATTCCGGCACCTAATAGATTTCAGAACGTTTTGCGAGTCATTGATTACTACTGTTTTGGGGATCTGGAGAGAGCTTAGATGTTGTACTGCCTGCAGAACAGCGAAAGTTTCAACGAGAAATAAGGAAGCATCGCCTGGTTGTTGAAACTTCCCTTCTTCCTCAGTTTGCGGGCAGAAGAAAGCATATCCCATATAAGGTTCCAATGCATTTCTGAGCCTTCAGTATAAATTTGAGTATAGCATACCCACTTCTCCGCCAGGTACGACATAGGTGAAAACTGCCAGTGTTCTATTCCAGTAGTGAAACACTCAACATTTTGACAGGAATGAATTGAGAAGAGCCATGATAATCACATAGGGATGTTGGAAGGACTTCAGTGCAGTGAATTTTAGTTTGCAGGTATTTCCAGTGTTTGTACCGTTCATACATAAAAAACTGTGTAAAACATACAATCACACACCTGTGTCCTGCAAAGAAGTAAAGAAATTTCTTATTGCTTCTCGAAGAATGGGTTTAGTGGAGGAGGAACGAGACAGGTGCATAGGCCTTTGTACTGCAGTTTGTTCAACAGCGCTATGTCATTTTAGCAACATTCTGATACATCTGTAATCTACACAGGAACATATCGTTGCATGATATAAAGTCAGCAGAATGTTGGAGTGAATCCACCCCCCACCCCCCACCCCTCCATTCTCTAGTTACTGATGTGATATGGTTCAATGCAATTTCTTACGTACTAACGACAGTTTGAATGTGAGGCCCCCAACTCAATCTATAATCAACGAGAACACCAAGAAACCTAGCCGGGATTTTATTGGCAGAGGGGGACATTGAGCAAACAGCCTGCCAGCAGAATGTTGGCATGAATCCCCCTCCATGCTCTAGTCACTGATGTGATAATGTTCAATTCAATTTCTTACGTACTGACGACAGTTTGAATGTGAAGTCGCCAACTCAATCTATAATCAAAGAGAATGCCAAGGAAACTAGCTGGGATTTTATTGGTATTTTATTGGCAGAGGGGGACACTGAGCAAACAGCTTGGTGTAGTACATTTCGTCAAAGGTACTATTACCGAATCTTACCAGAGATATTCGCAATCCACAGTTATGGAAAGTTTGATTCAGTACACCATCGCCTTTGACAGTTCACATGCTGCCTAATTCAGTCTCTTGGTCGATACATACACACAAACATTGTATGCATACTGGAGAATTGCTACAGGAGGAGAGGTAATTCTCTCCACCTTTGTAGAATAGAGTACAAAGAGTATGGGGCGGAAGATTGCTCTTTGTTGGAGAACTGTTGTAAACAGACGTGATCCAATGAATTCATTCTGGAAGTTAAACCGTACACGTCTTTCAGCGAAAAAGTGCCCGTTCCATAAATCAGATGTGGCGGTTTCTAACTTCCTTAGCAGCAAAGGTTACGAACATTGTCTCATGCACCAACTACATCAAGAAAGACAGCTGTGACATTCTGTATCCTTGTGGGTGCCTCATAGATGTAAGAAATAAAATATTTAACGTATCTTGTCTTTCTTGCACTCATACTGACTCGACGGCAGAATCTGGTTCGATTCCAACCATCATTCCAAGCGATTTTTAACCTGGCTCTTCACCATGTAGAAAGACAGAGAAATAGGTCGATATGACGTGGTTCGCTCCTCTTCTTTCTTTCAGTATAGGTAGCACTACTTGAGTCAGATTTACTATCAGTGTATCATTCATCCAAATTTGGTTGAATGTCTGTAGCAGTTTTCTGAGTGCTGCGTCAGGCGAGGCATTTGCCACCTTTTTACTGTTCTTCATCATTTCTTAATATGAAAATGGTATCACTAGAGGAGGAATGTGATCTCTGTGTTTTGGGGACAAAATTGCTGCTCAGCTACAGAAGCTGGCGATATTAAGTTCACAAAGTCTTCAAACCAGACATCATTAAATAGCTGACGACTAGTTGACTTCTGGTTTTTTAAAAAAAATTTAATGTTTTCCATACATTAGCTGTGCTAACTTTATTATTTAAGGATTCACGACTTTTTTCAGCTGCCCTTTCTACAGTCTTTTAGCTGTCTTCAGACTATCACAGCTATTTTCCGATATACAACGAAGTTTTCTACCGTTCTTAGTTTCCGAAAGTAACAGTACGCAAGTTTTCGCTGTTATATAACTCTAGAGCACTTTGTTGTCTACCAGACAGGGAGCTGTTGCTTCAAAATGATGACTTCCTTTTTTTCTTGGAATTGAGGTTCTTGCAGTTTCTTCAATAATTGAAAAAAACTGTTGATGGGCAGCTTTCCGACCTAAGAAATTGTTAAAGGTGTGCTACTTCTCCTGGACTGTAGCAGTATATATATCACTGCAACTTTTCAACTTTTCCGTTGGTGTATTTCAATGCCCAGTGGCAGCTAATGCCTTCCTTTTCTTTGTATCATGTAACAGTATACTTTAGCCAATCAGCTTCATTCATATGCCAGTTGTCTGGATATATAAAACTAATTGGATTTATAGGAGAATCCATCGCAATTTCCAGAGGGAAATGATCCGAGCCAAAAGCATCGTGTTTGGCCGTTCATTCAGTTACACAATGGAAGTCAGCAGAGAACAATGTCAAATCAACAGCTGACGATCGTCTGTATGAGTTATGTATCATGGTAGGAAAACCATGACTTAGAAGTGATAAACAGAGATTATCGAGAAGTGTAAGCAAATCTATGCCATTTAAGGCATTTATTTCACAACCCCACACACAGTTGTGCACGTTGAAGTCTGCATAAAGCAGAAATGGTATTTGAAGTTGTGGCGGTTCGCCTTCTTTATTTCTTCGTTTGCTATCCTCGGTGTCGACGTACTAAGTTGTGATACTGGCTGAAAGATGGAGAGTGGAAGCACAACACTGACTACTTTAAATAATGTAAACGACAGGTGCACAGTTGCGTTCACAGAGTTTACTTTCTCTGTTCACAACCCCCCAAAAATATACAGTTATAAGTGGCCAGCGCATTATTGTTTAACATTCAATAAACCTCATTACTAGTTTGCAGGCAAACCTCCACATACATCTGCAATAGTTTGCTATTGAACACCTATGAGCAGTAAAAACCTATCACAAAGTTCACAGTTCTTGTAGAATAGAAAGGTGCGTATGGAGCAAACACTGTCATTGTTTTAACACACGGCCTAATTGTGTTACACTTATTTCACGGATGCAGTGTTGTTGATCTAACCTACTATTGCAACTGCAGGTCAACAAAACTGGAATCAAAATAATGTACCCATAGTTTTAGCTAGTGTAAATGTTCAATGTCTACGAACAAAATGTGATCTGTTATCTATATTTATAGAAGATGCAAAGCCAGAGGTGATATGTGTATGTGAGGACTGTTTCGACAAAGAAGAGGGTGAAAACTACAAATGCATTGAATACCTAAAGATGGTGAGCACATGGTATGGAGAAACTGTCAGTCATGGAGGCGTGTCTGTGTATGCCAATGAAAATCTCAACATTAGGGTTGTGGACCTGAGAAATTACTGCTCAGATATGGATTTAGAACTGGCTAGCTTAGAACTAGTAGACATGAATATGATTATTGTTTCAGTGTACCATTCACCAAATGGAAATTTCGAAAACTTTATTACTAACTTGGGAAGTTGTTTACGTTACAGAACACACCTTAAGCCAAAAATTGCACTTTTTGGCGATCTTAATGTACACATAGGTGAAAATACTACAAAAGAGAGAGCATTCTTGAATTTAGTAAATAGTTGTGGTCTCTTTGTAGCAAACAGACTTCCAACTATAGGTGATGCCTGCCTCGACACCATTGTTACAAATATAGATACCTGGAGTTACAAAATAAATGTAGTTGATGCAGTGATAGCAGACCACAGTGCATTAGTCATGAAACTACAAACGAGGACTCTGGGTAACCAACAGACAAATACATGGCAATCGAATTATGTGTTTCACAGAAGAACAGCGGCAAAAGAAAAACTAGACACTTTCAATGCCTCACTGTCCAATATAAACTGGCAGCAATTAATTACAGAAGTAAAACCCAGTGATGCCTTAAATGTTCTTTTCCAGACACTAAAAACCAAATTTGATAAGATTTCCCCACTGATATCAAAGAAAAGCCACACAAGTAAAGCACAAGGGAAACAGAAAATAGAAAACGCAAAAACATGGTACACATCTGAGCTAGCCAACCTAAAAAAACATTGTTCTAATGTGGAATGACTGTGCCAAAGCAGCCACAGATCCAAATAGTAAACAACTGTTGCACAGCAATTACTAAGAGACCAAGAGATTTTACAGAAAAAAAGTAGAAGAAGCTAAAAGGAGGGGAAATGATAGATTCATAAGAGAAGCCTATAATCCGTGCAAAGCAACATGGACTCTAGTAAATGAACATAGGAAGAAGCCTACTTCCTCTTCTAATGCCTGCAGTCCTGATGACTTCAATGACTACTTTATCAAATTTATAGAACACACTGTTGTTGAAATCCCAGACTCTGTTATAGATCCTGTTGTTTACTTACCAAATAATACTCACAGTAAATTTGAAACATGGGAAAAAGTACATGCAAATGACATAATGAAAATACTAAAATTTTTTCAAAACTTCGGAGAGTCAAGATATCTACGGGATGTCCTGTGCTGTCCTAAAGAAAATTATTGGAGAAATAGCACAGACATTAGCAACAGCTATAACCAATTGCCTATCTGCAGGAGTTTTATCAGATTTCTTGAAACTTGCAAGGACAGTACCAGTTCACAAAAAAGGAAACCCAGATAATGTGTCAAGTTTTAGATTAATATCAGTCATTCCTATACTAGGAAAAGTGATTGAATCGATCATGAAAGATCAGATCCTAACTTATTTTGAAGAAAACAATCTCTTCAAAGATGCACAACATGGGTTCCAGAAGGGAAAGTCCTAGCAGCATAAGACTTATTAAGAGAAGCAATGCTGGCATTTGAGGAGAGAGTCTTTGTGGCACTCACACTGTGCAATCTAAGCAAAGCTTTCGACTGAATCCCCCACAAGATCTTGCTCAAAAAATTAAAATGCTATAGTGTGGGAGGTACAGCCCTAGCTACACTTCGTCTTACTTGGAAAACAGAAGGCAAACTGTTTCAATCCAAGGAGCAACATCCCAGGAACAGAAGGTAGAACATGGCATGCTACAACGTTCGGTCATAGCCCCACTCCTCTTCCTCATTTTTGTAAATGATCTAAGTGGAGTTGGTGAGACAGTACAATTTGCGGACAACACCACTCTCTGGTAAACCTTCCGGGATGTAAGGTCGTGGTCCATGAAACTCTTCAAGGACCACGACCTTACATCCCAGAAGGTTTACCAGAAGATATGTCATCCAGTCGTGAAAGCCTTCATACTATGAATACCACTCTCATTGCCAAAGGGGAAAATTCTGCCAAAGCACTTATGAAGTCTGATGTACAGCTCGAAAACGCTAAAAAATGGTTCATCGCCAGCAAGATGAAAGTAAACGAAGAAAAAAACCCAGCATATGGTATGCAGTCTTGGAACAAACACATACTCTGACCATACAGAATCTGTGAAACTGTTAGGCTTCTCCATAGGTCACAAACTCTCATGGAATGGACACACTGTGCATGTATGCAAGAAACTCTCTCATGTAATATACCTCCTACAAAAATTAAAAAAAGTGATTACAGACCAGTTTCTGATAACTGTCTAATATGCTTTGTTCCATAGCCACATTCTGTATGGATTACAGCTATGGTGTCATTCGGCAGACTGCAAGGATGTGCTGCTACAGCAAAAGAAGGTAATGAGAATTGCTACATCGAGCAGCAGCCTGGAACACTGCAGACCGTTATTCAGAACACTGGGAATAATGACTGTAACCACTATGTATTATTATGCCTCATCCACATAAGGGAAATCCTAGACGCCTACAGCAAGAGGCATAACATCCATAAACATAATACCCGAGGATGTTCAACAAACTACCTGTTGAACTGCAGACCCAGCCACTGGACAACTTCAAGAAACAAATTGCTGAAGGTCTAAAACAACGCCCACTACACTTGGTCCAAGAATTCTTTGACTGTGAAGAAAGCAAATGGACACAGTGAACATGACATAGTCTATATACATTACCTGTATAAAGTTTAGATGTTATTCTGTAATTCATTATATTGTAAATCACTTGATTGTAATTTTGACGCAGTCTGTCCAGCCATGGCTGGTGAATGACGAAGACCTGGTAATAAAAGGTGATACAGGTCCCTCGTCTGAAACTCGGCCGTGAAGTGACTGTCTCGGGACCAAAATTTGGGCCCTTATATATCCTCACGATAATAGGTACTGAAATTACACATTGTTAGAGGTTAAATTTACAGAAATTACAATTAAAACTTAACTCATTAAATTAACTGAATATATCGAAAACTTGATCTTTTTAACGGTTTCTTCCACTACAAGGATAAGCTGAATTATTTGTTTAAATCATGAAATTAACACATATAGTTATGCAAACAATACTTTTGACAAAACTGTTAATTGCTTTGGAATTAATTAAGGGCTGGCTTTGCTAATATGTTTTCGAATAGAGCCAAAAAAATAATTAAAGAAAGCTAGTGTTTCATCTTCCAAATGTCTATAATTATTATAGAATTTATATTTGTTCATATGTCAACAATAGAATTTAAGTTATGAAAGAATTACTGATTTCACCCTATGACAAAAGATACTAATTAGGCATAGTCAAAATAAAGTAGAAAATCAATTACATACATAAAACTAAGCACAAAATTAAATCTATTGTTATATTCTTTAAGACTAAGGGCCAACCTTTCTCTTTTATGAAAATGCAGGTTATACTCGCATATGTTAATGGTAATCAGTCAGAAGTGAAAAAATGAACTTTAAGGAGGCAGATGGCAAAACAAGAGGGTGAGCAAAATTATTCTGGCTCACTTCATCACATCACCCCCTCATCGGATTGACCAGATAGATATTACAAATAGCTAACATGGCAATTCAATGACCATGAGTGACCCCAGACAGTGGGTTAAAAATCTACACCAAAACAAATATTGCATAAGAAATCTTATCAAAACCACAGCACATATGTTTTTCAAAATTTATACTGGTATGGACTAGCCATATGAAAATCCCCATACAAAACATATACATACAGTGTAATGTACATTTGCACACAATATCCACAGGTTATACTTTTAATAAAAATTAGATATCTTCATCATAAGTGATGTCCTTTTTGGGTAAGCAAGGATTATATTGAAAGATACATATCACTTTGTAGAAGTCCTGTCTTGCTAAAAAAATTAAATCCTCATGGGTTGCAAAAAGTTAAATTGCACTGCACATTACTGCTCTCTTTTCTGACAGGAAATTTCACTTGCTCAATGTTTAGTATTTTTCACAAGCACTTTTACTCTTTTCAATGAGGATTTACACATTTTCTCACCAAGTTGTCCACACCTTCTACAGGTCCAAGTGGCAGTTAGTAAGGAAACACATTGCTATCACTTCCCTTGGAGGAGGTTCTCCTCCGCCACAGTACATGAAAAAGTCAGACAAAATACCCTACTTTAGTACACTTACTTTTACTTCTAACTTAAGTATAAGAAAATAATGTTTAACACTAATAGCAAATGATAGTCATTACACCATAAATAAAGAGATAGTTCTCATAACAATACATTAATTAGCACTGGAATTTACTGTAGTACGAAAGGTGGTGACTAGAATTTTTTTTAAAAACAAGTACACATTAAACTACAAAACATTACTTGAAGTCATAATTGTCTGAAACTGGTTAAACTTGAAAGTCTTTTGTTTCTTCCCACTTGGAAAATATCTCCTTAGTTTCTAAAATATGTACATTACCTCCAGTAAAAACTCAAGAGGTGCAGTAGCATAGATTTACTAATCATTACATTATAAAAAAGAATAGAGTCACCATCACATAACTTACTTAATACTCAACTCAAAATTAAGGGGATGGAAGTTGTACCAGATCATTGTCCCACTTCTCTACTTCAATCTGAGCACTGCTCTCATTGAAACAGAAAATTAAATCCTCACAAAATCACTAAATGTTACCAAATAATTGATCTGTCAGAATATTCACATCAGTTAATCAGTAAACTTATTGTTCTTCGTTTCAGTATTACCACTTCTTTAAGCTCATAATTCCTCAGAACACAAACAGAAGTTTTCAGATAACGTATAGATCCAAAGATGCAGTATTATGTGACTTGTAAATATTGTTCTTTTTGTTAATCTCTCATTCCAGCTGCAGTGTCATGAATTGCACAATATAAACAGTACTCAATGTTGCCTAGTTCACAATTAGATCATCAATACAGTTACACCACATTTGTTTGTACACATTTATCTTTTTCATTAATCATGTCAATCAGCTCCATTATTTTATTTACCTTTCTTACCTTGTTAGACAGTGGTGTGCATTCTCAAAAAATATCCCTACTGCAGATACAGGCTCCCTAACCATATAGGCCCTAACATTATTCATTGATTTATTATTTCATTATTACCTCATTAACTAATAAATAAACACCTGCTCTGCTTATCGAATGCAAAATTGATTCTACTGATAAACTCCACAGTAACAGATCCTTATGCTAAGGCAAACTTAAAACTCATTACTGATCAGACAAAATTATCACTTAGAAAAACAATTATTTAATTGTATTCCATTCAGTTGCTTGAGATTCTAACCTGAAGGGTGATATACATACAAATCTTGCTTATTCTTTCCACAAATTACTCTGGGCAACTATGTTTAAAGTTGTAAATTCCTTAATGTTAGAAAAGGCTGTACCACGACACAGATAGATAGTTATCTCCGGACAATCCAAGCCAAGGCACGCTCCCGACTCTGCCTCCTCAAACTCCTCTCTGGCCACGCATTGGGTCTGGGCCCCTCCACTGTCCTCCACACTTATAAATCTCTCATCTGCTCCATCCTCTGTTATTCCCATCCCGCCTGGATCTCTACCTCTCCTACCTATTACAAGTCCCTTCAAATCCTGGAACGCCATGCGCTCTGCCTCGCCTATCACATCCGCCTCCCATCCCCCACGCAGCTCCTCTACAACTTAATCCCTTTCCCACACTTCCTCCTCTTCCTTGAATGGATATGAATTCTTTACACCTCCCGTAAACTTGACCGCCCTCACCCGTTTGTCTCTACCATCCTTTCCCACCCCAATCTGCTGCCACGCCTGTACTCCTGCATCTCACCAGTTCTCCATCTTACCACCCTCCATACCCTTGTTCAAGGTAGCTTCCACCAACTCCCCCTCCTGGATGATGCCCTCGTCCCCCCCATCTACCCCTCCTACTGGATTTGATCCTCACCTTCCTCCTCCAGAGCTTTTCCTCCAGGGCTCCCTCTTTCCCTCCTCTCCCTCTTTCCCTTCTCTCTCCCTCTCCTCCCCCAGGCTTCCATACCGAACTCTACCCTCTCCCTTCCCCCTTACTTCCTCTCTCCCACTGGCGTCCTCCCCACCTCCCTCCTACCATCCCCTATTCCCTGTGGCACACCCCTTTTTTTCGTGCAATAGTGTGTGCAGTGCGTCAAAGATCATCGTCAGTGTTTTCTGTGCAGTGTTTCTCCGTTCCAGTGGAATTGTGTCTCTTCAGTGTCCTTCACCGTTCGACAGTGTACTCATTGTGCCTTCGTGTACGTTTGCAGTTGCTTATGCAATTCAGTGTCATCAGTCTTCGTTTTTATCATTATGTGTGTCACCTGTTGTTTCATATTCATATTTTCTGTGTATCTGTCTACATATTATCTGTTGTATGGCTTTCCGTGGCCGAAGAGCAGCGTTGATAGGCCGCTGCCGGCCTACCTTTTGTACAAGGTATTAAAATAACAATAAAGGAAAAAAAAGAGGTGCAGTCTCCCCCTCCTATGTGCCGCCTTGTCTAAGCTACAGTGCTGTTTTGAGTGAGTGTTCAGTATTGTGAACAAACCCCGTACTGTGGCTAGTTGTGTCTTCTATCTCGTGCGAACATAAACCAGACTATCACTGTGGTTTTTAATTGTGCCTGTCTACTTACTGTGTGTCTGCATCCGCATCGTCAACCCCGTGTTTTTATAGTTTAACCTTCCGCCAGTTTACAGGTTTTTAAAATGTCACCGTTGTATCACCTGGTTTTATTGTTTGTATTCTCATTATGTTTTTTTCACTTTTCTGTAGGCTGTACAGCGGCCTATTACGCTGTTGCCAGCCCGCCCCCCCTCTGGGAAAAATAAAGGTGCAGTCATCTTGAGGGTTGAATCCCCTCAATTCCAAAACGTAGGATTCCACTGCCTGGGCTATCCTCAGGGTACAATCTACACTTTGCAAGAGCCCCTTGCTGTTGCCGTGTGTCGTCTGTCTACCTGTCTGTCTGCCTGTCCGTCTGATTGCGTGCCTGCCTGACTGCCTTCCTGCCGGCCACTGTCGTCCGTCCACCGGCGCCGCCGCCCAGTGCTCGCTGCCACCCGCTGTCTAGAAGCCGCCACCGCCCGGTGCTCACCGCCGCCTGCCGCTGTTGTTGTCCGTCCGTTCATCCGCCTGCCTGTCCACACTCGCCTACCGTCATCTACACCTCCCCCTTCCCCACTTCTACTGTCACTTCCTGGAGTGCCGCCCCTGGCCCCCCCCCCTTATACATCCGCTCCCCTCCCCCCTCTCACCCATTCCCCCATCTCCTCCCCTACTGTTTACCCCCAACTCTACACCCTTCCCCCAGCCTCCATACGTGCAACAGCTCCCAGTCCTGTCCCCACCCTCACGTACTCCTTCGCTGCAGCCCCCCCCCCCCCCCCCCCGACAGTTCATCATCTGCCTCCCTGCGTCCAATGTCTGTGTCACGTCACTGGGCCACAATTGCCACCACTGAACCAGCCGCATCTCCCAGCACCTCCACTGCGCCTACAGGATCTTCCACCTGCCACTTCCCTCTCCTCCCCCTACCTCTCCCCTCCTCCCAGCCTACACTCTCCAAAAAAACCCAGAAGCGCCTCAATGCCAACTCTGCTCCCGCCACTTCCCACAAAAAGTAACCATCTCCTCCTCACCCACTGTCGTCTCCATGGATACCATCCCTCTTCCTGTGACCCATACCCCAGCCCCCACCCTCCAAATCACGAATGCCTGGGAGGCAGATGTAAGGACCATGAAAATCCGACTCTTCCGGAAGTATGGTGAAGAAATAATGATTGTGGACAGACATAAAAAGAGCTCAGTAGTGTGTTTCAAAAGTACGGACTATGTACTGTCTGATAGTTTCTTTCAAAATGAGCTATTGCATTCTAGCATTGAGAATTGTACGTGGTGCTGCAGATATATTTTGTGAGGACATCCATGCACAGGTCTATGATACATCGCAATATCACCCACCTGATGATTTTTTGTCAGATGTCCAATTGGTGATCTCTGAATGATTGCTCCATTTTTTTGAGTCGTTGATTACGAAAAACAAACGGGGAACTCTAGATAAATGAAAAAAAGTGTGTTGCTTTGTACTTGCAGTGACTTCTGCAGTAAAACTACGGTCATTTCTATCTCCACTACTGACTGGGCTCAGCACATTCACGTGCAAAAGATTCCCATCAAGATTTATTGTCGACACTCTTTGTGCAGTTGGATTCGCATCTCCATATAGGGAAGCTCCCCTGTTTGAAACGCCCTCGATTGCTCGACCTGAGCATCCTGATATAACTAGTGAAGGGTTTATCCAGTTCATCTTTGATAAAGCCGATTTTAACATCTGCATGATTGACGGGTTGAATACTTTCAGTTCCATGGGATGAATCATGGCACTCACTCCCTACAGAGCTATGGAGTCTGACAAGGACTTTAATCGCGGAAGAAGACGTCCAACTTCTGAATTTTTGTCTACAATTGGTGTACCTCAGCTGATCACCTATTAGAAAGTAAATGATTTTGGCTTAAACAGTATTATTATAGAGGATCTCAGTTCCGACGACCCTGAGTGTTTCAAGGTAGCACTCTCTGCATATGAGATTCGGTGGACTTACAGAGAGTGGAATGAATATACTGACGTGCCAGAGTGGGATGTATTCAAGGAAGAAGTCTGAAATCACCGGCAGTCGGTTCGTTCAAAAATAATGAGCCTCCCATCCTTAAATTATCCTCCAACTCTGTATGACACGATATACTCGTATACATCTCTTCTAACAGATTGAAAAGATGCATAAAACATTGTCAAACGTGATGTTTTGTCACTTTCGATCAGTCACATTACCTGAAAGCCCTGGATATTGTAAGAAGTGATTGCAGTGAGTTAGAACATGTCAATATACAATGAGGTGGGAGTGACATTTTAATGTATTTCTTGGAGAGCATCGGTGTAACAGTGCCAGCAAGTGGCTTGACAGACTTACTATCCACAATATTTGCTGAAAACACTTTTGGTAAAGTTTTGAGTCGGCATGCGTACTCTAGAGCAGTAAAAGTTCATACACTGGTTCACGTGGTATTGCCATATTACATCTTTCAGGAGACTGAGTTCAAAGAAGATGAAATGAAAATAATTGAGAAATTGTTGCTTTCCCATAACAGACCATCAGTATTCAAATGGCATGAAAACTAAGATTACATAAATGCGATAAACAAGTATGAAAATGCGATTTGCAGCATTAAAGCATGAGGCAAAACAGTTAAACTATGGCTGCAATATTATCACGTGGTTATTTTCACAGAACAGTTCATTGAGGCTGAGTGTAATGGAAACTGGAATCTGCATTTAAACACCATCAATAAAAAACTATCATACTTTCACATTGCTGGTCATTTCTTGTGCGCTAAAAGTGTTCATCTTTACTTACAAGAGATGCTCACATTGGAAGACCGCATAGAAGCAGCTGAATTCAACAAATTTACAACTGCAGGCTATTTCACTGTTAGGCGAAGTGATAAATCTTGATGTGGCACATGGTCTGATATGACAACAGAGCAAACTTTAATGCAGACGATGAAAATGAAAGGCAATTTAACTCACGGACATGAGTTTTCAGATTGTGTGCTCACAAAACAGACTAGGTGGCACTCATTGCGATCCTGCCATCAAGTACTACGTTGGCTGGGGAAGAAAACTAATCCACGCCAGTGAGGCTGGAAGAAAAACTCGTCAGGTTTGTTTCCTGTGATATGACAAAAGATACGGCCCCTCACGCGCCACTGAAGATGCAAAATAGGATGTACTGCAGTACAGTATATGGATGTCGCAAGTCTGAACTGAACCGCTCCTCGACGTGCAAACGCTGTTGTGGCATATCTTGCGACAACGCCCCAGAAGCTACTCGAGGATGAGGAAGAGATCGAAGATGTATTCCAGGTCGAAGAAATTGGTGACGGTGGGGCAATGGACCCTGAAGATCGGATATTGGACAGGGACTTGCTGTAGTCTCCCAAACGACGTCGATGGAATTGAAATTTGATAAAATGTGAATCCCTGATATTTAAATTTTGTTTTTTAATATTGCCATACCGTTCTGTTTGTTCATTTGTACAAATTTTTATCTTAGTCATACGTATAGACATATCGGTCATTACTGGTACTTGAGTTCTATTTTAGGAACACTCTTTTACCAACTGAGGCATGGATAAAAATGAATAAAAATGTGCATGAATGAAGAAAACAAAAAACAACGAAATGGAATTACTTTGGCTTTCAAGTGGTATTAACGTCTAATAGTGCCTAAAACTGAGAAACTAGATGTCGATGTTGGTATTTAAGTGGGTCTTTCAACGCAAAATTTAATTCTCAATCATTTTGCTAATAGCAAAATTTTCAGTGAGATGCATAGTAATAGGCAAAAACCTGAAAAAAGCGACAAATTTTCTTGGTTTTTTGGCCGCAAAAAGTTGTCCCAATGGTTTTGGAGTTTGAAAACTCGGATTCAACATGCTGTCAACCATGGGTACAAGATAAAAAAATAAAATCTTCTACCTCGTTTTTTTGCCAGCAAAAAGTACCCCATTACTGGACTATACAGGTTTCTTGCGATTGCGATGTTTGCCAGGCGACAAGACAGGAACATTTTCTAAAGTTTGTACAGCTCTGACATATTCGTTTACTATTCTCTCTACATTTCTCTTGCCAACACGACATGCTTCTGCAGTCAAATATCAACAATAAGAGTCCCACTTTCACATTTGAAAACGTTATTAGTACTGTAAATAATCCGCCTCATCTGCTTGTGAAGCACTTCAAGTTTATTGCCGTCATCTGATATTTTTTCTTTAATCGCACTAAAACATTTACTGATACATATTCGCAGCTATATTGTTGCACGGAAAAGAAAACGCCTACAGCTGAATGAAAAATTTGGCTGTTGCATTATACGCCACCATGCAGGGGAGAGATTCTTGCCGTCTAGCTGTAATTCGCTATTAGCCGCTCGGAAAGAGAACGAATCTTACTGGCTGCTAGCAGTTAATAGAGGGGGATGCGCAAACTGCTGAAACTTCGGAAATGACGCGGGCCGTAGTTCAATATCGCAGATGGTTTTATCAAACTGTACGGGAATATTCTTCTTGGAGATATAACTTACTGTAATTTCAGCTTTAGGGATACCAAATACCGGCAGCTTTAATTTTGCAAATGTTTAAGCAAATGTCTCGAAAGGTATAAAAAAAAATGGCTCTGAGCACTATGGGACTTAACTTCTGAGGTCATCAGTCCCCTAGAACTTAGAACTACTTAAACCTAACTACCCGAAGGACATCACACACATCCATGCCCGAGGCAGGATTCGAACCTGCGACCGTAGCGATCGCGCTGTTCCAGGCTGTAGCGCCTAGAACCGCTCGGCCACCCCGGCCGGCTGAAAGGTATCAAATCTGATAATGTGTGCACAGCAGTGACGCAACATCTCGGCAGTTTTTGTCCTGTGCCGACAAACAGAAAAGTTGATATGCCTTCACTAATGATTCCTGCGATACTTGGATACTGACCTCTAGCTCTCTGGGCGTACTGGCTATTTTTCTGAATAATAATAACAGCAAAACATAATACCGTACACGAATCAACACTATTTTTGCAACACCTTCTTTATTGCTGCAGTTAACGACATTATTACGTAGCTAAAGATGACAACGAGCACAAGCATTCCATAACGGCCCGAAGTCAGCCGAACTTCAACGATCAGCATGACCCTCAAGTGGACGACAATTTAGTAGCGGTACAAGTTTCGTGAGCTTATTTTCTCTTATCATTGTTGAAGGTGTTGCTAGGTTGTATCATTTATGTGAAAGGTTGCTGTGTCTGCCTTCAGATTAGGTTGTACGCTTAGATGTGTGGTATGACTCCTGTCTTTCTTTGATTTTTACTATATTTGCTGCCAAGGCCGTCAGAGGTCGCTCATTTTGCACTTACGTCCGCCAAATTCACTTTTCAGGTGTACCCCGCAGAGAAAACGTTTATTTACACAACGAATAACATTCTATTAATCTGCATGAATAGTAGTTATAAGTCATAAATTTGATGTCATAAATGAGCGAGATTCTCTACATTCCCTTAATATAGATAATCGACCTTTTCTGTTATCAGTACAATACTTTTGTCAGAACAGATAGTGCTCTGAAGTTGCTTACATAGAGGATATGATGAGGAAAGAAGTGATTAGGTTTAATTATCACCTAAATTGGCTTCATTCAATTTGAGTTGTTTTATTACTCCAAGAAAACCAAACTTGACATACTATGAGCATACTTTGCCTCAATTAATTATTCAATACACAAGAAATATTAAAACTAAACTCTGTCCAAACAGGCCTTGGAAGGCCCAACGCAGCCGTATGATCGGCAGCCCACAGGCGTCACCGGACGCGGATATGGAGGGGCACGTGGTCAACACATCGCTCTCCCGGCCGTATGTCAGCTTACGAGACCAGAGCCGCTACTCTTCAATCAAGTAGCTCCTCAGTTTCCTTCACAAGGGCTGAGTGTACCACGCTTGCCAACAGCGCTCGGAAGACCGGATGGTCACCCATCCAAGTACAAGCCCAGCCCGACAGCGCTTAACTTCGGTGATCTGACGGGAACCGGTGTTACCACTGCGGCAAGGCCGTTGGCACAAAAAAGATTAATGATGAATATAATCCCGTAATGTGAATGCTTCATTTAACATTACACAGTGCTGATCGGAGGTAAGGAAGTGAGACTTACGTATGGATTCCAATAGGAAACATTCATTTACTCAAACATCCACCAGTAGATCCCCGCTAAATTACAGATCTTTAGTATGTACCAGATGTTGGGGGACATGCAACTTGATGGCAGGATCTGATAGCGTTTGTACTCTGGTATACTGCACCTGTAAACCTAATATCGATGGTGCCCATAGAAAAGAACATATATATATATATATATATATATATATATATATATATATATATATAAAGCGGCTACTTAAAAAGATGTGAACTTTCTATTGATGTAGTGTGAAACAAAATCCTAGCAATTATCTGCTCAAACTCCAAAAAAACAAGGAACTATAAAGTAACTATCATGTGGCTGGGTCATGGCCCACAGCTAAAATATTGTACACAAAGAAAACTAAAAATGCAAGATTTCATATGCATATTGCTTGTCATGCCGCTTACTGTACACATGCAATCATTTTATTATGGTTCTAATGTAGGGTGAGACAGAGTACAGACCATGTGCTTGGCTGAAGGCCACAGACTGGAAATATGATTCACAGAAAAAAAAACTATTTAAAGTTACGAGATTTGACACGCAAAGTGTGTATCACTGAGCTTTTCACAATGGATGCAATCATTCTATTATGGTTCTGCCACGGTGTGAGACAGGTAAGGACCATGAGCTTGGCTGAAAGCCACAGTAGCAAAAACTTCGTTCACAAAGAAAACTGTTTAAAATTACGAGATTTCATTTGCAAATGCTATGTCATTATGCTTATTACAACGCACGCAGTGTTACTACCGTGGTATGAGATAGAGTAAATAGCACGTGTTTTTCTGAAGGCCATAGTAGCAATACGTGGTTGGCAAAGACAACTATATAAAAATACAAGATTTTGCATGCAAATCCACACGAAACATAGAAGAACCTGCTCGATCACCGAAAAAATAACGTGACCCTAACAAAGCTTACAGTCTGGAGCTTGAAACTCGAGAAAGCTACTTAACGGCTGCGGAACTTTGCAGGAATGTCAAGGTGGTGCTTACAAGAAGCCTGTGCGCCTTAAATGTCCATCCGGAAGGATACACACGCTACTCTTCCTGTATTAACGTTCGGATCAGATAACTGTCCTCTATTATGTATACAAAAGCAGTGGCTCGACCACTCCATCAGGCGACCTTATTTGTTTCCAGGATTGCCTAATCAGAGGTCTGATTTGGTAATAATTCATCAAATCACACCCGACTCTACCAAACACTTTCAATGTACTGGAGAGAGTTTTGAAATGCTCCCTTTCCACATCTACATCTACATCCATACTTCGCAAGCCACCTGACGGTGTGTGGCGGAGGGTACCTTCAGTACCTCTATCGGTTCTCCCTTCTATTCCAATCTCGCATTGTTCGTGGAAAGAAGGATTGTCGGTATGCTTCTGTGTGGGCTCTAATCTCTCTGATTTTATCCTCATGGTCTCTTCGCGAGATATACGTAGGAGGGAGCAATATACTGCTTGACTCTTCGGTGAAGGTATGTTCTCGAAACTTTAACAAAAGCCCGTACCGAGCTACTGAGCGTCTCTCCTGCAGAGTCTTCCACTGGAGTTTATCTATCATCTCCGTAATGCTTTCGCGATTACTAAATGATCCTGTAACGAAGCGTGCTGCTCTCCGTTGGATCTTCTCTATCTCTTCTTTCTCTTGTTTTCTCGTTCGTACGGGATGACTGAACGGAAGCAGGGCTATGCAAGGACAGAACACAAATAAATAGAGACAGGCGCCATTTCTCCTACAGAGGCTCTGTGTCGGACTGGCAGAGTACAGAAGCAAGAGATAAACGAAGCCAGACTGCTAAGGTGAGAGTCGAGCTTAACATTTAGCAAAAAGTTTCGACACAACTTTTTCATATATTACCGTACTCTGCTCCACTCTAGCAAGACGTTTACAAACTTAGCATTCCTTTCCTACAGCAGATAGAATTGCCAATGCCAAAAACATAAAACTATTTTCGGTTTATCATAACATAATATTAAATATCGATTAACAGCAGATATAATTGCCAATGCCAAAAACAAAGAATTATCTTCCGCTCTGTCATAACATTAATATTAAATGTCGATTAATGACTCATAAAAGCATGATAGACATATACAGAGAGAGGAATTCAATAGCGAAGGCTCAGCCACTTAGTTGATTCCCTTTGTTGTAAGCAGTAGAACATGGTAATCATGTGGATGTTGGTAGGACACCCTCAGGCTAAGCGAATTGAGCCTTTGGAAGGTTCATGAGATTTGTACTCGGTAGAAGCCACGTTCCCAAACCCTTTGCTATAAGGAGCTAATAGCATTTCAAGGTGCAGCCTTAAGACTAGTTAGTGTCTGTTCGAAAACCGTTATTCGATGTCAACGGTTTGAACGCATTGTCTGTCATTATTTAAATACGAGTGTAAAATATCCGAAATCCATCCTGATAATTTAATTTCTGTAAAACATTACCGAAATGTATTTTAATATATCTTTTGAGACGGTTCCGCCTCAGAGCTCATAACTACGAGCCGCACCTGCTTCCGTTGTAAAGGAATCTTTGAAAATGGCATTCAGCATTTCTGCTTTCACTTTGCTATTCTCAGTTTCAGTTACCGCGTCACCCATGAGTGTCTGTGCAGTAGTCATGGTGTCACTGACAGCTTTTACACACTTCTAGAACGTTTTTGGGTTTTGAGGGAGATGTTTCAATAATATTGTGCTACAGGAATTGTTGGAGGCTTCACCCGCGTTTCATATAGCAACCCTCTAGCTGTAAGCCTATCTTTCGTTTTGCTCCCATTGTGGAGTACTCGTTGTTCCTTAGAAGTTTCATTACAAAGAGTATATTCTATGGAACGACCGTCCTATCATGAACAGTACTACCACGTACATAACTATCCCGAGCTTGGTCAACTGTCCTTCCACACGGTTCCTCTAGGTGCTAATGCTCAGAGCTTGAGAAATGACACTACTCTGTCTTTATGTACTTTCATGAACATGGAAATCTCCCTCATGGTCGTTCATACTCTTGAATGCGATTATGCTGAAGGAAGTCGGGACTATCCGTTGTCGTTAGCTCTAATATATCTCCATAATGAATGGACTTCGAAATCTATGTTATAAGTAGTTTTTAGAGAAAGCATTCAGTATTATTTCACCACTATAAAATTGTAAATATCATAATCGATCATTGGACGACGAAAGTCTCCTCCAATAATGACAGTATGATTGAGGAATATGGATACTAGCAAGCAGAGATTTTTAGATTTTGGTTACATCTGGGACTGTATATGGTGATCAGTAGGACCCAACGAGCCTTACCCAAGCAACCCCACGTGCAGTTTCCGTTCCTATCTCACTGGGTTTGAGTTTCGAGTTTGTTATTATTGTGGCAAATACACCATCTCCATTTTCAATTAGCCTTTCCTTTCAATATATAGTTAGATTTATTCCAAAAATATCGGTTCTGTCAGTTACGAGTGTTAGCCAGCTTTCTGCATCTAGTATTACGTAAACGTAACTACATCATAGGAGCTCATCAAGCCTGAGGAAAGCTTCAACAATTGATCAATATGATTTTAATATTCTTTTCAGCAAAAACCATTTCTTTGTGTCTTACAGCAGTACTTCGGGGTCTCGTACAGTTATCATTATTTGGACTGAATGGAGAGTCGCCTAATCTAAAAACCTTGTTTGTGCGCCCTACATACGTTCCACTACCAGGATAGCAGCCTTGATGTGCAGTGTACGCTTGACCCGTTTAGGTGGACGATATAGTTCTCAACACTGTAGCACAAGTAAAAAAAGTCACAGCCTAGCTTGTCGCAGAACCATCAAAGTCTCTGGTTCGAGCCTTCCATTCAACTCAGAACCAAGGAGTGGCTCTCCGCATTCGGGACAATGCGGCAGACAGTAACTTAGTTGAAATTCATTCAGCACGCTCAGTCTTCGTAACCTCCTCTACAAGTCGTTAGGAAAAATGGACCGGCCGGAATATTCCGAAATTGTAGCGTTTCACATTACGTTCAACGATCAGGGTGAAACAGAAACTACCCTTTTCCTGCTTTTACTGAAAAGAATATTAAAATCATATTGATCAACTTTTTGAAAACCTGATCAAGTAGGCTCACATCTATACCTGTTGGAATACGAAATACGCAAGAAGCATGAGATCCTTTTTTCTGTATTATGCTGTGATTTGCAATTATACTTTATGAGTTCCTGATGCACTTGCAAAATTGAAAGTGATGATCTGAAATCGAAACTGGTTATAGAATAAAGATATATTTTCAGACAATCTTTGTAATGAAATATGTGGTGATTTGTATATCTCTGGAAGTGTACCAGTAACGGTATCTACGTATCTGATTTGAAATTTCCAATTTTTTGGGACCATAAAGTACTGTATTTCATGCATCACCAACAACTTAGATGACACTATTATCACCATATACATCAGAACAAAGACTTAATACATGGAACATATAACACATTTCGTGCCTTTCAAGACAATGGTTTAATCTGTAATTTAAAGACATGTAAATTTTTTCAGTCACAAATACTGCCATTTCGAACAGTATCAACATCCGCTCCAAGGAAGGAGATTTGCTGATAACTCACAACTTGACTACTCTCTAGAAATTTTCGTTCCAAATACTTCTCGTAATGTACCAGCACTATCATGTCGCTAGCACTGACAGGATGAGGTGTTTTATTCGCCGAACAAGCGTCAAAATGACTTTCAAACCCTCGCGACGTGGTTACATTTTACCCCTAGTTTAGAACATTTCACCTCAGAAAAACCACTTGTAATCGCAGCAGGCACAACACAGTAAGATATCGCAGCAGTGTAGTCTTTCCACACTGTAGAATCATCCCATAGCTCTCTCAGCCCAAATGCAGTCATGAATACACAGAAATATGCACAACACATACTAGGTGACCATCGGCGAGGTGACAGGTGCAGCATTCATCGCTTACAAGGTTTCGTAAAATATAGCAACGGTTAGAGGATCGACAACGTAAAAGCATTTCACAATCAGACACAGACATCTGGCGAGAGGCCATTATACCCAACCCATGCGTCAGGAACATAGCGGTATCAGTCGCACGCGGCAATTAGTGAGTCGATATCGTCTCTGGCCCCGCCTGGTTACAGGTATCGAACATTTAGCCCGACGCTGAGAAGCCTGTGCCGAAAACCAGCCAACACACACGCAGAGATTTAGCAAAAGCAGAACGTTGTCAAGAATTTTTGCACCTGCCTTTCCATGCGAATTTTTTAACGTATGTTACGATTTACACTGCTACCCATTGAAACTGCGGCATCAAGAAGATGGGCTAATAACGAAATTTTGTTGAT